>NC_085974.1:6202500-7595000 GCF_910591565.1 Cydia splendana
ACTACGTCGGTGAGTACTGTAACGTAAAATTTATAACTTTTAGTTTTAGATATGAAAGAAAAGAAGATATATTTTAGAAGCTCTTCTACTTTTGTTTCAGTTCTGCAAACTAACCTCTTTCGGACTTCTCTGCTGCAATATTTTGCGCCTTCAATCTTTGTTCAATGACATAAATCATCTCACAGCCCAGGTTTACAGTAATAAAAGGAGTTGCAAAGTGAGACATTGTTGCTATAAAGAAGTAGACCACTTTTTCTTCACTTAATTAATCAATACTTTTCAAAATGAGTATAGATTCTTGTTACCAGGGTATAATAGAAAAGTTAACTTTACAAGGCAAAGTAAAAGAAATATCTGAGAAACTGTTAACTTGTAAAACAAATGCGGACAGAGTTCTGCAACTTTATGATGTTATTAGTGATTTAAATGCCTTCCCAGAACCACTTGAGGTAAGTAAGTCAACTGATTTGTCTTTATACTACCGTAACCGTGGCAACGAGTGTTTCAAGAAATCTCAAGACTTTGAGGCCTGGCAATACTACAATTTGTCCTTACTCCATGCTCCTACGAGCTCAGATGATTATGCATTAGCTTTGTCCAACAGATCAGCTGTGTTTTTCTCTTTAAAAAAGTATAAGGAATGCCTAAAAGATATTAAAATGGTACTAACTTTAAATTACCCAGAAAAGTTATATGAGAAGCTTGTTAAAAGACAAAAGTCGTGTGAAGAGTGCCTTAAATTGGATCTGAATAACTTAAAAAGTTCAATTTCTGAAAGATCTCAGGAAATTGATGAAATAACAAAATTAAAAAGTCCAAGAGATAGCACCTATTTGTGCACTAGTAACAAACTCCAAGTGGCATACAGTTCGGAGATGGGGAGACATGTCATTGCCAAAGAGGATATTAAAGTTGGGGAAGTATTAGTCGAAGAAGATCCATATTTCATCTTATTGCAAAAAAATGAATATTTATTCAGTTGCAGCTATTGTTTGTCAAGAGACATGAATCTTATTCCTTGTGATAATTGTTGTTTCACTTTATTCTGTAGCAAAGAATGTAAGAATAAAGCAGAGAAGGACTATCATTCTATTGAATGTCCGTTAATGGCTGCTCTTATTGATCTGCAATTCACTAAATTGGAATTGCTTGCATTGAGAACCACTATAAAAGCCCGCAATGACCATCCAGACTGGGAAAGTCTGTTCAAGACAATTGAAGATGCTGAATCAAAATTAAACTCAGAAAATAGAGGTTGCATTTTACAAGATAATAAGTGGATTTATGATTCAAAATATTATGCATCTATTCATACACTGGCTACAAATATTGAGAGGCGATCCAATTCTGATGTGTTTCTAAAAGCTGTGACTGCTGCGGTTTTTTTGAAATTTTTGTCGGACAGAACACGTTTTCTCAATAATAATGAAAAAGCCCGTAGATGCGTATCTGATTTGTTACTGCTGCATATTATGACAAGTGCTACGAATATGCATGGATTGAGTTCGAGCATTGAGAATGCAGAGGGCAATTTTGTTGAAGAGTTGAGTATAGCGAGTGCTCCATATGCCTTCCACAGTCTTCTTAACCATTCTTGTGCTCCCAATGTCGTGCGGTTCTGTAAACTGGGCTCTGGGAAGATGACTTTGTTTGCTCTCCGGCCAATCAAGAAGGGAACACAAATTTTTGATAACTATGGGTAAGTTGAGAACTTGAGACTGTAATTTTTTTTCCAGGACGGCTTATAGTAACTGTTAGTGACTGACACATGAGCATAACTCACAGATGCCATCTAGTGAAACTTCTTAACAGTGTTTGTTATTTACTTGTCCTAGATGAAGAAATAAAGTTTTACTAATCATAAACAATATTTTTTTATGTATCTACTTCTAGTAGCTTAAATCAAAAATAATAAACATTTGTCATTGTACTTCAAGCCAATGTACAGGGGGCTCCTGTGCTGCCCTCTACCACAGAATAAATAATAGTACTAGGTACAGAAAATTCACTCTCTAACATCACGCGTCTGTTACGATTAGGACAGATATGACCGCTAGGTGGCGCAAGCGCTACGCGCGGCTTATGGCTAGCCACCAAAATTGGTGTGGGAAGGATGTACTTGTAGCTACTTGTTGCGACGCGACGAAATCGCGGAGTGAGCCACGCCTGCCCCTACACTCTACAGTTCATTCACCTTTCCTACTAGCTAACATTTTATATAGGTAATTTAATTAATGATTATTAATTATTTTTCTGTCAAATTTCAGAGCTCACCACGCTCTCCAAGATCTGAAGACGCGGCAAGCGGATCTCAAATTCCAATACAAATTCATATGCGTTTGCGAGGCTTGTGTCAATGATTGGCCGACTTACCTAACTATGAAGATGTCATGTAAGACAAAAGTCCCAGTAAACCTCGTCGTACGCAAGGAACAACTTTTAAATCTCGCTATTATAGATAAACTGCAGAAAGGAGATATAGATACGGCAGTAAATATTTTTAAGCCTCTCTGCGCGTTGACCGAGGTGTTGGACGCGTTTGCCCCTAACGTAGAACTGGCAGATTGCCAAGAAACGCTTAAACAGTGCCTTGCTATCTTTGGGGGACTAGTGCCTTATGGATATAGTAGACTTATTGAATGGGACGCTAAATATAAGAAGAAGAGTAGTATTAACAAGTTTTTGAAGGGCACATATTTTTCAAGCTAATATAAAAAGGGTAGGTATATTGGCGATTAATACTTAGCGTTTATACTGTTTTTATTAATATAATTAACATTGGTGATTGATTGGTGAGTGCGCTGGTGGCCTAGCGGTAAGAGCGTGCGACTTGCAATCTGGAGGTCGCGGGTTCAAACCCCGGCTCGTACCAATGAGTTTTTCGGAACTTATGTACGAAATATCATTTGATATTTACCAATCGCTTTTCGGTGAAGGAAAACATCGTGAGGAAACCGGACTAATCCCAATAAGGCCTAGTTTCTCCTCTGGGTTGGAATGTCAGATGGTAATCGCTTTCGTAAAAACTAGTGCCTACGTCAATTCTTGGGATTAGTTGTCATTGTCAAGCGGACCCCATGCTCCCATGAGCCGTGGCAAAATGCCGGGATAACGCGAGGAAGAAGGAGATTGGTGATTGATGAAAAAAGTTGTGCCATAAGTCAGTTAAGCAATCAAAAAGTGATAAATTATTCGCGTGTAAACATATATAAGTATTTTTATAAACTTATAGTAGAAACTAAGAAAAAGAAAATGAGTTTGATATTATAAATAATATTTTATTGTTGTTTAGTAGACAGTTGTTTATGTTGTGTTTCTAAACAAACAAAGCTTTAGATACAGTTGTTAAATACTACAAGGATATTGCATAACAGCCGTAATATTTATATTAGGCTGTTGCTTATTTTGTCTAATAAATATAATAAATAATTCTGAAATAATTTCACATTTGTTTTTTAGTCAAATAGAACAATTTAAGGGGGTGAAACATAGAAAATTTCAATTTCGACTAAATAAGCAACACCCTAATCTATATACCAATTGACGTATAATATCTCAGGACGGGCCTTACGGGCACTAAAATGCTTTAAAAATGGTACTAGTTCAGCGGTGTCACTCACGAATTCGAGCCAATCGTGCAGTCTAACGCAACTAGTTGCGACTGCGACCAATCGCGCACGTGATGCGAACTCATCAACCAATCGCGTTGTAGCGATGTCACACCGCTGTACTGGCCCCATTCATGTCTCATTCTTATTGCCCGTAAGGCCACGCCAGTCCTGAGTAAAAACACCAGTTATATTAGTGCCTACTAAAACTCTATAACTATTCCTGAAACTTAGAAAGTGTTCTTGTATAAGATTTCCTTATTTGATTAAGATTAACACATTCAACACCAAGAACCCGACTGTCGGGTACACTGTTCGTAGCGACTACGCGCTACATACGACGAAACCGTGGCTACGCGCTACGAGCGTAACCCGTAGCACTTAGTGGTATTGAATGTGTTAAAATTATTTTAAGGTTTTGTTACTTTTTATAATTAATATAAAAATTTCAAGTTGATTGACACTGTTTGCATTTAATATTTTTTCCATTGCTAAAACCTATAAAATGTATAACAATAACGTCAATAACGTAATGAAAAATGATAAACTGTTGATTTTACTATCTTGGATTAAGAGGGCGCTGTGAAAATGTTTTTTTGTTAAATATATTCAGAGAGTCAAGAGACACAAGTAGAAGGCACCGAATCATAAAAGAGATTATATTCAATATTTTTTTTCAAATATAAAAAGGCACATGGGGGTAGTAAAGCTCGTTTATTAAATTCGGTTTAATAGGTCGTACTTTCCCTCTAGTTTATATTGTTATTCTCTTTATTTATTCTTCGTCTTAAGTTAGGTTATTTATAATCATCATCATCATATATATAAAATCGAAAAACCAGAACGGGATAAAAAACGAGCGAAGAAGCGAGATGGCGCCTTACAAATTTCTAAAAAAGTTTTTGACACGTATCTCGAATACGACGCACGTATGATAAGAAAAAACTGTTTAAATCAATTATCTACATATGAGAATAAAACTAGAACATAAAAACTATCGCTTTCGATGCGTATTTAATTTACAATAAGGAAAATAAATTTTCATAACAATCTTCATTTTACGACTTTGACCATTTTCGGCAACTTTCGGTTGTTTTCGTTTGGCGGTGCTACAGACTAGACCAAATTATCCGTAAGTTAAAGTAACCTAAATTATGTTTGTCATGTTGGTATACAGGTATTTCTGAGTTTTTTTACACGAAGTAAAAAGTGCTGCCAACCTCAACCTTAGTCCATAGCCCATACGAGTGCCTTATGACATTTATGACATATCCATCAAATTAATATTATCGTATGATTATCGTGTTAATAATTTGTATTTTATTGTTTTAAATTTCTTTTTGAGTTATATTATTCAGATTGACTTTCACGGCTTCGGCAAACATTGACATTCGTCCGGGGAACGGGCTGCCGAGGTGGGCCAGAGAACCCATCAGTTTAAGGGATGGTGCCCGTAATAATGTGTGTGTGATAATTATACTTTAATGACTTTACAGATATAACCAATTCGGGAACTGTTTTCTCGCGTAATACGATGCGACTCGACCAGGTAGGATTTTTTCTTCTTGCTGAACAGTCACCATCAGATATATCGGAACGGCTGAGGTATTCACAAATATCTGAACAATGTAAATATAATCATCATCATCATATATATAAAATCGAAAAACCAGAACGGTATAAAAAACGAGCGAAGAAGCGAGATGGCGCCTTACAAATTTCTAAAAAAGTTTTTGACACGTATCTCGAATACGACGCACGTATGATAAGAAAAAACTGTTTAAATCAATTATCTACATATGAGAATAAAACTAGAACATAAAAACTATCGCTTTCGATGCGTATTTAATTTACAATAAGGAAAATAAATTTTCATAACAATCTTCATTTTACGACTTCGACCATTTTCGGCAACTTTCGGTTGTTTTCGTTTGGCGGTGCTACAGACTAGACCAAATTATCCGTAAGTTAAAGTAACCTAAATTATGTTTGTCATGTTGGTATACAGGTATTTCTGAGTTTTTTTACACGAAGTAAAAAGAGCTGCCAACCTCAACCTTAGTCCATAGCCCATATGAGTGCCTTGTGCCATTTATGACATATCCATCAAATTCATATTATCGTATGATTATCGTTTTAATAATTTGTATTTTATTGTTATAAATTTCTTTTTGAGTTATATTATTCAGATTGACTTTCACGGCTTCGGCAAACATTGACATTCGTCCGGGGAACGGGCTGCCGAGATGGGCCAGAGAACCCATCAGTTTAAGGGATGGTGCCCGTAATAATGTGTGTGTGATAATTATACTTTTCTCAAAAATGGACGGCAAAGTCGACTTTGCCGTTTAAAAAATAGGTCGCGAAGCGCGTAGTTTATGGTCAGTCAAAAATTAAAAAGTTAAAAACATTGCAGTCTCGATTTTGGGACTGCAATGTTGCATACAAATTCCATTATTTGTCGAGTTCCAAACTTTTTAAAAGTTGAAATGGCCATATCAAATGAAGGCACAGGCCCATTAAACAGCCAAACAGATGATTAGTACCGCGACTATTTAGCTGTCTCAAATAGGTTGGCGTATTTTCGGCAGAAAAATACACTTCTATTTTTTTATTAAAAAAATAAAAAGGCGGCAAAGCTAATTTTTTCAATTGTTTCTACTTTTTTCCGTGAAAATATATACGTAAGATCGTTGCTTTTGTAAAATATTTCTATGATATTTATATTTCTTGCACCATTTTCGAGAAAAGCACTATATATGACTCGGCTGGAAGGCTACTTGCTGGCTTCGGATTCAATTAAACGGACTCCCAAGGTCGTCCGTTTAAAACGAATCCTCAGCCTGCAAGTAGCTGCTTCCGAGCCTCGACAATAATGTACTATTAATGACTTTACAGATATAACCAATTCGGGAACTGTTTTCTCGCGTAATACGATGCGACTCGACCAGGTAGGATTTTTTCTTCTTGCTGAACAGTCACCATCAGATATATCGGAACGGCTGAGGTATTCACAAATATCTGAACAATGTAAATTATAATGTAGTTAAAGTGCATGCTCAGATATTTTGGAGCTCAAGGGTTGCTCAAGATCTGATCAACCTCGGCCATGGCGACTGGCGAGAGCTATCGCAAGACCGGGAAACATGGTGTGATCTGGTGTCGGAAGCCAGGACTCATTTTCGGTCGTTGCGTCACCGTAGCCGTCGTAAGTAATGTCAATATCCAGACAGGGAAATGGGGACTATTTACATTTGTATGAAAATGCGATTTATGGGCGGTGGTCGTACATATTCGTCTTAAGGCGGAAATTAAAATTTGCGAAGTAAGTTATCCAAATATCGGTTACAAATAAGAAGTCCCTATCACATTTATAAACCCTGGCAGGGTTCAATACATAATAATATCGGTATTTAACTAAACATAAGACAAACTCTTTATTTCATTTACGCGAGCGGAGCTGCGGGCCCGTCTAGTATGAATATAAAAGTAAAATATAAAAACACTTACAAAACAATAAAAAAAAAAATATATAAACACATTATAAAAAACCTAACCTAGGTTGCCGCCGGCAGCGGGGCTTGGCCCAAGCTGCCGGTGGTCAGGGCCGCAGAGTGAGGAACCGACGTACTATACGCGCCGTGTCCAAAATTACCGCCTTCTGCATCTGACCCTTGATCCAACCACCCAGCGAGAGTCTCTCTAGGTGTTGGTCGAGACTCTTCGCTATGAGACCGTTCGCTGACACAGCTATCGGAACAATGATCGTCGAGTCAACATCCCACATGGCGGTAATCTCGTGAGCTAAGTCTGTTATTATTATTTAAAATTAGTATTCTTAAGATTATTAATCGAATAAAATCGACTTCAATATACTGATACCTACAGATATGGCAGATCCAAACAATAGTACATTACGATACAAGTGCAAAAATTAGGAAATTCGAAACGACTGGCGATAAATTAAAACACGATTAGATTCGACCGAATGGAGTGTTTTAAATCGACACGAGTTGCGAATTACCTATTCGCACATGTATCGTAACAACATTTCTATAGTTCGTTTTTTTAGCATTAGAAATAAGGTAAACAATCTTGATGTGTCTTTTAATTGAAAAACACATTTTAAAAATAAGTTACGGCAAATATGTAACAATTATGAATCTAATACGATCATTTATATTCTTCTGCTTTCATAGGTAATAGCAAAATAGTTACTGATTTTAAAAAAAGTTTTTCAATTAAAAGACATGTCAAGATCGCTTACCTTCTTTCAAGTTCGGGGTCATCCATTAATTACGTCACACGAATTTCAAGGTTTTTTTACCCCTCCCCCCTCCTTGTCACACTTGGTCACATTTGGCAAACCCCTCCCCCCTGGTGTGACGTCACATTGTTTCAACGAAATCGGCAAATCGAATTAAGTATTATTAATTTTTTGTCAAAATATTAGTAAATTTATAACCCAAAACTGATTATAAAAAAAATTAAACTAATAAAAACGATTATCGTTCCAAAAACTTGTTTTTGAACTGTACAGTAAATAAAATGATTAAAATAAAATTTTGGTTACTGATGAAGTTAAAGTGACGTCACAAAGTTTGTGACTTCCCTCTCCCCCTTGTCACAACATGTCACATTTTCTGGACCCCCTCTCCCCCCCCTCTCCCTAAACGTGTGATGTAATTAATGGATGACTTCTTTCTAATGCTAAAAAAAACGAACTTATAGTGCGGTGAAGTAAGTTGACCTCTTTGCTTGCTTCTTCTTTAGAAACAGCAGTATCCATAGAGTATCTTATATATAACTATATCTAACTGTCATGTAAGATGTCAGTTAGTAAAATTTTTTCTTCCTATCTTCCTATTGTGTAGGTATAGTTAATAGTGAGGTGTGACTGTGTGTTTGTGATGTGCCGGGTGTGAACACTGAATATAACTAATTAAATAAGGTTATTTAATACCTAAATTATTATTAAACTAGTACCTATGCCAATTCTTGGGATTAGTTGTGAAGCGGACCCCAGGCTCCCATGAGCTGTGGCAAAATGTCGGGACAACGCGAGGAAGAAGAAGAAAAAGTAATAAGGTTATTTAATATTTAACTAATATGGATACAGGACAACGAGCGGCAGCAGCTTTGAGGTCTGTACGAGTCGTCTTTATGACTAATTAATCTAATTATCTACTTATAGTAGCGACCCGCCCCGGCTTCGCACGGGTTACACAAAACCTTAACAAATCATACACCTAACCTTCCTCAAGAATCACTTTGTTGATAGGTGAAAACCGCATGAAAATCCCTTCAGTAGTTTTCGAGTTTATCGCGAACATACATACCTACACACAAACATACAGACGCGGCGGGGGAGACTTTGTTTTATAAGGTGTAGTGATATAAATATAGGTATGTTGTAAACGGTCGGTATAATGATATAAATACATATCGCCTAAAGAACTTATTCCGTTGTACTATCTACTTGTAGTGAATTAGAATTTTAAGAGGTTTTTAATTAAACAAGCAATTGCGATAAGCGTCCACATAAAAGTAATTGAAAGAATGGCGCATAAAAATTTGACTGGATTGAAATACTTTTTTTTAAGTTTTTTTTTATTGGATGGCTACAAACTGCCGGACTCGTAATTAATCTTCATAAATATGCTGGTGGCTTCTATTATATTTCGTGTAGCAATGTAATGCGGCCTGACACTTCTGGGCTCAAACTAGGCAAGCCGGTGGCAATGAAGTGATGTGGATGCTGATCACCACATTAAGTATTTTCATTCGTTTCATTTATGTTTTACAGCTGAAAACTGCGAGGGTAGGCAGATTTAGTTTTCTGAGTAGGTAAGTACTGTACTGCAACCAACCAAAAAAATTATGGCCGTAGGTCTAATTGGAGTGGAGTACTACTTAGGTACCTATTAACTGATTTTGCAAAATTGCCTTGTTTGATTTCCTCGCATTCGATATGAAAAGTAGAGTGTTTAATTCGGGTGAAAGGCACCATTTCCGTCTCGGACTACTTACAAACTACCTCGGCAGAAATGGTTGTCTTTCAACCC
The DNA here is from genome assembly GCF_910591565.1 of Cydia splendana. Lineage (NCBI taxonomy): Eukaryota > Metazoa > Arthropoda > Insecta > Lepidoptera > Tortricidae > Cydia > Cydia splendana. The sequence continues at coordinate 6,212,174 of NC_085974.1, forward strand.
TCGGTTAACAATCTAATATTTACATTTTTTTTGAAATGACGCTAAAATGTATGTGTGATTATGATGTCCGGTTGTTGTGATTTGATTGCCATATTAGGAATAAATAAAAATAAATAAATTAATGTTATCATTATCACATAATTTTAATATTATTTTTAATTAAATATACTTACATAAAAATACATTTAATTATACTAAGAAATCAGATCTATTTTTCTAGGCCTTAATATTCACGACGTGCTAAACGAAGACCAACTTCACCTAACCCCTTAAATACCTACATTTTGTAAATAATACGTACCTAGTTATTTCACAGATATTTATTACATATTATCATCATCATCATCATCATCATCATCAGGCTATAGTAGTCCACTGCTGGACATAGCCCTCCCCTAAAGAGCGCCATAGCGCCCTGTCCTCAGCTTGCCGCATCCAGGATCTGCCTGCAGTCTTCCGCAGATCGTCACCCCACCTGGTCGGAGGGCGTCCTATACGGTTACCATCAGTTTGTCACTGACATAAACGCCGTCGAGAACGTAATTTACTTTCTATACATCCCGTTTGCACTAATATGCGAGTGCGAGCGAGATGTATAGAAAGTAAATTACGTTCTCGACGGCGTTTATGTCAGTGACAAACTGATGGTAACCGTACTACACTACGTTTGCCGAGTCGCGGTCTCCACTCAAGAACACGTTTACCCCAGCGGTTGTCGGTTCTTCGTGCGATATGGCCAGCCCACTGCCACTTCAGCTTGCTAATTCTTTGAGCTATGTCGATAACTTTGGTATATTATCATCAGCCGCGTTTAATTACCTAGTTAAGAATTCAAGACTTTTTTAGCTTACTTTGAGACTTGGCCGTTGTGTGTAATATTGACCCATACTATTTATGAATTATTAGAAAGCTGCACAGATAACTGACCCCCTGCATAGACACTAGTTTGCGGGGGAGGGGGGTCAGTTATCTCTACAGGTTATTGTGCTATAAGTAAGTAGGTACTTATATTTTAAAAGTAAATATAAAGCTTTACAAAGATCTGCCTTCTTTCATGCTCTAAGTAGGCTTTTAATAAAATATCTCTGAGTTTTTCGCATTAGTGACCTCGTGCCTTGTAATTTAGATTTTATACTTAGTCAGTTTTACCAGCTATCTTGAGTATGACACCCCTTTAAAATGGCACTAAATAAAATAGCACGGAAAATACCTAAGTAGGTACTTCCTTCTACTCGCCCTTCAAAATGGCGGTTGGCGTGGTGACTTTCACATGGTATTTTAATATGATACCTAACACATAACAACAATGATTTTTGATATTTACCTAATTGTAATTAACTAATTATAAAATAATATAGTTATTTGTACAACAAGAGATCAAAGTTTGATATTTCTTCGAGTGCTTATTTTGAGTCCCGTGCAAGCGTTAGAATGTTGAGCGTAGTAAGGGATTCAAAAGCGCACGAGATGTAAATAACTTTGATCTCGTGTAGTACACAAAATTTTTCACCCTAAGCAGTGAGAACATATCTAGAGGGACAGAGGTAATAGAACCCAAGTATCGAACTTGTATTAGACCCCGCATGTTGAAATGACATTTGACTATAAAGGTCACTTGAATGTCATTTTGTCTCACTCAGTGAGCAAAATCGCATTTTGCTCACTGAATGAGACAACTCAGTGAGCAAAATGCGATTTTGCTCACTGAGTGAGACAAAATGACTCAGTGAGCAAAATCGCATTTTGCTCACTGTTTTTAAGAAGCAAAGTACCCTTGTTCGAGCTGCTGAGGTGAAAAAGTATTTTTTATTATTTAAAAAAACACTTAATTAAACGAAAAATTGTACACATACAATATATCCTTGTAACTGAATGTAAAATAATTAAATACATACATATTTTGACAATCTTGAATATTATTTGTCAAATAAATAATAAAGTTAAGTTTCGTAGTAGTTGACGAAACAATTTATGCAAAGAAGTAATCACGGCTACCGCGATAACAGTCTACATAAAAATAAAATTGCATATGTTATGTATAGTCTTGAGTGGATCGAGTGCCCGCTTGATGGCTGCAAAATACCAGTCTTACTGTAACTCTTCATGAATGTGGCAATGGCTTCTTTTTCATGTAGTAAAGTAATACGATCCGACACTTCTGGGCTTATCGTCCCAAATTCTTTTAGATATTCGTATATGCATGTCAATTCGTTGTAGGGTACAGGCTCTTGGGGTAAACCAACAAATATACTAAATCCATCCCCACCTTCAGCTAGAAAAGCAGGCATCATCAGCTTGTATGTATATTTATCTTCTATTTCTACTAATTCAGGGTTGCCACAGTTAGAGCATATTGCGTCCGCTTTAACGATTCGAGATCCCGCGGGTTTTAATAAGTCGTAGACTACTTTCATTCCAGAAAATTGCAAAAATTGCCCGACACTGTCTATCGGTCGCCATAAAGCGACCGAATGCTCCAAGGCACTCCTCAAAATAGATCCGTTCATACTCACAATTGTCATGGTATCTGTAAATGGTAAAACATTTATCCAATCTCCTTTCGTCACGTTAAAAGGTTTTTGTGGATAGTCTATCGAAACTCTTATTCTACCGCCTTGGCATACAGCGATGTGTACATCCGGGTAATCTTCGCTGTAATATATTTTTGTATAATTTATCAAAATATCCGTGATGATGTTTCCTAAGTTACATTCCCTCAATCGGCAGTTACCATCTAGAGTAACATTTGATGTACCGGCGACTTCATTGCTTATTTTATAGACGCTTTCCCGATATTTGTTGACTATGTTTAAGACTTCAGGGTCTTCCGGTACACTGTTGTTTAATAGTATTGGTAAACCATCGTACTCAGTTATTTCTCCGTTCGAATTGAAAGTCAGATGTAAGCGTCCCATGTATTTCGTGTAGGCGTAAGCCTGTACTACCAGTACTTTCCTACCGTTTGGATCCCTTACCACAGTCGGATACGGGCCTTCTCGTGTTTCTGGTTTTTCTGTAAGATCGCCATTCCATAGAAAAGTGTTCGAGTGTCCCCCGATGACTAAGTCTAGATCTTCGACATTTTTTGCTATCGCTATATCTTTAACGAATCCCGAATGACCTAGAGCTATGAGTATTTTGACACCTTGTTTCTTAAGTTTACGTATTTCTCTTTTGATGGCTTGTATTTCTTCCTCTATCTGAACTTTGTTTTTAGGGGCAAGGAAACTAGTTTCTGGTGTCAAGTATCCTATTATACCAATTTTAACACCTTTCTTCTCCAGCACTACAGTTTCGTATAGATTATTAACTTCTTGCAATTCAGGTACGTCGTCGAGTATAAGGTTGGCTGCTACCACTGGCGATGAGATGTTCTTAATGAAGGGTACTAGTCCGTCAACGGTTTCATCGAACTCATGGTTACCGAGTGACTGTAAGAAAAAAAGAGTTACGAATTAGTATAGTTTTTTCCCCTAGGTAATATTATGTCACTGCATATAAATAATAACCCACCTCAATCGGATTTCAGTTAAGTTTTAGACTGTTAAATGAGAAAAATATTCAGGAATTTAATCCATTTATTCGTTCTTATTGTAGTAGCAAATTAGTTATTTGTTGTTATTGTATTGTCATTTAGATTCATCGTACCCATTGAGTTAATCGTATAGTACCTTAAATTTCATTAATTAGTTTAATGTGTACACATCTTTAAATTGATTCGACCACTTCTTAATTAAATAGTTTAGAGATTTCGCTATTGTACTATTTACCTTAAAATTAAATAGTCTCGCAAGTTTGTACTAAGGAATATAACGCTAATTCTAATGCTCATTCCATACTTTATTCGATGTACATATTTAATTAAACAATAACAATGATTCTTACTTTTGTCATGTTAATCATCTTATAATTAGGGTAACAGTTCAGGAAAGAACGATAAGAAAATCTTATTCTTATTTCTTTTGAATTTATTTTTAAAAGTTAAATTAAAAGCTCCCATAACATTGTAAATGTAAAGTCATGGTATAATTAAGGGCTCATTAAATTCAGACAGTGCATTACATGGTAATGTCGTAAATTGACGTTTTTCCTTGAACTCATAAGTTCTTATATTATGCTTTTAGGATTGTACTACCTATCAGTTCTTCTTTTATATATCTATTTCGAGATTTACCATTGAAACTGCTTAACCCTCCATACCTTAACGTAAAAAGGCAACAATCTCAAATACATCCAAATCCGGTATTTTGCCGTGTTTGTGAGCGCATTATCTATCTAGTTATATAATATAATACTTCCGGTGTAGGAATCATAGTCAGAATGGGCAGAGGTGCTCTGTGGATCAGTTTAAGAATGGTTTATAATAACTTTATATCTAAGAAATAATTGATTTAATAAGGACGAAGTACATTCTTTTATTGCACTAATAGGACGGCTCGAATTAGTTTAATATACCTACAAGACTAACAGTCTAACCTCCTTATTCATAAAACTTTACGGGCCTGGTTTAGTTAAATTATGTTTTATCCCTTCCTTACAAATACATAAGTCGAAATGACAGATAAGGACAAACGATTATTAGCTAATTGAGATTTGTAGCGCGTTTATGAATAAGGGGGTAACAATATACAATTTTCACAATTCACAACATATAAGTAGGAGCATTTGTGTCGACAGTCATTAAGATAACATTGTCAAACATTGACATTCTATAAATTGGCTAGTACATATGTAAAGCTCTACAACTATGTAGGTACGTACCATCGTCCACACTGTGAACTGTACATCGGTGGACCTTATGCCTTTTGCAATACGTTCCACCGATGTTCAGTTAGGATTGTTGTTGTTTGTACTACAAAGACAACTGGGAACTCGGATTTATAAGCGTAAATTTTATTTATTATTTATTAACTAGTAACCTATCGATAACGCTTTTTACTAATCGTAGTGTTTTTATTGCCTGGTTAAGCATAACTTAAGAGTAAGTGTAGGAACAAATCATTACATTAATTACTAGGGATAACATCAAACTTAGTGAGCCCGAGATGCTAGAAGAGGAATCTTTGTGGTACATAGCTTCTTCATTAAGTATGACAAGTCTTCCTTCTACTTGGGGAAAAACAGGACTTCGGTGCCGTAGATAATACTCTGTGCATTGTAGTTCATTGTAATGTAACGTGGTTTTTGGTAGATCCACTAACATGGAATACCCGTCGCCACCATAGGATAAAAATTGCGGCATTATAACTTTGTAAATTTGGGTTTTATTAATGTTTTTATATTGTGGTATTTTGCAGTCCCCGCACCTGGCTCTTGCTTCGACTACCCTGGATTTTGGCGGTCTTTTGTAATCGTATACTACTTGTATTCCAGAAAATTGTAGAAATTCACCATGATCTTGTAAATTGTTGAGATCGAAAACAGAGTGTTCGAGCATTTGGAATATGACACTACCAGTCATAGACACTGTCACTAAATTACCTTCAAACGGCATGACAATAAGAAGATCTCCTTTGGTAATATTTGCGGGCATATGCATGTAGGATATCGATGCCCTTATTCCTCCACCTTGAATGATAGCAATGGGAGCATCAGTCCAATGTTCACCTGTATAGAGCGTCGCGTAACGATAAACCATTGCGTCGGTGATTAAATTTCCTAGATTGCACTCGAGATATTTACAATGATCACCCGAAAGTATGACTGACGTATTTCCTATTACTTCATCAGCTACGTTTAAAACATCGTCTCTATAGCGTTCAATAATTTTAATGACGTCTGGATCTTGAGGTATAGAGTTGTCCAAGAGTATAGGTTGGCCAGAGATTTTAATGGCTTCTCCTTTAGAATCAAAAGTCATTAGTAGTTTACCAAAATATTTTGTATAAGCGTACGCTTGAACCACAGCCACAGAGCGACCTGAGGCCTGTTTAACGTAAGTTGGATACGGTCCTTGAGGTTCCTCCGAGTCAGGAGTCGTGCCGTTCCAAAGGAAAGTGTTGGTATGCCCTCCAATGACTAAATCCACACCTTCTACTTCTTTCGCTATTTCAATGTCTTTAACATATCCAGAATGACCCAAGGCAATAATGATGCGTACTCTCTGTTCTTGTAATTTTCTTACTTCTTCCCGGATGGCTACTATTTCGTCAATGTATTCAACGTCATTTTGAACTGCCAGCACTTTGGTGTCGGGCGTGAGATATCCTACAATGCCTATTTTGACGCCGTCGATATCAATGATCATAGATTTCTTGAGGTTAGTTTCCGCTGCTAGCTCCGGCACGGTATTCAGGTCGATATTCGCAGTTAGGACTGGACAAGTTAAGTTTTCAATGAAAGGGGTTAGACCTTTAACACCATTGTCGAATTCGTGATTTCCAAGAGACTGAAACAAAAAAGAGAAATTAACTTATAATTGAATTAAAACAAACATTTGAGCGTTCAATATTGTGAAGATATACAATTACCTGTAATTGACTAATAAGATGAAACTAAGGTACCTACAAGTAAGTTACAAATGAGGGCAATCTACTCTACTAGTCAAAACAACTTTATTGATAAACGGATATTTATAATTTAAAAAGAATTTGTTCGTATAAACTCAGGTATATATACTTCATATATCTACCTAGTAATGTTTTTCTACTGCAAGTAGACATCTGACGTATAAATAATTATTAAACATAATAATACTGCTTTTATGAGGATTCAAGACTTTAAATATTACTGCACTAGTCCTAGCATGACAATAGCAGAGATAATGGAATAAAAGGACATTGACATGGCCACTGCTGAATTTATTTTTAACTTGTCTTCATGATGTATTTGGATTCGACCTTCTATAGCCGGATATACTGGACTAGTTTTATTTAAAAAGTCAATGGTTGCCGCCAGCTCACCGTAAAACAATGGCTGGGTTAGCCTACCATAGAACATATCGTATCCATCGCCCCCCGTGGACAAGAATGCTGGCATAAGAATTTTGTAAATAGCAGTTTTGTTTAATACTGAGTAAGTAGGCATTGGGCACATACCGCAGCGCACAGAAACTTTTACAACTCTTTTTCCTGAGGGATACCTAAAGTCATATTCTACTCTAAGGCCCGACATCTGTAGAAATTGTCCGGGAGCACGTTTGGGGTTGTACCTCGCAACGGCATGCTCAAGCATATTCCAGATAAGAGTACCGTTAAGAGTAACTTTTACAGTATTTCCGTCGAACGGCATTACTGTCAGTAAATCACCTTTAGTTACCACTGTGGGTAGATTTACATGAGCTACGGAAGTCCTTATTCCTCCTCCTTGCATGATAGCGATTGGAGCATCGGTCCAGCCGACGCCTTTGTATATTGATGCATATTTATGAACCATTGCATCAGTGATAAAGTTCCCTAGATTGCACTCCCTTAATCGACAAGAATGCCCGTCTAATATGACTGACGAGTTCCCTACTACCACTTCGGATATTTTCATAACTTCACCACGGTAATGGTTAACAATAGATAAAACTTCAGGGTCTTGTGGCACTGAACTATTTAAAAGGACTGGGTTACCATCATATGAGACAATTTCGCCTTCAGCATTGAAAACTAAATGTAATTTTCCTAAATATTTTGTGTAAGCGTAAGCTTGTACTGCTGGAACTAAACGTCCCGAACGCTGTTTGACCAGCGTGGGATAAGGGCCTTCGGCTACTTCTACATCCGGAGTAGTTCCGTTCCACAAAAAAGTGTTTGTGTGTCCGCCTATGACCAAGTCGATGTCCTCAACTTCCCTGGCTATTTCTAAGTCCTTGGTGAAACCAGAATGGCCTAGTGCAATTAATATTTTAACACCCGCTTTCTTAAGTTTGGCTACTTCTTGTTTAATAGCAACTGTTTCTTCTACGTATTCGACATCGTTTCTAATAGCTAGAACTTTAGTGTCGGGTGTTAGGTATCCGATAACTCCGACTTTGGTTCCGTTGATGTTGAAAATGACGGAGTTCATGAGGTTGGGCTCGGCCTGGAGCGAGGGCTCTTCGGCCAGGATGAGATTGGCAGCCAGCACTGGGCACGTCAGATTGGCGATGAATGGCGTCAGGCCTGATACCCCGTTATCCAGTTCGTGGTTCCCGAGGGACTGAAAAAGCAAAATCAATTATGTAATGTCCAATAATCTTACTGTATATAATTTGGTAAGCAATCATGCAACTGATGCAACCGTCATTCCAAGTGAATTTTTAACTATGGAATTTTAAAATTCTATGGGAACGTTGAACAATGATTTAAAAGATTAAACAAACTATTTGTTAGTTATTTATAAAATTAAGTAAATATATATACCTACCTTCTTTGTTAGTAGTAAGAAGCCACAAAACACAGATACCTATTAAAAGCAGTGAATGCATTTTGGGTTAATAGTTTTGGTGATCTATATAATGTAATATTATATCGTGATTAATGTTTATCCAATCGACTTCGTTCTTAATAAATTATATTTTTAGTACCTACGACCTACGCAGTGAAATTAAGGAAATTTTCGTTAGGTTAATTTTATTATCTTACAGATTTAATAGGTATCGCATGCAATTAAAAACGTTATTGCTACTTTAAACTTTAATTAAGCATGTACGAGTTCGCTAAAGTGACTCGTTATACTCGTATTTACCTTTGATAATTGGATAGGTAGAAAAGTGGGATAGATATTCCGGTAAATATTACTATTTAGACCTCATGCGATAAAGCTGCGAGTTGTTTCATTCCGATATAGTCGTCAGTTATATACAACAACTTCTTTTATGTTTCATGCAAAGCTCAATAAAATTAATAAAAAACTAGTCATGCTTAATAAATGTCTTAATCAGATAATACGAAAAGATTGACTTACTTTAGAATCACGTATAATAACAAAATTTGACGCTAAACTTCTTAATTTTCTACAGGCTGAATGGATTTGTTGTTTTCTAGTAATCCAAAATAAAATAGGTTTCTAATCTGCCCATCTATCAAGTACCCTAGTACTAACTAGAATAGTATATTAACCACCACAACCGGCCAAAAACACTAGAAGAATATTATAGATCTGGTCAAATGAGAGACTACCATTTTCTGCAAATACATTTTTTTATTCAGGCCATACACCTATTATAATTATTGCATAATTGGAATAGAAGCGGTTACAGCTGCTATGAAAGTTATAGCCGAGCACGAAGTAAGTGAGAACGCTGAGTCATCGATGGCATCAACATTGAGAAGTCTAATACGATCGGCCACCTCAGGGTACACTGGACTGCGCAGGCGAATATATTCCGCCACAGCTGTCAACTCATCATGCTCATACATCTCCAATGGCTGATTCCGTAGCATGTCATAACCATATTCACCAAGAGCTAAAGCTGCTGGCATTAATATCGGATACGTCCTCCAGTCGTCTATGACATAGAACGTTGGCAAGTAACAATTGTGGCAGCGAACGACCGCGCTGACTACCCGAGAGCCAGGTTCTTTGGACAAGTCATACACGACACGTACACCGGAGAAATGCAAAAACGCCCCTGTAGGATTGCGCAAGCTGTATTCAGCGACAGAGTGTTCAAGAATTTGATTAAAAACTGTACCGTTAATTTCCACTAAAACAACATTGCTTTCAATAGGCAATGCTGACATTAAATCTCCTCTTGTGACAGCAGCAGGTCTGTTTGCTGGCGCGATAGAATCACCTATGGCATCGCTGTGGATAATCGCAACGGGTGCATCAGTCCAACGTTCGCCTTCGAATCTCAGGGCATGATAGTAGACCATAGCATCTGCTATTAAGTTGCCAAGGTTACATTCCTCAGTCGCACAAGAGTCACCATCGAGTACTACAGCTGTATTACCCATAACCTCATCATTTAAAGCCATAACTTCGTTAGAGTATTTATTCATTATTTCAACAGACTCTGAATCTTGAGGAATTGATTTATCTAAAAGAATTGGGTTAATTTGAATATCTTCAATATCGCCGTTTTCATCGAATTTAATGTTTATCCTACCGAGGTATTTGTCGTAAGCTACAGATTGCAGAACGGGTACAACTTTTCCGGATTCTTGAGTTTCAGAGGTCGATTGTCTCAGAATTTCTAATTCACCGGTTATGGATTTTCCACTCCAAAGGTATTGGTTTTTATAGCCGTTGATAACCAAGTCGACGCCTTCAACATCTCTGGCAATTTCTTGAGCGATATTAGTGTCGGAGTGACCTAACGCAATTACAATTTTAACATCCTGAGCCTTGAGATTGGTTACTTCATCTTTAACAGCTATGATTTCGTTTATGTATTCTATGTTGTTGCCTTGCACGGTGGTAGTATCTGGCGTAAGATAACCAATAACGCCGACTTTAACTCCGTTAATGTCAAAAATTGCAGATTTTTCTAATTTTTGATCCTTGGTGTTGGGAAATACGTTGCTGGATAGAATGCTCGTTTTGATTTCGTTCAGGAACGGGGACAGATGGTCTGAAGCGGTCTGTATGTCATTAGTGCCCAGAGACTGAAAGATAAAATGTTAGTGTGTTAATTAGAAGCAAGTAAACTTAGAGTTAGATAGGAGTAAATAGTAGAAAGTGGTGAATAAGTTTAGTAAGCGTGTAAGTAGTAGTAAAGTGATTAATTATTTTATTTTGTAATAATAAATAAAATACATAAAAATGGACGAAGCAAGTTTTTATATCTAAGTATACTTTCTTTACATATTTTTATCTTAAGATCATTTATACTTCATTGATAACAATGATACAACCAGACTAAGTTATGCAATAAATTCGTCCATTTTCATGGATATTACCCAACACCTTTGCTTCTCCACAAGATACCTGCGGAACATAGATAATATGAGATGCATGAATGTTTTTTTTTGTTTGGTTGCATGATATTTATTAAGTATAATCTGCTAGGAGTGAAAGTTAATGTGGTGTTAATTAATGCCATTAGCTTAGGTTATGTTAGGTTAAAGTAAGTTAGGTTAAGTACCTAATGCCTATAATTTATAATTATGTTTTTGTCTCCATCATGTTCTTAATACGAAAGCGTCTGAAGTATAATTTAGTCTGTTAATTATCAAAGAAGAATATTAAATATCTCATTAAGATAGGAATGCACAGTGTGAATTCTTTAGATAATCCCTGAGCAAATAAAACGATAACATCGTTATTAAAATATCTTACGTTACAGGAACTACAAACATCCTGCGATAAAAATATTGACTTTGTTTAACACCTTTTGCATAAACCTGCTGATATAGTAATTGTATACTTACCTATAAATAGTTTTTATGACATGAAAATGTTGATAACCATCACCAATCGTAAAAAATGAGCAGTGCACATAAAATAGCAGTGATGGAATATGTCACATGGAAAGGGAGCTCGAGGCTGGTGTCCCATCAGATCAACTAATGGTCGTTCCTCAGAATTGTGGGAAACTCAACTCGACAATCATCCTTATTATTAAGTCGGCTCCTCAGTGCTGAAAATCGTGAAGTTAACCAAAACGGGTTGAGTAGGGTGAGGGTAGCTTTCCCCACTTATGGTCTTCAGCTTCATAAAGGGTCGGTGATATCGGAATCTCGGCTAATCTCTGGACATTGTTGTACGTATGGGACTGGGTCTTTTTGGGTGCCTGTGATCTCGTGTAGGTATCCACTCTGCCGATTTTTATCAGCTTTTATAGATTGTAAGTACTTTCCAGACAAAACATATACTCCAAGTGTGTTACTCACTGATAGCCACGAACCTGAGTCATGAGGGAACGACGAGTATCCATTATTGGTGAAAGTAATAGCCAGATTGTATGTATGTCAGTTTGAATGGGATTGATTCATCTACGACAGTGGTGGGCAAAGTACGGCCCGCGGGCCAGGTCCGGCCCGTGAAAGGGTTTTACCTGGCCCGCCGCCGGTCATTGAAAAAAATGTATAATATGGCCAGCAATATAATAAAAATACATTTTTGCTGTAAATCTGGCCCTCCTCTGAAATTCCTTCAAGTTTTGGCCCCTCATTAAGAAAGTTTGCCCACCAGCCACCACTGATCTACGAGTACGTAAAAATCCTACAAAGAAATGAAATCATATTGCGCACGTACCTAGTCTTACAATATTAAGCCAAAGTCGGGTTAGCCATTCATTCCCTTTCCCAATAGGTGGAGTTTTTCCTTTTTATTTAGGTTAATATTTTATATTAACGTAACGAGTTTAAACTATCCCCATTAGCTTTATGAAATATAAATGTATTTTTGGGCTGACAATAAGACCCTCAAAGCAGACAGAATCCTCTTGACAAACTGAACAGTAATTAACGACACCTCTGTTACAAATACAAATTGTAACACGAAATGTGTTTACGGTGCGCCGTTGGGTTCCATACGCAACTTTCGCTCAGCCGTATTACGATTCGACTCTTATTAAAAAGGACATAACTGGTTTAAACCAAAATTTACCTACGCCCTTTTCCATTAAAGCAGCGCAGTGCTGACAAAATATTCCGCGAATAAAGCAAAGTTAAATTAAACGCAGCGCTTATATACCAGCCACAGCACATTATGTAGTGCGGTGTGACGCAACCGCTCTATGTATTGATTTTTGCTATAATTCTACCAACGCACGGATCTGCCAAACCTCATTACGTGCGGACCGGAAAATAGAGCGCTGCGCTTTTAATCCAGGCAGTAATGAAAAAACATACATATTTTACGGAAGCTCCAGGATATCCGGATCCGGAGTAAATACACATACGGAAATAGTGCATTATGAGAGCGGTTTACAGATGTAATTAAGGTTTAAAAAATATTAACCTAAGTACGTTGAAACTTAATTCTGCCCGATAACTTTTTGTCTATTTGTAACATGGCCCCAGGTGTATTAAAATAAATCCTTAGAAAAGCCGATGAAAATTGGGATTTCATTATGAGCCGTAGAGAAAATTACGGGACTAACTTTTACAAATATTCCGCCTTGTACTAAACTAAACTACTGTGTACTTCAGCGTGTACGCATGACTGTATTTATTTATGAAAAAAAAAACATTATTTAAATCATTTAAGACATTCCTGAAGTAAGTGAGACTCTAGCTACAGCATTAACTCTTAAATAAGTACGAGTAGGTCTGACTACTTTATAGATCTGCTTTGTTAAAATGTATCTCAAAGAAAATCCAGCTACACCATTGATGGACACGTTCATGCTATGAAAATGGCAATGACTATGAAAAGACATGTCATTGAAATGTAATAGCGTTTCGCACGACGTCACAACATCACAATCACGCTAAACAGTCACATTTGCGTTATCACAGTGTAATGTTACACACAATTGGCGAACAAAATAGCTCTTCCTCGGCAGCTAAATACACAATTACTTCACGCCACAAAAGAATACTTTAAACATGTGTTTACCCACAATATATAAATAATGGTAGGTAAAAAGCTAAAAAAAATAACAACTATAATAATGTAACGTCACGTCAATGCATTATAAGATTATGAAAAAAATATATATTCGTGGATAATATGCTACACAAATCAAGGTTCTATATTCTCTTTTCTGTATCAAAGTTAAGAACATTAAGTATTGAAAGAAATGAAAAAAAAAAAAACGATTCTGGTATGTATACTATATACAGCCAAAAATTACGCCAGGATCGTCAAAAATTAGGGCTCCACTATCCTTAACTTTTGGGAACAGAAGAGACAACGTTTTTTCTTTTAAGTATGTATGACTCAATAAGCCTTAGATACTTACAACAGCATCAGGTCGCAAAGCGTTGATGAACTCGGCGGCGATCTTCCATTTGTAGATGGTGAACCAAGCCGTGCCGGTGTAGGTGTCGCCAGCGTTGAGGTAGAGCACGGGCGGGCCCTCGCCCGAGGCAGCCTTGCGTCTCGCCTCCTTTACACTGGAACATAAAAGAAAATGTGTAAAAGAAATGGATCTGGTTATATTGCTCGGGCTGTTACTGAGCACCCTTTCCCGGCCGCTATCCGCTATCAGGCAGTAGCCCGATTCGGGGACTTTTGGCTGCTGGGTTTCCCCCCTGGCCCGATTCGCCCCTCCTTAGTAAACCAGACTCCTCCGGGAGGTCCATATTAATACCAGGCTCAGTAAGGACGTTCAGTCAACATGGGCCACTCAGCACCAGGACTCCCGACCTCAAACCATCCTCCGGTCCCATACGTACAGGTTGAAATATGACACGAGATCAGAAATTATAAGACGTGATGCTGATGAAGGAAGGAAATTGAAAGGGGAACTCAAAGTTTCTACCAACGTGCTGTGATCTTTAAAAATAGTTTTGCTCTATATTTCTGTACGTTATTTTACACTTTACTACTGAAGTTTCATATGAAAATTCGAAAACTAGATGTAGTCCTATCATTGTCCCGGTATTTCGTCTCGGCTCACTCGCGGAGGCTGGTGTCCGCACAGCAACATGTAGTTAAGTTCGAGTAATAAATTCATGCGAAACGTGGTCTTTCACTATCGGCCTCATCTCAAAACTCAAAGTCGCTCAACGAGCTATGGAGAGGGCTATGCTCGTAGTTTCTCTGTGTGATCGAATCAGAAATGAGGAGATCCGTAGACAAACTAAAGTCACCGACATAGCCCACCGGATTAGCAAGCTGAAGTGGCAATGGGCAGGCCATATTGCACGCAGAGAAGATGGCCGATGGGGTCGAAAAGTGCTCGAGTGGAGACCACGGACTAGCAGGCGCAGCGTGGGACGTCCACCCACAAGATGGACAGACGACCTTGTTAAGGCCGCCGGAAGTCGCTGGATGCGGGTCGCTTCCAACCGGTACGAATGGAGGTCCAAGGGGGAGGCCTATGTTCAGCAGTGGACGTCTTATGGCTGAGATGATGATGATGATGATGATGATGATGAATAAATTCATAATCGTGACAGATAAGGTGTGGGCGACCATTTTACACAATTGCACTTGAACGTGAACATATTAAATATCAACTTATTAGGTATAATTTTCAGCAGTCACATTACTTTATTAAAATATTCTTGTTTTTGGGTCAACTAATAGCGGAACATTTTAAAATAGAAAGCATGAAATGTCTAGATTAAAGAGCAATTAAAATACGAGCGTAGTTTCATTTAAATCCCTGGATGCGGATTAGTCGATCCAAATGGTATTCCGTACATTCCATTTGAAAAGGGAGTAAGAGGATTGTGATTTAAAGAACAATTCGATGTTGTGAATCAAGGTAACAGTGTTTGTGATGTAGGGGCTTAGTACTCGAGCTTCCTGCTTTTCCATGGTTTTTAGGTATTTATTTAACAGCAACAAGGGTACAAAGGACTTAAAATTATTGGCAAAATCGGGGTTATCATTATCATGCAAAGAATTTTCTAGATGAAGCTTTTTATTTCCTATTCTCATTGTCATGGAATTGAAGCTAGGACAATGTTGTACAGACAAAGTAAACATTTACAAATCCTGGAGCAGGGCAAATAAAATAAAAGAGGAATTTTGTAGGATTCACTCGGGACACCAGATAAAACGGACTATGTGATACTGAACTCCGACGTTACGATGTAGAGTTGATATGTATGTCTACGTATAC
Source organism: Cydia splendana (assembly GCF_910591565.1). Classification (NCBI taxonomy): domain Eukaryota; kingdom Metazoa; phylum Arthropoda; class Insecta; order Lepidoptera; family Tortricidae; genus Cydia; species Cydia splendana. The sequence goes on from NC_085974.1 coordinate 6,227,769, forward strand.
GGTATTGGCTAAAATAGATCGTCTTGCGTTTTTGCAAGAGTCCTGGAATATTTTTATACAATTACGCTACTATATAGTGTAAATAACATTATTTGCGGTATTTGACGTCTATCACTCACAACAGCAATACTACGTAAAATGTTTTGCACATCGAAATCACAAAGGAAAACAACTGCACTGCGAACGTTTACGTTCTACGTCTTTTTTTTTTAATTTTAGGGTTGGCCGGACACCACCGTTATGAATCGGTAGTCGTCTAAGTAAATCGATATGAATTTTTCATTTTTCTTTTAATAAAAATAAGGAATAGGTGGATAATTAACTGTAAATATGGATATATTTATCGTCACTTAACAGACAACAAATTTGACACAGAAATAACATAAATAAACTTTAAAATAGATCCCCAGTTAGTTTCAATTTTGACAATGGGTGCGACCTACCCGGTCGGTGTATTAAATACACCGACCGACCGGTAGCTTGCGGGAAAACCATATAATTCTAGCTTTATTTAAATCTCAAATAAAAATTCATTATACGTCACAATTCGATACCTCAGTCTACGTGCCATCCAATCGTAATCGCTTGCTGTGACAATCGATTTGCGTTAGTTACATCTCTATATACGTCAGTCATAATGTGTCAAATACCGCAAATAATGTTATTTACACTATAATAGACCGTTCGTTTGAATAACGAAAATATTTGCCATTTATTTAAATATTTTTTTGGTCATTACTTATGCTTACGCAAATAAATGTTTTAGCTTTAGGTACGTTAAAACAGTACTTACAATTCAGTAGTATCCAGGAAACGAGTGGAATGTAGGTATCTTTTTCCAGAAAATGCATTCTTAAACGTAACATAAACGAAATTCCTGCGCTCTGCTCATGAGCAAGTGACACGAGATTAGGCAATTTCGCATCCTAAATTAAAATTTTCCACATGTTTTAATACATTTCTAACGCAGGTATATTGTAAATTACAAGAATGTACTGTTACAAAACAAAGAGACATAGTTCCGGGGGTACCTGTAATATCCTAATGATAGTAATTACTACAGGCTGGCTTAAAACTACGTTTACCAAAACTTTATTGGTATTTTTCTTACTTATGTCTCTTACAAAACGTTTACAAAATGTCATTAGAAATTAAAACTACAAACATTTAATAAAATGTAAACGTAATATGTATCTTCAAAATATTCTTCTTCAACTTTAATACACAAAATGCAAACGTTATTATCAACACTATTTATATGTCGCAGCAAAAAAATATACAACTTATTTTTGGGCAAAATTGTATAGAGCAGGAATTTATTTAATTTTTCTAGTTAGTGAAACTGTCGAAAAAACCCCAATAAAAATAAATGCATACAAGCAGGGTTAGGTATTACATGTCAAAGGTTTTATATATCTAGAATATTCATATTTCTCCTTAATCGATGCCAAAAGACACTTTCACATAAATTACCAATATAAATTAGCATTTTAGTGTATCCATAATCTCTAGACGAGGCTGTCGATTTCATGTCAAGGCCTCAGAGTTTATGCTACCGAGATTACTCGTACTCATCCATTCCACGCCATGAGGCGCTCGACTATAACCGCCCTTGACTTTATACAATTGTGTCACTTAACTTCAAACGCCGGTAAATCCATTCGACCCTCTCAGCAAATATCTACCCTATTACCTCTTCTTAATACCAAAATCGCATAATCTGACAGGTGGATTTACCCGAGTTTGAAGTTAAGCGACTCAATTTATGTAATTGTCTAGAGATTAGAAATGTCACCGTTAACCTAAATAGTTCACTTGCCACAAACTGTTTGATCAACTTTTGGATTTGGAACTCTATATATAATGTCTTTAAGTTGCTTTTCGATCGTGGATCGTGGATATTTGGTACAATTTGATTTTAGATCACAGCAAAGCACTCAAATGAGTATATCCTGTGAGCGAGTTAATCATATGGGTATTGTGGTTAATATAAAGCGGGAGAGACAAATAATAAGGCTCCGTTTCCACCAGAGATGTGCGAGGAATATAATTAGAATATAGAGCTACGCTAAGCCACGAGAGCTGCGCTGAGCGACGATAGGTAAATGAAGTGATTTTATTGGTTCTTAACAAACACATCCTTCGCTACGCATCCTCGCGCATCTCTGGCGGAAACGCAGGCTTAACGCAGTGGCAACTGAGAAGCAGTAATAAAAATGTAGGTAAATAATTTACATAACTATTTAAGTAAAATGTTTCCTTTGTTGTTTATGTATCTTTCGTAGTAAGATAGTATTGAGTGTTTGGTACTTTTCTCAAGATAGAACGACCAACATTTGACAGAGTAACAAATGAATATGTACGTACTTACACCACAGGGAACCCCGAAACCGCCATAGCACTTCTCTTCCCCTGCGTCTCTATTAACTGTCTTGCATACCCCGCTAAGCTACAACTACGAAGTATGTTCAAATCGCGCGTGCATTTGTAGAGGAGAATGAGCAGTTCGAAGTTCGTTTAAATGCAGAGAATGACCTAAGTTTGACACAATATCAGGAAACTATTGGCTTACACAGTGGCGACCCTAGGAAACCCGCCGTAGCACTTCCCCGCCTCCCTATCAGCCGTCGTGCAAACCCCGCTGAGCTGCGAGGTCTGTTCAAAGCGCGCGTGCATGTCATTGTTGTGCAGTATGAGTAACTCGAAGTTGGGAGGAACGGCGCTTTCGGGCGACTTGATGACTGTGCTCGACGACAGCGCCGCTGTTGCCAGCAACGCGACGATGGATGGAAGATTCTGGAAAGGTTTAGGTTTCATTTAGTATCATATTTGTTTATAGGGGTTCACAGTGACGGAAGGTAAAATTTTCAATCTTTTAAAAAGGATAAAAATCAAGATATTGTAAAAAAATCATGCAACTTTGGGCAGTTGTATCCCAAAATCTATAAGGTCTATGTGGGTACACTACATAATTCCAAAATATTTTATGCCGAAATTTAGAATATCGAATTTTATTATTCCGATTTTTAAATGCTCCACCCATCAAAATTACGATTGTCTTAATTACCAAACGATGAAAATCACGAAGTTTTATAGTTCCGAATAGCAAAACCGACGATTTTTTTAAATTCCGAACCACATAATTCCGAATATAACAATTCTGATAGTGAGAAACACCGAATTTAACATTTACGATTTTTGAAATCACGAATTCCGAATTGTAATTATTCCGAAATTTTGAATTCCGATTTAAATATGCCATATTTTTAAATCCCGAATAACGATATTCCGAATTTGTTGTTAATAAATAAAGGGGGTCGCAGTTCTAACCTAACCTACACCTATTTTTCTAGTAGCAGTTGGTTTCTGTGAAAGTCGCAGTTCTAACCTAACCTAACCCACTTTTCTAGTAGCAATTGGTTTCTGTGAAGGTCGCAGTTCTAACCTAACCTAACCCACTTTTCTAGTAGCAGTTGGCTTCTGTGATGGTCGCAGTTCTAACCTAACCTAACCCACTTTTCTAGTAGCAGTTGGTTTCTGTGAAGGTCGCAGTTCTAACCTAACCTAACCCACTTTTCTAGTAGCAGTTGGTTTCTGTAAAGGTCGCAGTTCTAACCTAACCTAACCCACTTTTCTAGTAGTAGTTGGTTTCTGTGAAGGTCGCAGTTCTAACCTAACCTAACCCACTTTTCTAGTAGCAGTTGGTTTCTGTGAAGGTCGCAGTTCTAACTTAACCTAACCCACTTTTCGAGTAGCAGTTGGTTTCTGTGAAGGTCGCAGTTCTAACCTAACCTAACCCACTTTTCTAGTAGCAGTTGGTTTCTGTGAAGGTCGCAGTTCTAGCCTAACCTAACCCACTTTTCTAGTAGCAGTTAACTTCTGTAAAGGTTGCAGTTCTAGCCTAACCCACTTTTCTAGTAGCAGTTGGTTTCTGTAAAGGTAGCAGTTCTAGCATGTCCAAATGATTTAAATGCAATTTTTTTTGCAGATCAATTTTAAAAACGGTTTAGCTTTAATTACTTCCCTTTTGAAAATCACGAATTTCATTATTCCGAGTTTACAAAAGATCGAATTTCTGAATACCGAATTATTTTATTTCCGATCGGTCAACGATTTTTCGGAATAGACAAATTCGGAAAAAATATTTTCGGATTTTTTTTAAATCGGAACTTTAAGCTTTCGTTCATATGACAATCGGATTTTAAGTATTCGGAAATAGCGCAGTCGTGATTTTCTTCTTTCGTGGTTTTCAAAGTCGTAATTTCGACGTTTCGGACGTATAAAAAATCGTGATTATGAAAGTCGGAAAAACATATTTCGGAATATTTGGGTGTTGCCGGTCTATGTAGATCAAATTGGACTCATTTAGTCAAAATCGTGGCAAATTTGGTGTGATCAAAAGTCTTCCTAGTAACTTATGCCGAATATTATACCTTTTGCATAAGGAATTAATAAAAAAAATCATTCTCAATGAAGATACAAAAAAAATGGATTTCTAAGGACTTCATAATGACCCGGACTGCTTGCATGGTCAGAAATTTGCATTTGACAAGAGCATTATGTCGTACAACTCATTTAACATACATATTTATTAAAAATCAGCCGACCCTTGTTTAATGCCAGATGAGCATTTCAATAGCCTATTATCATCAATCGTCATCTTAGTTTGCTCCTATTCATGCATAGATAATATGCTTTCCTTGAATATTACTCTGAGAGGATTTCAGTTAGGTAACACAATACTGTATGCGAGACTAATTGAGATGCGGACGGAGTCTGTGAACACGCAAATTGCAGGTCATGACGTCATGTCTAAGAAATTGAATGCTGAATGGAAGACGTCAACAGAGCCTATGTCAGGCTAATTCCTATAGAGTATAGGTTAAAGTGTATTGTTTTAAAGCAATCACGAAATTACATTTATGAACAGGTAAAATAAAGTTGTTCTTGATTTTCTTCAAAGTTGATTTTAGAATCGCATATTGCCGATTAGTTGTCCAGGAAAAAAATACATTGTTTAAACCCAGATTTTATCACTAAAAAAAACCGAACATGCATTTTTGTGGTATACTTATATATGTGTCGCTTAACTTCAAACTCGGGTAAATCCATTCGACCCTCTCAGCAAATATCTACCCTATTACCTTTTCTTAATCCCAAAATCGCATAATCTGACAGATGGATTTACCCGAGTTCGAAGTTAAGCGACTCATATGTAGTTATACTTAAGCCATTTCCAAACTGTGCCACTATTGTCTCTTAGACAACAGGACAGAATAATGACACACAACAGCTGAAGAAAAACTCATTTGAAGGACATAATTATGACATTGGTAGAAGCACGGTGCGGTGTGACGTCATATGTATGAACTGTGGATACACGCTTGTTGGATCGATTTGCTTGGCACCAGAATTTAGTAAGTGAAAATAAAACATCATGTTAATAAGTAAAATAAGTACCTAATAAAAATGTCCTATAATATTTATTATTTATTTATTTAAGCTAATTTTAGTCAAAATAAAATATTTTCCGCAATTGTTTGTTTTCACCGCGCGCTCTCCGTCAATGAGTGGCAGTTTGCGTTGATCCCAAGCCAATTCAGCGAGGGCCGCCCAATTGACTCCAGATGCCTCGTGCAAAATGACGCGTTCACGCCCAAATAAGCTATTTTGCTACCTACATGAACTCGGTAATCACGGTATAGGGAAAATTGAAATGGAAAATGGAAGTAGAATAGATTTCCTTCAGCTGATGCGGAGTTAACTATCCATTTTTGTTTCAATATCATGTTTGAACAAATGTTTTTTTCACCTCAGCAGCTCGAACAAGGGTACTTTGCTTCTTAAAAACAGTGAGCAAAATGCGATTTTGCTCACTGAGTGAGACAAAATGTCATTCAAGTGACCTTTATAGTCAAATGTCATTTCAACATGCGGGGTCTAATACAAGTTCGAAATACTTGGGTTCTATTATCTCTGTCCCTTTCACACTGTTAGAAAAAAGAAACAGACAAAAAAAGTTAAAACGACATTCAACGGTATATTGAGGGTTTAATAGACCCCCGAAAACTTCAGACCGCCTCGTTCCAAACCACGTACGAGTATGAATTCTTAATAAAAATAAAGTTTAAGATTTGATAAAAACTGATAAAATACTATATTTTAGGTATTTTATTGTACAACTAAAATAATGAACTCAAAAAATACACAGATTATCACGCAAAATTAATTATTTTACTTTTAAGAATTTCTACCATAGTTCACATAGTTGACAAATAGTACGTATCCGCAATTCGGACCGTATATATCTTACAAAGTTTTTTTTTACAAAAAGAAGTTGTCGATTGATGTGTCAGTTGATGTTCGTTATTTCCATATTATTTTACTGAAATTCTTATCCTTATTTATTTCTCCTCTTAAGTTAGGTTATTTATAATATGAATATAAAAGTAAAATATAAAAACACTTACAAAACAATAAAAAATACATATAAACACATTATAAAAAACCTAACCTAGGTTGCCGCCGGCAGCGGGGCTTGGCCCAAGCTGCCGGTGGTCAGGGCCGCAGAGTGAGGAACCGACGTACTATACGCGCCGTGTCCAATATTACCGCCTTCTGCATCTGACCCTTGATCCAACCACCCAGCGAGTCTCTCTAGGTGTTGGTCGAGACTCTTCGCTATGAGACCGTTCGCTGACACAACTATCGGAACAATGATCGTCGAGTCAACATCCCACATGGCGGTAATCTCGTGAGCTAAGTCTAGGTAATTGCTGGACTTGTCCTTCTCGGCCTTCACGAGATTCTCATCATGGGGGATGGTGACGTCGGCGAGCACGACCCGGCGCTGCGATCGGTCTATCAGCACGATGTCAGGCTTATTGGCGACAATAGTCCTGTCAGTGATGATAGATCGATCCCAATAGAGCGTGGCACGACCATTCTCGAGAACAGGCGCAGGTAAGTACTTGTAGTACGGTACTTCGCGGTCCACAAGGCCGTATAGAAGAGCAAGTTGCTGGTGAATAATCCTGGCTACGAGATTATGTCTGTGCAAGTACTCACCGTTAGCAAGATGAGAACAACCGGAAATGATATGCCTGAGTGACTCTCCGGGACGGCGGCATGCCCGACAAATGTCGACCGTACCGTCCTTCAGGATATATTTCCGATAGTTGTTCGTCATCATCACTTCGTCCGCAATTGCACAGGCAAAACCCTCGGTTTCTCCGAAGAGGTCCCCGAATCGTAACCAGTTCACCGACGCGAGCAGGTCCACATCGGGTCCCGTGAGGGCCTTGTAGAACCGCCCGTGTAGCGCCTTACTCTCCCATGCCGCCTTGCGATCCGCAGTACTTAGTACCACAGGTTTGCGCTAGTTCTCGTTTGCCAAGGAGAGCGGCGTGAGGTTCCTGTCTACTGCCACCACATCACGATGCATCCCACACTCGTTGTTAAGGAAATAATTCCTGAGATTGTACACCTCGCGGTTGTGGAGATCCTTGGCGTTTAGGAAGCCTCGGCCTCCACACTTCCGTGGGATGTACAATCTCATAACTGACGAGCGTGGGTGTAGCATGCGATGTGTGGTGAGCAGTGACCGGACCCTCCGATCCAGGGCGTCCAGCTCGGTCTGAGTCCACCTTAGTATGCCAAAGGAGTATGTGAGAAGAGGCATTACCCAGTCGTTGAAGGCGCGCACTTTGTTGCCTCCTGACAAAAGACTGTTAAGGACTTTTGTGAGCCGACTGAAAAAGCGCTCCTTCACCGACCGTCTAATACCCTCGTCCTCAATACCCAACGACTGTGACATACCAAGGTATTTATAGGTCTCTGATTCAGAGATAGACCTGAAAGACATTGTCTCAGAAAGTTGTAAATTTGTTGAATTTACAACTTTCCCCCGCTGTACATGCATAACCGCACATTTATCGACACCAAACTCCATGTTGATGGCACTACTGAAGACTTCGGTGGTTTTCTTACTGAAATTTATTATTACGTTTTGTTTTTGTGTTCGATTGCAGTAATTAAACTTAATTGTTTGTATATCTTAAGAAAACATGAGTGCAGGTATTAAATGATGAAGAAGGATTACATTTTTCAAGTTGTCTAATAGAACATACCTATTAGACAACTTGAAAAATGTAATCCTTCTTCATCATTTAATACCTCACTGCTCAGATGAAAAATTTTGTGTACTACACGAGATCAAAGTTATTTACATCTCGTGCGCTTTTGAGTCCCTTACTACGCTCAAGATTATAGAATCTTTCGCTTGCACGGGACTCAAAATAAGCACTCGAAGAAATATCAAACTTTGATCTCTTGTTGTACAAATAACTATTTTTAATACAGTCGATGATTGTAAGGTATTCTGGAATTTATAGATAAAATGTTGAGTTCCCTTGGTCTTCTATAGTCAAAGATTTCTCAAAAATGTAAAAAAAAATCATTCGATTTGTTTAATATAGGCTGTTAACGTAGTACCTCTTTAATTTTAAAGGAAAACCTAAATGGAGTTGTATTTTTTATATAATACAGTGTAGGTAAACTACATAATATATCGTACATTCACTCCCTAAAACGCTAAACTTTTTGGCTTTAGTTGGTTTACTCTCCATTTAACGAAAATTCTCAATACCGTCACAAAGTGTTCGGTGCGTTTAGTGTCGCTGTCGTTACTAGAATGTAGGTATATAGAGTTTACACTGCATTATCATATGTCTATTAAAGTATCAACTATGGGCTTAAGTCAGAGCTAAAACTATGAATGCCTGCCTGACCTTTATTTAAGACCTGTACAAATTTAAGCTTTACATAAACTCACAAACTTCAACTTGACTGGCAACAGTGGCAACTAATCAACTTGCCGGCTGATTATGCAAGATGGCGTTTGGCGCCAAAAAACGTTCGTTCAACGAACTCTCTATATAATTGCCGGCTACCTGCATTTCTGGGAAGCATCGCCGGGATAAAAACACCTCAACACGGGACCGATAAAGGCTAAAAGCGACAACCTTAAATTCTTTAACAGAATGTTATGCAATTCGGTTCGGTCACACAATTCGATTTGTGATTCAATGTTGCGGACGCCGTGATCCCATGATATTTGTATGGTGTAGATTTGATTAGTACAAAAGTTGTAATTCTGATGATTGTAGAGTCTGTGCGGAAAGAGAAGAGTCGTGGAATGTATGGGGCCCAATACATTCTATGACTCTTCTCTTTCCGAACAGTAATATTACTTACAATAATTGTAATGTGTATCTTGCTTCATGAGCCTATTTTGCTTTAGCTTTCAAATGTATATTTTTTGTTTAATTAATCTGTACGTGGGTCGTTTTACACATCAACACTAGAAGTAAATATAGTATTATTATGTTTCTCATAAGATTTTTCTTCTTGATAATCTAACTAATCATTTTTTCCAAACATTCACTAGTGTGTTATTGAAATAATTTTAAATTTTCTTGCCCTGTAATTCTTTAATAATTTTTATTTTCTTAAACTGTATAATGGCATTGTCCGTTTTTTAGGACAACTTTGGGAGCAATCAATCTATAAGGTTCGTGGCAATGTCCGTTTTAACGGACGTCCTGAAAACCCTACTTTCAGAATGCTTTTAATTTTTTTTTCTTAAATATAGTACTTTTTTACTCATTACTATCCCCAAAAACATTCCACGAGATAGGTGGATACATTATTTCATGTCTTGCCATGTTAAGGGTTTAAGTACTATATGTGTGAGCGGTTTTTGCTATAGTTTCCATCGGAGTTCGAAAACAAATCTGGTCATCACATCACATCAACATCACACAAAAGCATTTTTCGTAATGTATTCTATTCAATTAAACGTTACTAAATAAAACTAAACAATGATTAAGCATATTTTTTGTACAACCCGCTGTGAACATCATTGTGCTGAGATAAATCACAAGTCATGGGTCACAAGCACATAGAGGTACCTCACTTAGTTATTTCATTATATATGGACAGTCGCCATCAGATATATCGGAGCGGCCAAGGTGCTCACAAATATCGGAACACGCCTCTATTGTCAGGGCGTTAGAGCGCGTGTTCAGATATTGTGAACACCTTGGCCGCTCCGATATATCTGATGGCGACTGGACATATCCACAGAAGGTTACACATTTTTATTACTCGAATCCGAGTATACGAACTAGTTCTAACAAAGACATAGAACTTACAAATTTAATGATATAACAAAGATAAGTATCATACATTTTATATTAAAATAAATGGAAAAATGATTAGGCATGGATTAACAGATTAAAAAATCAATTTCATAAAATGTTAATCATAATTTATAAGATTGACGCGTTGGTTGTATGATTCTGTAATGTAATTAAATTAATTAAATAAAATTCCAAAATCCTTCGATAATTAGGTTATAGGTTCTCGCGGGCTTGGTTTCCGCAACTCGATGTCATATTATTGCGCTTATTTTGCGTGATGGGTTGTCGACCTTCGATAATAATAGAACGGCTGTTCAAATATTTACCTACATCTTCATCTTGGATATTTAATAGTTATTAAATCAGGCTCGTTTTGAACGACCAAAATGACGGGCTTTTACCTCTCCTCTCAAGAAAGCTCAGGTTGTTAAGCTTTGATAAGTAATATTGGCACTAGAATAAAATATAGAGACAGAGTGAATAGTCAAGTATTAAAATAAGAATTCTTACAATTTTAATGTCAAGATAAATTATTTTCAGCTGCGTTTTAGATGCTGCAGTTAGTCGGGAGGATTGGAAGTCTAGGGGAGAGGCTTTTGCCCAGCAGTGGGACACCTTATAGGCTCGTAAAAAAAAGTGAAACTCTGTGTGAATGGTTCTTTTGGAGTTTGTAATGGTATATAATACATAAATGGCTAATACAAAGGGTACAGCGGCCACAAACGATACTTCTGCCCTACATAAGATATCGGAATCTAGTCCTATATATTGGCGGGCCATCTCGGACCCACAAAGAGCATCATAAAGTAGGAAAGCGCTGTGCAGTAGCAAAACTGACATAGCAACACTTCGAAAAAATGCTAATACTTAGATTTGTTCCGATTATCACACCTGTAACAATGTACTTAGCAGTTTTGTTACTATTATCATAAAACATAAGTACCTTGATAACCGTACATAGATTACTATAGTATAAGTAGTCATAAATGTTATCACTATCAGCTTAATCACATTGTCTCGAGTTTGATGGAGGTGTGATGAAGGCGTGGTGTTTTACTGATTTTAAATATTATCTCCTTTATTCAATTAATATCTTGGGTTAGGTTAATTATAATATGAATATAAAAGTAAAATATAAAAACACTTACAAAACAATAAGAAAAATACATATAAACTCCTAACCTAGGGTGCGGCCAGCAGCGGGGAATTTTATTTATTACATATTATAAAATTAAATATTCGTTTCGTGTTCAAACACACAACTACCTCTCACCCTAAATTCTATTCAGTCGTGGGTAAATTAAAAAAAATACTAAAAACAAAGGAATATAATATATTATCAGCTTGCTTATCAGTAACAACTTGTGACGTCATCTTTACTTGATTGTATTTAATCGCCCGGCTACCTAATTATTAGTCTCACGTTTTGGTCTTTCATAGATTAAGTAATAAAATTTAATTACGGTAATTCCTTTGTTTAGTATTAGGCGGAACGTGCTCGCGGTAAAATCGAATTTGTATTGGTTTTGACCACCAGCACTAATTAGTCGGCTAATAAACATCTAAAGTGCCGCTGTTATCGAGACTGCGATCCAGTAAGGTCTCTGCGATTAGACAAAACGAAACGAAAATGTCACGAAGAGGCAACTGCCTGATTTGAACTTTAAGATACCTACGTCAATTAATAAATCTAGAAACGATATGGATTAGATGTGTCAGTGTCAAAAGTGACGTTTTTGTTTGAAGAAATCGTCAAAAGTGACTTCTTTCAACAGCGACGAGTGTCTTAGGCACTTGTCCCACCAAGAGCGAGTAAGCGATTAACTATCGGCGATTTTCTCGCCCAAGAAACGAACAAAAGATTAGGATACTGTGTTAGTAAAAGAGACACATATATTAATAGTTCATCGCTGGCTGTTCACACTGCCGGCGAGAACACTCGCTCTACTAGTTTGTCGCCGCGATAAGATAAAACTAGCTCAGCGGTACTCGCTCGGCGATGCTCGTTTCTTAGTTAGAACAGAACTCAAGCTGCGAGACCAATCAGTCTGCGTGTTCGGCTACGCTGCACCGCCCGAGCGAGTGACGCGAGTAATAGCCCGTCGCACTCGAACACTCGCCTATAGCCGAGCGCCAAAACTATTGGAGGTAACACTCGCTTCTCGCCGCTCGCCCACTCGTTTCTAGTTTATCGTTCTAATCGCTTATCGCTCATCGTCGGCGGTGGGACAAGTGCCTTATTATTTAAATAAATAGCATACCTACATATTTGTACATCCTGTACGTATTTTAATAGCTACACGTTACACGCTACATCCAATTTATAAAACATCTCTTATGGATCATACCTAAGATACCTACCTACATTAAATGTACCTATGTAATTCTATTCAATAGAACAATTCGTAAAGAAATTAGAAAACAATAAATATGGTTTGCATAAGGGTTTCACAGTGAGTTTTATCGCATATATAATACACAAAACCTAAATTATAGATAAACATAAATTACGGAACTGATCGCTTATTAATATGTTATTTGTTAATCTTATCCATATCTTTTCAATTAGGTACGAATGATACGATTGTTTCTAGTATGACGATAGATTGATTGATATTTATTGAAATAAAAGTTTACAGCATTACAGCTAATAGTTGAGTGTGCTCAGAGCATAAAAAGGTCAGCCACGGCGTTGCATGAACAAGAGATTTTCTTTGGCAGGATTGGTCCTTAGGACCCAAGGATGGATTTAAGAAGTGGAGCCACCCAAATTTTCGATGCAGGTGGGGAGTGGGGGGGTTTTAAGCGTCTGCGACGTCTGAGGTTAATAATTCTTTAAGTTTAGGTTCTAAGTCAAGTTTAGTATCATTTTCAACTAAATCAAAGATGTAGACATAGATTTCATCCAAATCGGTTCAGCGTTTATTGATTTCCCATACTATACTACACCGTACCTTTCATTATTAAGGGATTTTTTTGGAATAAAAACTATCCTATGTTCTTCTCCGGGTTCAAACTATCTCTATACAACATTTTATCTAAATCGGTTCAGCGGTTATTGAATCCCCATACAAATTTCCACCTTCCTTTTTACACCCTATAGGGATTATTTTTGACATTAAAGGTAGGTATCCTATGTTCTTCCCTGGGACTCAAACCATCTCTATACCAAATTTCAACTAAATTGGTTCAGCAGTTTAAGCGTGAAGAGGAATAAAAATAAAAGTTTTTTTTTTCATATTTTATGTGTTTTTACTTCGAAATGGTGCCGGAATGATATCACAAATGAATTCGGCATCCCCGATTTATACGAAAACGATACCAAACTTGGCCCAGTAACTAAAATGATATCAGATATCAAGATAAAGTTGAGAGAATAAAAATTTGGGTTGGGTTTTCATCCTGGAAATCGTTTTTGTAATTTTACTGACTTCCTACTTGAAACAGGATTTTATAAGACCATCCATACATTAAAGGTAAACTAAAGAATTACGCACATAGGCCTATAAAAATACCACAAACTACAAACGCTGTTTCTTTATCCTTTATACGTTTTAACAAGCAGATCCATGGACAATTTTGGCACGTCTTCCTTGGTCACCGCGTACAAGGACAAGGTAAAACGATTAAATTTCACAATCTTACTATAGCGATCTATGAATAATGATTTGAGATGTAACGATAGCGATTGATACGGAGTACTGAGGTAACAAAATGGCACCATAAATGAACTTCCGCTAACGATCAAAACTATATAGATTAGATGGGTGCCAACAAATAGTGACCAGTGAAGGCACGTGTGAGGTGAGCCCTAACATATCGACGCTTAAGAATCAATACTGTCTAAGTAACAAAAATACAATTTCCTGTATAATTGTATTTTTGTTACTTAGACAGTATCTTTTTACTAAAACATTTATTTACATACAATATATATACAGTGGTACTACTAAACGAAATTAATAACTAGCTTAAATCTAAAATAGGCCTTTGAGGCATTGTACCAAGGATGCTGGCGGCATTTCCTCGCTGTATCGCAATGCTGATACGTTGTGCGAGGTAGCCGCCAGCTCTTCGGTCACCAGTTACGTCAACCAGACGCTTCGCGATTTCTGCGAACAACTTATGCGCGCTGGGACCCCATGGACCTAGAGTTTCAACACCAAATGGTACAAAATGGTACTCTCTATCAGACAGTATTGATTCTTAAGCGTCGATATCCTCCAAGTCACGGCAGCTTCAACGTATGCTACTTATACCAGAAGCGGTATCATGGTCGCATTTTTATCACCTGTCATGCCATGCGTCACTTTCGCCCTTACATATTTGCCGTGACAGGAATGGTGACAAATGATAAACAGCCGACCATCTTAGCCCTACAGGGCTGCGAAACTCCTTTCGATACCAATAAAAACCCTGAGTCCTAATTAACCATATTTTTTTTATAGACAATCTGATTCGTATAACAAGTCAATCCGATAGCCATTGGAAAATGCCTGGAATACTTCCAATGAATTTAAATAGGAATGGTAATAGCGGACGTAAGTGTGTCAGCCATTTTTGTCCAGCGTGCGTTTGACGTGCTTAATTAATTTCATAATTATTCGCTAATTGGTTTGATTTTCCGATCTTTAATAATATTTCGTGTTGCGGGATGTTTGGTTTTGTTTTCAATTTTGCCCGTGTAGAAATGTTGTTTTTTAATATGCATTGTGTGTGTTGTTTTAAATCCACAGTGAGTGTATTTTATAATAACACGTTTTTACAATTGCATACGTATCCGAATTTAAGGAGGATCTCTCCATAATTACTTATATATAAATTATATCAAATATAAAAATGCATTTAGGATTAGTGATGACCCAGTAACATTAACTTCTCATAATGTTTAGTTAATTTCCATATAAGTAGAACAGATATTATAAAATCGTAATACGCGTCGCTGTTGTCATAAAGCAATACATAATTAGGCTTAGATTAAGTGCTCACTCCATACATAGATATGATAAACCCCATTTATAAGGGAGTGTTCAGAAAAAAGTGTACCCAATTAGCGTGACTAATTAAGAAAAGTTAATCGATGTCAGTTTTGTGATTTAAGCTACATAAGTATTAAGTTTAAAGAGAGTTTTAAACTTATTAATAATACCTCCTATACAACTTATCACTACTTAACACCTTATAAAACAAAGTCCTCCGCCGCGTCTGTCTGTTTGCGTGTTTGTTTGTATGTCCGCGATTAACTCAAAAACTACTGAACGGATTTTCATGCGGTTTTCACCTACCAATAGAGTGGTTCTTGAGGAAGGTTTAAGTGTATAATTTGCTAACCCGTGCGAAGCTGGGGCAGCGCTAGTTATTATTAAGTAAGGAAATTTATGGAGTGAGCACTCTATGTTTACTCATTTCTCTATGGTGTTGTACAAAAGCAAAGCTCTTATTGAGGCATAGCTAGATTGGAGCTGAGATGTTCTAGGAAGGTAATTTCTAGGAACTGTCGAGACTAGATCAGAATCTAGGTCACCCAGTGTACCGGTTAAGACGAATCGATCTTTGCGGACCGTCGACACGAACTCATGTCATATTCTGAGGACTTTCACATGCTCATATTCCCATAAGATTTGTCTCTTTTCTTATTAGCTTTGGGAAAGATATTATATTATATACTAAAGAAATCCACACACACAACTAAACTTAATCAAATAAACCAAATCACACAAAACCAAAACTAAATAATGCAAATTAAATCGCACAGCTAAAGGGGCCCACTGATTAACAGTCCGTCGGACGGTATCGGCCTGTCAGTTGTTCGGAACTGTCAAAATTTTGTTCTGACAGGCCGATACCGTCCGGCGGACTGTGGGCCCCTTAAACTGTGGAATGAACTGTCACCCGCGGTGTTTCGGGACTTAAACGAATCTTCATGAAAGGAGCTTACTCCCATCTTAAAGGCCTGCAACGCAATAATTTATGGTGTTGCGGGTTTCCATTGAATTTTCCTGCAGCCGCGAAAGCCGAAGACTGTTTTAAGAAAGACGGAGTTTTGAGTACGAGACGTTTGGTTCCCAACGCTGTTTTCCTCTTCGCGATGAGCAATATTAAGTGTTTTTTTTTCTAAGGATCATGCAGTGCAGGGGGGTATTATTTCTGCACAGCGGCAAACACTTACATACTGCGGTATATTTTATGTTCTCAAAAATTACTTCAACAAAAACATTGGCATTTAGCTAACTTAAATATTTTCCTATTTTTACAGTATCCATTTTTTTATGATTTCAACTTAAAACTACGCAGCAATATAATTTCATTCCTTGTATAATCCTTGTTTAAATAATGGCTCTACCTCAATATAATAACGTGCGACATTTGTGCGGATTTGTTTTTTGCATTGTTAAAGATTTTTTTGCAGTGTTATTCGTATAACAGGTTTGATTGCGACACAAAAAAACTATGTCGGTGTTCATTGTTAATTGTGATGAATTGATGACACTACTTGTTAAAATACGTATTAATTTATTCGTTATTTTGCTTAGGTATTATAATATAATATGAGTGTCCTGTTCCCATTATCTGTAAGTATATAAATATTATTATTATTTATAAGAGTTATTACACGAATCATGAAACGTTTAGCAGAAAATTTGGAGTATTTTTGATGAGTGTCATGACAAGTATCAGTGACTTAAATAAGTATAAAATTCCTAACGCTTAAGGCCCACTTGCACCATTCCACTAACCTGGGGTTAAATGATTAAACCTGGAGTTACCATGGTTACCAGTACAATTTGACACTGAGTTAACGGTTTAACCGCATAACCCCGGGTTAGTGGGATGATGCAAGTGGGCCTAAGCGACGCGTTAATTTGTTACGTTTCAAACGTAGCAGGGGAAATTTATTTTTTTAGTTTGGTACTCACAACGACACCTAGCGGCATTGTGGTTGAACAGACCGCCCAGGATTGTCTTCAGCGCCATCTATCCGCACAAGATGGCACTTGATCACTTAGTCGCAAGCTGTTACTCTAGGAAACTTTATGGTTATTATTTAGTATTAAAGATTTTCTTGAATGATTGAAAGATTTAGGTTTAATTCTTCTAAAATATTAATACTAAATATCGTTAGTCTTTTAACATGATAATTTTCAAATATTGTTTGGGACATCGTTTGCAATGCCTGGCAAAATTCCTTGGCTGTGAAGCGCGGATGTAGATTAAAAAAAATAACAAGAGAGGAAATTGATTGTCGAGCGCGATCAAGTCACTGAGATTTCCGCAGCCATGTGAGAAAGTTGTTGCAGATCTTCTCTGGTCGCTTTGTACGGGAGCCATCCCTGTAAAATATGGGAATACATCTCGACTTCTTGTAGCAAGCAAACAGAACTCAACATGGCGTCCCATATTAAGTCCCTGTAAGGGCAAAATTAGGATTATTTTTTTATAAATGTCGGCAGTGTAGCATCGGCAGCTTCAATTGAACTCCGGCTTTAATGCCGGTCTCTACCCTGGGTTTTTTTCTTCGGGCACGTGTCGGCGCTGGGCGTTGTTGTGGATCTTGGGCTGGAGCTTCGTGCTGTTCATCGCGACGTTGGCGAAGCGGGCAGGCAGCCACCTGGACACGTGGCTGACGGTATCACCGCGTGTCACCGCGACTCTTGGCTGTTCCCCTGCGCGCCTCTGGAGCAGTGCGTGGCCACGGCTTCACCGTCTTCCGCTATGGACACGTGACTCAGGTGTGGTCAGATCTAATTTGTTATTGGCTCTTTCGAGCTCGTGATTACTGTTGCGCATCGCGACGTTGGCGTGGTAGATAGGCGGCCACTTGGACACGTGATTTAGGTGTGCTGGTATCAATAGACTTTAATTAGCTTCACGCAATAGTGGCCTCTTATTAGACTTCAAGTGCTCAGTGCATAATTAGTGTATAGACTTAATAAACTTTAACTGAGACTGCCTAGCCAGTCCGATAGCATAGTGTTCTTAGTATACTTAATTAGCATAAGGGTATTTTCTGTACTGCTTTACTGTACTACTACTGTTTTCCTTGTGTGAAGCTTTGAAATTATATTTAATTGTCTCGAGCTTAAACAATAGTTTTTTCTTTATCTCATCTTAGTTTTACCTATCTGTACGCTCTATAGCGTGCTGGCGCCCAATATTACTGCTTACTCTTTCCCTCTAAAATTAATTTAGTTACTAAAATAGATTTCTAGGAATAACACAGACGTGTAGTGTGACAATAGAGCGTCAGACCCACGAACCCTGAGTACCACCAATAGTCCATAGCTTAATAAGACCAAAATGCTTGTTACATTTGACACCCAACTAAGGGGCGACGCTTTATTTTTTTTAAATATTGTTGTCACAGTCTGTGGATTCCGACGGAATCTCTCTTTGCTATTTTTTGAGCTCGGTAATGCACTGTGCACACCTCTAATTTTATCTTTAAGACGCCACTGTTTGCTCTGCTTGCTTGCCTACAAATTATTTAATACTTTGACCTTTTGACCTTTTACTATGTTACTTCTATTACCTTAAAAGTTGTAATATTACTTTTCACTAAAAACAAGAAACTGTATTTTCTGAAACTTTGTATATGAAATTCTCTAAATATTGACTACTCTGTACTGCTCTGTACCTTATTTTTTAATGATTTAATAATAATATTACTCTGTATGTAAAATAGGCTTACATATCTATGCTTACTGTTGCTCAAAGATGCACCCATTTTTTATGTAAAAGGAGACCACTATTACTACTTCTAAAACTTAAAACACTATTTTTTTTTCAAAATGCACCAAGCGACAGCACTAAAATTAATCTGCTTCTTTTTCTCAAATTTGTTGGTCGCTGGTCAAATTTCAGGTCTGCAGATATTGCTGGTGGTTTTTTACCTCTCAACGTTGTCTCGCAGCCATCTCTGGTTCTCTCGGCACAGGTCATCTCTTCTGGAAGGTCAAAGTTAGTTCGCTCTGTGTTGCTTTAACTAAGCTACATTTGTGTATTTATTGCTTTATAGGCCTGGTAATTTAGGGCTAAAGCGTTCTATTTTTACTTCTACTACTCACTAAAAGTGAAGCTACTTTCTATGTTCCAAGTGTTCTAACATATGAACACTGTACTAAGCCATCTGCTGGTACACACTTATTGCAAATACTTTAATATATATTTCTTTTAATTAAGGAAACTTAGTTCTTAAAGTAACTTTCATTACCACCCCAATTACTCTTAACTTGTACCTACTTAGTATATTTAGGTACCTATAAGAAACTATATTTTTTTTCCTCTTACTTAGAAGTTATGTTTATGATGAGAAAATGTTACTCATCTCTCTGTTCTAAAAATGAACATACTGTACCTGGTCATACTGACGGTACCTATTCCTAGCTGTTAGATATTATTATCTTACTTTACTTTATAGTGTAAGCATATTTTCCTATTGCAAGCATGCAGATTTAGATTTTTCTACAGGCGATTTATATGTTAGTTATAGATGTCACTACTATAGGTATTATCTTAGGAAACTTATCTTTTAATTTATGCAATGTTCGACAAAGGAATGTTGCACAGGTATTTCTCTCTGTTCTAAAATGAACGCTGTACCATTGCCTCTCTGCAAAGTACAAATACCTACTTCTCTTGTAAATGTTATTTACTTTAAATATTTTTAGGTTAGGGTCACTGACACTGGATAACTTTGCTATCTAAATGTTCCATGAACATGGTTGTGAAATAAAACAACAAAGCAAGTTATTTAGTTACTTTATGAACACTACATATTATTTGAATAGTTTGGCACGGAGCCCACTGTTTAGAATATATCTTGGACTGGACTTTTAGTTTACATAACCTAATAAAGTGTCTTTGTTATGTTGGATTTTCACCATAACCCAATAAAGTGTCTTTGTTATGCTGAATTTCGCTTTGATTTCTTCTATGGCTGGTTTCAGGCAATGAGGATACTGCTGGCTTGTGACTTGCTTGCTTGCTGTTGCTTGCTTGCTTGCTGTTGCTTATTGACATCGAGGTTTCGATGTCAAGAAGTTCTTCTTGGATATGACTTCGTCCTTTGATGCTTAACGCGTCAGCTGGTTTTCTGCATTTAAGGTTGGTCTAGTGCATCTAATAAAGTGATGAAATAGTGCTTTGTGAAGTGAAGATGGTGATTACAAGTGCAGTGATGTGTTGATCCATGTTCCCTCGAACATTGGATGGAATTTCAATCCCATCTGGAGCGAAATTTTTCATTGTGCACTTGTATATAACCTCCATTTTCAATTCCTTTGGCGCTTACGACCTTTTGGAATGGGAAGCCTATACGTCAAACTATATGCGTTCCGTTTCACGTAAAGATTTAATTGGATCTGTGTTCAAGGATTAGTTCTTGTGTTTCGTATTATGAAAATAATTTCATGGTGTGTTCTTACACATATTGACACTAGAAAAGGGGAGACTGGGGCAATCTAGTGCCCATCTCTTTTAAAACTCTAACTTTTGTGATAACTTTAAACTTTGATTAGAAATTGAAGTTCTCTGAGTAGGTACGTTCTGCTTGTTGTGCACTGTTTCTCTCTCTCTATAAGCAGTGTACGGGAAGTTGCTTCCACCTCTGTTGGAACAAATTCTTAAGGACATATACTGACGTAACTTTATATTTTGATAAAATCGTTTACCTACTCTGAATGCTTCTCTTTGTATCTCTGAAAGGGGACGGTAGTCTTCGGTGTGTTTCTGCACATTTGGTACAATAGGGGAGAAAGGGAAAAATGTATAACCGGTTTTGACACTTAGAATATTTTGTAGTTTCTTTTAATTAGAAATGCATTTGACTGCTAAGTCGCGGTCTACTTAATTTCATGCATTGGATTCTCGCTTGCGGTCCGTGCATGGGGAGTTCGTGTTCTTCTGCTGCACGCCTCCATGGAGTCTATAAGGTTGAAATTTTGTTTTCTTCCTGTCCGTACGCCACGTTGTGGTGTTTCTGCAGTCTACTCTTAGCTTTTAGTGGTTGTGGAGTAGATAAAGCTCGGACGTGCACCCCGCTTAGAACTATTCTTCGCTCGCTGCACCGCCGAGATTTACTCTCCCAATCTCTCACTAGTCGATAGTTTTCTTGCATGTTAGTTATAAACATAGTTTAACTTGATAGTTAGGGTTGTGTATACCTCATGGCATAGTCAATATAGTTAATAAGATGTTAAAAAAAAAATGTTTAACTTACATTAACATTTTTTTTTATCTAAGTTGGGTGGTAATGTTACGTTTCAAACGTAGCAGGGGAAATTTATTTTTTTAGTTTGGTACTCACAACGACACCTAGCGGCATTGTGGTTGAACAGACCGCCCAGGATTGTCTTCAGCGCCATCTATCCGCACAAGATGGCACTTGATCACTTAGTCGCAAGCTGTTACTCTAGGAAACTTTATGGTTATTATTTAGTATTAAAGATTTTCTTGAATGATTGAAAGATTTAGGTTTAATTCTTCTAAAATATTAATACTAAATATCGTTAGTCTTTTAACATGATAATTTTCAAATATTGTTTGGGACATCGTTTGCAATGCCTGGCAAAATTCCTTGGCTGTGAAGCGCGGATGTAGATTAAAAAAAATAACAAGAGAGGAAATTGATTGTCGAGCGCGATCAAGTCACTGAGATTTCCGCAGCCATGTGAGAAAGTTGTTGCAGATCTTCTCTGGTCGCTTTGTACGGGAGCCATCCCTGTAAAATATGGGAATACATCTCGACTTCTTGTAGCAAGCAAACAGAACTCAACATGGCGTCCCATATTAAGTCCCTGTAAGGGCAAAATTAGGATTATTTTTTTATAAATGTCGGCAGTGTAGCATCGGCAGCTTCAATTGAACTCCGGCTTTAATGCCGGTCTCTACCCTGGGTTTTTTTCTTCGGGCACGTGTCGGCGCTGGGCGTTGCTGTGGATCTTGGGCTGGAGCTTCGTGCTGTTCATCGCGACGTTGGCGAAGCGGGCAGGCAGCCACCTGGACACGTGGCTGACGGTATCACCGCGTGTCACCGCGACTCTTGGCTGTTCCCCTGCGCGCCTCTGGAGCAGTGCGTGGCCACGGCTTCACCGTCTTCCGCTATGGACACGTGACTCAGGTGTGGTCAGATCTAATTTGTTATTGGCTCTTTCGAGCTCGTGATTACTGTTGCGCATCGCGACGTTGGCGTGGTAGATAGGCGGCCACTTGGACACGTGATTTAGGTGTGCTGGTATCAATAGACTTTAATTAGCTTCACGCAATAGTGGCCTCTTATTAGACTTCAAGTGCTCAGTGCATAATTAGTGTATAGACTTAATAAACTTTAACTGAGACTGCCTAGCCAGTCCGATAGCATAGTGTTCTTAGTATACTTAATTAGCATAAGGGTATTTTCTGTACTGCTTTACTGTACTACTACTGTTTTCCTTGTGTGAAGCTTTGAAATTATATTTAATTGTCTCGAGCTTAAACAATAGTTTTTTCTTTATCTCATCTTAGTTTTACCTATCTGTACGCTCTATAGCGTGCTGGCGCCCAATATTACTGCTTACTCTTTCCCTCTAAAATTAATTTAGTTACTAAAATAGATTTCTAGGAATAACACAGACGTGTAGTGTGACAATAGAGCGTCAGACCCACGAACCCTGAGTACCACCAATAGTCCATAGCTTAATAAGACCAAAATGCTTGTTACAAATTTGACTAATAGGTATTTAATATGATTTGTCTTAATGTTTGACGATAGGTGTTTAAGTTAATGTAGGTATATCGGAATAGGTGCTAAAATATGTAGAAACGGTGCTTCTAGTAATAAATTAACACGCCGGAGAACCTGATCAGTTTATATTTAACATTGCTTGACACACTTTTCCACTTTAGATACCTATTCACTTTCTTTAGCGAATCGTGTCTATCGTTTAATATTATGTCACCCATAAACTAAGGTAGGTATTAATTATGAAGGTATTTTGTGTAAATATTTAAGTACATACCTATTCATAAAGATCATGGAGTATAGAGTAAAAGGAGCGAAATATCTTATGGTAGAACAGTTGTAAAAGTGTCCAGCAGTCAGCTGTAAATAATGGTTCCAAATCTCTCCAGAGTAGCGCTAGAGTAGCTAAGGACGTAGGCGTTATTGACGGAGTGAAGTGCGCTGTCAATAATTTGAAATTTTTATCAAATATTCTAGGTATTGTAGCGCCACCTATTTAAGGTTTTATGACGGACACTTTTTGATACATGGAGATTGATTTCCTTTTACCTTTACCTTCCATAATAAAGATGTTTACAGATGATTCTGTGTGGCTTTAATTGGCTACTATATATTATAAAAGACAATCCTAAGCATAGAACCTAAGTAACTAATATAGACTAGTGTCAGATAAAAATATCTTTGCGACTCTTATTTACTCTCGCGACGGCCGTTATCTGTTTTCTCGTGGCATTTTATTAGGTACATGATGTAATCAAACCTAATACCTGCTGATAGTCAAGCGTACTTAGTTAATTACGGTAAATATTACGTATGTTTTACTTGATTGCGTGTAAGATAAGTACCTATTATTAGGTACTGCACTTACCTACTAAATGTTGTATAAAGCCCGATTTACACGGCGCGCGAACTTGATTACCTCGTAATGTATAAATCTGATTGTTTTTATGAGTTATTTGCTTTAACATTTAGGGCTTCACTCCTTTTCATAAGTATTTTTACGAGAAATTGCCAGAATCACGAATAAAACTGAAGCCGTGTCGGTTTATTATTTCTAATTTTGAATATCACTTTTCGTATTCTGAATAACAAAAACGAAATCTGACGTTTGCCATCTAGGATATCAAATAAATTCGACGTTATTGATGATATACCTACATTTTGAATACTTTTTGGTTTGAAATTACTTTTTGTACAGGTACGGGTTCCAAGGTAAAAGTGATGTAATTTTACTGTTTCTAATTGTGGATAAGTACAGTCAGCAGCAGAAGTTGCTAAGCGGGCGAGGTGTTCAAAATTACCTTGACACGCCTTTATTCTCTTAACAATAAAGTCGCGTCTCTCTTAACAATAAAATGATCTCATTTTGAACACCTCGCCCGCTTAGCAACTTCTGCTGCTGACTGTACAAGAAAGGGTCAATCTACGATTTTACATTTAACAAATACTCGATCTTTTATTATGACGCAAAAAGTGATGAGGGTCGTCGTTATAGACTGTTAAAAGTTAGTGAATAATATGGTAATATGCGTTAGAACTAATGGCTACTTCACCTAATTGCGATCCATATAGCCCCTCTTCCATACGGACGGTCGTATACATCTGCATTTGGCAGCCCTCTTGATCTTGTGTCTTAGCAGCCAATTGATATGCAAATCTAGGAACCATCTTGCTATTCGAACTCATGGCTCATAAAGTAATTGCAACGTTTCCTTACCTATTAGACGATTGACATTTATTTGTGGCGGTGCATAGAAGAAACTTGAAAGATTTTGACCACGATTTCCTAAGGCCATTAACACCCAAAAAAAATATCTTCAAGATATTAACAAATAATTGTTTACAGGAAGAAATGTGAACTCTTTGTCAAAATAAAATCAACAAGAATTACAATGGTTTGTATAACAAGCCACTTGATCTTTGATATTTTACTTACTGGATCTATTTACAAATTAAATATAATTTTGCCCTATAGACAAGACACCTATTTATTACCTACTTGTATCAGGTGTAAAGCAACACGTGCAATGAATTAAGCACCTATGTATAAAAATGTGTTTACTTTAGGTAACTCTACGTTATAATTATTTATTATGTCATATCAGAGTCTAGTAAATAAAATTGTCAACCCCCATACAACAAAAAATTTACAATATTGTAGATATGACATTTACTAATATTATTTTCACATTGTTGGTATTTGCTATTTATAATTTTAAAACGTAAAATTGGACTTCACGGTTCGAGTTACAAAAGAAGGTTTAAAGCATTTTAACTATTTTAAACCCTTAGAAGAAGTATAACAATATTATAACTAGATGGCGTTATTTAAAAAAATAAGCGTAAAATGCGATAATTGTACTTTTGTGCACACGTCGTCAGTGGCCAGGAAGTCGGATTTTACGTTAACAATTTATACGTATAAAGGTAAAATAGAAAATTAGCAAAAATACACGAGGAGATCGCAGTTTTGTATGGAAGTTGTTCGTCTTGGATTTGACTAGTCTCTGGTCATATCCAATGAGGCCAATCATATCCTTGGCAGTTAGTCACTATTAAATTCAGTCAAGCAAATAGGTACGTGCAAAAATACATTTGGATTAAATTTTATACGGAATAAAAAAAGTTGTACCACAGATTGCTGACTGATTTTACTTTGTGATTCATGACCGTGAAGTTGGTCATTCGATGCGCAATTAAAGGACGCGACACGTGAAATGGACTGTACCAATATTGTATTATAAGGAATATTATAATTAGGTATCAAATTCTTTTAAAACCGGTCTTACAGGAAATTATACGAACATAGGTATTAAGATAATGTGCGGTATCAAAATAATTACCTACAACATGCGAATACCCTGATTGTGAAATGTGCTTACTATCGGGATTTCCCCAGCGACGAGAAATATATAAGGAAAGGGGTAAGACGAACATAGGTTATTTTGCTCGGTACAAGACAAACAGTATGAGGATTCCATACAAGTGTTTGTCTTGCCCCGGTGATAGTCTTAACCCACCTTACCTTAATATATATCTATTTAGCGATATATTATTATTATTATGTTTATGTGGGCCTTTGACTGTCGCTTCGACCAAGCTGTGATCTATTGTGACGGCCCTTTAAAGTTCATTACTAATGCCCGTTGAATCCAGGAAGTTCCAGATTCTTTGGGCCGTAATGCTCTGTACCTCATAGGGTTCCAGTATATGTCGCCCTAGGTAGGTACTTCTTTTGGACATTAGTGGTCCGCAGGAGCAGAGGATGTGCATAGCAGTCTCCTCTGACTCTTGGCAGAACCTGCATGTCGCATCTTGTTTTTTCCCTATTTGAAACATGTGTTTGTTCAACTTGCAGTGTCCAGTCAAAATTCTAGTCACCGCACAAGTTTTGTGTCTTTTGAGCCCTAGAAGCTCCTTAGCAGTTTTGCTGTTGAACCCTTTGATTAGAGCTTTCGAGTGTTCTTGTCCTTTTACGAACTTCCACCAATCGATTGCTCTCGTTTTTTCTATGTTGTTGAGCAGAGAATATGCATCCCGTTTTGTGGTTCCACAAAACGGTTCTGGGCCGACCAGGGGTGTGTCTGCGCCCTTTCTAGCAAGTTCATCCGCTTCTTCGTTTCCGTTAATGTCGGAGTGCCCTGGTACCCATCTAAGTATGACTTTGTTGGAATAAGCCAGTGCATTTAGGTTTGATTTACAGTTCTGGACTAGTTTTGAGTTTGACTCAAGAGATTCTAGTGCCAGCAGAGCAGCCTGGCTGTCTGAGTTGATGTAGATATGCTGGTGTCTTAGGTTTCTATCCAGGTTGATCTCCGCACATTTGTTGATGGCGAAGACTTCTGCCTGGAAGATTGAGGCCTGTGTGCCCATGCTGACGCTAGCTCTGAGCTTAGGTCTCTCACCATAGATCCCACATCCTACATCATTGCCTTTCTTGGAACCATCCGTATACCAAATAAGGCTTCCCTCTTCGACGAACATTTGGTCGTTAGTCCATTTGTCTCTAGGAGGTATTTCTACTGTGTACAGTTTAGTAAAGTGACATTGAGTGTGCGTGTCATCTGTGGGCATGCTAAGGGTTCTATTTGCAAAAACCCAGGCCTTTAGTTTGGTTAATGCTTGAGAGCGCCATTTTGGCCTGTTTAGCGTGCAGATTCTGTAGACGCACTGCTTGGCCTCCTTTTGCACCTGCAAGTGGAGTGGTATAATATCCAGCAGTGCATCTAGGGCCGCTCCCGGTGTCGAGGAGAAGGCGCCTGTTGCTGTTAAACAAGCCGTGCGTTGCAGGCTGTTTAATGTGTCTATTGCCGTCTTTTGGTTGGTTTTGTTACACCAGACTGCGGAAGCGTAGGTGATAATTGGCCTCACTACAGCTGTGTATAACCACATAGCAATTTTGGGTCTTATGCCCCATCTCGCTCCTGCCATGCGACAGCATGACCACATGGCCATTTTTGCTTTTTGTATGATGTTCCTCAGGTGAGGGTTCCAAGTTAACTTTTGGTCGAAGGTGACCCCCAGGTACTTGACCTCGTCTGAGTATGGTATTATTTGTCCATTAAGTCTTGGTTCTGTGAGCTTTTCGAGCTTGCGTTTTCGTGTGAATGGAACTATCACGGTCTTGCTCGGATTAATGGACAAGTCATTTTCTCGACACCATTTGAATATGGTGTTTAGAGCTCCTTGGATTAGGTTGGATATCGTGTGGAGGCATGGGCCTTTGATGATGACTACAAGGTCGTCGGCATATCCTTGTGTGTCATAGTCTTGGCCTGACATAATTGCAAGAAGTTGGTCCACTGCTAGGGTCCATAAGAGTGGGGATAGAACGCCTCCTTGTGGGCACCCTTTTGTGGTATAAAATTCATGCTCTACAGTGTTGAGGGTTAGAGTGGCTACTCTATTCGAGAGCATGCTATGTACCCATCTGGTGGTGGTTTCGTCTACTCCCTTTGATTTCATACCATTGAGTATGGTCTCTGTGGGCGTATTGTCGAAAGCACCCTCGACATCAAGGAACGCACATAGAGCGGTTTGCTTATCCTCTAGGGTTTTCTGCACCTTGTCAACCAGGTCAAGTAGGGCAGTCTCCGTAGATTTTCCCTTTTGGTAAATTTAGCGATATAAGGCAGGGGGACCGATTGAAAAGGTAATTTCGTATTGATGAGATGAGATCTGTCAAATACATTCATTCAGGTTTACTAGCTATACAGGCTGGCTAAAAAATAAGTTCATTCCCGTTGCCAGGGAAGTTTTGGCATTATACTGAGCAACTTTTACTGTGGGACCAGCCCCGAAATCGCGAAAAAGAAATTGGCTGTCTTATACATTTTGGCTGGTCTATTTTCTATGGCAGGGTTTTTTTGGCACTTATTTTTTAGCCACCCTGTATAGTCGTAGTTGTTGAATGTTGGCATATGGCTATTCCCTCTACATATAACCACTTCAAAGCTGCACGGTGACTAGAAATATGTGTTATTAATTAAAATAAATGAATAAACAGGGTAAATTAATTTTAATATTACAAAATAACCAATAAATACGACGTATATACCTAGGTTTTAAGATAAGACCGTAAAGCTTGTCTAAGTTAATTTGTTATCAAAGATTAGGCTCTAACGATATTTAATCATTTTTATATCTAGTCTCTGTTGTGTTTTTAGGGTTCCGTACCCAAAGGGTAAAAACGGGACCCTATTAGGTACTAAGACTCCGCTCTCCGTCTGTCCGTCCGTCTGTCTGTCACCAGGCTGTATCTCATGAACCGTAATAGCTAGGCAAATTTAAATTTTCAAATGATGTATTTCTGTTGCCGCTATAACAATAAAATAAAAACAGAATATAATATATATTTAAGTGGGGCTCCCACACAACAAACGTGATTTTATTGCCGTTTTTTGTGTAATGCTACGGAACACTTCGTGCGCGAGTCCGACTCGCACTTGGCCGGTTTTTTCATTTGGAGTGTTATTCATTTTAGCATCCCATTGAAGTGAAAAATGTGAATTCCAGTTACAATAGAAGGAGATTCTCAATTCGCTTGAATTCAATTCTTATTTCAAAAGACGTTTCGCCGAGGATGTATTTGTTACAAGGAAAAATAATGCTACCTCATAAAAAATCATGGCAGTTTTTCTAATAAGTTAGCTCTGTTACCGAGTTGTTTAGTGATTATAATTAAATGCTCAATGACGGATAAAAAACTTAGTACCTAATGGAAGAAGTCACGAGTCTCACGAATGAGTAATTTAAAAGAAAATGGACGGTTATCAAATCATGTAAAATAGCACCTTACTTTACAACAAATTGCTACAAGATAAGATAACATTTGATTACGACAAATACCTACTTAAATATAATAAATTACATTTGATAAATATACTGATAAAACATCTGAATTCTTTCGATGAAATTAAACCCAATTATAATTTATGCAAAACAAAATTACTTATAGTATTTTTCAAACTGGAAGAGTACGATGATAGGTGTCATCCCCATAAAATTAGGGAAGTTGTTAGTCTAACTAGACTGTGACAACTGTCATGGAATCATCTGTAACAGAGGGCCTACCCCGAATATCGAATTTCGTTAGCTACAATTTATAACTTAAAAATGCCAAATGTCGCATAATTGTATTGAATTGACATCTATCATCGTACCCTTCCAGTTTGAAAAATATTATAAACAAACTTACCTGTATTGCATAGATGCAATTTGGATGTAGGTGCATGTCTATAATTATGAGGCAAAAAGTGTTTTGACGACAAAACCTGGTATGCTATTATGTTATTGTATTAAATCGTGAGCGTCTTGATGGAGGATGGACCTCCAGGAATTTAAACGTTATAGCTATACCCGCCACCGATGTACGTTTTTTTTTAAATAGCTCGTTTTAGAAGGTACGGTAAGGTACATTGAGGTACACTGCAGGTACAATGTTTATAAATTTGTTGAAATTCCTGCACGTCCACCACCCGCCATTATGACGCTCAAATTATATCAGTGATTGAATACTTTTAAGTAAGGGGCTATTCATAAATTACGTCATTTCAAATTAGGGGGGGGGGGGGTCCGGACATCGGATGACGGTAGCACGACGTAGGAGGAAACGGGGTCATTTGAAGCATGATTTTTGGATGATTGTAGGGGGGGGGGGGGGGTCAAAAATCGTCAAAAAACGATGACGTAATTTATGGACAGCCCCTAAGTACTAAACTGTTTTACATAGTGAAGGTAAAAATAACTTAGGAGTTCTGAATTTATTACCAATAAACTATATGGACTATGGACAAAAACTGTATGGATTATGAATAATTGCTGTTACGTATATATATATTTTGACCTGTATATTCCACGCAGACGTTTAGAACTTATGTCACTTTATGTACCGATTGTGATTACTATTCATGATACAGTATATATTTTTAATTCAGGCCTTATAACTGTAAAAATTCTAAACTTATGTACCTATTTTGACTTAATACTTATATACAAACATATTAATATATATCCATACCAGGCACCAGGCGGCTTAGCACGGTCGCGTTTTTATCCCTTGTCACCATGCCTGTCACGTTCTAACAAGTATGTAAGTGCGAAAGGGACGCGCATAGTGATAGTCGATAAAAATGGAACCGTGCTGAGACCGCAGAACTTGTGAAGGCGGGAAAACCGTGGGTCTGAGACTCACTGGGTTATCGGCTAGATGGGAACGCAAACGGATAGAGCACGGTAAGTACCTGCCGCATAAAATAGTACAATAATAGTGAAATACTTGCTGATAATAAATTGATTAATTAAAAAAAGGGACAAAAAGGTCGTTGAATTGTCATAAATTTTCTCAAAATGTAAACACACAGAAGTAGGATCACTGTATAACAAAACCCCTGTTTAGGTACAGCAAACAGGCTTAAACGTTGCCGATTGAACATATTATATGTATATACTTATGTGTAGTCAGCATTTTTTGACATTGTGTCTGAAACCAGCTGCGCTGCAGTGTTTACTTGCTATAGACATATTTGACATATTTGTATGCGACATCAGACACGCCTGCCAATTATCTCAAAACCCCTACAGTCCGTAGCGGCAACATACCGACTTGCCATCATACTTTAAACAAAAACGTATCTCTATTATAAGAATTACGGTTCCAAATCGAATGACTAGAAAGGAATGTCAAATGGTTAAAGGGTTAAATATGTAGTTACTCGTAACCTATAGGTTCTTCTTTCTAACTGAAAAGGCTCACGTGTTTAGACGAAAATACTTATGACAATGGTTATACCAATATTTTCTAAATAATAGTTACCTCAACCAAACCGCAAGCAATTAAATCAATTTGAGTATTTGCACTTTGCACCTTGTATTTTGATGATCGCGAGTTAAATAGACAATTAACAACTCCTAAAGATGCAATTTTATCAACAATCGATGACCTAAGTGTCCTAAGTAATTGAGTGGCTCGTTGTCACGTGTTTTAATGCAATAAAACCTGAACAAGCATGGCTCTACGACCAATTTCCTTTTTACTTTTACCTATATCTTTTTAGTAAAAGATGTTCTGAATTTTCGGGTACCTATTAAATATACATACTTTTACAATTATTTGGACCGATAGCGAAGCGAGTAAGACGTGTGATATTTAAATTAGGATTATTTATTATCCTAATTTACAAAATAAATAAAGGCCCTTTGCACCTCTGGGGTGCCATAGGACAACAACAACAATAATTAAATTAAACCTCAGGTCCAATGTTCGTTTATGGAATGTAAAAAAAAAAATAGGTTTTAGCTGGGCTGGATGTTTTAGTTAACTTTCGATAAATAAAAAAAAACATTTGGTTATGTGAGGTAAATTTTTCATAGTATTAATTTTTATCTTGCACTATTTCATGATTTTAATAATTTTCAATTGCAAGAAACGTGCTAGGAAAACATGTGAACTAGTTGCATGTCGATTGCTCGTCTTTTTATTACTATTCGTAATTGTTTGGTATAAGGTCGGCATAAACATATATCATAAATACTTTTATTTATTTAAAAATTTGCGTTTATGTATGTAGTTTTTCGGTTGTGTTTACATAAACACACATACATATCATCATCATAATCATCATCATCAGGCTATAGTAGTCCACTGCTGGACATAGCCCTCCCCTAAAGAGCCACATACATAATTATGTTATATAGTTATTTATATTTAGTGAATATGCCTTAGGTTTTTTGACTATCTAAACACCCTGCACAACCTACAAAACCGTATAGGTACACATCAATACCTACAGGTATTTTTCAATATCATAAATTTTAGACCACACCGGTCACATGTTTCCATAATAAAAAAACACATTTTCATGACACATCACAAAAGATCCGATAAATATCACAGAACACTCACCATAATTAAAGTTTACACGCGACCGGTCCGCAACGCGCGTGCACTTCGCTCGGCGGTCAGTGCGAGACTGCCGGTAAAGTATCCATCTAGGTGCGTATGCGCATCTTCATTGATGATAATGATAACTTGATAACGCATTTCCCGCCTCGTTTGCATCTTGATTGCAATTCTGTTATCTTGTGTGAACTATTGAATTGGCCAAGGATTGTTTAAGGACGCAAATGGTTTGCTTAGTTAGATGTACCTATATTATAACTCAATTGTTGATTCGTTTCTTTTCTAATACCCCTATTACGAGCTCGTTACATCATCCCTAAAATTGGGTTATTAAGGATAAATAAAAATGGAGCAATTTATTAAAAATAAAAAGATAAAAGAAAAGAAATGCCAAAAACAGATGGCAGGATGACCTAGACACATTTTGCAGCGACTGGCAAGAGCATGTACCAAACCGTGACAATTGCGGTTGGCGGAAGAAAAGGGACGCACTTAGGGTTGCCAAATGGTCGGGATTTGGCGGGATTCTCCCGATTTTTAGCATGTGTTCCCGATTCCCGACGAAGGGAAAATTGTCCCGAAAAATAGCTTCACGTTATAAAACAATAATTTCATGTTCCGAACTGTCGTCGAGCGCGTAGCTAACGTAGTGCCAATAATGTAAAATATCGTTGTTTTTAATACAATTACTTTAATTTGAATGTTTTTTTTTTCCCGACTTAAGTCCTAAAATCCCGAAAATAATATATTTTTCCCGATAATAGCGCCTTTCGATCTGGCAACCCTAGACGCACTTGTCTATCGATTTCGAAATAATCAAAATTTAATAAAGAGCTGTAATGTAGTTCCTATTAATATTATAAATGTGAATTAACTGTGTATGTCTGTATGTTACATCTTCACGCTTTAAACCGCTGAACTTAGATGAAATTTGGTATGGACATATTTTGAGGTCCGGGGACAGACATAGGATAGTTTTCATTCATTAATCATCATCATTCTACGCAGACATAGTCGCAGCAGAAGCTAGTACATTAGGTACAGTCGCCATCAGATATATCGGAGCGGCCAAGGTGCCCACAAATATCGGAACACGCCTCTATTGTCAGGGCGTTAGAGCGCGTGTTCAGATATTGTGAACACCTTGGCCGCTCCGATATATCTGATGGCGACTGTACATAGTATTATGTCTATATAAAACATAGCATGGACAT
This sequence comes from Cydia splendana, assembly GCF_910591565.1. Classification (NCBI taxonomy): domain Eukaryota; kingdom Metazoa; phylum Arthropoda; class Insecta; order Lepidoptera; family Tortricidae; genus Cydia; species Cydia splendana. Next base: position 6,261,303 of record NC_085974.1, read on the forward strand.
GATGTATGTACGTATACGTGTGGCTGTGGCAGCTGCATTCATAAAATTGATAGAGAATGTAAGCAATTTTCCAGAATTGTGATAAATTTCAACCCGCGGCCATTTTATTACACAAGTATAATACAAAATGCAGTGCACTGAAACGTGCATTCTGAAAAGCCCCGTATTAATGAATCTCTTTACAAAACTGGAAATGAATTTATGCGGTAAAATGACTAGTTCATTACGAAATGGGTTTTGTTCTTCATTTACTGGCGGTAAATAGCTCTTTATGTAGGATGCCGAGTACATATCAGTGTAGAGCCATCTCGTATTTCTGTGTAAAATCTTGCTAGACATAAAGTTATGTAGGTATCTAGTTTCAAACCTTGAGCAGAACTGCATAGAGCGTTACATTGCTTCCCATGATATATATATTTAGCTGAAATAATGATTAACTCAATTAGTTTATAATCATTTATACTTACTTTATAAATTTCAGATCGAATTTCTTTAACATCATAATTAATACACATCGCATGTTATTAACAATATTTCCTTCCAAGTATCTAATTTAAACAATCGGCGCAAACCAGAGCAACCGGCAACCCGTCGGCGCAATAAACTTGAGAAAACACTGTTTTCTGATTTTGAAACACGTCACATTTCTAAAAAGGTTAAAGCTGAATTGCTAGATTTTCGACGTAGTTTAGCATCCGTAAAAGTCGTAAAACACTAATCAATAAGTTTGTCTTGTAAGCGCATGTAAAAGAAAGCTCTGTGCGCTGTCAAACAACATTCAAATTCGAATAACAATGGTTATGAAACGTTGAATTTTTTGCGGCGTCCTAAAATATTGGTGGATTACTTCGAATAATTTTCCAGTGACAGCCTGGCGTATTTCCTACTGATGCGAACGCGAGTGAGTTACTTACTATTATAATAAATTCCAATAATATAGTATCCCCCTTGACCCAAAAAGTGACCGAGTTTTACCTCACCAGATGGCTTCAATTGGGACAAATTCGGTAAAACACGGTTGTATGGAGGCCCTAATGACACGCTAATAGTTGGTTAATTACTTTCAATTTAAAGGTTTTATTATTAATTATTTATTCATATTTAAAAAATATACATATGGTGGAAATATTAGGTTATACGTGAAATTAGTGAAAAGCTAGGCAATTCTATCATTACCTTACACCCCTCAACATAAAGGAGATCGAATATGAATATAGGGTGAGAGGCTGATCGTATGAATTTGTGCACGAATGAATGTTCCTGTTTATCTCCAAAACGACTTGGCCCCTGGCCTTTCGGTAAAGGGTACGTAATACACAAGCGATGGTTCTTAGATAGAGTTCAACTCACTACTTTTTGGTCGAAGCTTTTTACAATATAAAATTATTATTTCATGATATGTGTCGTCCGTGCGATTGGAATGTTCCCCTGAATTGGCATCACGAAATCACGAACCCACAATGCGTTGCATTGCGGCTCCGCGGGTTGCGGACGCATGTAGAATTTATATAAAAGTGCAGTTTGATACAAAACGAAGTTAGCAGGTAACTAAACGCGCCGACCCCTGACTTGTTAGCGTTTCCGGGTCTAGTAACGCAATCAACTATGTTTTCCTGGTAGCGAAAAACGCATTTTGCATAGTGAGGGAGTATATATGTAGTGACATATATACTTGACATACATACTCGTATTTCGAATTTTTGATGCTGGTGTTATTTTCAGACTCATTTTTGATCTGATCAGACCGATCTAGTCCTATCTAAGCTAAGCAAAGCTCGTGGGGTCGGTACCTACAAAAGGACTTAGGTACCTAAGAGGCGATACGTACGTACCTCCGTACAGGGTTATGATAGCACTAATCACTAATTGGATAACAATAATAACAGCTTATTAGACTCTTTTTGTGCCTGAGTGCCAGTATAGTGTTGTGTTACCGATAGACTTGCAAGGATCCATAATCTGCGGTGTTGTCTTAGCCAGAGAGGCCTTGCGTTTGTTTGTCACCGTCATGGTCTAGATCTAGAAAAAGTTCCGGAATCCTGCTACGAATAGTTGTAATTTAATTATGATGTAGGTCTCGTAGATGCGGCTAATTTATTCATGCCGCGATGTTTGTGTTGGTTTAGCGCTAATTAAAAAGTGGCACGGAGTGAACTTTAATTATATATCTGTGGAGCCCTTCGCTTTTTTATTTATATGCAGTTATGTTGAATTAAGATATAATTTTTATTAGTTTTATTCGTTCGAAATATAACAACAAAGAGGTCTTCACTTAGGTACCGTAAAACGCTTCCAACTATGGTCCAATAGGGCAACTATGGTCCGACATGACATGACATGACGAATCCATAAGGGTTCCGTTTTTTGGCATTTGGCTACGGAAGCCTAAAAACACAGGTGTTGATACTCAATTATGTACGTATTGAACCTTTGGGCCTCGAAATTTTTTTTTTCATCAAACCCATACGTGTGGGGTATCTATGGATAGGTCTTCAAAATGATATTGAGGGTTCTAATATCATTTTTTAATACGTCATAAATCGTAAACCGCAATTGTATTATGTTACTTGCTGCTACGGAACCCTTCATGGGCGAGTCCGACTCGCACTTGGACGCTTTTTTCGTTTTTGTTTGAGTTTTCCTTAAATTTTACGAGAATATTTTGCCTGCCTACTAGAATCCGGCGGTTCTAATTTATATTTATAACTGATATTAAAAGAGGGCCATTTTATTTAAAGTTGTAGGTAGGTACACAAAATTTTTATTAATTTTGAAAATAGGTATTATTTCTACTCAGAATTACGAGCTCCTTCGATGTCCCAAGATATTTTTATTTCCATTAGGTTACCATTTTTCATGGACTTTGTATGACGATACCGGAATGAAAGGAACGAGAAAGGTATGGAAATTTTGGGACACTATTTTTTCTCCTAGCAGGATCGAAAGAGCTCGTGATAATGAGTAGAACTAACACAAAAAAGTGTAGTGTACAATTTAAATTAAATCGTCCAAGAACTACATTTCAGATTAAGTATCTATTCGTCTTTGTAAATAATTGCACCATTTAATTCCAAGACTGGTAGAAGACGGTAATTAAGTTCAGAAGTGAATTGAGGTAAACGCTCAACAAGGGGAAACTTTTCAGATCCAAACTAAGAACTAGAGTATTCTTAGTTAGCGAAATGTAACTTCCACTTCAGACTTGGCTACTCGTACAATCACGAGCAAATCCTAGGATCCAAGTTGGAGCTAAACTAGAGTTATAGCTAGGTACGTTTAGATAGATCGTAGCTCACGAAGGATAATGCCCGACAGCAAGAGAAATTCATTATTGCAATGGATGATTTGATACCTACTAATTATTTTTACTGAATTGGTTTTATTTTATTATATGAAAAACTAAATTTATCGGCTAAAATAACAGAGTGAAATAAAATCTTGCATGTATAGGTATGTATATCCCCAAAAAAAGACTCACGAGTTTTTTACTTCACCACGTTCGATTTTCGACCATGTGTGAAGCTTAGAAGACCCTTTTTTTTTTAATTGAAGAACAGCTTTTACTTTCAGTCCGGCTCCTGCAGTAATGCTGCGGATATATCATCAATTCATCACCATAATATTATTTTAAATAAAGTGCTTATAGTAGGATCATTCATCAATAAAATTAACCAGGAACTTCCTTAATACTCCGTAAACTCCTCGTACTTTTGTAAGTACGAAAAGTTTCATCATCATCACACCTAGTCCTTGTGGACCTCAAGTCATGGCATAAGTATTTTAGAAAATAAGTTTTTGTCATAAGTCATAACAGAGAACACTGGGTTAAGTTTTTACGACGATGATCTACCTACCTCCATTTAATATAAAAGTATCCCGTCTGTGTCGAAATGGTAAAAATCACGTCACGTATGCAGGCTTTTTGTCAGCATTTCAGTTTTTTGTGGCGTTGGGGCCGCGTCGCTGATGAAACATCAATAATATCATCGGTTATTCACCTCTGTTAGTTTGGTTTGACCGAACGAATTAGTAACAAAAACGGTGACGATGTGCGAGTCTGTCATTGGTAAATAATTTAAGCTAAGCTTCGAAATTTCATTAGGAAAAGTCTACGTTACAGCATTTTTAACTAAAAGCTGTAGTAGAGTAGCGTTAGGTGCTGAATTGCTCCAGTCACTAGTGTATTTAATTTGGCACTATATGGGCCTTTAAATGTTTGCCGCCTCATCGCCCTTACAAAACTGACCCATTGGGCAAATACGCAACTGCCAGCTATATATAGTCTTTAATCATGTATTTACCTTAGGGGGCGTTCATTAATTAGGTACGCGAGGGATTTTTGAGGATTTTGTGACCCTCCCTGCCCCTCTGGTGAGATATCGTGAGATTTGTCTCGACCCCCTCCCCCTAATCTTATGTGAGATCTTTCATGTATTTTGAGTTTAAATGCGTTTGCTTTGTTGAACAAAACACAATTTGCTATATTATTTTTATTAAGACATATTAAGAGTATAAAAGACGACGGGGACCGAATATTTAATACTAAATAATTTTACGTCCATTCATGGACTTTTATACAGGGTGATTCATGAGACGTGAGCAGGACTAATCATGCACACTCAGTAACTGATAATTGATCAATCACCGTCGTATTTAGGTGAAACAACCACACTTTTTCCTATTTTTTAACTTTTTGGTGAGGGCACATTTAATTCTCTACAATCATGGTCACCCTACGAGACCTAATTAATAAACATAAAACCTCTTTAACCGTAATGACAGCATTCTCATTACGAAGGAAATAAACTGTCAAACTTGAGTGAGATACGAGTTTTCAAAAGTAACCAGACCGTGATGACAGTGATGACATTCAATTTGACACAAAATATCGGTAGTTTAGTATTCAAATTTTAGGGTGACCATGCATGTCGTAAATAAATTAATAACCTTTTTTTTTCAACACGACTAGAAATTTTACATTAACCTCACTAATATTGATCCGAAACAGTTGCTTCTAATTTACGAAATGCGCAGTGTTAGTCCTGCTTACGTCTCCTGAATCACCCTGTATAGGTTTATGTAGAACAATTGTGTCAGATATTGGCTTATTTTAGTCTAGAAACATGTTTTACTTTAAATTAATCTGTTTATCTTAAAATTTTACACTATTATTTGCCTGAAAAAAATTAAGTTCGTGGTATTTACCGAAAGTCCCTCCCTCATGTGAGATTAAGTGATATTCAGCTTGACGGCTCCCCCCTGAAGCCTTCGCATAATTAATGGTCGCCCCCGTATTTTAATAGTTGGAAACTTGAGACTCAATGGCCTATGTCGGGTGTTTTTAATTGTTCGAGGTACCTACTTATCGAATTGAATGTCGTTGATTGGGGTGTGTAAACTTTAGATCAAAGAACACCTACACCTAGCTGTCAGCTAAACAGATACGATCTTGCTATAATTGGATATTGTTCTTCTTCTCGATTTGTAGGCGATTCAAGTCCGCTTACCTACAGAAAATACATTATCACTCGGATTCGGGTAGTGACTTATGATTATGACGTCATATCATGCGCGATTATCGCGATCTAAATACATAAGCATGGCTAGACATATTAGTGACCGATTATCACTTTAACACTTCTCGAATCATTTGTCAATTGAATGTTCGTCGTGAATCGAACCACAAAGGTTAAACGTTGTAGCTGGGAGTCATTTCGGAATGCCGCGCCGTTCCCGACTGTCCAAACATTTGTCTTAACGCCTCGCGCAGCTTGGCCATGTCTGTGACATAGCCGTGTCACTAGCTCCTGTAATTGGATTTGGGACTTGTGTGATTTCCGCATCTGTTATTATCCTCTAGACATCGGTTAGGGACTAGCCTGCCTTTATTTTTTATTACATCACATATCAAACAATTACTCGCGTTTTAAATGATCGCTATTCAAAGTTTCTTGCCACTGACTGACATCGACCTTGAAGGTTGACGGTCATGTTACATAGTCTGTAATTAGACTATTCGGGGCGTGAGTCACCTGAACATTTTTTACGTGTACTCGAGATGACGCGGTAAACCGTATTGTAATTAGCATGTTGAAGACGAGAACCTAATTATTCTCATTGGCCGTTTGTATTCCTGAGGTCTTTACCTTAGGGAAGAATGGGAAATTTAACACGTAGTAATGTTCTACTTAAAGGGTCTTTTTAGGGTTCCGTACCCAAAGGGTAAAACGGGACCCTATTACTAAGGCTCCGCTGTCCGTCCGTCCGTCCGCCCGCCCGTCCGTCCGTCCGTCCGTCTGTCACCAGGCTGTATCTCACGAACCGTGATAGCTAGACAGTTGAAATTTTCACAGATGATGTATGTCTGTTGCCGCTATAACAACAAATACTAAAAACAGAATAAAATAAAGATTTAAGTGGGGCTCCCATACAATACAACAAACGTGACTTTTGACCGAAGTTAAGGAACGTCGGGGGAGGTCGGTACTTGGATGGGTGACCGTTTTTTTTTTTGCCGTTTTTGCATTATGGTACGGAACCCTTCGTGCGCGAGTCCGACTCGCACTTGCCCGGTTTTTTTTGTCAGAGGTGGAGGTAATCCTCATTGGATACTGCCAGTATCCGGCAGTATGCCCGACTCGGCGGCGTTGGAGATTTTTTTCCCAGCCGTACTTAAAGGTGTCTCGTCATTTATCTGTCTTGGGCGTTATGAAACTTATGAAGTGCGACCTGCCTCTTGATGCACAGGTTAGTCCTGATTGGGCCTGGTCGGCCTGGGGTTCTTAGAGCTCTATCCTAACGTAGGTGACTTTAAGGTTTTTCACGTTATTCCTGGTGAAAATACTAAATAAATAAATAAATAAATGTACGAAGGAAAGAAAATATTTGCCTGTCGAATATTGTAAACGTCCGAACGTCAGTGAAGCCGTTTCAGTATTACGAGGCATGAAGTCCCCGGTTCCGGCTGAGGCATTAAAAACGACTTCCGCTAGACCGGGCCGGGGCCGGGCCGAAATTCTAATAAAATAAAAATAAAAAAATCTATGAAAAGCACCACGTGATCACCGATCAGCTGTAGCGATAGAAAATTGCATGTCGGACGCCTCGGCCCGGGCACGGCCCGGTCTAGCGTGAGTCATCCTATAATGTCTGCAGTAGTGCTGTCGTGCTCTGTCGCATAATATTATTATGTAGCTTAAATTATTATAACACCTTGAATATATTTTGTATTATGTTTTGACGAACCATCATCGTCATTAAGTCTCGAAAACGCTTCAATTTAAGTTATGATTGCTATGTAGTTTTTCGCCATGACTGCTCATGACCTTGTAAATTGAAGCTCGTGTTACATGGCCTATAATAATTGACTAATTGGGCTGTTAGTAGGTAAATAACATGATGGTTAAACAGTTTTTTACGCCTACTCGAATTTATGCGATAAGTTGTAGTTTCGTGTTGCCTCTGACCGAGCTATTCCATTAGCAGTAGCTTCTCAATACATATCAAACTTTCTGACAAGCTTTTGCTTTATTTTAATTATGTATATTTAATTTTTAAGACGAATTTGAACACTGCTTTTAATAAGTTGATAAAATAATTCCACTGACAATTTCTTGTTGAGAATTAATTTGATTAACTAATGAAGAAACGCTAATTTTGGTGGTAATGGTGGTACCACACGACCTCGTGTCTCGATTTGGCTTGTAGTCTCTAATAAGCAAAGTTCGCATCATCACGTAACAGACGTAACTTTTAATTGGCGTAAAAACAGTTTCAGGCCGCGTTTTTGCGTTCGATTTTTATTACCATCAATCATCCTGCTGTCCATCGCGGGAGGCAGAAAATATAGTTCAGTAAAAATAACTGATACCCGCTTAATTGGGTTAGTACTGTTACCTACTGTCATCAGTCCTCATTAACTAGTCAGTCATTGTAACTCTTAAATGTAATGAATGGTTCTATATATTCTATATATTGGTACCTATAGCTACTGCTGCCGACGGCATGATATTTTTCAAACCGAAGGACACCTGTCATTTTAATAAAATTTTGCGAGATTTGGCATTTTTAGGTTATTATATTATATGGACATGACAGGTGTCATCCTACCCTTCAAGTTTGAAAAATATAATCGCAAAACGTTTAATACAAACAATAAGTAATTTTACATTAATGTCTATAAGGACTTTAAGAAGATCTATTTCAAAATAAATACAATAGAACCGGTATGTAGGTACTCGAATTACCTTTTAAAATTATTATTTTTGATACCAGTAATTTATTTTGAGGATATTTATCGCGTTACATGGCTGTGTTACTTTTCATTTAGGTAGGTGTGGAAGAGATGTAACACGATGAAAGGAAAATACTGCTATATTTTCCGAAAAAAATCCTTTGAGGCCAAAAAGCTTACCTACACTTTTCTTCAGTCACTTAACTACGTGGAGATAGAAGCTATACTAAGTAATATTTTATAATGTACGCAAAGTATTTTTTTATGTTGCATGCTATCTATACTATACATATAATAAAGCTGAAGACGGTCGAAAGTCTGTACATGGAAGATATTTGAAAAAAAGGTGGCTGGGGATACTTAGAATCGATAACAGAACACGTTCCAAAAGTTTTTAGAATTTTTGTCTGTTTGTCTGTTTATCTGTTTATCTATTTGTCTGTTTATTTGAACGCGCATCACGTGAAAACGGCTAAACGAATTTTGATGAAAACTTTACTAATCTGTCGAGTAAATTCCCGGCCAGGTTATAGGCTATAAAAATTCAACCCCTAAAAGGGGGGGTAGCCACAACCGTCGATTGACTTAAGTTTGCCCCCGAATCTTATGGCGCTACTTAGGAAGGAGGGGCAAACTTTTTTCAAATATGTGCTACCACTATTGAGTACCCTGGTAAACTAACAGATGGCGCTGAATTTAATACGTTGTGACATGAATAAGCCACCGAGGAAAGATTTTGCCAAATTAACTCTAAGTTTAGAAGAGGGGTTACGGATATCAACAAAAATAATTGAATAAGTATGTTGATTTAATAAATTAATAATACAACAAAATTAAACGACAGTAAATTAATTGCCCCTCATTGGACAGTGCCATCTTTTGGGGAACTGAATAAACATTAAGTAATCAAGAAAACTAAAAATGAGTTTACATAGTTACTTAGTGGTAAAATAAACACACATATCAACACGCGTATAATTGCATAATTATTTAAAATTATAAATTTTCTTCATCATGAATTATAGCTAATCGTAATTATATCGCACCCATATCAAATCGGAGGTATCGCCTCGCACTTAATAATGGCCACGAAGGTGGGTAGGGTACTTTGAAAAAAAAAAGCATTGACCTCTGTCATATCATGCAAAAAAACGCGCAGGCTGCATCAGCATTGCAGTCGTCGTGGAGTAGGTACCTACATGAAACTTTTATACGTGTACGATTACCCATCTAATAACGAAGGGTCGTAGGGATCAAGTAAGAGAGTGAGGGTACGTAAAAACATCTCCAACATAGGCTTTCGATTTGACCTTACGCGGAGGCCCCTAAAGTCATGGAAAAAAATCTTGCTTTCGGGCTTGCGGCCAGCCGATTTTTTCGACATAGGTTACCGATTTTATAGCGAATTTTGCTCTCTTGCACGCCAGATTTGTCGGCCAAGCCGGGTTGCTCCTTAGCCGCGATCCTGAGACCTAAGTGTCAAAGTGTTATAAGGGGCCCCGTGAAAGCCGAAAACTGAAAGCATCCTAACAAGTAGCGCTTTCCAGTGAAGCCAAAGCGCGAGCAGTAGAAGAGTCGTGATTACATGCATAGATTCGATTTCAAGCCACTCTTTTGCAGTTCGGCGTAAGGTCTTATGCGAGGTCTTCTGCCTTATGGCAAAGTTGATCTTCTGTCTTTATTACACTTGGGCGTGGATCCAAATCCAAGCTTTCCTCTTTCGCAGCTGGGCCTTCTGCCTTGCTCACACTTTACATTCACTTGGTCAATTCCAAGCTCTGCTTTCTTGCATCTTTTCTGTATGAAAACAACCTCGCTGAGACCCTTAAATATCGAGCCCCATTCGAAGCTAGGCTGATAGAAAACTGTCCCATCCCTTCTCTGTATGAAATCCTGGATTCGCGCCTGGTTGGGACTAAAAGTAAAAATGTACAACTGTCTATCAAATTGCGTTTTTATATCGAAAAATTTTCACGCTCGCTTTGCTCGAGTTTTCAATCACTTTCTAAGATATGACGACTGCAGCAGCATTACTCTGTTGCAGCGTTACTGCTGCAGCACTGTCAATTTTCGTGATAAAATTATGTTACTGATTTCCATACTATAAGTAGAAATGTACAACTGTCTATCAAATTGCGTTTTTATATCGAAAAATTTTCGCGCTTGCTTCGCTCGCTTTTTCAATAACTTTCTAAGATATGACGACTGCAGCAGCATTACTGTGTTGCAACGTTACTGCTGCAGCACTGTCAATTTTAGTGATAAAATTATGTGACTGATTTCCATATTAAAAGTAAAAATCTACAACTGTCTATCAAATTGCGTTTTAATATCGAAAAAATCACGTGTAAAATTTGAATAAGGGCTAAAAAACTATTGATTTTGGAGTGTAGTTTTATTTAGTGGTACCTAATTGTAAAATATTTTATCTAGACTACAGTCCTCTAGCATATCCATCTGTCAACTTTACTTCAAGTTCCGCCTTCAGGGGAGAGGGAGAGAAACTAGGCTTAGAAATAAGCCGCTTACTGACACATACCGAATTCCAGGCGGGCGGAGCCGCGGGCACAGCTAGTACTTAATAAGATAAGTAACTAAATTCAGATAAGTACTATACAAATCTAACTGGTTCTCCGCGATACAGGTCTCACCTAGTGCGGGGGCCCCAGTTAATATGTTAACTATATCTTTTGGTAAATAAATGATTTAATTTACTTTATTTTTATATGTAAAGTCAAGAGTGAAAAGTACCTAAAGGTTTTGCGCATAAGCCCCTTTAACTCGAAGCTCTCGCCACGTACACAACGGACAATATACTCGTGCATATAGGTACATCTGCATTCAAAGCTTACTGTTCAAACACAAGTCTGTGATAACACTGTTTGCGAACCAGTGTTATGTACAAAGGCGGGCGTATCTCTCCAAGGAACCTCTTCCGGTTAACTTTAGACTGATTACTGAGCGTGGTTAATGAGAAACGGCGAGTTTGACTTTAGTTAACTATTATTGGATTAAGTTGATGTGTTTAGGATTCCTTGCTTTGCTTCTGTGGTCAAAGGCTTCAAAGAGGGAAAATTTTACGGACATAAGACGGTAGCTACGTACGTATAACTATTTATTATATGTACATCAATATGCTATAAGTATAATATATGTTATGCTATATAGGTATGTACATACTTATTAGGGCGAGCGAAGCGAGCCCTATCACTATTCGACAATCTATGCATTCTTGTGGTACACTTTACGGAAAAACTATCGCACTGTTAGGTTTGAGATTTAACATAGTAATTTATATTCATGTCTAGATGTGTTATCAATCATAAAAATATCATTATATAAACATAAAAAATAAATAAAAAGGTAAATAATGTGTATTACTACTAACGCCATCTGTTGGACTAATGTTAGTTATGAATATTTCTAGCAGATGGCGTTAGTAGTGACAAGGTTAAAGGTTGTTCCGTTAAAATGCGCTGGGTTTTTGTGGCTCAATATAATTGGGTATTTGACTATACTAGTCAAATGAGTTTCTGTTTTCGAACTGTCAAAACGATTTGCTACTATGGAATTTATATGAAACACGAGCATGTGACGTCACATCAAATTACCTACTCTTTATAGTTGTTATCTGGTATTAAAATAGAAATTGTGACTAAAATAACTGCTATCTACGTTTCTCTATTAATCTTCTGGTGCTTTATTTCTTGCATGGTGTAAAATAATTTATCTTAAGTAAAGTCAAATACCCTATTAGTAGGTAATCATAATTAATTATGGGTGAAATTTAATACGTGTACGTATATATTTTGTGATTGAATCGATAATCGTTTTTACTACTATGGCGGTTAAAATCACATGTGATTGATTTCGAAATTGCGGCAGTAATGCAGTTGGCAGTAATATCGCAGTCAGCAGCAGTATTGCAGCGCGATATTACTGTCTTACTGTTTCAAATGCCAAAATCGATTTCGATGACAGGGTTTTTGACATTCCAGGCAATAATGTAGTCGGCAGTAATATTGCAGTCAGCAGCAGTATTGTAGCGCGCAAATGTCGACATCGATATCGCTGCCAGGATTTTTGATATTTGCGGTAGTAATGCAGTCGGCAGTAATATCGCTGTTGGCAGCAGTATTGCAGCGCGATAGTACTGCCTTACTGTTTCAAATGCCAAAATTGATGTCGCTGCCAGGGTTTTTGACATTTGCGGTAGTAATGCAGTCGGCAGTAATATCGCAGTCGGCAGCAGTATTGCAGCGCGATATTACTGCCTTACTGTTTCAAATGCCAAAATCGATTTCGCTGCCAGGGTTTTTGACATTCGAGGCAATAATGTAGTCGGCAGTATTACTGCAGTCAGCAGCAGTATTGCAGCGCGTCATTACTGCCTTATCGTTTCAAATTTCAAAATCGATGTCGCTTTCCACTCTGGAGGACCAGCTAAAGCAAGTACCTACTGCCTTACTGTTTCAAATGTCGAAATCAATATCGCTGCCAGGATTTTTGATATTTGCGGTAGTAATGCAGTCGGCAGTAATATCACTGTTGCCAGCAGTATTGCAGGGCGATAGTACTGCCTTACTGTTTCAAATGCCAAAATCGATGTCGCTGCCAGGGTTTTTGACATTTGCGGTAGTAATGCAGTCAGCAGTAATATCGCAGTCGGAAGCAGTATTGCAGCGCGATATTACTGCCTTACTGTTTCAAATGACAAAATCGATGTCACTGCCAGGGTTTATGACATTTGCGACAGTAATGTAGTCTGCAATAATATTGCAATCGGCAGCAGTATTGCAGCGCAACATTACTGCCTTATCGTTTCAAATGTGTCAAAATCGATGTCGCTTTCCACTCTGGACGACCGGCTAAAGCAAGACAGAGGCAGAGGGCCCTTTTTATCCACCCTTCTATCGGGTGGCAGAACTTCCCACTTCCCAGGAGCCGTGGGAATGTTTCTTCCCAACAGCTCTCCACAAGCTGCCCTGCGTTGACTGATTGTACTGGTCCATCAGCAAGCGATGGGGTTGTCACATCGCTACACCCATATTCATGTCTACCGGTCAAGAAGCTATAGGTGCTCCGGACATGTGTAAGGCTTGCTCGGAGTTTAAGCCAACACGTTAGGCCATTTTGACATTTTAATGAGATGTAGTAGTAGTAGTAGTAATAGTAGTAGTAAAACACTTTATTGTACAAAAAGAAACATAAGATAAGACATGAAAACACACAAAGTTTTATAGTACAAAGGCGAACGTATCCCTTTCAGGGATCTCTTCCAGTTAACCTTTGAGCAATTGAGGGAGAATTGGAGAACGGTAGACATAAAAGTTGTACTAAACGGTATAAAAATATGAGAAGTTTTGGATACATCAAGATATAGATGGTTTTGGTTCCCTTATAATAGATTAAACCTACGTAATGTTAAACACTCATGTATTGAAATGTATAAGTACCTATTGATATAATATAATACAAACACCCTTGATATAATATAATACAAAATGATTTGGGGTATTAATTATTTATAGAAGCCCTTATATCATATCATATCATATCATTTTTAGAGTTCCGTACCTCAAAAGGAAAAAAAAAACGGAACCCCTATAGGATCACTTTTGTTGTCCGTCCGTCTGTCTACTAAGACTTTTTATCTCGGGAACGCGTAGATGTATCAAGTTGAAATTAAAAGCATAACTTAGGTCCTAAAAGCTGTGAAAAATTTAAACTTCTAAGTTATCGGAAAAAAGATACGGCCGTTTATATGCCGCAAAAAATGTATATTTCGAAACTCTCAAAGGAATCAAAATGTACCTATAAAGGGGCCCACTGATTAGCACTTCGCCGGACGATATCAACCGGTCAGTTAAAAAAACGCAAAATTTGGCAGCTCCGAACAACTGACAGGCTGATATCGTCCGGCGAACTGGTAATCTGTGGGCCCCCTAGAGTATGGTAATTCCCGTTGATCTAGAATTTCTAGAACTATGAAATTTGGCAAGTAATATCGTCACTACAAGTACTGGGAAAATATTTGAAAACTATTTTTTTGTAAATAAATTAATAAATACGTTAAATTTGTACGGGACCCTCGGCGGGCGAGTCCGCCTCGCACTTGTCCGGTTTTTTAAGATGAATCTCTTATTAAAAACTACCTTAGTAATTATAACTCTTTAAGTAGAAAAACTCCGCGAGCCCTTACAAAGCTCTGCTTTTTGCTAGTATATATACATTATTTATTCTTTATTCGAACCAGCACAAGTATAAGCTACCTATGAGCTATGCCAAGACACTTATACACTTAGTCAGTTATAGGCCATACATATGATAATGCTATGTCCCGTATAAGATCGTCCTTTTGCGTGATTCAGTATTAATAGCGAAGTTATTCCAAACTATTAAAACATAATACTTACCTACCATTAATAATACACAACACAGTAACAGTTCAAATTACACATCATTACTTGCTCGAAGATTGTAATATAGTACCTATCTATGTTTTTGCTCACAGTTTATCTACCTGATTTTCCTGTTCAAAACGTGTTCACGATTTTAATTTGCTATCGAACACTAAGTTAGGTAAGTAGATGTTATTGCGGCTAAGTTCGAACTTAACTATTTATAGCCTTTTGCTTTATTTTTAAATTCATGTTTTCCTTAATAATTTCAATGAGTTTTTCTTACAAAATTAAAGCAAGCCATTGATTCTCTCAAGAGCTGTAAAATCGAGTAAACTTTGTATAGAAATCATTATAGACATATTAAGTACTTACCTACCCATTTCTATATACAATTATACACAGGTACTTATATAGGAATAATTAGTGCTTCACCACACCACAGTTAGCATGCATTCTCCCTGCGTTGGTGTGGTGAAAAACATTGTGTTTCACTCGGTAGCGAAGTTTGTTTAACTTTCATGCTTTGAAACCCTCGCAACGCTCAAGATCATCTTTTCGAACCACTCGCTACGCTCGTGGGTCAGTTTTAAAATCTATCGCTTATAAACAATAAAAGTACGAGGGGTTAAACAACAACTTTCAAATATGTAACTATTATTCAATAATTAGGTACGAATTAAATATGAGACATACTATAAACGGTATTGGTAAACCTTTTTGACAATTGACAACAATGGTACCTCTTGTCTGTTTGACACATGTTTCCCTGCTTTGGGAAACATATTCCCTCTGCCTTATAAAGGCTTAAGCAATTCCCTCTGCTTTATAAAGGCTTAAGCATTAGAATCGGTGGCTAAAGTCTTTTGGTTAATTCTGACCTGCAAACTTCACAGGTAGGTATGAGTTCCGATAGCGATATCGATGATATGTAAATGAGCTTTTACATGGCAGTAATACTCCGCACTGTAGCTGTTAGGAAATTGTGCCATAATAGTCTGCGATTTGTCGTTCAATAGCCTAGTCCAGTAACACGGTGTTACTGGTGTTAGGACTCATCAGGGTGCTTGGCAAATTGTATCCGGCGACCGATGTAGGTCGGCAAAAGTTTCACGTTTGGTCCGATGTTTGTGCGTCGTTAATAGAAAAAGGTTACTTACTGCTTAACTACAAAACAAATGTGCTTGTCGCCACTGTTAGATTGCTTATTGTCTTAGTGACCAAGCAATATACGAGTATAGAGAAAAAGTGGGACACATCCCAACTAGCAAAATCACGCTAACAACAGTCTCTAGACTACAATTTTGTCGCTCTTATATTGATTTTATATCATCGTATAAGCCCGGGTTTGGGCACAAAGCATAAGCGTATTTATTTTAATATCGTTCTAATATCAGTCTAATTGAATGTTGTTTGCATTCACAGTAATCTTTTTCAAAACTATATTAAGCTGCTTTAGGCTAATATCGCTTTTACGTAAGTATCTTGTAAGCCTACATAGGCTTATATTGGTCGAACGTAAGTATCTTGTAAGCCTACATAGGCTTATATTGGTCGAACGTAAGTATCTTGTAAGCCTACATAGGCTTATATTGGTCGAACGTTAGAATCTTGTAAGCCTAAATAAGCTTATTTTGGTTTGAAACATTCTATTTGTGAAGTATAAATATACGGGTGAAATTAACTGCAACGTGACAAAAACATATTAGTGTAAGTGTTTATCAAACTTTTTATGAATTATGTTTAAATATAATAACGTGCTGTTTATCATCGTCTGTTTATGTTTCAGGGTAAGTATTCACATGGGAAAATATTATTTATTGTAAAGTAGACCCTGTTTTACACTTCAAACTTCATGCGCCTACTCAAATATGGTGTTTGAATATTTTTATAATTATTTTATTTCTTTATTTTGTATTGATAGTCAGCCATTGATGTAGATGTATTTTTCAAGCGCACTATTAGAGTATTTTAAGCATTCTGAATACAAATGATGTGGCCATGTTGAATAAATAACGGTTCCTTGCTTTACTTATACTAACAATAGTGTTCCCAAAAACGATTTAAGATCAAACCATCTTATATTGATCTTCTCTTTTGTGATATAAGTGTCTTGATCTTATATCACTCTAATATCTTACTAAAGTGCTGCTGTTGATCTTATTATAGCTTTAGTAAGATCAGAAAAGTACGTACATACAGTGTTCTTATGCTATGTTGATATTAGTCTTACATTCTTACAATAGCATTTAGAAATCTAATATAAAATCAAATGAACTAAGAGAATGAGGATATAAGACCAGGTACTCTCAAGTTCAATGAGACTTCGTAAATGTTGTTGTAAGAGCAAGAGGCTTATAATAGTATTATGCTATGTTGATATTAGTCTTACATTCTTATAATAGCATTTAGAAAGTCTAATATAAGATCAAATGAACTAAGAGAATGTGGATATAAGACCAGGTACTCTCAAGTTCAATGAGACTTCGGAAATGTTGTTGTAAGAGCAAGAGGCTTATAATAGTATTATGCTATGTTGATATTAGTCTTACATTCTTATAATAGCATTTATAAAGTCTAATATAAGATCAAATGAACTTAGAGAATGTGGATATAAGACCACGTACTCTCAAGTTCAATGAAACTTCGTAAATGTTGTTGTAAGAGCAAGAGGCTTATAATAATATTATGCTATGTTGATATTAGCCTTACATTCTTATAATAGCATTTAGAAAGTCTAATATAAGATCAAATGAACTTAGAGAATGTGGATATAAGACCAAGTACTCTCAAGTTCAATGAGACTTAGTAAATGTTATTGTAAGAGCGAGAGGCTCATAATAGTATTATGCCATGTTGATATTAGTCTTACATTCTTATAATAGCATTTAGAAAGTCCCCATATAACCATTCCAGTCGCAGAATCACAAAGTGGTAACTAAATGTCAGATGTGTCGTAACAGAGTCCACACAATGTGTCTAGAATTGTTTCGAAACAAAGTGTCGTCGCCGTGTCTACACTTTTCCGTAACAAGGTGTCGACACATTTGTGTGCACTTTGCGTGCGGTTTGCGACTAAATCTGACAGCAAATTTGTGACAGCAAATGTCAATATAAAATACCTCTTGAAAACCAAGGTTTGTCAAACTACTATTAGTGTCTCGTGTGCTCGTAATTCTAGTAAGTCATCATGGGCAATGCAAATGATAATAATCGACCGAAACCATATAAACACCCAACACCCGTCAACCTTTTACAGAAAAGTTTTTAAAGAAATTCAATAAGCTACTTAGGTCAGGCAACGAATGCTCCAAAAGTTGTAGAGGGAAATGCTCGGAACACAATTTTTGACTCCGTAACTCGGTTTGACAAGTTAGGAGGTGAACATATCAAAAGTCCCCGGCCGTAGCCCTTGAGCGGGGGGGAGAGAGGGGGCTTTGAAGGTCCCATTTTCCCGTTTTTCGATTATATCTCGGAAACTATGCATCTCAGCGACATGGCCACTTATACAAAATGAAAGTTAATTTAATTTGTTACAAGTTTATTCAGTCAATTTTTTCGATATGTTGAATAGTTTTTGAGATATCCGCTCTTGAAAGTTTATTTAGGGCTCTCAATTTTATCTTGATATATCTATATCAGTGAAGGTGCTAGGCCGTGTTTGGTATCGTTTTCGTATAAATCTGGGGTGCTGAATCCATTTAAGATATCACATTGACACCATTCCACAAAATAAATATAAATCTTTTTAGGGTTCCGTACCTCAAAAGGAAAAAACGGAACCCTTATAGGATCACTCGTGCGTCTGTATGTATGTCCGTCTGAATACACAAAATAGTTCTTTACCTATAGATGACAGGAAAACCTATTAGAAATGTGCAGTCAAGCGCGAGTCGGACTTAATGTACGGAACCCTTAATACGCGAGTCCGACTCGCACTTGGCCGGTTTTTTTGAAACTCTTCTTGACGCTTAACCGCTGAACCGATTTCGTTGAAATTTGGTATAGAAATAGTTTGCGTCCCGGAACAGGACATAGGATAGATCTTATAACCAAAATCATCTTTTGAAGGTGTGAAAAGTGGCGTGGAAATTTGTACGGGAAATCAATAACCGCTGAACCGATTTATATGAAATTTGGGATGGTCTACATCTTTGATTTAGTTAAAAATGATGAAAAAACATGACTTCAAACCTAAACTTAAACAGTATTAACTTCAAGAAGTCAATTCTGAATTCCCCCCTACACCTCATTTCACACCTTTAAAGGGTGATTTTTGAGATAACTTATTATATCCTGTCTCGGGACTCAAAATATATGTGTACCAAATTTAAATTAAAACTGTTCAGCAGTTTAAGCGTGAAGAGGAGTTTAAAAGAAAGTATTTTAATAAGTTTATATGTTTTTACTTCGGAATGGTGTCAATGTGATACCTTAACTAAATTTGGTACTGCGAATTTATACGAAAACGATACCAAAACATGGCCTCGTAGCTTTACTGTTGTAGAAGTGAAAATAAAATTGAGTGCCCTAAATT
Source organism: Cydia splendana (assembly GCF_910591565.1). NCBI lineage: Eukaryota > Metazoa > Arthropoda > Insecta > Lepidoptera > Tortricidae > Cydia > Cydia splendana. The sequence continues at coordinate 6,280,474 of NC_085974.1, forward strand.
GTTATTACTTGGCCAAACTTGTGTAGAAGGAAAAGGTAAAATAAAAGTCTTCGGCAGGAATATAAGACACAAATATTTTTTTTTTTTGCGTTACTATTTCATTCATCAAATATAAACATACCTTGATTATACTATTCTAGTGAGATCCTCATAGATAAACAAAAACATTTACTTAAAAAATTACAAGGTCGAAATGTCACGGAACTTTTTTTTTTTTCCTTTATTAAGGGGCTTTTTCGATTGAACGAATATGTCACCCCATAAAAAACAGACTTAATTAACAAAGTTAAAAGAAAGTAAATAGCTACATCTAGTTTAATTACATCACACATTTCTGTCCCTCAGACCGCACTTAACAATATTTAGTACCTTTTCAACAACCTCAGACATGGGGTTCGAAAGGTAGGTATTACATAACCCAATGGAACTGTCATTGTCATGAAATATCTGTCTTCTAAGTCGCTCATTTCGGACACACTCCATTAAAATATGATACACATCCTCGACGCGATTACATAAGGTGCATAATTCCGAATTCACTTTACGCATGAGGTAGGCGAACTTATTCAATGGAATGTGTCCAGAGCGCAATCTCAATAATAAAACTAGATCCTGCCTACACAACACACTATTATCAATCCAAGGAGAATTAAAGGGTTGTGGCTGTATTGTCTTATACCAAATACCTTTGTCCCTAGATCTCTCGTCGAAATATTCCTTCCACAATTCGCGACACTTTAATTTGACTAAATGTAAACAGTCATTATTGCCCCCATATAATGTTTCAAGTGAAATTCAATGCCAGCTGCATGCCTGTTTTGCTAATGCATCAGCTGTCTCATTGCCACTTATACCTACATGCGATGGAATCCATTGCAATATTATAACTTTTGCCATAGATTTAGTAATATGTGAAAAATATAAACTTTTATGACAAAAAAAATCTGGACACAATTTAAGAATCACCCAATTGCGTCGAGGAATCATCTGTATTTTTGCATGTTTCATTACCTCCTCGCTTCTTTTTTGTCCTTTGTATTCTGTAGCAATTTGTTAGATCTGAAAATAAAGATAACTTGCGTCGTCACGGATGTCGATTTATAGGTTTTAGGGAGTGCAGAATTCGAAAACGATGATCATTTTATAATCCAAGATGGCGGCTACGTATTTTGTCATAAAAGTGGAATCCAAACTAGTCATCATTTTCGAAATCTGCGCCCCCCAAAACCTATAAAACGACACCCATGACGACTTTTATGACAGTGCATGGCCGCCATTTTGGATTCCAAAATGGTCATCATTTTCGAAAGCGGGGCCCCCTAAAACCTATAAAACGACATACATGACGACTTTTATGACATAGTGCATGGCCGCCATCTTGGAATCCAAAATGGTCATCATTTTCGAAATCTGCGCCCCCTAAAACCTATAAAACGACACCCATGACGACTTTTATGACATAGTGCATGGCCGCCATTTTGGAATACAAAATGGTTATCATTTTCTAAATCTGCGCCCCCCAAAACCTATAAAACGACACCCATGACGACTTTTATGACATAGTGCATGGCCGCCATTTTGGATTTCAAAATGGTCATCATTTTCTAAATCGGGGCCCCCTAAAACCTATAAAACGACATCCATGACGACTTTTATGACATAGTGCATGGCCGCCATCTTGGAATCCAAAATGGTTATCATTTTCAAAATTGGGGCCCCCTAAAACGTATAAAACGACATCCATGACGACTTTTATGACACAGTGCATGGCCGCCATTTCGGATTCCAAAATGGTCATTATTTTCGAAATCGGCACTCCCTAAAACCTATATATCGACACCCATCTCGACTTTTATGACAAAGTGTTTTGCTACCATCTGCATGCAAGACATTTCTATTATTTTTACGTACAAAAATGGCCCCCTGTCAACTTTCAATCGAGATTTAATCGATAATTTATTCGATTAATATTCAGATTAATTCAATTTCAATCTATGTTAGGTCGACTAAACTAATCGCGATTAAAATTTGAGAATTAACTTTTTTTATTCCATTAATTAGTCGAATAAACAGTTAATCGATTAATGCCCATCTCTGACCACGGCATTTTTACACTTTGAGAATATCTGAAAACAAATCAACACAAGGAGCCATTTTGCAAATCCAGTAACATACCAGTAACTTTGTTATTACTTTTGACAGCGCGTGTCATGTGTCAACACAGAGTCGACACAAAGTCGAAACATTTGTGACTGCAATATTTCTCAGCCTTGAACCATATTTATACATCATAATTAACAAGTTTCGTAGTATGTAAAGCGTTATTTCTGTTATTTAAGTATAGTATACGCATCGAAGTACTAAAAATGCTTCAAATAATATAGTTATGAACACAGGCACTGAGAAGTAAACAATTTCATTTCCGGCTAAACTAAAACAATGTGGTGGCGCGTTGATTATATTACACTTAGTTTATCAAATCACTCGAGCAGTTTAATTCCCCATAATAATTTAAGTCCTATTGTAATATAAATGCAAACAATATATAATTACGTCTTGTAATCCGTTTTAGAGATGGCGTATTAATGTCACTTATTTTTATTTAAGTATTTTTCCATCTGACAGTTTCCATTTGACAGGAACAAAATGAACGAATGAACGAATGATTTTGGCATAAAGTAGTCGCAAACCCGAAACAATGTGTGCACACGGCGACCACACTTTATGTCACTTTGTGTCATGTGTCGACCCTTCCCCATTTCTGGTAACTGTGTCGACACGGCGACGACTCTGCGACTGGAATTGTGACCGAAACAGACGGTGTCGACACAAGATGTGTCAACACCGCGTCGTAACGGCGACTGGAAATGGTTGTATGGGTCTATTATAAGATCAAATGAACTTAGAGAATGTGGATATAAGACCAGGTACTCTCAAGTTCAATGAGACTTAGTAAATGTTATTGTAAGAGCGAGAGGCTTATAATGGTATTATAAAATGATCTTATATACATATATAAGACTAGGTAATAAGACTAAACTTACTAAAGTGCGTATTAGCTTGTCTAAGACTAATATAAGAGCGATGATAAGTTCAAAACAAAAATAAGAGCGCTATAAGCTCACTACTCTTATAAAGTGCGCAATCTGAGACTTTTTTGCTAGTTGGGATGTTATGCCCTAAGTTCTGATCTAGTAAATACAAACACTAACGAGTAATCCCATAAAAACCGGGCAAGTGCGAGTCGGACTCGCGCACGAAGGGTTCCGTACCATAATGCAAAAAAAAAAAACAAAAAAAAAAGCAAAAAAAAACGGTCACCCATCCAAGTACTGACCACTCCCGACGTTGCTTAACTTTGGTCAAAAATCACGTTTGTTGTATGGGAGCCCCATTTAAATCTTTATTTTATTCTGTTTTTAGTATTTGTTGTTATAGCGGCAACAGAAATACATCATCTGTGAAAATTTCAACTGTCTAGCTATCACGGTTCGTGAGATACAGCCTGGTGACAGACGGACGGACGGACAGCGAAGTCTTAGTAATAGGGTCCCGTTTTACCCTTTGGGTACGGAACCCTAAAAACGGATTAGAACATATGATATATACTTATAATGAGTGAACATTATTAAGATGTTATTTTGTTCTCTGGATATGTTCTCACATAAAGCATCAAAATAATGGTATTAATTATTATATATATTGAGACCTTGTAACTTTTAACCTCAAGCTTGAGTCTATTTAACCCAAGTATGCACTGCTTCGGCAAGCGCCAAAGTGTGAAAGCGCCAACATAAAGGTCTAACTCCTATATGAAAATATTATGACTTATAAGTTATAATTATAATAGTGGCGCTGCGACTCTTTTTCACCACAAAGTCGGTGTATATTTCGGCACTAACTAAGAAACAACGTCTAACTATAAGTTAACTATTTAAGACGGAAAACACACGGCAAAGTTACTCAAAATGTGAAGTTAATATCGTATCACGTAATATCACGATACTCTTCGAACTATATTTTTCAACTCCATAACTTTTCCCCAGTACAGTTAGGATAAAGTTTAGCCAAGTTTATAAGTAAGTACGCGGTATATCCGACATGCAATAATAATAGTTAGTCCAGACCGAATTTCTTGCTAGTTTTTTTGCGATCTCGGCGAGCATTCACCCGACACTTTGGCGATTGACGAACTATAAATATCTGTCTCCGTGCCACATGCACACCTATGCACGTGGTTTTCGTTGGCACAGTTAATTAGGTATCAGTAAATATTGCAATGAAATAAGATCTAACAAAAATCAACAGGGTTGTTGACACATGTTGAATTGTATAACTAAATCTAGTTAAAAAGATAGAAAATGAGCAATTTATCACAATAAATTGGAAACTTTAAAAATATATGGGAATAAGTAATAAAAAAATACAAGAAGACAAAAAAAAATATTTTTTCAACTTCTAAATAGCAAAAAAAAATATGGTACCATTAGATTATTTACATTTTATTAAAAAAAATATTGTGTACCAACAATATACATAAACGCAATATGTCACCGACAAAATCGCAATTTATTTGTTTTCCATAGGTACATCGAAACGGCCTCTAACGTTACATGGTGACGTCACGATGTACTGCCATTTTGTTAGAAGCTTTCGTCAGTAAAGTGCGGGTGCTAGACTTTGACCATCATTTGTGACTTTTGTATTCCTTTCAGACAATCGGTCCCATACAGACATTTGATCCTCAAAACAAACCTGATCGATTAATATCTTTCATAAAAAAATTACAAATACTCTAAGTGTATTGCTGTTAGTACTATTTTTGAATGAAAATTTGACGTACCTAATGATTCTTCTTCTTTGTCGTAATATCCTCATGGCTGAGGGACGTGACGAATGTGGACACTTTTCACCAGCGCTCTCCAAGCCGCTCTGTCTTCGGCCCAGGGCCCAGTGCATGCTAGCCTGCAATGTGGCCGATGTGGCGTTTGTCTCTGACGTTATTCTGTCCGCCCAACGCGTGGCAACCTAATGATATTGCATTGGAAACGAAACACCCACTTTCACTAACGCGAAACTAAAGATGTGCGAGTGGATCGCACTAATAAATTGGATTAAGGGGCCCACAGATTAACAGTCCGCCGGACGGTATCGGCCTGTCAGTTGTTCGGAACTGTCAACATTTTGTTCTAACTGACAGGCCGATACCGTCCGGCGGACTGTTAATCAGTGGGCCCCTTTAAAGAGAGGGATTTACATCATGTCAAAATGCAGGTCCTAGATACCGCTAGACGGCTTGGCGATGTCAAATATTGCAGGTATTCCTAATGGGCAAGTAATGTTAGGCCAGTGAGATACTGTAGACTTGCCCAACTGTGTACAAAATTTCACGCTTTTTACATATCTAAAAGTATAAATACGACACAACATTTATTCGTCAAAAATGTAAAATTATAAAAAAAACAGAAAGAGCGACAACAAAAAGGTGGCGCTAGTGCAGAGTGGAGGTAGACGGGTTAGGTAGGGCTGCACCGTCATTGAGACCGAAGAAATGTTGGATGGGTTTGAATTTGTGCCGTGTCCCACGGCACAAAGTATAAATACTACCTTGTTCTTTCTTTGTGAAGGTTGCTATTACAAGTATAATACTTAAAATGCCCTTATTTTCTCTTAACGAAGCTGTCTAAGCTGTAGCCGAGAGGCGACACAATACCCCGCAGATTATCAGAAGTAATATTGGATTACAATTAGTAGCAGGCATTTACTTATAATTAAACAGAGATGATTCTACCCTTGGGCTTATATGTAGGTGTACGTATTTACCAAACAATCTCGTCAGGCATTCATATCGACTTTGTTGTCGTAGGTATATCAGAAGAAATAATAATTATGTACTCACGGTACGTACATAAAGTAAGAGTCCATGAAGGGGAGTCCTGATTTTAATAAACTTAAGTTATTTTAAGTTACCGTACCTACATAATGCTATTGTGTACGCTGTTTAGTCTTATCATTGGTGTTTTTTTTATTTACTGGTACGTGGTGGTACTATAAAATCGACGGGTTTTCTTATTACCTATTGGTAAAGTTTTCCGCATACCCTTATCTTGCTACATTCCTTTAATCCGCTCTCATAAAACTCTTGCACTAATGGAGTTTCCTCGTTATTTTAAAACACCGTAAATGTTTCCCTTTAGAATATTGTAACATAATACGATAAGCGCTCGTTTCAATCCTTTGAAGTTATACTTATGAGTAAATTGTGTGATTCCTAGAAACGCCAGGAGTAGGCAACTTAGCGCCTACACGAATCAAATAGCAATGTTGCATGGAGGTACGAGTAATAGGTAATATAAATATCAGGCTCTAGATCAATTTTTCCATTAGAGCTGTTTATTCTGTGCTGGTTTAGCTTGCCGCCTGCGTGCGTGCCGGGTCATCTTGGAATCTTACTTATTTGTATATTTTCTCAAATAAACTTAAGGTTTGAGGTGTCTATCAATTAGTAGATGAAATAAAAAAAATCTGTTCATAGTTAAGAAGTTTAAGAACCAAATTGGTATTCAATAAATTTTCGTTGATTCTAATATATTGTGTAATTTGTGTAGCGCAAGTTATCCATAAAATTGTATGGCTATTTTTCGTTATTCTAAGAAACCAACTTAATAGTAGACTAATAAGAGCGGAATTAATTAGCGCCCTTATTTATGTAAATATAACGAAACATAGGTATCCTTATTTATAGAAATACCCATACCATATAGGGTAGGGTAGGGTTGTGTTACGATATGCTTGGCCACTTTCAAAAATGTGATCATCATCGTTAGAACTTGTAAATGGTTAAAGTCTATGTAAAACATACCTACTTCAAGCAGAAGTCATTTTCTAATAAAATAAGTTAAAAATTCAATTTGCTCGGTCTCATGACTATGAAACGTGCTGTATTTACTATTTGCGGTTTATCCCTGATGGTGAAATAAATGAGGACACGTTTTTGCTCTAGGTATCAGGTATCAGGTATCAGGATGCCGCGATGTAACTCTGTAAAAATAAAAAGTTCTAACAGGAAAAATTGGATTATTATCTAAGCGACGCCGCCTCGTGGAAAACAAGTTGTACTTGAAAGAATTACGGTCATGATAAACAGAATTACGGCACGATTCGGTAAATGAATTAGATATTCACTAGATATGAAATAGTAAAGATATGTGACGTTCCACGGCAAAAGGTACCTTATGGCGGCTGGCGCTTACGCTATTATTAATGCCGCTCCAATATTCAGCCGGGGCAATGGTACCTTTTGCCGTGGAACGTCACATATCTTTACTATTTCATATTTTGTGAATCTCTAATTCATTTCCCGAATCGCGCCGTTAGTCTCTCTGACCGGAAAAAGAAGAGTAGTGGAATGTATGGGGTTCAATACATTCCACGACTCTTCTCTTTCCGCACAGACTCTAATAGAAATATCAGGCTTAATGTACAAAGACTGTTGAAAAAAAAAACCTACTTACCTAAATTATACTGGTGGTGGTAATTAATAAGTTAATAACCTACAAAGGTACTATAGATAGCTCAAACATAATCTGCCATTAACCCTTTAACGGACCAGATTATAAGAAAGCGTCAATGCCGTAATATAGCGCAAAAAAATCCGTTTATGGAAAAAGATACAAAAAGATGATGTAGGTATTTTTTTCCTTATACTTATTGTGCCTTATTAAGGGTTGATGGATTCAAAAAGAGTTTACCTATGGGTAAGTAAAAAAATTTCAAATGAAGCGCCCAATAAACCCCGATCGAGCGAGATTCGAACGCGCGCACGAGGGGTTCCGTACAATCAATTTTTTATTTAGGTATTTATAGTTTAGTTTCTTTTCTCTTTAGCTTGTGTGGGAACACAAGCTTCATCTTTTTCATGGTATAATAATATACTCCGCCTGGTACTCTATTCCCGTCTTTTCTAGGTCACCTAACTGACACAAGCCTACGTCATCATTTTATTTTTTTATTTATTTATTAGAGATAAATCACAATTACATAATATTTTGATCCAAAAGCATCGTTAAACCAGAATGGTTTGTCTCGATACTCCATTCCGCAGTACTTAAATATACAATAGACACTTAAATCATGCGACAGCGCTATATGATAATATGCGATAGCGCTATATATAGCGGCCATGTTATTGTGACGTAGGCCTGTGTCACTCTGGGAATAGAAGACCATGTTTTATTAGACCATGATCTTTTTTATTAATTGTGGTTATTTGTTTTATAATGAAGTTAATACATAAATATCTAATATCTACATACAACCCTCTGACAGACAAACTAGAATAGATTATTATTATACTTATTATTATTATACTTAGAACATTTTTACACAAATTGACTAAGCCCCACGGTAAGCTCAAGAAGGCTTGTGTTGTGGGTACTCAGACAACGATATATATAATATATAAATACTTAAATACATAGAAAACACCCATGACTCAGGAACAAATATCTGTATCATCATACAAATAAATGCCCTTACCAGGATTCGAACCCGGGACCATCGGCTTCATAGGCAGGGTCACTACCCACTAGGCCAGACCGGTCGTCAAATAGATGATGTATCACTACACCTTATAAAACTAAGTCCCCCGCCGCGTCAGTCTGTTTGTGTGTTTGTATGTTCGCAATAAACTCAAAAACTACTGAACGGATTTTTATGCCGTTTTCACCTATCAATAGAGTGATTCTTGAGGAAGGTTTAGTTGTATAATTTGTTAAGGTTTTGTTGTAACCCGCGCGAAGCCGGGGCGGGTCGCTAGTATATGATGAATATTGGAACACTATAAACTATAAACACAATATTTTGGAGGTGCAATTGTGCATTGCACCGTGAATTGCATTCGGCTCACAATAACATGCATTTTTGTGTCGATATTTTTTTCCACATAAAGTATTCATGCAGCTAACAATAACGAACTGTATATTTTATATTCGGCAATTTTTTGGCATAAACATTGCAGCAAAAAGGTAGATTGAAATGAAACAACCACGAGTCCAGCGTTTTTTGTCAATTAAGGAATTCAATTAATGTGGAATCACAGCGATTTGATTGTGTTCGCTTTAGGCATTTTGGCAGAGTTCAATCAGTTGCAACATTGCCAGAGTAGTTATACCATATTATAATATGTATAATGCATTTAGCTTTAGTTGGTGCTTAATTATGCTAAACAAATAATTCTTAAGTACATGCATTTGATTTACTACACTTTTGTAATAGGTAATTGTAAAGTCAAAATTACAAACAGCAGATGATTGGGCGACAGGCATAATTAGGTAATGTGTAGGTTGTAGGTAGGTACTGCATTTTGTTTGTTACCTAGGTAGAAAATCAAGTGGATTCAAACCATCTGTTAATTATAGGCAAGTACATTAAAGCGTATAGGTAACAGTCATACAATGAATTTTTTAAAATATAAAATTATAACGCTTGCACCAAATCGTAGCAAATAAAGAAGTTCAAAAAGATCTCAAATAAAAAAGATAAAAACATCAGAGACCTATATCTTGATATAGATAAATAAAATTTGAATTCAATTATGAATCTCCTACTATTTTCCAATCAGATATGGTTTTCGTAGTGGCTCACAGATCCACTTATCCATTGCTGAGTTAGAGGTTGCTTCTCAGAACGGGCATTTAAATTTATCTGGAGCTACCGCACAAGTTTATTTGCTTTAAGTACATAGATTTAAATGAAATCTTTAAACATAAACTTACTCATTATAACTTATTGTGTTGTTGTAAATTTTAATTCGAATTAATACACTTAATTTTTGTCCCTAAAAGAATGTTGTCGTAAAAAAAAACTTATAATCTTTTAGAAGGTGATCTTGCCCTACTAAGGGATCTCATAGTCTCAAGGACTAGTATAAGTACGTAATATTTACCAAAGTATTTGAATAAAGATCTGTCAATGTAGCGGGCCGTAATTTCAGGTTTTAGGTTAGGTTTCGTTCATGTCGTCTCGGATATGGGTGAATATGGTATCGATGCATTCAGTGTAATGCCCTGAACACAAATATATGAGATGACAAGCGCGAAAGTGGTGGGGGTAGTTGCTGTGGCGTCATAAAGTCTGCAGTACAAACTTTTTTTTTAGTTTCTTTTAAACATACCAGGTGGGGTACCAAATGAAAGGGCTTTGTGTGTAGATCACAAATATATAACATACTGTAACATTTTCAATACTTGGTCTAACAAATTATTAGAAAACGTTCAAAAATTTCACAATCCACTGTTGACTATAAATTGAAAATGGCTGAATGGATTAGTCTAAAGTACATACCAAATGACTGTGAATATTCTCTATATAATGTAAAAAAATAATTAACCAGATATATCAAAAAATAAGAAAAGTACATCAAGTTGAAAAAGTATAATTATCTGTTACATTAAACTGCAACTGTTATTAAAACAAACAAAAAACCCGACTGTTTACATATATTTTTGAAATGGTCTTTTCACTAGCTTTCATTTGGTACCCATATTGCTATAGTAAAAAAAAAACACAATACCCCCCCTCCATTTTTTTTAGGGTTCCGTACCCAAAGGGTAAAACGGGACCCTATTACTAAGACTTCGCTGTCCGTCCGTCCGTCCGTCCGTCCGTCCGTCCGTCCGTCCGTCCGTCTGTCACCAGGCTGTATCTCACGAACCGTGATAGCTAGACAGTTGAAATTTTCACAGATGATGTATTTCTGTTGCCGCTATAACAACAAATACTAAAAACAGAATAAAATAAAGATTTAAATGGGGCTCCCATACAACAAACGTGATTTTTGACCAAAGTTAAGCAACGTCGGGAGTGGTCAGTACTTGGATGGGTGACCGTTTTTTTTTTGCTTTTTTTTTTGTTTTTTTTTTTATATGGTACGGAACCCTTCGTGCGCGAGTCCGACTCGCACTTGCCCGATTTTTTTATTTAGCCGGCGCCATTTTTGACATATGAGCTGTGGTTGAATTCGTCAGAATTGTGGTAGTGACATAGGCTACATACAATTTGAGAATGGCGCCCGCTAATATAAAAATGGAGGGGGGAGGGATTGTTTTTTCCTTACTATATAGCAATATGGGTACCAAATGAAAGCTAGTAAAAATACCATTTCAAAAATATATGTCAAACTGTCGGGTCTTTTGTTTGTTTTAATAATAGTTGCAGTTTAATGTAACAGAAAATGATACTTTTTTCAACTTGATGTACTTTTCTTATTTTTTGATATATCTGGTTAATTATTTTTTAACATTATATAGAAGATATTCACAGTCACTTGGTATGTATTTTGGACGAATCCATTCAGCCATTTTCAATTTAGAGCAGTTAGAAGTCAACTGTGGATTGTGAAATTTTTGAACGTTTTCTAATAATTAGTTAAACCAAGTATTTTTAATATTATAGTATGTTATATATTTGTAGTCTACTCACAAAGCCCTTTCATTGGGTACCCCACATGGTATGTTTAAAAGAAAATAAAAAAAAAGTTTGTACTGCCGACTTTATGACGTCACAGACTACCCCCACCACTTTCGCGCTTGTCATCTCATATATTTATGTATTCAGGGCATTACACTGAATGCGTCGATACCATATTCATCCATATCCGAGACGACATGAGCGAAAATCGATTTCTAGAAGACTTTTCTTTCGTTGGCCGGGCCACTAATGACTCAGCTAGAGCGGCATTTGAAGTACAGTTAGGCACCATTACAATCAGTAGTATTATGATCGTGTGTCTGTCTACGACAGCTATGGCCATATTAGCTATATGTATGCCATACATTACCGATGTATCATTCGTATTCTAGGCAGGAAAATGATCCAAGATTGCACAACTGTTCTATTATTGAACAGGCACTAGTAACCCCTACGTTTATTAGTAGGTATTCATTACTAGTTTCGGCATGCGATTTCGTCTACGTGAAATTATAGTATTGATTTCTCCTCAATCTATCTCTATACAAATTTTCACCTAAATCGGTTCAGTTGTAAAGGTGGAGTGGTCCAGAACATACTATTGATAGAATTAGAACATACTATTGATAGAATTAGAACATACTATTGATAGAATTAGAACATATTATTGATAGAATTAGAACATACTATTGATATATATTTTTTTGTACAGGCTTTTACTGAGGTACCTACAGGTATTTATTTCACACAAACAAATACATGATTTGAAGGCAGGATCACTATCGAGTGGACTAAGTTGGGCGCATATTCAACAAACAAACTATTAAACAAAGTATACAGTTAAATAACTATAAAGTGTTGTGTTGCAAATAGTGACACAACGAGGGGATTGACACTATCAGCAAGGTTTATGGCATCATTTGCTATCACTCATTGTTCGTGATAACAACGTATTCTTAAATAATCAGTCAAGGTACGCTATTCACAACGATTGTGGAGACGATCAGAAACAATGGTACAGTCAAGTGTAAAAATATGGGTGTAGACAACTTACTCAAAAATATGTCCCATAGTTCCCAATTCGCTGACATAAGAGCTACGGGACATATTTTTGAGACGATTTGTGCACCCATATTTTTACATTTGGAAATTAGCCTTTTACATCCCTTAATTTTGGCCATGTCCTGTGAACATTAACTGACTGAAATGGGACGGTGGAATGGGAATATTAATATTATTATATGTTAATATATATATATCAATAATAAATTTATCGTCCTTGGTTTAATCATCTGCCGAATGGATGTATGTGATTATAATAGCATAGGACTAAGGAGAGTGACTTAATACCCAGCAGATAAATGAATACTTATATTATTTATGAATAATGAATACTGGAATCTTTAGGCTTAAAAATAATTACAATACCAGTTATTTACTTAAGGACCTAGCTAATTGAATGCGGAAGCTTTATTACCTCAATAATATCGTTGTATTTAATCTGGACTGATATAGCTTCATCTCCGCGGAAGAAGGTCAATAGGTAAGACAGATAAGAAATACAATAACAGTGCTAATGAGAAACAGTGTACGATAAAATAATAAATAGGAAGTCTCTAATATCAATTCAAGGGTCAAGCAAGCCCTGACCTGCGTCAAGTACTAAAGGGGCCCACTGATTAACAGTCCGCCGGACGGTATCGGCCTGTGAGTTAGAACAAAATTTTGACAGTTCCGAACAACTGACAGGCCGATACCGTCCGGCGGACTGTTAATCAGTGGGCCCCTTAACACCTATTAGAACCAGACATTGACACGTGCCTACTTATAAGCCAATATACATGATGGGGAATGAAGACAGATGCGGGGGCACATATGAATCGATGACAGATCATTATAGCAGGGAGATGATGGATTTTGTTTAACGTTTTGGACGCCAATGACCGATATATCCGCACCGCAGGTTCAACGCCAAAGACCGATTAATCGGTCACAGACCACAGAGCAACATAGACCTATACGTGCATATGCATAAAGTTCAATTTTAGTTTAGACACTTCGGTGACGTGGCGTCCGCGTGACAGCTTTTGTGTTTGACACGGCGTCGAAAAGGTTAATGAGTAGGCACTGTTTTACTGGCTTGGATTCAGCTTTTAAAATAAAGCCAAATAAAATAGCTATGGCTTCTTTCATATTTTAACCTCTTTTTCTTTAATTGACTGCAAAAAAGGATGAGGTTATCAATTGGATTGGACCATTTTCGACGGGTGAGCGGTCAAACCCGATAAGTAGAGAAAATGACTTTTTAAAATTGGAACTGTGTCAACCGCTCACCCCTCGTTTTATTTTGTATGTTTGTTACTTACCTCAGACCGACGTCACTTACTTCAAACATATCAGTTGCTAGCGAATACAAAAGGGATAAAATGTAATTTTATCCTTTTTGACGTCGGTTTTGCCTTTTTTAATGTTATTGAAAGTTGAAAATGTAATTTAATGGGACCATAAAAATGAACTGACAGCTCATTTGTCTACATCTCATTACTATTGACGCTACATTGGAACATACCTGTGTGTGTATACATTATATTATGTATTATGTGCAGAAAGACCTTAGCGAACTCGGCGCCGTCGACTGGACAGAAACGGCTTTGGACAGAGTAGCATGGCGGTCTTTGGTGTCGGAGGCCAAGCACTTCGAGCATCCAGATCCATCTAGGGGTTGTCCATAAATTACGTCATCGATTTTGGACCCCCCCCCCCCTAAAATCATCCAAAAATCATGCTTCGAATGACCCCGTTTCCTCCTACGTCATGCTACCATCATCCGATGTCCAGACCCACCCCCCCTAATTTGTAATGACGTAATTTATGAATAGCCCCCTAGTACCTACTATTATTAATTCTGTGCTTCGGGTCGTTGCGCCACAGCAGTAAGTTAGTATTATGAAAAATAGTCAATAAGTACGATAAGTAGCCAGTTAAAATCATAACGATTTTCTTTAATTTATTTTGTCTTGGCCGTCTGTGACGTGATATGTAGTTGGTGCTGTCACCAAACTTGCGTTGACGTGTGTACCATCGCCCACACTGTTAACTGTACATCGGTGGACCATATGGGGTCCATATTGGGTTGCATACAATTTTAAGTCATATCTTTGTTGCGCATAACAACTTGTGTCATAATCATCATTGCGCATACAAATGAAAAGTCATATTATATTGTGTCATACATTTTTTGCCATAATATTTGATGACATACTCAGCAGATGTCATATATTTTTTGTGCATATAGGTTTTAATTATAATTAATCAGATGTCATACCAGCTAAAAGCATATTTATCGATACTTATAATGCTTTTACGTATAACGTTTTGTAGCATAATAATTTTCAACCATAATGGTTTAAGGCATACTTAGTTATTGATAGCCCTAATCTCCGTCCAAAAACAATTCGACGGAGCCCCGCTCACGCGGGGCTCCTATTTCTGCGTAGTTTGCCCTTCGGGCATCTAAAGAAACCTAACGAACCTAACCTACCTACTATTTGAATAAATCTCATATCTATGATTAATTTCTTTTATAAAACCGTTTCTCCTAGGGAGGAGGAGGGGGCTCCTCTCTTTGGATCTCCTCTTTTATACGGTCGTTCTGTGGTTATGATTATGACTAAAGTAATATTTGCTTCATAGGTGGGTCACAACCATAGGTACATATTTATTACTCATGCTTTGTAACATTTATGAAAAAAACATTATGACCACTACAAATATGACTTATTTTTTTATGTCTATATTAATACTATGCACCGCAATACTTCGAACGAATAACAATTATGGATATCAAGCAGATGACTTAAAATGTTATGCGAATTAAATTAATGACTATAAAAAATATGTCATAACTCATTTATGACAAAAACCCGGTTATGCTCAGGAATAATTCTAACTAAAGATTTTTATGACTTACAATTTTATGAATAAAGTGTTATGACAATTAAAAATATGACAAAAGTTGTTATGCGACCAGAGGGAGTCCCTTGGGGTCCATATTGGGTTGCATACAAGTTTAGGACATATCTTTGATGCGCATAACAACTTGTGTCATAATCATCATTGCGCATACAAATTAAAAGTCATATTATTATGTGTCATACATTTTTAGCCATAATATTTGATGACATACTCAGCAGTTGTCATATATTTTTTGTGCATATAGGTTTTGATTATAATGAATCAAATGTCATACCAGCTAAAAGCATAGTTATCGATACTTATAATGTTTCTACGTATAACGTTTTGTAGCATAATAATTTTCAACCATAATGGTTTACATAATTTTAGCCTCTCAACAACTCCTCGAAAAAAACCTTTTCCCTAATATCCGTCCAAACACTTAATTCGACGGAGCCCCGCTCACGCGGGGCTCCTATTTCTGCGTAGTTTGCCCTTCGGGCATCTAAAGAAACCTAACGAACCTAACCTACCTATTATGATTAGTTTCTTTTATAAAACCGTTTCTCCTACTGGAGGGGGCTCCTCTCCTTCGATCTCCTCTTTTATACGGTCTTTGTGTGGTTACGATTATGACATTTATGACTAAAGTAATATTTGCTTCATAGGTTGCTCACAACCATACATATTTATTATTCATGCTTTGGTTACAAACATTTTGAAACTTTTGAAACTTTATGAAAAAAACATATTATGACCACTATAAATATATGACTTAACTTTTTATGTCTATATTAATACTATGCACTGCAATACTTCGAACGAAAAACAATTATGGATATCAAGCATGACTTAAAATTTTATGCGAATTAAATTAATGACTATAAAAATTATGACAACTCATTTATGACAAAAACCCAGTTATGCTCAGGAATAATTCTGACTGAAGATTTTTATGACTTACAATTTTATGCATAAAGTGTTATGACAATTTAAAATATGACAAAAGTTGTTATGCGACCAGAGGGAGTCCCGACCATATGCCTTGTGTAATAAGATCCACCGATGTACTGTAACTGTAAGGAGTGTTGCTGTTTGTACAAGTATTCATATCGCTCCTGCTAAGAAAATGTGTTAAATAACAACTTGTTTATAGGGACTGTATAGTGTGTGTATATGACATGATACTTTTACATTTTTGTAGAGGTCTTGAAAGCATAAAGCTTAAAATAAAGAGAAAATCAGAAAGAAATTCAACATATTTCCTATCGAATAAAAAACCATGTACCCTATTATCGCAACATAGTTAGTATATAGGAAGGTGCTAAAATACTCTCTAACCCAGTTAAAGAAAGATACATTGTTGAGTGGGTCTCTATTGTTTCCCAAATAGTTTTAAGTCATAATGTATTGTTTGTCCGAATTTTCGTTAGTCATAATTGGTTTTTCTCAGAAACGCGTAACTTTTCAGGATTGCCATAAAACAAACCTAACCTAACGTAACCTATCTACAGAATAACCTTACGAAAATCCTGAAAAGTTAACGGTTTCAGTTTTATGACTAACGATAATATGACAAACAATACATTATGACTTAAAACTTTATGGGAAACAAAGGGACCCCATTGTTGAGTCGAAATACTTATAACAGACGCAACGGTCAGGTCGATCAGTAAGGAAATTCAACAACGACAACGACCTACATCACTACGGGTAAATAATAAATATGGTAATAATGCTGTAACGTGTTGGAGATGCATCATTGTGGGAAGCTTATTTGGCAATACATTACAATACAATAATTCTTTATTGTTAACATAGCACAATATAACAAAATACAAAAAAAAAACACAACAAAAAATTATCCTGTTGCTAAGAGACGTACTCAAAAACGATTCTAAAAAATATTAGATAAAGCAAGATAGAAAACTAAAATAAATATACATACTTACAAATATAGGTGAATACATTATGTAGACAAGTAAGAATAATTTAGATAAAAAAGATTTAAGTATGCCAAGAGAAGAAATTATCGTCTTTTTAGACGAAATGAAAATTCTTAGAACTAACACGCTCATTAAATTTTAGTATTTTATAAAACCTCTGTATACGAACCCTTCTCGTGAGGTTTAAGTTTATAGCAAACAATAAATTATAACATATGAAATTATAGATTTCTTTAGTTACCTTATAATAAAACGAGAAAGGCAAACCTGGGCAAACAAGACTAGTCCGCTCTCTGGAAATAGCTCATATGACTGAACTCATAAAGACTTTTATACTTGTAGGAAATAAGTAGGAAACGTCACAGATCACTTACTTAGATACTCACTAGATGGATCATATGTCTGGCACAGAATGATAGCACGACTATGTACATGGCCTGTTCATCCGTAAACTAAAAATGGTCATCACTTAAAATAATTCTGGAAATAAACGTTGGTGGTTGTTAGTATTATACCTACGTATAACCGGAATCTGGTATCTACCCTCAGCTTGAAATCCAGCCTGTATACTAGACTGCTTGGCAATTACAGAAATCGCTGCACTGGAAATAATGTGAGTATAATAAAATAAAATGAACTACATCAATTAAATCAAATTTGTTTCATGCTTAAAAAATCGTATCTTAAGTTATACAATATTTTGAAGAATGAGTTTCAAATTTGTAGATCCTAGCTCTCTAGCTTCTGCGATCGCATCCTTTGAACTTTTGAACACTGAATTTCGTGTGTGTTTCCTTACTTTGGTAAATAAGTTCAAAAATAGTCATATAAATATATTTGTTGCGTTTATCTCAGTCATGAATCTCATGATAGCATGATACCAATACTCATTCAACGTTTTTTTGGTGACGATAGTTCTCGTGCATGGTTCTGATTGATATTTAAATGTTCTGCATATCTGGTTTCTAATATATTAATTATGCGGAGTCTTTCGAGGTCGTCTACGGAGGTTGTGCGGGGTGTTGCCTTAACGACGGAAATAAAAAGGCTGTGCCAGGGGTCTGGGATCGATGTATCCTCCTTGGACGTGCAGCGTGCAAGCTGGCGGTATGTTATACAAGTACACATTCACAAAACATGACCATTTTCACTTTAAGCTATTCACATGTATGAGTGGATTTTTATTTTAATCATCAACAAAAAAACGTACGTAATAAACTTAAACAGCACATTCCAAAAATTCCGTTAAAGTATACATTTGGCCGAAATCAATGTTCACGGGCAATTTGCCACTTATTCGCTGTGCTAAATTGTGGACTTTTGCGAATTAAAATTTAGCGTCATTTTCCTGGTCATTATTTTTCTTTAGATTGTGAGCAAAATACTTATTGCATAAAACACCTTTTAAATGGAATTGAATTCGTATACATATGAATTAGGCGAGGGTTTTAAATAAGTAGTTTTAAAGTAATAAGATATTTGCAATAATTCTTGAGCCACGAAAATGACGCCCATAGTAAGAAAATGACGCCTATAGTAAGAATGTGACGTGATATAAGTGGAGATTAATGTGATTTACGGACGAAATGGTGGTTAGGTTGTACTTGTTCAGTACTAGCCTATTGGCTAAATCACTTTACACGACATATGTACATACTTGAACCTTTGACAGAATTTCGTTAAACCTCAGTGATTATGAAAAGATTTCACGATATTGTCGTATTTTAATGGAGGTTCATTATGTTAATTATCACGATACTTTAGTACTTGAATGGCTTATATATAACTATTATTACGTTAATGATCAGTGATCGTTAATTTTCCAGCAATTTTGGTGCAGCATAGTAAAAATAAAGGATTTTCTTCAATTTTTTTCTAGGGAGAGGATTGGTTAAGGTTAATATTACTGTTATTAACCCTAATTATCTATTCCACCTAGAGTAGGGCATACAGATGCTTTTAACGAACTGCACCAAAATTGCTGGAAAATCAAATTCAAATTTGACTTATCAGGGTGTTTATTCGTTACTTTGAGACCATAAGTTTACATTTCTCATAAAATTGCGACAAATTGGATTGGATTGGGATTTAGATGACTGGAAGTCTATGGAGATTGAAAATATTGTGCAATTCGACATTGATAATAAATAATTATAATGACTTAACTACCTTATACAGTTCTTAGTAAGTATCTCTATCATCATAAACCCTCTATGATGCGTTATAAAACCGCAAATTACAATCCACATAAAAGATAAACTGTTTTATTAGAACACTTATTTTTGGAAATGTTATTATTGCATAATTATTACATCGATGCCAATTTTTTATTACATTCAAATTTCGAACAACTGTTAAAAACAAAACAATTGATTTGATATTCTAACGCCAGTAGAGATGATATTTGAACTCTATTCAAACATCAGTTTTATTCGAAATGAAGTTTTTAATCGCAAACAATTTTGACTAATCTCGCATGCTACATGATATTGAACGATATGGTAGTTGGGGACTCGAATTTGTCTCTGAATTATAAAAATACGGTTGCGTGACATGCGTGAAGAAAGTTTTCATTTACCGCCATCTGATCTTCAGTTTTTTAAATCTTTTAATAACTTAAAATAAGTCGGTTTTAAATATTGTTTATAAACGACCTACTACTATAACAACACTTTCTTGTAAAATGAGCTATCAAGATATAACTTGAAACATTTTAGCGTTATTTATTTAGTAGAAACATCAAACACGAAACAGTATTCAAATAGCCTATTACGTGATAAGCAATATACTGTGTACATTTCCATTGTTTGCCAGTCAGCCGTGACATAAAGAATACAATTATGTGATATTAAGCAGCTGTCAGACTAATAATTAGCGTTGCGTTGATCTAGTTTTCTTTCGCAAATTATATAAATAGTCATAAATTCATAGAAATTTGACGTTTAAAATAACACTTGCACAGTCTATGGTATCAAAATCGCTACAGAGTTAGCTTGGTTTGACTCTATCTCTTAGAAAAATACCTTTTTGAAAGTGTGAATGTGAACATTTACTTAGCAGGTACCTGCGTTTCTTACGTGAGATTGAGTTCATAGAGTCATTCGCTATTGAACATTCGGCACTGCCCGAGTCCAACTTTAAGATAGATTAGACGTCAATTAATAGATATCGAATCGATATGGATTAGATGTGTCAGTGTCAAAAAAGACGTTTTTGTTTGAAGAAACGTCACATTTGACACTGAAATACTTATCGTTTCTAGATTTATTAACTGACGTATCTTAAAGTTCTAATCGGGCCGTTTGTCGGCTTTTGGCGCCGACGCCGGTCGAACAGCTGCCTAATAAATCATACATTATGTAAATACAAGAATGTATGAAAAAATGGCGAAACAGATTGTCACGACCTAGATAAACACACCACCTTCATGTGCTTAGATTTGTTACTAAACATACCTACATACTTTTCAGTAATAAAAGTTTGCTAGTTTACGATGTACCTATGTGCGTGTGTGTGCTGTGTGTGTGTGTGTGTGGAGCGCGGGATAACATTACCTTCCAGGAGCGTTAATAATGTTTTTTTTAGTGGATTGATTATATATGGCATTTTTAAAACCACACAAATATATTTCCGTTGATCTATAACAATTAAACTATTCACATATATTCCTTAACTTTTAATATAAAAAATACATCACAGACATAAAATAATAAAAAAGAGATAAAAGTCCTCTTAAATATTTTGCATAACGCAAAACAAACTTTTACGTGTAAAATAAATAATACTATTTAAAATATCTTAATTGCTGCAGTCAAATGTAAGTATCATCTATTAGCTTTCAGCTAAAGTCACCATTTGTTTTCCATTGTTCTGCATAGTTGTATATAAGTGGAAAAAGAGATACAGCAGCAGTCCAACACATACTATGAAGAATACTATACATATGCACACTACACACTCCGAGAGGTACACCTTGAAACGTTCAGATCTGGTCATCCTAGAGTTCGGTAAATCCACGCTGGAATATGTCCACATCTTCACAGCTAGCTTTGTTGATATATTTCACTATTCTTCACAATTCACATCTATGTACTTTGTTGCCGAGCGCAATAATGGTTAGATCACGATTTCCTTGTAAATATTCTGAGCGCGCATCTCTTATCAGTATCTTATCAACTTCTGAATTTAAGTCTTCGTATCGTATGTTTGCTTTCCGCAACCGCATTGTTTAAGACGTTCTTACAAACACTTAATTTATTCGTTCTAGAAGTAGATAATTGTATTAATTGTCAATGAAGCACTTATTCAGATAGTTCAAATGATTTCAGTTATGTTCTTTTTTTACGCGTGAATCGCGACGCCTCTGCGCCGGCGGCTGACCGAGGCGGTGGTTTATTGACGTTTGTGTTATTACATTACATTCGCGTGCTATGCCCGTATTGTAAAGTACAATAACTTACTCGGCAATGTGTGCGTTACTTCACTGATAACGTGAGTTTTACCGTTCTGTTGACACAACCATTTACTGCAGTAAATTTGGCATAAAATTGCTTTTAGATTAGATGCCAACTAATTGTATTGTTTCAATTTTAACGTTATCTCAAAGTGTTGTATTTGATAAATTACGAGTACTAATAAAATAAATGATAAATTATATACAAACAGCCCATGCGTGCGTCTTAAGTTTTTGCTTAGGTACTCTATAAAATATAACACACACATACATATTAAATATTGCAAAATTTATAATTTTAAAAAGGAAAAGTACGTACGTACGGACGTAGGTTTATTCCTAGAAAGACGTAACATGTAATAATTAGGTAATTAATTACTAATTACATATGCGCGCATACGCAATTATTATATCAATTAAAATAAAGTCAAAAAATATCACATAATTTATAAACGATTAACTTTTAATTAGCCTTCATTAAAATAACTGCCTCATAAAATGTCACAAAATGTGTTAAAATTAAATATTTTTTTCTAGATTAATTATAATTTATCTTTAATTAAAAGGAACGTACTTATAAATGTGCTAACGTAAGCAGTTATTGACATCAGTTATTGAGTTATAAAATATTGTAATCGAATCTATAGTCAAACTATGAGTAGATGCTTAGTTTTGTGAAGCAAAGTTAACCATATAAATACTATAACATCTATAACTTTTTGTTTATAATAAAAAAAATGCCTTTTCATATCTCATGCTCTGAAAGTGGGTCGTTGTTGTTCTTAAAGGTGCGCAGAAAGTGATACGTTTATGCTCTAGCGCAGAAAAGTGGTGTACTCCTCTGCGTCCCCGTCCCACGAATAACTGGGTGGAAACAAAATGGAAAAATAGTGTCTTTATTTCCTCGCCTGGAACAATTGGTAATTGTTTAATTTTACTAATCCCACGTTGATCCTTTTTTTTATAAAAAATGATGTAAGTAAATTGTTAAAAACAAATTATTCTTGATTTTTTTCGTTGAATTGTATTTACTCGATTTCATATGGCGGGAACCAAAAGGAATACACCAAAAATATTTTTTTAAACCTTACACTTGCGTAAATGAGCAAAGGCAGAATCTTATCCAGCCACAGTTCAACGTTTGTACGATATTAAATGGGTTTTTAAAGTTATTTAGCACCATATTAATGAAAATAAAATAAAATACAAGATAAAAATTGCTTATATTATTCTTTAAATTGTTATTTAGTATTTAAATTATTTAAAATACTTTTATTCTGTTATTACGTGGTGCGGCGCACCAAGGTCGCGGTGCGGTCCGGTAGTCTGTTACGGCTTTTAGAACGAAAAAGTAAAAAATTAAAAAGTAAGAGGCAATCCCGGTGATTTTCATAATATAATGAACAAATAATTTTAAAATTACTCCAGTTTGTTAAAATATGTGTGTTTTCGTAAATATTGCAATCTATATGTTTTTCGCTAGGGGTTATTCTACCCTGCTAAGCCAAGGAGCGCTATCTCAAAAGAAAATTCATTGCTAACTTATACTTTAGTTTATGTTACTGAGAGATCCATTTCCAAAATCATTTGTTTTTCAGATAGCGCTATTCGGCTTAGGAGGGCAGTATATTCTTCACACATGTAAAGTCTCCGATTGCAAGTAAGTCCTAAGGAAAAAATAATGGCCGTAGGTCTATTAGGTAGTTTAATTACTGATTTTGTGAAATTGCCTTGTCTTTTTGGTTTCCTCGCATTCGATATGAAAAGTAGAGTGTTTAACTCGGGTGAAAGGCACCATTTCCGTCTCGGACTATTGGCGCTCTCACTGCGTTCGAGCGCCAAACTACCTCGACAGAAATGGGTGCCTTTCAACCCTTGGTTAACAATCTACTATTGTTCTGAAGTAAGTAGGTACTTACATAAGGCACGAAATAAATCGATTTTAGCTTCATATTTAATTACATTCATTACAACAATAGGTAACTGTCTTAAACAAAAAACTCACTTCACTTAAGTCACTCACTTCACTTCACGCTGGAAACACTATTTGATGAAGTGGAACTGAGCTGATGAAGGCTAATAAAATGAGAACATTTTCATTGTTTTCTTTGTTTTCATTTTAGCATTCATCAGCAGTTCCACTTCATCAAATAGTGTTTTTAGCGTACAAATGCACGAATAACTATTAAAAAAAAAACAATTCCCATTAAGGTTCTTATAATATTTGAAGAGTTCCTCGTCTTCCCAAGTATCTTGTCATTCGTGAATTTAATGCAAGTTTTTTATGTTATAACAGTCTACAGTACCGTGAATCCCTCCATTTTATCCTTGAGGGCGAAGAAAATTAACACAACGAATTGCTCTGATAATTAGCTTAATATAATATATTATGTAAAAAACGTTCATAAGTGCTTGTTAATTGCTAAGCCTACATGAATAAAGTATATTTGACTTTGACTTTGACTTTGAGAAATAAAAAGGACATTAAAAAAATATTTGGATTTTGCTCGTGATCAAACATCATACATCGATAGACATCCCTTCAGGGCAAGACAGTTTTACTGTTAGGTATACATTTTTAGAATTAAGCACTTCGTCAAAGGGTGGAGAAATAAAGACACAAACGAAATGCAAATGAGGGTTAGTTAAATCGATCGATCCCCTCGGTGTGCGTGTACGCACGTGCTCATTGTATCGATCCATGTTTAATTGCAATATTGTAAGTTTATCGAATTTAAACTGTTGTGAGAATACTAACATTGAATAATTTTACGGTTTAGACTCTCTTGTTTTTAGTCACTCGCACGACATGTTTGCGTGCTTGAGAAAGGAGACCTAGCTAGGCTCTCCGAAACATGTCGCGCGAGTGACTAAAAACAAGTGAGTCTAAACCGTAAAATTATTCAATTGTAAGTTTATGTTGGTACTAAGAGAGTGAGATCGATTTTTATTTGTTTATTTTACAGGTAGGTCAAGAGCTTAAGAAATGTTAAAATCTAATTACGTACCTAAATGATAAATCTTAAATAATAATGTTTAAAAAGTCACATGTAAATAGTAAATACGAATAATATACATACTACACTATCGCATATTATTGCTATTTTATCATAGGCATAATCCTTGCATATAAACCAGGATTATCGATAACTTATGATTTATAAACACTTTACGATAACATAGAGTCCCCTATATCTACTTCATTTAAGGTTCACGTAAAATCGGCTGAAAAGACTCGGGTCTTATTAATATGGTATTATATTATATATTATGATTAAATTTCACCCAGAAAATCACGCGAAGGACGTCGCGGGAAGTGGCTAGTAAAGTAATACTGTATAATACTGTACCCCTCATAGTCTAATAAAACATGGTCTTCTCTTCCCAGAGTGACACAAGCCTATGTCACAATAACATTGCCACTTTGTATAGCGCTGTCGCATATTATCATATAGCGCTGTCGCATGATGACGTAGGCTTGTGTCAGTTGTGTGTGACCACGAAAAGACGGGAAGAGAGTACCAGGCGGAGTATATTATTATTATTTATTATACCATTTGTAAATTTCATAATTTAATTTCATCCACCAGTGTAAATTTCATTCGATAACATGACGTACGCATTTGCGTTAAGTGTCATTTTGTATGGGATTCTGAGTTTCCAGAACGTCCCGCTTGGCGTGCCGTTCAAACTCCCATATAAAAATAGACATAACGCAAACGCGAACGCTCGTCATGCTATCGAATCAAATGTACACTAGGGCTTCTGACAGAAAATTCGTAGGTTAAAGTCACCGTTTTGCAAAAAAGTCAGGATTTATCGGTCCATTCATTGCAATTTGCTTCCCGGTGAAACAAAGGGACAAAATAACGTCGTTATTCTATTTTTAAATGAAACCAACATCAGTCTCTTTTGCAGCCAATTCATTTCGTGCTCTAAACAGATTAAGCCCCCACCACACCACATGTTGGGGTAAATCGGTCAAATAGGGCCAGACGGCTCCCAGATGCACCCCCATTCATCACTAATACAAGCTAAAACAAACTTTAATTCATTAGATTAAAGTTGATTGTTGTTTGTTTAGGGTGTCGTAAACTATTTAAAAAAATATAGTGAATGGTGGCACTGGCAGGGGCTCTCCGTGGCATTTTGTCGACGGTTCGCGTCCGATTGATAGCTCGGAAGTGAGTGCAGTTTTTCTTGATACAAAAGGTGTAACGTCTGGTTTGCGCAAGAATTCACCGCTAAGGGGCGGACGCAAGGTGGGTTCATGTTTTTTTTTCTTGATGTGTGTGTGAACATATGGTGTTTGAGCAACAAGTGAGCTAGGGAACTTGGTAGGTCTTATCGATTTTAAGCACAGTGGGAATGTAATAAATATTTTTTTTATTAATTTCAATTCACAAAATACATGTATGTATATAAATTATTTAATTACATTTATTTTGTTTACATTTAGTCGGTTCTAAATGTTATCATATTTATGTCATAAAAGTCCCTAAAACATTATATTGTTATCAATACTTATCAAGTATACAAATAATGCTGCTCTGGTGTATTGATATGTAGTTTTCTTAAATATAATTTTGAATATTTAGATAATTCGCGTGAATATTTACAAATAAGTATAAGTTTATTATTTACGAGTACTCATAGAAAATAGTGCTTCCCTCGTTCACTTATTGTTAAATTATTATAAGGTGTAGGTACTTATCGATAATTAAAAATGTTGTTTTTACTAAATTATTTAAATGATCATGGAACATTTTACAAATAAGTAATAGGTATGTACAGTTTACGGCCGTATCCCAATGGTAACCTTGGTTTGCAACGCAATATTGTACAGTCAGCTCAATATTAGCTTACACACACTGAGAGAAAAATCATCACCAGGAATTAATAAACAGTTCTGTACTGGGGGAAAAAATTAAGTTTTAGTAGTAATCATGGAAGTTTCACTATTTCTGTAAAATTTATTTATTTCTACAAACAGCTCAGTAATACTAAATCTAATTTCAGCAAACAGACTTTAGTAAATGGAGCATTAAACAAAGTTCAGTATTTGTTACAATCCATTTTTATTACTACTAAAATTCTCCGATTTTTACTAGTAAAGTTTGTAATTTTTGGAAAAAAGCATTTGTGATTTCAAGTTAAGATTTTAGTAAATGTCTCACTTACATAGTTTTGTAATATCTAAAAAACGAGTTCGCGGGAATAACATTACCCCATTTAAAATAACAATTCAGTTGTTACTATAGCGACATTACAAAGTTTACTGGTATTTAGTAGATAGACTTGTTGTGTTTATGTTCATTGTTGTACCAATCACTAAACGAGTTTTGTAATATCAACACAGCGAAACGAATGTTAGTGATTTTAGTAAAATTTACTACTTGCTACGTTCATTTGGTTAGAGTTAGTATTGTGTCGGATGTCGGGCGGGCGTGTCTCGTGTCTTCTTTGTTTAAAACATACTTAAGTTAAATAATAAATTTAGGATATATTGTGGGCCATGGACATATTAACCCGCGACCTACTGTGTAGTTGGGGTCTACAGGAATATATTGTTCTGCAACTTCGAGCTAGCTGTTGTTATTCTAGTGATAATGACATCATAGGTAAATCTAAACTGTTTGCAATTCCAACCTCCCTAGCACAGGGGCGCCGCGAGAGCATGTTGCGCGCGTAATAACTACTAGTCTCTTACTGACTGTATGAATAAGAAAGGAATGGGTAGAATATCTCGACAGGCTTTTATAGTGCCTATTTAGTACAGAGATATACTACCAAATGCTTTTTTATTCATACAGACAGAAATAGAGACGGGTAGCTACCACGCGCGCGACATGCTCTCGCGGCGCCCGTTTGCTAGGGGCGGAGGAATTGCAAACAGTTTAGTTTTTGCCTGTGACGTCATTATCTCTAGAATAACAACAGCTAGCTTGGTATCGCAGTACAGTTTAGTAAAACCTATGACGTCATCGTCTCCGATATTGCTAAAGCACGCTTAGAATTACAAAACGGTTAGTTTTCACCCATGACGTCATCACCTCCGATATTGCTAAAGCACCTCTCGGAATAACAAAACAAAATTTCTGAAATTACTCTAGCATACTTCAAATTACAAATATAGAAGTTGTCTTTCCTACTAAATGGAAATTGCAAAAGTCAATTTGTTCCTATTAGTTGACTCTCCTTGTCCCCGGATTAAGTTTTATTTTTGTAATTCTAAGTGTGTTTTTGTTAGTTTTTTGTCTCAGTGCAGGCAGGGCAGTGCGCAAAAATAAAATTCTTACATGATGATTACTCACACGTTAAAATCCATTAAGCCGTGTAGGCGATATAGAGCGTACCAAAATAATAGTGATCCGTGCATGCAATATAAATACATTAGGCACCGTTATCTATATTGCTACCATCCGTAAACCTTATTAGAACGGGTTACAGTCTACCAACAGTCAGTCAGGTTGTTTTATCGAGAAAAGAATAAACAAATGTTGAAAAAGATGGAGCATGCTTTGGAGCATAGACCCTTCACGTAAACCAATTTCACGTAGCACGAAACAGTTGAATGTTGTGCCGATTCGCTACGCGACTGCAATGCAATAAAGCTTTGTTGGGCTTTTACAGACACGATGAAAACACTGCCCACCGTGATAAGTGAAAGAGTGTATGTCGATTCAAATTTCGAAGGCACATATGCTGTTCTTTTTAGCACGGCACAGTGTACACTGTTGAGTGCCTACGTAAAAATGGATCAAAATTCTATGATCTATAAAGTTTGTACTGTTAGCTTTACAGTTTTTCTTCCTTTTTTATAAGGTTATGCGGATGTATGATGATGATTATGAATGCGAATGTGAGCTGTGTGAATGGTGAAATTTCATCTCTTCCCGACTGGGAATTTGTCAATTTACAGAAAAGAAGAAGTAAAGTAATAAATTATGAGACTAAACTTATTATGCGTGAGCTAGTGGTGGTCAGATATTTTTATAGGCGCCTTCATGTTTATTCAGTGCAATGTTATACATTTGTGATGATCTGATGACACAACACAGCATAAAAAAGTTTTTAGTTTCCGTCTCTTTTATAATATTAGGCTCGGTAAACAGTGTCCTCAATTTTCGGCTCTCGTAGGTACTTTCTTCGTGGCATTTTGAATTTCTCATTTAGTTTAAACCAATTATTAAGTTATTTAAATATACCATAATGCTAGGGACGGTAAGCATGATTTATAAAGACATTGAAAGGAGAGTGAATGCTGGAAATCGTGTGAATGGGGCACTTAACGCTTTTATGAGCAGCCAGAAGGTGTCGCAAAAAGCACGGTTGGCTGTTCATAGAGGGGTCTTGAGGTGCCTACACTTATGTATGGTAGCGAAAGTTGGGTATGGCAGAAGAGGCATCAGAGCCAAGTGAATGCAGTGGAAATGAAAGCGTTGAGAAGTGTATGTGGTGTGAGATTGCAAGATAGAATTAGGAACAGTGTGATAAGGGAAAAGTGTGGACTGAATGTAGATGTAGTGACAAAAATTGAGAAAGGTATGTTGAGATGGTTTGGACATGTGGAAAGAATAGAGATCCAAAAGACTCGAGCCCTGTTAGCTCTTTTTTAGGGCTCGCCTCATCTCTTGACGCCTAAAAGGCTAAAAGCCTTTTTTATTTCATTAGTAAAACAGGCTTTTAGCTAGCTAACAGGGCTCGAGTCTTTTGGATCACTAGGAAAGAATGAGTGAAAGAAGGCTAACAAAGAGATTGTATAAGGGAGAAGTGGAAGTGGGAGTTGGAAGGGGTAGACCTCGGCGGACTTTATCTGATCAGATCGGGGAAATCCTGAAGAAAGGCCAGGTCAAGAGCACCCTAAACCGGCGAGCGTGTATGAGAAATGTTATGAAAGTGAAGGAATCGAAAGAGGTATGTCAGGATCGTAGCAAGTGGAAATCCGTGGTCTCTGCCTACCCCTCCGGGAAATAGGCGTGATTATATGTATGTATGTATGTGTATAATGCCTGGAAAATAAGGGCAGCACACGACCAGATTATGTAGATACCGATAGCCGTTGCGAGTAGTGGACTTATGTAGGTAAGTACTAGTATTTCGGCTTATATGCTGAAGATGCTAAATGTATCCACCACTCCTGAGGGACACGTCCATAATCAAGTTAAACATTATCGCCAATTATTTCACAACCCTAGATCTAGAAGGTATATTAAGCTGCTCAGTACGGTCTTAAATTAGTAAGTAAGTAACTAAGTAAACACTTTATTGTACGAAAAGAAAGGAATATTGGTTACATCAGATGAAACATAAATGTGTAGTACAAAGGCGAACTTATCGCTAAGAGGGATCTCTTCCAGTGTGCTATTGGCAAACCAATAAACTTACATTATCAACGTATTGCTATTATATAACCGTATTGCGATAGGGTCATATAGATACATAAAGGTGGTGATTACAGATGCAGATTAGAGCATAATGCCAGTTGATCCCGCAAGACAGCCTGATCAGACACAATCCCGTCTAATTTAGCTTAACACTGTCCGCACAATGAGATATATCATTACAAGTGCTTCCTATAATCATTTTCCATAATTCTCTTGCTTCTGTCAGGGAAAAGGAAATATCGCTAAATCTCTCGATGGGAAGTCCAGATAACTTAGGTACCCTTAAATCCAGCTTAAAAAGTTTAATTAAAAAGTGCCTAAAATCATAATATTTAATTTATTAATTATTATTTACAATATCAAGTTACGACACCTATTCGGAGTTAACACAATTGATGATAATTGATAAAAATATTATTTTGATTTTGCCACTTCGCTGGCTCAATATTAACCAAGTTCTATGTTACATTTTCAAGATAGTTGAAATTCGACTTAATGTCACTATGACAATGACATTCTTGTAGATGAAGATATGTATTTATTCTGTACGAATTTTAGTTTTGTTCGTACGTAATGATTAACCGTCATCTTGCTGCTATTCAAAAGTTTATAACTTATTATGCAAACTTTTGAATGGATATTAAAATACAGCGTTATTTACTTTCGATACGCTAATGACGCTGTAGGTACTTTATATTTTCATGCTTTAAACATGTGAGTTTTTTAAATAAGTAGAAATCAATAGGTACTAAAAATATTATGTGTAGGTACCTACCTAATAAAAACTAATGTATAACAATCCACATCGTTGATTTTGTCTAATGTAAGTAATTTATTGAATCAGGCGTATCTTTGCAGAAATGTATAGAAACTAAAAAAAAATAATTATCTATTACTTTAATTTACGTCCAAAGTGCATAAAACAGCATCCATAACAGATATTGTCCGATATAGTTATACTATGCTTTTATAAACATAAGTACCTACGCTACTTACACTCTTAACCATACATTTCACAGAATGATACCGGACCTGACCCCGCCACCTTCACCCCATGTGCCGAATCCCAAATTGCCCGCGCACGAACTGCACAAAGCTCTGCTCAAGATACTACAAGACAAAGGGGAGGTCGACGGGGAAGTCAACAGAATGCTCATTGAGTACGTGTATAAAGGCTGCAATGTTAGCTATAGCACTCAAAATTCAGCTAAAACGTAAGATACGAGTCTCGAGTCGAGATTCGAGACACAGACGAGCCAAACGCGAGTTGGGAGCGGGCGAATTATTAGGGTCGAAAACTTTAGATTATGATTAAGGTTTTCTATCTTTCCTGTGGACTTCATAAAGTAATGAAAATATTTTAAATTCGAATTTTCTTGCATAGGTATTCAAACTTTTTAAAGTGTAATCGGGTAATCCCGAAAGGAAAACAAAAACACTAATAAAGTAGCGGTTAGTTCCGAAAGAGAACTCTTATTACAGAGGAATATAAATGATTTTCAAATGATGTATTATCCAATTTCCGAAATTACCCGAATACACTATAGGCACTTATATTAAAGCTGAAGTAAAATGTACCTTTATAATGTCTACAGGAAAGACGCCCGTTTTCCGGTTTTCCGTTGGGGAGGCAGACGGACAATATTTTAAAACATTTCAGCAATGATTAACTGTAGAGAAAAGCCAGTTTGTAAAAAAAAAGTGCGTCAAGTGGCATAGCTTTGTTTTCTAAAGATGATGATTGTGTCCATGGACCTAGAATACTACGGACGTAATTTTGCTAAGACAAAAACTGTGATTCCATCATCCACCAATTTCCTAGTATTTACGCGTGACACACACACATTGACAGTTATCTCAATGCCCTCATCCACCAATTTGCCGTCAGACGGATCGAAACGTCAGTGAAGTAAATTTGTCCAAGAAAAATGTAAAATATGCCGGCATGCGTAGTTAAATCCTGCAAGAATTGTACCGATCGAAAGAAAAAAGTGACGGAATAACTTTTCATAGCTAATTTTATCAATTATCAGGGTATAGTACATAAAATCTCCATATTTCATTGTTTATAAATGCGAAACAAGAGTGTGACCAGTAAGTTGAATAGGGTAATTTCCCGAAAGTAGGGTAATTGATGCCGTTCTTATTAAATCATTATGTATATAAGAGATCATTTAGGATATTTAGGTAAATAGCTAAATTATTAATTTTGCATTTCAAACTAGGTCGGCATGGTAATTTCCCGATAATAAGGAGATTAAAGACGTTTACATGAATAATGTTTGATAGTTAACGTTTATTTGTTATGTAAGGTAAACATACACATGGTGCTCGTCGCGGTCCCAGTCCAGTACATGTCATCTTGAAACTTAAGTCATTGTCAATAGAGGTGACAGCAAGGTGTCATCTACTGGGCATTAACATGTCGAGCACTATTTTTTGTTTAAAACCAGATATGTTACAACTTACAAGTTAAATATCATTAGGTATTGAAAATAATATTTGCACAAAGTAATTGTGCAACAATGCGCATTTTCAAGACCTATTAAATCAGTTAGATACACACTTTTTTATTGTCTAACGTAAAACTGTCCTATTTTAATATTTGAAAACAAGGACGATATTGAAAATAATTGTTTCACCATTAGGGGAGAATTTGTGTTACATGGTATCACTCGTCTACACGCACACTTTCAAACCGTCCGCCATTGCAGTGTCACAGTTTGTCTTAAGTGACATTCCCTCTGTCAAATATATAACTCTATGATTGTGTCTATACTTTGAATGAGATTTCGCTACTAGTTAACATGTGTCCAATATTTCAATGTGTGTGTTCTTTGAATTTTTTAAAGTGTACGAAATTTATCAACTCGTTTTACAAATGCGGCATCTTAAAAAAATCAAACAACATTATTTAACGCTACATTACCTACCATAATATCTTGGTCTGAATCAAATAACAGATGCGATGGTAAAAATTCCTTATAACGGATCTTAGACCAAAGAGTAATACACGTCCAGGGATAAAAGTTACCTTTTATGAAGATTTGAAATAGGAAGAAGAAATTCTTGACGTTCTTTTGTTACAAATTAGACTCTAACTCCATCTAATTAGAGTTTTCGTTATCATTAGCAGTGTTCTGCCTGTTTTATTTTTCGTTTATTATATGTAAGTAGCTCTATGTTGTGCACAAAGGGATTATACTTTCTATTAAAAGTTGTCAAAGCGTAGCTCTAATGTTAGTAATAAAATAAGTCAACTCTTTACGAAAATGTATACCTAATAAAATTAGAGAAGGTATCGGTATAGTAGTAGTCAAATGTTTTATATTTTTTCCAAATAGATGGTCACCTGCAATAATACTCGTATCATGCACTACATAGCGTGCAAAAATATCTGACACGTTCTTATTTGTAGAGCCATAAGAGCTTCAATATATCTGTAAGACATTCCTCCCGGATAAGAAAAACAAACTTCGTTTCTTCCCGTTAACTCATCATCACTAGCCATTTCGATCCAGATAAAAAAAATGTTGTATGGAAATATTAGTTTCTATCACGTAATAAGTTCACTCTAAAAGTGATGTAATGGAACTGAAAATTTTGGTCATTTATTCAAAAGTAAGTAAACCCAAAAAAAGGTCTGACCAAGTCTGACGTAAGAAATAGATTTTCAATCAATAATTCAAGCCCTCAGTAATCATAATTTTAATAGACTATTTGCGTTTATATCCAGAAAATTTATTCTATTTCTATATTTAATAACAGTCGGCTTCACTCGTTTTGTTGCATGATCAAAATTCATATTTTTGTGAGCTATTTTAAAAGTGAGCTGAACACGAAATGCCTTTTAGTATCAATATTTTTGGAATAATTGTTTTATTTCATCGACTAAAAAACTGTCCATGGCAGTTTTAGAAATTAAGAATGGAGTAGGCTGTTAAGCATGCTGCAAAGAACGTTTTTTATCACAAAAGTTAACATGCATCTCGGCCCGATTCCAACTTTAAGATACGTCAAATATTACGTCTAGATACGATATGGACTAGATGTCACTTTTGACACTGACAATTCTAATCCATATATCGTACCTAGACGTAATATTTGACATAAGTATGTTAAAGTTTGAATCATTTCATTTCATTTATTCAGTCACAATTTACATTGTATATGAATATAAATTATAATTAAAATTAAAAATAATAATCGGGCCGTCTGTTAGTTTAAAAATTAATCGGTTTAGTTTTGTATGTTTTTCATGTCACGTGCTGTCACTGTCATCGTCTTAAGTCGAATCTTGTTCAGTAAATCTTTTATATCTTATGTAGTTTACGTCTTAGTTATTAATTTTGTATTATTATCATGTATTACAATTTTATGGTCCATTTTAGCCTACTGCTATTTATGTGAAAATTCTGGAATAGCGTTATGCCAAAGTGTCTGATCTTCCTCTTTAAATATAATACTCTTATTTATACGTAACCAAAGTATATCTAGTCTAGTTAAGTATATTATTTACTCAAATATTATGTTATAGGTAGTGAAATTGTCATATTATTATAGTCCACGGGAAAAATCATAAAAATCCATTATGTAAATAGGCTGACCTTAACTGGTTCTTAAATATAAGGTATGGTACAGTAAATAGTATTATGGTGTTTCAAAAAATCGCAAAATGGACTGCAATTGTTTTTCTCTTGGACTTTTCGAGTATTCGCTTAATGTTAAGTAAATAAAACTATAATGTCACATTATAGAAAATATTTTATGAATAAAATGTGAACATCTATATTGCTAAAAATAGAATATTAATAAATGCTCTGAATTAAATGAATTATTGTAAAAAATCTTTCATTATTAACCAATAACTATTTTCGCATCATTTTACCAATAGCAAAGAGAATAGATAGTATAGAGGGGTCCTGTCATAGTAAATTTTGTAGTCACAATAAATTTACTGCCATCTATCGACACACGATTAAAACTCAAAATGAAAACGTATAAAACTATCGAAAAAATGTATAATATATGGATAAATGATTTTATTATTTTTATATCATATTGACCCATGTTCATTCACTGATACCTATGTGTTAAAATTGTTAAATATGAAACGGTGTCGTCAACGCCATCTAGCCGACTATAGGCCAAAGGTGTGTGCGCCATCTATCCGAGAATGACTTTATCTTTATTTCCGAGGCACGTTTTTTTCTTAGACTTTATTCATCTTATACGGAGTTACATATGTCTTTGCCAATAGGTAACACCCTAAACGACATCCCAGGTAAATGATCTAATATTCCAAATGAGATTCAAAATAAGATATCTAATATATATAAAATAATGGATAAGCCCACATATGATGATATTGATGATTTATTGCATAACATTCCATCTCAAAAATGGGTTAGGTGCTTATGTAAAAGTAAATATGACATTAATAAAGATATCTATATTTTCTTTTGCCAACTTTACCTATATCGGTAATCTCGTAGCATTTTAGCGGGAGCGTAATTAATTAACCCCATGAGACGTAGTAGCAGTTATTTTGTTTTAAAATTTAGAATCCTTAGGTACCTACTCAATCAAAGTTCGGAATACATTGGGGAATATCAAAGGTCAATGTGGCTAATTCCGTCATATTAGGGTCTATTCCGTCCAAGAGCGTATTTTCAATCGTAGGAAAAAAAAAACACATTTGCTTTTTTGCTGAAACTAAAAGCAATCGTTGCTTTGTCGACGAAATTATCAATGTTGTTCGTTGTTCGAGAAAAACGGAATGACGAAATTAGCCAAATTGCCTTACCTATAAAAAATTGTACGCGGGTCTCAGAAGGCTTTGTTAAAATAATCAGTACATTCAAATAGTTTAGTTCAAGAGGGAGACGGTCAATTTAGTTGTTTATAAACGTCGACGACCGGTTTGGCCTAGTGGGTAGTGACCCTGCCTATGAAGGCGATGGTCCCGGGTTCGAATCCTGGTAAGGGCATTTATTTGTATGATGATACAGATATTTGTTCCTGAGTCATGGTTGTTTTCTATGTATTTAAGTACCTATTACATATATCATTGTCTGAGTACCCACAACACAAGCCTTCTTGAGCTTACCGTGGGGCTTAGTCAATTTGTGTAAAAAAAAAAAATGTCCTATAATATTTATTTATATTTATTTATAAACGTTGTTAAATTAATAATTTCGCCTGAAATTTGGTAGGTATACGGATTCTTTTAATTAACGCACTAAAATTCGCAAAGCTAAATTAAATGTTAATACATTTATGTTAGGATATAATTATGCATATCACTATATAGCTCAATTTAACGAATTTAAATATTGATTATTGAAAAAGGATCGAGAAATGAT
The DNA here is from genome assembly GCF_910591565.1 of Cydia splendana. Taxonomy (NCBI): domain Eukaryota; kingdom Metazoa; phylum Arthropoda; class Insecta; order Lepidoptera; family Tortricidae; genus Cydia; species Cydia splendana. The sequence goes on from NC_085974.1 coordinate 6,317,048, forward strand.
AAATAACTGAATACATTTAATGGGTCGCTTTATTCGATACACAATAGAGATTTGCTTAACAATTATAATTCGTAAACTTTGACTAGTTAGTGACTAGATTAGCCCATTGGGCCACCTGTTGCTTCGATTAGCAATTTTCAGCCTTACGGCCTTTTCCTTAAGCACTAACCGGAGCCCGGCATAGGAATGTTTTGTAGGTAACACTGACGTACACTCATTAAATAAACACTGAAGAGTCCGTGCGTGAAGAATTAGGTTTTGGAGGGCTCCGGGCCCAGCAACACTCAGGCCACCGCCATCTCGTCGATCCCGCGGAGCAGCCGCGAGCGCAGCCGCGCGAACACGGGGTGCTCGATGGGGATGCCGCGCCGGTGCAGGAACCGTAGCGTCTCCTGCGCGCACACCAGGAACCCTAGCTGCTCGGGATCCATGTCCACCGGCACAGAGTCCAGCAGCGGGTCCTCGTTTTCGTCGTTAAAGTCACCGCGCGCCTCCTCCTCGCGTTGTGTATCATCCAGCTCCACCGAACAAATCCGCCCAAAAAGCCGTTTCAGCGCCTGTCTCTTCTCCGTACTCTCAGAGTCATGAAGCAGCGGCTCGCTGCGCGACCGCTTACGCCGCCGCTGCCGCTTCGCCCGCATCTCGTCAGTTTCGTCACAATCGCGTTTGCGCTTGCTAGTCATCGCGTGCCGGCCGGCGTCAGGATGCAGACTGCGAATGGGCCGTGCACAGGGAATTGAAGGGCCTCGACGCAATTACACGGGCGCCGTCCGTCCCTCTCCGGCGGCGCGGCGGCGGGCGCGCGCGAGCGGGACGCCGACGGCAGCTGCACCGGAACAGCTGGGCGACCAGTTGCAGGGCGCGGGGCACGCACGCTTTGTTTGATAAAGTTTATTCGGTGAAATAAAACTGTTAGCCGCGATTGCGCGGGCCGGCGGGGCGCGGGTGCGCGCGGGGGGGACAGGACCGGCCGGGCCGGCAGCTGCCTCGCATCTGCCCGACTTCAGGTGGATTCCCCGTGCTTCGTCTCAAGGCGGCTTGTATCGACTTAGCTCGGTGTAAACAAAGCCTGCCTTCCTAATCTATGTACCTAACTAAACCCTGTAAATTGATGGAACAGGGAGCGCCCGGAGGCTAGCTAACGCCGAACACAATCTTCGTCGAACAAAGCAACGTATATGAACGCTTGTTAAATCGTGTTGCATATCTGTTTCAAACTACATAAGGATTAAGATAACACCAACTCTCTAACACATAGGTTACTAACACATATTATTTATTTACATACAATATATATACAGTGGTACTACTAAAAGAAATTAATAACTATATTATTATGTTTATTGAATTTATTTAACCTCACGTAACAAAAAGTTTAAATTTCGCATTGCGGCCGATGAAAAAACGAAGTTAAAAATAAATTCGCATCCGAGCTCATCGTTTCACGGACATTTCAGTCCGCTATATACAAGTAGGTAAACTGAGTACATAAATTGTAAAAATCAATACTGCCGGGCTTATATACAATGTATGTACCTGCAGGAACTGTCGAACATAGTGAACTACAGGTGCAATTTGCGTGTGAAGGTGTGTGCGGTTTTATCAAAGTTGATGCGTTGTAACACTTGCAACTAGGGAATGCAAATCGGTTATAACCGTAACCGAAATTTTCGGTTATAACCGAATATTTTGACAAAATTTCATAAGTAACCGAATATTGGAAATCGAATAACCGGTTACGGTTATTTTCGGTTATTTATTTATGACTTAAATTGTATGTTTTTATCATCTAATGACTACAAAATCTTGCCATTTTTGGCTGGGACGCCTGTGACTATGATTTTTGTAATTCGTGGACTTTAAAAACAAAAATATACCAAATTTACTTCCCTTATTTATGAAATATGTTTATTGTATTACGTCCAAGGTCATATTTTACTTTTACTGTATTTGGTGTGTTTTACTAAAAAACGAAGACTTTTACTCACATTCCCTAATACTGTAGGTACTAAAACAAAGATTTTTGTATTTTTTTTAATTACTTCATTGTAAATTTATAATTTTTCGTCGAAAATAACCGTAACCGATTATAACCGATATTCTGTTATTTTTCGGGCATAACCGCAACCGAAACCGGTTATGAAGTTTGACCGGTTATTGCATTCCCTACTTGCAACACTCGCAACTGAGCAAAGTTCATACTGCACATAGTTAAAATATTTTTGCCGGCCGTGTGGCGTGTAGGTACTTAGGGCATACTGAAAATTCCTGGACTGGCCACTTAGAAAAAATAAGTCGTCTCATATATCAGAATCCAGAAACTTTCAGTATGGCCCATGTATTTATACAAAACGTAGACAGACTAACTATGTAGGCATATCTATAGCAGGTATTTTCTAAAATAGAGGTAGGTGTCCGCTTGTTTTGAAATACGACTCTCCCGAGGGAACTTTTGCTTTGTCTGCTTGAGGTTCAAATCTCAAATATCTGTTTTGTCTTTAAAAATAAATAAGTATATAAATAAATATTTTAGGCAATTTTTACACGAATTGCACTAAGCCCCACGGTAAGCTCATGAAGGCTTGTGTTGTGGGTACTTAGACAACGATATATGTACTATATAAATCTTTAAATACATAGAAAACAACTATGACTCAGGAACAAATTTCTGTGTCATTAGTGTCATTACACAAATAAATGCCCTTACCGGGATTCGAAACCGAGACCATCGGCTTCATAGGCACTCAGGGACCACAAGGCCCGACTGATCGTTAAAAAAAAATTAGTTGTGTTGTTGTTGCTTCATAAATTAATATATGTAATCATTATCCTCACTTTTTCTGGCATCCTTTAAAAAGGGCACATTTAAGAGTATGTAGTAGCATAACGTACCTAACGCAAGACAAACGTAAGTACTTCAGCGATTTCATTGCAATCGGAATTTGAGAGCTGTCAGTGCAAAGACGACCAGCCTGCAAGGGAAAATTAATTCTTACCCTTGGAGTTAAAGGTTAGATTTGGGTATTGACGAATATTTCGGGATTGTATTGGCGACACATGCATTGCCTTGCCTTGTAAGGCATTCCTGAGACAGACATGCTTTGTCATCTGCACCGGATTGGTTCTGGTTTCCCGTTTGGTCTGTTGAGGCGATACGGCGGCAGAGTATATCGGAGACAGAAATTTCTGTAACACGCTGAGTATTTTGTACGTGCTTGTTGCAAAATAAATGCGAAATCGAGTTAAAAATAGGGTGTCATTTAATCGATCTGCAGAATATTCCGTTAGATGAACAAAAATATATATTTGATCAGCAGACATTGATACTTGATCAGCAACTTATGGTAGGCAAGTATTTCTTAACCAGTTCGCAATTAATGTCATACTGAGCTGCTCTAAATTGATTTCGTTGGCAAATTAATTATTTGAGCGGCAGTAAGCGATCAACCATTAATCAAATTTTGCTAAGCAATCAGTGGGTAAGCGAATTTTTTCATTTTGGATTACAATTTAACTGATCCGCAAAAATTGGTAAGCTGAAAAATTAGTGAATCAGCAAATGTGAACCAACTTAACCTACCCTTTGCAATCAGTTGATTCTTTAAACAAAATTAAATGTTGGTTTATATTTTTAAGGTCGCAGTTCTAACCTAACCTAACCCACTTTTCTAGTAGCAATTGGCTTCTGTGAAGGTCGCAGTTCTAACCTAACCTAACCCACTTTTTTAGTAGCAATTGACTTCTGTGAAGGTCGCAGTTCTAACCTAACCCACTTTTCTAGTAGCAGTTGCCTTCTGTGAAGGTCGCAGTTCTAACCTAACCCACTTTTCTAGTAGCAGTTGGCTTCTGTGAAGGTCGCAGTTCTAACCTAACCTAACCCACTTTTCTAGTAGCAGTTGGTTTCTGTAATGGTCGCAGTTCTAACCTAACCTAACCCACTTTTCCAGTAGCAGTTGGCTTCTGTGAAGGTCGCAGTTCTAACCTAACCTAACCCACTTTTCTAGTAGCAGTTGGCTTCTGTGAAGGTCGCAGTTTTAACCTAACCTAAGCCAACTGCTACAAGAAAAGTGTTTCTGATCTAACCTAACCTAACCCACTTTTCCAGTAGCAGTTGGCTTCTGTGAAGGTCGCCTAACCCATTTTTCTAATAGCAGTTGGTTTCTGTGAAGGTCGCAGTTCTAACCTAACCTAACCTACTTTTCTAGCAACAGTTGGTTTTTGTAAAGGTCGCAGTTCTAACCTAACCTAAGCCACTTTTCTAGTAACAATTGACTTTTGTGAAGGTCGCAGTTTTAACCTAACCTAACCCACTTTTCTAGTAGTAGTTGGTTTCTATGAAGGTCGCAGTTCTAACATAACCTAACCCACTTTTCTAGTAGCAGTTGGTTTCTGTAAAGGTAGCAGTTCTAACCTAACCTAACCTACTTTTCTAGTAGCAGTTGGCTTCTGTGAAGGTCCCAGTTCTAACCTAACCTAACCCACTTTTCTAGTAGAAGTTGGTTTCTATAAAGGTAAAACGGATAAATATCACCGACAAATACGTAAGAACACCGCAACGTGACTGCTGCTAATCATCGAATGAAATGCACGCACACGATTGGCAGCTCGTGTCACGTGGTCTGAGCCGCGCATGTCACGGGTCTAATTTCTGCCCCGCCCGCAACTCCGCTGATTTTTCAAATCAAACGTAATCCACCTTATTATATCAGATTACCATTCCTTTAATATTATGCATACGTTTCAATTAAACGTTTTTTCTTCCGACCAATTTTTAAATCTTGCTGATAAAATAATTTTGCAGCTCAAGTATTTATTAAGCTGATAAATTAAAACAGAAGCAGACCGATATTGGTTATAGTCAGACCTTAGAGGTGAACGGAGGGCTGGCAGCTACCTCGGCCAGAGGATAAGCCTGGCCATCCAAAAAGGTAACGCTGCCAGCCTTCTGGGCACCATAACTCATGAAGGTGACCTGGGGAGCATTTTTTACTTATAAGTTTAGTTTAAGATTTGTTATATTTTAGTTTTAATTTTAACGTTTAGTTTTCTTTTCACTTTGTGTGTTATTAATAAATTAGTATGAAGATTGTAATATGTTAAAACATAATGTCCTATTTTAGCGTCCAAATGTTTTTTTTTATGTCTGCATGGCCTTTTTTTTATGTATACATACTATTATTTTGGCGTTAAATAAATGTATTTTCCTTCCTTCTTTCCTCGTAACCCTAAGTGGAGTAGACTAGACAATGGAACTGCACTTGCTGGACTACATAATTTCTCGAAAAACAGCAACCCTATAGATGAGAGGTCTTTCTTAACCTTTATATTGACAGTGAGCACCTAAAGATCTTCACAACGACCGGTGTTCATCTTGACTAGATCGCCAGTCCACCATCCTGTCTCCCAACTGCCACCACGCAAAATACGTAAAGTACAGTAAGAAATAAAAATATATAAAAATAATAAAAAACACCGCCACTCCAATGTATCTTTTCCTTTTGTACAAAATTTCCGGAAAAGAGCACACTACTACAGAGAATGTAGGTAGAGGACCGTGATATGATAAAACGTGTAAATAGATGCACTGATTCACCGTATTTCGCATTCGCACTATTTAACCTTTAACTGACGACCTATACGTCTCACAGACGTCATTACTTTTATTTTGAACTTAACTTTAAAACTACGTGACTCGCGGTGCTCACCCTCCCGCTACCTTCCCCGTTCCGCGTTGCTAGCCGGCAGTCGACGCCACGAGCCCGGCGAGTGCGTACGTGACCCTAGCGGAGCTATCGCCGTCTGAGAGACGTAAGTACGGTGTTAATGTATAAATAATACGCACGTCAGTTAGTCGTCACCTCGGTGTTTTAGTGCACAAACTCATAGTGTCTTATTGACGTGACGTCGGTTTTGATGGTATATATTTTTTATTTCAGAATGCCTAGAAGAAAGCAAAGCATTTCTAGGAAACGAAAAGCAGCTCCAGCACCTCCTAGGTATCCAAAACGAGTATCTTGCACGAGATTTAGTACTACCCGTAATGAAATTACGCGTATATAATGACAGAATGCCCCGCGAGTTGCGACTCACTATAGAGCGAGTCATTGGACCCGCTGATATGCCCGAGCCCCCAGCTAAAGACGCCATAAATATGGCTCCAGAGGTTCGCAAAACTTGTGTCATATGTCCAAGCCGCCTAAAAAGACGTACGAAGTACTCTTGTTGCAAATGCAACAAACCTATGTGCCTTACGTGCTGCCTTCAGATATGCAATGACTGCAAATTGGGCCATTAAATGTGCCAAGTCTGACTGTTGTCATTTTTTTTATGTTTTTGTTTAGAAGTGATTTTATGTTTTCAATATGTTAATTAGTTCAAGAAGTGAGAGAATATAATGTTTTTTTGTTATATTATATGAAACATGGAGACTGAACAATGTTCCTAAAATTTAGTGCTAAGATTTTATGATCTCTTTAATAAAGGCTGTTAATTCTCAAAATAAAGCTGGTATTATTTTTATTATTCCTTAATTAGTTACGTTTAATAAGTGTTCACGCAATAAGAAACCTAAAAAAAAGGAAGCATCTAAATTGTATTATAATAAATAGTATAAATAAATGTACGTCTCTCAGACACCACATCGGTGTAAGTGCTACGTAAAAACCAGGTCGGCAGTTAAAGGTTAATGCTAATGTATTGATTAATAATTAGAAGCAAATTTATTTGTAAACGTTTAAATTTTCACTCATGACACCAAAGTCAAACGTAAAGATATCCGCAGGCGCCGCAGGCCCGCGCTGCGGTCTCCGCAGAGACGGTGTCGCGATGTCGCTTGTCTATTGCGAATCGAATCTTGATAGATATTTGTAAAATTAAAGCAAATATGATTATTTTATTAAAATATATGGGAGAGCAATAGCTTAGACATGTTGATCCGTTGCCATGACAAAGTTATCTTATCTTTCATACTTGAATTTGACTGTAGGTATAATATTAAGAACAACACTGAAAAATTAACCGCCATAATATGTATGACATGTGACACATCTGTGTCTGTAAATCTCTGTGCTCCGCAAGTTCAAACTCAGGCGGATGATTGCAATAGCTGTAAGCAATGTCTAGACTCCAGACCTAGACTAAGATCATTTTGAAAGCTTGTACCTATGTACGTTAGCTTGGTTGTAATCTCTTAACTAAATAACATATTAAGCTAATATTTATAGAAATAATTGCTCCGAAAGCCCATTAATTTGTGCCTGCCTCAAAATTTTTATGCAAAAAAATACAAAAATTCAAATAAAAACTTACGTAATATTTAGTGAAAATTATTTTGAGCTTTATTGGTTAAGCCGTTCTTTCATTTTTTTTTAATTAAATATAGTTCCGCGAAGATATAGTCTTTTGTTTGAAGGTAACGCATAAAGGCGCGGAACCCTATGCATGGCCTGCATGCATGTAATGGTCCAATGTACATTGCGTCTCACATTTTGCTTTAATGAGAGAGTGAGACGCACTGAGATTGGGCAAAGAAATTGGACAGTTGGAATAGCACCCTAACACGCTTGGCCGGTTTTTTAAATCAAAACCTGGCGTTTAATTTACAAAGTCTCTTCTGTCCCATAGAAAATGGACCAGCCAAAATGTATGAAGCAGCCAAATTTTTTTTCACGATTTCTGGTTTAGTCCCATAGTAAAAGTTGCTCAGTATAATCCCAAAACCTCCTTGGCAACGGGAATGCACTTATTTTTTGGCCACCCTGTATACTAAAGTTGTGTTACGGTTCTGGATCCCGGCGTTTATCAAATGGCGCGGCGGCTTGCTTGTTTTACAAGCGGATTACTATAGTAACCAATTACATGCAACAAAATGAAGGCAATGAACGTAAAGAACTGTTTACCATCTCTTCGCTTGGCTTAGTTTTGTTCGCCAGTGGTATACGTTCGCTCCATAACTGAGAGCTTGGTGAGATAACCCTAGTACGGTGAGTTGCCTCAAAGGCTCGGTGTCCACCCCATAGATGGCGCTAAAATTAAAATTATGAGAAAACCTCTTTTGAGCGATTTTTCTGTCTGAAAACAATAATATAATAATATATATATATTTATTGCATAAAAGAATATACAGTCTTTTCAATTTAGGGGTTTGATTAGTTTTCATTTAACGCGTTTTATAAGTATCATAATATGAAGATTATAATCTTATAGTTGAGTGTGCTCAGAGCATAAAAAGGTCAACCACGGCGTTGCATGAACAAGAGATTTCCTTTGGTAGGATTGGTCCTTAGGACCCAAGGATGGATTTAAGAAGTGGAGCCACCCCGATTTTTGATGCAGGTGGGGGGGGGGGGGGGGTTTAAGCGTCTGCGACGTCTGAGGTTAATAATTCTTTAAGTTTAGGTTCTAAGTCAAGTTTAGTATCATTTTCAACTAAATCAAAGATGTAGACATAGATTTTATCTAAATCGGTTCAGCGGTTATTGAATCCCCATACAAATTTCCACCTCCCTTTTTACACCCTTTAGGAATTATTTTTGAGATTAAAAGTATCCTATATTCTTTCCTGGGACTCGAACCATCTCTATACCAAATTTCAACTAAATTAGTTCAGCAGTTTAAGCGTGAAGAGCCTCTCTTGTTCATGCAACGCCGTGGTTTAGGGCTTTCACCATCGACTGCCATCGACTATTAAAATACTTAAGTCAGTTTTTATTTTTACGCACTACTTAGGATTGAAACTCAACAATTATAATTATTGTAGTTAACGGTGGTATTCCACCTGTCCAATTTCTTTGTCTAATGTCATTGCGTCTCACACTCTCATTAAGCAAAATGTGAGACACAGCACACATTGGACAAAGAAATTGGATTGGTGGAATACCACCCTTATCTAAAATTAGTAATTTGACAAACAAATATCAAACAATGCTTATAGAATTTATTTATCATTTTTAATGAGACAATACATAATATATTTATCAAACTGTTTTTATATTGTTTAACTTCTTTGTGAATTCTGAATGAAATGAAGAGAGTATTAAACCACGCTTCAGAGATTTCCCGGAAGCAGACTGTTTACTGACAGCGTTTGATACTTGATATCAAACTGAAGCACGATGTTGGCAAGTATTAAGAAAATATTCTTATTTTCTTGTGCAAATTCAGATGGTTTCTTATTTAGATGAGTCAATATTTACCAACATAAATTGAAACGTTGGCTGAGGTAACAGGAAATTATTTTCTGTAACAATGTCATTTTAAGTCATACTAGATTTTGTGAAACGTCAAACTGGTTTGTGGATCATTTTACAATACAATACAAATTACAAACTCTTTATTTCACACCTCAATAAAAGAAAACAATGCAAAATAAAACAGAAACATAAGCAGACGTAGAGTTAGACCAAGAGAAGTCTACAGCGCTTTTGATAGCCCACGCAGTGCAAGTGTTATTTACACGTCATAATTTCATAGAAGTTTGACGTTTAAAATGACACTTGCACTGCGTGGGCTATCAAAATCGCTGCAAACTTTTCTAGGTCTGACTCTAAACAACAGGCGGTCTTTTCGCTAAAAAGCGATCTCTTCCAGAGAACCTTTGGGTAGCGGAAAATAGTAACTATCATCTGAAAAAGTATCAAACGGGAGGCGATGGCAATTTTTTTTTTTTCATGTTTAGGTGGCTGCCATTCCTCAACCCACCAACCACCAACGGAGCGGCAGCTGACGTCCATGAGGGTTTATCATACATAACCGTTAACCACTATACGAGTTATCACCCGGGAGGCGATTGGTCATGGAAATCTGTTCCTGGCTCGCGGTCTACATCGGATTTTTATATTTCAGCTAACTTCGGAAAGCCTTTGAAATTTGATTCAACCACGTGCTCGGTTAAAATTTGTTTTATGGCGGAACTGAATTTATCATTATAAAACTAAGCCTTATTTCAATACCGTACTGTACAATTTTGAATAAAGTAAAACCAGTAGATACGACTGTTTATTGGTATCTATCGATGAGGCTACGTTGCGTGAACAGAATTTGCGTTCCTGAACGGCTACCACCAGTTTTGACACTGACAGATTAACTCGCGTCTACGTAAATTACTTTCTATACATCTCGCTTGCACTAATATGCGAGTACGAGCGAGATGCATAGAAAGTAAGTTACTTAAACGTGAGTGAATATGTCAATGTTAAAACTGGTGGTAGTGCTTCTGGTTGTTTTGTTTTACATGTCGTTTATTTCTATTTCTTTCAGAGCGCCAGTGAATCGAATGATCAGAATAACCAATATAATGCTGGCCTTATGATCTGTTGCAGTCATGCCTAATCAAAGATCTCACAACATTGGTTTGCTGAAGCGTAAAACTCATCTATTACAGTCGACGTCAAAAATATGTATACACTTTTGCACTTTACCCCTTTGTAATAAGGCGAAAAATGTAAACATTTATCTTTGACGTCGACGTAGTCCTACTAAGATTGTTATATCACCCCTTCTATTTAGGTAAGTACAGGTAACGGTGGGTGAATACGGGAATTGATTACATTTTGATATTCTGTTTGTGAAGTTAGGTAGAAAGTTATGGTGTTTTGAAAACGTGACTTGACGATCTCTACGGACATAGCTGTTTGGCTACGAAAATAAAGATTTTTCCGGAATTAGGGATCAGTGACGCTTCAATATTTCGCTCATATTTGTATATTCAGCTGCGATTTATCAAGTACGATTCTTAAAATCATAATGTTAATTCAGCCTATATATTATGTTTAACTACTGGGCACAGACCTCCTTTCATGCGGGAGAGGGTATAGTTTCTTAAAATCTTAAATGCATTATGTGCGAACAATACCAGACTTTTATAATTAGCGTGATTAAGCGCCACTTGCACCATCCCACTAACTTGGGGTTAACCGGTTAAACCGTTAACCCAGTGTTAAATTGTACTGGTAACCATGGAAACTCCAGGTTTAACCGGTTAACCCTGGGTAAGTGGAATGGTGCAATTGGCACTAAGAGAGATTGTCCTGGCATTTCTTATCAGTCCGTCTTTTTAATGCGGCTGCTTTTTCCATTTGATACGGCTGGTTTTTGTGTAAATAAAGTGAAAAAAGTTAAAGAACACAATTTACAACCATGCAAATACAGATATGTACCTTTGCCACCTTTTAAATTCCTGACTACTGGTTTATCTTTTTCGTGTTACGATACTAGAATTAAAACTGTGTCTTGTGCAGCTAATAATTGAGAGCGGGTTGCGTAGGTAGAGCTTTAGTTCAATTCCCCAGCCGTGTCGACGGGTCATTATAAATCCACGAGAATCCACCGAGCTGTTCATAAACTCCTTAATGGATTTAACCAAACAAGTATGTTTACTTACCTATACCTATTGTGGCTTTAGGTATAAAGAGCGGCAGGTTTATAACCGAAATGACATTCATAAGTAAGTAATTTTGTTTACCTAGTCTTTTCATCCATGTTTTCACATAATTATGGCTTAACCTTTTCGACGCCGTGTCAAACACAAAACGCCAAAGTGTCAAAACTGAAATTGAACTTTATGCATAATGCACGTAGGTCTATGTTGCTCTGTGGTCTTTGGCGTTGAACCTGCGCTGCGGATATATCGGTCATTGGCGTCCAAAAGGTTAATAAAGAATAAAACGGCTGTCAGCCTAAGGGCTACTAGTTGGCCACTTGCACCAGACAGTCTCGTGTCATCGTAAAAACGTTGGTGTCGCCATGTAAGCCTTAATATTATATATTATATCGGAAACTTCATAGTGGTACTCTGCCGAGTTACGTCAGTCAGTCTGTCAATTGTGCGTGATGCGAACCCCACGTGAGTCGGACCAAGCTAGAGTTACACCAAGAAAAGTCTGCAGCGATTTTGATAGCCCACGCAGGGCAGGTGTTATTTATACGTGATAATTTCACAGAAGTTTGACGTGTAAAGTAACACTAGCACTGCGTAGGCTATCAAAATCGCTGCAGACTTTTCTTGGTCTTACTTCTATCTCTGAATGGCGTTTTCTATGATAAAGTGTGGCTTGTCATTTAAATGCCAAAATCTATAAAAATATGACGTTTAAAATGACATTCCACGACGGACGAGCTCTAATTTGGTCTGATTTCTAAATTTACTTGTTTTGTTGTTATGATATTAGAAGTAGTGCACCATTCATTTCCCCAGCCGTGTCTTCGGCGCAACGTTTTAATTTGCACAGCTGTTGGGATTTCCCTCGCGACGCCGCTTCATTACCAGCGGCGCTCATAAGCCGGGTCTACACAAGTCGGGACTGCATAGACGAATGCGCTATTGTTCTTTTAAAATAGATCGAAAATGCTCGACACCATTTTGAGTAGGTAATAACAATCATGCATCAATACAATTAAATAGGTGTACGAGTAAGTTCTGAAGTAACAAATTGGAAGTCAGTAAGCGGTAAGTTGCGAGGGTTTCAAAGCACGAGGGTGAAACAAAATTTTCCCCGGGTGAAACACAACATTTTTCACCGCACCAACCCGAAGCAAATAATATCAAACAATATCAAACAATAATGTAAAATATCAAACAAAATTAAACCAAATCAAATCCAAATGAATGTTACTTATTAAATATTTATCATCGAAAATCATCACTTAAAAGTCAATTCCACCAGCAAACATAAGAAAACAACTCAAAATTTGCATTTAATTACTTTGCCTCACATGTGAATAAAATGCAACTTTGCTATCAGTTTTTGAAGTTCAAACAAAGTAAGCTTTTCTGAGCTGGTGTGGTGAAAAATATAATATCATATATCTTATACTTCTTAGTCTTCTTACTTATAAAATTGTATCAGTGAGTACTCGTATATAAAATTAATCCATATATATGTTGACGGAGCTAATAAATGTCTAAATTTTTATTCATACCGATTTTGAGATTATTTATTATCTAACGACTCATTTCATTCGCTCGTCTGTATTATCCACTTTGAGTAAACTTAATTTACGATATACTAAAGTTATAACCGATATGAGTACCTAGTCATTACTCATTAATCATCGTGTAGCTCATTGTAATTAATTAATAGTAGGTATATTAGTTTTATGAAATAATTAACTAATCAGTGAGATTAATACCAATAACTTATTTATAATAACTAATTGGATTCATCCACGATTCATCACTTCACGTGTTTCACTCTGGGACCTCTAGGTAGGTACAAGCAAGCCTTTTCTCTCGGACGAGCTACATTAATTCCTATAGTCTTATAGTCCCTCGTTCGACTATAGTAGGTACACAGGCTTTAAAGCAACTTCACATTATTTTCAATATTTGAATTTCTTTGTAGTTATAATACAGGTTTTTATCCTAGTTCAGTGTAAGTATCTATAATTTTTATACTGAATGGAATTCGACCGATATTATTTACGACTGGACTTTTCCTTCCTGCTCAATTTCATCTGGTTCTATCCAAACCAGACACTCTTTATTAAGTTCGAGAGCGTTCTGAAGATTTCTTTTTAATATTCCGCTGGGACACTGGAAATAACTCACATTCAGCCCATTGTAAAAGAACCAATAGGAGACGAAGTCTCGTTCTGAATTAATAAAAACGAAGGAAATTTCCGCTAAGTCTGAATTAGTGATGTAACCGGACCTGGGAATTTCGGAGTGGTAGCGGCAACGGTCGGCAATTTTGCTGGTAGTTTTAAATTATTTGAGTGGGGTCGAGCCATTTTTTTTGCATTATTAATTTATTTCTTAATGTCATAATATGAATTTTCAAAGCCCCCCGCGCAAGATTTGTGAGGTAAAGATTTAAAAAAAGTTATTACTTATGATTCGCCCAATTTTTATTGATTCTGCTTGAACTAGAATTTATCACATCTCTCATCACTCACGTCATCATCATATCAGTCGAAAGACGTCCACTGCTGGACATAGGCCTCCCCAGGACCACCCCCAGGACTCCCTCATCACTCTACTTACCGTTTTCCAAAAATAATCACAGTATGTATAGTGTGTAGCTTTCAAATAGAGCTCGACGGCTAATCCTATTGTCTATTGTTAAGTAAAACCGCTCGTGCCACGTGCCACAACCACCTGCATAAAAATACGTACTTCGTTTACTGAGTGCCGGCGAGTCGAACGCTACAGAACCAGTCTAAAATGTGTCATCGAGATGCGTAACAAAGGCGCGTTATCGGAGAGCGTACCTACACTGGTTTTTGAGCGTTGGACTAGCCCGCGCTCATGTGCCAAATAGAATAACTAAGACCCTTTTTTGCTACACACTATAACTTATGATTAAGAACGATAAAGGTATTAGGTATTAGGTAGGTATTAGGGTAGGTAGGTAGGTAGGTAAGGTAAGTATTATTAAATCAATCAGGATAAAATTGAAAAAAAATCTTAAATAATTTCACAGAAATGTCAAGTTTTTGACAACGAGTGCTCAATTGAATACACATATTAATTATCTGTCACTATTAATTTATTCCTAAAGCAAATCTAATTTGAGAACAAATTACCAAAAAAAAAATTCATAGTAAATAATCTTTATTTAAATCAAGATCTCTAAAAATGTTTGCCCTGACGAGGCTACTTTATAAAAAAATAACTGAAGCATAGATTGCTCTTCAGTAAGTAATGTATATTGTCAGTAATTCCCAATAAAACATAAAAGAAAAAAAAACGTATGAACTCCGCCCGAGTGTCATTAATATCTTGTCATCGCGTTTCAAAGGACCTTTTATGCCGAGACTGAAATCGGTGGAAAGTCTTCAAGTAACGATCGGCAGTTAATCCAGATATTATTCCCGTCGGTTAAAGGTTACGGGCGAATAATATGAGAAGGTAATACTAGTATTACCCTCGCCCTTTAGAGTTGGTCATTTGGGACGGGTACCGCCGTGGCCGGGTGGTTTAGTGGTCAGGATGTTAGCCAGGTTATCTTTTTGGTCCACCTATCGTTTTTCATGCGTGCAATATGGCCGGCCCATTTCCACTTTAGTTTTTTGCAGTGTAGTAAGGCGTCTACTTTTTGTTCTGTTTCCTATATCTGCACTTTTTCTTTCTATCTTTTAATCTCAGTTTTAGGATGCTACGCTCCATGGCTCTTTGAGTTGTTGTTAGCCTACCCTACCGGCAAGAGAAAGCAAGGAAACCCAGCGCAGAGATGGTGTGATGAAATTATAAAAAGAGCAGGACACGATTGGATGGAAAAGGCAACTGATAGAGACCTATGGAGAAAAATGGAGGAGGCTTTTAATCTGTAATGAGAGGTCCTTAATAATAGTTACTGTTTGCATGCAAAATAAATTGACTTCTATTAATTAAATTATGTATTATGTAATATATGTGATTATAATTGTAATATTATTGAAATTTTATTAAGGAATAAACAAGGCTGAATTATTATTATTTATTATGTTAGCCGGGTAAGCTGAAGACGCGGGTTCGATTCCCGCCTCGGCCACCGGTGGATTTGGTCACATTTTCTTTGGTGTATGATATCTATTTCAGTTTAAATATTTTGAGTTATGGAGGTTTTGGGCTCTGAAGGGAAGGGAATATTTTATTTCGCGTGTTAACGAGGATTTCGTCTTATCGAGGTTAGAGTTAGCGAGCTTCCACTGTATTAGCTAAATTGTTAGTGCAATTTCGACTATATTTAGATGTAACTTGTAACGTATCTGTTTAAACTGGTATATTCAGAGATGAACGCTCGTTATTGTTTGATAAGCAATCAGAATACTAACTTAGGGTCGCCCAGACCCAAATAATTATGTCCCATAAAGTGCCTCCATCAATTGTTTCAGGGCTCTAAATGGCAAATCGATCGTCAACTTTCATTTGTTCTAAACTTTCAGTGTTTTACCAATAGGGCGTCTTTTTGTTTTATTCTGTTAAGGTGTCTTTGAGAAAATTTGAATGTTGAAATCGATGGATAAGTTGAATGTTGAGGTCAATAAGTAGGTACTACATATAAGTATTACTGTATACTGTACTATGCATTATATTTTTCGTTTTGCCATCAACTAAACACAAAGAAGATTTTCTGTCACTATAATTGTAAGGAAATATCAATTCATACAAATTGTCGATATAGCAATATTAACGTCTAAGGTTACACCTACCCTGACAAATGTAATGGGGCCCAATGCATTACTAAGCCCATTTTTCAAATATAATAATATAATTAGGTATCCTTCTTACAAAAACGGTAACAGTTAGGTAATATCAAATTAAACATTGTTTTCCAAAACTACTTACTATACGTCGAGGATTCAATAGGTATAATGATTTAAATCATTTAGTTGTTTTTTTATTAAAACCCATGGTTTTATTTTGTTTCTAAAATACCTAATTAAGGTGGGCCAGGTACTCGTATATCTTAGCTCTGATATTTAGACCCGATCGGCAATCTTTTGTACTGTTAACAGCAGAAATAGCTAACTGGGCTAATAGAATAAGCTTGTGTAGATAATTTGGTACACTAGTACCAAATTATCTACATAAGCTTATTCTATTCACAACTATGTTAAATTATTAGAAGCTAATATATTAGTCGTCGAAGTGTCCGGTGGACAAATAAATATCCTACTCGCCCCTATTATCTTGTTGAGTTCTCTTGAAAGAAAAACCTGTTACTTTAGATCATGCATTACATTACCGTATTATTCCCCATTTGTCAATAAGACATCGCCCTTGACCGTACCGGTGACAGATATCCGTTTTCATTTTAGGGTTCCTGGCCAAAAGGTAAAAAGTTAAAACCAAAGAGACAAGAAAAATGGCGCGACTCTGTCTCCGATTGCCCACACTTATATGACTTATCTCCAAAGTTTATCAAGAAATAAAATGAATTATTTATTGTTTACATCCTCATTTGTGAGCATTCTATAAAATAGTATAAGAAAGCATTTTTGAAATTTCTATAAGAAAGCTGAAGCGGTTCAAAGTTTGCACGGAACACTCGGTGCGGGAGTCAGATTCGCGTTTAAGAAAGAGCGTTTCTTTTATTTTTTGCCATTTTTATATATTGTGACCTTTTTTGCCACTTTTGTGTTATTTCTAGTCAGGATCGAGAGCCGTTTTCATCCTTATAGGAGAAAAAAGTGTCCTAAAATGTCCATACATTTTTCAAACTTTCCTTTTTGTTACCGCATATGAGCAGTGATACATGTAAAGTATATGGGGAAATACACAACACAATAGGAAAAAAACTCTGGGACATTCTTTTATCCCATTAGGATCGAAAGAGCTCGTGATTCTGAGTAGAAATAACACAAAAGTGGCAAAAAAGGTCACAATATATAAACACGGCTAAAAATAAATGAAACGTTCTTAACCGGTTTTTCGTCAGTGTAGCCATGGCTCCCATAATTACGTGTCGAGTCCCACTCAGAGCCCTGATGGAATGCTCAGCCGCCTATGATAATCGGTTTTGCCAATTCCGTTTTTCCGCCCACGGACCTCCATTTCTTGAGCGGTGGGAGAACGTGTGATGTGGCGAATGATTGAAAGATATCCTACGTAGGGTTATTTTTACCACAACATTCCCCGTATATTGAGTCCCTAACGTGAAATACGTTATCCAATCAACCCGTCAGGGTCAGGGCCTAGCCAAGATGATAATCGTACATCGAAAAACGCTTTGTTTAACTAGATTTCAAAAGCTATGTTGACGGTACAGTTTATTTGTACTCCAGAAACATATCTTTTTTTGTTACGATATTAGAGAATGGTAGATACTTTTGGCGCTTTGTTTCATCCGCTACTATTGATGCTGATGACTTTTCCACCGTCCATCCTGTTAAAGTCAGACCAAGCTAACTCGGCAGCGATTTGGATAGCACAGACTGTGCTAGTCTTATTTTAAGAGCTTGGTCTTACTCTAACTAAAAATTCGAAAAACCTTGTTGCATAAGGTCCACCGAGGATGACTGAGGTCATTAAGTATATTGCTGTTTAATGTATCCATTTCCACTTAGTTGTTGCATATTACAACCGGTCTGGCCTAGTGGGTAGTGACCCTGCCTGTGAAGTCGATGGTCCTGGGTTCGAATCCCAGTAAGGGCATTTATTTGTGTGATGACACAGATATTTGTTCCTGAGTCATGGTTGTTTTCTATGTATTTGAGTATTTATATTATATATATATCGTTGTCTGAGTACCCACAACACAAGCAAGCCTTCTTGAGCTTACTGTGGGACTTAGTCAATCTGTGTAAGAATGTCCTATAATATTTATTTATTTATTTATTAACTGTATTATTGTGGACATCTGTTATTGGCTTTGTTTTTTGTTCATTGTGCTATGTAAGTATTATGTACTTTTTGTATTGCTGTTGATGCGCCAAATAAATAAAAAAATAAAATTAAAAAAATACAAGAGCCGAGCGCAAATTGGTATCACATTTTACTCATCAGAATACGCCTGAAGAGCTTTTGATTGCGTTTGCTCATATAACCCAAGGGGTCATCCATTAATTACATCACACGTTTAGTGGGGGGGAGGGGGTCAAGAAAATGTGACATGTTGTGACAAGGGGTAGAGGGGAGTCACAAACTTTGTGACGTCACTTTAACTTCATCAGTAACCAAAATTTTATTTTAATCATTTTATTTACTGTACAGTTCAAAAACAAGTTTTTGGAACGATAATCGTTTTTATTAGTTTAATTTTTTTTTCATAATCAGTTGTGGGTTATAAATTTACTAATATTTTGACAAAAAATTAATAATACTTAATTCGATTTGCCGATTTCGTTGAAAAAATGTGACGTCACACCAGGGGGGGAGGGGTTTGCCAAATGTGACAAAGTGTGACAAGGAGGGGGGAGGGGTAAAAAAACCTTGAAATTCGTGTGACGTAATTAATGGATGACCCCCAACTTCCTAAACGTTTCAATAGAACGGATGCAAATGATTCCGGCGATTTGCAAACCAAAGCCATAATCCTACCCAAATTGCGTTAAATTACCGCATGCCGGGTAAGGTCGCATAATGGGCTATGTATGACGTCACAAAGGATAATTGTATGAGACTAAGCGTATTTAGAAACACAAATAATACCGTACTAATTAAATTTATTTTTATATGCGTCCCGCTTGCACTCACGTTACGGTGCTTTAGAGCGAGTGCCCGCACAAATCCAATTCGTTTCTATTATCATTTTGATACGACAAATACGCAATTTCCGAATCAGCGTATTGGACCCGATTTTGTATACAATTTTCAACATCATATCTTAAAATCGAAATTTGAACCTATTGGGAACAGAATAAGGTTACTTTTAGATTGAGGGGAAAAGAGGTTAAGAAAAGTAATAAGTGAGGGTTGATTTTCGAGGGAATATTCATGAGTGTTCACTTAAGACGTAGGTTACTTTCAATTGATGTGTATTCGGAAGTCGTTTAATTAATAGGTTGCTGCGAATACACTTACATACATATATAAAATTGGTATCCAAAATAAAGCATCCGGTTCAAGCATTCGGTTAAAGGGCCGGTACAATAAGAAGAAGTAGGAGCATTATTCTGACTTTACAAATTGTTATAAAATGAATATAAAACTAAAATTAACTACAGTTAAAATAACTAAAGCTAAAAAATTCAAAATAACTATCAAAATTTTGCACCCTTGGTAGGAATGGTAGGGTGGGCACCCACGCAGGCAGCGTTCCCGCGCTGGATTGCTATGGCCATTCTTCGCGCGAGAAAACTGCCTGCACGAAGGTTACCTGAGGCCTCCCTTAGGCGTTTGCTGAGTGCATTATGGAAACCCCGTGCCCCCCTACCCCACGGACCTAGTGACTCGATTGTTGTAGTTATGCTATTGTCACGATACGATCTATACCCGTATAACCCGTAACTTAGCGTAGCGTAGCTTTGACATCATTGACATATTCGCTCTCGTCTACGTAACTTACTTTTTATGCATCTCGCTTTTGCCACTTTTGTACCGTACCGTACCGTACCTACCGTGTTCAAGTAATCGCAGAGTTTTCGCCACGGGCAGAAAATGCTCATAGCGCGAGCACTACAGGGCTTGAGTATTACCAGGTTCCAGTTTTTCCTGCAAAAAGGGGATAAGTACCTTTTTAGCTCGTCTGTTAACGAGTGGTTGTGATAATTTGGAGCTATTAGGCAACATAGAAGTGTAATAGGCCGCAAAAGGGATAATAACTCCAGGTACACCCTAATCGTTCCCTAGTGGCTTTCCATTGCCGTCCTTATATTTAGTCAAAAACATTTTACTTCGTTTTTATAATGTAAGGCAATAATACTTTCTATAAAAATTCAATCTAGTGTTAGTATTCTCTGAAATTGTACTGACAACAATTTCATTGTCGTTTTACAAGATAAAACCCTAACTAGATTGTGAACGAAATTATATTTCACGCCTACACAATTTAGATAGATATTAAATGCCTTCTTTTTAAATTCGGCGAATTGGTTTGTACATAAAAAATGCAAATTGTTATTAAGTTAAAGTACCCAGTAATAATGAGGTAAAGAAAACTCGAGCGCGGTTAAGGGCCGAGAGGAATTTCAAGTGTTCTTGTTATTTGAGACAAAGCGTATGGAAATCTTCCTCGTCAGCTAAATTGACAAACAATATTAAAATTATTTAATGTAGGCACAAAATACGAAGAAAATAAATTGGATTTAGATACCTACCCGCAAATTTGCTGTTGGGTTACGTTTATTTATTTAAAATATTATTATTTTCAAAGTAGAATTCGGAGCGCTGTGAGAATTTAAAAGCGCGAGACGTACTTATAACAATTTTCCGCTGACCAAATCACATTTTTTTTCACATCAGTACTGCTTACTTTTAAATAATTTTGAACGTATTATCTAAATTAATACTCTAACCCTTAAATAATGTGCACGAATGTTTACATTAGGTACCTACTCGTAAGCATAGAAAAGTAGGTGCCTAATTAGCGCATTTTACACTATTGAATAACATTGACTTTGGAGTGTGCAGGCAGACTTAAAACAAAAGAGAAATCCTATCCGAGCCGCTTAGAGGAAGTTGCAGAATGTTCAAGTTGAGTTGAAATTGCTGCAAGTGCCCCAAATTTTGGTCAACATTTAATCTCAAGGGCATTAGCGTAAGTACTGATTGACGATTCAGTATTGGACATAGCGTCTAATCTGTAAAATAATCAAAAACAAGAAGCGCTATTGGCCGTAATTGGCTTCCAACTAGAAGTCATTAGGTTCGTTATTACTTGGCTTCTGGCCACTGATAGTTCGGGCTATAAAGTGCCTTAAATTTTGAGCAAAATGGCACTTCGTTTAAACTTTAATCCAAAATCGGTGTTTTACGAGTCACTGCACTTTGTCTCTATTTTATATAACTTTAGTTTTTTTAACAGGAAGCGACGGCAGCGAGGTCCCTGGACAAATAAATCGTTTGTAGAGAAACAGAAGCATATTTTAGTGGAAAACAAAAAGGTTTCGTTTGTGTATTCTGTGCTATTCTGCTCGAGGGTGGAAACGTAATTGTTATTTCAGACACTTTTTCAAGTAGATACTACCTGAGTAAATTAAATAGGTACATTAACCTTTTGGATACATTCACATAGGTACATCGACTTAGTCCTAAACTAACATAATGGCCGCCTTTCGCTCATTTTTAAGAATTATATAATACCCTGTTTGGTAGAGAATCACTTGTATTTTCAAGTCAGGCAATGTTTGGCGTAGTGGAAATGTTGAGTACAGTTACTTCTAATTAAATATCATACGCAAGATTTTTAAAACTAACGGTAGGCGAGTATTTATTTTTCTTCTACTTCTCTATATTGGATGTTTTGTTATTTTGATACCTCATTAATGTAATTTTACTACATTGCAACTTATTTTTTAAGAGTAAATCTTACTTCTCGCCTACCGGGGTGAGGGCCTGGAGATCTGTATTACAGGTTTACGCCTACTTCAGACTCCAGTCTCTCACAAAGGATATAAATCTAAGTTGTCCTTTACTCTATTTAATAGTTAATATTGTTAAATGTATCCTTTCTGAGGTGATAATAAATATATTTTTATTTATTATTTATTTACCGGAATGTAAACGAGCGACAATGGCGGCAGATAAACCGTACGCGGTTTTCGTTCGCTGTTTCACTATGTTAAATTAGTATTTAAGAGTTATTTTGGATAAATAACTAAAAAAAAATATTTATTACTTATTTATTTCTGACTGAAAATTCAAAACAAGAATGAATGCAAACCAAGTATCTGATCTTTAATAATATATATTATAATGTCTAGGTACTTAATTATTGTCGACTCAGAGGATTAATCATTTAAAACGATTTTGAATCCCAAAGGAAAACGGAGAAAATGGAATTATATTGCTTAGGTAGGGTATAGTGTGTCATATAACTGAATAAATTCACAATAATTAATTATAATTAATACCTTCATTAGTTTCCTTCATATTTAAATATGAAAAAAAGCTAGGTATTACTAAGTTTAAGTCGAAAATGTAGTTTATCTATATAGGTAAGCTTTTATTGCCGCCTTTACGATTCGAAGCTCAATTACAGAATTAAATAATAGTACTAGGTACAGAAGATCCACTCTCTAACAAAACGCGTCTGTTACGATTAGGACAGATATGACCGCTAGGAGGCGCAAGCGCCACGCGCGGCTTATGGCTAGTCACCAAAATTAGTGTGGGACGGATGTACTTGTAGCTACTTGTAGCGAGGTAGCGTCGCGACGAAATCGCGGAGTGAGCCACGCATGGCTCAATGAGGTTGCGTTGTTTTATTTCCGATGCCCTATGGCCACTTTTGGTCTCTAGCATCAGACCAGCTTGATGCTAACATAACATTGCGTTGTCAATTTGTTACTCAAGTCACGTATACACGAGGAACTTTTTCAAATCTTGCATGACACCAACTGAATTAAATAAAAACCTGAAAAATAATATTACTATGCATTGCGCAAAGTAAAGTGTTGGCTTAAAACTGAGCCGAAAAATAAATTAAACTCAGCATAAAATGACGTAATATTTTCCTTTGCACGCGCTCGTGTTAAAATACAACGTGTATACAACAATACAGTAATTCAACGAAGCCGTCTAGACAGGGCCGTCGTGCGGGGTGCGAGGGGTGGGTCGCGCGCACCCTAGCTGCATACATCGCCATTGTTAGTAGCTCGGTACTACTTACAGGGCTAGCGTGTCTTATTTGAAATGTTCTTTGTCTATTGTTGTGACAACCCTACTGTGTTCTTGTGCGGTGTCTACATTTACGCAATCATCAAAGGCGTCAGTCCACTGTTACTTTTTACTCTGTGCCACTGTGAATTTCGGTGGCAACGAGTGCCTGCAGACGATAAAAGCTTTAGTGAACGCATCACTGGCTATGTATTCGTCTACTGTTTATAATACTTGTATCTCATTATGTAGTATCGGTAGTTTGGACAAAGCCTTATAATAATAGTTATAGTTAGCTGAAAAGCGAGCATTGTCAGCATCAACTGATGCAGCTGAATTGGTACGGGGGGCGACTCTCAAACATTTTATGTGTAAAAGGGTTTTTTTTAAGTTTTTACCGTTTAACTTTTATTTAAAAAAAATTACAAACTCACAGTAGATTTCCGGTTATCTGTTAGAGGTCCTGTACCTACTGTCATCACTACCTACACCTTATAAAACAAAGTCCCCCGCCGCGTCTGTCTGTGTTTGTATGTTCGCGATAAACTCAAAACTACTGAACGGGTTTTCATGCGGTTTTCACCCATCAATAGAGTGATTCTTGAGGAAGCTTTAGGTGTATTTGTTAACCCGTGTGAAGCCGGGGCGGGTCGTTAGTTATCAAATAAATGTAAGTGCCATTAAGTTTACTGCAACTGCTGAAAAATTAGATATTGAATGAGATTCGTTGCCTGCACAAGTAAAAATTTAATTAAAAAATATTTGTAGAACAGGACTTAATATTATATAAATCTAAATACTAACTTAATTTTTTTACAGAAAAATGACGAACCTATTTTTGTTCTTACAATAATTTTATTTTTTGTCTTTACATACTATATTACATACTATACTATTTTAGACATTTATGACGTTATTCATAAAAGCGCTAAGAGCCTCAATTAGCTATAGATATGTCTTTGTAAAAAACGAGTAAAAAACGGATAAAACATAAATTAACTAATTGAGGCTTGTAATAGTTATTTGTTTTACAAGGGGGCAAAGTTGTTGTTTAACCGCTCGTGGTAATATTGATACCCGAGTAAGCGAAAGATTCCAAAATTGAACCACGAGCGTTGCGTTTGGTTCGAAAAATGGAATCTTGAGCGTTGCGAGGGTTAAACAAAATGTGCCCCTGAGTGAAACACAAAATTTTTCACCACACCAACCCGAAGCAAATATTATGTGTAAAATATCAAACAAAATCAAATTCAAATGAATGTTGTTAAATATTTAATCCAAAATCATCATTTAAAAGTCAATTCTACCAGCAAACATAAAAAAACAACTCACAATTTGCATTTGATTACATTGCCTCATATGTGAATTACTGATAGCAAAGTGCAACTTTGCTATCGGTTTTTGAAGTGCAAAGTAAGCCTTTCCGAGCTGGTGTGGTGAAAAGTATGATGTTGATGAATAAGGGCGTTAGAAGTTAGAAATAAACCATAATCTATCATTTATATCTACTCCAGCAGACCAGTAAGCTACAATCCGTCCGTTACGAAATCGTCCATGACCCGTTGAGCCCGCATGTTCCAACTTATTCGTAGCTATAACAGCTTTATAAACTCCTAAAACTTCATTCAAGTTATCGGAAATTGCCCGGGCCCTGAAAGGTCGCCCGCATTGAGTTAATACTAACATCCGGCTTCCGATCCTATCTTATTTATATATAGGTATACGGTTTTATAACCCTCACCATTTAAAGAGCAGCGGTGAAATACTAAATTAATGAGTTCACTAATAATCGATAATAATGAGGTATCATCACAGGGCGGACATTTTTATACCAAAAATCTAAATTTTAGAAAAGTAACATAGGAAAAATAATATAGAGTGTACGTAAAAACTAGAAAAGTCAAATCCTGAACTTTATTTACTTCACTCCAAGCACACTAGAACTTGGCACCCATATAGATCTCAATTCTTTTTCTGGCGAAGTCAACAACGACGAATATTCTTAATATTGAACTTGGCTCTCATTTCACATTTATGTTTTTGTGTATTGCAAGGTTTTCATATTTGCTACAATTTTGATGTTGCTAATTGGGTCTTTAAATCCTGCATTGCGGAAAGTTCCTGGAAAAGAGAATTTAAAATGAGGAGAATTATTAATGTGTACGTCTGCGTCATTTTGTTTCGAGAGAAACGAGAGTTCTCGGTATATTGAGTAGGTAACTTTTGTTAATTATTATTTTTTTTTTTATTTATTTGCATAGGGAAACAAACAGCATATAATTACACATATAGTTAAAATAATTAAGTTAATACAATTGCCAGAACAGTTTCCACTTGAGGGTAACACAATTATTGCTCTGAGAGAAGTAGCATGCACTTATATAAATTAACAAGGCAATTACAAACTAAACCTAAAGATTATACAATTAATGACAAAGGACTACAATGAATACCAAATGACAAGACTACAATTAATGACAAAATGTATGGAACAAGTTAATTAATTACAACATTCAAGAAGAAGAAGCGTTTTATACAGATTTGCTGCATTTAAAGTTAGTGATCATTGTTTGATAATTATTTATTATTATTATCATTTGTTTTCTTTTTTGTTACTTTCATTGCAGATACAAATTTAGTGGGATTTAAGTGAAACATGTCTATATGTAAATATTTCTTATTATAAGTACTACATGCTCTTACTAAATACTTATTGTTTGCATATCTTTATTTAATATATAATTATGGTAAAGACTCGACTTTTAAATCAAGTATTAATTTAAAAATGAAATCACGAAATATTTCAGAGTTAGGTACAAAGATAAGCATTTATTAGTGAGAGTATTCTCCTTAATTAATGGCTACGCTTACGTTTATAAAAAAATGTTAAAATACTATAGCCATAACTAGGACACAATAAAAATGTAACATTTAATTAAGCATAATACCTATACTTGCTTCGGGACGAACCGACTCTGTACGTATTATACTGTACTATATGTACAGTCACCTGCAATAGTATATTACTCTTCGAAGGCCGCAAAAATATGTGACACGCTCTTATGGATCTACAAATAAGATCGTGTCATTCTAGAGGACCAAAGGCAGAATTGGACTGTAATACTAAATAATCAAAACAAGAATTAATTACTAAGAATTGTCACTTTTAATCTGTCCATTCCTTTTACGTATTTGTCCATGATCTCCCTAGCAGTGTTGGCCGAAACGTTAATGCAATTGACCATTATGACCATTAACCATTACAAATTGAATCGTAAACTATAACCGTCCGTTACCGTTTACGGTTCAATTTGTAATGGTTATGGTCAATTGCAATTAACGTTCGGCCAACACTGCAGTCCCTAGGGCAAACATGGAGGGTCTCAAGGTATACCATTATCATAAGGATTGCATTAAGTTCAGCGAAAATCAGGCATATATTAAAACAACAAAAGCTTTATCGATTACGCTGCAAAAGTTGTAAAGTCTGGAAGCTATTTTACATATCGTGGGCTGCTTTTCCTTTCATATGTTTATGCTCAGACCCCTCTTAGCATATAATAATACTTTATACGACGCTGGATTTTATTAAACTAATTTAAATATCTTATAAAAAACAGAGATATCTGCTACGAAATATTGTTAATGAAATAAATTCATATATTATAGATGTCATCTATACCTACTAGGTAGGTATTGATAGAGAATCAAGCCACGGAAAATGAGTAAATCCACTTTTTAGTGTCACTGCCATGGTTACGTTCTCCTGGACAACTTATAAAACCCTAATTTTATGGTATTACAATTGATCAAAGATGCATATTAATTGTGGTATTTAGGTAAAATCGGTTTCTATAATGCTTACCTAGTAGGTACTAAGTATGTTAGTAGGACGTGATACAACATTTCTTCTAACAAACTGTACCACTATTGTCCCTTGGACCATGGGACAGGATATGAATACAAAAAGTAGATCTACCCTAGTCCATTTTTAGGGTTCCGTACCCAAAGGGTAAAGGGTTACTTTTCTATTACTAAAACTCCGCTGTCCGTCTGTCCGTCCGTCTGTCTGTCACAGATGATGTATTTCTGTTGCCGCTATAACAAAGATTAAAAAAACAATATTTAAATGGGGCTCCCATACAACGAACGTGATTTTTTGCCGTTTTTTGCGTAATGGTACGGAACCCTTCGTGCGCGAGTCCGACTTGCACTTGGTCGGTTTGATTGTATAGGTATTAAACGAACAAAACTAATACAATGGTCTGTGAATTACATCTGTAGAAAGGTTTGCGATTTCTTATTAAGTTAAGCACAGTTTAAAGTGGGTAATAACTTTCGATGAGATGCACGCTGGAGCTCAAAGTGCATTTCCTAGTTTTCTCGCCTCTTCGCTTATTAAGTATGTACCGTGATATCGCCGCCTGCATGTTTATAAACTTTACGTACATATGGAGCTACTTTACCGCACTAGTGCGATAATTAGCGCATTACGCAACTATCTCGAAAATTCAAGGTAATGTACCTACTGTAAAACGTTGTACGATACATGTGCGAATAGGTAATTCGCAATTGTATCGTAATGTACTATTATCGCGGACCTATTTGTAAAAGTTACAAAGTATTACGAAACTGAATAAAAATAAATAAATTTATTTTACTGCCATCTGAATAATAATGTTCATGTTTTTTTTAAATCAATGTAATTAATTTATTTGTGTGTCGTTGGCGTAATACGTGTCGCCATTCAATTTTAGATTAAGTCAGGTCCCCACAGAAAACCAGCGCCACGGTCTGCCGCGGCATCATGCTGAGTGGGGATCCTATTTTAGCGTCCTAATCTGTTTTATGTCTGCATACTTTTCTTTTTTTTCATGTACTATGTTGTGACGTTAAAATAAATGTTTTTCTTCTTCTTCTTCATCTGTCGCTTTGATTTTAGGAGGAAAAACTGTCCTTCACGAGGTTAAAACATGTACACATTACAAGAAGCTAAATATATATTCCATCGGTGTCCTATTTGGTAAGTGGACCAATTTTTATTTAGTTGTCGATTGACCAATGGACCAATTTTTATTAGTATTTGTTGTTATAGCGGCAACAAAAATACAATAATCTGTGAAAATTTCAACTGTCTAGCTATCACGGTACATGAGATACAGCCTAGTGACAGACGGACAGAGGTGTCTTAATGGGTCCCGTTTTTACCCTTTGAGTACGGAACCCTAAAAAGAGTAAACAAAATCTACCCTCAAATGGCTTCTTAAGCCAGTTGAAGGTACTTAGTTGAAAACATTACATGATCCATGGTATAATAATATACTCCGCCTGGTACTCCATTCCGAGATTCGCGTATGACCTAACTGACACGCGCCTACGTCATCATGCTGTTTACAGGTTCTCAAACTTTGAAATGTGGGAGAATTTTAACCAACGGTGAAAATTATTTTAACGGCATTAATCATGTAGAAACATAGTAAAATAAAACAAATCTAATGTATTAAATTTAACTTTATTTATCTATACAAGACAAACGTTTGAAAAACTAATTCACAGTTACACATTAATTACCAAGCTTACGGCGTGAAAAGTTTGGAAAACACTGCGACTGCTGACACTGAGCGAGAAGGAAATAACAATTAACACGCGTTCGACAAGGATGACGGTCAGGGCATGAAGTTATCTAGATCCGAATTGTCAAATGTGCACAGCGCTATCCTGTGTTGCCAGTAGTATAAACAGAATTACCCGAAAGTCTGAAATTTCTTTCGTGAATCGGAAGATATTGCTAACGAGTAATTAAAAATGACGTGTTATTGTAAAATTTAAGCTAAAATACATATAAATGAAAATTATAAAATTATAAAGAAATATTTTAACTTATTAACCATAGGTATAATGTACCCATGTAACATGTTATGTTGAAATAATGTTATTGTGACGTAGGCCCGTGTCACTCTGGGAATGGAAGACCATGTTTTATTAGACCATGACATGATCAAATAATGTGGGTTAAAGTCAGTTCGTTCAGGGCATGGTATAATAATATACTCCGCCTGGTACTCCATTCCCGTCTTTTCTAGGTCACCTAACTGACACGGGCTTACGTCATCATGCGACAGCGCTATATGATAATATGCGATAGCGCTATATATAGCGGCCATGTTGTTGTGACGTAGCCCCGTGTCACTCTGGGAATGGAAGACCATGTTTTATTAGACCATGACATGATCAAATAATGTGGGTTAAAGTCAGTTCGTTCAGGGCATGGTATAATAATATACTCCGCCTGGTACTCCATTCCCGTCTTTTCTAGGTCACCTAACTGACACGGGCTTACGTCATCATGCGACAGCGCTATATGATAATATGCGATAGCGCTATATATAGCGGCCATGTTGTTGTGACGTAGCCCCGTGTCACTCTGGGAATGGAAGACCATGTTTTATTAGACTATGGTTCAGGGACTGATCCAGATGGTTTTATATTAGGTCGGTTAAACCAATAAATGTTATAACTACCCGAAAATGTACAAATTGTTTGTTTACTTTTATTTCAATACCTAAAGATACAGATTATAACTCTAAGTATCTATTGAAATTGCTATCCCTACATTCCCTACACGTAATAGAGCTGCTGACCAATGCAACATAATATAAAGATGGCGGAAAATATCGAGGAAACCTGTGTCCATGTGGAAGTGAAAGGATTCGTGCTTACGACTACATAGTTGCATTCTCGAGTAGTCTACAGACATGGATTTACATTTCATTTTAATATTGTGCCTGAGTGTTTGTGGACTGTGCTCGGCATTCTTTTTATTTAAAGGTAAGAACACAATAGGGTAAAAAATATTTTGGGAAATAATCAGAATGTAGAATCCTGGAGACTATCCTGGAACTATTGAAGTATAGCTAAATTGTATTTTATTTTATTTGAGAACACAAAAATACCGAAGGAAAAAAGACCTCGGCAATAACCCTTCCTTACATTGCACATCTAATCTATCTATCTATTTAATACCTTTAAACGAGCAATTCTTTTATATATATATATATATATTTCGGGGATCTCGGAAACGGCTCTAACGA
This sequence comes from Cydia splendana, assembly GCF_910591565.1. Taxonomy (NCBI): domain Eukaryota; kingdom Metazoa; phylum Arthropoda; class Insecta; order Lepidoptera; family Tortricidae; genus Cydia; species Cydia splendana. Next base: position 6,347,318 of record NC_085974.1, read on the forward strand.
TTTCGATGAAATTTGCTATATAGGTGATTTTCGGTGTCGAAAAATCGATCTAGCCAGGTCTTATCTCTGGGAAAACGCGCATTTTTGAGTTTTTATATGTTTTCCGAGCAAAGCTCGGTCTTCCAGATATTAAGTACTTATTCAAGAAATTCAAACAAAGTGCTCTACCGGTACCGAGTAGTCAGTGCAAATAATGGTTACCAGAATGCACGATAGCTGGATAATCATTATTAATGAATATCTAAATTTTGTGGCAAAACGTTTGTAGGCATGTTAGTTCTACATGTTTCCGGAACACATATCTTATAATAACATCAATAAGTATTGATCGGAAACATGTAATCCCTCTTCCTGAATTTAATCATTCACCCAATCAAAGCTGGTAAGATACCTCCCCGATGTGATCCGTAGCTGTATACCGAGTTCGGTTATACAAATATACAGGTGGAACAGAACGAAGGACTTTTACGGAAACTGGGAATTGTTCAGGCTACGTACTTTATTTTTCACTTATTAATCACGTTAATATTTTTAACCGTTTTTAAGATACCTACTGTTAAAAAACATTAGTGCGAAAATCTGTATGTTTCAACCCTAGCAAGTAGGGTCCTATTGAATGACATGCCATGTGTCAATTTAAAATGTAAATGACTTTGTAGGGTTGTCACTGATATAAAAATATTCCATTTTATAGATTTTGTATTACTTTAAATCCAGTTTAACGATTATAATAACTCGATTGTAGATCACTAAGATAACACTATCCTTTCAGCTCAGTCTCTAGAAATGTTCCATCCTGTATAGGTATAGGGTACCTAATTCAGGAGACGTGAGCAGGATTAGGTAAGCCTACGGATTCAGTAAATCAGTATTGTTTGGAGAGATTGGAAAATTTACAATTAGAATAGGTCTGTCAAATACCGATACTCTTTACTTTATTCGTGACAAGTATCAAATTGAATGTCATTCCGTTACTTTTGAAACATCGTATCACACTCAATTGTGACCATTGCATGTCACTGTGTGTCAATTAAAGAGATTTTATTAGTTGCTATGTCATTATCATTAATTAGTTGTTACAGGGTGACCATAATTGTAGCGAATTGAAGTCTTACCTACTTAACAAAAAAGTAAAAACAAAGGGATAAATGTGTAGTTGTTTCACTTTGGTAAACCGATCCTTTAACATTTACTGGGTGTGTAGGGTTGGTCCTGCCCATGTTCCATGAATCACCCTGTATAATTCTCAAAGCCTCAAGAACAACATAAGCAACGTTTTCAAACACGCCAACATTGTGTTAGTTAACAATTACGTGCTTACGTAGGTACACATTGTTCTGAAAGTTTCAAGTTTGAGGTCAGAGATACTGACAATGAGAAAATTCAGTCAAGTGAAACCGGAGGCAACCAATTAGTATCTGAGCCGGCTTAGACAGCACATAGCAGACAAGGGAACATGCCATGTATACATGTAACTTAACAGTTTAGTTATTGTTTTAGCTTAGAGGATATAACCAAACGGAGACGCCATGTCTGTAATTTTCGGTACAAAATAGTCTGCCGATTTTTGCGGGGGAGGGGCACGTCAAATGTATACGTAACGTAAAAATAGTCATGTCAGATAAACGTCAGTCCATACAAAGCGTATGACCATTGGCCGCCTATTTTCGATAGAGGGGAACGCCTGTTAATGGCTACTCCGTTTGGTTATATCCTTTAAGGTTTTAGGATTTAATAATTAATTTAACAAAATAGAATTCCCCTGCGTCTTGCTGTGGCAGTACGCTGAGTAGGGCCTCTCTTTGTAACTATCTGGTGTGCCTTAAATAAATGTATTTTCTTCAAACAATAGGTAATCAATCCTATTGAAAATATGTAGCTACTAAATTAAAACATACAAATCTTCGATCTTTGAAATAAATAACAGATAGTCTGTTCGAGAAACTGAAAACGGTGAAAAATAGAGATAATACTCCTAAACATACGTGTGATACCTCATTAGAATCGTCATGATACCTAGAAAAATGTATTTGAAGCGTGTATTAGCACAAAAAAATATCAAAAGTTATAAGCAAAAAAAGGGGGAAAAAAGTAGATATTTTTTATTTCCCCAATATCTCAAAAAGTATTCATATTTAAGAAACGAAAATTAATATTATTAAAGAGGAGGATATTTTCAATAAAACATTCCATACTTGCAGAACTGTATCTCCATTATTTATACTTTTTATTCAACGCTGAACACAGCCTTCCGCGCCTCATTTTCGGGAAACGCGCGCGGCGTGAAAAAGCGATTACGTAACATTAAATATAATTTTAAAGGCATTAAATATTCATTGAAAAAATAAAAAAATATATATTGTATTTAAAACATGTCAACAAATGTACTACTTGTAGAAATTTATCTTAAAATTATTTTTTCAACAAGTTAGGCAATTGTTAATTAGCAACATTTTCCCAAACTTCCTTCTTTATTGAAAACGTTCAGCGTTTACCTTGTTCAGCGTTGAATAAAAAGTATAAATAATGGAGATACAGTTCTGCAATTATGGAATGTTTTATTGGAAATATCCTTCTCTTTAATAATATTAATTTTCGTTTCTTAAATATGAATACTTTTTGAGTTATTGGGGAAATAAAAAATATCTACTTTTTACCCCTCTTTTGCTTATAACTTTTGATATTTTTTGTGTGCTAATACACGCTTCGAATACATTTTTCTAGGCATCATGACGAATCTGATGAGGTATCACACGTATTTTTAGGAGTATCATCTCTATTTCTCACCGTTCAGTTTCTCGAACAGACTAAGAGTTCTGAGGTAAAGGTAGCGAAATCTTAAATGTTTACCTGCCAATATTCAGTAGGTAGTTACTGTAAAATTGTAATTGATTTGTCAAAAAACTTTTGTCAGAAACTTATGTTAAGTACCATTTTTGTTTCTTTTATTACTGTTTTTAAAAGTAAGAAACTTATTAGGTAGATATAGGAAGGTAGGTACAATACAATACAAAACAAATATTCTTTATTGCTCACCAATATGAAAAAGAACATGATATACAAATTCAGCACCTACCGTATTACTTGAAAAATATAAATGAGACTTACAAACAGTTAGGTAATATGAATTAATTTTAGTTTTTAATTTTTGTTTGTAAGTTTTATTTTAAGTCCTTTTATTGTTTGTTGTAGTTTTATTTGTTTTAGTAATAAACGAAACATTAAAAAAAAGTTAAAATGAAAATAAAGTTATTACCGTAAAACGGGGTGAGTAGGTTTCGCGGGGAGCTATGGGTTATGAATGGGGAGAGAAGGATTGAGAGGGGGGTGAGGTGGGTTTTTAAGGCTACTGCTACAAAAATAATGTATTCCAATTTAAAATGGAGCTATAGTAATTTCATAATAAAAAAAATCCATCCAACAATCTTCCAAAATCACCTTTGTATGAAAAACCCTCTCACCCCAAATACGAAGCACTACGGGGTGAGGTGGGTTTTCCTCTTTATCGTCAAAGTTATGAAATGGAACTACCCAAAATAAAATACAAACTAAAATACAAACGTCCGAACCCCTTATTATATACACCATTCAGTTTTCACATGTAAAAATAAAATTTTATCAAGGTTTGAAATTCAAATTTCACCCAACTCACCCCATTTTACGGTACCTACATTTCATAATGTACTTACATGTGTGTGAAAGCACAACCAAAGTGTTTTTCCGGAACATGGGATAGTAACAATTGTTGCGCTGTTGTCTTGTAACATTTATCGCAATAAATTTTATTGTTTTTGTAGTAGCTTGCTTCAAAATGATCTGTGGTTTTCCGTATAGCCTTAGCTTAAGAAATTATTGTTATGAGCAATATATAGAGTCTAAGTTCCGGGGAGCATCGTCATTCTGAAAGTTATTTCTTATTATTATTAGAAATAAGCATAAAACAAAATTTGCTTTTTTACAGACAAGGGGAAGCCACTAATATTTTGTTACAAAATATGCCCTCTGTACTGTTCTAAACATGCTACCAAGAGATATGATCATGGTAAAGAGTACATTTTATTATCTAAATAAATAGAGTTATTTAGACCAAGATAACTATGCAAGGATTTTTGATAGCACAGACTGTGCAAGTGTTATTTATCGTCATAATTTCATAGAAGTTTGACGTTTAAAATAACTCTTGCTCAGTCGCTGCAAATTGCTGCAGACTTATCTTGGTTTAACTCTAAGGTCACTGTGGGTAAGGGTGGGTCCGTCTACAAGGCAAGTCCGTCAACACGTTATAACTTTTGAATTTGAAGCTGATTTGAAGGCATATATGCCGCTTTGGAGTCCAGTCGATTAACCAGTGTTTCGCGCTAGTTCCGTCACTGTAAAACAGATGGCGCTGTGACAACCAACTTCAGAGCAATCCGCCTAAACAAGTCATTTCGTGTTTTGAACTCGAAGTCATAGTGCGACAGCCGTTCGAATTTTTTTTGTTAAAAATTGTTTTTGAAAAGATTGTGCATCAGATAGTAACTACGTAGGTAGCATAAGAACCAGCTGTTTTATTCTATGTTTAAAATATCAGAAATTTACTTGGTTTCGTAATTAAACGTTCTACCATTTATCACATTAAGATTTGACTAAGTTGGAAAGTCCGTCTATTATGTACAAGGCAAGTCCGTCATATACTTTCGTTAAATCAGAGGTTACCAACTGTTTTTGCGACTTTAATATTGTAACGATTTGATAAGGTATCAACAAATCCTCCTGACTCTGCGCATGATGTTATTTTACTAAATCTTGATCTCAGTAAATTAAAAGACGCGATTAAAATTCATTTTAAAATTACTATTGATCTTTTATTTCGGAAATGAAAAAAATAATTACGTGTAATTATTTGCCAAAAAAGGTTTACCACCTCATTTTCGTAGTATATGCCGAAAAATGACGTTTATTTGGAATCTGAACCCTATATTAACAAGTTTAAAGTACACTTTTCATTGTCTTGATTCGTTCTTTTTAGGAATTCGCCTACGAACATATACGCACTCATAGATTGGCTGATACATAACTAGACGGACTTCCCTTAAACTGCACGGTAAGTCCGTCTACTCGCCGAATTAAAAAAAATACTTTTGTTTTTGCTTAATTTGTGTTTGAAATAATCTGTCACTAACGCTAAAGTATTAATTATTAAATTCTTCATCGTATGCGATTACAAGCGGTAACGTAGGTGAATGATTAACGTAACTAGATCACTCAAAAGTGAAAAAAAAGTACCGGTCTTGCCCACAGTGACCTTATATATTTTATGAGATAATAAAATATAACAGTGAATTTTTAATAAATATGTATTGAAATTGATTTCAGATGAATCTTTTCTAACTTATCTGCACGACAACCCCTATGCCAACGAAGAAGTCTTCGCGAAATACGATTTTTCTCACTGGAGTTCAATAACCAAATCGACCAAATCACCGACTACGAGTACTACCACAAAACAGCCCACATATTTGGATTACAACCCATATTTTGTTGACGACGGATCTGGAGATTTTGACCACTTTCCACATCATTATTACGCACACTGGAATCTAAAAACGCAGCAACCAAGTACCACTGAAGCGCCTAAAACGACCATGGAACCGCCCGTCTACCTAGATCACAATCCATATTTCATCGACGCGCCTGAGATAGACTATCACCCCGCACCTCACTTTTGGAAACCCAAACCAACAACAACAACCACTACAACAACAACAACAGAAAAAACCCCGATTTATTTAGACCACAATCCATACCTTATCTGGCCCGATGACGATTACTATCCAAGCCATTATGGGTGGAAACCGAAGCCAACTTCCACTGCAGCTCCTACTACAACCGAAGAACCTACTTTCATTTGTCAGGTCTGCAAAGAAAAATGTAAAGATAAATTTTCTTAATCTTTTTGTGTGTATCCTTGCTTGCTCGATTGCGTACTTGTATAACAGTTATTTATGAAGCCCAAAATCCAGGCTTTATTCCTCTACTTCATTGATGTCATTGGCAGGTCTAGTGATGGCAAATAGACTTATCTATACTAACAGCATTAGAGCGGGTACTATTTACTTTACTAATATGGTACCTATAAAATCTCGTTCATATAAGAACAACAAAAGTAATTACCAAGAAAAATATCTAATATTGACAATCAATAACTAGCCTATTTTCTTAGATTCTTAAAGGAATCAACGTAAAATACGCCTAGTATTTACGTAAGAGTAACCGAGAGAAAATGTTTTGTAACAAATAGGAGGTGACATGAGCATAAGTAAAAGCCCTATTCGAACTTCAAAATTGATTTCTTTTCGATGTCTCACGCAGCGCTTTTCGCTCGCTAAATAGAGTTGATAGGCACTATGACTCCTGTCAAAATGCCGTCATGACGACATAATTTGTAAAACTCTAATAAAAAGATTTTTTTTTAACAGAAATTGCATTTCACGTGCACCTATGAGTGCGAGTAAAATGTCTTATGAGACGACTCCTGATAGTCCTGTAGGGCTAAGATGGTCGGCTCTTTATCATTTGTCACCATGCCTGTCACGTTCTAACAAATATGTAAGTGCGAAAGTGACGCATGGCATGACAGTCATTTTTCACCATGCCTGTCACGTTCTAACAAATATGTAAGTGCGAAAGTGACGCATGGCATGACAGGTGATAAAAATGCGACCATGTTACCCGTTCTGATTGCATTTCGCTAGCATTAATCAACGTGAGCCGCTAAAGGGGCCCACTGATTAGGTACTAGTCCGCCGGACGATATCGGACTGTCAGTTGAACTCAAAATTTGACAGCTCCTAACAACTGACAGGCTGATATCGTCCGGCGAACTGGTACCTAATCTATGGGCCCCTTAACGCTGATTGGTGCTCACGGTCAAGGTCGTAACAAAATATGTAAGATGGAAACCATCATCATCTTCCTCGCATTGTTTCTTTTAGATATTTGGGCTCTTCATTATGTTTCATAAATTACCTACCTACCTACATCATACGGTCAGTATTTTGCCTCTTGCTAGTTTTTGCTAACGACTTTCGAGTTCACAGCTTTAGCGAAAGTTACTACAATAAAAAGTGATATAAACTGCACACGTTATTGTAGAACGTACAACTGACATCTCTCATTGTGATTTGTTGCTGATTGTTGTTCTTGGAAATATGGTGTGAAACTGTTTCGTTGCGATAACTCGTGTGGTTATTTTCTTTCACATCACCTATTCCTAAAAGGGCTTTTTCTTCCCCGCTAGGAGGGATCAAAGTGGCAGTTTTCTTCCCTGCTAGGAGGGATCAAAGTTGCACTTTTCTGTTCTAGGTCAATTTTTTTTTCATTTTTACATACAATTTTTTTAACTTAAATAGTGTTTTGATACATGATAATTTCCTCATTTATTTATTTTTTTTATTTTCCTCATAGTTGATGTGAAAAGCAGTATGTGTCACACGGTATCAAAATTATTTCGTCTTGGGCGTTACCACTTGAATCCCTCATTACTTATTTTAAAATTGATTTTAATCTGTCTGTATATTTCTGAACTATCAAAGTGGCACTTTTCTGTTCAACGACATTTCATTGCCAGTATAAAATATTAATACATAATTAACTATGAACATCGTATGTACAGCCTGGCAAAAAAGAGTAGAAATTAAAAAGTGGCAACACTGTAGTGTCATCACTAAGATTTTTTATTTTCCTCATAGTTGATGTGAAAAGCAGTATGTGTCACACGGTATCAAAATTATTTCGTCTTGGGCGTTAACACTTGAATCCCTCATTACGCTCCGGGATTCTACTTTAGAATCCATCGCTTCATTCAGGATTCAATGTACGCCCTTGACGGAAATATATCATTTTGATCCCTTGTAACACAAACTACTATTTCTTTGTGGATTTTTACGACATTCCAAATATATTATTAAGTTTCAAATTTCAAGGCCCGTTAATATCTATGTAACTATTGTTTTTTTATATACATAGGTATATTTAGAGTTATGCAGATAGAAATTATAACTTATATCAATAACATCATTAACCGATTGATATAAGATTTAGAAATCGGAGTTGGCCGCGAGTAGTTTATATCGGATTAGCTTCATAGAGAAATTGCATTTAAAACTAGACTTGAATGATGTAGTGCTATCTTTATGAGCTTACCTACTACGCATAAGTAAATTAAGTAACTTAGCTTAGTTTGAGAAAAGATTCCATTAATTTTCAGAGCAAATTGTAAATTGAAATTTCCATAGAAAACTAGTGATACATATTGGCATTACAAATTAATCTTATAGTCTTTTTTTGTCTGTATCTACATACAGACAAAAAAAAATACTATTCTATAATAGTACTCTCAATCGCGTTCTATTCAAAATTTATTTTATATTTGGAAAAAAGCTAGTTGTGTCTTTGCAAAATGTGTATGTAGCTCTGTAAGCGTGTTAAGCATGTATCGATATCTAATAGTTATTTGTACAACAAGAGATCAAAGTTTGATATTTCTGCGAGTGCTTATTTTGAGTCCCGTGCAAGCGAAAGATTCTATAATAGATTCACGAGCGTAGCGAGTGAATCTAATTTAGAATCTTGAGCGTAGTAAGGGACTCAAAAGCGCACGAGATGTAAATAACTTTGATCTCGTGTAGTACACAAAATTTTTCACACCTTAGCAGTGAGAACATACCTATTAAACAACTTGAAAAATGTAATCCTTCTTCGTTTCTTAATACCTATGCACTCATGTTTTCTTAAGATATACAAACAATTAAGTTTAATTACCGCAATCTAACACAAAAACAAAACGTAATAATAAATTTCAGTAAAATAATATGGAAATAAAGAAACATCAACTGACACTTCAACCAACAACTTTTTTTTGTAAAAAAAGAACGTTGTAAGATACGGTCCGAATTGCGGATACGTACTATTTGTCAACTATAGTAGAAATTCTTAAAAGTAAAATAATTAATCTTGCGTGATAATCTGTGTATTTTTTGAGTTCATTATTTTAATTGTACAATAAAATACCTAAAATATAGTATTTTTATCAAATCTTAAACTTTATTTTAATTAAATAATTATTTAGAATTCATACTCGTACGGAGCTCGTAGGTGGTTTGGAACGATGCGTTCTGAAGTTTTTCGGGGGTCTATTATAAACACAATAAACAGTCAATACACAATAAACACAATAAACAGTCAATATACCGTTGAATGTCGTTTGAACTTTTTTTCGTCTGTTTCTTTTTGCTAACAGTGTGAAAGGGACAGAGATAATAGAACCCAAGTATTTCGAACTTGTATTAGACCCCGCATGTTGAAATGACATTTGACTATAAAGGTCACTTGAATGTCATTTTGTCTCACTCAGTGAGCAAAATCGCATTTTGCTCACTATTTTTAAGAAGCAAAGTACCCTTGTTCGAGCTGCTGAGGTGAAAATATAATTTCAACTTAGTTACGTAGCTCGTGTAAATTGTACAATACAACGAGTTCCATTAATAAGTAGACCCATGTAGTTTGTATTCTATGCTATGTTTGATATTCATGCTTTTAAGTGGACAACTCTTACATTGAAGTAACAACCGGGAATACATGTTACTTATACGAGTATATGCGTTAGATAACACGATGAGCCAGTTAAGAGGATACTTGGATGATCGCTTCTCCATACAATTGTAGTCCCAATTTTCCTTTCTGAATATTGGCATTATGATTAAGATGTCATATATTAACGTTAGCTGTGCACCCGTGGCTTTTTTAGATTTTTATAAAAGTTAGATAGCTGGGAAACACATTCCTTACAAATTATTAAAAGCTCATAACTCTTATAATAATTTAAAAATTAAACGATGGGGCATAACTGTAGTTAATATATATTGAATTGTGTAAAAATATTATAAAAATAAATGTTAATATCCAGAGAAGAGAATGGAGACCACGTTTGTATGGAATAGCGGGGAACCCGCAATCGTTCACTTTCGTCCTAACCTCCTAAGGTCCTACCTATAGTACTTATTCAGTTCGATGAAATTTAAATCATATCAATTGGAACAGACTCGCATTTGTTTTGTTTCGTTCAATTTTCAAACAAAACCAAAATCAACTCTATTCCCTGCACTAAAGGTTCAAATTTCAGTGGCAAATTCTGGATTTCTCATTTGTATGCCTGGGCCTTAGAAGGCTAAGACCCGGGTCATCTTAAGCTTACTTATCTAACCGGTTTGTTGATCATCATAGCGCATGATAGGTAATTATCGAGTCGAAAATTGTCTAGACAATCTAGACATAAAATACCTATATGTATCAAGTTTCCCGTATTTGATTCATCATATACTTCAAAACTTTTCATTGGCTGTCTCGAAAGTTTGATAGGATCGTATTAAAGTAACAAAAGACGGTGTTACATTGTGTAGGAGGCGTATTCTGATTGTGACAACAGGTTATGAATTAGATCTAGATTTGTTATAGATATGATATGCCAGTGTCAAAAGTGACGTATGAAAATATGGGCCTGATTCGGATTTTGAAATAGATATCTATTAGATATCTTTTAGACATCACCAAGATACGATAACGATATGTTTAAGATCTAACCTGTCAAATTTGACATTTGCGCGATTCTGGAGATACTCTTGAACGATTTCCACAGCAAATGACTTAAGAGATCCAATTCACATCTAATAGATATTATCTTACTCTATCTAACGTAAAAGTGACATTGGTTGCCCGAATTGCGCTGCAAAAGAGGACTAGTTGATATCTAAACTATAACGTATCTAGAATGGATCTAGTACGTGTCGTCTCTTGTGAATATCTTGAAGTTCGAATACGGCAGTCAGCCGTATTCGAACAATGAGATAAGTCAAATACTAGATATTGAAACGATATGGATTGGATATGTCAGTGTCAAACAAGTGTCAAAAGTGACGTTTTTGTTTGAAGAAACGTCAATTTTGACACTTGTTTCAACAATTTTGACATTTTGAGTATGTCTCTGTTGAATATATATCACCTGAACTTGAGTATGAACTTTTATCACAGGGCGGACACGCCATACATCAAAAACCATTTGCGTTTATATGTGTGCGCGGCACGTCTGTACACGTGTCATTGTGTATGTGTGGGTAAGTCGCTTTACTGAGAGGACGCCAGAAGTCCGTCAGATTCATGTCGCGGCCATGTCGCGGCCATTCGCGGCCTCGCGGGGCGAGGTAATGCAAGTCGGGGCGGTGCGTGGCCGTTCTGTATGATAATACTATTACTTATTCTGTGCTTTTATAAAATACTTATGTAAGTATGGAGTTTGTTTTTCGCTCCTAACTTTTATAATAATCAAAAAATCAAATGAAGCTCATAGCTGTTTCAAATTAAAATCAGAATAGATACGCATCCTGCTATATTCTGTATTACTGAGTATATCACTTCGCCTCGCGTATAAAATAAAGCTTAAACATTAGGGTGATTCACTTTTGTATGGAGAAAAAAAAGTTGTAATATTTTTCCTGACTTTGCTCACCAATGGAGTCTCCCCACACTAAAAACTATCTATTTCAATTTTCAAAAGAATCGAATAACGTTTAGAGGTTGCACAAGTTGAAAAGGTAGAGTGAGAACCCCATACATTGCGTGAAAATGAACTATGTTCTAAAATGACAAAATATAATGAACTGATACTAAAATCGAATGAGAAAACTGAATTTTGCGTCTAAAACATGATAAAAGCACTTTTCCTTTGGAATCAGGTGGAAAGACTGAAAAATCTTAATTAGAACATTTATCGAGTAACCAAAATCCAAGTTTCCTACTAATTTCCCTCCGATGTAGAGTCGTTGGTTATTTGAAAAATCTTTGTTGATGTTGTGCAACCTCTAAATGTTGACCGATTTTAATTTTTTTTAACGTATAATATTTTTTTATCAGTTAGAACAAGAATTCGAGCAAAGTCAGATGAAAATCGAAAATTCGGAAAAATGAAACACCCTATTAAACATGCTACCTGGATAGGAGGGTAAACAAGTTTGGAATTTGCAGTTTCTCGCAAAAGTTACAAGACTTACAACAATTCTATTTGTTTTATTTTAAGTGAAGATAATTGTTTTGTTTTGACGGACGGCACGTTACAAGGCTGCTGCTTTATTAAATGTACATATTTTCCTTGTAATATTAGAAGTTAACGGCAGTGTTGGCCGAAAGTTAACGCAAATTGAAAATGCTGGCCATTAACCATTATAAATGGAATCGTAAACTGTAATCGTCCGTTACGGTTTAAGGTTCAATTTATAATGGTTAATGGCCAACATTTTCAATTCGCATTAACTTTCGAGCTTTCGGCCAACACTGGTTAACGGAATGCGTTAATAATTCAAACACTGTTTCCGAGTTGCCATCACCCACACTGTTAACTGTACATCGGTGGACCTTGTGCCTTTTCTAATAAGGTCCACTGATGTACTTAGGAGTATTGCTGTTTGTACGCTACTCTATTGGCTACGCTCCGCTGAGGTTCGTTTTAGAGAAATGGCACTGTTGTCCGTAATATAAAAGCCAATTATAATATGGTACGCAGTATCTGTTTTTCGATAAAGATGATAATTTAGGTACCAATAGGTTTTAAACTAACACGGTCATTTAAGGGGCCCACAGATTACCAGTTCGTCGGACGATATCAGCCTGTCAGTTAAACGCAAAAGGTACCAGTTCCGAACAACTGATACACACACACACACACATGATGACAGGCTGATATCGTCGGGCGAACTGGTCAATCTATGGGCCCTTTTACATTAATATTTATTAAATTTATATTAAAGGTGCATGATTTATTAAATGACTAGAACTAAATCCACAACGCAAAATTCGTTAAAAATACAAAGAGTACCTATCTATATTTTTCTAATTTATGTTCTTTCTTTCTTCTCTTCTTCAATAATACTGAATACTTACTGTATACCACATAACAAAACATCACCTTTGTACTTTAGATTTAAGTATTCTTGCAAATAAAACATCTTTATCTTTATCTTTATAATTATGTGGTGCACAATAAGAATATATTATTATTATTATTATTCGATAGCATTAATAAGGGGTCCCTTTGTTTCCCATAAACTTTTAAGTCATAATGTATTGTTTGTCATATTATCGTTAGTCATAAAACTGAAACCGTTAACTTTTCAGGACTTTCGTAAGGTTATTCTATAGATAGGTTAGGTTAGGTTAGGTTTGTTTTATGGAAATCCTGAAAAGTTACGCGTTTCTGAGAAAAACCAATTATGACTAACGAAAATTCGGACAAACAATACATTATGACTTAAAACTATTTGGGAAACAATAGAGACCCCATTAATAATCAAAGTGTAATAGCGTGGTCGTTAAAAGGTGCGTATGTTTTATTGTTTTTCGAATTCGTGAGATGACGTTATCACTTTGTTTTTTTTCTTCTGCAACCCTTGTCAAAACCCGATAAGGGGTTACACACGGTATGTCCTCTTCCCTGGGCGGTTATCCTCATTGATAAGGGTCAAGAATTGTTCTTCTGGCGTAGCGAAGCCTGATGATGTCTCACCATTTTTTCCGGTCTTTGGCGTCATAAAGTGCGACGTGTGGCGTACCCAGGTCTGTGTCGGTTCGTGCATGATTGTAAAGATGTTGTATGAATGAATAGTTTATTTTAAAGTTTCATTCAAGTTAGGCATTGAACCTAAAAGTAACATTATAAAATTGATAGGCTTACATTTGGACGTGATAACGTCTTATAAATCGATGAACACCGGTTGCATGCACGAAAAAGTGTCATGTTGCGGACATATCTCCATGGTAACGTTGTGGAAAAATCTCCATGGTAACGTTGTTCATCAATGTTTTCTTATGACGTCATCACGCTAAATTATCGTCCGTAAACTGACTTTAGAGACAACCATATTTTTTCGTAATAAGAATTGATCTGTTCGTATTTGTAGAATAAAAATCATTTCTAATACACGTACACTATACCGTGGTCCTAAATTGAGCAAAGTTAGCCGGTGAACCCTGATGATACAGAATCACACTCCGCCGTTAGAGATGTACTGGTTTCGGGAATATTACCGACCCATGGGAATATCGGAGAATTTAGAACATCCCATTTTTAACTTTGTTTAAACAGCTACCGAAAACCATTTGTGTACTATGACTATTTTAATCTAAGACTGCTCCAAAAGTGAGTTAAAACATTTAATTTGAAAAACTACAATAATGGAATAAAAAGGTTTCTTGATTGATATTTACGAAAAACTTAATAGGTAATTACAATTTTATTCATACTCATTAGTCTCATTACATATAAAATAAAACTGAAAACTTAACTAAATAAAACTAAAATACATCTAGAAAAAGTGAGTTAATTACCAAGAAATAATAAATAATATTATAAACATTAACAAAAATAATAAAATAATTACCAAATTGTACCTACTGACATGCTATTTTATTTTTGACATACCTACGGTTTTAATACTTTTAATTGTAATGTTTAGCGAACATAAGTAATGATTTTATTGTGTAATGTTACTATCCATTTTATTGTGTAATATTTTAATAATGTTATGAATGAGGAATATTCGTTGGATCGGGAATTTCCACAGCACATCACTACCGGCCTAACTTCGCATTCCCGAGGGGCGACTCGCGAATCGTAATTGCCCCGCTTTGTGATCTTTGCCGGGTTAAATCTATTGGCTGGCCATGGATTCCCATTAGGTGCGCGAGCGTTGGTTGGTCAAACTTGACAGCTTGAGCCCCTAAAAGTCTATTTCAATAGAACTTATTGCTAACTATGTAAACAAACCGCCATATTGAAATTGTCTCTGAATGATGAATTTACTACTGATGGGCAAGACTCCTACTTACTACTTTACTAATGTCAAACCATATCGAATAATAAAATACCAAAAGTAAAAAACAAGTAGTTACTTATTTTTAATTTGTTTAATCACGATCAGAAGACAAATTAGTACTTAAGAATGATGTATTGAAGTATTTTATAACCGCGGCGGTAGGTACAGAGCGTGGGTTGGGTAGTGTGTAGCGGGTTTATATCACAAACTTTAGTCACAACACTACCCATCATAGACAATTGTAGAATTTAAAAGAAACAAAACCGTCATTCCAACAGGTCCTAATAACCTAACTTATGAACCCATTTTAAACTTTTAATTAAATATCCAAGATACAGTTATATATTTATGTATTTTACGGAACGGACCGTTTCAATAGTGTATATGTGTATGGTTTCAATGGTATTTGATGAGGTGGTGTGAAAATTCAAAGAGAAACAGTGATAAAACAAAGTTACGGTGTTTGTTTACATAGTTAGCAAGTTCTATTGAAATAGACTTTTACCGTGAACCACGTTCGACGTGTCTCTGGCGCACTTATAAATTCGTACGTAAGTGTGATAAGGAGGTAACACGTCGAACGTGGTTCGCGGTAGGCCCTCTGGCTGCCAATGTATCGTAAGCTCGGGAACTATAACTCCTATGCGTTATCGTAGAAGGTACTGAACCCCTAGTGTAAATTTCATTCCATATGCGTGATAACGTTCGCGTTTGCGTTAAGATAAGATAAGATAAGATAAGATTTCTTTATTGTCAAAGCTGTGTTGGTACATATGGTGTGTTGGTATGGTTGGTTATGTCTATTTGTGTGTGGGATTTTGAACAGCGCGCCAACCGGTACGTTTTGGAGACTCAAAATCCCGTACAAAATGACACATAACGCTACCGCGTACGTCACGTCACCCTATTGAATGAAATTTACACTAGGGGTACCTCATGGTATAATTATATACTCCGCCTGGTACTTTCTTCCGACCACGTGACTGACACAAGCCTACGTCATCATGCGACAGCGCTATATGATAATATGAGATAGCGCTTTATAAAGTGGCAATGTTATTGTGACGTAGGCTTGTGTCACTCTGGGAAGAGAAGACCATGTTCTATTAGACTATGGGGTACCTCCTGATATCGTCTCCACTGAGTCATAAATTTGCGCGTGTTCTGTAAGCAATTGGAATTATATGACTGTTCGAGTATTTGGACGGTACAGAAAGTTTAATTGCACTTTTTTGTTACCCCGTAAAATTAAATTCAGTGTGGAATCGTTTGAATAAATCAGTTTCGACGAATTACATAGGATCTTTCATACAAATGTGGCAGTGACAGAAAATCGATAAACTATAAGATATGGATGTTTGTTCAAGTTGTAAAATGTACTGGTTTTGTACATCCGTAATTTTAAATTTTATTAAGACCGCTTTAAAGCGACATGATAATAATATTTTATAACTTATAATGGCAACATCGGCTGTTAAAATTGTTTAGTTAGTAAAGTTTTTTAAACTTGGTTCTACTTTTAATTATGTTTTATTTCAGGCTCCCTAACCACAGAATAACTAATGGTACTACCGTACAGAAAATTCACTCCTTCACAAAAGTCAGATTTAGGTATAAAATTATACCTATACTCGCCGCCTGCAACAAAATTGAAACTTATAACCGCGCACGAACGGTGAATCTTCTTTGCGCAAGCGCCACGTGACACGACTATCGTGCGGTCGAGCGGCAGCCCACTGCCATACACCTGCCGGCCCAGCGGTGCGCCGGCCAAATGTACCTAAACTGCGCAGTGACACCCCCCTGCCATAACTTTAGTTTTGCCTTTATTTAAACAATGTAAATGGTAAGCAAAATACATGGGAGTACTTTCTCGTAATTAACTACTTAAAAGTTTAAATTTATTCATTTGTTGGTAGGTATTCTTTAATTATTATAATAAACTTTGTGTTCTCTTTGCTAAATTAGTTTACCTGAGCAAAGCTGACAAAACAGAGTTTTAGTTAGAAATTAACTGGCTTAAATAAGGTGCCTCGGTTATATAATAATCAGCCTATATACGTCCCACTGCTGGGCACAGGCCTCCTCTCATGCGCGAGAGGGCTTGGGCTATAGTCCCCACGCTAGCCCAATGCGGATTGGGGACTTCACATACACCTTTGAATTTCTTCGCAGATGTATTGCAGGTTTCCTCACGATGTTTTCCTTCACCGAAAAGCTAGTGGTAAATATCAAATGATATTTCGTACATACGTTCCGAAAAACTCATTGGTACGAGCCAGGATTTGAACCCGCGACCTCCGGATCGAAAGTCGGAAGTCATATCCACTCGGCCACCACCGCTCGTGGCTCGTGGCCACGCCTCGGTTATAGTTGAACATTAAGTGTTATTTTTTAATAGGTTCATCTACTCAGTAGATTCTACTGTATCAAAAAGTTTTACAATGCCATGCTTCGTTTCAATATTAAGTATTTAAATCTTTCATAATTAATTTATCAACTGATCAGGCGTATTCGAATCTGTTTTCGATATGATACTGATCTTCAAAAGTGACGTAGTGTTAGGTTTAACTTATTTCCAATTGGTAAACTAACTGCGACCTATGTCATTGTATGGGGACAACCAAATTTCCAACGGCAAAGTTAAGTGTGTGTATGTTTTCATTAGTAAACTAAACTGCCTGAACGGAGTTTGAGAATTCAATTATTAGCTACATAACTCTTAATTTTACAGATTGATAGTATAAATTGTATGTTTTATAATAATATTATAATTAGCTCATTAATAAATATGGTTTTTAAATATATGCTTAAGTAAAAAGGTGAATATTTATATTTGGTTTATATTTACTTAAACATGCCTTAATTTTTCATTATGTTAGAATTATGTTCAGTGTCAGTAAAAAAAAAACAATTTTAAAAGGAGTCAAAGTTTTATTTACTACCTATCGTAAAACCGGGTAAGTAACTATAGTTCTGAAGTAACTATGGTCCAGTTTTTAATTATGATTTGTACTCGTTACATTTATTTTGGAGCTGAGATACACTAATGCTCTTTCTATATTATATACTCAACATAATTTGAAAAATACTTATATATATTTTACTGGAACTTGAATTTGGACCGTAGTCATAACTAAAATTACCTGATTTTACGGTAGGTACTTTATTACTTAACATGGCACAAAACATCTTAATTTACACATAGTTTAAGGTTTAAACTGAAAAAGTTTAAACCCATTTAATTCTTCTCTTTGTTGAATCTCTTGAGGTACTAATTTCTCATAAGTATTTCCTTAGATAACATTAAAAAATAAAATTTATTCATATAAAAGTCTTCTTATATATTAAAATGCCTTGCGGCCTAGTCAAGGTGAAAATCGCTTGCGCTTCGCTATCGAATCGCTTTGTGACCTTCTACCACTCTTCCATCATTATTAGTGTGATAGTAACAGTTGCGTTTCATTCGCTACGGAGCGTTAGCGATTGGCTCACTGTCTACGAGACCTGGTTCGGGGAATTAAAAAAAGACAGTCCATTGGCAAAATTGCTCTGGGAGTGCTGGAACGTGGGGTGCTGCTGGCGATGCTGCTCCAGCGCGCGCCAGTTCAGCAACCAAAATGGCTGCTTGTCTACAGGCAGTTTGCTCAGCTGGTCGACCAGCGCGCGGTCGCCGAGCGCTTCTATTGGTAGCCGCTGGGTGGTTGTAGTTTCACCGTTGCCGAATCTGTAAATAAAGTAATATTAATAATCATCATATATATAAAATTGAAAAACCAGAACGGGATAAAAAACGAGGGAAGAAGCGAGATGGCGCCTTACAAATTTCTAAAAAAGTTTTTGACACGTTTCTCAAATACGACGCACGTATGATAAGAAAAAACTGTTCTAATCTATTATCTAAGTATGAGAATATAACTAGAGCATAAAAACTATCGCTTTCGATGCGTATTTAATTTACAATAAGCAAAATAAATTTTCATAACATTCTTCATTTTACGACTATCGGCTATTTTCGGAAACTCTCGGTTGGTTTCGTTTCGAACTTCAAATAACCAAAATTATGTTTGTTATGTTGGTATGCAGTGATTTCGGCCTTTTTTACTCGAAGTAAAATAAAAAGTGCTGTCAACCTCAACCTTTTACCTTAGTTTATGCCCATACGATACGAGTGACATGCCATATAATGACTGACAATGACTTATCAATATCAATAGTAATTTGTATTTTGTTGTTTTAAATTTCTTTTTGAGTTATGTTATTCAGATTTACTTTCACAGCTTCGGCAAACAAATTCGTCCGGGGACCGGGCTGTCAAGATGGGCCAAAAATACAAAGTTGATAGCAAGTTATAATGTAGGTAGATAAAATTTAAGTGCATGTTCAGATATTTTTGAGCGAAACGACCTGGTGAAAATAACGTACAGTCAGCAGTCGGCCAAATATCGTAATATAACTCTGTTGCTATAGAAATAAGGATGTGTTCCGATATACTGGCGGAATACTGAGAGACAAAAGTGGCTAAGCTTACATTGGCTCGGACATTTAGAGAGAATGGAAGAGGATCGTGCCGTGACGAGAGCGTACTTGGGACAACGAAATGGGAGACGCCCAATTGGACGTCATAGGTACCTACCGCTGGAACGACGTAGTTGCTCGAGATCTGCTTATCCTCGGCCATGGGGACTGGCGAGAGCTATCGCAAGACCGAGAAACATGGTGTGTTTTGTTTTGTCTTTTCTCGGAGGCCAGGATTCACATAACCGTAGTAAGTAATGTTAGTATTCAGAAAGGGAAATGGGGAGTACGTACGTTTGCACCAAAAGGCGATTTATGGGCGGTGGTCGTCCATATTCGTCTTAAGGCGGAAATTAATCTAATGAACGTTTTTGCAATTAGGCTTATAAAAATAAATAATAATTTTATGTTGAAACGAGTTTTAAATAAATAACTACGTAGATGAAAAAGTATAATTTTGCCTTTTATCAAATCACATAATTTTTTTCAGATATTTTGCGTATTAAGTTATCCAAATAACGGGTACAAATAAGAAATCCCTATCACCGTTATGAACCCTGGCAGGCCGACCGAACGAAACAAAACAAAAGCAACTCTGTTCCATTTCATTATGATTCTAATTTCATTGGAGGTGCATGCATGCATTAGGCTAGGTAACTACCCATCTAATGTGTCATAGTCATATTTGTATGATGTGATTGGAGGGAAGCAAATGGAGTCATCACAAATTTATTTGAGCAACTTGGAATCATATCAGTTTTGAATATAGTTCAATAATGATAAATGATATCAAAATTCAAGGCTTACCTAAATGAAATTAAATATCGTCAGATGACAAACAAAACTGAGTAATTGCCTTAAAATAATCTCAAACCTTTTGTAACGTAAAAACGTTACATAACCTTGGTTACATTTACAATAGTTAAATTAAATCATTAGATAACTAATATCCTAATAAAAACATAAATACCTTAATAATAATAAAACACTTACCTAAAATACACTAAGATACATTAACATTATATAAATACTTAGTATCAAGTCTCAACTTGTGTCCTCTTTTCTGCGACGCACTGTACTTCGCGCAACATTCCTTTGTTTCGAAGTAACCGGCTGTTGGCGTTCCCCGCCCCGCGCCCTGCTCCCGCGTCGGCCCACTCGCCAGCGCTGCCAGCCGGAGCAGACAGATCTAGCTTTCGAAGCCGGCGCACGTTCGCTTTGTCTCCGCGCAAGCGACTCTAGACGTAGCCGGCGAGTTTTAAAATCGAATTTTAGATTTTTTCTTTTTCTTGTACTCGTTCAGTACTAATTCACTAAATTCAGTGTAATAAATCCCCTTTGGGGAGCCTAGTTACGGCTAGAACCGTAGCCGTGAAGACAGCCCGGCAGTTCAAGAACGGCCCCAGCTGACGTCCCTCAGCTCGTCCATCTCCCAACCCGCAGGGGCTCCGGCAGCTTCAGGGGAGTACTTGCGTGGTGGAACTGTCCTCGGAGCAAAATCAGTACCGGCCTAGAACGTACCCTACCCTACGACGTAATCGTGTGCTTGCGGCGGAAGTTAAGGGAGAATAAATTTAGTTCGTTATTTTAAAAACTACAGTTTTATTTATTCTCACCGCCTACCCGTAGCACTTTTGATTAGTGCCTCCTTGTAGGATATAACCAAATGGATTGTCTGTAATTTTCTGTACAAAACAGTCTGCCGATTTTTGCGGGGGAGGGGCACGTTCAATGTATACGTAATGTAAAAATAGCCTCGTCAGATTAAACGTCAGTCCATGAAATGCGTATGAACATTGGTCATAGAGTTTCGACAGAGGAGAACGCCTGTTAATGGCTACTGCGTTTGGTTATATTATATCCTCCAAGAGTGCGACCATACACAAACTGTCAAACTTATTCACGAACCCTTTTGAATTGAATGTTTGACAACACGTCAACACTTGCGTGCAAACTTTCGCACAACGATCTCGTACATCTTGTCATTTGTCTCGTCGTTTCCAATATCCCGGTTATAAATGTTATAATATACTTAGAGCTTAATAGTGTATTAAATATGAGAATTCACTGACCTGTCGCCGAGAGCGTTGGTCTCAGTGCTGGGTTGTTCGAGGATCGGGTAGCCTATCGGTCGTCTAGCGTAGAACGGCCTTTGAGCTATGCAAGCCGCCACCATCATGGAAATAATTACAATGTGGCCCACCATTGTGTTCTGGAAACATAAAAGGATTATTTAGGACAAATCCCTTGGACTGCAGAAGAAGCAATTTGCATAAAAAGTTATTTAATCAAATTTGTATGAAATGGAAACACAAGGAATAAAGTAAATTCTCGTGGTAATAACCCATAAATACATATAGGTATGTGTGCATGTCAACACAAGTGTCTTCAGAGAAAATATCTGCAGGTCAAATATTTATTGTATCGCAGTAAAATTATTAAGCAGCTATACATATGTAGATATATGCAGACATAGAAGTTTTTGTGGCGTAAACGAGTGTTTGAGAAAACGAAACCTCGATAAATCTGTTATCGATAAGTCTGTAACAGATTAATAATAAAAAGATATAACTTCTACTTGCTGTAAATAACTGTCAAATTTTAAGAACGCAAATCATTTACAAACTGGTACATAATTTCTTTATTACTATTTTAGTGTACTTATAATAAAAACGTAAACTGTAGTATGCAGTACCAAAAGAATAGAAAACTGACAAAATATCAAAGAAGATATCGAACGTGCTGTGTTGGTACTTCGCGGTAGCTACGTTATAATACAGTGTTATAAATATCTATGATTAACGGTTCGATTCGGAAAATGAATTAGATTTCTACTAGACTTCAACAAGTTACGATACGGATAATTTGAAGATATTTGTAAGATAGATATGTCAAATTTGACGTTTCCGCGATTCTGGAGGTCCTCTTGAACGATTTCGACAAGTTATGACTTAGATATCCAAGTCACATCTAGTCGATATCTAATGTATATCTAGTTGATCTCTAAATCGTCTCAAGATCTTGTGATTATTTCGAAATCCGAATAGGCCTGAAAGTTAAGGTAACATCGATAACAGACATGTCGATATTTCATTTTGTCAATCACTTTATTTTGCCACAAAAACTTCTATGTCTGTAGATATGTATTTTAATATGTTTACCAACTTAACGCAGCAGGACTAATTAACACAGAAATATTTTAATTATTTTAATAGCAACTCTCGAGAATATTCGTATCAATTAACTAATGAACTAAGCAAATAATTTGATTATAACTATGTAATTAAAAGCGATATGCGGAAATTCAACGCTTACCATTTAACTCGTCTTTTATCACGAAACGACACAGAAACTCAATAGAGAACTCAATTTAGAATTGATAAATGTTAGCTATTTATAATAACACTAATTGCTAAACGAACTAGCTGCAGTGCACACCAGACAAGAAATATAAACAAACTGCACGATCCAGTTCTCGTCCGTAACATTTATAGTCGTTTTAAATGCACCGGCACATCCAAGAAATGAGATGACCAATTAAGCAATATTGGTGGGAAAAGGACAGAATGTCAACAAAAGTGACGCATATGCTTTGGGTTCTCAATTTCTCAGGGATTTCCCCCGCCCTTGGTAGACAATTTTATTATTGTCTGGGTGTGAAAAATAAGGAGATTTGTTTAAAATATTATTTGTGGATTATGCGGACAGACGGTTTTTGAGGAAAACTAAGTCGAAAACTATTATGAGGATAGAATATAGGTAAATAAAGGAACTCGTAAAATATATCATTTTTTGCCCGACATTAGCTAGCAAGTACAAGGTCCACTTAGGTACCTAAACATCTTTGAATTTATTCGCTTATGGTTTCGACATAAATGCGAAAGTCACTTATGTCTGTTACGTCTTCAGTTCTTCACGCTTACTTACACCACTGAACCGATTTTGATGAAATTTGGTATGGAGATAGTATGAGGCCTGCGGAAAAACATAGGAAAGTTTTTATCGATCTTCATCATCTTCTTTCCAAGCAGACGAAGTCGCAAGTGGAAGTTAGTAGGTACATAATAAATGCGACCATAATACGCCTAAGGGTCTACCGCAAACCACGTTCGACTTGTTGCCTTCCCTTCACACTTACGTACGAATTTACAAGTACGACAGAGAGGCAACACGTCGAACGTGGTTCGCGGTAGGCCCCCCGCCTTTGATATTCTTTTATTTTATACTGGGGATGCCACTCAATCATGTCTGTCATTGCTTGTCAGTAATCTTTCGCAGAGTTGGCTTACCAATAAGATTTTTCTCCAAATTGCGTATTTATTTTCCTTATAGGATCAGAAACAAGCAAAAATTAAAGACAGTCAATTAACATTATTAAATTATATTTTCCGTCAATGTTTTTAGTCTACGTCACCACAGTCTAAAATAATTGTAAGTTGTTAGATGATAATTTAACCTAATGATACATAATACTAGACTATTGGGTGAAAGAGGTTGACTTAATACTGGGCTATGGAATAAAAAACCGGATGCCTACCTAATATTTTCCTGAGACATAACTTATTGTTATAGATACCCGGGCTGGGTCGTACGAGCGGTTTTCTCGAGTATCAAAATAATGAGCATTTGTATCACCATTGTTATTCTTTTATTTATCTTCGGTCTTTGGTTAGGGTTTTACAATGTGAGTATAAAAGTACAATATAAGAACCAATTTCAACTTTAAATTTGTACAATGAACCTTAGTCATTCCGTAAGTTCCTGTATTCCAATATTTCCCTTGGAGTCCATAGGTTAATTCTTCTTCTCCTCTTCTTCTTCTTCTTCTCCTTCCCGGCCGATTTCGGCCACAGCGACTGCATTATATTATGCCTAGGAGCGGGAACTGAGCTGGTCCGCTCGCTCGTGCGCCCTCATGTGACTGCAGTACCCAATCTTCGTCTGCAGTGCTCGTCCACAACGAGGGCATGTCAGGACTCCGTCAACGTAGTGATAGGTGAAGGCTGTAGGTGGTCGGGCCTTTAGAGCATCTCGTTTATTATCAAGGCCTACCCTCCTCCGCTCTTCAAAATCATCAACCTTTAAATGCACCATCCGTCTCCACTCCGGACGCTTCGCCGCTTGATTAGGTTAATTAATTATTATAAGAAAGATACATCTACTCCTACGCATAAACTACTTCTGTGTATAAATGTTTCCTTTCAAGAACATTGAAGATCAAGATGACTACTCATAGACTATGTGACGTCAAACGCAGTTTCTGCATCTCATTGCGTTTTTAATGACACAAACGCATGGAAAAACCAACGTAGTTCAGTGACATTTATTAAACGCGGAAATATCATAATTGCGTGATTCATTGCTTGGTCTAGCCGTAGTATTGCAAAGAGATGGCAAGCATTTGCTTCATATAACCAGCATAAATGGGACGTCAGAATTTCCAAAAAGTCAGCGTGATCAAAAATTTGATGTAGGTACTGATTATGCCGTCGGAAAGTATCCAAAACTGCCAAATTTCCACATGGAAAGTTTTTGAAAGTTCTCATAGTTACTATGGTGATTGAAATTTTCCATTTCCATAATGAATATTTCCTAAATAATATAAAAAGTTTAATTACGTTCGAAATATGAAAAAAAAAATGAAAAAAATGAAAAAATGTTTATTTGTTAACACAGAGGGTACAGGTGTAAAGGTTGAAGTCTTCTAGTAAGTATAAAATACTTGTGACAGAAGACTCCGCTCTTCCATAATATCTAGGGCTTAGAACTTAATTAACAAATATAGGTAATATACAATATTGTTATCTAAGAAAAAATAATATAATTAACTTATTATTGGGAATATTAACTAATTAGCTACTGCTATTTCTAATACAATTTAATTCGTTTTGTTTTGAATAAATTATAATCTAGTACAAAATATCCTAAAAATGTGTGTGTGTGTGTGTGTGTGTGTGTGTGTGTGTGTGTGTGTGTGTGTGTGTGTGTGTGTGTGTGTGTGTGTGTGTGTGTGTGTGTGTGTGTACGCGTGCGTGAGTGTGAGAGTGTGAGCAAATGTACGTCTATTCTATATTTGGTGGGTATATAGTTATATGTTATATGTTATAGTTATGTGTTATAATAAGAGAGACTCAATTTCATCATAGCTTTGTGTTTTTAACCAATCTGTCACAACTTTTTTACATTTAAATAGCTGTAAAGGATAGATATCTAGTTTTTTATTAATTTTGTTATAAATATCAACGGTAAGTTAGTGGACCGACAATTATTACACCCTACCTCTATTCACCCTACTTCTTTTCTTATGTTTCCTTCATTTCCTGTAAGATTTTTTTGATCCGAGTATACTTTACCAAATTTTTGGAAACTTTCCGAAACTATATATCTTTCGTTTTATGACATGACAGGTCTATTGGTTAGTTAGACCAGCGCAGCGCTCATCAGTGCTCGTGAAGTAATGTCAACTTTGTGTAGAATTGGTAAGACCTATATTACAATATCGTGGAAAAATAAATGGAAATTGTGCTATTAATAGGATTAATGATCACAGTAGTGATTATGTTTAATGAGAATTTCATTAATATTGATGAACAATATCTGGTCGTAGAATAAATTTTAATACTATTTTCATTGTCAATCATGTAGTCTGTTTTTTTCTTGTCCAGCATAATATGTACAGGTAATGTGGCAAAACTGCTATTTTGGGACATAAGGTAGTAGTATAGTCTAGAGATCTGGGCTAAAAATAAAAATTAATAAAAATTGTACAATCAGAAATAAAGTTTATACAGGGTTACTTTTTTACCAGTACAATAAATCAACATACGTAATTGTTGCCAATAATAAAAAATACCAGCATTCTTTGTTACTACTATTTGGGAACAAAAAAACAAAAATACCAATGCCCGAACTTATCCGCTAAAGTACTAGAAAATGTGGATGCCTTACGCATCAATTAGCAAACGCACGAACTGGCAACTGTTTGTTTACGTCATCGCGCGCGATTTAGCGAGTGGCGGCGGCGTATTGACATAAAAAAATACTACTTGATCCCAATTCTTCCTTCATACTTGCACGGGCTTAGGACCGTCAAAATGAAGATGTTGCTTTGTGTGAAGTATGACAAAAGGTCTCGAAATCTGATAAAATTACGAAGTAAGTCTGCAACATTTTTCATTGAGGCGTATTTAAAAAAATGGAATACAATGATTGAAATGTACCCTACATACCTAATTAATGGAGTCCATTTCTCGTACTAATTCACATACTTAAGTAAAAGTTCAAAATGCTGTCCGTGGTTTTGTAAACAAAGCCGTGCCCGTTTTTGTACGTTTGCTTCGATTCTTTCCAAGTAATTTTCACGTTTAATTTCGTCAAACGCACTTATTATTTATTACGGACTAGTCTGTCTTATCGGTCAAAGGGTTGCACTTTGCATTCGCAGTTTCCCGGATGCTTTGTTGTTGATGGTTATTTGTAAGATAAGTGAGAGTTAAATAAAACGGGAACAAATAACACAAACGTATTTTTGAAGGAAATCAAGAAGTGACGTGACAACACATGTCAGTAAGAACAGAAAAATAAAAACCTATCTAATGAGGTTGCGTTCTTAGTCTCCAACAGTTGTCAAATCGTGCGCCGCCGGCCGCTCGCCCCGCCCCGCCCCTTTTACCTCATACCGTTGACACCTTACCAGCAGTAACTACTTAGTGCAACCAGAAGTTACTAAATTGGTGAAGGATAAATTAATTGATGCGAAATAAAAAAAAAAAATTTTTTATTTGTGCAATGTGATCTATTATCGATACCAATGATGTGGTAAAATTTATTGTACCGGTAAAAAAGTAACCCTGTATAATAAAAAAAGATTTGGAGCATTTCACGGGCTGTCCCGTACAAACGCATTTTATTTCCTGTTTTGCGACTTTTATTGGGCATTTAAAGCAAACGATTATTTTTCTGTGCATATTTTTGACCATTTGTCATAGAAAAGGAAACTCTTATTGTAACGGTGCGTGTAACGAAACGTTACACTACCACCTTTCCTATTATTACTGGCACATCCAAATTCTAAATTCCCTTTTTAAATTCAAATCCTTCTTCAAATTCCATTCCCTGATTTTTATTTTCGTTCGATCCAAAACTTCGATCGATAAACATATTTTTATTTTAACGGACTGTACCTCCTACATAGTTTTATAAGTTTTATTTCATTGTAATTGTGATCTAAATAGTTATGCGAGTACAATATGAAAAGTGCGATACTATAGTGCTCTTTTAGTGGCCCTGCGCAGTTTCCAGATCATTTCCAGAGCATTTCTACATCATCATCAAGACACATATTGTGCCTTTTTATTAAAATTAATAAACACCTATCGTCGACCCTGGTACCTGCCTTTGATTCCCATCATCCCAAGTGAGGCTCCATCAGCTGCCCCCTCACACTTATACCTGCAAATCTTCAGAAAATTCGCGTTTGTACGAGACAAACGGTAGACAATTTCATGGAAAGCTCCATTAACTGATTTTTTTTCTTAAAATATTATCCTAGATTGTTTTCGACATTTCAATTATACCTAACGCACTCGATATATTTAATATGACTCTCTACTCTTACGAGAATATATTGTCAACACTAAAGCGATGAGCCCCGTTACAAGATATTTCCATAAAAATTTCATAAACACGTTATCTCACATGCTATAAATTCCTCGCGACACCTACACGGGCGTACAAACGTGCATCCATCCCTTTGAATTAATTTGAACCAGAGACTAGCTAGATTTTTGTTTTTGTTTACTGTTTTTATTTAATTATTGTACTCCATTTTGGATTTCACGGGCCTATAAATCCCGGTCTTTTGATAGGCTTGCGTGGGGATATAGATCCAACACGTAGAGGCCCCTTGGAGAGCTTTAATGTCATGTAGAACGCCTGCTGGAACCCGTTCACAGGCGCAACAATAGACACCCATGAACCGGTCTCAGCAGGCATTGGGACTATTGTAGAAAAAGTGAACAGTATACCGGTCTATAGATTGAAGTTTGGCTGGACAATGAGACTGGGCTATTATAGAGAGGTAAGGCCTTTAATATTATTATTATAGTTTTTTTTTGTAGTTCAACATTTAGAAACTATATACATCTCTAAGTAATTGTAATAGGGTTTGAATTGATATTTGCGGTTAGATGTCTTTTATAATTTTTAAAGTGTTTTTTTGCTTATATGTAAATTCCGTGTTGACGTGTAAAAGTGCCCTTGTGGCCTACTTGCTGAATAAATGTTGATGTTTGATGTCAAATATAAAGATTGCATGTACACTATTGCGTACTACCATTGTGGGTGACGAAGGGACGTCACCGTGTGCCACTTGCTGAGATCTCATACTGGAAGGTAGAAAATATTGTATAGTACCTTTTTTGATCTTAGCTTTACGTAAAATACATATCAAACGTCAGTAAAGGTATTTCATAATTGCCTAGCCTATCGGTAGTGACCCTGCCTACGAAGCAGGAGGTCCCGCGTTCGAATCCCGGTAAGGTTATGGATGTTTTCTATCGGCTCGATTCGGAAAATGAATTAGATTTCTACTAGACTTCAACAAGTTACGATACGGATAGTTTAAAGATATTTGTAAGATAGATATGTCAAATTTGACGTTTCCGCGATTCTGGAGGTCCTCTTGAACGATTTCGACAAGTTATGACTTAGATATCCAAGTCACATCTAGTCGATATCTAATGTAGATTTAGTTGATCTCTAAATCGTCTCAAGATCTTGTAATTATCTCGAAATCCGAATAGGCCTGTATGTATAGAAGTCTGTATATATAATTAATATAATTATATATTTTATATATCGTCGTCTAGTACCCTCAACACAAGCCTTATTGAGCTTACCGTGGGACTAGGTCGATTTGTGTAAAATTGTCCTATAATATTTATTTATTTATTTTAATTGTTTTCCCGAATATGACGAATATCTCCGTTAACTACTCGAGGTTCAAGCGTTTCTTTGACGAGTAGTACTGCAGGAGTGCAGGCCTATTATGGATGGCTTTATCCAGTGACAAAATATCCGTCACTTTTTAACAGAGCGCGAATGAAAGTGACGGATACCGTTTTATTACGCTGTCACGTAGACAAGAACGACCATCATATCCGTATCCGTACAAATTTAATGTTTAGATTAAGGGTCGGGGTTGCACCAAACCATCTGTCACCGTTAAAGCGTTCGCAAAATTTTATTGTATGGAAAGTTGTAACGGATCACACGGGCTCCCGTACAAATATTAACTATATTACATGTATATAACAAGTATAATTAAGAGTATGTATATAATCAACATTTATTTTGGTAAATATGACAGTAGGTCAACAGACAATTATATTCTAATGTCTAGGAAAAACATCATCAAACCGTAAAGAATCGCAACCCCATAAATAAGCTTATATAAATATAGTTTCACAAGTAAATAAGTCGGCAAAACTCTAAAACATAAAAACATGCTATAAAAATTAACATAATCTGTAAACTTCAATGGAATGTGACCTTGGTATCTAGGCGCGAGAATGTAGGTCAAGGCCGTCGCCATGGTTACCATACGCGGGATTGGGATGCCATATATTTAAAATTACCCTAGAATGTCGGGAGAATTGTTCAACTCTGGGGACAATTAGAGTTAAAAATATTAAATTATCATAAGGAGTTTACACTAATTAGCTTTTTATTTACTTGTATTGTACTCAGTCAAATAAAAAAATATATATATTGTGAAAAGGAAAATGGCAAATACCACTGTGAGAGTTTGTTTGTAGATAAATGATTAATATTTGAAAAATTAGTCATTTATTAAATCAGTCTTACGTGGAGGTTCTGGGTTCGAGTCCCAATGGGGAATATTTGTATAACATGGGATGGTCATGTGTGTTTGTTACTGGATCGTGGGAGTTTTCTATGTATACGAAAGGATATTTGGAAATATATGGGAATGGGTCGTTAACAAATATCTGTGGTGCAGACTTGGGTTGGTTAAGGTCAAGACTATGATAATGATAATGTGTAGAATCATTTAATGCGAAAGTAAATAGGTGAAAATTACCATGATAAAACAGAAGGATCAATCTCTATATGGAATAATGGAAGTAGTTTCAATCAGAATTGTTTTCATATGTCTTGATAAAGTTATTAAAGTCAACTTCTGCCAATTAATACAAATATAGCGTGCAACTACAACTTCCCCACTGTTTTCATTAATTAAACAATAAAATTTATTGGGAAATTTAAATTTGTAACTGGTATCCCCGTAATCAGAGATCGGAAACAGGAGGCACGCATTTATATCATTAACTGCTACAAATCCCTTGGCTGTTGAAAGGTTGTCGACCAATGCTGTAAGGATCGAACTGCGCATGACGAACCATGTTTGCCTTGTTGACCTTGTTGGCCTTATTAACACTATTAGCCATTTTGATAAAAATGAACCATAACTCATATGTATTAAAGTAGGAATTGGATTAGGCTGAGAAATAGAAAAATATTAGCTATAAAAGGAGGAGTAATTAAAATTTCGGGAGACATTCAATTTTCAAAATTCAGACGTGTAAGGCGAAGCTCTGTCCGATTGAGCCTAGATATTCAGAAGTGTAAAGCGGAAGCTCTGTTAGTGCGTATAACATTGAGCCTAGATCTAGATCTCTTACGGAAAGTCTTATTTGTGCGGGTATTCATTAATTATCTATAAACGTTCTATTAATTAAACATAGCTCAGTCTTCGTGTCGGTAGACATTGAGCTCCGGTTCGGTGTGTTAGTGCGGGCTTCGAGGAACCCTAGTGGAAAAAGTTCAACGGGTGCTCTGCCGTCGCGCCGTGAGGCATTGAGCTTCGGTCAGGAGTTGGAGCCAACTACGAGGAGCTGGCAGGAGAGAAGGAGAGAGAGGAGAAGGTGGCAGAGTAGTTGAGCTACAGAAATAGAGGTGCAGTAGGGTCCAGGTTGGTGCTTCAGCGGAGAGCAGTAGGCAGTAGACCCAGAGAATAGATTCGGCGGGGTGGTGAGTTAATTCATCTATTTAACAAGTAACATATTAATTATTCAGATATTATTTAAATTCAGTAAATATCTAGAAGAAAGACTTTTGACCTTTAATTATACCTTTTTCATATAGAATAGTTTCATTTAGAATATCAGATAAATAATTACTAATTAAAGCTTTTTCTAACAAAATAAATAGATTTGAATTTGATAAATTAAAGTTCCATTAATTCCTCAAATAAATATAATTGTGTACTAATCCTAATAGCACTGTTAGTCTTGAGGGGTTGATACTAACTGTGCCAACGAAGCTCCTGAGGCTTTCAGTGATTTCAGAAGAGTGTTTTGATTCGAAGTGCTTGTCAGGCAGATTGCCATTTTAAGTAGGGAAGTATTAGCATACTAACGTAAGTCAGATTGACATAGAATTTGGAGTGGTACGAGAAATGAAACGATCCTGATTCGGTAAGAGATTATTTAGTGAAATGTGATTTAGGACCAGTTGCACCAATCACGTTTGACGGACTGATCGGCGTCGGCCGGCTTGCCTGGCTTTACTGTGGAACTTTTCATACATGGGAATGTGGAGAGCTCTTTAGCGATACAGACAGTTTCGTGCAACCGACCCTTATTGTGTTAATTTTCAGGAAGTGAATGATAACGATTTAATTATGTAATGAGTGTTTGTGTGTAATTATTTTCAGGATTATGTAATTCTTTATTCAGTTTTAGGGCGTTATAGATAAATTCAATATTTGAGAGCGTTTAAAATAGATATTGAAAGCGATTACGTTTCAAGATGATTTTAATTTTGTGTAAATTTCAGAGCGTTTATTTTTCAGAATTAAGCTTTTACTTAACATCTGCATTATCCTTAACCAATTATTATTTCATTAACCTATTGAGCTATTTGCTCAATTTCCATCTACATTCTAAAACAATTAAACGTCAATTTCAAAGTATGTTTATTAAAAATGTAATTATTTATTTTCTATAAATTTTATATACTTAAATATGTATACTTATTTCCTCTCGTAGCTAGCTTTCGAAAAGGGAAATTAGAGTTGGCTAATTTCTGACATTCCATTACATAGCAGGATTAGCGAAACTGACAATAAGACCATTTTGATTTAACATATACAATTTATTCAAATTATAGAACTATTTTAAGAGTTTTGAAGTGATTCCTTTAATCTTTGAGAATGTTTGTAAAATTCCATATCAACAAGTAAGAAGGGGTGGATTTATAATTTAATTTTGTTATTCTTAGAAGAATTAGATTAATATGTATCTATTGAAATACAAATTTTATATAGTAAAGTTTTAGTGATTTAATAAAGTTCACATATCTCAATATTAGGCCATTTAGTTATGGTAGGATTTCGTCTCTATCACTGAAAGGTTGCGAGTAAAATCAAGTATTCAATCTACATTAAAGCAGGTTGTATACAGTATAATTACTGATAATGGCATGTAATAGGATCAATAGTTCCTCCTAACAATTTATATTAAAGGATAATGATTTATTCAGAATGATAGACAAATTCTGGCACTGACTATGTGTAACACAATGTCGGGTAGTGTTCCGCTATACTTGGAATGTGGTATCATTACATGCCTGTGGAATTTTATAGTCTGGAAGCTTGAATAACTACATTAAGGCTAAGGCTGGACTAACATTATTTTTATTTGAGGGTATTTGAGTCTAAGGACGTGCCATTTGACGAAATTATACTCTATAGAGTGGATTTGATTAGTATTAAAAGATGACTGTATGATAAAGGTCCATCTAGGATTATCCTGAAGGAGGTCCGCTTTCTTTGCTAGAACGGAAATAGGAATTGAAGCCGTCCTTCATCTCGACGATAGATAATGGAGTTGAATTATGAAATTATCCCACGATACAAACTTATATAAGGGAGTAAGAGTTCCTTACTTTATTTATTGATTTGTAGTACTTATAATTAGTGCTTACAAAAGTGTTATGTCACTATGATAGAATCACCCTTCTTAAATGTTCTAAGGAACCTAATTACTCAATTTATGAATATAAATAGAGTCCGTCAACTCCATTTGTTCAAACGCTTCAGCTGAGGAGATATTATAGATGATAAATACCTATTAATATCCTTTCGGTGAGTAGGGGATTTTAACCCAATTTTATAAAAAACTAATATTATATATTATTCTATATTGTGTACTCTGTTTATGATGAATTCTAGATTGATGTTCCAATTATCATCGATAAATTTACTATAATATACTTAACTCTACAAAAACATAGCAATCTATTTAAATACATAAATTCTTTCATGTACTTTTCTCTATAAAATAGTTCTAGGTATTCTTAACAGGCTAACTAATCCTTCTAATGTAAAAAGAACCTGGATTATTACACATAACTTAGGAGTCCTACCATTAACTAGACGATCACAATTTTCTTATGGCCAAGTTAGTTTTATTGTAGACACAGGTAATTTTCTAATTAAGGAGTGTATTAAGTGGGGTTTAAGTAAGTATATAGGGTGGCCCGTTACAAAGTGGTGCCGTGACCAGGATGAATTTGCACTCTTTAATTGGTTTAAATTACTTGTTATGTTAGTGTGACGTTTGTCACAAAGTGTTGTCGGGTAATGAGATACATTCAGTTAAGGATTTTGTTAGCTTTTTTGCGTTAAATAACCATTTATTACCAGTCTTTACTTTCTAGTTAGCACAATTGGTTCTGTTTTATTTTATAGTTTTGAGCCGTCACTGACGGGGGGGATAGAGCGTAAATTTATAACTCGTATTGTTATAATATAGGGAAAGACACCAACCTGGGTTTATTATGATGAAAAATGTAATTCCGGCATAGTAGCTTTTCGACTTTAAAGCCGAAATATCGCAATCCAAACACAAGTATTTTTCACTCATCACTAGGCGCGTTATTGGTAAAATTGATGGGTTTATCACGTAATTAACACGATATGGTTTACACAATTGGAAACACTGTAGAACCTGTATGTATATTTGGAAAAACATGATGTTAAGCGGCTATTTTTCAACTGATATGATAATTTTAAAACTGACATGCGCTCGCGCATATAATTTCGCACATAACACATTTTAGAGATTGAATATTAGTATTTTGACCTGAACATACAGTAAATTGCATTGTTTAAGTTTAGTCCGGTCTGCGTATTGAATTATTTTACTTGAGATATTTAAAAGTTACTAAAAATCAGTGCTGGGGACAGAAGAAAAGTATTTCAACTATTTGTCATTGTCAAATATCTAGTCTATTTGAGGTCACTGTGGACGCGGCCGAAATAGTAACTTTCATTGTAAAAATTATGGTCTCGCGGGGTGTTTGTAATTTGGACTGAATGTGTGGGAAATTGTCCAGTTAAGACTTTAATTTAAATAACTCTTGTAGACATTAGTCGCTATTAATTAATTGATTGCAAATTATCTGACAATCATTTGAACTTTAAACCTGATAGTTAGGTTTATTGTCATAAGCATATTAGAAATAAGCTAATTTTATAGATGATAAGTTTCATTGTCATTAATTTACACGAAATTTATAGGTATAGAGTCAAGTTACATTATATTTTGTCAAAATCGATGTGTATAAGGCAATTGATGGAAATGTCACTTTGACATTTATAGTAGGCAAGCATTGGCTTTGTTCATTCTTAACCATAGCTCTTCTCACCTCGTTATGACATTTCACGCTATCACCTTATCAGTTATCTGATAAGATGTTATCTTATCAGTGAAGACATTAATTTGTTTAGAAAAAAAAATGAACCTAGAAAAGTATGAGATTATGAATGAATATTTATAATGACGCAGTACATAAGTAAATACTAATAATTTTACAAGGACATATCAAAGCATTATTATTACATAAAAACCGTAGGTAACAGAATAAGTACTATAGTGTTTTATGGGAATGTATAGTGTTAGGACACAAGTAGGAACTAGATATTAAGGATAAATAGTATTTATGTTTACACTGCTTGTTCAACCTGGAGACTTAGCAATTTCCATTGTTACAAACTTAGGTACAGGAAATTCAGGAATAAAGACGGGAAATTCATTAGGTATTTATATGGGAATGCAGTATAAGCGTTAGACACTGAATTTTATTTTAGTGGGTGCAGTTGGACTAGAAATCTGGTGATTTAAGACTTAATTCTTGGAAGAATTATTAGCTCAAAATGGTACTAGGTACAGCTCAAAATGGTACTAGGTACTTAAGCTTAGATCATTAATTAATTAGATAGGTAAATCATCATCATCATATCAGCCTTTATCGCCCACAGCTGAACATAGGCCACTCTTCTAGTACGCCGCTTGTTCCGGTCCTGAGCTAAGCTCATAGAAAAAAATCTAGTATCTAAGCATAGTATGTAATAAGTAGGTAGTCCTAACTGTAAGTATTATGTATGTCATCATCATCAAAAGCCTTGAAATTAGGAATTTAAACAGTTAGATAATCCAATATCTTTATTTTAGCCAAAAGCTAGTGGCATCAAAAAGTTGTTAACTATAGACATGAAGCGGTGTTAGTATAGTATTTAGGTAACTTGTAGGTATAATGATAGCTTTTATTCATTTAACAAGTAGTAGATTTCATCAAAGTCATGAGAACCATGGAAATAAAAATGCAAACAATTTTATGATGTAGCAAATGAAACTCTTAAGACTAAAGTGCTTTATTTGTGACATAACAGATTCAAAAACGTTACTATTAGATTGCATAAAAACAGTAGAAAGAATAGAAGTAGGTTTAGCACATAAGCTTAGATCTGTAAGAAGTAGAGTGAGAGTTGGCTGCTCAATGCGCTCCATATGGACTGCATCATTATCTGAAACAAAATAATCATTCTCAAATCAGGTTAGAAAATAAATAAGTTAGGCATTAAGTTTATTTTTTTTTGAAGTGTAGTTTATAGTTTAATGAGCTAATCTATCTACCGACAGTTTGAACTTAACAAATAGGTATACATAGCAGTTCCAAACATGGTTACACTGTATTGTTTTGTCTGAATTTTGAGATTGTTTCCTGTCACATCATTATGAAATACAACACATTTCAGTTTAATAGTACATTTAATGTTGCAATGTCACCCAACAAGCTTAGCTATACATAAAACCGGATACATTGGCAATCATGAAGTAGGCCAGATAAGGACATTTATAGTTTGTTACAATTGGATCTTAGCGAACAGTCTGACAGTTAGGCCATGGTTAAGATTTTGATTAGATAGGTAGATAGATAGATAGATAGATACATTGTAGGACATATATAAGCATAGATATTAAGTCTTTATTTAAGTTGATAGGCACTATCCACGCTAAATAAAAATTAAGTGAGCGTTTGAAGTAGGCCTTCGGTAAACTTATCAGCACAGGAGCTCAGGGACCACATGTGCAGTCACTATTACTGATTTTAGACAAGCAAAACCCATTTACCATTCTTGAATTGGGATGGTGAACTTGGAGCTAGATGTGTTCGGGGAGTACATAGGGTGCATTCGGCATTCTGTGTAGTTGGGTAGCGCAAGCAGGGCAGCTTAGTCTATTCTGAAAAGAAATAAATGTATACATATAGTATTAATAATGTAACAACTCTAAAATAAGACTAGTATAAGTATTAGTATGAATAATATAAGTATAGTTAGACAGGCGGGGTTCACTCTGCGATTTTGTCGCTTTGCTGCAGGTTGTTAGGGGAACATCCGTTCCACACCAGTTTTGTTGGTTAGCCATAAGCCGCTTGTGATGATGTCGCCGCCTATCGGCCGTGTTTGAGCTGATCGTAACAGACGCATTATGTTAGACCTAGTGCTATTATTTATTCTGTGACTTAGGTAAGGTTAGTATATAAGACTTAGGTGTAAGAGAAAAAAAAATATTGACAGATATTTTATAGCTAATTGGTATTTATCAATTTTAATAATAATTGAGTAATCAAATAAAATATCTCAACACATTCATTAACATGAATTTTCAAAATTTCTTTTTACTGGGGTCGCTCCGAAGAAATAAATAAAAGTAGTGGCTATTGCATTAAAAAGTGAACTGGTTAATTTTCTTAGAATGCAATATAGGATTACACATACATAGAACTGTTAGAGATAATTAATGTGACTTACCAATCAGTAATTGAGGTTGCATAGAGTTCCACATTATCATCAAAGGATTTTACATCTGGTCCATACGTTTACTCTATTATCTTCACGGGGTTATGAGAAGTATTACACTCAGAATTGCGGAAGCTGGACACTGGTCTAAACTTGTAAACTTGGGGGGGCAGCGGACATGCGATATCTGGAAACATGTAAGCAGGAAATATAAGATAAAATTATATATAACGATGTTAAGACCCATGTCTTAGGTTAGGGTGTTGGTTCACCAGTAAACTAGGGTTCAAATAATGGGAATCAAGGGGATTGATTCGATACTGTTAATAGAATAACTGAACTGTATGTTGACTACCAATTTATAGACACTTAGTTCAAAAGGGCTTAAAATACGGTCATTACTTACAGTATAGGTTGAAGCATCTCCGGTAGGATGTTGTAGAAATCATAACACAGCTTCATTACCTTTGAAAACACCTCTTATTCTTGAAATAAATACCGCTGCAACATGAAGACTTAACCTAAAAACAAAAGGAAACATTGGTGGTTTGTTTATAATGTTTACGTCACAATTATTGCACTAAATACAACAGTTATTAGTGTTAAGTTAAATAATACTCACTTCATACACTTTTACCATATTTCTGGTCGTTTTGGTATGTTATTTATTTAATTAAAATATCGTTACGGAAAAACAATTTCTAAAATTTTGGATTGCGTGCAAGTGTGTGCATGTGTGAGTGTAATCACAGGAATGGCGGATTATGCTGCGTTCACGTTTCGTTTTTTCTGTAAGTTGCAATGCAAGGCTTTACAGACCTTACAGCTAATAAGTTGCGTACGATTTTATACTAGTGTTGTTCGAGACTTCGAGTTTTGTGTTTGGTGTCAAATAATGAAGATGAAATAAAACCGGAGGCTTTATATTTAAGCTCAGAAGTACCTTTTTATAATAACAGAAGAACGTATTGGGAGGAATAATGAAATTCGGAATAGAGCAAATGATTACAAGTAGAACTAAATATTAACATGGAAGAAATAATGGTACTACCGAACAGAAAGGACACTTCCTACATACCTGAGGATTGACAGCAGTTCAGGATCAAATCATGCTATCCCTTTCTAATATATGGCGCTGTCCCTTTCGGCTATATAGGGTTGTCGGAATTCAGGTTGTTATCTTGTCTGTAATCGTGCACGCAAAGGGAAGTCAAGTGGTGCCAACCTTAGTGGTTGCTCGGAGCAATGCTGAGCCGAGCGGGGCCGGGAACGACCGAAGTCAGGAGTGTCTCCCCACTGATATTAATCGCTGTCATGTTTTAGTATGAAAGAAAGAGAGAGGAAGAGAAGGTGTTTCTTAGAATGTTATTGGAAATCACAATCTGATTATACACAAAGATTGTAGGAAAACAAATATGATACGAAGGAAATTTTATTCTATAATGAAAATAAAATAGAGCCGTGTTTGGAATACTGTATTTTAGGAAAAAATATAAGTACTCAAAATTTTTCACAACAAAAGGTCTGTAGAGCCTTTCACACACTGAAAAGAGTTAAATTGAATGTAGCCTTAAGCCTACCAATGGCAAGACAGGATGATCTATACACTTTGTTAGTGTGCGCCGGCGTCCAATCAGAACTATCTGTCAGAGTTGTCGGAGTTGCCACAATTAAGAAACTTGTTATTGATTATGGGTCCAAATTGTACTACGAAAATTACACGATTGACGTTTGTTTTAAAATTTTAAATGCTTATTATGAACAAAGTACGGTGTGTTGCGATTGATAAGAAATGAGTGAAATAATCGGTCTAACATTTTGGTTTAGAAAAAGATTAACTTCGTTGAGGAAAACTTGTTAGTTTCTGAACGCACCTTTGTTGACAGTTTCATCCCACAGACAACTAAGGTTATGCTAAAAACGTCAATGAACCGATTTTAAGCAGAATAAAGTGCAGTAGAAAATAGACTTTATTTGTATCACTGTAGAGGTGAAGTTAGTAGAAGAACAAAAAGAAATTAGATGGAATTTGTACCATAACAATATTTTGTTTTGACTTTGACGTTTCCGTCGCTCGCTTGCGTGAAACCGGCGAGATAGTTTGAACAGTTTGTTATCAAACAAGAAAAGTTTTACTTGTGAAAAGATGATAAAATTATGGAATTTTAGATCAGAAAGTAATTACAGACTCTAGGAGTGAGTGGCATAATGCGAATTGTGTTAGTTTATGGATTATTGCCCGACTTTTCCAGATGACAATAAGAGAAAATAGGTAAGGTTATTGCATATACTTTGTGTTCATTCTCATTGTAAATGTTTAGATATATGTGGTCATTATTCCTTGTAGTTAGTATGTGTTATCTCCTGATCACCAAAACAGCTGAAATATTGAAATATTTGGATGTTATCGATGATAAAGGAGTGTAGTGATATTGTTCTGATGATGCAGATTCGACAAGCGAACTTTTCAATAAAAGACGTATGAGGGGGGCACGTTGGTTAAGTTGATTATTGGGAAATATTTGGTTATATACAAATTCTATTTATTACAGATAAATATGTTGTAGTTTTGCATAGTATTTTAAAAACTATGATGTGTAACAAACTATTTGCGGCATTTGAATGCTTGGCGTAAAGTTTTAATTTTAAAATGCGTAGTTATAAGAACATAAGGCGTTATATAGTTGGCTATGCATAGTATTATAAAAGCGGATATGCGAGACAAATATTTGCGGCGATTGGCTATTTGGCGTAAATATCATTCTATCCATAAATGCATATTTATAAGGGTGGTTGTCATTATTTGCGATATCTTTGGCTATTGCATTCTGATCAAGAGGTTATGCGTATGATAAACGGTTTTAATTGGCGTAAATTATGGATTGTTCATTAAACAAGTACTACATATATATAATATATTAAAATATATATCAAAGTGTAATAAGAAAGGGATAATATTGTTTCTATGGGATTTTTTATAATATAGTCATATTCACAATGGATTAGCAGCTGTGACTGAAACAGTATATAAGAGCGGATGAGGAAGAATAAATGGATGGATGAAAGGGTGATATTGAAAAAGTCTGGAGTATTAGATGAATAAAAATTGAGATGTATGAGTGAAATAACATAAGGTTTAAAAGGGTCTCATCATGGTTGCATATCTAGGAATAGTGACAGCGGTTATTGAGATTTGACTTGGGGTAATCAGGGTTACATGAATTTGTTATCAAAATAGTCTAAGAGCTAGGTTAAAATTTCATACCTTTTATAGGTACATTCATTTTGATAACAACTCACTCTACAAGAAGCTTTCAAACGAACTAATTACACATCCTGTGTCCTTATGGGAAAAATCAGGAAAATTATGTAAAACATTAAAATTAATGAGTAATTTTTCTCTTAATCCAAATTTTGGGTTATGAAAATATAAAAACTTTCATTTTCAAAAAGAATTCCTTTAAAAGATAATTAACTATCTGATTGATCTCATTTGTACAAGGACAAATGCCAAGAAAGAAGGAGTATTATTGTGTAGTGCTGGATTGTGAACTGGTTTCCTAGACTATGGGAAGAACAGTTATTGTCGGTTACTTAGAATAGATAGGCTTTTTCATTTTAATGAAGAGATTTTTGTAGGTTCATTATACCTGAGCAATGTAGGTAGCGAGATCGCCTGCCGGGCAATGTGGCAATAGATTTTAATTGAAGATGCAAAAATTTTACCAGTAGGGTACATTTGACTCACAATCGAATGCTTTAGTTGAAATGAAAATTCATGGCTGGCAATGATTTGACTCATGGAATTGGAAAACCATCAGGTTTATAGTTCGCACTGGATAATAAGGATTCTTTTAAGTATTGGTCATATTTATACACCACATCTACATGCGGGATTAAAAATTTCAATAACTGAATTATATTAGGGGTTTTTCATTTCGACTTCAATACAAAAATCATTTAGTTTTGTATTTATGTCTTCATGTGGGGGCAGCTGTAACGGATCACACGGGCTCCCGTACAAATATTAACTATATTACATGTATATAACAAGTATAATTAAGAGTATGTATATAATCAACATTTATTTTGGTAAATATGACAGTAGGTCAACAGACAATTATATTCTAATGTCTAGGAAAAACATCATCAAACCGTAAAGAATCGCAACCCCATAAATAAGCTTATATAAATATAGTTTCACAAGTAAATAAGTCGGCAAAACTCTAAAACATAAAAACATGCTATAAAAATTAACATAATCTGTAAACTTCAATGGAATGTGACCTTGGTATCTAGGCGCGAGAATGTAGGTCAAGGCCGTCGCCATGGTTACCATACGCGGGATTGGGATGCCATATATTTAAAATTACCCTAGAATGTCGGGAGAATTGTTCAACTCTGGGGACAATTAGAGTTAAAAATATTAAATTATCATAAGGAGTTTACACTAATTAGCTTTTTATTTACTTGTATTGTACTCAGTCAAATAAAAAAATATATATATTGTGAAAAGGAAAATGGCAAATACCACTGTGAGAGTTTGTTTGTAGATAAATGATTAATATTTGAAAAATTAGTCATTTATTAAATCAGTCTTACGTGGAGGTTCTGGGTTCGAGTCCCAATGGGGAATATTTGTATAACATGGGATGGTCATGTGTGTTTGTTACTGGATCGTGGGAGTTTTCTATGTATACGAAAGGATATTTGGAAATATATGGGAATGGGTCGTTAACAAATATCTGTGGTGCAGACTTGGGTTGGTTAAGGTCAAGACTATGATAATGATAATGTGTAGAATCATTTAATGCGAAAGTAAATAGGTGAAAATTACCATGATAAAACAGAAGGATCAATCTCTATATGGAATAATGGAAGTAGTTTCAATCAGAATTGTTTTCATATGTCTTGATAAAGTTATTAAAGTCAACTTCTGCCAATTAATACAAATATAGCGTGCAACTACAACTTCCCCACTGTTTTCATTAATTAAACAATAAAATTTATTGGGAAATTTAAATTTGTAACTGGTATCCCCGTAATCAGAGATCGGAAACAGGAGGCACGCATTTATATCATTAACTGCTACAAATCCCTTGGCTGTTGAAAGGTTGTCGACCAATGCTGTAAGGATCGAACTGCGCATGACGAACCATGTTTGCCTTGTTGACCTTGTTGGCCTTATTAACACTATTAGCCATTTTGATAAAAATGAACCATAACTCATATGTATTAAAGTAGGAATTGGATTAGGCTGAGAAATAGAAAAATATTAGCTATAAAAGGAGGAGTAATTAAAATTTCGGGAGACATTCAATTTTCAAAATTCAGACGTGTAAGGCGAAGCTCTGTCCGATTGAGCCTAGATATTCAGAAGTGTAAAGCGGAAGCTCTGTTAGTGCGTATAACATTGAGCCTAGATCTAGATCTCTTACGGAAAGTCTTATTTGTGCGGGTATTCATTAATTATCTATAAACGTTCTATTAATTAAACATAGCTCAGTCTTCGTGTCGGTAGACATTGAGCTCCGGTTCGGTGTGTTAGTGCGGGCTTCGAGGAACCCTAGTGGAAAAAGTTCAACGGGTGCTCTGCCGTCGCGCCGTGAGGCATTGAGCTTCGGTCAGGAGTTGGAGCCAACTACGAGGAGCTGGCAGGAGAGAAGGAGAGAGAGGAGAAGGTGGCAGAGTAGTTGAGCTACAGAAATAGAGGTGCAGTAGGGTCCAGGTTGGTGCTTCAGCGGAGAGCAGTAGGCAGTAGACCCAGAGAATAGATTCGGCGGGGTGGTGAGTTAATTCATCTATTTAACAAGTAACATATTAATTATTCAGATATTATTTAAATTCAGTAAATATCTAGAAGAAAGACTTTTGACCTTTAATTATACCTTTTTCATATAGAATAGTTTCATTTAGAATATCAGATAAATAATTACTAATTAAAGCTTTTTCTAACAAAATAAATAGATTTGAATTTGATAAATTAAAGTTCCATTAATTCCTCAAATAAATATAACTGTGTACTAATCCTAATAGCACTGTTAGTCTTGAGGGGTTGATACTAACTGTGCCAACGAAGCTCCTGAGGCTTTCAGTGATTTCAGAAGAGTGTTTTGATTCGAAGTGCTTGTCAGGCAGATTGCCATTTTAAGTAGGGAAG
Source organism: Cydia splendana (assembly GCF_910591565.1). Classification (NCBI taxonomy): domain Eukaryota; kingdom Metazoa; phylum Arthropoda; class Insecta; order Lepidoptera; family Tortricidae; genus Cydia; species Cydia splendana. The sequence goes on from NC_085974.1 coordinate 6,391,068, forward strand.
TATTAGCATACTAACGTAAGTCAGATTGACATAGAATTTGGAGTGGTACGAGAAATGAAACGATCCTGATTCGGTAAGAGATTATTTAGTGAAATGTGATTTAGGACCAGTTGCACCAATCACGTTTGACGGACTGATCGGCGTCGGCCGGCTTGCCTGGCTTTACTGTGGAACTTTTCATACATGGGAATGTGGAGAGCTCTTTAGCGATACAGACAGTTTCGTGCAACCGACCCTTATTGTGTTAATTTTCAGGAAGTGAATGATAACGATTTAATTATGTAATGAGTGTTTGTGTGTAATTATTTTCAGGATTATGTAATTCTTTATTCAGTTTTAGGGCGTTATAGATAAATTCAATATTTGAGAGCGTTTAAAATAGATATTGAAAGCGATTACGTTTCAAGATGATTTTAATTTTGTGTAAATTTCAGAGCGTTTATTTTTCAGAATTAAGCTTTTACTTAACATCTGCATTATCCTTAACCAATTATTATTTCATTAACCTATTGAGCTATTTGCTCAATTTCCATCTACATTCTAAAACAATTAAACGTCAATTTCAAAGTATGTTTATTAAAAATGTAATTATTTATTTTCTATAAATTTTATATACTTAAATATGTATACTTATTTCCTCTCGTAGCTAGCTTTCGAAAAGGGAAATTAGAGTTGGCTAATTTCTGACATTCCATTACATAGCAGGATTAGCGAAACTGACAATAAGACCATTTTGATTTAACATATACAATTTATTCAAATTATAGAACTATTTTAAGAGTTTTGAAGTGATTCCTTTAATCTTTGAGAATGTTTGTAAAATTCCATATCAACAAGTAAGAAGGGGTGGATTTATAATTTAATTTTGTTATTCTTAGAAGAATTAGATTAATATGTATCTATTGAAATACAAATTTTATATAGTAAAGTTTTAGTGATTTAATAAAGTTCACATATCTCAATATTAGGCCATTTAGTTATGGTAGGATTTCGTCTCTATCACTGAAAGGTTGCGAGTAAAATCAAGTATTCAATCTACATTAAAGCAGGTTGTATACAGTATAATTACTGATAATGGCATGTAATAGGATCAATAGTTCCTCCTAACAATTTATATTAAAGGATAATGATTTATTCAGAATGATAGACAAATTCTGGCACTGACTATGTGTAACACAATGTCGGGTAGTGTTCCGCTATACTTGGAATGTGGTATCATTACATGCCTGTGGAATTTTATAGTCTGGAAGCTTGAATAACTACATTAAGGCTAAGGCTGGACTAACATTATTTTTATTTGAGGGTATTTGAGTCTAAGGACGTGCCATTTGACGAAATTATACTCTATAGAGTGGATTTGATTAGTATTAAAAGATGACTGTATGATAAAGGTCCATCTAGGATTATCCTGAAGGAGGTCCGCTTTCTTTGCTAGAACGGAAATAGGAATTGAAGCCGTCCTTCATCTCGACGATAGATAATGGAGTTGAATTACGATACAAACTTATATAAGGGAGTAAGAGTTCCTTACTTTATTTATTGATTTGTAGTACTTATAATTAGTGCTTACAAAAGTGTTATGTCACTATGATAGAATCACCCTTCTTAAATGTTCTAAGGAACCTAATTACTCAATTTATGAATATAAATAGAGTCCGTCAACTCCATTTGTTCAAACGCTTCAGCTGAGGAGATATTATAGATGATAAATACCTATTAATATCCTTTCGGTGAGTAGGGGATTTTAACCCAATTTTATAAAAAACTAATATTATATATTATTCTATATTGTGTACTCTGTTTATGATGAATTCTAGATTGATGTTCCAATTATCATCGATAAATTTACTATAATATACTTAACTCTACAAAAACATAGCAATCTATTTAAATACATAAATTCTTTCATGTACTTTTCTCTATAAAATAGTTCTAGGTATTCTTAACAGGCTAACTAATCCTTCTAATGTAAAAAGAACCTGGATTATTACACATAACTTAGGAGTCCTACCATTAACTAGACGATCACAATTTTCTTATGGCCAAGTTAGTTTTATTGTAGACACAGGTAATTTTCTAATTAAGGAGTGTATTAAGTGGGGTTTAAGTAAGTATATAGGGTGGCCCGTTACAAAGTTTCTTAGATCTGTGCTGCGTGAAGTTGATCATGATCAGTCAGCTGTGGTTGGTGCAACTGGTGCAACTGGTCCTAAGTGGGTTAGTTAGCTATTGTATCAGTTAAAAAAGATCATCATCATAACTTAAAGAGCTTTGCTCTTGTCGGTGGAGACGGTGTAGTGATCGCAAATAATTTATTTCTTGAGCCAGTCTTTTAATTTCCTTAAGGCCCCTGTACACAATGGGCCAGCGCCGGCCAGTCCAAGGGACGCAGCCATGCGGTAGAATGAGATAGCAATATCACTTGCTCCCTCTAACGCTTAAATGCGTCCCCCAGACTGGCCCACGCTGGCCCATTGTGTACAGGGTACATTGTGTGGCCTTTATACGACGCATTAAAAAATGTACAAATACGGTTTTAGACAATGATAAAGCGTATTATGTAATGAATTCGAAACGTTACCTTGTTAGTAAGCATAAAAAAAGAACATACAACCGAATTGAAAATCTCCTCTTTTTGAGATTTGGAAGTCGGTTACTAAAAAATGAAGAGGAACGCTACATTATACCATACCAGTCTGTAATTAACTAGTCTTTTCAACCCATAAGAAGGAAGGTTATCGGGCTTAAGGTAGAATCGTCAAGTAATTTAGAAGTAATTACATTTTCTCACTTCGTGATGAGTATGTGTAATGAAATCCTCAATTGTCTTCCTGACAATTTGTTTTTTGGAGGAAATGAGCAGAATTCCTTTGGAATGTACATATTAGGTAGGTAGGTACTAAAGGAAACGCGTGAACGCTCGCGTTCCTTAAAGTAGGAAATTAAAAATCTTAAATTTTGTGATTCATCAGGTATATCTACCTAAATTGAGAAAAGAAAATATAATTATTATTAAATTTAACATAAAAGGCCATATGTACCTACTGTAAAACGTTGTACAATACATGTGCGAAAAGGTAATTCGCAACTCGTGTCGATTTAAAACACTCCCTTCGATCGTGTTGCAATTTATCGCCACTCGTTGTGAATTTCCTGCTTTTCGCACTTGTATCGTAATGTACTTACTTAATGTACCTACATGTAATTAATATGTATAACCTAATTTAAAGTGAAGCTAGAGTCATTTAGTTTTAAATATTGATAATGTATATTAGGTAAATTGATATGAAGGTATATTTAGTAAAACCCATAATTACGACATTAACAAGAGCTTTGCCTCTATTTGGTCTGCCATGCCGTAATTAGTGCAAAATGTTTAAAGAGCTAAATAACGGTGTGTAACGTTGACACTGATTTATTGGTTGTACTGTTTAACCAAACTGGAAACATAATTTGCCGGGGTTTGAACCCGCGGTCTCCGGCTTGAAAGTCGCACGCTCTTACCACTAGGTCACCAGCACTTTTTTGTTTTATATCCAAGAAAAAGCAAACCGACTTCAAAAAGGATGAAATAAAATATTATCCTTTTTGAAGTCTATGCGTTACCAACTGATATGTTTGAAGTCGGTGCCAAGCCAAATTTTGAAGCATACCATGATTTTGGTGCGATTCGATAAGGATGTACCTACGTTGGATTGCCTTACACGACGACAATGAACATACTTTCTGTAGGTACAGTCGACGTTAAAAATATGTTTACACTTTTCGCCTTGTAACAAAGGTGTATGGTGCAAAAGTGTAAACATATCTTTGACGTCGATTGTATCTAAGAACACACCTCAGAACACACGATCAAACCTTCTTGGCGCAGTCTGTACCATGTTTGTCGGCACATTAGTGGAAATCCAATGCATTTTTTTTTCGTCGTATTTTTTAAAGAGCATTTCTTACTAATGCTCGAACAGTCTATAGCACGCAAGTGTGAGATTGGGACTGAGTAATTTCCCGTCCCTTATCCAGAGGACTACATTTCAAAATATAAAACAATTCAAGAAATTTACCTTCTTGCCAAATTTCACCTAAAGCGGTTCAGTTGTTTAGCCATGAAAAGGCGACACAGAGGCAGACAGAATTACTTACACATTTGTAATAGTTATTAGTACAGTTCTAATGGGATTTATAGCCATAAAGCTGATTATTTTTGACTGGTATTGTTACTACTTGGCTTGGCACCGACTTCAAACATATCAGTTGGTAACGCATAGACTTCAAAAAGGATAATATTTTATTTCATCCTTTTTGAAGTCGGTTTGCTTTTTTTTGTAAAAAGTTTTTATTTTTCCATTTTTAGTTTTAACGCATTGTTAAGAGCGCGACGCATGAATGAAAAACAAGATCATGTTTAACACTAAATTCGTGTACCTATTTCTTTAATAAATATGTAATCAGGAATTTTCTCGAGTCCGTCTGGGAAATTATAATTCCTGTCACTACTACACTAAATCCATCCTCCGCCCCGCCACTGACCCAATCCCTCAACGCCCCGATCACTCAACCTCACAGCGCATCAACCCCTGATCCAGGAACCCCTCGACCCTGAACCAGAAATTTTCTCGAGTCCGTCTAGGAAATTATAATTCCTGTCAACTAAATCCATCCGCCCGCCCCGCCACTGACCCAATCCCTCAGCCCCCCGATCACTCAACCTCACAGCACATCAACCCCTGATCCAGGAACCCCTCGATCCTGAGCCAGTAACCCTTCAACCGCCATTCCCCGACCCCTTAATCCCTGACCCCTTAACTCCTAACCCTAATCCCCGATCAGTAGCCTTACCAGCTTACCACGAGTTTGACATTGATATATTCGCTAGCATGTTTGTAACTTGCTTCCTATGCATCTCGCTCGTACTAACCTTAGTGTGAGCGAGATGCATAAAAAGTTACATTTAGATGCATCTTGTTAGGGAATAACGAATTGTTAGCGAATGTGTCAATGTCAAACTCGTGGTAAGGCTACAGTTGCAGTACATCAAATTGGTGGTTTTCGGAAGCAAATGCTCGAGTTACTTTAGAAAACCCCGAAATCACTTAACACGTGCCTTTAAAAATTGAGGAGTTCCCTCAATTCCTCATGGATTCCATCATCAGACCAGAACCAAAAATAATACGGAAACACCTTGGAGGTAACTTCTTCCAAACAAAAAAAGAATTACTCAAATCGGATCACAGCCCAACTAGCAAAAAAGTCTCAGATTGCGCACTTTATAAGAGTAGTGAGCTTATAGCGCCCTTATTTTTGTTTTGAACTTATCATCGCTCTTATATTAGTCTTAGACAAGCTAATACGCACTTTAGTAAGTTTAGTCTTATTACCTAGTCTTATATATGTATATAAGAGCATTTTATAATACCATTATAAGCCTCTCGCTCTTACAATAACATTTACTAAGTCTCATTGAACTTGAGAGTACCTGGTCTTATATCCACATTCTCTAAGTTCATTTGATCTTATAATAGACTTTCTAAATGCTATTATAAGAATGTAAGACTAATATCAACATGGCATAATACTATTATGAGCCTCTCGCTCTTACAATAACATTTACTAAGTCTCATTGAACTTGAGAGTACTTGGTCTTATATCCACATTCTCTAAGTTCATTTGATCTTATATTAGACGTTCTAAATGCTATTATAAGAATGTAAGGCTAATATCAACATAGCATAATACTATCATAAGCCTCTTGCTCTTACAACAACATTTACGAAGTCTCATTGAACTTGAGAGTACGTGGTCTTATATCCACATTCTCTAAGTTCATTTGATCTTATATTAGACTTTATAAATGCTATTATAAGAATGTAAGACTAATATCAACATAGCATAATACTATTATAAGCCTCTTGCTCTTACAACAACATTTACGAAGTCTCATTGAACTTGAGAGTACCTGGTCTTATATCCACATTCTCTTAGTTCATTTGATCTTATATTAGACTTTCTAAATGCTATTATAAGAATGTAAGACTAATATCAACATAGCATAATACTATTATAAGCCTCTTGCTCTTACAACAACATTTACGAAGTCTCATTGAACTTGAGAGTACCTGGTCTTATATCCTCATTCTCTTAGTTCATTTGATTTTATATTAGATTTCTAAATGCTATTGTAAGAATGTAAGACTAATATCAACATAGCATAAGAACACTGTAAGTACGTATACTTTTCTGATCTTACTAAAGCTATAATAAGATCAACAGCAGCACTTTAGTAAGATATTAGAGTGATATAAGATCAAGACACTTATATCACAAAAGAGAAGATCAATATAAGATGGTTTGATCTTAAATCGTTTTTGGGAACACTATTGTTAGTATAAGTAAAGCAAGGAACCGTAATTTATTCAACATGGCCACATCATTTGTATTCAGAATGCTTAAAATACTCTAATAGTGCGCTTGAAAAATACACCTACATCAATGGCTGACTATCAATACAAAATAAAGAAATAAAATAATTATAAAAATATTCAAATACCATATTTGAGTAGGCGCATGAAGTTTGAAGTGTAAAACAGGGTCTACTTTACAATAAATAATATTTTCCCATGTGAATACTTACCCTGAAACATAAACAGACGATGATAAACAGCACGTTATTATATTTAAACATAATTCATAAAAAGTTTGATAAACACTTACCCTAATATGTTTTTGTCACGTTGCAGTTAATTTCACCCGTATATTTATACTTATAAAATAGAATGTTTCAAACCAAAATAAGCTTATTTAGGCTTACAGGATTCTAACGTTCGACCAATATAAGCCTATGTAGGCTTACAAGATACTTACGTTCGACCAATATAAGCCTATGTAGGCTTACAAGATACTTACGTAAAAGCGATATTAGCCTAAAGCAGCTTAATATAGTTTTGAAAAAGATTACTGTGAATGCAAACAACATTCAATTAGACTGATATTAGAACGATATTAAAATAAATACGCTTATGCTTTGTGCCCAAACCCGGGCTTATACGATGATATAAAATCAATATAAGAGCGACAAAATTGTAGTCTAGAGACTGTTGTTGTTGTTAGCGTGATTTTGCTAGTTGGGAGGTGCCGGAGTAATCGCTGAACATACTTACATTTAAAGAAATCATCATCATTATCATCAAAATAATCATCATCATCAGGTCTACTTCATCAAATTGGTGGTTTTCGGGAGAAAATGCTCGAGTTGCTTAAGAAAACGCCCAAAACACCATGCATGTGCCTTTAAAAATTGAGGAGTTCCCTCAATTCCTCATGGATCCCATCATCAGAACAGAACCAAATTAAAATGGGACCAACTCGGAGGTAGCTCCTTTCAAACAAAAAAAGAATTACTCAAATCGGACTACGGATGTCGGAGTAATCGGTGAACGTACATAGAAAAAAAAAAAAAAAAAATAGCCACAATACAGAACCTCCTCCTTCTATGAAATTGAAGTCGGTTAAAAATGAGCGTTTACGCAATCATCTTGATTTTTATATTAAAGGAAAAAATTGAAAAATTTACGCTTCCGGCAGGACAAAAAAAAAAAAAACAGGTCATGTGTCCGTCTTACGAAGCGTCTTACGTCTTACGTCTTACGCTGTCGCGAGTTTAACATTTTTTCCCCATCACAAAAAGTGCACAGCGCCGCTAAAGAAGTTTTCACTTCAAAATATTTTTTTCAATTTTTTCCTTTAATATAAAAATTTGGAATATCACTCGATGTTTAAATAAAAATAAAATGGGTTGCACTCCGGGAGTGCCGGCAGAAGTGAAAACTCAATTACATTGTAACAGTTTTTCGATCAGGTCACGTGTCCGTCTTACGAAGCCTCTTACGTCTTACGCTGTCGCGAGTTTAACATTTTTTCCCCATCACAAAAAGTGCACAGCGCCGCTAAAGAAGTTTTCACTTCAAAAAATCATCTTGATTTTGTACCAATTTTGTACTAAAATGACCCCTCTCTGTCCGACAAATTGGAGAATTGAACTTAATAAAAACTGGAATCGATAACCATATCCCCATAGATTTGTAATATTTTGTTTGCTGTAATATTCAACATTGAGTGACTGACAGGCCTATTCGGATTTCGAGATAATCACAAGATCTTGAGACGATTTAGAGATCAACTAGATCTACATTAGATATCGACTAGATGTGACTTGGATATCTAAGGCATAACTTGTCGAAATCGTTCAAGAGGACCTCCAGAATCGCAGAAACGTCAAATTTGACATATCTATCTTACAAATATCTTTAAATTATCCGTATCGTAACTTGTTGAAGTCTAGTAGAAATCTAACATTTTCCGAATCGGGCCGTAAGTCACATTTTATGCTCGAAGAGTGAATGAAGTATATAAGAATAAGAATAACAATAAAGATCATTTATTTCAGCAAAGGTTAGAGATATACCAGGGGTCTCCGCACTAGGCAATGCCTGTATCGCGGGGAACCAAATTACAATTAAATATCAGTACAATTATATATATAGCATACAATTATATTAATTATAAAATAATAAACGTTTATTATCGTCATTTCAACTGTTCACATGTTCCCGAACTTCTAAGGATCCCTGTGAGGATTATACTAATTTCGTTAATGAGAAGGTACAGAAGATTAAGGGGACTTGTTTATTTTCGTTTTAAAGACATTACGAATTCAGTTATTAGAACTCATAGGTTTTGAGCTGAAGAATATGTTCAAATGTTAAAGTTAACGTCTATTATAAAATAATGAAACCTAAAGTGTCATTCTAAGGTGGAACTTGCTAACTATGTAAACAAACCGCCACGCCATATTGAAATTGTCTCTGACTGATGAATTTAAGTACTAGTGACTTTTTTTACATAGTTAGCAAGTTCCGTAGAATGACACTTTATGTGCCTACACATAGCGAATTTTATTGTGAATGTAGGTACTTGTACCTACACGGCGAGTTCCGTTTTGTGTTGCTATATCTATGAGATCGTCAGGAGAATTTTGATTTCAACGATTAGGTAGGATAGGTACATGATCTCTGCCATCCACAGCTACTTATTAATTTTCAAAGCAAGCGGCCGAATTTCAAAAGTCGAAAAATTCAACCGTAGTCAACTAGGAACCCTTAAAGTTTCGCCATGTACGTCTGTCTGTCTGTCCGTCCACGGTTTAGCTAACTAACTATGCTACAGTTTGTTTTTTTTTTTTTTTTTTTATTATGTAGTACTGCCCATAGGAAATAGTGTGTTACGCACATTTGTTTTTCATGTAGAAAATGTATGGCGTATCTTAGTACTTTATAGTTAAAAAAACTGGCTATAGAAAGCTGCAATTTGGTATTGGATAGGTATTGGATAGGATATATGTGACGTTCTACGGCAAAAGGTACCTTATGGCGGCTGGCGCGCTTACGTTGCATAGCGCCGCAATAATATTGGAGCGGCGTTAATAATAGCGTAAGCGCCAACCTCCATAAGGTACTTTTACCCGTGGAACGTCACATATGTATTGTATATATGTTGTTAGTTATTTCTATTCAATTTCAAGTACTAAGAAGAAGGGATTTCACTCGACCTTTGCCAAATTAATAGCCCACCGTTTATCACCATTAAAGCATTACAAGAAGAGGTTTTTCGCGTTACTTCAAATAAATACGGAACGGAAAATTTGTTTAATGGTTTGGAAAATGTACTGCCCGCGCACAGCGGCTGAATGAGATTCACTTTCCTTTCTTGTAAATGTAGAACATTTATATACGTAAATATAAAAATTTGTAGAAACTACTAAATAGGAGTTCAAGTCCAGGAATTTAAGGTAAATAGGCTAGATGACAAATTTTCATTTATGGTATCAATCAATCAGGTTTGTTTTTAGGAACAAATGTCTATATGAGACCCATTGCATTAAAGCAATACAAAAGTCAGAAATGATAGTCAAAGTCCGACAGTCGAACTTCACTCGCGAAACGCCCCTAACAAAACGATATGTGACCGTGACGTCAAGGTCACTGAGAGTCCATCTTGAATTATGAAGAGTATGAACAAAACAAGAAAATTGCGTTTTTGTCGGTGAAATATTGCGTTTATGTATATAGTTGCTATACAATCTTTTTTGGATAAAATGTGAGGAACCGAATGATATCCTTACTTATTTCGTTTTTGGAAGTTAAAAAAAAAACTTAAATTTTGAAACTTTCAGGTGCTGTATTTTTGTATTATTTCCATATATTTTTTTAATATCCACAATATGTGATAAATTGCTCATTTGCTATCTATTTTACTAGATTTTGTTATAAAATTCAACATATGTCATCATCCCTAATTTGTGATATTCGAAAGATCGCACAAGTCACTTTTCGACTACACAAAGATACAGTATAGTTATATATTTTATAATAATAAATATGCATACGTGATATTATGTAATAATGTAAACCGAAATAAAATTCATACTTATACGAAGAAAATGTGACCAAGGCCTCCTGTACCCTGGGCTGCAATCAAACCAGCGTCCTCTGCTATCGCGTATATAACGTATATTATATACTTAGGCACAAAAAAATGTTCTAATAATAAGTTCTATGCATTTCAGCATGCTTTAACTTTCTAATGAGGTTAAGGCGTACCGATTTCAAAGAAAATTATACATATACAGAGTGTTTGGTACATCGTTTGCCAAATTAAAACGGCAGATAGGTTGAGTCATTTGCTATCTTCCCAGGCCAAGAAATTTTTAATATTGCGCACGTTTTTTGTTTCAGCTCTATGCCAGTTTTTCGTGAATTTGCAAATTTTACTTGCGCAGTAGTAAAAAAAACATGGCCATTTTTTTTTCTAGGCATGAGCAGATAGCAAATTACTCAACCTATCTGCCATTTCAATTTGGCAAACGATGTACCAAACACCCTGTATATGTAGGTATGTATCTATCTATGTTTATGGTTCATCATCATCATCATCATATCAGCCCTTTATCGCCCACTGCTGAGCATAGGCCTCTCTTCTAGTACGCCACTTGTCCCGGTCCTGAGCTAATCTCATCCGGAAGTGACCCGCAATTTTCCGGATGTCGTCCACCCAACGAGCCAACGGACGCCAGGCGCTTCTTTCATTTGAAAGCGGCCACCATTCTGTTAACATTTTAGTCCACCTGCCATCACTGGTTATACACATTTAAGTATGTTTATCTATATTAATGTTTTTTGTTGTTTGATTATATTCAATTCGACTCTTCATATTTTTTCTTTGCGCCACCTACCGTATATTCTAAGTCTATTGTCTCCGATAACCAAAGGTTGTCCGGAAGGGGATCCCTTTGCTTCCCATAAACTTATTGTTTCGAATTTCGATAGGCAGAAATTGATATCCATATAATTTATGGACATAAACATGAAAAGTCATAATTTTTGTTAAGTATAACGTTTCATAGTTCTAATGTTAGACATCTATAATATTAAACGCTATAATCACAAAAGTTATAAAATTGATGAGTAAAACATTCAAAGGTATATCAATAATTATTCAGAAATATTTTAAGGCATATATTTTATCGGACTAATGGTCGTTAATCATATCGTTTTAATGTCATCCCTTTGTTTTCCATAAACTTACTGTTTCGAATTTCGATAGTCAGAAAACGATATCCTCTAATATTCTAATATTTAGGAGCTATAATATTAAACATTATGACTTTCAATAACTATGTCAAACAAAGGGACCCCCATTTTTAATGACTAAAGTGACTAAACCAAATCAATAACATTCTTCATATAAAGAAAAAAGAAATCTGTTTCCTCAGGTAGGTTTGTTAGTTACCTTGTGTCCCTCAGAGCGGAAATAGGAGCCCCGCGAAGCGGAGCGCCGTCGACTCGTTGGCGGGACGAAATGGCTTAATAAGCTACATGAAAAATAAGAAATGGCGGGGAAATTAGTAAGCCAAACAATAAAAAATCTGTTTCCTCAGGTAGGTTCGTTAGTTACCTTGTGTCCCTCGGAGCGGAAATATGAGCCCCGCGAAGCGGGGCTCCGTCGACTTGTTGGCGGGACGAAATGGCTTAATAAGCTACATGAAAAATAAGAAATGGCGGGGAAATCAGTAAGCCAAACAATAAAAAATCTGTTTCCTCAGGTAGGTTCGTTAGTTACCTTGTGTCCCTCAGAGCGGAAATAGGAGCCCCGCGAAGCGGGGCTCCGTCGACTCGTTGACGGGGCGAAATGGCTTAATAAACTACATTAAAAATAAAAAATGGAGGGGAAATCAGTAAGCCAAATTTAAAATAATCCCCAGGTAGGTAGGCAAGCATGCAATTTGTATTGTTTACTTTTATAACTATTGACAATATGACTACTAAAAATTATGATGGAAAACGTTATGGTCTAAAAAAATCGGAACTTAAATTTAGGGAATGCAATAGAGCCCCTACCTATCATTATAACCTGCGATAAAAGACCTTACAACGATTATTGTAAGCAAGTTTATTGTCTTCAACATTATGTAATGGTATAGCTTTCGGACTTTGAATATTATGAGTAACAGATTTTATGACTAACAATAATAATGACCTGCAAAAATCGGAACTGCAATTTATATTGTTAAAATTTATGACTATTCACAATATGACTAATAAAAATTATGATGGAAAACATTATGGACTGAAAAAATCGGAACAAAAAATGTATGGGAACCAATAGAGACCCGTCTGGAAGAGATCGCGCCTCTATTGTCTTTGTTTATGTTACTGTACATTTATTGTAAACTACGAATATGTGAGGTGTGCAATAAAGAATATTGTATTGTATATATGCGGCACTTAAAAAAAGCCAAATAATTGTGTTAAGTAGGTTTCACAATATTCTCAAGCACGTTTTGTTGCACATTGGAGCCAAGAATTAGGCCACAATTCGTCTTATTCTCCTATAAACTATGTTAGTATTGCATAATTGTCTATTTAATTTATTTTCTCTGTCACATTACATCTTGTTGTATTCTTGTATTGTTATATTTCTATTTATGTATATTTGGAGTAATGTGTATTCAAAACGTGCATTTTATTTATTTTAGGGATTGTACACTTTTGCTTTTGTTTGTCATTCATCGTTACTTCTGTCCTACTCATTTCCTCAAAGGTTAACTGGAAGAGATCCCATTCAGGGATAAGTTCGCCTTTGTTGTATTTAATTGACTCTGTAACTGTGTTTCTCGTGTTTATATTTCTATGTACAATAAAGTAAATACATACATACATACATACATACATCTTAGGCCACTGTCACTGTCAGCCAAGAGCTCTGGAGATTCAACATAAAAAGATATCGGTAAATACGTCACAACTCCCAAAAGCGTTTTTCTGGGGAGTCACAGTTCTAACCTAACCTACTTTTCTGACAGTAATTAGTTGCGATGACCTATGAAATACTGAGCTATCCTAATAATTTTACTGATGTTTTGTTCAGATACTTATATGAGGTGTTATTCATTATTTTAATTTATATGCATAATGAATCTTATATTAAACGTAAACGTGAAACCTGGTTAAGTGGAACCTGGATAAGTGGGAAACCTCTATAGCTGGGACTCATGGTGCGGTCCCGACACTTTAGCACTGAATTACCTCTGTTAGTGAGATAAAACGAACCTCTATAACTGGGATTAGTTCTTGTGATTTTATAGTCACATTTACCTCTATAATTGAGACAGGGAGTGTATTTTACCTCTTTTACTGAGACTATATTTAAAACATTAAACTGTCTTAAATGTTTTTTTTTTAATTTTATAGGGATTGACCTCTGTATCTGAGATAACGTCAATCTATGACCTCTCTAACTTGGACTTTATTGATAAATTTCCGTATTCTTACTAACTCTTAGTCTATCCACAAATTCCGCATTTGCTTAATTGTGTCTAAACGACTTCAAGTCTCACTTAGTTACTTTATGTAGTTAAAACTATCGAAAAGAAAGCTAAAATCTTGATAAGTAATACGAATAAACAAATTTTTATTTAATAAAGTTCTAAGACGCAATGAAGTCCGTACCAAATTTAATTGAAAAAATCTATCCTTTGTAGAAACATTCAAAATAAATTCAAAAATATTTAGGGACAAGGATTAATATAATAATATATAATATAAGATACCTACAAAATACCTGATTAACCAACTCTATAACTGAAATATCCTCTATTCTCACCTCTATTAATGGGACCCTCTGTAAATGAGACAGAAATGTATTTGTACCTGGCTAACTGAGAGCCTGTGTAAGTGGAATACCTCTTTAGGTGAGACAAATCTGCTCGTCCCTTGAAGTCTCACTTATCCAAGTTTCAGTGTAGTTTATTTGTATGTTATACCAAACAGCGGTATATATACGATGATTTTTAATCGGTGATCAGGAACTTTTTTTTTTCTGATTTCGAGGTTGGGCCCATAGTTAAATGTGATCGCCATCGATGACTGAATTAGAAAAATTGGTTCCTGATCACCGATTACATTTCTTGGTGTATATTGTATGTTATATTATTTTTATGTTATACTTATTGAAAATATAGATTTAGTGCATTATACATAAGATTAGTATACGTTTTGAACGTTTGTAAACTGAAATTATACCAAAAGTTCGTATTCATTATGATACGCACCCAATTCTGGGTCAATGATGATTCACTAAAGAGTTTGTAAAGAACGACGTCCCGACGAATGTTTGTAAGAAATAAAACCCAGCTTAATTGTCTTTTTTTTTATTAAGAAAAACATAGTAAAGTTTATTGACACAATAATAAATATACAAACAAAAATATGTATAGGGTGACAGCTATAGTGCCTATAAGGTGCAGCGGGACAATTTCGACTGCGGGGTAATGTCAACTAATCGAAATATCTTCCATGTTTTCATTATTAACTATTAACTAGAGTCACACACAACACACGCAACACATATTTTTCGCTATCTGGACATACCTATAATATGGCACTCTAGTTAATAATGTAAAACATAGAAGATATTTCGACTAGTTGAAATTACCCCGCAGTCGAAATTGTCCCGCTGCACCTTAGTTATTGGCCACTACATAGTAATTGGCCACTCTTAACAATAAGGCTTAAATTGGCTTGTGTCTTTCTGATTTGTTAGGAGTGGCCAAATACTATGTAGTGGCCAATAACTATAGCAGTCACCCTATCTTCGTTTTTTTACATTAGAAAGAACTCAACAGAAGTTAGCGTGCAGTTTTTCTATCAGGTTCTTTAATTTTCAATAAAGGTCAATACTTATAATTTATTACAAAATTTTACCACAAAAAAGTGCCCGTCTGCCCGATTTGTAACCACAAGCTGACTTCTGCGAAATTCTTTCTAATTCTAAATAAAAACGAAGTATAAGAAATGACCGTAATTATTTACTGGCAGGTAGATACATCACACTGCAATAAATTAAGAGTTTTTTTATCAAAGCAAACTTTTTATTATGATGGCGATAGATTAGCTGCCGTAAAAAAGTCGTTACGACGCGTCGCGACGAAAGTTCATCAAAACTTCAGTATTTAGGATGTTCAAAAAATGGACGAAATATTTATTTTTATCTGTCCAAAGTTATAGCGATCGTAAATGAGGTTTTAAAGCAAATTCTTAGGTAAGTAATTACTTTCCAATGGCGGTAAAACTTTATCGCCATGGTTTGACTTGACTTTGCTTTTATTGGAAAGGTTTTTTACTTCTATAGCTTGCAAATAATAGATAAAACATAATTCTCGTTTTCCCGTACGATAGTTAATAAAACCTTTGCCGACTTCTCTGCTAATGGGTTTATTTCGTGCTGAGGAATAATAGAGAAACAATTATTTTAATACAAGCTGCTGCTTATGATTTTGTTGCCCGTAAAATAATAAATTCACGTTCAACCCTTTTTGATTCCTCTTCGAAAACGAAATTAAATTAAAAACTTCTACATAAGTATTTTTTTGTTCTTTAAATGAGCATTGTGAGTCCACATGTAAACCTTACTTACTCCTCTGGCGCAGCGACCCAAAGTGTGTCTTGGCCTCCAACACGACGGCTCGCCACTGATCCCGGTCCTGTGCCGTTTCTCGCCAGTCTTCAACCCGGAGCTCGCGCAGATCATCACACCCATCCACCACATCCGCCCATCGATACCTAAATTTACCTAACAATTGAAATTAACGACTCAAAAGTAGTCTGATGAACAGGCTAGAGTTAGACAAGCTAAGTTGGGAACGATTTTCATAAACAAGCATTTGTTACAAGCAAAAACAAGCAAGCGTTAAGTAAACGTCATAATTTCATAAAATGTTGACGTTTCAAATACATAGTAGGTAACACCTGCACAGTTTCTGCTATCACAATTGCTGCCAGCTTATCTTGGTCTGACTCTAGTGTATTTTTTTTAAATATTTATTTCTACGAATTGTACAAATCTTTATTAGCTTCTTATATTAGCATTTTAAAGTGGACTTGATTTCTAACTAAATTAGGGCTATGAAGTTGAGAAGGAATATTTGAGTTTGCAAGTTTTGATACGGATTGGATTGGTTTTACTTTTACCAAAGAGAATTTAGACTAGAGGCTTAAATGTCAAAGTAAATTCTATAGTCACTACATTTACTGCCATCTTTCGATACAATCAAAACTTTTAGAACGTCATTTGACTTCGATCCTTATTCATTCACTGATATTTGTTAAATTTGTTAAATATCAAAATGAATCGCCATCTACTCGAGACTAGGCCAAAGGTGTGGGATGCCATCGCCCGAAAAGATGGCAATATTATATACCGTTGGCCGAGTCTCGAGTAGATGGCGACACTTTTTGATATTTAACAATTTTAACACATATCAGTGAATGAATGAGGATCGAAGTCAAATGACGTTCTAAAAGTTTTGATTGTGTCGAAAGATGGCAGTAAATGTACTGAATACAACAATTTTAACACATATCATTGAAAGAATAAGGATCAAATTCAAATGGCGTTATAAAAGGTTTAAATTTCTGTGGAAAGATGGCAGTAAATCTATTGTGGCTACATAATTTTCATTGACAATCCGACTCTGTTTGAAATTCTCTTTGCTTTTACTTTACCAATTACGAGTAATGAGTTTCGCCGAGGCGTACTAATTAAGTACCTACTAACAAATACAAATTTTACTGATTTCTCTTTTTACTGATCTTATATTAAAAATAAATCAAATAAGTTTTATGATTTAAGAATTATGATATGATATGATACAATATCTGCTTTTTTCCCATAATTTTAATCGTGAAAAGGTAATAAGCGGACAAAATCATTTTTGCATTTATGATAAAGTATAGTTGTGGTATGATTATAGTCGGTCAGTAAGTAAGGTAGTATGATAGTTGTATGAAAATTGGTTACGCTATTTAGGCCATCTGCCTGCATTACGGCCACATCTCAAAATTTATGATTATTAAAGATTCAATCTTAAGGGGTCATCCATTAATTACATCACACTTTTAGGGGAGAGGGAGTCAAGAAAATGTGACATGTTCTGACAAGGGGGAGGGGGGAGCCACAAACTTTGTGACGTCACTTTAACTTCATCAGTAACCGAAAATGTATTTAAATTATTTTATTCGCTGTACAGTTAAATTATTATTTTAATTTTCTATTAGTTTAATTTTCTTTCATAATCAGTTTTGGGTTATAAAATTACTAATATCTACTTCATTCGATTTGCCGATTTCGTTGAAAAATTGTGACGTCACACCGGGGGAGGAGAGGTTTGCCAAATGTGACCAAGTGTGACAAGGAGGGGGAGGGGTCAAAAAATCTTGAAATTCGTGTGACGTAATTAATGAATGACCCCTAATTAAATAATAAAGTTAAGTTTCCTTTAAAAATGTTGGTGCCCAAGTGCCCGTATTCACGAACGAAACGATTTAGTCGGATAAATATTGTAGTCACCTTTTACCCGCCCCTTGTTTTTTAGATCACTGGATAGTTCTTATTCACAGATCGTTTGTTTTGTAAAGTGCCCATCGAAGTCCCGATATCCTGGACGACATTCTCGAAGCTAGCCACGCGCGGGCGAGTAAAACCATCAGTGAAAAAAGCGCTCAGAGTAAAGACTTGGTTTTAGTCGAGCCAAAAGATGGACTAAAGTGGCCACGCTGTGGAAAGGGCCAGACGGCAAAAGAAGACACGGCAAACCAAACGCCAGGTGGTCAGATGAACTCCGTGACATAGATAAGGACTGGCCCAATACTGCACAAGACAGAAAAAGATGGCAAGAGCTGGAGGAGGCCTTTACCCGTGAGGGGTCCTAACCAAATTATATAAAATAATTATAGTTACAAAAAAAAAATAGTTTAAGTGTACAAAATATATTAAAAAAAAAAGATTTTAATTACCTTTTTGTTATGTAAATTTAATCTTTGGTTATGGAATAAATGGGCTTTTTATTTTATTTATTTATTTAGTCGATTATGTGTAAAAGAGTCAAATGATCGAGATTAAATATGATTACAGCTTGGGCCAAAATAGAGTTGACAAATATTTTATAGAATATTTTTCTTACTTCTTTAAAAAATAACAATAAATTTAAAACTATCTACGACGTCTGAAATATTATCTGAAACATTAAAATATTATCGAATACAAAATTTGTTAAAATTATTAACTGTACGCCGTAGTAAAAAAAAAAACGATGAAGTCCGAGGTCACGCTACACTGACAGCCCAAACTTTAACTCGCTAACTCTGTCATCCAATGAGAATAAAACGCCAGTTACGAAAAACGTTCTATCATTTTCGGTACAAAATAGTCTGCCGTTTTTTTGCGGAGGAAACACATCAAATGTATACGTAACGTCAAAATGGCCATGTCAGATAAACGTCAGTCCATACATGTGGTTGACCATTGGCCGCCTATTTTCGACACAGGGGAACGCCTGTTAATGACCACTCCGTTTGGTTATATTCTCTAAGAATTTAACTAATAAAATAACCCTCGGTTGATTGGGTTGTGCGATAAAGAGCGTAAGATAGAGTATAATTATCTAGTCATTTTAAATACACCAGTCCAGTACCTATAGGTATATAGAGATTAGAAGTTTAAGTAGAATTACGTTTAGAAATCTAATGGTGCTCCCTCATTGGTTGTTATAAAATGTTATATAATATTGTATGACAGGGACAGCACTATCAATACTACCATGTCGTTCCTGTCACACAATGTTATGTAACATTTTATAACAGCCAATGTGGAAGTGGAAGCACTATTAATATTACCTATTACACTGAAGACTAGCAGTAGGCGGTACGTTATTTTTATTTATAAGGTAATATTCCTGTACAGTCTTATCACTGTACATGCATTTCGGAATCTAATTAGCTGCACGTACATGTAGTACATGCTATACGTGATTGTAATCCGTATTAGAGTCGCACGTTCTTCACGTCTTGTCGAACAGCAACAGAACTCTAATGGTGGAAACAAGATGATCAACGATATAAAAACCGCTGTACAAGCAAGAGAGATATAGACGCATCTTAGGTTCCTGAGAAGGAGGGTCACTTACTTACTTGTATCTTAATCTGCAATATGTCTACGTCCTTACTACCAGTGCTGTTTGCTGTGCTGCTCACCACCAACCCACCTGAAGCTACTGCTACTAGTGTACCAGCTAACTGGCTGCTACAATTGCTTTCTTGATATTATATAGAATAGAGCTAATTGTGCTAAAACTTCTAAGGTTCTTCGTCTTAATTTTGCTAATATTTCTAAGGTGGTCTGCAAATTGCTAATTAACCTAATAGACAACCTAGTAGTTTAACCTTTCGTATGATACTGTAAAATTTTGACTGTTCAAAATATAAACTTTGACATTGCTTAAGTTGAATATGTGGGATGCACTGATCAGTGCGAACGCATACCAAAGGTTTTTAAACCTTTAGAAGGATCCTCAATAAAAGTATTCATATTCGTCTCGAATATTTGTTTCCCTCACCAAACATGCGCTCTTTATGTCAATCAGCAATGACAAACAAAATATATTGGTTCGCGATTGGCTTCAATCCAGTGACGAGATTGAGCCGTGACGTCGTAGTTACAGAGAGTCTCAAAAATATTACAGGATTTACTTTACTACGACAAAAGTACCTAGCGTAAACACCCCAATAATCGACATATTAAGACCAAAGATTCGACACCTTGATGTCAACTTTATTGCTATGACATTATAAATGAAAATGTCGATTATTGGAACTCTGTCGGTCGATATTCTCGTTTTTATAAGAACTAGGTTACTTCAAATAGCGCTAAAACGGCAAAATAAATGCGTTATAAACAGACTCCTAGCATACACAATCAACAACAATAGACGCGAAAATTAAAACGGTCAGACAGATAATTTCATTCTCATTGCCTTCCCATTTTGTTACGATTGGTTAAGTTTTGCAGGAGGAAAACTTCGAGAACGAAACCGCGATTTCTGAAATTTTTACGTCGGATTTTTGCACGAAGCTGCAGTTGTCGTCCTTATCACACATTTTTAAGGCTCTACCCGCGCCTGCGAGACAGCCACACATTGATTTAAATTTCTTAAATCTTAAAAGAGCTTAGCTAATATTTCATATCCGAAGGCCAGCAGCGTTCATTTTCCCAACTTGGCATGTTATCCTCTTAGTTTTACCAAAACATGAGGTACCTATAGCCATTCTTTTCATTAAATTAAGTGAGTTGCGTGTCTCTCTATCACTTTTCCATATTAGTGTGACAGTGACAGTTGCGTTTCGTTCGCTACGGAGCGTTAGCGATTGGCATGTTGTCTACGGGGCCTGATTAGAAATAGAAGCAAAAATAGGGTATTTTTTAAATATACCTACCAAAGTAACTAGTATAAAGTATTTAAAGGTAAGTATCCTTTGGCGTACCAGGTGGAAAACACAATTGCCAATGAATCTATTATTATGGATAGAGAGCAATGGGTCTGTAATACTACACCTGGTACGTCGAGGGGTATAGGTGTTTACTATCTTTCTTTCAGCTGTCGCAGAAATAAATAAAAAAGAATCATTCGTCAGTAAATTGACATAAGTACTTAATGAAATAAAGTAGCACACAGTTGTCATAATGAAGCTGTAGCAACTTAATTGTCATCGCAACATGCACGTAGCTTCGCAAAATTATTCCGTAAACGTGTGCGGCCAGTATAAATACATTTCTATAAAAATATGTAGGTCTATATTGCGTTGCGTTACGTTAAGCCAAAGAGAATTTAGACTAGAGGAATATTGTCAAAGTAAATCATGTAGTTAGTACATTTACTGCCATCTTTCGACACAATTGATTAAAAGTTTAAGAACGCCATTTGACTTCCTTCACCTTTTCGTCTCCGTTTGGTTATATTATATCCT
Source organism: Cydia splendana (assembly GCF_910591565.1). Classification (NCBI taxonomy): domain Eukaryota; kingdom Metazoa; phylum Arthropoda; class Insecta; order Lepidoptera; family Tortricidae; genus Cydia; species Cydia splendana. The sequence continues at coordinate 6,412,478 of NC_085974.1, forward strand.
CCAAGGGTGCAACCGGTCCTAAATATTTTGGTTTATATTTAAGTCACATCTAAAAATAGAAATACCTAGTACAGTCGCGTTCATAAATATGTATATTATTAACCTTATTGCAATGGGTTAAGGTGTAAACTCGACTGCACGGGCAAGAATCTCTGCACCGGGCAGCCGAATAGGTAACAATTCGATCCTGAAGTGTAAAACACTGTTCGAATGAAACTCTATCGCCACCTTGGGAAGCGTTTGTAGCAAATTGATAAAGGTGTCTAGAGAGTTCATTACACGAAGACATTTAGTGTACATTTAGGGACATTTTGGGTCCACGTCTATGAATAGAATATAATATAGGTACATATAGTAGTAATTGAGTGGATCAACTATTTTGTGTTGTTATTCTCTCTCTTTGTACAGGGGACAATACAGTTTATTAGAAGAAATATTACTGTATCACCTTCTCCTAACTTCCTTAGTAAAAATGCATGTTTGGATAATTTAGTAAATTTTAATAATGTACCAAAAATCTGAGTTTTGTGGGTTGTCCATTATTATGGCAACAAGTGTCAGGAAAAACACACATGTTTTTGCTCCTCTACACGATGGCCCATCATTACTGGCCCACTAAGATGGGCCAGCGTGTAGAGAGGGTAGTGGTGTCGGGTGGCTTATGGCGCGCCGGAATGGCGATGGGATGGCCACGGTGTCGGTTTTCCGTCCGCACATATAAGGTAGTGGGCCAGCGATGGTGCGTACGCAATGTACGCATCTACACGTGGCCCATTCCATAGTGCGTGCTCTCAACCATCGCATGGCGATCTCGCTGGGCCATCGTGTAGATGAGCAATAAAGATCGCATGGCCATCTCGCTGGTCCAGCGCTGGGCCATCGTGTAGAGGAGCCATTTACTTTTCAAAGCAGAGGCACAATGGAAAAATTCACCGCTCCCGCCAACATTGAAACTCGTGGCCTTCCGCGATACCGGCCATGTCTCTGGAGTATGCTCAAAACTGATGAATCGGTCCCTTACTTCCTACTTATACCTACTAGTTAGGGCCGTAAAGTTAGTTTTAACATCAATTAATTTTGAAACTGATTAATGAACTGACCTGAACTGATTAAATTTTTAACTGGCTATTTATGCCATAGGATAAAAATTCTAACATTTTCTTTATGAGCTTTAGTTACGTCGTTACGGCTCTTCATTTTCTATTTAATCTGGCGTCCATCTTTTCACTTTAATTAAAACAATATGTTGCACTGACTGCACATGATGTAGAAAAATCATCAGTTGTTAGTACAAAGGAGTTGGATTCGCTTATTATGAAATTTTGTAATTGTGTATTCGGGCAAAATAGAAAAATCCATCGCCTCAAGTAAGATTAGGAGATAAAGAGTATTTTTATTTGTACCTATAATTTCTTTATCAGACAGTTCTCCTTAGTAGATAATTAATTTAATAGATTTGAATGGCTTATAGAATTAATCTTCAAAAGATTCGTAACCGAAGCTAATAGGTATTTCATTTTATATTTATTATTGTACTGAAATATAGATTTAGATAGATATAGATTCATAGGAATCCGAATTCTTGTTAGTGTACTGAAATTTCAGTTTCGGTTTCGGCAGGTTTCAGCATAAAAATCATGTGTCGGTTGAAGGAAAAAGCTGCCGAATTTTTCGATCGCGTTGAAACTGGAATTTTCGGCAGTGTCAGACTTAATAAGAATAAGTTTCGGTTTCGAGAAGTTTGGCATAAAATCGATGCCGTAGTTGAAACCAAATCTTCGGCCGAAACTAGAGCATAACTGAACCTTTCGTTCCTTCGGTTTCGATAAAAGATCCGGTTTCGATCCTGTGATCCCGCTACCACAAATAGTAGCATTTTGTCTCGTAGGCACCCTCATAATAACGACGCTTATGGTAAGTACACCTACATCGTGCATTTAATCGTCCACCACAGCGTCTAGTGTAGGTGCTTAACAGCTATTTGTATAATTTCATGATAACAGTTGTGCGGAGCTTGGTCCAAAATTCCTTAATTCTACGTCTATTTTTCAGACTGTGTTCGATTCACCGACCGACAGATGCAGCCATATGCGTCGAAGGCACAAAAAAAAAGTTAATCTGTACCGGAATTCTTATTTTTCCCTTATTTTTACGTTCCCTAATACCTATTTTTGTTTGCCATAATGATTAATGATCCTTTGTCCTAATATCCATATGCCCTAATTATGATTCTCCTAACATCGTATCGATTAGTATTTTGTTGGCCTAATATACCTATGATATTCTAATATTATTTGCTATAATAGTTTTAGGATAAAATGTTAGTAGCGATTGCGAAGGAGACCCGCCTTTTTCTTATGCTGCTATTAAATATTTGTAATATTTATAATGCAAATAAAATATTAGGTACCGTAAAATGGGGTGAGTAGGGATTGCGTGGAGAGTTGGGTTATGAATGGGGAGAGAAGGAATGCCAGGGGGGTGAGATGGTTTTTAAAGGCTACTGATGCTACCTAAATAATGTATTCGTAGTACAAATGGAGCTATATTAATATTCATAAGAATAAAAAATCGATCCAACAATGTTCCAAAATCGCCTTTGTATGAAATCCCATCTCACGCCAACTACGAGGTACTACGGGGTGACTCCTCACCCCGTAGTACCTCGTAGTTGGCGTGAGGCGCAGTTTTTTTTCCCTCCCTTCCCTTCGGAAGGGAGGGAAAAAAAACTAAAATACAAACGTCCGGAACTTTTATTATATAAGGTGTATTCGGGTAATACCGAATGTCGGATAATTCCGAAATTCAGATGAAAATCACCCTTAATTCCATCATAATAAAAGTCTCTTTTCGGAATTATCCGACAGTTTTCGACATTCGGAATTACACGAGTAAACCTTATACCATTCAGTTTATATATGTAAAAATAAAATGTTATCGAGGTTTGAATGTCAGTTTTCTCCCTACTCACCCCATTTTACGGTACTTACATTTTTATTCTTCCTGATAATATTGGTTTACCAGATTATAAATCTAGTTTTCGTATGTAACTAATGTTTACGCGCATTAGCACGACTACCTCCTAGATTTACAAGTGAAAAGGGAACCTCTTAACACTTACAAGGACCGTGATTTAAATGTGGCGTTACCGCAATCAATCTTGCTAGATTTGCGCGTCAGGAATAAGGCGCAACTTGAAACAGGACCGGGACACGAATACCATTTATCAATGACCATTAAAACTCTTTGTCGCAAGAATTCATCATTTCCTGTTTTTACATAAAGTGTATTCATCCTTACTTTATTTGTCCTATCATGTAAACAAACACTTCTCGATGACATTATCACACTTTTCTGTGGAATTACACAATAACCGTCACTTGAGATGTTGTTGTATACTTACTTAAAATAAAGGCCTGTGCACACAAATGTTGGAGCAGCACACGCACACGTCACGCAAGCGGTGTGCCGTCTCTCATAAGGATCTGTATACCACAACGCCGCACGCGCACGTGCACGTCACGCACACGCAGCCGGTGTGCACATGCCTTAATTCACAAAGTATTGAAATCAACCAAATAACCACTGATAAATATCCTTTCTAATTAGATTTATGATGTCTAGATCTAGATTGTCTATGAATCGTATTGTTGGAATGACACTTTGACGTCATGTTTATTTACATGACAAGATACGTAAGAATGAATACACTTTAGAACAGGGTTATAAATATGTGTATTTTCGAACTAGGTTTCTAAATTTATCTTTCTAAATTACCTTTGAAATTACTATCAGACCTTCTAAGTCAAAGGAGAAACACAGCCTTAAGTCCGGTTTTACTGCGTCATTAGAGAAAGTTAAGAGCTAAATTAGAAAATTTCCAACGATATCCTGTTCGTATGTTGCAGGAAAACTCACCGCAACATTGTGGATGTTACTAAATGTGATTTTTAAAGGTACAGCTGACTGTACATAGGTCATACTATCTCGAGAAATATTTGAATATATTGCTAATTACTTAGAATGCTGCTGATTGTCTTGAAATGTGATTTTTAAAGGTAGAGTCAGCAAAACTTTTAGCTTAGCACCCCTGCAAATAAACTACATGCAGTGATACTAAGCAAATAGTTTTTTTGACTGTACATAGCTCATACTCATCTCGAAAAATATTTGAATAGATTGCTAATTACTTAGAATGCTACAAGTATCTCATGAACTATCGTACCATTCGTACCTAAACTAATAGGGTATAAGAAGAACGAAGTACATTCTGTTTTTTAGGCAAATAACATATTTAATTGGCTATAATCTGCTCCTTGTAAATGTTCACGTGCATATGACGTGGACAAAAAGATAACGGGACTTCTATGTAACCTGAAAGAAGGTGTATAAAATTAAATATATGTAATTAAATACCATTTTGAACGTACACAGTAGGCTTAGCTCATTAGATAGACTACACGTCACTTTCTAATTAATACATATAGAAATAGACGGGTAGTCGCAGGCGAGATACTGTCGCGACGCTGCTGTGTTAAGCCTACAGTTCTTAAAACTCTAATTGGTACAGTCAAGTGTAAAAATATGGATGCACACGTCATACTCAAAATATGTCCCCATAGCTCATATGTCAGCGAATTAAGAACTATGGGAGATATTTTTGAGTATGTTATAATGCACCCATATTTTTAAACTTGTGAGTCGGTTCCCTAAGATAAAGTATCCACTTTTCTATACAATTACTATGGCAAATTGGGTACTTAAGTTGGGGAGCCGACCGTACATAAACAATAGGTACCTACGTTGACAAAGTGCAAATCTATAAGAATAGTAGAGCTAAGGTATTGTCTTCATAGAAATTGTAAGACTCGAGTTAATTAAGTATTAAAAATATTTTTAATGCAACATGCATTACCAGAATACTCGTCATGTCCGCGGCAGTTTATCATGTCCAAGCGGCAGCCATTACTAAATGACCTGTGTAATTTGAGAAAATTATTTAAACATAAAAAAAAACTTAAGTATTCTTAAATGTCTTCTTCTTCTTCCTCGCGTTATCCCGGCATCTTTGCCACGGCTCATGGGAGCCTGGGGTCCGCTTGACAACTAATCCCGAGTAATGACGCAGGCACTAGGTTTTACGAAAGCGACTGCCTGCTACTGTAGTTAACTTACAACGCGGTTGCAACGCGGGTCCGCGATTAAAACGCTTTCAATCAAATCCGCCGACCGCGCTCAATGTGACATCACCGCATTGCTACCGCGCCGCTCCGCGACCGCTACGGAAGGCTTCCGTGTCAATGTGACGGAGCCTTTAGAATTTTTTTTGGAAAGGATTATTACTATTATAGTTCGTTTTTTTTTAGCATTAGAACGAAGGTAAGCGATCTTGATATGTCTTTTAATTGAAAAACTCTTTTTAAAAATCAGTACCGTAAAATGGGGTGGGTAGGGTCAAAACTGAAATTCAAACCTCGATAACATTTTATTTTTACATATGAAAACTGAATGGTGTATAAGTGTTCCGGACGTTTGTATTTTTTAAAGTAGTTTTTATTTTATTTTGGGTAGTTCCATTTCATAACTTTGACGATAAAGAGGAAAACCCACCTCACCCCGTAGTGTCTCGTATTTGTGGTGAGAGGGGTTTTCATACAAAGGTGATTTTGGAAGATTGTTGGATCGATTTTTTTTACTATGCGTATTACTAAGTATAGCTCCATTTTAAATTGGAATACATTATTTTTGTAGCAGTAGCCTTAAAATCCCTTCTCACCCCCCTCTCAAACCTTTTCTCCCCATTCATAACCCACCTCTCCCCGCGAAACCTACTCACCCCGTTTTACGGTAACTATTACTTATGAAAGCAGAAGAATACTAGCAAAAAGCAGCGCTTTGTAAGGGCTCGCGGAGGTTTTCTACCTTAACGTACAGAACCGGTTGCTGTCCGGTACGCCTGTCTGTTACAGCTTTTACTTTGTCCTTTAAAAACGTGTCCAGACGACAAAATCAAATTGCCAATATCATCCACACGTAATATACAATTTCATAAGTGCTTATTACATCCTACACGGCCGCCCAGTACTTTTTGTAAGGAACCCAACTGGCTTTCCTACATAATGTTGGGTCAGCGAGCCAATGTTCTTGAATTAATTTTTGCGTCCACTCCACACAATTGATCGAAAAACTATCCCGTCTGGACACCTACTGGCGGTAATCACGCTGCTCCGCACATAAACTAACACACACAGTTCCACTAGGTACAGCCAGGGTCCAGCATCAGCTCTATCTTGGGTACTGATGCTCTTCCAAGTTCTCATTAAGACGTGTCAGATGACCAAAACAGCGTGTGCCTATGTTGCACCAAACCTGAGTTCCACTAGGTACAGCCAGGGTTTAGCATAAGCTCTATCTTGGGTACTAATCTCCTAAGTGCTCATCAAGACGAGTCGGATGGCCAAAACAGCGTGTGCCTATGTTGCAACAAACCTGAGTTCCACTAGGAACTGCCAGGGTTCAGCATGAGTTCTATCTTGGGTACTGTTCTCCCAAATGCTCATCATGACGAGTCGGATGTCCAAAATAGCGTGTGTCTATGTTGCATCAAACCTGATCGAGTTCCACTAGGTACAGTCAGGGTTCACCATCAGCTCTATCTTGGGTACTACTTTCCTAAGTTCTCATCAAGACGAGTTGCATGACCAAAACAGCGTGTGCCTATGTTGTATAAAACCCGAGCTCCATTAGGCACTGTCAGGGTTCAGCATCAGCTATCTTGGGTACTGAAAGTACTGATCTACCCAGTGATCATCATGACGAGTCGGATATCCAAAACAGCGTGTGTCTATGTATGTTGCATCAAACCCGAGCTCCACTAGGTACTGCCAGGGTTCGGCATCGGCTCTATCTTGGGTACTACTCTCCTAAGTGCTCATCAAGATGAGTCGGATGACCAAACCATAATGTGCCTTTGTTACACCAAACCTGAGTTCCACTAGGTACTGCCAGGGTACTGGGTCATTTTGCTGAACTGCACGCCGACGTTTCGATTGGCGTGCAGTTCCCATACAAGTTGTAGTCCGTCTGTATCGGCCCTAAGTCACTGAAGTTTGTATTAATTATGCTTATCTTTATTTATAATTTTAGCAGTTCCAAGCAATAGTAACACTAAAGGCGCCATTCATTAATTACGTAAGACAATTTTTGCCAGCTTTTGACCCCCTCCCTCCCCTATGTAAGAAATAATAAGAATAAGCTGACCCCGTCCCCCTCCCACCAATATATTTTCAAAAAAATATTTTTATGAATGTTTATTTGTACAACCTGTACAAAGGTACTTGAGCTCGTTTAAGCTAACTCTGCACCGTGTTTGATAGCATAGAGTGTGGAAGTATTATTTTAAAGGTAATAATTTCATAGAAATTAAAAAAAAAATCGCATCTTTGTGATCTTACTTAAGAACTATGAAAACCCCCTCCCACCCCCTTGTAAGAAAAAATAAGATATGTTCGACCCCCCTCCACCCCAAAATCGTCTTACGTATAGGGAATGCAAATCGGTTATTTTTTGTATGGAAATAACCGCGGTTTCGGTTAATAACCGATAATTTCCATACAAAAAATAACCGAAAATAACCGATTTGCATTCCCTACTTACGTAATAAATTAATGGCGCCAAAACTGTATCTCCAACTGAAAATACCCGATTTTAGTTTGCTAACACAACATGACTGATCATCACATCGTCAGCGTCACAAAACATACGAGTAAATTGACCTCCGCAGTAAATATACAGCAAGATTGATTGTTCTAGTAGGTATTCACAAAAACTTAATTGCTAAAATGGGAATCACACCAAGTGAAGCGAGGTGGGTTGAATCCAAAATTGTACCCACTTTGGTATTCATCGTTGTTAATGGCGTAAGCGCCATCGACATTATTGAACTTGAAAACACCACATAGGTATCGTATTGTCTGAATACCCACAACACAAGCCTTCTTACTTAGTCAATTTGTATAAGAATGTCCAATATTTATTTATTTATTTATTTATTACTAACGCCATCTGTTAGAGAAAGAAATAATTAACATTAGCACGAATGTTAATTCATCATTTTGCCAACAGATGGCGCTAGTAGTAATACAAAGTGTTATTACTTTATTTTATTTTTTTAGGTTTATAAAATGATATTTTTATGTTTGATAACACATCTAGACATGAATTTAAATTACTATGTTAAATTTCAAACCTAACAGTGCAGTAGTTTTTCCGTAAAGTGTACCACAAGAATGCATAGTTCGTCGATTAGTGATAGGGCTCGCTTCGCTCGCCCTAATAAATGATCGTATTACATTCATAATTGTTACATAGGTACTTGCCGTGACTTATTTTTAAAACGTGTTTTTCAATTAAAAGACACATCAAGATTGTTTAGGTACCTTTTTTCTAATGCTAAAAAAACGAACTATAGGTTTAAAACTATCAAACCGGTGAAATCGAGTTCTATGAATACCTGTATTCATAGGCCCGCATCTTGGACATGCCACATACAGGCCGATAATGTTGCGGACAGAATATTGGACAAGGTTCATCCATGTAGTGCCTGCGTTGGCTCATCCTACGTTCATTCTTGATACAGTACATTATTGGAGTTGTAACAAGTTCTGAAAAAAAAAAGATAGTACTTCTAGATAGTCTAACACAAACTAGGCTAAAATATTTATTTGCTAGCTTGTACTTGTATTTCAATAAAGTGCTTTTTTGAAAAATTTCACTTCTCAACTTACAATAAAACTTATAAGACATTCAAAAGTTCTTGCACTCTTTAACCTTAGTATTTTTTTTTTCAAATCGCTTCTTATTTTTTTGACACATTATAAATGTAACCTGTTAAGTATTTTCGGCTCTGCGTTGATGAGTCAGTCAGTCAGCATAAACGCTTTTATACAATGAAAATAAAAGATAGATAATAGCATTTCATTACATTCAAAGAAGTGTAGTTTGCGACAATTTTGGCTAAACTCTGCTATAATGTCTGCATGGCTCCATTAATATTCAGTGCACGTTTAAAATTCGGGTTTTCATTAAACTTTCTTCATTTACGGAAATGTGAGGGTTTTTAGGTTAATGTCTTGGTTGAAAACGCAGAATTCGCTTTTAATATTATTCTCTCTTTATTTATATTTCATCTTAATATTCGTGATTCTACTGTCAAATTATTGTTGATTAGTACTTATGATGCATCTCATTGTACAGTCAAGTGTAAAAATATGGGTGCACTCATCATACTCAAAAATATGTCCCATAGCCCTTATGTCAGCGAATTAAGTACTATGGGACATATTTTTGAGTAAGTTGTATGCACTCATATTTTTACACTTGACTCTACAAATAAAACGACTTCCGTCGTAAAAACAAGAAACATTGTATAAACAAACACTTTATTTTTAAGGAGGCGTGAAAATGCGTATATAAATATATTTGAGCATCTTGTAAAGTACCAGAGAGTATTGGCATCTTTAAAAGTGATGTAAATATTTAGATGCAAATTCCCCAACGCAATACCAAAAACCCTCGTATTTCCCAATAAAACCCAGCATTGGAAAATACTAGTCGGAATACATACCAACTTTTTTGCAAGCAATATAGCGTTGCATTGCACACTTGCCAGGGAACATTTTGTAGGCTTTCCCGAGCGCGTCAAAGCCGCAAACTGCTTCCTTTTCCTCCGGGCATTTGGTGTCGCACAAAACGCTGTGCGATGGTTTTGCTGTAACATACGAGTAATTCTGAGCATAATGTATAATTATAAATTTGTCTGTTTTTGTTCGTTGGGAGCTTAAAATATCTCTGGGATTTTTATTAACATTAATGCGCTTAATTTAAGTTCACTTCTGAGTTTCAGATAAATAATTACTGAAGAAAATCAAGTAGGTAACATTTTATTCATCAGTAACGTAGAATATAAACTCAAATACATACTTAGTATGCAAAGATGTTGTGCAAGTATTTTATAGTCGGAGTAAGAATTGGTTTCTGTTAGTAATTAGTTGACCGATGCTAAGGCTTTCAGTTAAACGATAGGTCTTAGCTTCATAGATATAAGGGTCAAATCTTAATACATAACTGTCAAAAATCAATTCTCCGACAATAGTGGTTCGCACCCGTTGTATTCGTACTCTCAAAGCGTTGTGCCTAATGGCTAAGCTGATAAGTGATAACCCTATTAAGCTTTAAGTTACTTATACAGGGTGGAAAGGCACGACGATCCTTTCCGGAAATGGGAGATAGTTTAGCCTAAGCTCTATATTTTCTCCATAGAAACTATGTTAATATGGGCAACCGTTTATAAATTATGGCCTTTTAAACATCCATGCAAAAAACTACTTTGTTCTAACCCTAACAGGTGACAGGGTCAATGAACTTACTTGTAAACAATCAGTATACGACAGGAAATTATGCTAATTTGTAGCCATCTAACCATTTTTAGGTCTGCTTACAACACGGTAAGAATCGTTGCAGGATTTTCGATTTTTTAGTGGTTCCACTTGTTCAATACTTGAATGAAGTAGTTATGTTATTCCTTAATATTAATAATACTAACCACAACATTGATTACAACGACAGTTCAAATGGTGACATTGACAACCACTCAAAAGTACGCAATCGTCTTATAAATATCTCTGGTTTCCTTGACTGATAAAAAGGTTTTAGTTTCTTAACACGTTTCACAAAATTATTTTCGAATAAATAGAAACTATCTAAAATAATAAAAAAAATTTTTTTTATTATAAGTAGGTTGTGTTTGATGCACCAAATGTAGGTACATGCAAAACAGAACATTAGAATAAATCAAGAATAAATACTCTTCAATACCAAACTAACAAACCTTCTTGCGTGGTAGGAAATAGACAAGACGTCATCAGACGTCAAACAAACATCAGTTTGAAATTAAATTTTTATTGAACTTTACTTATTTAATGTCATATTTTTCAAATAAAAATGCCGTTGTTAGATGCTCGTGGCTATTTAAATTTGTGGGGCTGTGTAAAAGATATGGTGTACCAAACGGAATGTGAAACTGCGGACGAAATGAGACAAAGGCTAATTGGTGCTTTCTGCGGAGGACAATCTGCGGAGGAAAAATGACGAAGAGCATACACTATCGCATGTGCATCGACATACTCGGGCACGGGCTGCGGCGGCCTTGTAAGACACGGAGGTACATTTGAACACCGTATGTGAAGAGAAGATAGTGTTAAATATTGACAAAAAATAATTACCTAAGAAAGTAATAAAATTGTTTATAATATTTTTGCATTCATTTGATTTATTTGACATTTATGCGACATTCATACATCATTGCGGTTCTGTCAACGATCGGAAAAAAGTGTAAAGTCCCGAGCTTTCCCGACGGAGATCCTTAATCTATAGCCGTGATGTGCACATGCTATAGGGTTGTCGCCACAGTTAAAAAGTAGTAAATTTGCTATTTTTATTTTTTACTCAATTAACGATTCTTACCATTACCAATCGTCTCTGTATCACTTAAACGACCTAATACTTCCGGGAAGGATCGTCGTGCCTTTCCACCCTGTATGTAGGTAAGCCAAATAGAACGAGCCATACGCTAAGGAGACACGGTATGATTCGTGCCCTGTAAGAACGGTATTATTCGGAAGATTCGGAATGGAACTCTCTGCTCTCGAAACCCTCAACGGCCAAGATATAAAACACTGATTTAAACATTCGCGATTTTTACACAAAGCTAGAAGATGTTGATGTCAACTTTAGCCAGTCTTCTCCGAGACCACGGGAACAACGCGGTCCTCGAAACGTCGGAGGTAAATCTTATAACTTAAATACGCGATTAATTCCCGTTGTACAACAATAATGTGGCCAGGATGTAATTTGATCAGTGGCAAAAGTTAATTCTGAAGAGGTTAGCCCAATTCCAAATGTTTAAGGCCTTTATCTGAAGTTGGAGAATCGATTATCCCATAAGCAACGAACATTAAGGAACAATAAAAGGAGGTGAATGAATCCTTCTCAAAAGTTAACCCATAGATTAAAGATCAAGGTTTTCTTATAGAGATTATATTACATAGATAAAATTAAATACAAGTTGAATGCAAAATTTTAAAATTAACTTTTGTGTTAAAATTCTGATTTAAAATACTCTAAGCTGATGAGATAAATCCAACCTAACTTTTTAAGAATAAATCTTAACTTCATCTCGCAAAGTCGTAAACTATTTTGCAATTTATTCTAAGAGGTAATTTAATTCATGCTACAGAAGTTTACCTGAATAAGTTAATCTGCAATATTTATAATTAAATTTATTTAACGGTGTGACTGGTTTATTTATCATTATCATGTTACGAATGTTGGTTGTTTATTTATATACATTTTCTGGGAGAATTATTGAGTTAACTTATAAGCCATTGTAGCCGCCGTGCAGGTCAGGATCTCGACGACTCAAATAAAAAGCTTCGATTTGAAGTAGACTATTATAATTTTCAAAAGGTACTGGTTACACGGGCTTTCTTGACTAAACGGTTAGATGTAGAAGTGGTGTGGTGATTGTATGGATGCTGATGAAAGAGTGATTTGGCTAATTTGAAAGTACAAAATGGTGGTTTAGATTTAGGTGCCTCTAATTGGCCGCGATACATAATATGTGGAGCGCTCCTATTGGTGCTTTAGAAAAAGCTTCCAAATACTAGCCGAGCCCGACGGCTGCGTTTAGCTACTGCATTAGAATTTTATACAAATAAAGAGTTGCGTTCGCAACAGCCATGTTTTATGAATCAAGCGCACTTTAATACTTAAATATGAAACGAGTATAAATACATATATTTTGTATGTACATATATCTGCTCTACATGTTATTAGCTCTTTACACACAGGCTTCATTTTCTATGCTTACCATACCTTTATATTTTATAAGTATTTATAACATAATATATTTTTCTTACGATAATGGGCAGTGACCAAGAGCAGAGTTAAGTTAAAAAAAACCGGGCAAGTGCGAGTCGGACTCGCGCACGAAGGGTTCCGTACCATAATGAAAAAATCGGCAAAAAAAAACGGTCTCCCATCCAAGTACTGACCCCGCCCGACGTTGCTTAACTTTGGTCAAAAATCACGTTTGTTGTATGGGAGCCCCATTTAAATCTTTATTTTATTCTGTTTTTAGTATTTGTTGTTATAGCGGCAACAGAAATACATCATCTGTGAAAATTTCAACCGTCTAGCTATCACGGTTCGTGAGATACACCCTGGTGACAGACAGACGGACGGACGGACGGACAGCGAAGTCTTAGTAATAGGATCCCGTTTTACCTTTTGGGTACGGAACCCTAAAAAAAAACGGATTGCACTCCGGGAGTGCCGGCAGAAGTGAAAACTCAATGACATTGTAACAGTTTTTCGATCAGGTCACGTGTCCGTCTTACGAAGCGTCTTACGTCTTACGCTGTCGCGAGGTTAACATTTTTTCCCCATCACAAAAAGTGCACAGCGCCGATAGAAGTTTTCACTTCAAAAATATTTATATGAAATTGAAAAAGTACTGAGCGTTATATAGAGGTAACTCTCGCCTTTTGTTGGTGCAAGCGCGATGCAAAAAAGTACCTTATTTAAACCGATATCCAATATTCAATCAATATAATTTCAAGGCTGCTCCAGAGTCACACAAAGCGTGACCGGGAAGCATCGCAGCGGATTTATTTGCCGGCTAAGACAACAATGCATATCACATTGTGCTATGCAAAATATTCAATAGTTGGCCTGAGGGCCTACCGCAAACCACGTTCGACGTGTTGCCTCTCTGTTGCACTTGTAAATTCGTACGTAAGTGTGACAGGGAGGCAATACGTCGGAAGGGAGGAAGCCGAAATCGAACTTTAACATTTTGTAAGTTTTTGTTTTGTTTTTGATATTTGTGTATCATATCAATATCTCATCTCCTGGTTTACCGTTGGAAAATTAGGGGTCTCTTTTTTAACTGTCGGTTGTGGACCATTGAAATAACGGTAGGGTAATTCGCCTGTAACTGGCCACCGGCCAATAACTGGCCACCCTAAAGTAAAAATGAATTATATTCACCTATGAACAGAATTCATTTTAGTATAAGGTTTCAATAACTGGCCAGCCTTCAATAACTAGCCACGAATTCTGTTTATAGGTGAATAGAATTTATATTTAGTTTAGGGTGGCCAGTTACTAACAGCTTTACAAACCGAAACTCTTTTTCATGGTATAATAATATACTCCGCCTGGTACTCTCTTCCCGTCTTTTCTAGGTCACCTAACTGACACAAGCCTACGTCATCATGCGACAGCGCTATATGATAATATGCGATAGCGCTATATATAGCGGCCATGTGACGTAGGCCTGTGTCACTCTGGGAAGAGAAGACCATGTTTTATTAGACTGCTCTTTTTCAATAAACTGATTTCAACTCATAATTACCTAAAGCGGGACTTAATCGTGTAAAAATAAGTTTTAAATCTCTTATTCTTCAATCATTTTTCAATAGGTACTCGTAATTCTTTTTCTATGTTTTATTCTCAGTCATACACGTTGGCACGTTCTAATCGCGACTGCAATGCGGCACAGAGAGCAACGCAATTTATCAAGGAAATTCACAGTGACATCTCCTGCGTTAACGCTACAACAGTAACTCTGCTACTGTCGCTACCATATCCTATACAGCAGTGGTTCCTAACCTTTTCAGTCCGGTCACCCTTATTAACTAGGGAACCCGATTTTACCCCTCCTCCCAATGGTATTAAAAAATAAAACGTGTACGTTTGTTGTATTGTTATAATAGGTTAGCTTATTACCCCCGTAAAATACCAGTTTTACCCCCACGGGGGTAATTACCCCAAGGTTAGGAACCACTGCTATACAGGGTGGCATAATAATACGTACACAAAAAAAACTTCGGAATATTGTTGATAATTATTATAAAGAATTGCATTTGTATATCATCGGTAAAGGAGAAATTTTAAAATAATACGTTTTAATTTAAATTAAAAGATTGTAGTTTTAATTTTTAATGACATTTTGTATAAGACAAGACAAGAATGTTTGCAGCAAAAACTTACCCAAAAATATAATAGTTAAAGCAAAACTCAAAGTTATCATTGTAACAGCACAACCCAGAAATCTCATCAGAAGTGAAACCCGATAACAACAGCTGAGATATTAACGACCCTTTTCCAATTAAAATAAACTTGCTTGAAAATTGATTTATTTAAGAGGCTACATCGAAGCTAAGCCTCTTTTCTGTTGAAAATTAAAAAAAGTTAATAGAAATTCTAAGAACTGGACTGATTCCAAAATATCATCACTTCTTTGAAAACTAATTAGGTTGCAAGTAAGTAATAAGTTAATAACCTATGTCACACTTTAGGGTTCCGCAGTGCAGAACTACGACACATTAACTTTTTACTAACAGTAGCTAATACCACAAAATTTTGTTAAAAAGTTAGAATACCTACCTACGTGTTCAAATTTGTGCACTGCGTACTTTCACCCTGTATAATTTATCTAAAAGCGTGGAAGAAGCGTTTTAAGAATGAAACATTTTGACTAATAGCGTTTTCATTCAAATAAGTGATTTCCACCTTAGCGCAGATCATTAATTTTGCATTAAACTTCCAAGTCAATTTTCAACAAAAAGATCCTCTCGCGAAAAATACCTTTACAAGGAAAATAATGGAGGCTTGGTCTGAATACGAATTCAATAATAAGCAGAGGCATTGTGGGAAATCAGTCTTGATAACATCATATTGTGCAGTAAAATTGGGGAAAATAACACGAACAATGGAATTTGAAGGAATTATGAAGAGGAAAAAATACGGGGCTTAATTAATTTGGAAGTTATAATTTAATTTTTGACGTGATAACGTCTTATAAATCGATGAACACCGGTAGCATGCACGAAAAAGTGTCACGTTGTGGACGGATCTCCATGGTAACGTTGTGGACAGATCACCATGGTAACGTTACGTAATGTAATGTTTTCTTATGACGTTATCACGCAAAATTATCGTCCGTAAATCGACTTTACAGACAGCCATATTTTTTTAATGACCATAAAATCTTTTGTTATTTCTGCCTGATAATTTGCTTGACTTGATTATTTCCTTGAGAGTGAAGTAAACATTCTACGACAAATGGACTTGCAACTACTTGAGACATTCGCTTCATTTCAAGACTTTCTCGAGCATGTAATCGCGCTTACTATCAGCTGTCATCGCAGCTGACATTTTCTAAGAACTAGTAGGTAGGTATGTAGGGTGTGTAATGTTTAATATAATTATAAAAAAACTATCATACATTTGTTATAACGCCATTTGATATATTATTGTATGTTATAATGTAATTTTTATTATACGTTTCCTTTATTATATAGTGATTTCATCTAAACTGTCATTGATATAATGCCTAATGTAATATAATTTTCAAATAGTATATAGACATGTTTTATAATGACATTTGTTATATTATATTTTTGTATAACGTAATACTTCATACAATTTTATCAAGTATAAATACATATATCGTATAATATTTTTTGTCATATTTCATTTACTGATAACGTAAAGTTTTACATACTTTTTATAACTAGTACGCAGGCCTACTGCTTTTGCTAGCTATTTTATTCTAGGGAGGTCGCAGTTCTAACCTAACCTAACCTATTTTTCACGGTTTTCGTTCTGCGAGGGCCGCAGTTCAAACCTAACCTAAACCACTTTTTTGATAGAAAATTTTATTCTACGGAGGGTCAAAGTTCTAACCTAACCTAACCCTCCTTTTGTTAGGTAATTATTCGTTTGTGCGGAGTCGCAGTTCCAACCTAACCTAACCCATTTATGTCATGCAACTATTATGCTACATGAATAATTATGTGATGTCACTTGTTATAAGAAATAATATGCTTTAGAGTATGTAATAATTATGGCAATGTATATTAGACGAAGTGTAAATATACCTTATGACCATTATACCAATAATAACATTATGTATACCGTTAATTAGGTATTACGGTAGTATGCCATTTATTACGTTATTCAAAATAACGATATATCAAACTATAATATATGAAATGTAATTATAACAAATGTAATGCACCCAGGTATGTAAGTGGGAGAGAATGGCACTTTGCATGTTTGTGTTCGTTGAGGATTTTTCATTTGATTTTGTTTTGCGACAGCAGCTGCATTACTGTTGCGACCTTACAGGTGACCATCCATTTCCAACGACAGCAGCACTACCATTCATTTTACTATGTAAATTGACAATAACACCGACGCGTATGTACTAGTAGTGCAGCTGCAGTCAGAAATGGAATGTTACCCTACTTCTGCGGCCTTTGTGCGGACGCTGCTATGTATCTATCAATTTCTTTGAATGGACAGATAAAGCGGCGGTATAAACCAATGTCGCAAAAGTAGGGCAGTTGCCGTCACAATGTCACCTTTAACACTGCTGCGGCGTTTAAACTGCTGCATTCGTCATCCGAATGACACCTTTTTAAATCTTATATGCTAAATCAATCAATCACAGATGTGATCCGTTTCGAACCCTACCTAAATCAGTTAAACGTCCCCTCGGGTCCTCGGTCCATATATTATCGTATACGGATAGTATAGGTGTCCGGTTGTATTTGCATGTGTATTGTATCTCGGGCTTGCAGTTGGCTGGTCAGCCATTGTTTACATTTAATGTGCATATCAATAGTAGTTTGTATCTGCCCCACATAGTGTGATATATAATCGTTGTTATCAAAAATGTCATATTTTGATTCTATTCTTTATTTCTCTTTCATTTTTCGTTTTGCCATTGTTTTATGTTTTATAATTCGTGATCATAACAGTCATCTTTTAAGTTATGACCAAATTATGTTTTGCAGGATCGTTATTCAATTTCGGATTTGTAAGTGTATCTTTTTGCATTTTTAACATAATAAATTTGTTGAATTTCTGGCCTGTAAAAAATTCGTCGTGTAAAAATTTGAAGTTAAGTATGTTTATCCCATAAATAATATATTTTCTGCAACAATGCTATCCCAGATGACCAAGCTCTTCTGTGGCGTTGGCTGGATTCGAAACGGTGTCTTCAGCTTACCCTAAACCTCTAGGCTATTTAAAAAAACACAAATTAAAATGATTTGTTTCTAAAGTTGTAAAATAAAACATACAAATGCATTGCATCTCTCAGACCACATTACGTTTCATTCTGGTTTTACTACATCGTCTAAATTACAATTATTTTATCTTGGGTCCGAGATAACACAACCTAGACCTCTTTATCGCAAGACTATTGTTAAATATTTAATTTGTCACGAGTAGAGGTCCAGTGGGAATGGAACCTAAAACAACTGTCTGTGTCTAAGCAGCTGGATAAAAGTGACTAGAATTCTAGAATTATGCGACATGTATAAAAAGGTAACTTGTAGCAAAGGACACGTTATCCAGCGGCAAATTTCCTATTTCATATTCAAATAATTTTCGAAGGCGAAGTGCTAGGGGGTGATGGGGGGAGTGTTTTAGTTTCGCGAGTGTTGCGGATTGATAAGTGACAATGTATTGCGAGCCAGCACAGCAGCTTGCATATGCTATGAAGGCATATTTAACCAAGGACTCTTCATTAATTACAGACAGCAGCAGAAGTTGCTAAGCGGGCGGGCTAAGTTGCAAGTTGATAATTCTCTTAACAATAAAGTCGCGTCAAGATCATTTTGAACACCTGGCCCGCTTAGACTCTTCTGCTGCTGACTGTATCGCAAAGCGTAAGTTTTGCATTAAGAGCCAACAGGAGTGGTCATTCCTCCATACAAACGTAGTCCTCGTTTTCCTCCGTGGTTTTTGAAGCTAGAGCAATGATTTTTTCAACACAGATTAATATTGTCAATATCTGTGTCGGACCGTTTTACTTTTTTTGATATTTTTGTTTTTTAAGGCGCTAGAGCCCTTCAAAAACGGCCAAAATGGCCTAATAGACTATGCCGCAATGAGAGGCGTGGTATTCAAAACTGATATCAATTAGCCAAAAAAGCAAAACGGTCCGACACAGATAATTTCATAATCATTTAGATTTCCAAATTTGGTTACGATTGGTTAAGTTTTGGGGGAGGAAAAAGAGGACTACGAAACCTCGATTTTTGTCATTTTTACGCAGGATTTTTCGCCTCAGCTGCAGTTGTCCCTATCGCACTAATTTTAGGGGCGGAGTCAAGTTTCTAAATACGTACACAGCCAGAAAAGTGATGGGCAATAGTCGACATTTAATGTCGATAATCTAGTGATGTAAGAAGTTATCGATAAACCGTCTTGTGTGAAAATATCTAGATCCTAAGATACAAGGGGTTTTGGGTTGAGAGTAGGGAACACATTTTTGTAGTTATGATATACAATCTATTATGAACTTTTTGATTCTAATATTTCAAATTAGAAATCAAAATCAAAAATATTTTATTGCATGGTTAAAATGGGTTAACAAAATTTTTAGGTACCTACAGGCACGCTTCGTAATTGTCGAGCAATTTAGGGTCCTAGCTGAATTGGTTGTTCCATACTTACTCGTGCTCTATGGAATGTCCAATTTAGCTAGAACCCTAAATGGCTCAACAATCACGGAGCGTGACAGTACAAATGATTCATGTTCTGTATAGCCTGCCCTACAATGGCGTTAATATTTGGTTGTCATGTCTATACTTCGTTTTTAAGCATTATTGAAAAAAAAAATAGTAAATACTAATATTAACCACTAAGTACATAACTATTACAAAAAAAGCTAAATAATTATACGATTGCATGCTTAAAACAGACACGTCACCTTCACTCTAATGCTAAACAAACGAAGAATAAGAACTAACAGCGATAAGACCGCCTGTTGCTACCTTTATCTACATTGTAAATCGGTTTTAGGGTTCCGTACCCAAAGGGTAAAACACGGGACCCTATTACTAAGATTCCGCTGTCCGTCCGTCCGTCTGTCACCAGGCTGTATCTCATCTTTGAACCGTGATAGCTAGACAGTTGAAATTTTCACAGATGATTTATTTCTGTTGCCGCTATAACAACAAATACTAAAAACAGGATAAAATAAAAATTTTAGTGGGGCCTCCCATACAACAAACGTGATTTTTGACCGAAGTTAAGCAACCTCGGGCGGGGTCAGTACTTGGATGGGTGACCGTTTTTATAAATAATGGTACGGAACCCTTCGTGTGCGAGTCCGACTTGCACTTCGCCGGTTTTTTTTAATTTGTTTTTATGTTTGTGGTGTAATAAAGAATATTTAAGAGTCAGACCAAGAAAAGTCTACAGCAATTTTGATAGCACACGCAGTGCAAGTGTTATTTATATGTCATAATTTCATAGAAGCGACGTTTGAAATAATACTTCCACTGCGTGTTCTATCAAAATCGCTATAGATTTCTCTTGGCCTAACTCTACTTTAAATTACAAAGTAAGGCCTAAATTATAAAATAAGGCCCATCAATGGTTTTTTTTTGTGTTTATTAAACTTGATATTTTGTCTATAGTATTAGCGGACATGGCCTCAAAATTTAAACCCGCTTAAGAATTGGGCCTTATTTCGTGCATTATATACAATACTACCCATTTTTGTGTAGTCATTATTTATACTATAGAAGCATTGTTTGAGTAGCCAATTATTTAAACAGTATTTTTTTAAAGGGCAACGGTGGCAATATTTTAAGGTCTGGATAATAAGATACAGATCTTAATAAGGATATCAATGTAAGTGAATGTTACCATGACTACCAAACAAACAAATGTGATAGAATTTACCAGCTGGCATTGTAACATTCAGACAGTTACCTATGTACCTAATCTGAAATATGAATAAATTAGTAATATTTTAAACAGGAAAGTAAACCGAATTTTGGCCTTTTGCTGGACACAATCACAATAGTAATTTGTTTTACAAGAGGGCAAAGTTTATCGCCACCGGTTGATGCATTTGCAGCACCAATGGTAGAAAATGCAAGCTCATCATCAACTGCATAATCGACGTTTGATATGACTATTGAATCCGAGCTTTTTGATCATGAATCATGATAAAACAAAATTTTAGAAGGTCGAAGAATAGTAGATTTAAAATATTTATTTTCTGTGATCTCAAATATCAGGCACGATCATACAAATTGTACATTTGCTGATCTTGCCTTTGTCATTGAAAGACGTAAGGGTTTACACAGAGAATATATATTTAAGTGTAATATGTGCAAAAAAAAGGAAACGATACACTCTGAAGACCCAAAAAGAAAATGTTAGTAAATACTGCTGCCGTAGAAGGAGTTATGTGCACAGGGAACGGACATGCTCAGCTTAACGAAATTTGTTCTTTGTTAAATGTTCCAAACATGGATAATAAAACATACATTAAAATAAAGCAACTCTTGTCACCAAACATCGAAGAATGCGCATTCGAAGAAATGATTGCAGCAGGCCAAGAAGAAAAAAGGCTAGCTATCTTGGATGGCGATGTTGATGAGCATAGGTGACCTTTAATAACTGTAGTTGCCGATGGTTCCTGGGCAAAACGTTCGTATAAAAGTGGATATAGCTCTGTATCCGGTGCCGGTTGTATTCTTGGTCTCCGTACCAAAAAAGTATTGTTTTTGCGCATAAGAAATTAATACTGTTGTGGACACAACACTCTGAAAAACTAATGATCGAGGTGCCAAATTGTTTCAAGAACTGGAAAGACAGGGCCAATGCCATGGAGGCCGACATAATAGCAGAAGGCTTTGCGAGAAGCATGGATATGCATGGCCTGAAATATTAAAGACTGATAGGAGATTTTGAAATAGAAAAGGTTGAATGTAAAAACCATTTACTTCGCAATTTTTGCAACAAAATCAAAACGTCGGTGAAAAAAAAAACCAACAATTCTAAAGGGTATGTACTAGTAGATATGAGAAAAAAGCTAGATTCCAACCTTAAACGCCTAAGAAATGCTGTGGTTGCTACTATGAACCGTAGGATCCAAGAAGAAAACATTTAGCGACCGAATCAAGAATCTGAAGAAGGATATAAAGAACGCCGCCCGTCATGTTTTCGGCGACCATTCAAAATGTGCGTTATACTTTTGTGAACCAGAAAAGCGCACAAATGAGATAAACCATGTCAGTGCTCTTCAAGCTTGTGGTCTGTGGATCAATGTTTGTTGAATTAGATGCGGAGAGCCTCATAATCAATGTCGCAAATAACTCAGTGGAGCAATTTAATAACATCATAGCGAAATTTATAGGTGGCAAGAGAGTCAATTTCACAAAAAGAGGATCTTACCAGTCCAGATGTCTTGGAGCAGTGACATCGTGGAATAGCAAATTTGCTGTTAATTATAGAATCCAAAAAAAGTACTGGGCCAGAGCTCGGGAACATACACGAAAAAGTTTGCTGAATGGGTTACTTCATTACAGCGCTAGTCTAATGAAGTAACGGGAAATTGCCGCAAGAGAAATCTCGCATATACTGATGAGAGAACTAGTAGGAGCAGAACAACTTCCGGCTCCGATGAAAATTATGGTCGCTTAGATTTAGAAGAAGATATGCCGTCTGAAATATACAAATTGAAGAAAGAAGAATTCCTAAAAAACTTGGATTAATCAAGAGACGTAGAGACAAAAACCTTAGGGCAAAACAATAACAGTGCATGGACAACTGAAAGGTGAAAAAGGCTCACAGCTTCAAATTTCGGAAGGGTCTGCAAAATGCGACCAAAGACATCGATTAAAAAAATACTAGAGTATTTGCTTTACTCTGAATTTAAAGGTACGGATGCCACAAATTGTGGGAAAGAGAATGAAGCGGAAGCCATAAAACAATTCACTGAGGAGACGGGTCTTGACGTTGAGGAGTGTGGATTGTTTGTTGATAAGAACAAACCATTTTTGGCAGCTAGTCCGGATGGCTTGATAAGTGACAACGCAGTAATAGAAGTTAAATGCCCATCCAAAATTACCGGTGTTACATCTGAAGAAGGCATAAAACAAAAAAAAGTAGTTTGTTGCACTTACCAGGCAGGAAAACAAGAATTGAAGACCAATCAGAACTATTACTACCGAGTACAAGGACAGCTTCATATAACTAGACGCGAGCTATGTTATTTTGTCTTGTGGAGTCCTTAGGGCCCAGAAATCACTGACGGCCGCATTCCAAAAAAAAGAGCTGTAAAGAAAAGAACATATACAATCATATTTTCCCCACACCGCTTCCAACGACGCTTCTATTAAATTATGACATATAAATAACACTTGCACTGCGTGTGCTATCAAAATCACTGCAGATTTTTCTCGGCCTAACTCTACTTTAAATTACAAAGTATGGTATCTGCACAAAATAAGGCCCATCGATGTTTTTTTATTTTTCTTATGTTAATTAAACTTTCTTTGGTATTAGCGGACATGGCCTCAAAATTTAACAAACTTAAGAACTGGGCCTTATTTAGTACATTATACAATACAACCTATTTTTGTACTATAGGAGCAATGTTTGAGAAGCTAATTACTTAAACAGTATTTCTTTAAAGGGCAACGGTGGCATTCTTTTAAGGTCTGGATAATAAATAAAACAAATACATAATAGTAACTAAGAACCAAGTGTATTAATAAGATACAGATCTTAATTATTACTTTGTCTCACATGTGATTATATTCTTTCCCTTACAGCTCTTTTTTTTTTGAATGCGGCCGTCAATGATTTCTGGCAATAGGCATTGGCGGTAAAATCGTTCTAACGTGGGTTCCATTTTTTGCCAGAATGCATCGTCTTTTTTTATTTTTTGATAAAGAAGCCCCTTAGGACTCCACAAGACAAAATAGCATAGCTCGCGTCCAGTTATATGAAGCTGTCCCTGTATTTGATAGTAGTAGTTGTGATTGGTCTTCAATTCTAATTTTCCTGCCTTGTATGTGCAACAATCTACTTTTTTTTGGTTAATACCTTCTTCAGGTGTAACACCGGTAATTTTGTATGGGCATTTAACTTCTATTAATGCGTTGTCACTTATCAAGCCATCCGGACTAGCTGCCAAAAATGGTTTGTTCTTATCAACAAATAATCCACACTCCTCTACGTCAAGACCCGTCTCCTCAGTGAATTGTTTTATGGCTTCCGCTTCATTCTCTTTCCCATAATTTGTGGCAGCGGTACCTTTAAATTCAGAGTAAAGCAAATACTCTAGTATTTTTTGAACCGATGTCTTTGGTCGCATTTTGCAGACCCTTCCAAAATTAGAAGCTGTGAGCCTTTTTCGCCTTTCAGTTCGCCATGCACTGTTATTGCTTTGCCCTAAGGTTTTTGTCTCTACGTCCCTTGATGATTCCAAGTTTTTTAGGAATTCTTCTTCCTTCAATTTGTATATTTCGGACGGCATATCTTCTTCCAAATCTAGGCGACCATAATTTTCATCGGGGCCGGAAGTTTTTCTGCTCTTACTAGTTCTCTCATCAGTATATGCGAGATTTCTTTTGCGGCAATTTCCCGTTACTTCATTAGAGCGCTGGACCCGTTCAGAAAACTTTTTAGTGTATGTTCCCGGGCTCTGGCCCTGTACTTTTTTTGGATTCTATATTGAACAGCATTTTTGCTATTCCACGATGTCACTGCTCCAAGACATCTGGACTGGTAAGATCCTCTTTTTGTGAAATTGACCCTCTTGCCACCTATAAATTTCGCTATGACGTTATTAAATTGCTCCACTGTGTTATTTGTGACATTGATTATAAGGCTCTCCGCATCTAACGATAAATTAAACAAACATTGATAAATGTCTGTCCACAGGCCACAAGCTTGAAGAGCACTGACATGGTTTATCTCATTTGTGCGCTTTTCTGGTTCACAAAAGTATAACGCACATTCTGAATGGTCGCCGAAAACATGACGGGCGGCGTTCTTTATATCTTTTTTCAGATTCTTGATTCTATCGCTGTGTGAAATGTTTTCTTCTTGGATCCTATGGTTCATAGCACCAACCACAGCGCTTCTTAGGCGTTTAAGGTTGGAATCTAGCTTTTTTCTCATATCTACTGGTACATACCCTTTAGAATTGTTGGTTTTTTTCACCAACGCTCTTATTTTGTTGCAAAAATTGCGAAGTAAATGGTTTTTACATTCGACCTTTTCTATTTCAAAATCTAGTCCATATGGCTTTTGCAGTCTGAGTTTTTTCATAATGCTAGAGTCCCCATCTCCTACCAGTCTTTGAAATTTCACGCCATGCATATCCATGCTTCTCGCAAAGCCTTCTGCTATTATGTCGGCCTCCATGGCATTGGCACTGTCTTGCCAGTTCTTGAAGCATCTGTGCTCTGGCACCTCAATCATTAATTTTTCACTCCTAGCACAGACACAACAGTATGAATTTCTTACGCCCAAAAACAATACTTTTTTGGTACGGAGACCAACAATACAACCGGCACCGGATGCAGAACTATATCCACTTTTATACGAACGTTTTGCCCAGGAACCATCGGCAACTACTGTTATTAAAGGCCATCCATGCTCATCAACATCGCCATTCAAGATAGCTAGCCTTTTTTCTTCTTGGCCTGCTGCAATCATTTCTTCACATGCGCATTCTTCGATGGTTGGCGCCAAGAGTTGCTCTATTTTAATGTATGTTTTATTATCCATGTTTGGCATATTTAACGAAGCACAAATTTCGTTAAGCTGAGCATATCCGTTCCCTGTGCACATAACTCCTTCTACGGCAGCAGTATTTACTAACATTTTCTTTTTTGGGTCTTCAGAGTATATCGTTTCCTTTTTGTTGCACATGTTACACTTAAATATATATTCGCTGTGTAAACCCTTACGTCTTTCATTAACAAAGGCAAGATCAGCAAATGTACAATTTGTATGATCGTGCCTGATATTTGAGATCGCAGAAAATAAATATTTTATGTCCACTATTCTGCGACCTTCCAAAATTTTGTTTTCTTTGTTATCATGATCAAAAAGCTCGGATTCAATGGTCATATCAAACGGCGATGATGCAGTTGATGATGAGCTTGCATTTTCTTCCATTGTTGCTGCAAATGCATCAATCGGCGGCGATAATGACGCATGGCGATGCAATTCTGAGTGGATATTTCTTTTGACGCAAACATTAGATTTTTTTCGTGTAACACTCATATACAGTCTCTTTTTTGGTCCACTCCTCCTCCCCATGGTTACTTGGTTCCTTATTCAACCTACCTGAAATTAAACGAGTAGGTTAGTAAATTATACCATTTTACATTATAAAGTTAAATGTTTAGGTATCTCAATCACTTACTCACTGGTGGACATGGACGCAAAATTTTTGCCCATCTACTTATACTATCTTATAAAAAATGAAATTTTGAAAGTTAGCACGCTTAAAGTTCGTTTTTTTGCATTAAGGTAACAGATTTTGACATGTCTTATTAAAAATTACCATTGAAAAATAAGTCATAGCAAATATGTTAGAATTATAAATCATATTAATCATATTAATGAGCAAGAGCACCCTAAACCGGCGAGCGTGTATGAGGAATGTTATGAATGTGAAGGAAGCGAAAGTGGTATGTCAGGATCGTAGCAAGTGGAAATCCGTGGTCTCTGCCTACCCCTCCGGGAAATAGGCGTGATTGTATGTATGTATGTATGTATGTATTAATCATATACTTTTTTATATTCTTTTGCTTTCATAAGTAATATAAACTAATTTTTGAAAGCGTTTTTCAATAATTATTAATAAAAAGACACGTCATGATTGTTTACCTTCTTTCTAATGCTAAAAAATAACGAACTATAATAACCGGGCCTTATTTGGTACAGAACCTTGATTTGATAGGTACATCGGATATTCTGGGCCCCTGAGTTTATTACGTAAAGGACAAAATGGTGACATGTGGTTAGAGCTGATACTGTTAAACTAGTGGTTCTGTGCGCTAAGTATAAAAAATAAGCTTCAGCGAACTCATTACGCCTAGAAAAAACCCTACACCCTACTGCCACTTAAGTCAGTCTTGAGTCTTTGAATCAATTTCCGTAGTAGTACTACTACTACTAAGGTACTAGGAGGTAATAAGGCCTATAGTAGGTATAATAAGGCCTACCTGAAAAATAATGTTCTTACAACAGTGTAACCGTGTTAGTTATTTGAGTAACATATATGTAAAGTGATACAATTAAAAGCTAACAGCAAACCAGTACATAAATGATATCTTATGTACTTCTTATGAATTACACTCTTATAAAGGTTTCGGCTAATTACGCATATGTGCATCACGCAATAAAATCTATAAGTAGGTACCTTCTAAAGTAATGAATACTCGTATTCTTAAAATAATGTTTCGTATAATAATAATACCCTCAGGTACCTTTATAGTATAATACTTAGAGGTTAAGTTCGTTGAAATTTAGATACTTAAATAAATTACTTTCAATCGGAATAGAGATGTTTTAGTGCCTTAAATTTTCAAATAAAATAAAACTAATATGATACTGGCAAATATTGGTCATATTTCTTGAGTACCTGGGCCTTATGAGAATACAGTAGGTATATGGTGCTTATAAGAATTATGTGCTTCATAAATCGAAGTAGGTTTATATAAACGTACATAGGCATTTTACATTAAATTTTTTTTTAATGATATCTGTTTTTAATTCACAAAAAATAATACTATTACACGTTCTTAACCTAGTTATAATCTTTAATATTTAAGATTTTAGTAACTAGGATGAGGGGGACATATTAAATTTATTCCCTAATCTTAAGTTCTAATATATTTATTACTTATCATTATAAATACATAATGTATATTTATGTGTAGGTATATGTATTATATTTATGTGCTTACTTAACTAATAATTATTCTTGTACTATGGTATTCAGTTCTTTTTTTATTATATACTTAATCTTATTAGGCTTATTACTTATTTCTAGTAAAACTCTATTAGGAAAGTTGTTTAGAATAGTAGGTAAGTATGAATTCCAAACTCTATTGCCATATTCATTAAATATTATGTGTGTAACTAATAAACACGATTTACCTACCTATAGTTCGGCAAGTCATCTTTGACATTAGAAAAATGCAGTAAACTTAAAAAAAATGTAATCGACAATGATCGACCTCCCATAATAAATTTAGTGCCTTTTTCTAATGTTAAAGTTGGCTGTTGAGTGTAAGAGTATATATAAGTAAGTACACGATTTATTTTCCCTACCCTTTTGACTCATTATTTGACGTTATCATGAATTCTTTATAAGTAAGTATCATAAGTAGGTACCCTACGTACAACACAAATGTCATAATTATTGTAATATTATAACCAGAAGTTTTGTAAACAACACGTAGGTATAACAAAAGGTATAGGTACTTACTTGAATAAAGGTAGATGAATTGCGTGCGGTCCAATAGGTAACCACAACTCACGGAGTCCAAAACAATAAGCTGATCAGAAAAGTCAAGTAAACAAAGCCAAGTCACAGTAGTAGAAAGATTATCGAGTTCCGTAAACGTAAGCCGGGTCAAAAAATTCAATCGCAACACAGTAAGTAATAAGTGAACGCCTCGTGGCAGTAACCCACGAAAAATGACATTGCAAATTGTCGGCAATGAGGCGCGCGCGGGTGCAAGCGTACGCATCTGTGTGCGTGCATTACACACACAAATACAGTCTCTCACGCCCCGTCAGAGCGACGGGTATATTCAGCTTGAAATCTCAAAATTGACTTTTAGCTCAGCTCCCGTTTCGTCTTTATGCGGAAAAGGGTGGAGGAGTTGACTTCCGATTCAATATTATTATTCCGATCGATAAATATTAATACGTCAAAGCATTCTTACTTATTGACTTGATGTTCTCTTTACAAATTAAAACTGAGTTGACAAGTTTTAATGACGTCTCATTATAAAAATAATATTAAAGTCAGGAAAAGTATGTGACTTAAATGCTTTTTAATAAGGAAGGAATCGTCCATCAGTTCCGCGCCATGTTATAATTAAATTTTCATTTTCACCACCTGGGCGGCAAAAATCATATCGTAACATTATGTAACACAAACTTGTAGTAGGGGAAATCGAGATAGGTTAACATAAATAACAATAAGAGAACAAAAGTGGTTTTCGTTAAATGAAGTAAATATTTTCAACCCCTATTTTACCTTATCCTGAAGTCAGAAATTCATTATGTTTGAAATCTAATTGCGACTCCATATTATGTATGTTTTGATGAAATACAAGATGTGAAATTAAAGACTGAAAATGCTAAAAACTCTTCGAGTCAGCACTTCAAAGTAACTAAATAAATGTAACAGCTACATAATTAGGAACATCTTGACTAAAATAACAAACAAGAAAACCTTTGTCTTATTCAAATAGGTACTTTGCAACATGTCACTAAAAGCCACCTACATATTATGTTTCAGGAGGTTTATTCAGAAATTATTTATTTGATACATATAATAACATTAGGTGATGTATTTCTTCTTCTTCTTCTTCTTCTTAAATATTGCGATGATTACCTTTCAAGACAAATGGATCGCATCTTAGCTGCAATATGTACAAAAATTACATCAGCGTTCCGTGTCGTCTGATTGACCATGAAAAGGACCTTGGGACGGCCGTTTCTCCATGCAAACGTAATACCCATTTTCCTCTCTGGATATTGACATTATAGAAAATATTTTTATATAATTGGATGTATATTAAACATAACTATGCCCCTACGTTTGAATTTTTTCAATTTTTTGATTATGGTAAAAATTAGGAGCGAAAAACACATTCATACAAATTTTAAGTGCTTCGAATTCTTATAATAATTAAAAATTCGAAAAAATCTAACGTAAGTTAACGTAACGTTATACAACGAAATGGATCAAAATATTTTCAATAATGTTAATATCCAGAGGAAAATGAGGACTGCGTTTGTATGAAAAGGCGATTTCGCGCGGGTCCTCCACTTTCGTCTTAATCATAGAATTAAAATTAATAGTCAAATATAGCGACACCACCATGTTGTGAGATTACCATCACTGTATGTACTACCTATATTTGCAAATAAAACATTTTGAATTTGAATTTAAATACCTATAGCCTTTTCTACGACAAACCATTGCAGAATGTTTTAACATTCTTTTCCTGCACCCTGCTTTAGGTACTTTTCTGATTTTGTTATACAATTGTAATTTCTTTTTCACCTCAGCAGCTCGAACAAGGGTACTTTGCTTCATAAAAACAGTGAGCAAAATGCGATTTTGCTCACTGAGTGAGACAAAATGACATTCAAGTGACCTTTATAGTCATTTCAACATGCGGGGTCTAATACAAGTTCGATATACTTGGGTTCTATTATCTCTGTCCCTCTAGGTATGTTCTCACTGCTTAGGGTGAAAAATTTTGTGTACTACACGAGATCAAAGTTATTTACATCTCGTGCGCTTTTGAATCCCTTACTCGCTACGCTCGTGAATCTATTATAGAATCTTTCGCTTGCACGGGACTCAAAATAAGCACTCGAAGAAATATCAAACTTTGATCTCTTGTTGTACAAATAACTATTCTTCAACACATAACATTTTTGGACACGCTCCTGGTTGGCTTTATGGTCAGTGACTAACGCGTAAACGCAAGTAGGTACTGCTTTAACCCTACAGTACATTTTCTGCCCAGTCGGAAGGGACTGTAAAAAAAAATTATCCTCGAAGTAAGGATGAATAGACATGCGCTACATATAGGTATTTTCTCCAGTAGCTTTCCTTTGTCTGGATCTGGACTGTTTGTACTCTAATGTATTACAACAAAACGAGTATCATATTCTTTGCTTCCGAATTCGCCGTAGTAGCAAAGCATAGTGGGCCAATTAAAACGCCACCTACTCATACACGTTCCGAGATCTTTATTGCTAGCTAATAAAGTGGTGCTTATTACAGAGATCCTGAATCCCTAATAATAGTTCTCCCTTAGGCGAAGCGAACTATTAAGTTTGATCCTGGAATTACTTGGAAAGCGTTACGACCATAAAACAGAGGCCATGCTTATTGTTTATAAAGGACTTTTTATGCTGCCGCAGTGAGAAGAGCTATGAAAGTGAAACGAGCAAAATAGGCTCTGATTACGTTGGAGGTTTTTCGTACGAAAAAATAAACCTTACTAGGTACAGTCAAGTACAATTCACTCAAAAATATGTCCCGTAGTTCTTAATTCGCTGACATAAGAGCTATGGGACATATTTTTAAGTATGATGAGTGAGATATTTGTACACTTGACTGTACAATCACCTTGCCGTGAGAAATGAATGGCGAATTAGTTAACCGGGTTTGCTCCTTCTGTTATCCTTCTAAGTTACTTTATTTCCTTATTCACCTTTACCATTTCAAAACCCTTTTAGTGAATACAAAAGTTGATTTTAGACTGTATTGAAATGCTCCGAAACTAAAAGGGTAGTCTTTGTTGATGTTTCCTGCAGAATATAGTTAGAAATAATAAGTAGTTGCTATAGAGTTTATAGTAAGAGATTTATTGTAATTTCATTGATTCGTTGGGTAGGTACATGTGTATAGATCGTTTCATTCCTGCGCGTCATCGCGAATGAAACGATCTGTAATAGTGAATACATATTAATATAAGCTTCGATTTTTACCTGCTTGTACAGTTTTCAAACTCCAAATTTGGCCAGTTTTAAAATAAAACATACCAAATAAAAACCTCAAAATTATATTCATCATCATCATCTCAGCCTATATACGTCCTACTGCTGGGCACAGGCCTCCTCTCATGCGCGAGAGGGCTTGGGCTATAGTCCCCACGCTAGCCCAATGCGGATTGGGGACTTCACATACACCTTTGAATTTCTTCGCAGATGCAGGTTTCCTCACGATGTTTTCCTTCACCGAAAAGCTAGTGGTAAATATCAAATGATATTTCGTACATAAGTTTCGAAAAACTCATTGGTACGAGCAAGGATTTGAACCAGCAACCTTATACCGCAAAATTATATTAACTGCTTTTATAACTAAAATGAAACATACTCCCTGGCCACACTCGTGCCGGTCGCTAATGCAGCTAAGCGAGCACGATCCACACTCGAGCCCGTGATCCGATTATACTGGAGTTCTTCTATAATGCACATGCTTTGATTGCACAAGTACTTAGTCACATTCGTCGGGTGACAAGTAAAAGTCACTAAGTACCGTAAAACGGGGTGAGTAGGTTTCGCGGGGAGAGGTGGGTTATGAATGGGGAGAGAAGGTTTGAGAGGGGGGTGAGAAGGGATTTTAAGGCTACTGCTACAAAAATAATGTATTCCAATTTAAAATGGAGCTATAGTCATACGCATAATAAAAAAAATCGATCCAACAATCTTCCAAAACCACCTTTGTATGAAAACCCCTCTCACCCCAAATACGAGGCACTACGGGGTGAGGTGGGTTTTCCTCTTTATAGAATAAAAACTAAAATACAAAAATACAAACGTCCGGAACACTTATTATATTCACCATTTAGTTTTCATATGTAAAAATAAAATGTTATCGAGGTTTGAATTTAAGTTTTGACCCCACTCACCCCATTTTACGGTACTATCAAAACATTAAAGTAACAATGCACTTTATTACACTTGTAACACGGTTTATTGTCCAATAATTTCAATGGTGTTAGTTAGTGACTTTTGCTTGTCACCCGACGATATGTTGATGTACGTACCTAATATTTTCATAGACACTATCCACTCTGAACTAAAATATAATGTCATTCTCATGTACGAAAGAAAAAGTGACCAATGTCACCCTCCACTCGGTGAGTGGTTTAGGCATCTGCCACGAATGCAGAGGACCCTGGTTCGTTTCCAGCTCATCTTGACACGACACGCAGTGCGTCTCGCTAGGACGATTACTTAGTATGTATAATAATATATTGGTTCCAGACGGATAGGTAGTCTATGAGCGATGTCAAATATATAATTAAAAAAAATTAAAACATTAATACGAGTTTTTTTAAAGGAACAATGAGAAGGCGTAAAACTACGAAATACATTTCTTCTGTCTATAATACAAATAACGTGGCAATCTTATTAGATTCGCAAACCGTGTTTGAATACTTAATCTTATTCTGAACAAGAGTGTAAATCAAATTGAGATCTATTTGTGAAGTGCGAATACAGCCCTTTATTTATATTGATGTATTCTGTCTCCGGGGCGAAAGTTTCGCAAATAAAATGCCTCCTCTGACACCTGTGTAGCTAATCTCATGCAGTATTCATACAATTGACATCCTCAGGAGGGTCCGTTTATTTTGTATTTTCTATTGAACGAGAGTATTTGACATTCTTCGGGTTCGCACGGCAGATGATTTGGCATTGATGTTAGGGGTTGTCCACAAATCACGCGAGGTGTTTTCGGCTACTTTTTGAGCCCCCCTCCCCCTTGGTGACATTTGGTGAGGTTTTTGGCATGGTATAATAATATACTCCGCCTGGTACTCCATTCCGAGATTCGCGTATGACCTAACTGACACGCGCCTACGTCATCATGCTGTTTACAGGTTCTCAAACTTTGAAATGTGAGAGAATTTTAACCAACGGTGAAAATTATTTTAACGGCATTAATTTTAAGTTATTCATGTAGAAACATAGTAAAATAAAACAAATCTAATGTATTAAATTAAACTTTATTTATCTATACAAGACAAACGTTTAAAAAACTAATTCACAGTTACACATTAATTACCAAGCTTACGACGTGAAAAGTTTGGAAAACACTGCGACTGCTGACACTGAGCGAGAAGGAAATAACAATTAACACGCGTTCGACAAGGATGACGGTCAGGGCATGAAGTTATCTAGATCCGAATTGTCAAATGTGCACAGCGCTATCCTGTGTTGCCAGTAGTATAAACAGAATTACCCGAAAGTCTGAAATTTCTTTCGTGAATCGGAAGATATTGCTAACGAGTAATTAAAAATGACGTGTTATTGTAAAATTTAAGCTAAAATACATATAAATGAAAATTATAAAATTATAAAGAAATATTTTAACTTATTAACCATAGGTATAATGTACCCATGTAACATGTTATGTTGAAATAAAGTGGCAATGTTATTGTGACGTAGGCCCGTGTCACTCTGGGAATGGAAGACCATGTTTTATTAGACCTTGGTTTTTGGCTACCCCCCTCCCCCCACACAACCTCACGTGTGTTTTTTTTAATTTTTTTCATTCGACTTAATTTTAAGATATATAGTATTGTATATAGAAAATCTTGTTTATTCTTCTATTTTCGTTAAATAGACTCGCTACTTTGAAGTCCAGAGTGAAGATTTATGTTTAACGAAACCAAGAAAAAGTATCTACTCATGTGGTAGGTTTTTTTTCTTAGTTTCGTTCACTGTAGAAAAATACACGTGAGGTTTCCTTATACCCTCCTACCCCAACGTGTAGAGATGGGTAGTGAGTAAATACTCACGGGTAAATACCGAGTAAATACTCAGTATTTACTCAATATACCCGTATTTACTCGTTTATACCCAAATTGGTGGGTATAAACTATTTAGAGTGCTGAAACGGGCATATAAATTTGAAATATAGGTGTATTATGGAAGCCGCTACTGGATTAAGTACTCAAAATTGTAAGAAATGTATTTTTAAGAGGGGCACTCCATACATGTAACTAATTGTCACGAAAAAAAAATTCAGAAGCCACCAACGTGTTGCACATCATTAAATTGGTCTTTAAAAATAACTGGAATGTTTCTAAGAACATTTTTGGATAAATTGAATATTTTTGGAATAAAACCGTTTCGAAAGGCCAAAATAATGTTTATCTCTCTATAACTTTAGAACCAAAGTTCATAAAAAATATGAAAACATATCGGGAGATTAGCCGTATAATAGAGTACAAAAAACAATATTTTGAACATCATCGGTTGAGCCATTTATGAGTTTTCTTTAAAAAACCCTTAATAAAAGGTCGTAAGTGCCGCGTAAACACGCACTTTTGCGCGACATGCAGTTATCTAGAAAATCGATAGAATTGAAGTACCATATTTTTAAAGTAAATACCTACTTATTTAAAACAAAATTGTTAACTGTGCATTATCACAATTTGCCTCTCACTAATAATTACCTTTTTTTCCTAAATTAAGCGTCCTATATGCTTTTTATTTTATAGATATTGTTAATACACGTTAGCACTCTTCAATAAAAGACAATTTTGTTCTTAAATCTCACTTTTTGAATATTTTATAAGCAATCGTTTTTACCCACCTAAATGAGTAAATACGGGTATTTATCGGGTGCTTTGAGTAAATACCGAGTAAATACTCAGTATTTACTCACCCCTACCCATCTCTACCAACGTGATCTATCGTGATTTTTTCGTGACCCCCCTCCCCCTATCGAACCTCGCTTGATTTGTGCACAAGCCTTTACTATTATAATGGTTGATTTAAGCCTGAATATCTGGTAAGCCAATGTAATGCTAATACAATTTTTAAGTCTAAGTCTTGTAGTTGCTAGACCCACCTCTTTGGGTACACAACGTGAAAAAGCTTTTACTATTCGGACAAATACAGGCCAAGTATACCCATGGAAATATATTACCTACCTACATAATTATTTAGTCAAAAATAAGGCCCATAATTTAACAAATTTACATCAGCACTTTAATTTTAACTCTCCAGAAAAAGGGCCTAGAAATCCTTTTAAATTTATTCACACGTGCTCAAAAACAGAAAGCGTATTCTAATTTTGAACATTATAATCTTGATTTGATAAGAATAAGAAGTGCGTTCCATACTGGCAGAGACTACCTACAATATTGCGAGCGAGTTGCACTATAAGACTAATCTATTACAGTACTATGAAACGAGCACACTTAAATTTATATACTTAATTTATAGGGTTTGAAAGAATAGAGTTCTTTCTCGACGTTTCTCGGTTTTTCGGACGAAATAGTACGCCTAGTAGACAAGCATAACACTCGTTCCACCGATTTTTTACTTGCCCAAATACTACATCAACATGAAATCAAGAACATGCTTTTAAAATCGGAATTCGTCTTCAGTAAGAGTCGTCGTTTATTTCAAGTCCTCTTGAACCCTTTACCCTTTTAACGAGTTTTTTATGTCCCATCTAAGGGACAAGTAAGGGGCTCGAGATGTTGCAAATATTTATATTGCTACGACAATTACTTACCTTCGGCGTAATGACGTCATGAAAATAGCTAAAATAAATCAAAAGACATAACGCTCTCGCGTTTTGTACACATATTTAATTACACAAACGGGTCTACCGCGATATAATTTCATTGTTTCCGTGACCACAGCTGGTTCAACTCAGTTGAAACGTCGGAATTTAAGGTAAAAACAAATAAATTATATCGCCGTAGACCCGTTTGTGTAATTAAATAGATCATAAGATTTTCTCAAATCACTGTTGTTGACAAATCTTAGTAGAAATGACATTAGATTTCAATGGCGTTTTTGTAGTAAATACAGTCGTGTATTTCTAAGAAATAACTGGCAGCACCGTCAACTTCTCTGTTGATATTACCGTTGGAATTGGCTGTCAAATTCGTAAAACCCGAATGATGACCTAAATACGTAAAGGTACTATAGCGTATATTTCGGTTTTGTTACAATTAAAAATATATTATATTTCTACAGGTCTAATATCGTTTTTAATAGCTAAGTCTTCATAATTTTACCTGGACGGCATTCGATCAAACAGGCCGAAATAAAATTCCAAAACAAACTCTTCATAATTTTACCTGAACGGCATTCGATCAAACAGGCCGAAATAAAATTCCAAAACAAACATTCTAAGGGGTTGCTACATAATTTCATTGCGAAAATGAAGGATAAGTACCTATTATAATTGTTGTACCTATATATTTTATATGTCCCCTTTGATGTTCATTATGGATAACTTTTGGCGGCCAAATTCTAATTAAAAGTAGCAATTTCATACTTTGATAATTCGCTTTTCTCTACTTCTAACGCATTGCCTGGGGTTGGGATTCGCAAATTAATTCCTATAGATTAAACGCTGCTTTGGGCCCATGGCTTTTTATGCATCGAATGAAATCAATTTCAGATTTAAAATGAGTAGTCTAAGTGTTTACGTTACGTATTTCACGATAAAAAAAAAACCAAAAATGTGACTAATTGTGCCAAAATCCTATGGCAAAATTAATAAATTTGCCCACCACGTACCTATATAACCCTATCGTAAACTCAAGAAATTGTTTACATAACGTATTTTTTTATTTAATTATTATTGCACAAAAGAATAATAGCACACCCTTTAAGCCTTTAAGGCACACCCTTAAATAAAAAGCATTTTCATACTTTGTTATTTCGATTTAAAACTCAAAAAATGTAAGTTGATTAAATGACACCAGTATAATCCAGTGCTTTCATATCCAACTTGCTTTATGTATCCTTAAACACAAATTCCAAACGTAATAGCGCGCGCTGGCCCAGCAATGAACGTGGCATGCGGACGCTTGATGAATTAATAATGAAAAACTGAGAAGTTGGTGCATACCCAGTTGTAAAAGAACCTAAATCTTTTAATGGAAACGGATTCCAATGAATATAATGGAACTTTTCTATCAGAATCCAACACGTATGCCATTCGCATCCGTAGTCAGAGCATCGCGAGACTTTTACCATAGTATAGGTACAATGACAGACGCATTTCTCGATTGATATTAGTCTAATATTGTGTGTCGTCTGGGTTTCCACACTAATAAAGTTATAATATTAGCAAATATTAGTCTACCGTAAGAGAGATGGGCCCGTAAGCGTAACATAAATTCCGAAACCGGAGATTGTTTTGTTAATGTTCTTGAATGGCATTTGACTATCCTTCCCTAATTATTATTAGTCTGTCGTCATACAAGTCTAGACTAGTCATACGACCTTTAAGAATTTGGCCTCAGGTCAATGCAGACTAGTTGCATATGCATTGGCACATATTAAATTTTCTGCCCTTGTACTAGTTTAGTTTGTGAAAGAGAAGAGGATGATATTGAACACCATCAACAACAGACGGGGAAAAATGAACGGACATTTGTTACGGCACGACAACTTCTTTAAAACCATCATAGAAGACAAGATAAAAGAAAAGAGAGGCAGGAGAAGACCAAGACGTAGCTTATGTAGACTAATTAAAAGAAAAAGCTGGTGTCGTGTCGTATCAAGAGGTCAAGGATATGGCTTATGACAGAGAGAAATGGAAAATACTCCACCGACAAGAGGATACCTCTTAAATTGATGATGATGATGTACTAGTTTACCTTGAACATGGATTACTATCTAATAATCTACTCTGCTTTTACGAGTCCTTAGTCGCCAGTTGAATGGGATGCCAGTGCAGATATATCTGTGCTATTGTAGTCGTCTTGAATATTTATCAGACGCCTCGGAAGCACTCGGAGCGTAAAAGGAAGTGTCGCTTTACATCCCGGTTAATCTCGGCTAGTGCCACCTTTTCAAGTAAAAAGTGTCTGGAATATAGTGAGGAGTGCTTGAGTTCCAAGAATGTATGCTTGACGACGTCGTGTAATTTTATTTGTGCACGTGGTCGTAAAAATCTTTCATCCCATTTCTATCACCTATAGGGGTTGTGCACAAATCACGCGAGGTGTTTTCGGCTACTTTTTTACCCCTCCCTCCCCCTTGGTGATATTTGGTGAGGTTTTTGGCTAGCCCCCCTCCCCCACACAACCTCACGTATATTTTTTTGAAATTTTTTTCATTCCACCTAATTTTAAGATAAATAGTATTATATATAGAAAATCTTGTTTATTTTTCTATTTTCGTTAAATAGACTCGCTATTTTGAAGTGCAGAGTGAAGATTTATGTTTAGCGAAACCGGGAAAAAGTATGAGTCATGTGGTAGGTTATTTTTCTTAGTTTCGTTCACTGTAGAAAAATACACGTGAGGTCTCCTTACCTTCCTCCCCCAACGTGATCTATCGTGATTTTTTCGTGACCCCTCCTCCCCCTATCGAACCTCGCGTGATTTGTGCACAAGCCCTAAGGAATTCAATGATTAAAAATCCCTTCTTGGCTGAACTTTACAATATTTCGCTCAAGAATATAATGTAACGGCGCGATTCGAACAATGCTTATAAGAAGTCACAGAGGTGTAACACATTTTTTTGTACAATTAAAAATTATTTAATACATGAATAAGTAGATGAACAATTTCTCATTGTTATTGTGTCTTGTCAGCCAGAGATTCAGATTCAGATTCAGATTCAGAGCGTTTAATACGGTAAAAACATACATGTCAAAAACATAAAAATAAAATCACATACACACCTAAAACTAATTAAACCTACAACAAGAGGACTTAGTATATAGTTTGTTAGAAAAGGGCTTGTGCCTCGTTCTAAGTAAACATGTTTGGTAGATGGCCAATTATAGCTGGTTTGTGGTGGTGTGGCTGGGTGGTAGTGCACGACACCTTGCATTTTGTGACTATGCGCTGAAACTTGGCACAGTTGATTCTTAGCTGGTCTTGAGCAGATACAGACCGGGAGCCGTCGAGAGCCACCTCTCATTTAGTGGGGGGGAGGGGAAGTTCGACGCTGCGGCGCTTCACTTGGAGCAACATTTCTCTAAAACTATACCTATTAGGGCATGTAATATATCATTTTCGGATAAATTAAGGATGAGGAATCTATTTTTAGAACAAAAACAATGCACTTTCTAACAAAAACCAAGAATAAAGTAGAAAAGACTAAAAAACGTATTTTTGTTTTTTTTTATAATTTCCAATTTTTTTTAAAGTGTAGCAGGAATATGAATACAAAAAATATAGTCGTAAAGCTACACTTATTACGTTTAAAAAAACATATAGTTTATTATACAAATCTGTTGATAAATGGGAGATAAAAAATAATATTAAGCATGGGTAAGAGTGATCATGCATGATCGTGCGTGAAGTAGATAACGGGTAGGGGGGGTTTTAAGGTCCCTTTTTATAGTTTGTCGTAAATAACTCTTAAAGCGTGGCCCGTAGCAAAAAAGGTTCTATTACATAAGTAATCTACATAAAATGTTCTACAAAAAAGAGTAGAGCTGGTAGCCAATAGTGGATGTTAAAATATTTAGTGGTCTCACATCTTTTTATTCTTGCTTCCTAATTGGA
This sequence comes from Cydia splendana, assembly GCF_910591565.1. NCBI lineage: Eukaryota > Metazoa > Arthropoda > Insecta > Lepidoptera > Tortricidae > Cydia > Cydia splendana. Next base: position 6,452,653 of record NC_085974.1, read on the forward strand.
GTTTTAATTCTTAGATAAAAAAAATGTGTATTTAATAGTAGAAGAAAATCAGTAGGTAGATACTGTATTTCTTTTTAAACCAAGAGTTTATAGTGATGGACCTGGTAGAGGCTTCCACCCTGTACCCTTAGTCGGAGTATTCGTGAAAAAGTTGATAGTTATAATAGGAACGCATTATACTAGAGTGAGACCAACGCAGTTGTTTTTTGAATAGAAATAAATACCCTTAGAACAACTCAATTAAAGGCTTTAGGACCTATAGTTAGTAAGTTTTAAGTCTTTGATGTGCCAATCACCCAAATTATTTCCATATTTATCGCAAAGTACGTATACGAGTGGTGACTTTTTTGATACAACCCGACATTCAATAAATTTAGGTGCTAGTTTCTTGGCAAACCTATTGTCTTTATCGCTCTGATAATAGGTACGCTTCCAAACGGTGTCGCCGACATTAAATTCGGCCTGCTTACGCCGTAAATTATATGTACACTTTTTAGCTACGATCAATATTTCAAAATATATTAAGGTGAGAAAGTTACTTATAATTTGTTCTACAATCGTTTTTCTTTTTAGTTTTTCGTAAATAACTCGTAAAAGATAGCCCACAGCAAAAAATTATCTTTTAAGTAAATAATCTATTTCAGATTTGTCATAAAATAAGTGCTACTATTTTTCGCTAAGATCAATATTAAAAAAAGATATTAAAGGGAGAAAATAAATTCTAAGGTCCCCTTTTTTAGTCATTCGTAAATAACTCGTAAACGATGGCCAATAGCAAAAAATATTTTATTACATGAATAATTTACACAAAATTTCCTACAAAAAGGTTATTAAAACTTTTCCGCTAGGATCAATATTTAAAAAGGGGACCTTAGAATTTATTTTCTCTCTTTAATATTGTTTTTAATACTGATCCTAGCGAAAAAGTTTGAATAACCTTTTTTGTAGGAAATTTTATATACTCGGAAATTATTCATGTAATAAAACATTTTTTGTTATTGGCCATCGTTCACGAGTTATTTACGAATGACTAAAAAAAGGGACCTTAGAATTTATTTTCTCCCTTCATTATCTTTTTTAATATTGATCCTAGCGAAAAAAAGTAGCACTTATTTTATAAGAAATCTGAAACAGATTATTTACGTAACAGATATTTTTTTGCTGTGGGCTACCGTTTACGAGTTATTTACGGAAAACTAAAAAAAAAGACTGTAGAACAAATTATAAGTAACTTTCCCACCTTAATATGAGATCACTCTGACCCACGCTTAACATTTTTTTATCTCCAATTTATCAACAGGTTTGTATAATAAACTATATATTTTTTTAAACCTAATAAGTGTAGCTTAACGACTATATTTTTATATTCAGATTTCTGCAACACTTTTTTTTTAAATTGGTAATTATAAAAAAAAAAGTTTTCTTTCTTTTCTACTTTATTCTTTTCTACTTTATTTTTTTTTTCTTAGAAAGTGCATTGTTTTTGTTTTAAAAATAGATTCCTCATCATTAATTTATCCGAAAATGAAATATCACAAGCCCAAATAGGTATAGTTTTAGAGAAATATCGCTCCAAGTGAAGCGTGGCAGCGTCGAACTTCCCCCCTCCCCCCACTAAATGAGAGGTGGCTCTCGACGGCTCCCGGTCTGTATCTGCTCAAGACCAGCTAAGACTCAACTGTGCCAAGTTTCAGCGCATAGTCACAAAGTGCAAGGCCCCCTACAACGGTGTGCACTAACAAACCAGCTATTATGGAAAGGACTGATAACTACCATAATTATAATATATGATTGTCAAATGACAAAACAGCCAGGCTGAACTGAGCAAATGACCTTTGTTCAGTTCAGCCTTGTTAGTTAGAATCGTTTGGATGAGTTGTAGAAGATAACAGTTTAAAAGTACAAGCGGCGATAAAAGATTCATCAAAAACTAAATTTTTGGGAAAAAAATAAATACGGAATGAAAAATAGTAGAACTTGTTCTTCTGTTTGAATTTACATATATCGTCGGTATACTTCTAAAACATGATAACTACCTGAAACATAGTTTCGAGAAAACGTGAGTTGAAAGTTTGATCCGCAAATGTGGGAATTTAGAAACGCGTTTTTACAAATTTAGTTTAACACTTAAAATTTTTGGATATTAAAATTGTCTATAAATTGATAAAACTGATGTTTTTGAACATAAAAATATAAAATATTTGCCAACAAAAACATGGGATGTGTTAGTTATCATGTTTTGCCTGTATAAAAATGGACTGAATTTTGGCTATTAATTTATAATGATATAAAATATAATTATATATAATTAAAAATAATGACAGTGATAAAAAATACTAGTTCACACGGCATTATAAGCAAATTCTAAAAACTACCGTTAGCAATAAAAAGTAATAAATTACATGCAACGTGTTATTATTTACAGGTAAACAGTTATAAGTGATTCTAATATTACAATTCTTGACTTTTCCCTCCTTTATTGAAGAAACATGTGACAATACACTCCTTATTAACTAAATTACTGCAATAAATTATGTAACTAATTTTTTTAGCGTTTAAGCATATTTTAATCAGTTTAAAGTGAATTTAATATTGTCTTGTTGTATAATAGATCGCGTATTGAAAGAAATGTCTACAGGTAAATAGCAATGAATAATGTTATAATCTTTTACCAGTTGCTATAACTAGGTTCTTAAATTATAGGTACATTCAGGTAAAAAATGTTAACGTTACTTTATATATTTTGCGTGACCAGTTTTATGAAATAAGGTAGTTTTAAATACTCTTATTATTTTTTACGTGTACATTATATTTAATTTCCTGTCTGTTAGTACTTTTTTACACTCTGTAACTTTGTAAATAATAAACATAATTTAAAAAATGTCACATATATATTTAAAGCAATAAAATTTGAACAAAATTGTATAAATAACTCATTTTTGACCATTTTGTCAGTTATCATGTTTTGGAAGTATACCGACGATATTTTCTATGTAACTAAGCATTATACACACATTTATTTAAATTTTACCCTGTCAAATACATAGTAATGTACCTGACAGAGTAAAACTTAAATAAATGCAGTTTTTATCTGAACTTAACTTAGGTTATAACTCATCAGCACGTCTTCAACTTTTAAAGTGTACTTATTTTATAATAGTGCTATAAAAGTTTTTTATAGACTAAAGTACTATCTCGAAAGTTTCACATACGGTTTGCATGATAGATTTACAAGATGAAGCCTGTAACAAGAGTGGAAATACGGTGTATGTTGTATTAAACCAATTGGTAATTATTTTCAAGTGGCTTTAATAAAACAAAGTGAAAAATATTACCTACCTATTTTGACGAAATATTGATTTTGCAATACACCTTGAATTTTTGAATGCGTCAGTTTCCTTGCTAAATCTAACCGAATTGGACGGTGGTTAAACGGAGCCATTTTGCCCGACAATGTGGATTTATAAGAGGATTTGTCTCATTCAAATTAATGTAGGTACTTATGCTATTTGTTTTAAGGATCTGTTCGTAGGTTGTGATTGCAGGGGACCGGGAAATGAAAACCAAAAGTACCTACTAAATTAAATTTTCAACTTAGCGACCGATTCATATACATAATATAAATTTTTAGTTTGCTTTTGTAACCGGTTTTGGACGACATCGTATGGAAAAAAACCAAGAATAATAATAAATAGTAGTCCGCCATTTTGACATAATTGTATATTTGTTTGTACAATAGGGTCTAAATATAATAAATAAATAAGGAGTAAGTATATATTTTTTTTTTTTTTTTTTTATGAAATAGGAGGCAAACGAGCAGACGGATCACCTGATGGTAAGCGATTACCGCCGCCCATGGACACCCGCAACACCAGAAGGGTTGCAAGCGCGTTGCCGGCCTTTAAGATGGGAGTACGCTCTTTTCTTGAAGGTTTGTAGGTCGTATCGGTCCGGAAATACCGCTGGCGACAGTTCATTCCACAGTTTGGCTGTGCGAGGCAGGAAGTTTCTGGAGAAACGCACAGTTGAGGACTGCCAACCATCCAAGTGATGAAGATGGTAATGTTGTCGCGTAGGGCGATGGCGAAAAGAAGCGGCAGGGATTAATCCGAACAATTCCTCGGAGCACTCCCCGTTATACATGCGATAGAAAATGCAGAGCGAGGCTACATCTCTACGCAGCGCCAAGGAGTCAAGCCGTTCCGAAAGACGCTGGCAGTCAACAATTCGAGCCGCTCTTCGTTGGATGCGGTCCAGAGGGAGAAGCTGGTATTGGGGTGCCCCTGCCCACAGATGAGAGCAGTATTCCATATGTGGGCGAACCTGCGCCTTATAAAGCTGTAGGCGCTGGGCCGGTGTGAAATACCGTCTCGATCTGTTAAGCACACCGAGCTTCTTGGAGGCTAATTTAGCCTTACCCTCTAGATGACCGCGGAACTGGACTTCACTCGAAATGTCGACACCAAGGATTCCGATACTGGCTGCGGCACTCAGGGGAGTGCTCTCAAAACGAGGTGACGCGACAAACTCTAACTTTTTTGCGGTAAACGCGCAAACCTGTGTCTTGCTAGGGTTAAAACGGACTAAGTTAAGTCGACCCCATTCAGAGACTTCCTTTAGGGAAGTCTCAATTTCAGACACAAGTTTGTTCCGGCTCTCGATGACGTTTTCCCGAGAAATATTGGTGCGGCCGGTGTAAAAGGCATCACCTGTACTATCATCAGCATAACAATGAATGCCGCTGATTTGCAGCATGTCATTGATATGCAGAAGGAATAGCGTGGGTGATAGCACACAGCCTTGGGGGACACCAGCATTCACAGACATGGGTTCTGAGCATTCACCGTCAACTACGACCTTTATGCTTCTGTCTGCTAGAAAGCTACTGACCCATACACATAATTTCTCGGGAAGCCCATAGGATGGTAGCTTCGAAAGAAGTGCTTTGTGCCAAACGCGATCGAAGGCCTTCGCAATATCCAAGCTAACAGCCAATGCTTCACCCTTTGTCTCGATCGCCTGTGCCCAACGATGTGTCAAGTAGACTAGAAGATCACCAGCCGAGCGGCCTCTACGGAAACCGTATTGTCGGTCACTAAGCAACTGGTGATCCTCTAGGTACCGAAGGAGCTGGCAGTTGATAATGGACTCCATTATCTTCGAGAAAAGGGAGGTTATAGCTATTGGCCTGTAGTTGGACGGGTTTGAGCGGTCGCCTTTTTTAGGGATCGGGTGCACCAAAGCTGACTTCCACGAGGTTGGGACTACGCCAGAAGTGTAAGAGAGCCGGAAAAGACGCGTTAAGACCGGTGCCAACTCAGGAGCACACATCTTCAGCACAATCGCAGGGATTCCATCAGGCCCACTCGACTTATGAGTGTCGAGGGAAAGAAGTGCTTTACGCACTGAGCTTTGGTTTAACCGGATATCCGGCATACAGCTCTCGCACCGCGGTATGGTCGGCGGCGCGTATCCCCCGTCATCCAAAGTCGAGTTGGACGCAAAGAGTTTACCCAGAAGGTCGGCTTTGTCTTTTGCGTCGTGGGCCAATGAATCATTTCCCATGTGCAGTGGCGGAAAAGATGGCGTGCAGAAATTTCCCTGGATAGCTTTGGCAAGAGACCAGAACGCACGAGTTCCCGAAGGGAGGCGCTCTAATTTCTCGCCAATTCTACCAATGTGCAGTGACTTTGCTCTGGCAATAACTCTTTTGAAGGACCTGGAGGCAAAGTTATACTCCTTTTTTAATGCGCTAGTCTTTACATCCCGTACTGTCGCTGCATCTACCCACGCTTGGTAGCACTCTTGCTTTCGGCGAGTATATATTTTTAGTAATTTTTTAAGGCCTAAAAATTGACCTTTCACTCTATATTAAACCTCGAAAACAAATTTCAGAAGAGCTTGCTTCTCATTATTTAGGGTAGGAACTTGCAGGGCTGTTATTTAACAAAATGTACTTAATGAGGACATTGATCCAGCTGAACCATAAAAAAATACCACCAATTACATATATCTGTCTCGATGTCAAGTTATACCTCCTGTGGGTGCTCACAGCCGAACTGAAATGTTTTGTAAATATAATAGTATAAATACAGATGTATTGCATAATTCAAGGGATGTTTACAAAAACAACATAACTGACTACACTGGTTGACACCTGAAACGATTAACAATGTTCTTAAAAAAGTGTAACCGCTCTAAGCAGTTATGTTGTTTTCGTAAACATCCCTTCAATTGTTTTCCATCGTATTTTCTTGGAAAATATCGTATTTGTCATGCTACTTCAGTCAACCTCAGTGCTTTTTGTAACGAAACTGACTGAAATAGCGACACACTTTCCGTGAAAATACGATGGAAAATAATTATGCACTACATTCTGTAGTTTAATAGCTAGCTTGAAACGCCTGTTATATGTATACAAACGCAATGAGTTTCATTGGACCGGATAATTTGCTCGTACCATCAATGAGGGTTTAGCATGTTAGTGTATAGATAAAATTCTTTCAACTGAGCTTGTTCACTTACCTGTACTAACAATGGCATTGTTCTATTACAATCCTATTATCTGCTTTTGTTCTCGTAGGCGCCAACCAATTTACTTACAAAATAAGTTAGAAGTACATTGCATGTATATTGAATTCTAAACCTTATTTCTTGTTGAATGGGGTTAAAATGGTCTAAAAAGATAATATCATATTCAATCTTTTGGAAAGTCACATGCACCTTAGCCACGACAGGTGTCGATGGTTGTTAAATGCAAAAAAAGTTGGGTTAGCCATTATTTAGTTAGTGTATTTTGTAGTCTATTGTTTAAAGAAATAGAGTCGTTAATCTAAACTAACATTTCAAGGCGGTTATAATTTGCTTTTACTACGAGGGGATTATCCTAATTTGTGGTTTACCACTCAATGGTATTGTATTCTTGAGACTCGTGAGTAAACTAGCTCAGATCGCTTGATTCACACTATAACTACTTAGATATAATAACTACTGTACCTCGGACCAAGGTAATACAAGATACCCAAGGTACCTAAGAAAGTGGAGTTCAATAGAAATTGAGAATAATGTAACAAATATGATAGATTTTGTAAGAATATGACACCTATCACGTAAAATTTTGGTTTTGATATTGGTTTGCTTTTAAATTGTGCAACAGTATTTTTTACGTAAATAGTTACTGTATACTACAGGTACAAATTATGGCTAAATGGTCGTAACCATAGTTTTCCCCTTAAATGAAAGATTATTGTAAGAAAACATCGATTAATCATAATGTTAGCGCAAGTGCATGATGTGCTCGTGGCACCTCAAGTGCTGTAAACGTTCAATGACTACGGCGTTGGTGTCCGCTTAACATCACGCAGATTAGAGTCTGTGCGGAAAGAGAAGAGTCGTAGACTGGGGCCCAATACATCCCACGACTCTTCTCTTTCCACACATACTCTGTAAGTATACATAGTTTCGTGACGGCCTTGCGATCAGATACGGGCATGAACCTTCTAGCCTGCCACTAACCTGCGATGGCTGTGGTGAAAATAACTTCAACCTAAACCATGCACTTAATTGCAAGAAGGGAGGGCTCATAAAAAGAGGCCACGACCAACACAGAGACGATATCAAAAGTTGGGCTGAACCAGCATGGGGTTCGGCTACTACTGAGCCAATAATGCGAGCCGCAACCTTAGATCAACCAGGGCTAATAAGCGACTTACTACTGGAAAGTGTATGGGAGCCAGCGAGGAAGGCGTTCTTTGACGTTCGCATTGTAAATGCCGACGCCGCCTCGTATGGTCTACTCACATGGCCCACGATTGCCCAAATACACGCTCGCGAAAAACATCGCAAATACGACCTGGCTGCAGAAGATCTCAGAGCCTCATTCACTCCTCTTGTGGTCTCCTGTGATGGCGCTGTTGGAACGGAATATGAATCCTTCATAAAAAGAACATCCCTTAAGCTCCATGAAAAATGGTCGAAACCATACTCACAAATAATCAACTGGATCAAAGTCAAAATACAAATATCAATCATCAGAGCTGTCTCTCTAAGAATTAGAGGAACGAGAAGAAGGATAGAAAGATTTGGATCTGAAGACGGCTGTGGAATACCCATCCTTGAAGATTAGATTTCTCTTCTTGCTACCACACAACTGTATTGAAATAAGCTTAAAATTGTATTATTTAACGTAATAAATGTGTTATCATCAATAAGTTTTCGAGATATTTCGATACTCTGTAAGTTTGTTTGCAATTATTATAATTTAGGATGATGAGAGAAAGACGATGAAATGTTATACCTTCACATATATTAAGTATACAGTTCATTTCGTTTAGTTAATTTTGTCAAGCACTCCATTAAGGAAAAATGTTCCTCATCATCTTAAGTAGGTAGGTACCTATGTGATTAAATTAGTAATGAGGATAATTAAATCCGACCCACGAGAAGGTTCCTTGGGATTCGTACTTATTTATGTAACTATAGTTACCTTATTAAAACTATTAATTAATCAATTAATTATGTATACTTAATTGAAGTCGTTAATTTACTCTACCTACGTATTAAGAGTTTAATAAGCTAGTTTTAATAGCGTCATATAAGTATACTTATACATATACTCGAAGATTTTTTAAGAAGAACTTTGTTTATTTAAGTTTTCAGTCGTTTCTTTTTACAAGCTTTTATTGATGTTAGTTAGTTATTATGTTAGTGTGGGCAATTATTTGATGATATGATCTGATGATGAAGACAGGAGGTGGCCATAGGAACTCTGTGATAAAACCAAAGTTTTTAGAACTGTCCCGATGAGTATTAGTCGCCTGGGAAAGAAAAGTACAGTAAGTGATAAAAGTTTGCACCAAAAATTTAATTTTTGTCAATAACATATTTTGACATATATTTATTGGAGTTTCTGATCATGAGTTATTTTTTCATGGCAGCCTTAAATTAGCCGGTATGTATTGTTCTCAGATCCAGTGACCAATGTGGCGGTGTCCAAGAAAAACCAAATATGGTTATTAGCAAGGTGCTTATAACTCCTGTTTGCCACTGTCTTTCATGTGACGAGACATTTCAATAAGTGCCTTATCCCACAACCATGAAGATATGTCAGACGACGAAGAAATCACAATGAAGAGAATTTTTACTTCCAAGCCCCGCCAGAATGTAGGACGAGCGCAGAACCCACCGTCCACACCCCAGTGAAGCTGTACACCACGAAGAAATAATAAATCAATTTTCTGTGGCTTAGCCTGTCAGAGGCCCCGCCAATATCTGATCTCCCCGGATGATTTACGCTACATCGATAACGCTACGTGGCAGGTAAAGTAGTTCTTTAAAATTTGATAGTGCAGTGTCGGATCAACTGACCCATTACCCATCAAAATTATAGAGGAACGTAGGTATACAATATAAATATCAAATATTTTTCCTGTTGCGATATAATTAAAAAAATATATTATATTATAGCAATAGCTACAAAGATGACGACATACGAGCTTCGAATTTGCGGTAACCCTGACGCTCGTCAAAATTTCAATGTTAAAACATAAATGTAGGTACTTACATGTGATAAGACCGTGACTAACATTTTAAGTCACAAGATACGACTAACGACAGGAGATCGGGCTCATTAAGTACTCCGTTAAAAGTTGCGTCGTCATTTATCAGGCTCACATACTTAAGAGCCAACAGGAGTGGTCATTCCTCCATACAAACGTAGTCCTCGTTTTCCTCCGTGGTTTTTGAAGCTAGAGCAATGATTTTTTCAACACAGATTAATATTGTCAATATCTGTGTCGGACCGTTTTGCTTTTTTTGATATTTTTGTTTTTTAAGGCGCTAGAGCCCTTCAAAAACGGCCAAAATGGCCTAATAGACTATGCCGCAATGAGAGGCGTGGTATTCAAAACTGATATCAATTAGCCAAAAAAGCAAAACGGTCCGACACAGATAATTTCATAATCATTTAGATTTCCAAATTTGGTTACGATTGGTTAAGTTTTGGGGGAGGAAAAAGAGGACTACGAAACCTCGATTTTTGTCATTTTTACGCAGGATTTTTCGCCTCAGCTGAAGTTGTCCCTATCGCACTAATTTTAGGGGCGGAGTCAAGTTTCTAAATACGTACACAGCCAGAAAAGTGATGGGCAATAGTCGACATTTAATGTCGATAATCTAGTGATGTAAGAAGTTATCGATAAACCGTCTTGTGTGAAAATATCTAGATCCTAAGATACAAGGGGTTTTGGGTTGAGAGTAGGGAACACATTTTTGTAGTTATGATATACAATCTATTATGAACTTTTTGATTCTAATATTTCAAATTAGAAATCAAAATCAAAAATATTTTATTGCATGGTTAAAATGGGTTAACAAAATTTTTAGGTACCTACAGGCACGCTTCGTAATTGTCGAGCAATTTAGGGTCCTAGCTGAATTGGTTGTTCCATACTTACTCGTGCTCTATGGAATGTCCAATTTAGCTAGAACCCTAAATAAATAATAAATAAATAAATAAATAAATATTATAGGACATTTTTTACACAAATCGACTAAGCCCCACGGTAAGCTCAAGAAGGCTTGTGTTGTGGGTACTCAGACAACGATATATATAATATATAAATACTTAAATACATAGAAAACAACCATGACTCAGGAACAAATATCTGTATCATCATACAAATAAATGCCCTTACCGGGATTCGAACCCGGGACCATTGGCTTCGTAGGCAGGGTCACTACCCACTAGGCCAGACCGGTCGTCAAAACCCTAAATGGCTCAACAATCACGGAGCGTGACAGTACAAATGATTCATGTTCTGTATATCCTGCCCTACAATGGCGTTAATATTTGGTTGTCATGTCTATACTTCGTTTTTAAGCATTATTGAAAAAAAAAATAGTAAATACTAATATTAACCACTAAGTACATAACTATTACAAAAAAAGCTAATAAATAATTATACGATTGCATGCTTAAAAAAGACACGTCACCTTCACTCTAATGCTAAACAAACGAAGAATAAGAACTAACAGCGATAAGACCGCCTGTTGCTACCTTTATCTACATTGTAAATCGGTTTTAGGGTTCCGTACCCAAAGGGTAAAACACGGGACCCTATTACTAAGATTCCGCTGTCCGTCCGTCCGTCTGTCACCAGGCTGTATCTCACGAACCGTGATAGCTAGACAGTTGAAATTTTCACAGATGATTTATTTCTGTTGCCGCTATAACAACAAATACTAAAAACAGGATAAAATAAAAATTTTAGTGGGGCCTCCTCCCATACAACAAACGTGATTTTTGACCGAAGTTAAGCAACGTCGGGCGGGGTCAGTACTTGGATGGGTGACCGTTTTTATAAATAATGGTACGGAACCCTTCGTGTGCGAGTCCGACTTGCACTTCGCCGGTTTTTTTTAAATTTGTTTTTATGTTTGTGGTGTAATAAAGAATATTTTAGAGTCAGACCAAGAAAAGTCTACAGCAATTTTGATAGCACACGCAGTGCAAGTGTTATTTATATGTCATAATTTCATAGAAGCGACGTTTGAAATAATACTTGCACTGCGTGTTCTATCAAAATCGCTATAGATTTTTCTTGGCCTAACTCTACTTTAAATTACAAATTAAGGCCTAAATTATAAAATAAGGCCCATCAATGTTTTTTTTTTGTGTTTATTAAACTTGATATTTTGTCTATAGTATTAGCGGACATGGCCTCAAAATTTAAACCCGCTTAAGAATCGGGCCTTATTTCGTGCATTATATACAATACTACCCATTTTTGTGTAGTCATTATTTATACTATAGAAGCATTGTTTGAGTAGCCAATTATTTAAACAGTATTTTTTTAAAGGGCAACGGTGGCAATATTTTAAGGTCTGGATAATAAGATACAGATCTTAATAAGGATATCAATGTAAGTGAATGTTACCATGACTACCAAACAAACAAATGTGATAGAATTTGCCAGCTGGCATTGTAACATTCAGACAGTTACCTATGTACCTAATCTGAATCTGAAATTAGTAATATTTTAAACAGGAAAGTAAACCGAATTTTGGCCTTTTGCTGGACACAATCACAATAGTAATTTGTTTTACAAGAGGGCAAAGTTTATCGCCACCGGTTGATGCATTTGCAGCACCAATGGTAGAAAATGCAAGCTCATCATCAACTGCATAATCGACGTTTGATATGACTATTGAATCCGAGCTTTTTGATCATGAATCATGATAAAACAAAATTTTAGAAGGTCGCAGAATAGTGGATTTAAAATATTTATTTTCTGTGATCTCAAATATCAGGCACGATCATACAAATTGTACATTTGCTGATCTTGCCTTTGTCATTGAAAGACGTAAGGGTTTACACAGAGAATATATATTTAAGTGTAATATGTGCAAAAAAAAGGAAACGATACACTCTGAAGACCCAAAAAGAAAATGTTAGTAAATACTGCTCCTCCCCATGGTTACTTGGTTCCTTATTCAACCTACCTGAAATTAAACGAGTAGGTTAGTAAATTATATCATTTTACATTATAAAGTTAAATGTTTAGGTATCTCAATCACTTACTCACTGGTGGACATGGACGCAAAATTTTTGCCCATCTACTTATACTATCTTATAAAAAATGAAATTTTGAAAGTTAGCACGCTTAAAGTTCGTTTTTAGGGTTCCGTACCTCAAAAGGAAAAAACGGAACCCTTATAGGATCACTCGTGCGTCTGTCTGTCTGTCCGTCTGTCACAGCCTATTTTCTCGGAAACTACTGGACCAATTAAGTTGAAATTTGGTACACATATGTAAATTAGTGACCTAAAGATGGAAATGTTTTTTTTATAATTTTAAAATACATAGGTTCGAAGTTATTTAAGAAAACAGCCAAAAAATGACCATTCACCCCCTTTTATCTCCGAAACTACTGGGTCTAAAATATTGAAAAATACACAAAATAGTTCTTTACCTATAGATGACAGGAAAACCTATTAGAAATGTGCAGTCAAGCGTGAGTCGGACTTATGTACGGAACCCTAGTTTTTGCATTAAGGTAACAGATTTTGACATGTCTTATTAAAAATTACCATTGAAAAATAAGTCATAGCAAATATGTTAGAATTATAAATCATATTAATCATATTAATGAGCAAGAGCACCCTAAACCGGCGAGCGTGTATGAGGAATGTTATGAATGTGAAGGAAGCGAAAGTGGTATGTCAGGATCGTAGCAAGTGGAAATCCGTGGTCTCTGTCTACCCCTCCGGGAAATAGGCGTGATTGTATGTATGTATGTATGTATTAATCATATACTTTTTTATTTTCTTTTGCTTTCATAAGTAATATAAACTAATTTTTGAAAGCGTTTTTCAATAATTATTAATAAAAAGACACGTCATGATTGTTTACCTTCTTTCTAATGCTAAAAAATAACGAACTATAATAACCGGGCCTTATATGGTACAGAACCTTGATTTGATAGGTACATCGGATATTCTGGGCCCCTGAGTTTGTTACGTAAAGGACAAAATGGTGACATGTGGTTAGAGCTGATACTGTTAAACTAGTGGTTCTGTGCGCTAAGTATAAAAAATAAGCTTCAGCGAACTCATTAAGCCTAGAAAAAACCCTACACCCTACTTACCACCTACCACCTACCTACCACCACTTAAGTGGCAGTCAGTCTTGAGTCTTTGAATCAATTTCCGTAGTAGTACTAGTACTACTAAGGTACTAGGAGGTAATAAGGCCTATAGTAGGTATAATAAGGCCTACCTGAAAAATAATGTTCTTACAACAGTGTAACCGTGTTAGTTATTTGAGTAACATATATGTAAAGTGATACAATTAAAAGCTAACAGCAAACCAGTACATAAATTATATCTTATGTACTTCTTATGAATTACACTCTTATAAAGGTTTCGGCTAATTACGCTTAATTACTTGAATAAAGGTAGATGAATTGCGTGCGGTCCAATAGGACTAGAATTTAGAGAATTATCGTTTATCAATAATCATGCACGTGAAAATAGTTTTGAATGTTGTGCAATCGAGATAACCCACAGTAAACTAATCATAATTGCCCTGTACCGTACCCCAAACTCAGATGTTAATATATTCTTTGAAGAACTGGACGAAATTTTAACCCACTTAACCAGAAAAAAAGATAAAAATATAGTGTTGACCGGGGACTTTAACATAAACACAATTATAAAAAATAAAATATCCACTCAACTCGACGATCTTATAAAATTGTATAATCTTAAGAGTCACATTTCTAAGCCTACTCGGTCAAATTCATGTATAGATCATGTTATCAGCAACATCGAAAACGCAGAAGGTGAACTTCTTTCGTTAGGGCTATCGGACCACGAAACAGCTCAAATCCTAAATATTCCAATCGAGAAAAAAGTTCTACAACCAAATGTAACATACATAACTAAAAGAGACTACAGCGCTTGTAACGTACGTAAATACCGCGAGTGTCTAAAATCGTTAACTTTTTCTGAAACGCTTAATTCATCAAACTTGAATGAGGCTTTTAATTCATTTCACGACATTATACGATTGTTTTACGACCTCTGTTTTCCTTTTAGCAGGTGTAAAGTCTCAACCAATCATAAAACACAGAAATGGATATCAAGAGGTCTTAAACTAAGTTGTAAATTCAAACGCACCTTACGATTTCAATATTATAAAGACAAAACTCCAGAAAGTAGACTCAAATACAAGTCATACTCTAAAATACTAGCTAATTGTATAAATGCCTCGCAAAAATTACACAATCACAATTCTATACAGAAGTCTACGAGTAAAAGCAAAGCATGTTGGAAGATTATTAAAGACGACCCAAATCAACACCTTAAAAATAATCATATCACTGAAATAAATAAAGACGGTATTAGTATTGACAATCCTACTCAAATAGCACATGAATTTAATAATTACTTTATTCAACGAACAGGTAATAACACAAGTTCTACCATAAGAAACACTAATTCGAAATATATAAACAATACTATTTTCCTAACCCCTGTGAACCAAAATGAAATAAAAAGCATAATACAGTCACTCAAAAACACAAATTCTACAGGCTATGACGGAATATCTACCAAAATTTTAAAAGCTTGTGTTGAGGAATTAGTGCCTGTTATTACCCATCTAGTCAATTTGTCCTTTGAAGTGGGCTGCTTCCCAGATACTCTAAAGTTATCCATAATCACACCACTGTTCAAAAAAGGTGACAAATCCGCAATGACTAATTATCGACCAATAACGCTGATACCGATTATTTCCAAAATATTTGAACGGGCTATTCATACACGTATCATGTCTTTTCTAGAAAAATATCAAATACTTAAAAAAGAACAGAATGGATTCCAAAAAAATAAAAGCACCACACTTGCTACGTTCAATCTAATAAACGATGTTGTTCGAAGTATTGATAAAAAGAAGCCAACAGTTGTAGTGTTCTTTGACATGTCTATGGCATTCGATTTTGTGTCTCATGAGCTATTAATTCAAAAACTTCACAATCTTGGGATAAGAGGACCTACATTAGAATGGCTTAAATCGTACTTAGCAAACAGACGACAATGTGTTGAAATAGGAAGCTCTAAAGACTCAACTATAATCCGTTATAGATCCTCATACATGGAAAACAGCCTAGGAGTCCCACAAGGTAGTGTACTAGGACCACTACTTTTCTTAATTTATATTAATGACCTGCCAGATATCACTAAACACCAATGTACACTTTTTGCTGATGATATATCAATTTTAATTACATGTAAAGATGAAGAACAGTACAATACTGATATTAATAATACAATTAAAACAGTAATAGAATGGCTTAAATTCAATAATTTATCGGTTAACCTTAATAAAACTCAATACATCCAATTTCATAACGCACAAAATAAAGGTAAAAAGTTCAACGTCACTTATAATGAATCACAAATTAATGAAGTAGATACAGCAAAATTTTTAGGTATTACTGTTGATAAAAACTGTAATTGGAAAAACCAAGTGGATACAGTGTGTGAAAAACTTATCAAATTCGCATATGTTTTGAGAAGATTGCGTAGCATTTCAGCTTGGAGTACAATCCTGATGGCGTATCACGGATGTATTGCGTCAAATTTAAGGTATGGCCTTCTTTTATGGGGTAACTGCAGTGACATAAACAGGGCATTTATAGCACAAAAAAAATGTATAAGGGCAATGTGTGGGATAGCTCAACGGGATTCATGTAAACCGTTATTCGAAAAACATGAAATTTTGACACTACCTTGCATGTACATTTTCGAGGCAGCAGTTTTTGTAAAAAAATATCCAGATCTATTCAAAAAGGCCAAAGATGTATACAATAGAAACACGAGATATCCCAATAAACTTGTATTAGATTTTATTCCTAATAGTTCCCTTTTTATGAAAAATAGTTATTATTTATGTATGAAAATATTTAATGCCCTTCCGGAAAACATCAAACCCCTGCCTCTAAACCCATTTAAAGCACAACTATATCGTTGGCTCAAAAAACAGGTGTTTTACTCTGTAAGTGAGTTGTTCGATATGTAATAGGTACCTAGTATTAAGTAGAAATATTAGTTTTAAGTTAACAATGTACCTACCAAATAGATGAAGACTAATAGCTTTAAGATAATATTTGCATGCTTAACCAGCAAAATATGTTTCTGTACGGGAATATTTTTCCAATAACACCTTGTTATACCATATTTTATGCAAATAAAGAATTTTCATTTTTCATTTTCATTTTCATTTTCACAACTCACGGAGTCCAAAACAATAAGCTGATCAGCAAAGTCAAGTAAACAAAGCCAAGTCACAGTAGTAGAAAGATTATCGAGTTCCGTAAACGTAAGCCGGGTCAAAAAATTCAATCGCAACACAGTAAGTAATAAGTGAACGCCTCGTGGCAGTAACGCACGAAAAATAACATTGCAAATTGTCGGCAATGAGGCGCGCGCGGGTGCAAGCGTACGCATCTGTGTGCGTGCATTACACACACAAATACAGTCTCTCACGCCCCGTCAGAGCGACGGGTATATTCAGCTTGAAATCTCAAAATTGACTTTTAGCTCAGCTCCCGTTTCGTCTTAAGGAACGAGTAAAACTGCGTTTAGGCGCGTGACAGGGAACTGTCTTTCTTTAAAAAAAAAACATATTTTAAAGCCCATTTAAATTAAAAAAATGCAAGCGTGATCGCGGACGTGCCGCTGCGTTAACGACCAACTTGTATCATTTCTCCCTCAACCCTGAGGGGTCGTAATTCTGAAATAATTTTTTCATCACACTTGCTCGGAAAAGATGTATTTACACGTAGGGCTTGCGGGCGGGAAATTGAATTTTTCGCCCTAGGGCGGAAAAAATCTTTTCCGAGCAAGTGTGATGAAAAACACTTATTTACACGTAGGGCTTGCGGGCGGGAAATTGAAATTTTCGCCCTAGGGCGGAAAAGTGTTTTATACAGAAGTTTGTTTTTATTAATTCTCCTTTTTTTCCTTACAAGTGTGATGAAAAACATTGTGTGTGCCACGGGCGGTAAAGAAATTCCGAACTCGTGAACATTTTAAGCCCTCGCTTCGCGTCGGGCTTAAAATTGACACTCGTTCGTAATTTCTTATTTCCCGCCCTTAATACACAATGTACTATTATAACGCGTCGTGCATTTCGACTTTTAGCCAGCTTACAAAATTCTACAGCGCGAGATTGATTTTAAAATTTAACTCTGCGTGACTTTTAGCGCATAGCCAAGGGGTGTGATACTGAAATTAATTCCAATGAAAGACACTGTGATAGGCCATTGTATTTTTTTGCTACTCCGCTGTTGGGACTCCGCTTGTTTAGGCATCAGTAATATTAGTAGTTTTATTGTAGCCATTACTTCTGGATATAAATGAAAAATAAACAAATTTTATGTACCTCAAAGACCCAGGCCAACGTATAACAACCATATCGATAGCTCGTTATTCAATTGTTTATCGTATTTTTCTATTTATTCCATTAAATTAAGGTAATTGTACAAAAAATAACTTAACCTAAAAATGTCAAATATGTCCGAGAATATTAAAATATTCGTAACTTATTTAGTGATTTTTTCAGTTACATACTTTATTACCTATAGGTACCTATCCATTATTCCGTTAAGTTTTCAAATTGTAATACTGAAAATAAGGTTAATTATGAAGTTCCGACTTTTTCAAACATATAAGCCAAAAATACAAGCAAACTTATTTTTGTTTCGCCATGAAATTATCAATATGCAATTTTATTCAAAGAAGAAGCTTTTGACGAATGTTCTATAAATATTAATATTGATATAGAAAAAACAGCCGTAAGCCTTGCGAATAATTAAATTACTTAAAAGCTGATTCGTAACCTTTGTGGATTCCCTCAATGTCGGTCGTCGATTTTATTACGACGTTGTGGTTGGTTCTAAGAAAAAATAAACTTGCAATATATGCACTGTGAATAAACGAAACTAATCTTTTTAAAGGTTTTATTTTGGCATAAATATAAAAAGGTCTCAAATCCCAAACGAGAAGAAAGGGAAAATCGGAAATAGGAGAGAGCGGAGCTAGAAGTCCCGATTTTGTAAACAATAAGCAAGCTTATTGAACACTAGCTGTGCCCGCGGCTCCGCCCGCGTGGAATTCGGTCTGTGTCAGTAAGCGGCTAATTTCTAAGCCTAATTTCTCTCCCTCTCCCCTGGAAGCGGAACTTGAAGTAAAGTTGACAGATGGATATGCTAGAGAACTGCAGTCCAGATAAAATATTTTACAATTAGGTACCACTAAATAAAACTACACTCTAAAATCAATAGTTTTTTTCGGCCTTATTCAAATTTTACACGTGATTTAAACGACAGAGTAGTAGATGTATATCGGACGATACAGTAAGGTATACGCGCACGAGCGAAAACGAAGCGGCCTGCCTGGCTAGAGCGCCACCCACTCACCGTGGTCTTCTTCAGACTCCTGAGGAAGATCACGTGCCCCTTGTAACCTCAATGCGTTGCGAGACTTTCGTGAATGATTCGATTTTTTTCGGGAAGGCATGCTAATGCGTATAAAATGCGAGTCCCATATCGTTTCACTTCGCAAACGACCAGTGCCGGATTAAGATATTTTGATGCCCTAACTAAGCATTTCTAGACCATGGTGCCCCCTCTCCCTAGGGTCATCGAGATTACATTGAATTTTGTTGGTAAGTTGAGTGACGTTCATTGCCGCATTACAGCTGAGAATGGAAATCAGTCACATAATTTTGTCACGCGAATTGACAGTGCTGCAGTAGTAACGTTGCAACAGAGTAATGCTGCTGCAGTCGCCATATCTTAGAAAGTTATTAAAATTTTTCGAGATATAAAACGCAATTTGATAGACAGTTGTACATTTTTACTTTTAGTCCCAACCAGGCGCGAATCCAGGATTTCATACAGAGAAGGGATGGGACAGTTTTCTATCAGCCTAGCTTCGCATAGGGCTCGATATTTAAGGGTCTCAGCGAGGTTGTTTCCATACAGAAAAGATGCAAGAAAGCAGAGCTTGGAATTGACCAAGTGAATGTGAAGTGTGAGCAAGGCAGAAAGGCCCAGCTGCGAAAGAGGAACGCTTGGAACGCATAAGACCTTACGCCGAACTGCAAAAGAGTGGCTTGAAATTGAATCTATGCATATAATCACGACTCTTATACTGCTCGCTTTTTGGCTTCACTCGAAAGCGCTACTTGATAGGATGCTTGTAGTTTTCGGCTTTCACGGGGCCCCTTATAACACTTTGACAGTTAGGTCTCAGGATCGCGGCTAAGGAGCAACTCGGCTTGGCCGACAAATCTGGCATGCAAGAGAGCAAAATTCGCTATAAAATCGGTAACCTGTGTCGAAAAAATCGGCTGGCCGCAAGCCCGAAAGCAAAATTTTGTTCCATGACTTGAAGGGCCTCCGCGTAAGATCAAATCGAAAGCCTACGTTGGAGATGTTCTTACGTACCCTCACTCTCTTTCCCTACGACCCTTCGTTATTAGATGGGTACTTGTACACGTATTTTAAAAGTTTCATGTAGGTACCTACTCCACGACGACTGCAATGCTGATGCAGCCTCCGCGTTTTTTTGCCTACGGTTTTGGTGCCCTCTACGGCCTGGCCACGACATTGGTCTAAGGCGATCGGCGGCGGCGACCGGCGGTAAGTCGCAAAAACAATAACCCGGCGACGCATAACGGCCTGGCCACGACATTGGTCTAAGGCGACTGGCGGGGCGGCCGGCGGCGCGGCAAACGCGAGCGACCGCCAGGCATGCCACGTACTTTCAGTAGCGGCGGCAGCGACTAGGAGCGGCTGCGACGTAGACGTATTTAAAATTTTCAAAAGTGGCACTTCAGTGCCTAGAATATATTTAATTGTTTGTCAATAGCATCTTGTACAGAAGAGAAGGGGTGCATGGGCTAAATATAGGACGACAAATTTATTTACATCTAGTTTAGTATTTTATATATTGTGTATAGAAATCACCCACAAAAAAAAAACGAGTACACGAGAATGAGTGTGGAGACGTTACAACATATTAAATACGCGAAAGTAGATTTAAATTTTCAATAATAAACGCTTCCGTGTCCATGTCGCTCGAAGAAAAAACAAAATGTTTTGTTCCGCATCGCACCGCGCGATCCGTCTCGCCGCCTAGGCCTATCGCGCCGCTCGAAAGTCGTGGCATCGCCCACGCTGCCCGATACAAATGTTCGAGTCGCGCGCCGCCCCGCTCGCCGCCGCCGCCGGTCGCCCGGTGCACGCCGCGCGCGTTGCCGCTCGGCGACAAGGCTCGTGGCATGCATTATGCGTCGCCGGGTTATTGTTTTTGCGACTTACCGCCGGTCGCCGCCGCCGATCGCCTTAGACCAATGTCGTGGCCAGGCCGTTAGACGTGGTGCCCTAAGCAAGTGCTTATTTTGCTTAAAAGGGTTAATCCGGCACTGCAAATGACAGAGGTCAATGTTTTTTTTTTCAAAGTACCCACCTTCGTGGCCATTATTAAGTGCTTAAAGGAGGCGATACCTCCGTATGAATATGGATTTGATATGGGTGCGATATAATTACGATTAGGTATAATTCATGATGGAGACAATTGATAATTTTAAATAATTATGCAATTATACGCGTGTGGATATGTGTGTTTATTTTACCACTACATAACTATGTAAACTCATTTTTAGTTTTCTTGATTACTTAATGTTTACTCAGTTCCCCAAAACATGGCACTGTACAATGAGGGGCAATTAATTTACTGCCGTTTAATTTTGTTGTATTATTAATTTATTAAATCAACATAATTATTCAATTATTTTTGTTGATATCCGTAACCCCTCTTCTAAACTTAGAGTTAATTTGGCAAAATCTTTCCTCGGTGGCTTATTCATGTCACAACGTATTAAATTCAGCACCATCTGTTAGTTTACCAGGGTACTCAATAGTGGTAGCACATATTTGAAAAAAGTTTGCCCCTCCTTCCTAAGTAGCGCCATAAGATTCAGGGGCAAACTTAAGTCAATCGAGTGTTGGCTTTTAGGGGTTGAATTTTTATAGCCTATAACCTGGCCGGCATTTTTCTCGACAGATTAGTAAAGTTTTCATCAAAATCCGTTCAGCCGTTTTCACGTGATGCGCGTTCAAATAAACAGACAAACAGATAAACAGACAAACAGACAAAAATTCTAAAAACTTTTGGAACGTGTTCTGTTATCGATTCTAAGTATCCCCAGCCAACTTTTTTTCAAATATCTTCCATGTACAGACTTTCGACCGTCTTCAGCTTTATTATATGTATATGTATAGATAATGTAAGTACGTACACGAATACAATAATTATACTTTCCTGTATCACTGACGCATCACTCGCCGATAGGTACCTACATGGAAAACCCAACCGCAAAATGTATTTGATAACAACGCATTAATGTAAAAAAAAGAAAAAAAATCAGCTCTGTTTGTTATTGCGTTGCACGTGCGTTGCACAATTACGACGACCAAACGATTTGAACGACGAATTTGACGACCGGTCTGGCCTAGTGGGTAGTGACCCTGCCTGTGAAGCCGATGGTCCTGGGTTCGAATCCCGGTAAGGGCATTTATTTGTGTGATGAGCACAGATATTTGTTCCTAAGTCATGGATGTTTTATATGTATTTAAGTATTTGTATATTTGTCTGAGTACCCACAACACAAGCCTTCTTGAGCTTACCTTGGGACTTAGTCAATTTGTGTAAGAATGTACTTATAATATTTATTTATTTAATTACACATAAATACATCGGCGACCTTTTTAAAAGTGTCAATGTAATAATTTTGTCTGCAAATATTGAAGAATCAAATATTGATTTAAATAAATCGATTATCCGTGGTCCATACAAGGGCAAATTAGTATGATAATAAATGATATATACGAACATATCAGCATCAAAAAGGGATCAAAAAATAATCATAATAGGAATGTGGAGATCGCTGTATCACGTTACAAAAGGTTCACATCAAAAAGTGATAATCGTACTTTCATTCACAACCTTTTACCAAAACTATTTCCCCTATAAATAGACACACGAAACTTCTTTAATATAACAGTTCGCTGATCTGAAAGTAATAGTGGGTGTCCATTATTACAGTACCTACTGTTATATAATGAAGAGTTACTATCAACGGTTGCAATTAGGTATAGTGTAACGAATTCACTATTCAACAACACAAAAAGGAGTTGAAAACTAGAACCCTTTTCTAGTCTCTACTTTTGTATGAGTACGAGACTTTTTACGTTTTGAAAGTACCTACACTCAGTTCTTGATGAGTTCTTGACTTGCATTGCGGGCTTCAACCAACCTACGTGGAGTATGCTAATTTGAAAACTTCAATACCTATATGATAACGCCTGCTGCGCTTTCAAAAGGTACTTTATTATATTAATGTTTAGGTTGTTTTTGCTACGTACCGAGCTTTTTAAGTGTATATGAAGCTTTTAACTATGAACTCTTATTGATATAAAGTATTTTCTATACATACTTACAATGTATTAAATTAATTGAACTGATCGGATATAAAATATGCATTATAATGCAAAGATTATTGATGAATGCAAAGTTAAATCTACCGGCAAATGGGTCTGATGGCTGTTATCTCATTAATCATTTTTCGATAATATGAAATGTATTTTCCGTTTTACAGTTAACGAGTATTTAAGCAAAATTCTATTAGGCTACTCGCAATGAAACATCGAACTTTCAATTTAAAATAAAAATATGGATGATCGTCAGCAAGCAATTAAATATAGTTTTAACTGAGTTTTAAGTAGAAAAAGTTATGCGCGCCACAGAAATGAAGTCAACAATTAAGTATATTTACCGCACAACGAAAAATAAAATGTCGTTCTGTGTTTTATAATAGGTATATATTTTTTGGAATAGCAGCAAGTACATTACCACTAACTGATATTTTGTTATTCCCTAGTTATATACTTGATTCCAAACATCGTTCTTACATTCCTACTTCCTATATACCTACTTACAAGGAAAGTAATCTTCAAGGCACATTTTCATAGGTATTATTTTTAATAACAAAATCTATTATGAATTTTCTTTCTCATTATATTTTTCCTTGGCATATTATTATGCGAAACGCAAGCTATTACTTGCGTCCCATAAGTATCACTCAAGTATTTTTGTGACTAACTACTATATTGAACCGTGTCAGCTTATTTGACTGTACTGTATTTTTTCAACCTCCTTTAATTTAATAAAATCATTTATTATCTGATCCAATAATTAGAATAATTAATAATTACATGTAGGTACTTATCGCCTGTAGAGGTTTTTTAAAAACTTACAAAGCATTTAATTTTTAACATAAGTTCTTATGTTAAATGCTTAAATAAGTCACGCAATGGACTTTAACTAGTTAAAGTCCATTGCGTTCCTAAAAAATCACGTTCTTTCATAGAAAAGAAAAATAGTAGGTACATTTAATCATATTTATGTGTAGTATTATTAAATTGAAAGTTTTATGGACTTCATTCTATGCTTCGTAGACATAATTCTATTTTCTCAAACATGCAATGAAATATTGATGTTATGTTCCTTATAATAGGCTGCGAAGTATGACGTTTCAGGTGCGGCTAGGACAAAAGGTCGTTAATGGAATTTCATACACATCTTGCAGGCCTAGGCCGGCAAAGTCCTCTTTTTTAATTTTCATTTCACAGATATTTGTGACACAGCATCGTGGCATTCATCCATTAAAAAAAAATTGAGGCAGTATTTGCTTTATGGTTCGTAATGACACTCTGCCACTACGCCTATAAAAAAAAAAACAAAAAACAATGTTTGCTATAATTTGCAGTTTTATTTGTATAAAATCAACATGAACTTAATAAATAATACATTCTATAATTTTATAATTTTAAATTATAAATTTAACTACACAAATAAAAACATTTAAAATATTTCATCTAAACGTTAGCGGTAAAAAGGTCTACTCAAACACGCGTAGTTATATTTTTTAAATTGTTATGGAGGTAAAGTTGAAAAATATTCATTCTGTTTTATTGGATTTATGGTGCGTTGTTGATTTTTTGACTTTAATATGAGTTCCGACGAAATAATGAAATTAATATTAATTGTAATCGTAGGCGTTGGAATTGGCAGCGTAAGCAGAATTGATTTTAATAACTTGCTGCCTCTGCCGCCAAGTCAAAGACGAAGTATGTATATGGTTGCTTATGGCAATTTTATTATTTGAGAAACTAAGAAAAATGGCTTACAGTTTATTAGAAACAGTTTTGTGGCATATTTTAAATGGATGTAACTACAAATTCGTCAACACTGTGGAAATTATACTTATTTACTCCGTGCATAAAGCAACGATGTATGTGAAACATGATATCAACATGAAAGACTATGTAAACTTATGTGACGAAAACGACAGTCAGACGGTTACAAGGCGAAAAAATCAAAGATACATGAAAATATACGGGTAGTAAAAATACACGACTCGTGTAAAACATACGCGTGATAATGATATGTGACGTTCCACGGGAAAAGGTACCTTATGAGGGTTTCTAGTTTCGGAGATATGAAATGTTTTGTAAAGAGGTGAAAAAATGCTCAATTTTTTTTTATTGTGTGGTCTGAAACCTTAATGCGTAACGTTTGTTAACCTGTTTTTATTTTTGTTATAAGTTAGTTATAAGCCTAGTAATGTCGTCTCGGAGTTTAGTAGAAAAGGTACCTTATGGAAAAAAGATTGAAAATTCCCAAAAAAACTAGTCAATACGGGAAAAGAAGTTTGGTAGAGAACTGTATTAGCATTCTGCAAAACTAATTTGATAATTTCAGTTCTGGTTGGGGCTCCTCGCAAATATTATAACCGTACATCGACCGACATCACAAATCCAAGTAGCCTGCTATTATACCAAAGTTACTCTCGTCAAGTCTTTCTTAACTAGAATAATCTTCATTTGGTTTGGTCGCATGCAGTAAATCAGCCATTGGTTTGCTGAAAAATGCCAATACCCGATGCATTACCTTATGGAATATCTGAGGTCATTGAACCTCAATGCCGCTTATCTTCAATAGCAACCGAAATATATTATTGATAAGAAATAGACGATTTATACCATTACCAAAATATTATTAGTTTATCCTAACTGTTCCATCATCATCATCATCATGCCTCATCATGTAACTTAATCACAAGGTACCTTTTCATTACATACAAATTATTGGTCTTTTTTAAGATTATTATGACGAAGAACTAATTAAATTTGGGGCAGTTTAATGTAAATTAATATTTTCTATTCATAAAAGATAAACTGTAATATGATTGATATTTTGTAGTGATGTATTATTAGATTTATTTCCATAAGGTACCTTTTCGTAAATGTATGTAGCCAATACTGTTATTGTTATGTAAGTTTAAAGTGGCATAAGGGGTTAAATATAGTATTTAGTTGGGGTTTTAGGATTTATTTCATTTGAATGACAGAATTTCTTTCATATGTGCTCAGAAAAATTGATTGTGTGTCACATTAAAAGTAAAAATATTCAATTTTGTGATTTTATATGAAAAAGTCAGAAAATACATTTTCACCTCTAAATCGGTATTGTTTTTTGCTTAAACTGTCTGTCAGTGTCGTTTTCTAATAGATAAAATTTAAATCTTGAGAGCTCATTGCAATCAATCGTGAAAATGAAATAAAACTTTATTTTCAAGAGATTGGTTAGTATACACATAAATCAGTCGATATCAAAAGTTTCTATTTGCATTACAGAACAAGTCGCAATATTTTTTTAATCTCAGATATATAAGGTATTATTATTTGTAGTCAACTATGTAACTTACTTCAGGAACATAGTTTTTTAGGCGGCTAAACTTAAAACTTCTCTATCGTAAAGTTGCTCATTTCACAACATTATTTTCAAAAAATCATATCTCTGTAACTACGCAACCTAGAAGGTTGATCTTTTGTGTTATCGATAGCTTATTTATTGTAGATTACTGGGGTATGCATACCCGCCATAAGGTACCTTTGACCGTGGGACGTCACATATAGGTACGTGTTGGTCAAATTTTGGGTGTACTTTACTTTTAGTTTTTTCTATAAATAAAACTTGGGTTTCGTGGATTTTTTATTTTATTTATTTCATTGCATGTTTGAGAAAAGCACTATACATACCTCGGCGGGAAATGGGGTTGCCCGCGCTCAGACCTATCCGGCCTCGCTTCGCTCGGCCGTCTATATGTCTTCGGCCGGCAACCCCTTTCGTCCCGGCCTCTGTAGTAATGTACTATTCTAATAAGATAAACACAGTTGCAATTATTATGTTACACCTATCTGTACCTACAGAAAATGTTCCTGTTAATTCTGTATCCACCTCTTGCATTCTAAGATTCAGTCGTTTTAATACTTGCACTGAGAAACTCCAATAAACTTATACAATTTAGTTCCACTTATTCGATATCTGCATATCTATGATCGTGATATTGAGGATCAAGGATCTGGTTGTGGAATCCATTTATTTAAAGTTCAGTGTTCAGAAATTCTTGTTCCAACTGGCGTATAAATAATTTAATAGTAGTTTTTAACCAGCAGGTATCACAGGTATATATATGACTGTAATGTAAAATGTGCACGAAGGTCAGAATAAAAATATAAAAACGTAGAAATATATGTTTTTCTTCTTTTTACGTTTTAACCTGACGTTAACTGCGACCGCCAACTACTTTTGAGTATTAACAATCTTTGTATTACGGTGAAATTGGTAGTTATCAGGCTGATAACGTCTGATATCAATGTTTTTATTTAGTAATGCTATTACAGCTGTGCATTCGTTTACATTATGTTGGCTGGTGCGTGATATTGCAGAGCTACAGGCTTAATTAAATAACTACTGTTAATATTCTTAATCATAGTAACTCAGTGGTCCTTGATTGTCTCCCGGTTAGAGCTGTTTCCCATTGACGTCCAGTTTTTTGCGGGTGCGGTTTTTTACAGGATCCAGTTTTCTGTAGTATGCATGCAGGATCCCGCAAACAGAATCCTCGTGTGAAAGTTACTATATTAGCACCTAATTCTACTAAAGCGGGATCCTGCAAAAAACCGTACCCGCAAAAAACTGGACGTCAGTGGAAAAGCGGCCTTATGTTTTAAAAATAAGGCATTTACCACTGCGTTACCATCTTTTTACATAAATAAATATTGATATATGAATTTTGGTCAACAAATTCCTACGGTTTGATTCAGGTACAACTTTTATACTTGGGAATACAATTTTTATACTTACACGAATTTGAATTATATTGATATCTATCATACTTTTTTCTGGAAATAGATTAATGGTCATGAAAAAGTAGAATGACCCAGGTACAGTTAACTGTAAAAATATGGGTGTACAAATCGTCTCAAAAATATGTCCCATAACTCTTGTCAGTGAATTAAGAACTATGGGACATAGGTATTTTTGAGTAAGTTGTATACACCCATATTTTTACAGTTGACTGTACCTACAATATACAGGGCTCTGCATAAATTCTAGAATGTAATACCCTCAACTCCTTTCTTCGTTCGAAGCAATAGTTTTGTAGAATAACAAACTTTGCCTCGGTTCAAGTTTTATTACTTGTATGGAATATTCTTCCAGGAAAAACTTTGTATTATCGGGAGTAAGCACAGCGTTTTAAATCATCGTCGTGAAAGTTGTTCTTAAATTAAGTTTCCTATAAGAATAGGAGAGGTAGTAAATCAGAGACGGTAAATTATAGTTTGGCAAGAGTCACTTTTCAGGCATAAATAATAATAATCAAAAAGGTTAAATATACTTACCTAGTTTACTATTCTATTGCTACTGACAAAATTGGTTTGTGAGACTATTACAAAAATTTCAAGAAGTTTTCAGAAAGTATTTATTGAAAAAATGGTAGGTATACATACAAAACCTGCTTACAACTGTGAGATTTATTATTATATATTTATAACATTATTACAAATAAATAATTCAGATTTTTTTTTTATGATTATAACTATAGGAAACTATTAAAATAATTCTATTATTTCACCCTCTTTAGAAGAGGATAAACTTGTTAGAATGAAAGTATTTAAAAACAACATAATAGCATAAGTACGTTCAGATCCACAGTGCATCTCAGATAATTAATATTGATATTTGTTTTGTGCAGAAACTTTTCTATGCCAATATAAAGATGCTTAAATAAATTGAAGGCCTCACAAGTGTTTAGTAAACCGTGGCTATGATATAATATGGCACATAAATTGTGATTAAAAAATGCGATACCAGCTGCAGCTGAAAACATTACACTTTCTCTATTTCAGATCTAGGAGCCGAGAAATCCAAGCCAATTTACGTAAATCGCTTTTCGTCGATCGTTTTCCTATTCCGATAATCAGATCCATTTATTCCGACTTGCTACAAGTTTCGAACATTTCTCTCATTTTAAAATACATCTACTTATTAATCTTGTTATTGAATACGCTGGGTCTCAGAGGGTATGTTTGCGGGTTTTTTCTAAGAGCATCGTACTGTTGCCAGTTGAGATACCAGATAGGCTGCTGGTCTTGTGGCAGTTGCTGAATTCTGTTTCTGTAATTCGGGTCTCCCTGGAACTCTATGGGGCCAGGTTCGTCACTCCCAAATCTGTTGGCTAGGAGGTCTGATTCGACTTGAGGGTACCCAATGGGCCTGAGTCCGGCGTAGAACGGCCTCTGCGCTGCTGCCAAAGTGGCGATTACTGTGAGAACCAGGGCAATTCTGTAGAGCGCCATTGTCTGAAATACAAAAGAATAGCAAGTGAGTTAAAGTGTAATGGCGTTTGATGAATATACAAGGCAATTTGATTTCAGTTTTACAGCTCTTTTTCTGTAGAATTCGGTTATTATTCACTCGTATGAACAAACAATTGATAAGGTAACTATTTCGGGCTGGCATATTGTTTATTGTTCACGTTATTTAATATCAAATCACATCAAATTTAGCTGTCTATTTCTTTTCACTCAGGTTAAGGTGAGGTATTTAAAAATATCCAGACTTCTGTCTGTAAAATCTTGTTTCCGGCGCATTACGTTTGTAGGAGCAGAATAATATCTCTAATTCACGAGCACAACATTAAAGGGTCTGTGGCCGCAAACCTATAGTGAAACTGCCCCTGGCTGAAATGTATACCTTTCTTAGGTGCGTTTATTTGTCTTATTATAAAATACCGTTTTACCAAATTTCAAGCCTAGGATCCCCTTGGTGTAGCTAAAAAAAAAGATTTTAAAAATATATTTTTTATTTATTTGTAGCTAAACTTTATCTCAACTACAAGGGGGTGCTCAACCACTTGGAAATTTTTGGAAAATTTTGAAAATGAATTACTATTATGCATATAACATCCTAATTTCAAAGAAATCGAATCACTAGTTTAGCTACAAAAAAATAAAAAGTTATTTTTAAATTCTTTTTTTTATGCTAAACTAAGGGGATCCTAGGCTTGAAATTTGGTAAAACGGTATCTTATAATAAGACAAATAAACGCACCTAAGAAAGGTATACATTTCAGCCAGGGGCAGTTTCACTATAGGATTGCGGCCAGACCCTTTGTTATACTAAAATTGGCAATAAGTAAAAATATGAGTTTTGAAGCTATTCTAAACAAGCCTAAAAAGTAAAGAACAAACCTATTAAAATTAATTATTCAAAATATTCACCTTGTTTATGTAAATGCAGTGACGGTAATTTGCGAGGACTATTCAAACTGGGGAATAGCGTAGTTCTCCGACCGACGTGTGGGCTCCAACTGTGCGGCGACTGGAACGGTTACATTATAAATACCAGCCGGCGCCGGCGCATCACGCAGACCTAAAATACCGTAGAGTGGGTAATGAAAAATCTTTTCACCACCCCAACCGGTAAAGGCTCTCTTGATTGTTCGAAAACTGATAGCAAAGTTGCATTTTAACATGTGAGGGAAAGTAATTAAATGCAAATTTTGAGTTGTTTAGTTATGTTTGCTGGTAGAATTTACTTTTAAATGATGACTTTGAATGATAAATAATTAATAATATACTGGATTTGATTTTGATTGATATCTTACGATTAATATTTTCTTCGGGTTGATGTGGTGAAAAATTTTGTGTTTTACTCGGGGGCAAATTTTGTTTAACCCTCCTGCTTTGAATCCCTCGCAACGCTCATGATTCCATTTTTCGAACCACTCGCTACGCTCGTGGAACAACTCTGCCCCCTTGCAGAACAAATAACTATTTCTGTAGAATACAAGACAAATAAATATTTATTAATATAAATTACTAAAAGGCAAACAGGAATATAAAACTAAAACTAACTACAATTAAAATAACTAAAACTAAAAATTAAAAATACCTATCAAAATTTGGTGCCCTCGGGAGGGTGCCCAACACGCAGGGCAGCGTTCCCGCGCTGGATTGCGATTGAAATTCTCTGCGCGAGAAAGCTGCCCGCGCGGGGGTCGCCCGTTGCCTCCCTCAACCGTTTGCCGAGCGCCTTGTGGGGCAAACCTATTTAATAACTATTTCTGATTTTTTGGGTCTTTAATTAGGAGTCTTAGGGTACAATTATCTATGGTACGTATTTAACCGGTCAACTAATTAATCGAATTTGGGTAGTTTAAAAAAATAGAAATGGGTACTAAACTTAATAGTTTGGCAACAAAAACGGAGCCTTAAAATATATCAATATGAGTTGTATTTTAATGCCGTTACAGCTTTTGATTATTTTTAGGCAGGTACCAAGTATTTATTTGGCAACTGAATTATTATATTGGAGACCATTTATGAAGCACATTTTGAAAAGAAAACGGCTATCTATTAATTCAAAAATGAAGTTCTTTTAAAATATTTTGTTTGGTCATTATACGGTCAACCTAACACGCTCCTCCTCGCTTTGCTCGTCGTCGCACCTATCTGTTGACTCTAACAGAACACAGTGGTAACTATTGAAATTAGTAATTAAAAATTTAAAGATCTAATGGTATAATGGCCATTAGGCGTTTCATGATTAGAAATTTCGACTATAAGTATACTGACCATTACGGATTGGTAAATTATTTGAGGTGTTGTGTAAAAAGTGACCAATATTCATTAAATTTAACTGCTTTCGTGTTAAAATACTACCTAGCTGAAACGACATGCTCATTGCTCAGTTATGACTATAGTTGATTACTTAGGTGTGAACAACTAGCTGACAACTAAATGTTATGATCGCTTTACAATATTAGTTGCCAATTTATTATTTTAGTCGCCAACCTATCACTTTAAGTTCCCTATAATTTTTTTGGGTGGCTTGATTTTGCTGCCAGTTTTTTTAATAATAGATGGTTATATTTGAGGCTAATATATATTTTTTGGCGCTAAAATATTAATGCACAGCCAAATTATATTATTATATGCCCAAGGAAAGTTCCTGTTTAATATTTTAGTTCATCATCATCATATCAGCCAGAGGACGTCCACTGCTGGACATAGGCCTCCCCCAAAGAGTGCCACAATGACCGGTCTTGCGCCACCCGCATCCAGCGGACTCCCGCGACCTTTACCAGGTCGTCAGTCCACCTTGTGGAGGGTCTACCCACGTTGCGCCTTCCGGTACGTGGTCGCCACTCGAGAACCTTTCCGCCCCAACGGCCATCGGTTCTACGGGCAATGTGCCCCGCCCACTGCCACTTAAGTTTAGCGATTCGGAGGGCTATATCGGTTACTTTGGTTCTGCTGCGGATGGCCTCATTTCTGATGCGATCACGCAGAGAGACTCCAAGCATAGCCCTCTCCATTGCCCTTTGGGTGACTTTGAGCCTTCTTATGAGGCACACAGTAATAGAGGCAATATTTTAGTTGCCCGGTTAATAATAAGCCATTACTATTTATACTGTCTTTTGTTATATCTTAACCTCTATTTGCTACTTGAATAATTATCCAATAGAGGTTAAGATTTAATTAGGCAAGTTAACCGTTTAAACTTTTTTTTGTAAATTTTCCGAGCTGAATAAAGTCGTTAAAGCACTTACTCTTATTTAGATAGGTACTTATTGTGATCTGTCGATCATGTCACGAACTAAGTAGTATAAATAACTTTGATAGTTTGTGGTTATTTGGTCGTTCTAAAGTTTCCATATTAATTGTAATTATTGTTCACATGTGCGCGTGTGCTAAAGTTCTAACTAGCACAACTCGTTGACATTCCACTATGTAAATTCGATAGAGAGCAAAGTCAAACAATACGTACTATATTCGACAAAGCTTCCGTATTTATAATAGTTTATTGTAAGTACTCACCTAATAATTATTAACTTTGGAAGTTAATAATTATTAGGTGTAAACAATAAAAATTGCCAGCTCTATTTCTATGAAAGCCTACGTGAAGACCCGTTTAGGATACGTCATTATGGGAATACTCGGCTTTCGTGGTGTGACGTCGCAAGTGGGCACGACCCGCACGACAGACATGGATTCATGACCATTCTGCGGGGATTCTTATCGCTGTATTACCTTATCATAAATAAAGGTCAATGCAAATTGGTTGGTAATAGTTTTTGATCTGTTGATATCCATTTTATTAAGATCTTTCCTCTGTTGATGCTTTGGTACAAATGGAGGTCACTATGCATTTTTTTTGCCAGACGTTGTTGATATTTTTTATGACTCATCGTGACGTATCGCTTGTGATTCGGGGCGTATGTTACGGTTGTGATGTGGGTGTGTAATAATGACGTCATCTTCACGATTATGAATTGTTGCTGGTAATACCTACCTAAATAATAATTTGTCACTTTCTCCTGGTTACGGAAAAAGATTTTATTAAGAATAGCATTTAAAAAATTGCAAGCGGCTAGTTCATTGAGTGCTCTAAGTAAATATTTATAAGGAGAGGAGAACTAGCAATGGTAAATTAATTGGAATCTCCAGTTGCCAGTTGTTTATATATTTAAGTTGAAATTTTCAAGAAGTTGAACTACGTCTTTTGAAAGTTTACGAATATGTACCTATTGCCAGGCTATAATTACACGTGGTATCTTATCTATCTACCTATCTAATACCTGTAAACGAGCAATTCTTGTTTATTTTAGCTATACACCGTGTTTTTTTTTATTTCCGTTAATTTGAAGGGTGTATTCCTGAGCTTAAATCAAGTAACTTTCTCAAAGACACCAATGTTCTAATTAACTCCATTTCGGAGATAATCAATAATTTATTTTTTTCCTATAAGGCCTCTACAAGCATGTACACTTGCCTTAGGGCTGGTTTATATATTGATTAGTGTTTAGAATGACTTCATACCCGATGTGTCGGAAGCCGGTGTTGCTCGAAGCTTCATATATTTGCTAATAAACTTTAGTACAATCTCGGTCGATCGATGTTCGAAATGTCATTGATATGTCACAGATTTCAATTGTTTGGTTGAGTGAAATGTAATGCCCGTGTTACAACAACGCTATAATGCTACATTTAATTACTTTTTAAAGTTATTTTTTTTAATAAACCAAAAAAATATATTTTTTTATAATTAACTATCTCATTTAGTTCTCTTAAACGTACTTAACCATACCCCGAAGTTAACGGAATTTAATAAAAACACTCTTCTCTTTGCTCGGCAAAGCTCGGTCTCCCAGATATTGAAAATAAAAGTACCTACTTAAATAGTTTTCTGCATTATTCCTCATATTATTATTATCATAACACTAGGTAGATATTTTTTGTGATATTTGCTTTCTACGAGAGGTAGTTATATGTTTGTAATTAGTAATTAGGTAAGCGCATATTAATTTAACATGCTTAATTTAGGATTCGGTCAACCTATGTGAAATGTATGCCATATATTATGTAAAATAGTAGGTATAATTTAAGCTATGATTTGAGAATCATTAAAATAAGTTAGTTGCATACCAGCGTTTAATAGAAAACAATCGCTTCGTAATTTATAATAAAAGTACAAACGAACATTCTTGTATCAAACAGAGAAAACGACATCGAACACGATTCATTTTTTGGCGACGTTGACGTTGTCGTTGACGATTCATTTTGAACAATCCACGTCTTTGTAGAGGACCTCTCTCTAAATCGCGGAAGCAATCACGAGTATCATTTCCTATCTCGACGACAACTTATCTGTAAATAAAGTTACATCTATATTTTTAGATGTAACATCAAATGTTTGATGACGATTGAATCTGAAATAAATAAAAAAGGTTACCAAGTTAGTAACATTATCCCTACACCTTATAAAACAAAGTCCCCCGCCGCGTCAGTCTGTTTGTGTGTTCGCGTCGCGATAAACTCTAAAACTACTGAACGGATTTTCATGCGCTTTTCACCTATCGATAGAGTGATTTTTGAGTAATTTGTTAACTTTGCGAAGCCGGGGCGGGTCGCCAGTGAGTAGACTTCGTTTCTCAGGTGAATTGATGTTGGCGTCCTATTTATTCGGTCGTTTCCCTCTGCGTGGCCTTAAAAATACACCCTCCAAAAAATAAATTCTCGAAAACGCTCTTACACATCCTTAATGAGCAGGAAACATAAAGAAGCTTATTCAAATTTCCGCTCATCCATTTTGT
Source organism: Cydia splendana (assembly GCF_910591565.1). Lineage (NCBI taxonomy): Eukaryota > Metazoa > Arthropoda > Insecta > Lepidoptera > Tortricidae > Cydia > Cydia splendana. Next base: position 6,487,793 of record NC_085974.1, read on the forward strand.
CAGTAACTTTAGGTGACTTAAGGTGCATGACTTGCAGTAAGTTGGTCCTTTCCCGATGAAAAATAATGCGTCTTACTCATAAACTCGATTTTCCTGCACAAGCAGCAAAGTCTTTTATCAATATTCAAATAAGTTTGGTTACATTACTCACTCAATGATGAGATTTATGAGTAATGCGGACGGTTTTAAAACAATGGTTGCGTGCAATTTTAAACGGTTTATTAGTTACTTGTTCATATTTTCCATTTCTTAAGATGTGGGCTATTATTTACTAAGCTAAAAATGAATCATTGGGCTTAAAATAAACTTAATAAAATATGTCACACTCCTAAAAAAAAACAAGTTTTCGTATTTGTTTAAGCTTTGATTATAATATTAAGTAAGTTAAGTACATAATCGCATGAAAAAATATATGAATCTTATAACATAGTTAATTCTACTTAAACAAAATCCCAAATGTTAAATATATTTACCATAACTTTCTAGAATAATGGATGCGTAATTCGAACCCTAATCCCTTAAAAGGAATTTGGGTCTTATAGAAGAAATCAACTTTTGAAGGACCAATCCAATTTAAGACCTTCTTTCGTTAATATACAAAACACGTTACAAGTCTAACCAGCATCCAAATTACATATGCAGTGAGCACTTTCTGTTCAGTCGACCTGAACTTTGCATAATAAAAAAACCGGCCAAGTGCGAGTCGAACTCACGTTCCAAGGGTTCCGTACATTAAGTCCGACTCATGCTTGACTGCACATTTCTAATAGGTTTTCCTGTAATCCATAGGTAAAGAACTACTTTGTGTATTTTGACCCAGTAGTTTCGGAGATAAAGGGGGGAATGGTCATTTATTGGCTATTTTCTTAAATAGCTTCTAACCTATTTATTAAAAAAAAAAAAGATATATTTAAAATTCTCAAAATGTGCTCTTTCATGTATAACACGATACAGTTTGAAAAACTTTATTTTTTAATTTTCTTATTTACCCCCCAACAGTGGCCCCTGTGTTTAAAATGTATATCTAATTTACATATATGTGTACCAAATTTCAACTTAATTGGTCGAGTAGTTTCCGAGAAAATAGGCTGTGACAGACGGACAGACAGACAGACGCACGAGTGATCCTATAAGGGTTCCGTTTTTTTCTTTTGAGCTACGGAACCCTAAAAAGGTTCACCAAATAGCTGGTATTATGTTTCAGAGACTGCACTGTGGAATCTGAACGGATATTACGCTGTTTCAAGTTTGCAAGATAACCGCAGCTTCTCACTTCCATTCCTGTGTACTGCATATTAAATGTTACGTGCAGATAAAACAAGACTACATTTGCGAAATAAAGGCCGTCGTAAAAAAAGTGCGAGTCGGACTCGCCCACCGAGGGTTCCGTACTTTTTAGTATTTGTTGTTATAGCGGCAACATAAATACATCATCTGTGAAAATTTCAACTGCTTAGTTACTTATCACGGTTCATGAGATACAGCCTGGTGACAGACGGACGGACGGACGGACAGCGGAGTCTTAGTAATAGGGTCCCGTTTTTACCCTTTGGGTACGGAACTCTAAAAACCGTCCATCGGAATTGTCCGACGTCCGTCTGCCTGTACCTATGTTAGGTACTTTACTCTCAAACATATCGGTATTCTGTATTTCTCTAAAATTCCCACGTTACAGGCTGAACCTAGTGTGGAGATTACTGTACTGCCTCTCTTGGAATGCAAAGGACCCCGCAGCAAACATAGGGAAAAAGTGGTTTCAGTCAAATCTCACGAAATTTTAGTATGATGTAGATTTAAGTCTCCTGATTATTTTTTTATAAGGACACAAATCCCTCAGAAGTATACTTTCAGAAATAATCAAGTTAATATTTTTCTATTTCTATGAGGTATTTCCTAAAATCGATACATTGAATTGACAAAAATCATACATACTGACATTTAGTGACGTTATGAAGTTATATTATAATGCAGTTACCAATTCAGTGTATCGATTTTAGGGAACACCTCATAGAAATAGAAAAATATAAACTTGATTTTTTCTGAAAGTATACTTCTGAGAGATTTGTGCACCTATAAAAAAATAATCATGAGACTTAAATCTACATCATACTAAAAGTTCGTGAGATTTGACTGAAACCATTTTTTCCTTATGTTTGCTGCGAAGGACCCCGCAGCAAACATAAGGAAATCTTGAAATATTTTTTTTTATTTGTTTTTTTTTTTATTTAAAACCAAAATAATGTATATTTAAATCACCGTAGTGAAAAGCAACCATGTGGGAAGCGTAGAAGTACGCATATTTTATATCTAAAGGCCTCCTTGTTTAGTTGGGAGTGACTGCCTATAAAGCTGGAGGTCATGGGTTCGAGTCCCGAAGTCGAATTCGAACGTACACGACTGATATCAGGATTACTTATAAATTATAATGTCATTTAGTCATCGTATCGTTGAATTTACCGTGTCAGCGCAAACATATAGTGGCAGGTTTTACTGGTAATGCTTTCGAACTTTCCTACTTTTTTTATAGGTCTTTTCCTAGTGGCTGCTCCTTTAATCCATATTTGTAAGTTGTCTTTGGTATCAAGAAACTTTTTATGATTTTTAGGCTTTTTTTACTTGACATTTTTATCAACATTTTCAATCAAGATACGGAAAAGTTATTAGGTACTGATCAGAAATAAACTAACCAGTTAGCTCAGTCAGTAGTAGTAGTAGTAGTGGCAGTGAGTTGATCGAGATACTATGTATCTTATCTTATCTTATTGTTTTCGGGGGCCCTTGCGGATACACTTCGACCCATAGGGATCTATTGTGCAGTTAGAAGCTAGAAGAGATCCGTCAACTACTCAAGAGCTTTTCCCACCATATCCATGTGTCGGATGATGGAGCTCATGGGTAGCGTTTTAAAGTCCTTTGGTTCCAGGTATCCTGCTCCAAAGTCCTTCATTCTTTGTCTGGCGAGATACTATGTAACATTTAGCATGTTTATATCCATGTTTATTTAGTTGTTTATGTTTGTTGGTTATTCCCCGAATCTACCGGCTTTGTTTGGATCAGATTCTCGTTTCTTGATGTTTAAGTTTAGCGCGCTGTTTGAATAGCAGTTTAGAGGGATATAATTTAATCGCCGATGGTTCGGTAACGTAATGGTTTCGCGATATACTCGTAAAGTTATCATTGGATAACCCTACGCCAATTTCTTATCTCATTTTGGCGTCATTTCGCTCTATAGGTATTTACTTTAGTACGTATAAGTACCTACTTAATAAGTATAGGTACATACCTACTAAGGTAATAGTTATTTGTTTTACAAGGAGGCAAAGTTGTTTTTTAACCGCATTGATACCCGAGTAAGCGAAAGATTCCAAAATCGTGGAGATAGTGTAACAGTGGTTATTCATTAATTTCTACACTTACAACAAGTCATTGATACCTTAGCTGTCAAAAAACCACTGGTATCTAAGCGGTCAACGTGTCAAATATATCTGAACAATATGGAAAAATAGACGTTTAAAGCATACAAGTATGGTCGAATATTGAATGAAAAATAGCCATGCTAACTTCAGGTAAAGCGTTTTGATAATCATCGAAAGCAGTACAGTCTTGTCATCAGATACATCTATCTCGAGAAGTGGAATCTTGAGCGTTACGAGGGTTTCAAGGCACGAGGGTAAAACAAAATTTGCCCCCGAGTGAAACACAACATTTTTCACCACACCAACCCGAAGCAAATTTTAAATGTAAAATATCAAACAAAATCAAACCAAATCAAATCCAAATGAATGTTATTAAATATTTATCATCTAAAATCATCCTTTAAAAGTCAATTCTACCAGCAAACATAAGAAAACAACTCAAAATTTGCATTTGATTACTTAGCCTCACATGTGAATAAAATGCAACTTTGCTATCAGTTTTTGAAGTGCAAAGTAAGCCTTTCCAAGCTGGAGTGGTGAAAAAATACTTATACATATTTGATTGGATCAAAATGAGATCAATTTGCAAAGCTACAATGGCATTTTGCGTCATGGCCTTTGATATAGCGTTTATACCTATATAAATAGTTGTGTGAGTCATACTTGCAGTGCATCAAAGTTCAAGGGTTGTTATAATATTATAATATAACGCATTGAATAAACTTTGATACGCGGTCGGGTTTTGCCTTTGTTTAGCGTGACCATGATGTAAATTGGTATCAGTTCGTGTGGATTTACACGCGTAGCGTAGCTTATTCAGCAATATAGAATATGATGCTATTTTGATTTAAATATGAATGCGTTCTAAGCATCACAACCATACTAAAGAAGAGACGACTGGGGTGGCTTGGGCATGTGTATCGGATGGAACGGACTCGTTTACCACGTCAAATCCTGCTAGGAGAGGTTGCAGATGCAAAAAGACCCGTCAGGTGGCCAAAGCTGCGTTTTAAAGATTGCGCCAAGCGTGATATGGTTGCTTTTAACATCACATGCACCCAATGGCAGAAAATGGCCGAAGAGTGTGGCGTCGTGCTATTCATGATGGTCAATCCAAGCACGACGATGCCTGGCTTACCTATTTAAAAGAGAAACTCATAAGGCGCCATGAGCAGGCCTCAAACCCCCGCTCATCTGGGGGAGCATACACCTGCCGCGTGTGTGGACGCGAAATCTTCTCTCGCATAGGACTATACAGCCACGAAAAAAGTGTCTTCACCAGGATGCTGCTTTAAACATCTGACACAGATGAAAAGGCCTATTATATTATATATGAATTTGAATGCGTCACATTGTAAAGTCAGCGTATATACAATAGTAGCGTACAGCAATAGTAGCGTATGAAACAACGCGCCAAAAGTACCTACGCTTAAACATTTTAATTTATGCATCACCTACTTACTTGAAATTACTCAGAAAATTTATAAAGAAAGCAGAATGTATGGGGGCCTTAATTTTTATACAATTGGTGGTATTAATTATAAAGCTGACGTGTTTCATATAAATAATATATGGTCAGGGTATTTAAGTTTATCAGTCCCTCCGCTAAAGCCATGTCATTAAACTTCAGTCTAACGTAGGTATTTAATTAATAAGCATTTTATTGTCATCACTCGGTCCTAAAAAAATATTAAATTTCATCTCCGTTTCAAAAACTTGTTAAAAAAACTTGCCGTAGGTGTCGTGGATGAAAATAGAATTCAATTTACTCTTCCCAATGGTCGGGGTAACTGGCAAAGTTTTTAAACGATGAGATAAAACCGTGGAGTTCGTAAATAATTTAATGTGAATGGATTCATTAATGAAAGCTTTTATTAATATTAGTGTAGTCTTAAGCCGGTTACACATTTGTCTGTCGTCACTAGACTCATATCGACCGGGATATGAACCGTGATTACCTTTTGTATAGTTTTCGAGCTCCCGATATTTCGACGCAGTTACATGCATCTTGTTCACGGGTAACTGATGATGATAGCGGGTGGGTGTCAAAGTTGTGTAGACCGTGCTCGGTCTACCCTCATTCGTGCACGTCGGCTGCGTTCACTTTCAACGTTACCACCGTCGCGTTCACACTCGTTGGTCTGTCCAAGCACACTACACTCACAGTGTCACTACGCGACGACGGGGATATTTTAGGTAGGTACGTAAATATTATTACAAATGAAAAATAATATCAAAGACGTCGATTTAATTTGAAGATTCTTTACATCCTTTTTACATCGTAACAATAAACATGATAATTTCTGTACAGACAATAATTTAAGTAAAGTATGTCACAGGAAAGGGAGTGATAAAACCGTGATAGTACATAAGTTTCTTAAAAATAAATAATGTTTTGTCCTTCTTTTGAGAAGGCTATCAAATATCTAAGCGCCAAAATTTCTCAGTAAAGTCATTGACTTTTATATTATATTACTTCATAATTTCGTACTTTCGAAATCTTTAAGTAAAGTAGGATATAGGTACTTTTTATTTTACCATTGATTGAGTCCACCCCGCAATATTAAGCAAAAAAAATATTTTATAAATTTGGCTTATTTATTACATAAGTACCTACATATTTTAGGCGATTCCGGAGCAGACGTTGAAAACATGCTGTATAAAAGTTGATTTTGGTACTAGCTACCAACCACTATGACATTATTCGACTTTGCCAAAAAACTACAAATCGAAAGCGGATTTACACAATAAATATTTATTATAAAATGTACACAATCATCAACATTCATACTTTCTCTGTTAGATTTTTGGTCTTTTAAAATATTATTCACAATAGATTTATTACATATTTTTGATCTAATCTTAAATTAAAATGCTATTCTCAAATTCATTGTTCTAAATTTAAAATCTTTGATTTTTTTATCCACAGCCATACAAAAGATTGGTTACTGCGTTTTTTAGTCTAACATAATCCATGTATTCAGGTAAAACGTAGTGATTTAATACTCTTTGTATTCAGGCACCAGAGCAAAATCCAAAATGCAGGTTTAGCAAATTGCACGTAGTATTGAAATTTTCACAAAAACCAGGAGGACGATTCAAACTTTACAATAAATTTAAGAAACGGTTACAAATGTCATATCCATACCGGTTTAATAACAATAAGATTATAAAGTTCAAATCGCCCCATCGTTTTGATTGCCCTTGACTTTAAGCCCCATTTAGATGGATCAAGTTATCGCGCCGTGTATAAATGGGCCTTTGGTTTCTATTTCAAGTTTGTTGTATTTTCTTTTCCTGTTGCAGGATACTAACATTAAAATCATTTCTGATTCTAAGACCAACTTGGAAATATAAATTAAACTGAGACACAGCTGAACTACTTACATATATGTACATATATTCAAAGCTCAAAGCTTTCAATCTCCATAGTTCTAAAATAATGCCAGAAGTTCCAAAAACCCAACTCAAAATTTTATCTCAAGATACGTGGGTGAATATTATGTAGCTACATATATTATAAATTTCTAAATTTTTTTACAAATTTAGGCCATCACGACAGCGGCTGCTCATGGTCATAACTCATAACAGAAATAATTTAAAAAAATATTTATTCTGACAAACTGCCATGTTCGTATTTATTTGCTAAGATAATATGTTATCTACATACACATATTTGTAAGACGCTTTATAGCATTATTAACATCTCAAAATGTACGTTACTGCAGGTTACTGTATATATGTTACTCCAGTAACACCTTATACCAATAACTCTACATCTGACTTCAACCTTAAGCCTCAACAAGCAAGGTTCATTTTTAAAATGCCATTAAAACACTGCTGAAATAGCTCACATCACACTAAGCTGCACATTTAATATTTTGTCCTTTTTTCACACTTCTTCAAAAGCGTCCCGGAATCTAACCTATCTATTGATACACTTGTCATCGCCGGTCAGAAAGTCGCTGGTGTCTCTGATGCTCATGATGGTGACGCCATCGCTGCTGTTTCTGCTCATGATGGTCTTCTTCTTAGTGCTTCCGTAGTCGTAGTTGGATATCACAACGCTTTCTGTTGGATTCCTGCAAAAGTTGATAGGGCATTACTGAGGAATGTAAAGAAAAAATATGGTTGTCTGTAAAGTCGGTTTACGGACGATAAATTTGCGTGATAACGTCATAAGAAAACATTACCATTACATTACGTAACGTTACCATGGAGATTTGTCCACAACGTTACCATGGAGATCCGTCCACAACGTGACACTTTTTCGTGCATGCTACCGGTGTTCATCGATTTATAAGACGTTATCACGTCAAAAAGTTAAGTGGTAATGGCAATGAGTTTAAATTAAATTAAATAGTCATTTATTTCAGATCACAACCATCCATAGATTTTGTTAGTTTATCTTAAGAAGTACCTAATAACTAGATTTAGTATTTACTTACTTACTAATTAACCTACAACTAAAACAAACAGAACAACATACACTGGAAGAAGAGCAAAAGTAAAATAAAACCGGTAGATACAACAGGCCCCGTAAACAACATGCCAATGCTAACGCTCCGTAACGAACGAAACGCAACTGTCACTGTCACACTAATATATAAGAGTGATAGAGAGACACAAAGCGATTCGATGGCGAAGCGCAAGCGATTGTCACCTTGGCTAGGTCACCAAGTAGGTACAGAAAACCGGATTATAAAAACAAACATCAGTAGTACTAATCCGGTTCACCTTATTTAAAGTCAAATGAAAATTTACAACAATTTATTTCTTAACAAAAGCTTATGCTCATGTAAATCTTCAAGGGATTTGATTAAAGAATTACCATATATATGGATAAAATCCCTTTTTATCCTTTTAAAACTATTTTAGTTTATTTTTATAGATGACAGTATATACTCATCTCGTAAAATATTACTTTGATCCCGCTTTGTGCTGGAATAAACTGCGTTTATTTGCATAGTTTTGCCTTAAATCTAGTAGATAAATTATGTTGGATGAGAATAAGATGGTAAACAAGGATTTTATGTAGGTAAAAGCATTTTGTTACTAGTACTCAGTGAGAATACCAAAGCTAAAAACATCTGAGCATAATTCGTCTCGTTTGCCAACGGCTCCAAATCTCTTTATTGCAATCAATTGAATGAATTTTAACATTTAATGCCGCTTGAATAAAATAAATTTGTATCCACGAAAATAACTTGGTAAATATTATTAAAAGTACGTAACAAGACAGGTTATCCAACTTCACATTCGTGAATTATGTGCGATTAGGGGGGGCACAGTCTTCCATTCGAATATTGTATGTTTATTTCGTTTGTAAACATAATACAGTAAGCGCCACTTGCAAGATTCCACTAACCCGGAGTTTAGCGGTTAGACCGTTAACTCAGTGTCAAATTGTAGTGGTAACCATGGTAACTCCTGGTTTAACCGGTTAACCCCGGGTTAAAGGGATGGTGCAAGTGGCGCAAGTCATTAAAATAAAGCGATTTAAGAGGGAAGTATAATATATAGCACAAGATCGTCCATACAAAAAGAGAAAACGTTTTTCCACTTCTAAATACTTTCCATTCTCCATGATTTTTAAGTATGTCAATGACACAATGAAACACTAGGTTTATAGGTTTTCCTTTTTTCAAAATTTGCAATACAAAAATAATCTTTTTTTTTGTTATTTTATAAAACATATAAACCTAGAATATATTGCTGGAGCGATCGACATCAATATCAAAGTGATATGTTTAGATTTAGTGGAAAACGTTTTCTCCCGAGATGGAAATTGTATGAAAAAAGTACCTTTTGTCAGTACTTCCTTCTTAAGGTGGTCGGAAATTTAACGTGACGGAGACAGGATGGGGCGAAACTGGGTGGTGCTTTGTGTCGTGTGCCGTGGATATAAAACCGCCTCCATACTATTCAGGGATTATTACAGTAGGTACGCAAACATCTTTAACCGTTTAGGTATTATATGTATTGTAAACTTAGGTATATCAACGCTTCAAATATTTTAGAACCTTTAGGAGAAAACTGATACTCCTCTCTGTCAAAGCGCCTGATATGTGTACATGTGTAGGTGTAGGTACAGTAAATGTCCCAACTTAAACACCCGCGTCGTCGTATAGCTGTACAGATAATTAATCATGTTGTATATTATTGATAAATATGTTAGCACTGGCTGGACTACCCACATATGGTACCTAGGATATGACTAGATATGTTATGGAATTATAGACATTTTTGTTGAAATTGGTACAGTTTATTTACTGAAATACTACTATGTATTTATAAATATAGGTAATTACAAGTAAGAACACTTTTGAGTTTAATTTTCATCACAAGTAGCGGAACAAATTTTCCGTCGGACGTATTGTTTTCTATCTACAACCAAAAAACTAAAAAGAGCAATTTATGCACACCTCCAGGGATCTAGCAAACTTAGATTACACGCATTTAGGACCAAATGAAAGTATTAAAACGATTTCCAGCTTGCTGGAAATTAATTGTTCGAATCTCATTTGATTAGCATACCAAGACTCTATTCTAATTAAAATATGCAAAGAAAACTGTTTCTTCGCTACGCTAGAACTTAATTAACATAAACAAGGATCCTAAATTAGAACCGCTTCTGCACTAATTGTCACGTATTACGACTATAAAATTTCTCTCTCTCTTTCTCACTCGTAATGAGACATTGTGATCTCGTTGTCACTGAGATGGCAGAAATGTACAAAGTTAGTATCAAAGAGAATTTAAATAGAGGCGTAGGTATTGTCAGTGAAAGAATAAGAATCAAAGTCAAATGACATTCTAAAATTGTATCATCTGTCGAAAGATGGCAGTAAATTTACTGTGACTACAAAATTTAGTATGACAATAAATCCCTATACCTACACTCTTTTTTGTTAGTATGCAATGCAAGGTAAGTTTATTTTTAGTTTACAACTGATAAAGTGGAACAGGCCTTGATATTTTTTATAGTGAAATGTATTATTTATTTATTTCAGACTTAAATTGTATCTCCTTGGATTTCACGGGCCTATAAATCCCGGTCTTTTGATAGGCTTGCGTGGGGATATAGATCCAACACGTAGAGGCTCCTTCGAGAGCTTTAATGTCATGTAGAACGCCTGAGACTTAAATTGTTATTATTATACCTGTCGGTATGTATATTAAATATATAGTACCCATCCCCTGATCATTTTTAGAAACTCCGGATGTACCTACTGTATTTTAATGTTCGGCAATAAACTGTAACCTAAAATAGCAACATCATTATTTATGAAAGTCCATTACCAACTAGTCAAAACTTTGACTCTATTAGAGTCATAAAATATATTAGTCAACTTTAGGGGTTACTCGATTTACTTTAAAAGGCACACAAGACTTTTAATCGAAATAGCTATTAGTGTCAGGCATTACAAGTAAAATATAATTATACAGGATGGCAAAAAAATTACTGCATTCCCGTTGACATGGAGGTTTGGGGATTATACTGAGCAACTTTTTACTATGGGCCAACCCCAAAGTCGCGATAAAAAAACTCGGCTGTTTCATACATTTTAGCTGGTCCATTTTCTATGGGAGGGAAAATTTTTTTTGGGTTTGGTCCCATATAGAGATAGGTAGGGGTGAGTAAATACTGAGTATTTACTCGGTATTTACTCAAAGCACCCGATAAATACCAGCATTTACTCATTTAGGTGGGTAAAAACGATTGCTTATAAAATATTCAAAAAGTGAGATTTAAGAACAAAATTGTCTTTTATTGAAGAGTGCTAACGTGTATTAACAATATCTATAAAATAAAAAGCATTTAGGACGCTTAATTTAGGAAAAAAAGGTAATTATTAAGTGAGAGGCAAATTGTGATAATGCATAGTTAACAATTTTGTTTTAAATGAGAAGGTATTTACTTTAAAAATATGGTACTTAAATTCTATCGATGTTCTAGATAACTGCATGTCGCGCAAAAGTGCGGGTTTATGCGGCACTTACGACCTTTTATTAAGGGTTTTTTAAAGAAAACTCAAAAATGGCTCAACCGATGACGTTCAAAATATTGTTTTTTGTACTCTATTATACGGCTAATCTCCCGATATGTTTTCATATTTTTTCTGAACTTTGGTTCTAAAGTTATAGAGAGATAAACATTATTTTGGGCTTTCGAAACGGTTTATGTCCAAAAATATTCAATTTATCCAAAAATGTTCTTAGAAACATTCCAGTTATTTTTAAAGACCCATTTAATGATGTGCAACACGTTGGTGGTTTCCGAATTTTTTTTTTGTGACAATTACTTACATGTATGGAGTGCCCCTCTAAAAAATACATTTCTTACAATTTTGAGTACTTAATCCAGTAGCGGCTTACAAAATACACATATATTTCAAATTTATATGCCCCTTTCAGTACTCTAAATAGTTTATACCCACCAATTTGGGTATAATCGAGTAAATACGGGTATATTGAGTAAATACTGAGTATTTACTCGGTATTTACCCGTGAGTATTTACTCACTACCCATCTCTAGTCCCATAGTAAAAGTTGCTCAGTATAATCCCAAAACCTCCCTGGCAACGGGAATGCAGTTATTTTTTAGCCACCGTGTATATTAGCTAAGATTAATCAAAATGAACTATTGCCGCTGGTTTTTATTGCTAATTGAACAGCTTCAAACCAAACAATTCATTGAAATATATGCGAACGACCATAATTTAAAGTGCTCTTATGTGCACTTGTGGAATGCAGCTATTGTGCAGTTTATTTCCCGAAGGAACCGTATTTGATATATATCTAAGATTGCTCCACTTACTGCAATCTTTCTCTTACCTTTACGAGCATTACTATATTTCGTTTTGTTAGCATTAGAAAAAAGGTAAACAATCTTGACGTGTCTTATTATTGAAAAACACTTGATTGACATTGAATCATATACGATTATTTCCATTCTTTTGCTTAAAAGTAAGTAATAGTTACTGATTTTTATAAAGCGTTTTTTAAAAAACGCACTCTAATCCATCGTTTCTGACGCTACCTAATTAAAATTATTTAGGTGCAGATGTGGCTATGAACCTCTGAACATCTCCTATTAACATTTGAGGTTTTAAAAGAACTGAATTTTCATTGTCACACAAAATTATACGGCATACGATTTAATAACTAACCTATTGCACCTATGGCGGTGCGTGCTTCGGAACGAGGTCTCGCAGACCGCGGTCCTGGATAGCCGGGAGCTGCAGGTCGGGTGGAGCGTGCCTCGCCGGCAGCAGAGGTAACGGTTGAAGTGTTGGCGGAACACGCCGCTCACGCAGTACAGGGCCACTGGGTTCACGCATGAGTTCAGGAAGCTACAGGAAAATACATAAGGTTAATCATCCTTAAGTATGCATGTGTGTATGTGTTGTGTATCCGACACACGAGCAACTGATTCAACGGAGCCACGCCGTTTTGTCGCATAAATAATGTTTATTTAGTTTTAAGTTTTTAAAATACATATGTTTTATTAGTTTGTAAGGTATTTGTAATATGGACCTTGTAGCCTGATTTAATTTTTTTTATAAATAAATGAATAAAATATGTAGTAGAGTTACCCTTGCCAATTTTTCTTTTGTTCTGACAGCAAAAAATATTTCTAACGTGATTACGGGGAAAATAGCACAAAGGAGCCAAGTTTTGAAATAACCATTTGCATTATGTTGGTAATTTCTGAACGAACGATGTACGAAGTTTTAATATTTTATAGAAAATTAGTTCCACGGGGAATGAAATAAGAGTTAAATGTTTGTGCCTAGGTGACGGCACCTAGGCACAAACATTTAACTCGTACAAAATTCACTCCAACCATCGGGATCAGTTCTACCAAAATACTGCACGTGGATCTTTCAAAACCATGTTTCTTCATGCCTCTCTCCCTACATAAGTTGTTTTCATCTTAAGAATAGTTCAGAGTATCAATTAGTAGTAGAAAATATTGTTCGGGAAATGAAGCGCGAAAGAATTGTAATACTTTGTACCTTATTACAAATAATGGGACTCCGATCCTCTTTATTAATGTGACTTATTTATTTGTTGAAAGTTGAAGGTTGACTGAAGTATTACTCCGATATTATTTGTAATGGATCAAAGAATAGTACCCAATTGGTACTTAATTTATTTTGAATATTTTCTAACGACTATGATTGAACAGGCCAACAATTATAGAAGTACTTAATTAGATACTCCTTTTATACAGGGTGAAACATTTCTAGAGACTGAGCTGAAAGGATAGTGTTATCTAAGTGACCTACAATCAAGTTATTATAATCGTAAAGCTGGATTCAATTGTAAAATAAAATCATTAAATTGAAATAGTTTTATATCAGTGACAACCCTGCAAAGTTATTTACATTTAAAATTGACACATGTCTTGTCATTCATAGTTAGGATTAGGATCTACGTGCTAGGGTTGAAACATACAGATTTTTGCACTAATGTTTAACAAACTGTATCTCAAAAACGGTTACAAATATTAACGTGATTAATAAGTCAAAAATAAAGTAAACAATTCCCAGTTTGCATAAAAGTCCTTCGTTCTGTTCCACCCGATATAAATAATAATCAAAGGGTTTTGGTTGACATAATACCTTTAAGCCGTCGAATTGAATTGGCTTCTTGTGACAAACAATTAATAATCAAGCGCGTAATTAAGTCAATTTCGCAGCATTTTAAACAAAAGCGTCTATTTAGTACACAATGAAAATATCAAGCAGTAATTGTTTGGAACGTTCGGTCCTAATTACACTCTTCTATTATGATTAATATTAATTTCAAAGTAGTTACGCATTTAGCAACTTTTTTAATTAATAATAAACTTTAACTACGTATACAGCCAAATATGTTCATAAAACCTCTTAAACATGAGCAATAATAATAAAACGGAACGAGAAACTAAATTACTTTAAAATGCAAATCAACGTTCCCTAAAGCTAAGTTGATTAACGTACGTTTGGTAACGTTCTTTCATCTAACTTTAACTTTGGAGAGTCCGAACATCAATCTCAATTACTTACCTCAAACAGAACCCCATTATCCTTAGAGCGTGAGTCCAATCGTTGTAGTCACTCTGAGCGGTCGGGGACAAATAGAACCACATCTCGAAGGCGTGATATGGCAGAAAACAAATGAAGAACACTGAGAACAAACGAATTGAGTTAGTGAGACCTTTTAATGGAAAACGTTACATAAAACGGGTGCTAAGGATATTTTGTGACAGGTAGATTTATTGTGGGGCTTTGCAGGTTAATTGGCGGAGAAAAGGTTTTGTTTGGCACGAAACGGCATAATATTTGTTTCGGAAATAAAATTGAGTAGGTATAACTCGCTACCTACGTGTTATTGGTAATTGTCGGCTTATATGATTTGCGGATGATTAATGATAGTCGTAAAGTTAGCTTAATACACAGAACACCGCCTCTAGAAACCTAATATTGGCCATTTTGTTCCCGACGCAAATCACCAAACTGTGAGGTGCGGGAGGGGTGCTCACGGCGTTGTGATTGGTCGTTTTAAACATGGCGCGCTGACACGTGTAAATGTAGGGATGGGACATGTTCATTACAGGTAGTGGGTATTGCTACCAGTGACATCGAAATTTATTGTGGTAAAATAGGGGATATTACTGCAATGTTCTGCCGCCAGAGTGCAGCACTACCGACTCAGTAAATTCATAGACTAACTTATACATACTGTGCCTTAAACTGTTTTTTGACAAGTTTTCACAGACAATAAAATATGACATTGATGCATCAAGGCGGTTTGTTAACAAGGGCCTACTGGTAAACGCGAAAATCGAAATTTAGTTATCTGCCTCTTTATCGCTCGAATATGCAAGAGTGATAGAGAGATTAGGGGTCATCCATTAATTACGTCACACGAATTTCTAGGTTTTTTTACCTCTCCCCCCCCCCTTGTCACATTTGGTCACATTTGGCAAACCCCTCCCCCCTAGTGTGACGTCACATTTTTTCCACG
This sequence comes from Cydia splendana, assembly GCF_910591565.1. Lineage (NCBI taxonomy): Eukaryota > Metazoa > Arthropoda > Insecta > Lepidoptera > Tortricidae > Cydia > Cydia splendana. The sequence continues at coordinate 6,503,227 of NC_085974.1, forward strand.
AAATCGCCAAATCGAATTAAGTAAGTACCTAAGTACATTAATATTTTATCAAAATATTTTTGACGATATAAATATTAGTAATTTTATAACCCAAAACTGCTTAGGAAAGAAAATTAAAAGAATAAAAACGATTATCGTTTTAAAAACTTGTTATTTAAATGTACAGCGAATAAAATAATTTAAAAAAAAATTTCAGTTACTGATGAAGTTAAAGTGACGTCACAAAGTTTGTGTCTCCCCCCTCCCCCATGTCACAATATGTCACATTTTCTTGACCCCCTCCCTCCCCCTAAACGTGTGACGTAATTAATGGATGACCCCTTAGATAACGAAATTTCGATTTTCTTGTTTCGCGGTAGGCCATGTGATTGACGTGTGTCAATGTGGTTTGTTTACTGTATGTGCCACCTACGCAGAGCTTTGCCTAATATTCCCTATTGTTACCAATTTAGTATACTTAGAGTAAACTTACTTAATAATTATACTTATTGATTAATTTAATATTTCATTAAGTAATTTAACAATGTACCTGAAATTTTTACTTAACATATTAGGGCATTTCTGTTTAAAGTACCAAGAACTTGAATTTTAAAGTTTAGAATTTTTATATTATTTCCACTCAGAATCGCAATCTCTTTCGATACGAGAAAAAAGTGTCGCCAAAATCTCATACATTTATTTTCTTTTGTCCGTTTTATTAAGGTCATAGAAGGTTGTATTGAAAACATATTCAAATGGACCAATAACATATGCCTATTACAAATCAACTCCGAGTTTTCTCGCACTTCTTTGAAGTTCATCATCAGGTCCATCTTGTGACATGAGACCTAACTGCTCACCTAGAGGATTCTAAAAAACCCATACAACATATGTCTATCACAAACCAACACCGAGGTCCCTCGCACTTCTTTGAAGTTCATCATCAGGTCCAAAATCAGGTCTAAAATGGTACAATACGGTATGACGAAGCACGAAGTTTCCGCAACTGAAAACCATCATCGTCACATCACTAGTCGAAAGGGAAAGGGATAGCGCATTGCATTTTCAAGTTGACGAAAAGGGACGGACATACTTCGCCTCTGCTTACTGACCAGTATAAAATGAACCCCGCAGACAAGAAACATTATTCAATGAAATAATGAATTTCGCTTTCCTGTGGGATGTTATTCCATCTGTTTTGTAAGTAGAAGTCTTAGATGACTTGCCACACCATTTTACGCTGCAATATCCCATGTTTTCCCAATGAATTCAATAGTTTACGATTTATTTTCTTAGACTCGTGCACACTGCTAACAGGTCGTAACCTTGGACGCAACTGATCGGAGCGGCGCGCGAACAATCTTATATTTGACCTATACACCATACGGGCGGTGACCGCGAGCCGTCCTATAAGCTCGGTCTATAGGGGTTGGTCTGTGGCTTAATATAACGTAAAATCAGGTAACTTTAGTCCACAACTTACAACTATGGTCCAAATTCAAGTTCCAGTAAAATATGTATAACTGTTTTTCAAATAGTGATGATTAATGATTTGATTACATAATATAGAAAAAAGCATTAGTGTATCTAAGCTCCAAAATTAATGTAACGAGTACAGATAATTAAGGCTCGTTAATAATCAACGTTAAAATGGACCATAGTTGAAGTACAGGACTATAGTTATCTGATTTTACGGTACTTAGTCTCTATTGTCGAGCTGTTATACCTAATTGCATATTCAGATATCTGATATGGAGAAATGATTACACATTCAACAGTAAGTAATGAAAATGAAAAAAGTATTACAGGTAAAATAATGAGCAGTCTTATCCCTCAAGAACTTTTGCAAACGATACTGTAGGTACCAAACAACCGGATTCATTTCCAAGAAAAATAACACCGAGTCTATGCACGAGCATCGCAAACTTAAGACTACCCACTTGCAAATTGCATTTGTTAGGTTTCCAACTGGTTTCTTTAGCGAACAATTGCATTACGAGGCAACCCACTGTATTATACAAGTGCAGTGTGATTAAAGAACGATACACGTTTGTTTTCCATTCCAGAATACAAAATAGCATTCAAGTATTCACTGTATTGTGCTTCTATTTTGATCTTAAACTCAATTTTTTTATAGGCAGCGGACAAGACAATATACACATACTGAAATAGGTATTGTAAAAGATTGAGAAAGACTCTTCTTCTTCCTCGCGTTGTCCCGGCATTTTGCCACGGCTCATGGGAGCCTGGGGTCCGCTTGGCAACTAATCCCAAGATTTGGCGTCGGCACTAGTTTTTACGAAAGCGACTGCCATCTGACCTTCCAACCCAGAGGGTAGATTGAGAAAGACTAAACACGTGTAAACATGAAGCTACAGTGTCTTACTTTATTTATCTGTATAGTATTTACATCCAGGGCTGTCAGGTGTCTTTGTGGTTGACTGTACGGGATATTCTTTTAACTCTTTTAGCTAAATTTTGCGAGGTGAATATATAGTTTATACTGAACAAATTTTACTCTGTGACCAGCCCCAAAATCACGAAAAAGAAAAACGCTAGGCTCTCCCATAGAAAACATCGATATCTAATCGTGATCGGCCAACATTTATGAAACAGCTATTTTTCACAAAAACATATATTTAATTTACTCATTTTATAACAAGCATTTTAAAGAATTAAAAATTTAATAATTCTTATTTTTTTATAACCCTATTTTTATAATTTATTTGTTGTAAGTTAAATTGTGCCTTTTACGTTATTTAACGTTCAAATCCCAATGAACTCTGTAAACTCACCTATAACAAAAATGAGGACCATACAAGCGACCGACTTTCTAGCCTTCGCCTGGGCTTCTCCCTTTTTTTTTTTTTTTTTTTTTTTTTTTTGACGGAGTGGGAATGCGTTTATGCACGGTGTGTGGGACTCGCCGTTCCTTTCCCCTCTCCTGGCATGAGAGGGGGAGAATTTGGCCCTACCCACTAAACCCACTCCGGCGTTTCACCCTCTCTGCCGTTCGTGAGGGCGCACTGGGATCGACTAGGATGACATTCCACCACGGCGCCCTCCGGCAGCCCCGGCTTATCGCCAGGACCCCCTCACAATGGGGGAGGATCAGAAACGCTTGATCCCCCCCTCCTCCGACGACGTGTATGGGGCCGTGCAATGCGGGTTCGGTACCCGCTGGCCCTACTGGGGCTCGAGGCGAGCATATGCTCTTCGCCCTCGACCCTGCCGTCTACGTCGGAGAGGAAGCGCGTCAGCAGCCGCTTCTCGCACCCTCTCCGCCGCCTCCTTCTGTGACATGATTTCTTCGCAGAAGGAGGTCACCGCTTCCCATTTCCTCTCGCTACCCAGCATCGCCGCTATTATGCTGCGTAGCGAGAGGTCCGCTACCCCCGTGGTCGCCCTGAGGGCAGCTCTTTCCACGGCCCAGCGATTGCACTCTTCTAGAGTGTGCTGGGCCGTGTCGTCCGCCGCTCCACATTCGTGGCACTGGGGCCCCGGCTCCCTCTGTATCTTTTGTAGGTAGTGTCCGAAGCAGCCGTGTCCGGACACCACCTGCGTCACCCTATATGTCAGGGCCCCCTTGCGCCGATCCACCCACTCGTCCATTACCAGGAGAATAGCCCCTATGGTTCGGGTTCCATAGTGGCTATCCTCCAAGGCATCCCTCCATCGCTCTCGTAGGCGCTCCGCGGCTGCCCGCGACACCCTCTCGGCATCTTCCGCGTCTGGGGGCTCCCCACGCCCCCTTGCTTCCGCCCTCCACCAGTACCTCTCCGCTAGTACCCCCGCGTCCAGCTCCCAAGGCGGGGTGCCGGCAAGAAGGCATGTCGCTGCGTGAGAAGTCGTGCGGTAGGCCCTCACCATCCTCTGGGCCACCACCCTCTGTGGCCGACGGAGCAATGCCTTCGTGCATCTCGTCAGCCGTCCGGCCCAAATTGGCGCCCCGTAGAGCGCCATGCTCCGGACGACCCCCGCATACAGCCGCCTACACGGCGCATTCGGCCCCCCCAAATTTGGCAGTAGGCGGCCCAGAGCCGAGGCAGCACCCACGAGCCGAGGAGCCAGTCGTGCAAAGTGCTCCTCGAATGTCCACTTTCTGTCCAGGACAAGGCCCAAGTACTTGATGTGGGCCTTGACCTGGACAGATTCACCCCCCACCCTCACTGCAGTGCCCGCCGGCAGCCGCCCCCAACCCCTCGTTCGCCCGAGGACCATGGCCTCGGTCTTTGGCAGGGCGACCCGTAGGCCCAGGAGTTCTATGCGCTGTATTGTGAGCTCTGTCGCCACTGCCGCCCTCCTGAGCACCTCTTCCAGCTCCTTTCCCCGCACAGCCACTAGTGTGTCGTCCGCATAACACACGGTGACCATGCGGGGAAACTGCACCCCCCGGATCGCCCAGTCGTAACCGATGTTCCACAGGAGTGGACCCAAGACTGACCCCTGTGGAACCCCGCACATCATGGCCCTCACGCTTCGGACACCCTTCTGCTCATAGAGCACTACCCGCCCCGTCAAGTAGTGCTCTATAACACGCCTCAGATAATGAGGCACTCCATGGTAACGGAGTGCCTCCCCAATGACCGTGTAGGGGAGAGACCCGAACGCGTTGGCGATGTCCAGTGACACCGCCACCACTCCCTCCTTCTGACCTGCCGCAAGTACTCCGAAATCCCTCAACGCGGCCACTGCGTCTATAGTAGACCGCCCCCTTCGGAACCCGAACTGGCTGTCATGTAAGTTCGGACCCGTCTCTACTAGATGCCGCTGGATACGGGAGACCAGGATTCGCTCGAAGAGCTTCCCGATCTCATCCAGCAGCACGATGGGGCGGTAGCCAGCGGGGGAGTCTGGTGGACGCCCCTCCTTACGCAGCAGGCACAGTCGCCCCTCCTTCCAGCATCTCGGGAAGCGCCCCTCCTCGAGGCAGTCGTCTAGGAGGGATTTGAGGCGGTTCCCGAGATGCTTAAGTGCCAGGAAGAGTACTTTTCCTGGCACTCCGTCCGGTCCCGCTGCTTTGCGCGTGGCCCTGACGCGGTCCATGGCCCACTCAATCTCGTCATCCGTGATGGGAACGACGACGAGCGGTTCCGCCGGGTCCGCTGCTGGGGGGGCCATCACCGGTGGGACGAAGTCTGGCGCCTCCGGAAACAGGCCCTCAACCACTCTTCGGAGGAGTTCTGGCTCCATGGAGTCCATGGGTAGGGCGCTCTGCAATTTGTTGCGCACCATTCTGTACGGGCGCCCCCATGGGTCCCTATTGAGGGTTGCCAAGAACTCCTCCCATCCCTCGTTCTTCGCCTTCCTAATGGCTTGCTGAAGGGCCCTTTTCTTTTCTGCCAACGCGGTGCGGAGGAGCTCCTCCTCTTCGGCGGTGTGCCTCCTTCTCCTGCATCGCGTATAGGCCCGCCGGGCGTTATTTGAGGCTGTGCGGAGGGCGGCGATCTCCGGGGTCCACCAGTAAACTTGTTTCTTGCCACGGGCAGGCCGGGCCCGGGGCATGGAAGCGTCACAAACCGCCTCCAGGGACCTTCTGAAGCAAACGGCCCTCTCGTCGATACCTCTTGGGGCTACCTGGGGAGCGTTCCACGCCTCGATGATGGCGGCCTCTTCCGCCATTTCTCTGTCGAGGCGGGCCAACGACCATCTTGGGAACCCCCCCTTCCCGGCCTGTCGGCCATTAGGCCTGGGCGCCGCGGCCCTCTGCAGCGGCGAAGCCCTCATGCGGATATATAAATGATCCGAAAGAGTCTCTTCGTCCTCCAAAACGCGCCACTCGGTAATACGCGCTGCCAGGTCGGGGGTCGCGAAGGATAAGTCAACTATAGACCCCCCATTCCAGCGGACGCACGTCTGCGCGTTGCCGCGGTTGAGGAGGACCAAGCCCGCCGCTGCCGACCAAACCTCAACCTCAGCCCCTCTAGGTTCAGTGTTTGGGGACCCCCATGCTCGGCTCTTGGCGTTGAAATCCCCCAAGACCAGGATCGGCGCCTGGCCGGCCCTTCTCACTACCCCCTCCAGATCCTCCAGGAAGCGTTGGAAGGCATTCAGTGGCAGGTTGGGGGAGAAGTACACCCCGACTACTATAATTCCACCCCATTTAGCCGCCACGAATCCGTCCCCTCTCTCCATACTCACGAGGACATCCCCCAACGCCGGAGCCACCAGCGCCACCCGGCCGTCCCTAGATCCTACCCAGTTAGGCCGGGGAGGGACAGTGTAGGGCTCCGCCACCGCAGCCAGCGCGACACCCCACTCCGCCAGGTTCTGCATGAGCAGGTCCTGGGCGGGAACGGAGTGGTTGATGTTGCACTGTAACACTTCCCATGGACCTTGTTGCGGGTGTGCTGGCATTAATGGTCCATGGGTTGTCCCTCAATAACCTGTTCCGTCCGGGGGGGTCTTGGGTCAACGGCCGGTCTGGCCATTCCCGGAGCCCGATTCTCACTGCGGGCTTCCATACCCCTTACCTTAGGGGGGTTGCAGGAGAAACCGCCCATCCTGTGCCCTGCTGGCAATTTCGCCTGGTGGCAGACTGCACAAAAGGCCTCTGCTTGGCATGCCGCCCCTAGGTGCCCCGGCTTGCTGCAGTGGAAGCACAGATCGCCTCGCTCTACCGAGGAGGGGCAAGTGCCCCTAGTGTGTCCGATGCCCAGGCACTTAAAGCACCTGAGCACCTCAGGTTCGAGTGCTTCGATTCGGGCAGACGACCACCCTATTGTCGCCCTACCCGCCGACGCAGCGGCGCTCGCCGCTTCTATAGGGCACTGTACAAGGGCCGAGCCAGCGCCGCTGTAGCCGATGCGGATGTCCCCGACTCGGATATTCGCATGCGAGCAACCCCCTTTGGCCGCAATCGCCTTCGCTACTGCTTCCGGGGTGGCAGTTTCGTCGAGCCCGGAGACTCGGAGACGCGCCATCTTGACGGGTCTGTAGACCCGAGCCACGTCTCCTATGGCTGCCTCCAGGCGCACCTTCAGAGCGTCGGCGGTGCGGCCATTGTCTGCTCCCGCCACCTCCAAAATGCGGGCCCCGTTCGCCGTCTTCCGCACATTAATATGCTCGAGGCCAATCTCCTCGAGCCGAAAGGCTTGAGTGGCTCTCATCATTACGGAGGCGTACGACTCCTTTGCCTCAGGCTTAAGAGCCACTACTACCGCCGCGGTTTTCGGCACCGCCAGTCTTTTGGGTGCCGGGGTCGACGGCGGCTTAGCCGTTTGTGTCGCCGAAGCGGCAGGAGGGGTGGCCTTCTTTTTCTTTTTTCTTCCCCGTTTCACCACTTGCGTCCATTCCCCTTGCGTGGGGGGTGTCTGTGTGGTGGCTGCGGGCACCGGCTTGGGCCCAGCCGCCGTCTTCTTGGTCTGCGGAGTAGGCGCAGGTCTCGCAGGGGGCATGAGTGTCGCCCCCGTCGCAGCAGCTTGTCTGCCACTGCCTCCCAACTGCCTGCTCGCCCTCAGTTGTGGGCTGGGTTGCTCCCGGGCGGCAGGCTGCGGGACCTCTGCCCTTCTTCTGTCTGCCGCTAGCGACGGGCGGAGGATTTCCTCCGGGGGGAGGCGCCTCTGTCCCTCCTGCAGCCTGGTGTTCTCCCTCTCTAGCTTCTCCCTAAAGGAGTCAAGAAGCGTCTCCATCTCGACCCTTAGGCGGTCCACTGACCCATTAGGGTCTATCGCAGGGGCTACCTGAGGGGCCGCCATTCCTCTTTCGGAGAAAGCTTTTCGGAGCGCTTTTGTCTCCGATCGCATGAGAGCGAGTTCTTCCCGCATCCTTTTATTATCCGCTCTGAGGGAGCGGATCTCCTCGCTCTCATGCCGTGCCTGTAGCTGCTCCATGGCGGCCTTAATAGCGCTGCAAGCGTCGTTGATGGCGCCCCTCACGGACCCACTGATATCGGCGGACTTCGCCGTCTGCTCCAATACCGTCTGGGCAGCCCGGCGTGCCGCCTCAATGGGGTCCTTATCCCCCGACGAGGACGCCTGATCACCTTCACCGTCCATTGGCTCCTCGTCTTCCTCCTCGGGGTCCCAGCCCACGCTGTTCCGTAGCTTGTCGCAGGTGGCCGACAACCCCGCGTAGGTCTTAGCGGCCTTTTTGCATCGGGCCGGAATCTTTAATTTAAGGCGAGGCGCGCCGGACCCTACACCGCCATCCTTCCTCCTCCTCCGAGCCGTGTTAATTTTTTGCGGCTCCTTATAGGGTTTCGGTTCCCCTTTATCAGGGTGGACCCTTTTGGCCACCACCTGTTGTCTGGTCCCTGAGGATACTCTTGGGGAGGGTGAGCGTGAATCCTTCCCTCTTTCCTCCATGTATCTCTTTTCCCGCTCCTTTTCTGACCCATCACCGCAATTTTTCTTATCGTTTTCCTCACTTGAGCGAGATTTCCCCCCACTATCATCCATATTTTTTTGTCCTATACCAGTCCCTTCCCCTTTATTGTCCTTTATATCTTTTATCTCCCTATTTTTCCTGCTTCTAGGTCGACTCCGGGTCCTTGTATTTGTTGAGGTTTCTGACACCTCGGCGTCTGATGGAGGCGCCGTCGACCCCGTTGTTGCCTCTTTAGATTTCTTAAGAGCCGATCCACGAGTGAACCGTTCCCCAGAATTTCGCGGCGGCGAACCACCACCCCTCAGTCTCAAAGTGCCCAAATTATCATTTGAGCACTCTGCCGCGTTCACGCAAAGGTCATTGGTGTTGGAGTGCGACATCGGGTTGCAGTCCTTCACCTTCCATTCGACACAGTCCTGATTCCATATCGCATCAGAGTCCGTTTTCATTGAGCCAAGGTTGTGTTCACGAAGACCGGCACCCTGCCGGCCTACGAGGCGATTGTTGCCCACCCCTGCATACGGAGGGCAGCCGCCCACCGAAGTGAGCGGACGGGCTTCCTCCCTTCGGAGACCCGCCAGGGGATTATTTTCGCAATCGACCTTCATGTTTCCTAATGCGATGACTCCACATCGTCGTCTCTTTTTTTCGGGGGTGAGCTCCCCCGCACGCTAGGCACTGGACTCCCTCCAGCCACGCATCCCATCGGCACGGTCCGCTCACCTTGGGATTGGGGATTTATTATAGTGGTTGTCTCCACGCAGCGCTACTCTCAGTGAGAAGCGCCCCCAGCCCGCTCAGTGCGGGTCACGGGTTGCCCGACGGGTGGTCGAAACCCACAGCGGCCACATTACCGTGACCGCCAGACCCGCCGCGCCGTGCAAATGCACCACCTCCAAGACGGCTGCATCGCCAGACACCTCAGAATAGCTGAGCTGAGGCATATCGGGAGCAGCCAACCACAACAAACACGGCACTAAAGCCAACGCAGGAGAAGACTCGACTGCCATGCCCACACTGTGACTGGTAGTTGGCAGGGGGAGAACAGCGAACGCGCAATTGAGCGGCTATCCTTCCCCTCCCAGGGTGCACCACGAGGAGGTCTACGCCCGCCGTGTAGAGCTCCGGGCATCTCTCGCGTGCTGGCTAACAACCGCTGCGCCATTAGGGAGTAGAAGAAGGAAATCACCAGCAGGGGGAGACCGTAGTTGTGCCTATTACGATATTTATTTAGAAGTTCAAATCCCAATGCATTCTGTAAACTTACCTATAACAAAAATGGGGACCATACAAGCAACCGATTTCCTAGCCTTCGCCTGGGCTTCCCCCTGCCCGCCGTGCAGAGCTCCCGGCATCTCTCGCGTGCTAGCCAGCAACCGCTGCGCCATTAGGGAGTAGAAGAAGGAAATCACCAGCAGGGGGAGACCGTAGTTGTGCCTATTACGTTATTTATTTAGAAGTTCAAATCCCAATGAACTCTGTAAACTTACCTATAACAAAAATGAGGACCATACAAGCAACCGATTTCCTAGCCTTCGCCTGGGCTTCCCCCTGCCCGCCGTGCAGAGCTCCCGGCATCTCTCGCGTGCTGGCCAGCAACCGCTGCGCCATTAGGGAGTAGAAGAAGGAAATCACCAGCAGGGGGAGACCGTAGTAGATGATGGCTTTTGCTAGTGTCATCCATCTGTAAGAAAGTGTAAAACTGTAAAATTAGAATATCTGTCGCCCTGGAATACTTTTACAATTAAATAGACCTAGAAATAGACACTTTAGAACACGCTCTAAAGTGTCTATTTCCGTCTGATTGTTTTACACAAAGAGACAATAAAGACCAAACCCATTTTTGGTAATTAGAAAATGGTTAATACTTTATACGCGTAGTCTGATCCACTACTTTTGTTGCGGACTGTAAAAACGCTTAATTTTAACACTCATAAAGGTCAAAGTAGGTATTTACCAAGTATTTAAGTCATACCTACTAAAAGTACGCCTTTGACTACACTTTACGTCAACCTATGCTCTTATGCTAAACTTTATCACACGATAGAGTCCTAGCGGATAAAGAGTCCTAGAGAATTCTAGAGAATTAGTTTGCCACTCGTGCTTAATGCTGAACCTCAAACGAGTTAAAATCCTTTAAAATCATAACCCTCCTTTTGCGTTGCCGTAGCCGGGTAATAAAAGAGTCGTACTTACCAAAAGTTTTGCATTTCTATAAGCTGCTTGCTTTCATATTAAATCCTTAGACGTCTTGGTAGTTAACCGTTTATATAAACTAAAATTATAAACGTCTTACGATATAATTACTCATTTCTCGTAATTGATTAATAATAATTTGTCTATACATATGTTTAAAAAAAAGTTGTCACACCTCGAGATAATAGTTAACAGCTTTGTGTGCATATAAGTTGATAAAGTGAGGATTTATCACTCGAGTTTAATGGAAAGTGACTAATGCGGACAAGGGTATAATCAGAAAATTACCACAGAAGAGACGTGAACCTAATTAACATGCGACCCAATTACTTAGTCCAGTTATTCTGACCAGTCATTGTGACAAGTCAAATTACCCTCTTTATATAACCGCCTTTTCCTAACAAAAGGGAGTTCTTCAGGCCCTTTAGAATTCATTTATTTAAATTATTCTCGTATTTATTTACTCACCTGTCGTTGGATCGCCAACCTACATATGTTTAGGTACTTTTCAGCTCAATCAGTTCAGTAGTTTCTGAGCAAATTGTCTGCGACAGACGGACAAACAGACAGACACACGAGTGATCCTTTAAGGGTCCAGTTTTGTCCTTGTGAAGTACGGAACCCTATAAAAGTTGATTGCCATAGATATCCCATTTTTTATTAGTTTAATAGCCTATCTTAACTTAATGTGACATTTTTTATTTTATTGTAATTGTTTTTTTAATTAGTAAATTATTTTTGTTATAGTTGGCAAATTAACGTGTAATCCTTGTTTATATTTTATTGTATTTTTTTAATTAAACTAACTAATATGGCTCAGCGATCCAAAGAGGATCTTGGCCTCCGAAACGAGAGCATGCCACTTTTCCCGATTCTGCGCCGTTTCCTGCCAATTATCGGCTTGAAGCTGACGCAGATCCGCGTCATTTTTTTAATTAGTAAATTAATTAAATTATTTTTGTTATAGTTGGGCAAATTAACGTGTACCTATTCCTTGTATGTTATTGTGTATTTCTTTTGTGTTAGCCAATTTTTATTATGTATAATTTCCAATGCGATGTAAATATTGCTTGTGAATAAATGAAATGAAATGAATTGTGATATTAAAATCTAGGATTTAATCTCTTTCTAAGCATCAAAACTGCAATTTAATCAAGCCTGTAGGCCACTATAACGCTGATCCTCACGGCATTCGCGGGTTAACAGCGTGAAATTGACTGATCCTAGTACAATGGCGGTGAATCAATCTCAGGCTCTCGGATACGGACAAGTGGAGGATTAGCTAGATACATTCACGCTCGTGTACCTATAATGCCACTGCAGTGTTTCCACGTTAAGTGGGTGCACTTATATTGGCTATGTGCGAAGTGCGTGGGATAAAAGCGACGACCACGCATAGTGTTGGAATATGCATAGATGACTATTTTTATGTAATTTTTTTCATTTTCTGTAAATTTCGTGTTTTTCCTAATCAGGATCATTCTCTTTCAATCCTAAAAGGCAAAAGAAAGGAAAATTATGAAAAGTTTTTTCCATAGGTCTGTAAACTTTCTATGGCGGTAACATAAGAAAAAGGTTGAAATAATAATATGTACAGTCGCCATCAGATATATCGGAGCGGCCAAGGTGCTCACAAATATCGGAACACGCCTCTATTGTTAGGGCGTTAGAGCGCGTGTTCAGATATTGTGAACACCTTGGCCGCTCCGATATATCTGATGGCGACTGTACCTATATGTATACATTTTTGACACACTTTTTTTTCTGTGGTGATAGAAAGCGCTCGTGACCCTGGTTAAAATAACATAAAATTCTCAGAAAATTAATAAAAAAAGTGAATTTTGTTTCAGGAATCATCAGATTTGGAATATATTGAATATATTATACGTGAGTAGAAAACTTTACGGTACATGTGAAAAATCTTCATACCTACTATTTGACAGCTGTCAAATAAGTAATGTGTCCCACAGGGCGAAAGGTCTGATTCAGGATTAGGGGTCGGAACCGGTTTTTTGCAAAAACATCGAAATAACCGTATTATACCGTATATTTCAAATGATTTTAAACTACATAGGGTAATTCGCCACTAACTGATCACATTTAGTAACTGGCCACCCCAAAAATGAATTGTATTCACCTTTAATTAGAATTCATTTTAGTATAAGGCGGCCAGTTATTAAAAGCTGGCCAGTTATTGAAACCTTATACTAAAATGAATTATGTTTATAGGTGAATAGAATTCATTTTTAGTTTAGGGCGGCCAGTTACTAAAAGTGGCCATTTACTGGCGAATTACCCTACAAGAAATACCGGTATCCAATCCCTGGTCTGATTAACCATTTCCATTTTTATGAAAGGCGCGAAATTCATTCTATGGGCCACTAACCTTCACGCTTACATTTTTCAAAATTTTCCGTCCTTTTTATTTGCGGTAATGATTGGGCCAGGAATTACAGGATATAAAAGTTAAATTGAGCCTTTTACTTATCCACCTAGGACTGAAGTTTTTGAGCAGTCTATTCATGTACGTAATGTATTTAAAGAATTTTGCACGAGTGACTTATTCGGTTCCGTGATTTGATTTATAGGTAAGCCTGACGAAAGTATATCACGAAAAGAGAACGTCAATATAAAAAACCGGGCAAGTGCGAGTCGGACTCGCGCACGAAGGGTTCCGTACCATAATGCAAAAAACGGCAAAAAAAAAAGTCCATCCAAGTACTGACCCCGCCCGACGTTGCTTAACTTCGGTCAAAAATCACGTTTGTTGTATGGGAGCCCCAATTAAATCTTTATTTTATTCTGTTTTTGGTATTTGTTGTTATAGCGGCAACAGAAATACATCATCTGTGAAAATTTCAACTGCCTAGCTATCACGGTTCATGAGATACAGCCTGTTGACAGACGGACGGACGGACGGACAGCGGAGTCTTAGTAATAGGGTCCCGTTTTTATCCTTTGGGTGCGGAACCCTAAAAATAAAATATGACACAAAAAGCCGAGGGATCAATGACAGATTGCTTGAATTCCATCATATTTGCGCATTAAGCCAGGAGAGCACATTTATTTATCACTGAACCTTTCAAAGTGATAGAAAAAGATAGGTAAAAAATAAGGATTGACAATATATATTTCTTTCTTTGTTGCAGCGAACGTCGTCATGTATTTTGTACCTTTTGACCACCGTTTGTTATTAATAACTAATAACATAGGTTATGGTGAGATGGCACGTTCTTATGGCTCTACAAATGAGATCGTGTCAGATATTTTTGCGGCCTTCGAAGAGTAATATATTATTGCAGGTGACTGTACCTATGGGATATGTATATATAGTTATGTATTATGTAGCGCCTTAAAAATATATGTAACTGAAACGGTAGGTATGCAACTATTTTATCGAGGTTCATGTTTATTAGCGCTTTTAAATTTATGAACATTAAGTTTCGGAAAAAATCAATCTACAGTATACCCTGGTTCGTGTATTAAGAGCCAACGGGAGTGGTCATTTCTCCATACAAACGTACTCCTCGTTTTCCTCCGTGGTTTTTGAAGCTAGAGCAATGATTTTTTCAACACAGATTAATATTGTCAATATCTGTGTCGGACCGTTTTGCTTTTTTTGATATTTTTGTTTTTTAAGGCGCTAGAGCCCTTCAAAAATGGCCAAAATGGCCTAATTGACTATGCCGCAATGAGAGGCATTCAAAACTGATATCAATTAGCCAAAAAAGCAAAACGGTCCGACACAGATAATTTCATAATCATTTAGATTTCCAAATTTGGTTACGATTGGTTAAGTTTTGGAGGAGGAAACAGAGGAGTACGAAACCTCGATTTTTGAGATTTTTACGCAGGATTTTTCGCCTTGTCCTTATCGCACTACTTTTAGGTGCCGCTTCCGTTAGCGAGACGGGTATATTTACCTAAAATATTTAAAACTCAGCTCCTGTTTCGTCTAACAATCTTTAAGGGGAGAAGTAAAAAAATATGTGTTAAATTGAACTATAAAGAAGCATAAATAACGTCTTTAATATTCACTGTTAGGATATGTAGGAGACGAAAAGCTTCTGATGCTATAAAATTTCATAGGTAGGAGACGGCAAGCTTCTGGTGGTATTAAATTTCATACTCTCATGCTCAATGTGTAAGTCGAGGCCTTACCGGGATAAATATTGCACGGAAAATATTTAGCGGGCAATCGGATTTCTGGTACGCTCCTTTTAAGTGATATTCAAAATTTGTTTGCCAAGTTGCCAACAAATGAGTCAGTACTGATCTTTCTAAAATTGATTGCGTTCCAAGAAAAAATAGAAATATTCGTACCACAAAAACAAAAGAAGAGGATAATAACATACCCACTGATTGGATAGAGAGATTGAACTTGTGTAACTTTATTAATCTATTTTTTGATCCTACTATATGGTTACCACACACGGTGTGCGTCAACCCTAAAAGAATTACATGAAACGCATGAAACGCAGAGTAATTTTTTTTTAAGTGAAAACTTCTTTAGCTGCGCTGAGCACTTTTTGAGGTGGGGAAAAAATGATAAACTCGATACAGCGTAACGCGTAACGCGCTGACGTCATGTGTGACGGACAATGTTATTCACCAAAGAACTTTAATCATAATGTATCATAATCAGGTCAATTATTTAAAACTATTTATATTAAGCAATAAAGCTCAATGTTCTAATCTTGTACGGGCTGAAATACGAGGATCTCACAGTTACATTCTAACTTTATAATCACTCAAATATAATTCAATAAAACTACATCTTGATGAAATCGCTAATAATAGTGAACTACTGGTGAATAAATCTCAAAATATCATGACCAAATATATTTAGATGCGAGGTCTGCAAGGTAACTTTACAATTTCTATTCGAATTTTAAACAATTAACGCTACAAATTTGAGCTCACTGGCCAGCAATTTCGGAACTAAAGTTTTTCAATAGAAAGGAGGATGGGTCATACATAGTGCTGCAGACATTTTGGACTAGTCATTGAGTTTTCACACTTCTGTTGGAACTCCCGGAGTGCAACCCGTTGTTTTTTTATTAATTTTAGTACTTACAATAAAACTAATAAAAAAAATACTCAACCCTTATTATCCGTACTATTATTTGTTGCAAACAATATCAAACAAATAGAGGTATGGTAGAATGCACTATGACAAAATGTTATCTAACTTTTATGAAGGTAATTTCAACAGCGCATCTAAACAAAATTTGCAAACTCTAAACCACATGAGCACTTGTGCATTCAAAATTATGCATTTGATCCATAACGCCAGTTTCAAATTTGGTTACAAAATTGGATGAAATAATGTCGATTTAAAATGAAGTTTCACTGAACTGTAATAAACTCGCAATTTGTCCAGCATCCATTCATTGTCACGAATTTAATACCCGGCTAATCTGAAATCATTCCTAACCAAGTGTAATAAAGTTGCAATAGGGATGGAGCATTAAAAATGACAGACTTTGATTCTCATTTCATGTTTGATTAATGGAGTTGGTTCTATACAATGACCTTTTATTTATGTAGACGTGTGACGTTCATAGTTGACAAAACTAAAACTTGATCCAACGATTTTGACAACTTGACAGGTTGGCGTCACCCATACGACTAACTAAATATAGGTTCCGGAACCTATATTTAATGGCTCACGATCGTGCGCCTGGTACCATATCTACCTCAATTTACTTACATCTATGGTTCTATATAGACTTTTATTTTAAATCATACAATAAGATATATTGACAACATAAGAATAATTATCATGTTTTAATAACAAAACTTCCATGAGACACAGACATCTGGGAGACCGAGCTTTGCTCGGAAAACATAAATGCGCGTTTTCCCAGAGATAAGACCTAGCTAGATCGATTTATCGCCCCCGAAAATTCCCATATAGCACATCGAAATTGTTAGAGCCATTTTCGAGATCCCCGAAATGTATAAATATAGAAATAAACAAGAATTGCTCGTTTAAAGGTATTAAATAGTTAGTCAAGTTCTAAAGGTTGTGTTGCTCATTCACCCAGGATGATTAACTTTGCTGTTGTTGACGTTAGAAATGTTGCTTGTATTGACCGACTCTTTTCCTTTCAGTAGTTACTGCTGCCGTCATTACCTAAATAGAAATTTTTCAAAGTTCCTTAGAAATATTTCTATGAGTTGAAATGAATTTTTGAATTTGCTCATTATATACATATAGTATAGGTATATGATCCTCACATAAAATTTAATCGATTGGCATCGTAAAAAGCAAACATTTGTTGCGTTATAATGTTATAAAAGTAATGTAGCATTTGTGATTAAAATCCAGGATCGTTTGACATAAATACTAAAATTAGTTGCCATGACAATAAAGCTGTAAATGTTCTTACTTGTGATAGTTCATCCACCCAGGAGGATAGGGTGTGCAGTACACGATGGACATGTTGTTGTGGATCGGCACCGTGACCGTGTTGGAGAACACCGCGGCGGGCGTGGCGAATATGAGCGCTGCTGCCCATATGAAGGTTGCGCAGACCAGAGGCAGCTTCCGAAGCTGCAACAATAAGATAGAGCTAATCCAAATTTATCTTCTTCTTTGTCGTCACACTCTTGTCAGAGTGGTAGTGGTCTTCATACCAGGGCCGGTGGCAAGCTTCACAATCCGTCGCCATTCTTCCCATATTGTCCTTCTTGTACATTCATGGAGTGGTTCATTGAATGCATTTTTGACTAGGTCCGACCAACGCATTGGTGACCTACCGCGCCCTGTGCCTTCGACTTTCCCTTGCACTACTAGTCGTCCCACAGATGTATCATCTCGACGTGTAAGATGTCCAAAGAAAGTGAGAATTCAAGTCAAATTTATCACACGAGTCATATCAATATTAAATTAAGAGTCCCCAGTAAGCTCGGTTCTCCATACAAACGTAGTTACGCTCTCATTTTAAAACGACTAGCTTTGCTCAGTAATTTTGTACTTACTTGTATATCTAGATCTGTAAATAGCTTATGTAGCTTCAGATACCATAGTTAAAAAACTTGTTTTTGCTCTATTTCGTTTGTTTTATAAACTGGAGGTATATAAACTAATTACAGAACTAGATATATCTCATCATGTCCTTGTATGTGCGAACTTTCATTACAATCCAACACGTAAGTAGTTTTAAAATGACAACGAAACTCCGTTTGTATGGGATGTTGAAATTAGGCCGAGCTTGCTTGTTTTTGTTCGGTTAGTTCTATATCTAGAAAATAACTACGTTTTACTTTCAATTACAGCCTATTTATATATTTTATATCAATTAAAAGGTCAAAACTCATAAATCTAAATAATAAAAAAAAAAAACATTTATTTCCGACGATTCAATCCATAGTTGTTAGTAACAAACTTACAAATAGACTTAAATTACTATGTTAGTACCTAAACTAAGATGTTGGGAGGTCCAGTGCCTCACTAATGCACCATCCCGTCTCCCTGCCACTACGGCCAGGAGACTAAAAATATTTAAAATCTAAAAATCGAAATAGCTAAATCTAGAGGAAAGAATGAGTAATTGAACAAGTTTACTAGGCATATAACTCCATATTGGAAAATCGTTTTGACAGTTCTAAAAAAGAAGCTGATTTGACTAGTAGGAAAGTACCCAATTAATAAAATTCCGTAAAAGGTAAGTAAAGTACCAATAGTTAGCCTGTAGCAGAAAATATCGTTAGAATCAGAATAAGTAGGTACTCAGTTCCAGTTCGCTTTGCTTTTGATGGCCTAGAGTCTCTTGGGTTAGATATAAAGCCATGCAATATCGCTATTTTCCGTATGAATAGTTTTCACGACGGTGACACTTGAGATGAGTATCAGACCGAGCAACCTTTGAGCGCGTCATTAAGTGCTCTGGACCATTATGGGTAGCCTTATGAAGGTTATATTATGCCTCCATTTTTATAGTCTTGGGATAAGTATTTTACCGTTTTTATGTTGACTCCGTACTAAGCCAGGATCGTGCATGTCAAAATATACGTATTTTTTTGTTTCCGATGCTATTTTGATCGATGGGTCCATTTTCCTCTCATCGCTCGGGAATGGTTCGGATGGTAACTACAGATGTAAAGCATTATACGGCCGAATGCTGGAGTGTGTGTAATTACCTTTAATTTTATCTGAAACTGTATCCGAAGAATCCGTCTAAGTTAACTCGAACCTGACTTTGAAGTCAGAAAGTAAGAAAAGGGTAATTTGTAATCTGCCTCATTCGCACTCATGAAATGTTCATGGACTAATACGTGATGATTTCCTTTTGCAAACTTCAATTATTTTAAACATCACCGTTACTCTAGATCTTGTGGTCTGTGCAGAATTAGCCTGGTCCGACTCTAGTAGGTCTTTCCCTAATGGAATATAAAAAAAATGAACAGGAATTATTTATCATACTCGTACTACCTACATATTGACTAGGCACGTGCGTCTCTAGTCAATTAATATGGTATCAACTGTATCAAGTAGGTTCGCTGAAACCCAACTTTCAAGATACTGAATCAACTTCATTTATTCTGCACATAAGCTTTTGAGAAGCTTTCAGAAGCTTTGCACGAGCAAAGTTTACTTTATCTTGTAGACATATAAAAGTATCTTTAAATAGGCTTAGGTACCTACTTGTTGCAAACATAACGATTTGAGTTTGTGAGTGTATAGGTAGGTTTTATGCTTTTATATCAAACATGTTGTTGTTGAATGTATTACTTACTCAAACACGATTATATATTATACTTACGCCGAATATACCTACTTGGTGCCTACTCATATAATATTATTCAGAATGTAATGATACAAAGTAAATTCTTTAATTTATTACTTGTATTATCATTACATAACAATATTTAACACGTTTACCTCTTCTAAAAATAGCCTTTTCCTCGTTTGCCTTGAAACTATGCGATCACGTTTCTCGGCCTGGTTGTGAGAGCAAATATCCATTTTACTCCTTTTATTTTAGATACAACACGTGCAATTTACATGACACTAAAGTAAGACCTATATAATAGGTCCCATAATAAAATTAAATATATATAAGCTCCTCGGTTAAAGCAGTTTTATTCTTGAAACCCACACGTCAACAAAACACCATTTAGCCTATTTTCAAATAGTTTCTAATACAGAAAACGACCGAAAGTTCAAGTATTACGTATCCTGTCAGTGCCTTAACGTGGTTTACCGCAGCCATAGTCATTACATTAGCGTCTGCGTAAACTCGAGGGTAAGGGTAAGTATATATTTAATAGATAATGTAAATAAGTCTCGGGTAAATCAGGGAATATAAACTTGCAAAATAAACCTATAGGTATATGCCGTTCGGAATTAATAGGTTACAATCATATGGTTCAACGGACCTGTAATTTCCTAAAAGGGTTGACGATAGCGCAGTACCGCTCTGCCGAGAGCGCTGTCAGAGTGAACACCGACACTCCGATGCTGACATCTTTGGCTGCCTCAGAAATTCGGCAGATGAGCGCACCCCATGGCCACGACTCCAGTGTGTAGATGATGGACACGAACGGCACGCAGATGAGGATCACTAGCAAGTCTGCTAGCGCCAGGGAAAATATGTATCTGTGGACAAAATTCGGTGTCAAAAAAAAAACACTTACTTATAACGTATTTATTTTCCACACTTTACAACTGCAATGTTTTGCAATCAGCAAATGTGCGGCAGCAGCGTAAAAAACATTGATTTTCAAACTATTGAATGTCGTGAGTGTTGTTTGTAGGCCGACAGTGGTATAAATGTTAGCTAGAAATAGTAGTTTGTGTTACAAGGGATCAAAATGATATATTTCCGTCAAGGGCGTACATTGAATCCTGAATGAAGCGACTCACTACGTTCGGGATTCTATTGTGGAATCCTGAACGTAATGAGGGATTCAAGTGCTAACGCCCAAAACGAAATAATTTTGATACCGTGTCACACATACTGCTTTTTACATCAACTATGAGGAAAAGGAGGAAATTATCATGTATCAAAACACTATTTAAGCTAAAAAAAATTGTATGTAAAAATGAAAAAAAAAAAGTGTCCTATAACAGAAAAGTACCACTTTGATCCCTCCTAGCAGGGAAGAAAAGTGCCACTTTGATTCCTCCTAGCAGGGAAGAAAAAGCCCCTTTCCGAATAGGTGATGTGAAAATACAATTTCTCTCCACCAAGAACAAAACGTATTTGTAACGTAGCGTTTGAAATGTTGAGATAAACATGCGATTCATTAAGTCGTGATTGTCGTAAGTATGACGGCTTTGTAAATTTCAGTTTCATATAGGTAATATGTTCTAATAAATACATCCTGCTGCAAATAAATGTTACAGATAAACCGAAGCATGATACAGTTTTAAATTACCAATATTGATGGCTGATTGGCGCAGTCTATTCATCTATTCATCGAGAGATTCAATGAAGCCTTTTGTCATATTTAAATAGGTATATTTACAACGGTTGGGCTGAATTTCCCTCGACATGTTACAATCTGTTACTGTGTGCTGTATTGACGTGTAAACTTTACTTTGTGTTTATAAATAAAGAATCTGAATCTGAATCTGTGACTAGTTATTAATGTAAAACATGGAAGATATTTCAATTAGTTTAAATTATCCCGCAGTCGAAATTGTCCCCCTGCACCTTACCTGTTGCAAAAGCCCGATAATGACCTTTTTTGATTGATCACAGAACCAGGTATCATTCATTGTTGTGGTTACAGAATTGCTGTGGTCACCTTCTACTCGTATTTTATCATACTTCAAACATAATTAAACTTCTGCAGCTTAAGTAGATGTCAGCAAGCAATTGATAAATAGATCCCAAATAAATTATTTTAAACTTTACCAATTGATTAAATCATTTTAATTACTTACATCAACAAACGGAAGGCAAGCAATACATATAAATCTACATAACAATAGCAAACAATAGCTTAAATGCAATTGACAATAACACGTAGGTACGGACAAAGGATTCAAACTAAGTGGGCCCATATTGACGTAGGTAATGTGGTGACACCACTTTTTGTCACCCATGCATTGTTGCAAGGAAATCCGTGCTAATCTTTACGAATTTGCACGAATATATCCTTCTAAGTCTCGACGTCCATTTAAAAACAAATTCCAAACTCTTATGGAATTAAACAATGTTCATAATTAAACACTGCAAAATTAAGTACTCTGAGACTTACTCGTACAACGGCGGAAACAGCTTTAGATCAAGATAGCCTTTAAGCGCTTACTAACAAGCAAAAAGTATGGTAGTGTAAGGCACATGTGTTTGCTGTTTTGTAAAAAAAGCGCTGGGCAAACTTTAATATTTAATAAATAAAATAACTGTATTCTATTTAACCAGAGACAGCAACGGAGTTGATAACAGTCGCCGTGGGCGAATCGGCCGTGGAGTTATTAAACGTACCTACCTAATCTTTAATAAATAATTTTATATTTTTTATAAATGGTACGTTTCTTTTGTATTAATTTTTACACAATTATTGTGTAACTTTCGCTTTACTGTCAGGCGCTGGCACATTATTTATATCAGAATTAATAATACTATTCTGGCAGGGTTGAATCCGCCCAAAGCATTTCAATGATTGTTGCAAAGGGAAACCCGGCATCCTAGGAGTAAATAAGCCGATATCAAGTTGGGCTCGATCCCAAGTTTCTGGAAACAATATCTTGACATTCCTTTAGTTTATTGCTTCGAAGAGAATTCGTTTGTATTTATTCTAAATAAAAGTCTATTTATTAAACGTTGGAAGGATTTAATATTGTCCAAAAGCTGTGTTTTACCTATTTTAGGGTACCGTAGGTACACAAAGAATAAAAACGGGATTAAGACTCTACAGTCCGTCTGTCCGTCAGTCCGTCCGTCCGTCTGTCTATCACCAGGCTGTATCTCATGAATCGTGATAGCTAGACAGTTTAAATTTTCACAGATGATGTATTTCTGTTGCCGCTATAATAGAATAGAATAGAATAGAAATCATTTATAACAACAAATACTAAAAAGTACGGAACCATAGGTGGGCGAGTCCGACTCGTACTTGTCCGGTTTTTTATTAAACGTGTTATTATATGGCTAGTTTACGGTCACTTTTGTACATATAAGTAAGTATATATATATTATTTTAAGTCAAGGCAAGCCATTGTTAGTAAAGAGTCGCGAAATCGCTTAACAAGAGCAACCACCGACCTAACCTATCTCTGATTAAATCACATTAAGTTTTTAATGCCACAGTTAACTTTCCCCATAATTACAAGACAATTTCAACTAAAATAAAACACACTCGCTCTCGCTTTAGCCGGATTGTATGTTTTAATTTTATGAGCCAAAAGACAAACTGAGTTTCGCCGGTAAAAGGATACCTATTTTGTTTTATTTAACCTTTTTACTCCCTTGCGGTTTGTCGTAAACTCGTTCAGAAAACTGTATGCTTTTAATAGTTGTCTGTATTTTTATTATCCATCTTAAATGGGTGCTTCGAAGCATATTGCACTTTATGGATATTGCAAATACGAGTAGCAAGCGTATTCCAGAATGTGCATTTAAAGATTAAAATAACATTTAAACTTGCATTCCGCGCAACCTTAAGATAATACCTACATGATAAATTAAATTCTATGATATATTAAACAATACAGTTTTGTTTAAAAAAAATACTGATACGACTAAGTAGGTTTTTAAGTTTTTAAGTAACTTTAAAACCTTAGGTACCTATACGTACACATTACCTTTAAAACTTATTTAGATAAAATAAAGCTACTCCAGATAAGATTAATTAAATATTTGGTGGGTTATAAAACTAGGAAAAAGCACAGACATAATTATGATACACTTTTCTCAACTTGTAAGATACTTCCTGTGCATTGTAAGGTTGTATATTTAAATGTGTTACATAGTTACTACACTGATGATTGCAAAATACCAAGAATAAGTAAGCGTGACACTAGGTCTGCTAAGAGAATAAGATTGACACAACCGTCAGCAAAAAACTATTATGGTCGAAGAACAAAAGAATACTTGATCCCCAAAATTTATAACGAGTACCCTCTTTTACTTGAAACACCTAAATTGAACATAGGTAGATTGAAGTCGAAATTTAAACAGATTTTACTACACAAATATGAAAATTTAACCTAGCTACCTACTTTCTTGTGTTAACAAAGCGTTTGTGCCGCTATAATATTATAAGAATTCTTCCTGTTATGTTCGTGTTATGAAATGTCACTATTAGTACTATGTTAGATTATCGCAAGATAGATTTAGGATACATACATATAGGTAAATTTATATGTTCTTAATGAGAACTTAACTTGTCACTTAATAATTAGTGTACCTATTTAGCTTAAGATTAGTTTAGAGCGCACCGCCAACAAACTGTCTCACAGTTTGGCGAAACATTAGATTAAGGTACTAAATATTGTATTTTTTCTGTTAAATTTTCAATAAAAAAAAAAAAAAAAAAAACATTTGAGTGAGTCGATTTGAAAACCATGAATCTATTTAGCACTAGTCCAAATATATAAAGCCATTGTAACAGTGGGAATAACTAGTGAGATCAAATTCCATTAGGTATATAAATATTTTTTTAAGTAATTAAAAAAAAAGACTAACTGTACTGTTGATAAAAATTAACTACTTATCTATCTATTGTCCTGATTCACTATTGCATGGAATTTATTTAATTACCAAAACAAAGCCATGAAATTATTTTAATTGAAATTTTATGGTTATCACAATTTGAAACAATTTCACAGTTTTTCACCTACCTAACCCCCACTTAAATTATGTACTACAAAAATGTATCATCACTGGCCACATCTTCTTTGCAGATGATAGTTGCAGCGACTAAAGAAGGTATTTTGAGGAGGTAGTCTACAGCCTACATCGACCGCGATGACTCTATAGACCAATGGTCGTCTACAAAAATTAAACTTACGTATTCGGTGCATTCCTCATGCCCCTATGCCTGACGTATACAATGACGAGTGTTCCATTCCCCAGCACCCCAACCACGAAGATGATGGCGAATATCACGGGCACCAGGTAAGTCTCCAAACGGTCGCCGTACGGCGTGTATTCGTTGTCTGTTGAGTTCTCTTCTAAGGACGGCAGTGTGCCGTTTGGGGCTAAGGAAGTCATCGTCTGTAACAATAAGAAGAAACTGTTAATGATCATTCGGTTAAACCAGAAATAGAGTAGAGTTAGACCATCAAGAAAAGTCTGAATGTGTTTGTTTTGACGACCGGTCTGGCCTAGTGGGTAGTGACCCTGTCTATGAAGCCGATGGTCCCGGGTTCGAATCCTGGTAAGGGCATTTATTTGTATGATGATACAGATATTTGTTCCTGAGTCATGGTTGTTTTCTATGTATTTAAGTATTTATATATTATATATATGTCGCAGTAAGATAGATAAAGCCGTTATATAGTTATAACCCTAGGAATATAATTATATGACGTAACATAGTTATATGAAAGCGATTCATTACTATCTTACTAGGTATATAACTATAATACGTCTTTAGTTTAGTGATATAGTTATATTACTGGATTAAGTTTAGTGAAATAATTGTAGGTAGGAGTGCAGCGGTGCGGCAGAGGTATAGTTATATCCCTAGGGAATACTAGGGATATAGTTATATGCCGTATAGTACGTATTATAATCATGTTCCTAGTAAGATAGTAATTTGACAGAATTTTAATGAAAATAGCTGTCACTCAGTAGAAATCTCGCGCCAACTTTCGTGAATCGACCTGTACTTTTACGTAATATTGCTAAAAAGTTTTACAACTAATTGCAACCAACAAAGTTGATTTTGTAATAAAAATAAAAACGAATATACTTACTGTTTTCTTTGATTCCCTTGCAGATTTATAACCATTTAACCACATTAGTTTAGTCAAATACCGTACTATACGGCATATAACTATATCCCTGGGGATATTACTATACCTCCGCCGCACCGCTGCACTCCTACCTACAATTATTTCACTAAACTTAATCCAGTAATATAACTATATCACTAAACTAAAGCCGTATTATAGTTATATACCTAGTAAGATACTAATGAATTTCTTTCATATAACTATGTTACGTCACATAATTATATCCCTAGGGTTATAACTATATAACGGCTTTATCTATCTTACTGCGACATATATATCGTTGTCTGAGTACCCACAACACAAGCTTTCTTGAGCTTACCGTGGGACTTAGTCAATTTGTGTAAGAATGTCCCAATAATATTTATTTATTTATTGTAACCGTCAGATTAAGGAAATGCGTGCAAATAATTATCAGATTTAGTAATAGCACAATTATAGCGTTAATTTGGTTTAATATGACCAAATCCACATTCTGACAACATAGATGGCTAAAAGGGGTAAAGGTAGACTACACGGGGTGGCAAGATATCACTCATATCTTAATCTGTCGCGCTCGAGTAAACACAAAAAATCCCCTCTTGGGGTCCCCTACTATAGGGCCTATTTAGTATTTTACATTCTGATTTTTAATTTTCTACGTAAGTAGTTTTTGTATTTTAAATATCAAATATTTTTAAAACTGCTTCTGACGCAAGTATAGTCGCAATAATAACATTAGACCTTTATGTTTCAACGCAGTAAACATTAGGTACACCTGGGTTAGCCTTGCTGTAAACCAACGACAGTAGACCCTAGAGATGCTATAACCCGTCACGTTGGATAAAAATAGGCACCAGGTGGGCTGAAATAACATTTCTCATCGCCACTACACCTTCTGGGAGTTCCGCCGGAACTAGGACTTATTAAATTATGTTTATAGTGCAGTTTTGTTTGTAAACAACGTTACAAACTATTCCTGGCGAAATTAAAGCAAAAACCTGACTTATAAGTTCTAACCTCGTTTGCGCTTAAAACAAAAATAGATACGTTGTCAGGAAAAGGGTTAGGTTTAAGTAATTTGTTTGATAGAAAATATAGATTACCTACGTGCCAGTTCAGCTCGGCTTCGGGTGGATCGAACAATACGTCAAGGATATCTGTTACCCTCGAATAATTCAAAAGTACCTTTCAATGAAATAGAATAGTATACTAACTTTCCTACTAGTCAAATCAGCTTCTTTTTTAGAACTAACTAATTTTTCTTTCTTAATTTTTCTTCTACTTCTCTAATATTGAATATTTTGTTGTTTTGATATGTACCTCATTAATGTAATTTTACTACATTGCAACTTATGTTTTAAGAGTAAATCTTACTCTTCGTCTTCCGGGGTGAGGGCCTGGAGATCTGTAATACAGGTTTACGCCTAGTTCAGACTCCAGTCTCTCACAAAGGATATAAATCTAAGTTGTCCTTTACTCTGTCAATAGTTTAATATTGTTAAATGTATCCTTTGTGAGGTGGAAATAAATACATTTTTATTTATTTATTTATATTTAACTGTCGAAACGATTTTCTAATATGAAATTTATATGAACACGAGTATAGTGACGTCACGGTCAACTCACTTCACTTTTTATATGTCAATCCGATTTATTAAATAGAAATTGTGTTTAAAAATAACTGTTATCTATGTTTTTCTAATGGGTAATTATCTGGTGCTTTATTTCGTGCACGGTGTGAAATAATTTATTTTAAGTAGAGGAAACATCCCCATTGTTTTATATGCCTAATAATTTATGTGATAATACATAACCAATTAAAACACATAACATATAGGTACCTATACATAATACATTACCGAAATGATTGCTCTGTATTATTTACTTAGTGACAGCGTCACTCAGTTTCCGCTCGAGCGGATGCGTCGCGAGCAGCCCTCGCTCGCCTGCCATACATACACATACATACACATACATACACATACATACACATACATACACATACATTCACATACATACACATACATACACATACATACAGCAACACTCCTAAGTGTACATCGGTGGACCTTATTACAATAAATCAAATCCAAATTAACGTTATTAAATATTTATCATTCAAAATCATAATTTAAAAGTTAATTCAACCAGCAAATATAAGAAAACAATTCAATATTTGCATTTGATTACTTTGCCTCACATGTGAATAAAATGCAACTTATAGTATCGGTTTTTGAACATTCAACAGAGCCTTTACCAGTTGGTGTGGTGAAAAGACTTTTGACGCGTATACTTACGAGTATATAGTCTGATCTGCTACGTTTATTGCTGAGTGTATTTACCAGTTTAAACAAATCCGATAGAAACATGGGTGTACACCAAAAGGGTAAAGAGCAAAATTCTCGCTTGCCAACACGCAATGGAAAGGAGCATCTTGAAGTTAAGGAGAATCCAGAAAACAAGAAATAAAGAAATAAGGAAGAAAACTAAGCTGACAGATGCTCTTCAACATGCACTATCCCAGAAATGGAAATGGGCAGGACATTTGGCGAGATACCGAGACAAGAGATGGACTCTCCATGCAACCAGATGGCCAAGGCCCCACGGGAAAGAGGAAGGTAGGAAAACCACGAAAAAGATGGGCTGACGACATTATGGAGGCAGCGGGAAGGGCTTGGATGGATACCGCTCAAAATAGAGTAACATGGCAAAGCTTGGAGGAGGCTTTTACCCAAACAGGGACCACAAAAAAATAAAAGAATAATATTTAAGTAATTTGAAATGAAAAATGTAAAAAATTGTGGAAATAAAAGGCTATATAATAATATAAAACAAATCCGATAAGGTACCTAGACATTAATTAAATATCTTATTCAAATTTTTCATTGAAATGTTAACCAGTGATGGTACTAATGGTAGACGTTAGTTTACTAAAGATATCATCCAGATTTCTAACCGAATAGGTTTAGTTTACGCAAGCACATTATGCAATTAGGTTAATCCTCTGCACGCTCGTTCACGTTTAGACCATCAAACGGAATATCTAGAACTGCACAAACAATACAGCGTAATGTAGTGAATGATGGAGACCATTCACCATAATAAATGTCCTAATCTATGTTCATCTTATCTTATACCATTAAACGAGCAATTCTTGTATTTATAATTATTTATATATATATTTCGGGGATCTCGGAAACGGCTCTAACGATTTCGATGAAATTTGGTATATGGGGGTTTTCGGGGGCAAAAAAATCGATCTAGCTAGGTCTTATATGTGGGAACACTCGCCTTTTTGAGTTAATACATATGTTTTCCGAGCAAAGTTCGGTCTCCCAGATATTAACAGTCTATAATATGATTACGATGAAATTCAACTAACCATTTTAAAGGCATAACTCAAAATGATAACCAATATAATTTATAACACACACACACACACTGCTGTAAAAATGCATAAAAACTTTATGAATGGAATTAAGTCATAAAGTGGGTATGCACTATTATGTGGGTATATACTTCCCCCCTTATTCATAAACGCACTACAAACCCCAATTAGCTAATAATCGTTTATCCTTATCTGTTATTTTGACTTATGTATTTGTAAGAAAGAGATAAAACATAATTTAACTAAATCAGGCCCGTAAAGTTTTATGAATAAGGGGGTTGGTAGATGCTAACATTTAATGAAATTGTAAGATCCTCGGTAGGTAAAGTACATATTTTAAGCGGACGCCATAAAAACAATGGCGTACAAAATAGATTTAAAAAAAAATAGATAGTTATTAAATAAAAATATAAAACATCCCATAGTACTTATACTTCTTGATCCTTTTGGCCCTAGGGTGCGGACTGGGTATCCTGGAATAAGGAGTTCGAGAATTGAATTTTTATTCAGATGTATTATTACAAAATTAAAATACTTAATTAATATTGCTTTTGGATACAATATATGTTTAATTTATTTACATAATTCACCAGTAAATAAGTGCATAAAGTTATCTTACATTATTTTACTTTAATTTATAAAGATTAAGTATAACTTACCCGAAATATCGACAGATTATATATACAAGGTTTACGACAAACATTTCGGCCCTAAATAAATGTGCTCAAATGTGTTATCACCGAGTTTTTAATCCAACAAATTAAATAGCTGGCTACAATATGAAACACGTGTCCATGCATATCAATGCTTATATAGAATAGAATAGAATAGAATTTATTCGTAAGCAATTTATTATGTATGGCTTCCAGCGCTGATCTTCCGATAAGACCATCAAGTGAGAAGAATCACGGAAGGTAATAGACAAGAAGAAAAATACATAAAAATAACATACAGTAAACAAATAAATCAGAAAAAAGTTACACAGCAAGAAGATACAACACAACGACTATATTACTTATTAGAGCCCGGTTGAGATTTAACGATTTGTTATGGATTTGAACTGGTTTTGTTACGACCTTGACGATCGTCTTGGTAATTGGCGTCTATCTCACGCACTACTTCTCTCTATTAAAATCTATTAGTATGACTCCTCCGGGATGCATACAAGATGCAACTTTCATATTACTTCATGTATTTTATTGCATTTTACGTCATTCGCGTTCATGTACATTTTGTTTAATTCATTTGCATTCTTTGGATTGTCATATTCATTGTAATCTATACACTTATTTTTAATCGTACTTTGTTCGGACGAAATATCTTTTATCTCGGCATAATTATGCTTTTCCTCTTTAGGCTTAAAATGTCCTGATGACAATTCATTTTCAAAACATGGTGTTACATAGCCTGATAGATTTTCTACTTTTACACTTTTCTCCCGTGGAAACGTATCGTATATGTTATTTGGTTCTTTAGAAAAGTCGTATATTTCCAAAGTGGGTTCTGGTTTGTCATCTGCTGAATTACTTCTACTTTCTAAACCTTCATCCGTTTTACTAATCGTTGATGTTCTAGCACCCGAGTCTGTAGAACAATTCTTATCAAATTGAATTTTTCTATCAATGTGGGGTGTTATAGGACTGTCATACAAATCTAAAGCTGGGGTTGATGCACATTTCAAAACTATTTCATCCTTAGGTTTGCTTTCATTTACTAATTGATCTATGTTTTGAAGACTGTTTATTGAATCGTTTTTAGCAGCACGTTTTAACACTTCTTTGCAAATTAGCGTCATTTGTTCCGGTAATATATATGGTAAATCTTTAGCAACACCTTTGATAATTCTTGGAGAAATATTACCCGAACCATCTGATTTCTTAGGACTTCGTAGAGTGTTGAAATCATTTGTTATTATAACTTCACTCTCTTGTCTTTTTAAAGTATGAAATTGAACACTATCGTTTTCATTTTTTAAATCACCCCTATTTTTTTCCAAATGTATTCCTCCTGCTGTTTTTTTCTGACACATTGGGCACTTAGCATCACTTTCTTCAAAATTTTCAGCTGGTTGTGTAGTATGCTTGAGTTTCAGGAAGTTCGTCTTCAATAACACGTATATTAATAATATCAACACTACAATAAGCAGTATCGACATGAATCCTAATATACACAGGATATATGCTGGTATTCTATTGTATTCTGAAACAAAATCCATGACTTGTAATTTATTAGGCCTAAGTAGGTACACATTATAACGATCGTTTAGCCTAGTCGGTAGGGACTCTGCTTGCGAAGCGGGAGGTCCCGGATTCAAATCCTGGTAAGGGCATTTATTAGTGTGTTTATCACGAATATTTTGTTCTTGAGTTATGGATGTTATGTATTTTTAACAACATTTTATTTTTTTCGCTTGAATCAAAAAAAGTTTACAATGTTGAAGTAATTTTCTTTAAATTTTGAAAATATATTTTATCCCCAGAACATACATTTTACTTTATTATTTATTAAGGCAACCTATTCAAAGACGTAATCCAAATGAATCCATTACTACAAAAATAAGAATGTTGTTTAGATGCCCTGTATAAAACCCGCATTATGAAGATATACTAGTTAATCTTTTCTAATATACATTTTGAGGTGTGAAAAATCTAAAAACTTACCATTTTTAGGACAAGGTGGACATGATATTGAAACACAAAACGGCAATGATAAATTAATAATACTGAATATCACAAATAACTTATGCATCCTTCAAGCCAAACTAGTAAGTAAGTAGACACTATAATAACTCGTAGACGAGCGAACAATGAATACACCGATTAATAAATGGTTACTGTAGTTCACTAGTTAGAGTGTTAGAGGATAACTGTATTATGAGTATGATGACACATTTCACATTTTCCTTATGACTCTTTACAATAAATACACAAACGTTTGCTGGTAAGTATCGATATTGATACTTTGTTGTAATAGATACAAATATGTGTACGTGTTGTAGACCCATCAAAAGTTTTTAAGCAAACACCACTTTTTTGAAAACCAATTATAACGTCTGTATCATTTCCGAAGCAATACTTTTTCCTTATCCAAGAAAACATATCCATTATGTTCCCGAAAACATGTTAAGTACTCCAAAGAAAGCAATTTCCCCCACATTTATACTTTACCGATTGGTTTGAATTTTAGGGAGACATTTGCGCAAATGTATTGTGATCGACTCTTTGACGCCTCGTGCGTGACTAAAGGTATAAATTGCGAATAAAAGGTTTACTAACGCATAAATAGGTATGTTTAAAGTACCTACCTGCTTCTTACTCACGAAGATGCGTCCCTCATTTCATGTAAGTACACATTACGTACAATAGTACGTGTTACGTAGGTTATCACATACTAATTCAGTCCGAATTCACTGACGACTAGCGAAAAGCAAGTTGCGGTGGGCGAGTTCTTCTATACCGTAATTGTATAAAACTTTGCCCTTTAACTTTTCTTCAATTTCTTCAGAAAGTGTAACTGTATCTTCACTTTCTTTAGCCCTTCAAGTGGCGCCAGCGAAAACGCGAAAAGTAGTCAAGTGGCGCCGCGGATTTGCGCAAAAGCAGTCACGTGGCGGGGCCCCGATCGCGATGGGTGGTCGGCGCAGATTAAAAGAATTTTACAAAATCATCGATTTAAGCTTTTCTATGTTTGAAAGTATATTAAATCACATATCGTTATAATCAGGGTTAAATACGCTATTTGAATATAGCAATTAAATTATTATAATGCTTATACATTTGGCTAAACCTAATCAAACTCCGGGAGAATGACAGTTTCCCAGTTTCCTTGTTAAAAATGGATACCACCATAAAACAAATTGATGATTGGAAGTGATTGCTATTTAATTATCAAATTAAGACTTTTATTTTTAAGATTATATCATTAAAAGGGACCTAAAATACAACTTATTCTACAAAACAACCTCTTAAAAATCAAGACTGAACTTGGACTAGGCGGTCGTTCCCGAATGAATGGTCCTCACCAATAAATTTTATACCAAGTGTATTTGTGTTTCTTACGGTATGCTATCCTAGTCTAACTCGCTACCAAATTTTAGGCTCTGGAAGAGCGTAATAACTATACTTAAATGCGTTCAATTTCACCTCTAAATACGGCAACACCTCATTAACCACTCACTGGTGGCCAACAGTTTACTGGTTTTCGCATCGACCCGTGAGTGGTGGGCCGCCAGTTTACTGCTTTTCGATCCGACCATTAACGGGTTTACCGCCACTTGAAGGGTTAGAGAGTATATCTGTAACTACTTTTAAGTTATTTCGCTTTTACTGAACTGTGAGGCGGTGGGCAAAGTTACGTTAAAGGGCAAAGTTTTATGCTTTTACGGGTACGGGTTTTTTCTCTTAATCTTAATAATTAATCACTACACCTTATAAAATAAGTCCCCCGCCGCGTCTGTCTGTATGTTCGCGATAAACTCAAAAACTACTACTACCTGGATTATGATGCAGTTTACACGAGGCACTCTTGAGGTAGGTTTAGGTGATTAATTTGTTTGTTTGTGTTTAGGTGATTAATGATGTCGGAAAAAATGACACTTTAGCGGGTCGCTATTTAATATTAATTGATAATGGTAATCGATTATTATGTATCTACCGGGTGTTTCCTGTAACAGGAGCAATAAATGCTGCTGTTTAAGCAGGCTGTACTCCTGAAACTGACCAACATTTGTTCAGCAACTTTTAAAAATAACTTATGTTTTGATTTTTATTACATTTTAAAGTTTATTCTAAGACGCAATGTATTGAAAATTTTGTTATGTTTTTTAAAGCGTGACAAGCAACGTCAAACACACTGGTGTCAGCATACATTGAATTGAAGGCAATATTTATTTTGTATGAAAAAGAGGAAGTCTAAAGGTTTCATAATTTTTAAAAGTTGTTGAATAAAAGTTTTATAGTTTGAGAAGTATACTATATGTTTTAATTATTTGCTCGTGTTACAGGCAACACCCGGTATATGCAAACACGGGATATAGACCTAAATCCCGTCAAACAATTTCAAATTAAATCAAAATCAATACCTGATCTGGGCCATTATTTTTAACTGTAGATTTTTAAGTTTTATAATGTTTGTTTATTTCTTTCTTTGTTTTTTTTATAAAGCACCATTTAAAACTAAAAAATAAATAAATCAAAATTGTACATCTACATGTAGACCTAGCTAATAAAGTGCATGTCCACTTTATTAATTAACTCCATTCATACTGTGTCCATGTACTTTCCCAGCTCACTGTATGTGTCTTGTACGAGAAAATACTCGATCGCCTGTTATCTCGCCGCTGCCAGCTGGCCTACTTACCTAAATTTGATTAAGTATGGGCTGAACTTAATACCCTCTCGTTATTTTTCATGACACTCGGATGATCGTACAATAAGCAGTTTGCCACCCATTTTCTTTAATTTTAAATAATATTTATGGAAAATAATATGAAGACAGTTGATTTGCGTTGAGAAATGCAACGATGCAAAGTTAATGTATTAAGGGTTTTTTTCATCAAAATATTCTAAACTAGCGACCCGCCCCGGCTTCGCACGGGTTAACAAATTATACACCTAAACCTTCCTCAAGAATCACTCAATTGATAGATAAAAACCGCATCAAAATCCGTTCATTCGTTTTTGAGTTTATCGCGAACAAACAAACACACAAACAGACTGACGCGGCGGGGGACTTTGCTTTATAAGGTGTACAAAATATTAGGTAATTGGCGTCGAGTTTCGAATATCAAGATTTTCATTTCGATTTAAGACTACCGATGGCAGACCCTCCAACGCGCAGGTCCTTCTACATATAATAATAATAATATATGGGCCTTGCCCCGCTAACCTAGGTTAGGTTTTTTGTAATGTGTTTATATACATTTTGTAATGTTTTGTAAGTGTTTTTATATTGTACTTTTATAGTCACACTGTAAAACCCTAACCTAAGACCCAAGCCAAGATAAATATAATAATAATTATATAACATTATAAAAACGGTAAAAAAAAACACAGAAAATTTCAACTGTTTATTATGCAAAAAATCTAACTAAGATTAAGCACACGTAGATCGACATATGTATTTAATGTTAGTTCTTTTCATTGAGCTTTTAAGACACAACTAAACCCGTGTTCTTATACCCTAAAATTTGGACGTTACCTAGAGTTCGTTTTTTTTAGCATTAGAAATAAGGTAAACAATCTTGATGTGTCTTTTAATTGAAAAACACATTTTTAAAATAAGTTACAGCAAATATGTAACAATTATGAATCTAATACGACCGGTCTGGTCTAGTGGATAGTGACCCTGTCTGCTAAGCCGATGGTCCTGGGTTCGAATCCCAGTAAGGGCATTTATTTGTGTGATGAACACTAATATTTGTTCCTGAGTCATGGTTGTTTTCTATGTATATAAGTATGTATTTATCTATACAAGTATGTATATCGTCGCCTAGTACCCATAGTACAAGCTTTGCTTAGTTTGGGGCTAGGTTTGATCTGTGTAAGATGTCCCCTAATATTTATATTTATATTTATATTTAATACGATCATTTATATTCTTCTGATTTCATAAGTAATAGTTACTGATTTTTTAAAAGCGTTTTTCAATTAAAAGACATGTCAAGATCGCTTACCTTCTTTCAAGTTCTTTCTAGTGCTAAAAAAAACGAACTATACGTTACTAAAACATTAAAAAATATTTTAGATTATGTCTACACTTACACGCTGCACTTCTACGTAAACTGCACCCGTATGGTGGTGGTACTGGTGCTCGACGCGGTCCCAGTACATGTCATCTTGAAAAAGTCATTGTCAATAGAGGTGACAGCGGGATGTCATTTATTGGGCATTAGCATGTCGAGCACTACCACCACCTTACTGTTGTCAAAATATTTTTATAACATTTCTAACTCATTTGCGTTCATGTAAATGTTATCTGTGCTGTCATCTTTACATTCGGGTTCAATAGCACTTTGCTCGAATGAAATATCCTCTGTCTGATCATCGTCAGGGGTTTTACATTTCGGTTTAAAATGTTTAGATGGTGGAGGAAAGTCATATATCCCTGGATTTGGATCACCTGATATAGCACCGTCATTTGACTTCGGTAAATGGCGAGCAGAATGTTGTTCTTTAGGAAAGTCATATATTTCTAAATTTGATTTCGGATTATTGTCACTAATTTTAACACCATCATCCCGTTTCGGAAAATCGTATAAAGAATTTTGTTCTTTAGGAAAGTCATATATTTCACAGTTTGGTTTTGGTTTGCCTTTGCCTGCTTTGCCACTAGTCTTGATATTTCTACCTCTCTGTTTATTGATTTTTCTACCATAGTTGGTTTTTGGAAGGGTATCATAAATATCTAAAGACGGAGTTGATGCACATATTGAAGATATCGCTTCCTTAAGCTTTCGTTCATTCACTAATTGATCTATTTTTTGAAGACTGCTTGATAAATCGTTCTCATCGGTACGTTTTAATACTTCTTTACATATTGACGTCATCTGATTAGGTAAAATATAAGATAAATCTTTAGCGACACCTTTGGTAAACTTTGGGGACCTATCACTTGTAGCTTCTCGTTTTTTAAGACTGCGAAGAGTGTTAAAATCATTTCTTATAATAGATTTACTCTCTATTCGTTTTTGTGATTGGTTATTTTCATTTTGACTTTTTGAATCAGAATTTGTCTGACACGTCGAGCACTGGGCACCATTCTCCAGCTGTGTGGTAATATTGCACTTCTGGAACTTTGGCCTTATAAAGACGTATACTATTAATGATATCAATACTATAAGTAAGAGTATTGATATAGTTCCCAATATATACAAAGGATAAGCGGGTATGTTGCCGATTCCTGAAATAGAGGAATTAGAATAAATAACGTAACACGATTCTTTTTTGCGTAATTCTTAGTGAAGTTTCTGGAGATATGCAAATCTAGCCTATGAAACTTCTATACTCTGTATTTAATTACACAAACGGGTCTACCGCGATATAATTTCATTGTTTTTACCTTTAATTCCGACGTTTCAGCTGAGTTGCACCAGCTGTGGTCACGGAAAGACTGACGTCCCAACATGGTCTAATAAAACATGGTCTTCTATTCCCAGAGTGACACGGGCCTACGTCACAATAACATTGCCACTTTATTGCAACATAACATGTTACATGGGTACATTATACCTATGGTTAATAAGTTAAAATATTTCTTTATAATTTTATAATTTTCATTTATATGTTTTTTATCTTATATTTTACAATAACACGTCATTTTTAGGGTTCCGTACCCAAAGGGTAAAACGGGACCCTATTACTAAGACTTCGCTGTCCGTCCGTACGTCCGTCCGTCCGTCCGTCCGTCCGTCCGTCCGTCCGTCCGTCTGTCACCAGGCTGTATCTCACGAACCGTGATAGCTAGACAGTTGAAATTTTCACAGATGATGTATTTCTGTTGCCGCTATAACAACAAATACTAAAAACAGAATAAAATTAAGATTTAAATGGGGCTCCCATACAACAAACGTGATTTTTGACCAAAGTTAAGCAACGTCGGGAGTGGTCAGTACTTGGATGGGTGACCGGTTTTTTTTTTTGTTTTTTTTTTTTTTGCATTATGGTACGGAACCCTTCGTGCGCGAGTCCGACTCGCACTTGCCCGGTTTTTTTAATTATTCGTTAGCAATATCTTCCGATTCACGAAAGAAATTTCAGACGTTCGGGTAATTCTGTTTACATTACTGGCAACACAGGATAGCGCTGTCACATTTGACAATTCGGATCTAGATAACTTCATGCCCTGACCGTCATCCTTGTCGAACGCGTGTTAATTATTATTTCCTTCTCGCTCAGTGTCAGCAGTCGCAGTGTTTTCCAAACTTTTCACGTCGTAAGCTTGGTAATTAATGTGTAACTGTGAATTAGTTTTTCAAACGTTTGTCTTGTATAGGTAAATAAAGTTTAATTTAATACATTAGATTTGTTTTATTTTACTATGTTTCTACATGAATAACTTAAAATTAATGCCGTTAAAATAATTTTCACCGTTGGTTAAAATTCTCCCACATTTTAAAGTTTGAGAACCTGTAAACAGCATGATGACGTAGGCCCGTGTCAGTTAGGTCATACGCGAATCTCGGAATAGAGTACCAGGCGGAGTATATTATTATACCATGACGTCCCAACAAATGTCAACGGAGATATTAATATAACACCACTACACTACCCGAAATTAGTTTATAAAAATGTCGTGTGTTGTCTTTGTCACCCCGAACATTTTTATAAACTAATTTCGGGTAGTTTAGTGGTGTTTTATTAATATCTCCGTTGACATTTGTTGGGACGTCAGTCTTTCCGTGGCCACAGCTGGTGCAACTCAGCTGAAACGTCGGAATTAAAGGTAAAAACAATGAAATTATATCGCGGTAGACCCGTTTGTGTAATTAAATATGTGTACAAAACTCGAGAGTTTAAAGTGTTCTATACTCTGTGTTTAATTTAAATTTAAAATAGACAGAAAAAAGTACCTTTTTCATTACTGGATGCGCAGGATTCAGGGGCACTTGTTGTTACATTTCCATCACTTGACGATACGGTCGGTGATAGATTTACAATACTGTATATCACAAAAAACTTATACATCCTGCCTATCATCATATTCCTCACTGACTGGCAAATGAGCTACGAACTGGTTGGAATTTTTACTTGTTCGAGGATAAAGTACATTATCCTCCAACAGTTTAAATTTTCCTCGTGTCCTGTAGCAAAAACTCCATAATTATCTCTGCATACTGTAAACATTGTGGTTCGTTAAAGAAAGATCCAATATTACTATATTTAACCCATTAAAAATAAATAAATATAATGGGATAATCTCACAGAAATCGACCTACATAGTCCTACAATAGCAGGCTTGGCTCACTCCGCGATTTCGTCGCTTTGCTGCAGGTACTTAGCTAAAAGTACATCCGTTCCACACCAATTTTGGTGGCTAGCCATAAGCCGCGCGTGGCGCTGTCGCCACCTAGCGGCCATATCTGTCCTGATCGTTACAGATGCGTTTTGTTAGAGAGTGAGTCTTCTGTGACAATAGGTAAGCTCAATAAGGTTTGTGTTGTGGCTGATTTAGATAAACACACTATGCAACGCAATATTATGTTTTAAAAATGAAGTTTTAATTTGATTTTAAATCGACACGATCGATTCGATGTTGCTCGCTCATAAATATTGTTAGGGAGATAGGGATAAATATTGTAGGTAGCGTAAACTGGGGTTACTATGATTCGCGAGTTAGCTAACATTGATCATACATTTTTGAGGAATACCTATTGATTTATGTTTTTTAACGCTAGCTTAAGAATTTCATGATGTGGTTGGCAACCTTAACAAAAATACATTATGAAAGCATTAAGAAACGAATTTCTTACAGTTTAAAATTCGAGGATCAATGTTACCTGACGAATCAAAGTAACTCCAGTTTACCGGTATTGCATGTCATTTTAAGGCCTGGCAGGGATGAAAAGTTTACTTACCTAACGATTAATTAAAATAACACTTAATTAAATGATTTATACTAATTAAAATGATCAGCTTTATAATTACGTCATCGCTCATGAAATGACGTAAACCGAATAGTTATCTTCAGGAACACGCGTCACGGTATCGTGATATTTCTGAATTAATATAATTATTTGAGTCATAAACATATTATTTTATAAAAAAAGTAAAGCTATAATTTTGAGCGTAAGTTTAGTGTCTGCGGTTTTTACTTATTCAACGTGTTTGTGTATAGCATGTTATGACCCTACATTTAGGATAATTCTATTCTAGCTTCCCTTCTGAGTTGGAAGTGTAGGGAGAAATCTTACAAAACACGGGCAATATATAGCGTTATTATATTCATTTTAAGATATAACTTTAGTTTAGTAACCGTTGCCAACATACATAATAAGCACCCGTGCACTTCAGCAAGGACAGCACAAGACCAACCCTTACCTCATTAAATAAATTCGAATTCGATCTATTATTTGAACTTACATTTCGATATCAAAATGATGTAAAATCATTTATTTACATACAATATATTTATGTACTACTAAACGAAATTAATAACTAGCTTAAATCTAAAATAGGCCCTTGAGGCATTGTACCAAGGATGCTGGCGGCATTTCCTCGCTGTATCGCTATGCTGATACGTTGTGCGAGGTAGCCGCCAGCTCTTCGGTCACCAGTTAGGTCAACCAGACGCTTCGCGATTTCTGCGAACAACTTATACGCGCTGGGACCCCATGGATCTAGAGTTTCAACTCCAAATGGTACAAAATGGTACTCTCTACCGAGGCTCTTATATTTGTTACGTTTAAAAAAAAAGATGTTATTTTGTTATCATTCGCGCGTGCATTCCGCTCGTACTTGTCGCGTGAGTTACACGGGAGTTGAACCGTAAACTGTAGTGTGAGTGACGACATAGTTTAAGTTTGAAAAGTCACTACATTATACTCGTTAGGAAACTTAGAGGGCTGTTACATTTACTCAAGAGCTGGACCAAGGATTCGTTACACGGTCAGCTATTAAGATTGTAATGTAATTGTGTAGGATTAAATATGTTCGTGTTTAGCTTACTGTAAATGCCAGCGACATAGCCCACTGGTTTCGACATAGACGAGATTGTTTGCTTCCTGTCGATTGCAGTAATTAACTTATGTGCCTAATGGACGTAACAAATATGAGGACGAATGTGGTCAAAAATATGTTTCTTATAGGTACTTACTAAATATATCAACAGTTCGTTCCTCGGTTACATAAAATATGACGTCAATGTAATCTCATGCACATTTTTAATACCTGCTTAGGAAAAAGAATGAGAGCTTGAAATGTCAAGTGTTTAAAATTAATTAAAAGATATATCACCCGTTTAAATTGTTTTATTCGATAAAGAACTATCGTAGTAGCCGAAGACAATATTAAATAGGTTTCAAATAGTTTTGTCGACAAGGTGCGGATAAGGTTCGATGTCTGGTATTTTCTGATGACATCTGTCAAAAGGAATCATTATAATGTATTATTTATTTATTTATTTATACTTTATTAAACAAACAAGGTACAAATGGCAGACTTAATGCCAAAAGGCATTCTCTACCAGTCCACCATTGGGTCAAACAGATACATAAATATTGGTGCAGGAGATGCATATATTGTACAGAGAAATTGAACCGAAAACTCAAATATTATATATAAACATAATAAAATGAACCTACAAAATTATGATTAAATACTAATATGATATACAAAAGATAAACTAATACATATTATCACATACAAGATGGACAACATTATTTAAATTCTTCTGACAGAAGATGCTTGCGGAGTAGTCGCTTAAAAACAGGTTTGCTTGGGACTTGTCGAATCGGTGTATATGTTTTGTTCCTGGAAAAAGATTGTCCACAGAACAATTTGTTGTACTGTTCTACTAATTACCAAAAGCGAGCCAAAGAAATGATAGTCTTGTATGTAGCTTGAGTAGTTTGGCTTTGTACCAAAAGGGTACCCGTGGACCTCATTAGTTGGTAACGTTCGTCCATTTGTTTGCCCGAATTTATCTTAGAAATGGTGAAGTGAAAAATTTGTACTCTAGAACTCACACAACGCAGTATGTACGTAAATAAATGGCGGACGGTTACGCTTTAATGACGTGGAGAGAATCGTTGGTTACTCCGTCTTAATGAGGTTAAATATTTTGAGTTATGGAGGTTTTGAAGGGAAGGGGATGTCATTTTATTTCGTGTTAACGACGATTTCGTGTTATCGAGGTTCCACTGTATATATAAATTATTCAGCTCGACGCCTACGAGTAATATTTGTAACGCAACCAAACAATATAATAAGTAGTTTTGTGATATGATTATAATTCATAATGTATTTAGGCCATTTTTATTTGCGCATAGAGGTCTATGCAATCTATAGACATTGGAAAAAATGCCTTCTCGTCTATTGAATAGAACCGGTATCCACGGTCATATTCGTTTATTTAGGTTCCGACGTACCTAAGCTCTAAAGTGGGTTAAGTGTGGCTTCGAGACCTGAATAGCTGCGATATGGACCCTATAAGTTTTGATGTTACTGAATTTCCTTGCGAGTAACCTTTTCTGATAGAAAACAACATTATTTATGCTTATGAGTATTTGCAGTAAAAGATAACTACATAAGTAAGCACATTGTATATTATGTACCTAAACTATATGTGGTAAACGGGTACCTAATTAAATTTGGAATGTTGGTAAACGGATGATAAGCAATAGGATGAGTCTTTTAATAAAAAATTTATAACTTAATAAAACACTAAAAGCCAAGCAAACGGATGATTACATTTTGAATGTTTTATATAAATTCAGGATCTACCGATGACCATATGTTGCGATGATTTTAAAGTTTAATTTCTATATAATTCATGTATGTATTACTTATACTTATGCCGTGGCCAGATCCTAGAATCGATCATTTCATGATAGCAATCATTTAATAAAATTATAGGTTGGCCACATCATGGAAAAATCTAATCTAACCTAACCATAATATATCAAAAAGTGACTAATTCTAATTAAAATATATTATATTAAGTCATGAAATAATCAAATTAGCTAAAGTATTTAAGTAGGTGCTACAAGAAGTTCGAAGTTGAGATATTTATATTAATTTATTGTGTGTTGGTTGTAAGGTTGTACCTATTTATTTATCTGTAGGCATTTGTAGCCCTGATGACAAATGAATTCATTCCATTTCTTTAATTGATCTTGTCACGTGAGTCGGCCGCGAAAGAGGGGTTAAAGTGTTTTAGTAATTTTCCACTCCTAGGACTTAAAACCAAACCTGTAAAACATTTCTGCATAATTCTCAACATAGGAAATGTACTAATATTACTAAAAATTAATTAAATTAAATATTTAAATATTTTCTTTCTAACTTTCTAGTTAGAATTATTTGGTTAAAAATAAGCAAACAATTATATAACAATGATATACGCGATCCCGGGCACGTAACGACTCGGCCACGACATCGAGCGACTTGCGACGGCGGTAGCGATAACCATAGGTTGGTGCGAAAGGTCCGATCGTTGTGTCACGCTCCAACCTATGGTTATCGCTGCCGCCGTCGCAAGTCGCTCGATGTCGTGGCCGAGCCGTAAAGGCGGTCGCTCAGTGCTCAGCGAGCTGCGGGAGAAGGACCAGGCCGCGTAGCCAACATGCCAATCGCTTACGCTCCGTAGCGATCGAAACGCAACTGTCACTGTCGCACTAATATGAAAGAGTGATAGAGAGACACAAAGCGTTTCGTTGTCGAAGCGATATCGATTGACACCTTGGCTAGGCCGGCTGAACTCACGGTAGGTAATAAACGGTTTATAATATACATATCACCCATAATTACCTTATTACTCTTATTAGTCCTCGTACTCCTCGTAGGTACTTTTCGAGTGTGTATAGTTTGAGTGGGGATGTAATTGTATTATAAATTCATAATCCGTTTTAAAACGTTTATTTCGTGATCTACTGTCGCGGTCATCAATATTCAATTACCCACGTACTCTTATAATGGGTAACGTTATATGATATGCGTCACGAAAGTGGCCGCTGAAGTAGTGCACGTATTAATTTCCCGTGTCGCGTGGGCGTAGCAGTGGGTGT
Organism: Cydia splendana; assembly: GCF_910591565.1. Taxonomy (NCBI): domain Eukaryota; kingdom Metazoa; phylum Arthropoda; class Insecta; order Lepidoptera; family Tortricidae; genus Cydia; species Cydia splendana. The sequence continues at coordinate 6,546,739 of NC_085974.1, forward strand.
TCTGGTGCTTTGGTAATTGTAGCACTATAAAAGCAGATCACAAGGCTCCTATACTAGAACTATATTTGTTACTTATTCTGTATCAACACAGGTAGGTATAAAACACTTGTTATCCAAAAATAATAACAAAAAAGCTCTGAGGAATTGTTCGGATGAATTCCTGCCGCTTCTATCCGCCATCGCTCTACGCGACATCATTTCCAACCGATACCAGATTGAAATCTTCAAGAAAATAGCATACTCCCTTTTAAAAGGCCGGCAACGCACTTCCAACACGCACACCAACGCACACAAATCGTAACCCTTTCGTAATTTTTCGCAATCGGGTGAAAAATATATTAATTTTTCATAGTAAAACGGGCAATGCTATTTCGCAATTAAGTACCTCTTGTTTTTGTAATATTACAATATTCTCCTTATTACGAGAAAATATCTATTACCTACAGTCCACAGGGCCTACTATAACTTAAGAAATATTCAACAAGAAAAATAGAATTTGTGAATATTTTATGCGCAAGGAGACCCTTTAATACAAATATATTTCATATCAAACAAAGTAGAATATCTAATGGCATCGTTGAAAGTATGGATTGAAAGAAGACTAACAAAAAATGGATAGAAAAGTTGGATCGAAAAACCTCGGTAAACGTTTTTCGATAACTTTCGGTGAAATTTCGGATATATTAAGTCAAGGGGCTGACGATTTTCTTAGACTTTATTCATATTGCAAAGTATTCGGGTATCATGGTTTTATAGAGTTAGCTATTAAGGTCGACGAAAGCCAGCTGCTATAAGTAAAGCAAACTAGTGGCTCTGTGAGCTGTAGACCTCGCGAGCAGAGCTTTAAATTACATGGTGCTAAGAGCTTGAAATATAGTAAAAAAAAAAAACAATACGAAATTTACGTGTAAAAAAATAAAAAAAGTTATATCCCAGCATACAAATACTGGGGATCGAACCCAGACTCTCTGTGCAAACAAAAAAAGCGAACGTTTACAAACTGAGCCAAATAGTTCTTAGATAAGCTAACGAAATTTAGCTACTCATTCTCAAGTTAAAATGAAATATCTCAATACCTCCGAAACCAGCGAAATAAAGTTTCTGAATTTTTGGCCATTTCATCTATAAACATATCTCAAAAATAAAAAACTCTTATGATATCGATACGACTATTTGTTTAGGCGCGAGGTATCACGACTCTGCCATTTTTAAAAATTTCCTAAAACTGGATTGACATAAAAATTTTATTTAATCATAGAATCTGGTCACAAAATTTCACAAGAATCGGTTGAGAATTATGACCTGTAGAGGAGAACATCCGGACGAACATACGAAAGCAAAATGCCCGAGTCAAAACGTAGACCTTCGCTACGCTTCGGTCAATAAAAACGAATGTCAATCTCCCAACTGAGTAAAAAATTAATAACATATATTATACCAGAATGTATCAATCCGTTTGAGTGGTAGAGCGTGCCAAAGGAAATCGTATTTAATACTAGGCGGGCCCGCGGCTCCGCTCGCGTAAATGAAATAAAGAGTTTGTCTTCAGTTTCGTTAATTACCGACATTATTATGTACCTATTCAACCCTGCCAGTGTTCATAACTCTGTGATAGGGACTTCTTATTTGTAACCGTTATTTGGATAAATTAATTCGCAAATTTCTCAATAAATGATGTCATTTGATAAGATAAAATGATGGCAAGATTGTATTTTTTAAAATTATTATTTATTTTTATAAGCCCAGTCCAGTCAGCAAAAATGTTCATTAGATTAATTTCCGCCTTAAGACGAATTCGGACGACCACCGCCCATATATCGCCTTTTCATACAAACGTAGGTAGTTCCCATTTTCCTTTCTGGACATAACAATACTTACTACGGTGACGCAACGATCCAAAAAGAGTCCTGGGCTCCGATACCAGATCACGCCATGTTTCTCGGTCTTGCGATAGCTCTCGCCAGTCGCTATGGCCGAGGTTGAGCAGGTCTTGAGCAACGACGTCGTTTCTGCGGTACCTAGGACGTCCAATCGGGTGTCTCCCATTTCGTTGTCCCAAGTACGCTCTCTTCACGGCAAGATCCTCTCCCATTCTCTCTGTGTCCGAGCCACTGAAGCTAAGCCGCTTTGGTCTCTCCAATACCCAAATATATCGGAACACATCCTTATTTCTATGGCAACAAAGTTATATTACGATATATTTGGCTACTTTAGCCTGATCTATTTCATACTGACTGTACATTGGCTTCATGAATGTGTAGTTGCCATTAGATATATATCGTAGCCACCAAGGTCGCTCAAAAATATCTGAACATGCACTTTAAAGTTACATTATAATTTACATTGTTCAGACTTCAGATATTTGTGAATACCTCATCCACTCCGGTATATCTGATGGTGACTTTCAGCAAGAAGAAAAATCTTACCTGGTCGAGTCGTATCGTATTCGCGAGAAAACAGTTTCCAAATTGATTAAGTATAGGATGAGTATAGGTACCTATCTCTAAAGCCATCCCTTGAACTGATGGACTTCATATTAACGTATCCACTTTGTATTTCTGGCCTATCTCGGCAGCCCGTTCCCCGGACGAATGGCAATGTTTGCCGAAGTCGAATTTCTTTTTGACTTGATTGACTCAAAATAAATTTAAAACAACAAAATACAAATTATTAATAATATGATAATATTAATTTGATTGATGTCATATTTGGCATAAGTCACTCGTATGGGAGTACACTAAGGTTGATGTTGACATCACTTTTTATATTACTTCGTATAAAAACACGTAGGAATAACTGTATACCAACATGACCAACATAATTTAGATTACTTTACACCGAAACGAAACGAACCGAGAGTTGCCGAGAAATAGCCGATGTTCATACAATAAAGATTGTTATGAAAATTTCTTTTCCTTTTTGTAAATTAAATACGCGTCGAAAGCGGTAGTTTTTACGTTCTAGTTCTATTCCCATATTTAGATAATTGATTTGAACAGTTTTTTCTTATCATACGTGCGTCGTATTCGAGAAACGTGTCAAAAACTTTTTTAGAAATTTGTAAGGCGCCATCTCGCTTCTTCCCTCATTTTTTATCCCGTTCTGGTTTTTCAATTTTATATATATGATACCTCCAGTACCTACAGTACCTCGTTATACAGCACACTAATATCATATTAACATTATGGCTACATATGAAACAGACACTCGTCGACATGTGCATTGTGCCTGTCCTAACCTATGGTGCTCAAACGGTGCACTTACTGAGGCGCAGAAGACCAAATTGAAGGTTTGCCAAAAAGCTATGGAGCGCAGCATGCTAAGAGTAAAACGGATTGACCGTGTCCGCAACTCTACGCTGCGCTCAAAAACGCGCATTACTGATGTTGGAGCTAAGACCGCCAAGCTGAAATGGGACTGGGCCGGCCATTTCTGCCGCATGCACCCACAGAGGTGGGAAAAATAGCCACGGTGTGGGTACCACAAGACGGGCGAGGATCTGGCAGGCCCAGGCGGAGATGGCGGGATGACCTGGACGCATATCTCAACGGCTGGCCGGAGATTGCTCAAAATCGAGACGGATGTAGATCGAGGGGCCTTTGCCCAGCAGTAAGACACCATAATAGGCTAGTAATATAATAATAGAATATTCTAAAGATCTGTTATTTTATTTGGAGTTAGTTGCATAGTTATCGCTTTCTCGTGTGGAGTGGGTACAAATTCCTATTTGTATTATGTATATATTATGTATTATAATATATTATTTATAATTTAAAAAAACATTCATATCTACTCTTTGTATGACAAAAAATATGACAATCGCAAACGCTCACATTTAAACAATATAATTTCTCGTTCAAATAAATAAATAAATATTATAGGGACATTATTCCACAAATCAAATCAATCAAATACAAATACATTATTATTCTACTACCTTCCGATAGATTAGTCGCCATTCATTAGGCATTCAGTCGCTGTGCTCACTGACTCCATAACCTGCCAAATCAAGCGTAAGCGGCAATGTTACGGACACAACATGCAAATTGTTGTGCCATGTATAGATTCCACCCACATAAATAGTCATTTCCATAATGATCGAATTATGAGCGCTAAATGTATAAACATGTAGATATAATATGTCATTCTTAGCACGAGTTTTTTTATTTAGCCAATAGGCATACAAAAACAGGTATGTATTAACTTAAACAACTTAAAATATAGTAAATACATATGAATGCCTGCTTGATTGCATACATTTTGTAACGGTTAAATACGTTTTCCCGCATTTTGGTGATCTGGGCCTTTAAATGTAGGTACTACATGAAGATGTAATGTAGTGACAAGAATTGAAAGGGTATGCTGAGATGGTTTGGACATTAGAGAGGATGGATAAAATAAAACTACATATATTCGAGAGGATTAAAAATGAAAATATTTAATGTGTATACTTTCCACGGTATACGGCCACGAGTACAATATGCATGCCTACCTATACATGTATGTATAGGTACGAGTACATACAGTATAAGACAAAAAGACAAATGTGTCAATGTTTTGGCAAATTGTATCACCCCGCCCACGAGCCACGCCAGTCACGTTTGACTTCCCCTTTAATAAAACAAGCATCTCGAAAATATCCGCTAAAGATCGACATTCACAATTCATTCGACTTGTTTAATGGCATCTTATAACATTGCCACTATACTACGGCCAGTTAATAATGTAATTTCTATTTGAAATTGACTAAGCCATATTATTATAAAATTTAAGAGTTAAACCGCAAGATTTGACAGTTCGCGAAGTTCGAACTTCGATTCAAAACTATTTAATTTGTGTAGAAATTTTAGTTCGCTCAAAAGTAAGATATTTTTTTTTGTTTATTTCTTTCTACCTTAACGCTTTTCTCTTTTGCCCTATAGTTAACTGGTAGAGAATGCCTATAGTGGCATTAAGTCCACCTGTTGTACTTTTTTCTATGTGCAATAAAGTTTAAAATAAATAAGTCAATTTCGCGATTTGTCTATTTTAACATGAATTTGCAATGAAATTGTACCTGTTGTAGGTAATAAACAATGTTAGAAAAATGCTAACAAAGGGTTTACCGATCAATGATACGGTTTTCCCTTCGATTGCAACACTGACGTTCTGCTATTCAAAATACATCTTTATTGCAAGCATGATAAGATTGATAAGCAACAGGTATTGAGCATTCTATTGAAAGATTTTCTTTTAATAGTTTTGTTGCAACAGTGAGGCACGTTTCTTTTATCAGATATTGAGTCGATAGAAATCATTATTTACTCTTTTACATTTGTATTCAAATGTTATTTTCCATTGCAGTACATCTTAACTAACCAATAGTGGTCTTTAAGTCCTTGCAGTAAGGTTGTAAGGTTTGATAATTTGTATTTACCCGTTAACAGTGTCTACGATATTAGTAAACAGGAATATGAATATAGTTTCACCTTTTATAATAGGTAAAATAGTGTTTAAAAAACCCTGTATAGCGTATGGGCGTTTCTCAGAGATGACCTTCGGTGCCTGACTTCGGTGCCAAATTTTTTTTTTAACTTATTTGATATGCGACTTTATTTCCTAAAATCTAGCCTTAGAATAAAAAATATTGGTAGTGGAGGCCTCCATTAGAACCTTATAGTTTTTAAGATATTTGAGATTGAAAAAACACCGAAATCATGTGCAGGCACTGAAATCAATTGGCGTCACCGAATTCAATAATGCATACACAAAAATCACATTTCAATTTTATATTTCAATTATATTACATTTTAATCATATTTTTCATTCTTATTTGATTATAAGCGATGTAATAAGGCTAATGATCTCGAAAGCTTACATAAATTTAATAGATATAGACCCAAGATTTTAAAATAACCTAATTACGGCTTGTAAAACAACATCTCTAGAAGATATCCCACACTATTTGACTGTCCTCTCATATAATAGGGTGGTGGGCGATGTATGGTCCTGGAACGAGTTTCAGACATGTCGACCACAAATTCGCACATTAGTGCCATAAAGGAGAAGATGTTTGTTTCACACAATCCGACCGCACACGCATCAAAAAGAAACTTATGTTACCTACACTCGATAAACAAGAAACTTTTGAGTGGTGTTCAATGCTCAAAAAATATTTAATGCACTTATAAAGCAATGTGATGCAATACGGAAAACAAGTATTTTTGAATAACAGAGTTTTAAAGCGTGAACTCCATCAATTTAAAACTATTTGAAGTGGTCGACTAATGCTTGAAGATCTAATAACCTGTTAATTATTTGAGGGTGCTGGAGATCTCCAGCATTCTGAAACACTTGAGCTAATTTGTAACTCCTATATTTAGACATAAAGACGTAAGACATTGAGGATTGTTAAAACGTTTGCTATGTTCAATTTGTGTCTATGGCTATCCTATAGAAATATCTATCAGGAAAGTACGCTCAGTGCCTTTGAAGCGATCTCGACATTAGAAGGCCACTTTATTTTTAATCCCTTGTTCTGAACATCCCGTCCCTTGGGTGCATAATACTTACATACACAAGTTATTGTAAAAGAAGTGGGATCTGCATTCATTTAACACGGCTGACACGTTTAAAGTTATCGAGGTGTAGGGCCTCAGGTGATACAGAGGACAATTAACATAATTTACTTCATTGGTTTGAAGAGAACATCAAGACAGAGAAAGAAACATTGGGTCTACAAGTTTCAACACACGTCTGGTTTAAAAAACTACTCATAGTAAACTAGTGATTTTTTGTACCTATTATGACTTAATTTACTTACAAACATAATTTTACGTTTATACAACGTATCTTGCACTTTTTAGGTGTGATAAATTAGTACAACAAGCTAGTTTACAAAGCAGGATTTGAATTCAGTGATCACTTTTTTGATATCGGTGGTCAAAAAATCCACCGAATCCAAGGAAATCAACACCAGTGATGTCAAAATTAATCGCTTTTTAGCAATTACAGAAATAGCATGAGTGATACAGAGGAGATGTATTAATGATGGATTTACGTACTTTCGAGGATTTCTTAAGCACTTGCATAACGATAAATGCACTGAAACTTTCGGAGTAAATTGCACCACCGATCTCAAAAAAACATAGAACCAAACCCACCGAAGGACGGTGAAACCTTTAAAAAATCACTTATATATACTGTGACTGTACCTCTACTCTATTCAACGGTTAAGGCACAACTAAAGCATACTATGTTTGAGACACTGAGTTCCTGGTTTACAACTTTGAAGGAGTACCGACATGTTTTGCAAATTACACCGAAATCAGGCACTAGCCCGGGTCACATCGTAAATTTGGTTTTATTCAATGAGTTGAGCAAACACATTATTGTGATATAAAGAATATGATAAGTTAACTAATACCTTATGCGTGAATACCCATAATAACTGCGATCTAATGCCCCATCTTGAGTAATAATTTTTTGTTTCATAAAATCTGGGTGCGGGACACTCCCACCGAACATCATTTTTGGCATTTGAATTTTTTTTTCTTGTATTATATAAATAATAAATAAATAATTTGATAGTGTCCCAGACAGAACATAGGCTGAAGATCATGCCTAAATTAATTCAGATTTATTGAACAGTACATTCAATCATTTATTGCCCCGGACACGTAAAAATGGCCCTCCTGAGAAATGCCCGTATGTACACCCAGCTGCAAAGTGTATGGGCACTTTATGAATGAATGTCATTTATAACGTGTCCATGCAATTTTGCAGCTCGCTGTATGTATGCACTTCACACATTTCACTAAATAAGTGATAATAATAAAATACACGAGTAGGAAGGAGAATACTGGAAACGTAGTGGCACCAGTGACTGACAGGAACCTATAACTGACACTTTATAATTTTTTATCCAAGAAAATAAGGGATGTGTAGCTGCACAGTGTTGCCATACCAAGAAATCGGCGTGCAATCCTTGTTTTCTTGGATAAAAATTGATGCCGCGTACGGTGGCATAAAAACTCAAATACACTGGATTGGCTGGTGGTTTTTGAGTTTTTATGCCAAAACAAAACTCCTACAGGTCGTAAGGTGGTATGCTCGACGCGGTCCCAGTACATGTCATCTTAAAACTTAAGTCAGTATCAATAGAGGTGACAGCAGGGTGTCATCTATTGGGCATTAGCATGTCGAGCACTATAGTACCACCACCTTACACAGTTAATCATAATGTTCAATCATATGTGCTTGTCAAACGTGCTCGATCGCCTCGGGACCACTAAACCTGCTTCATAATCACGTTCTACTGCAACCGCCATCATCCCAAGAGTATCCACGTAATACATACACTGCACGATTGGCTCTAATTCGTGAGTGACACCGCTGAACTAGCACCATTCTTAGTGCCCGTAAGGCCCGTCCTTTGAAATACCTATATTAGAGATGGGCCGAATATTCGGTAATTATTTGGTGTTCGGCATATTTTTCAATGTTCGTATTCGGCCGAATAGTTCGGTTCGAACTGCCTAATATTTACCGAATAAACAAATTCTTTTTTAAGGGCGTCCGCTAGCTGGCTCATATGCACTTCGCTATGATGCATGAGACGGTTCCATTTCTTTTCATAAACACTCCTGGCCGGTCCAGAGAACAAGGGTCAAAAACATGTGCGAAGTGTATGTAGATCGCGGACCTGTATGAACTTGTTGTCAGCATTTTAGGCAGTTTTAGCCCAACCGAATATTCGGTTCGGTACGATCTGAACTCTGATTTGTATTCGGCAAAGTCCATATTCGGCCCATCTGTCACGTGACACACTCACGAATTCGAGCCAATCGTGCAGTGTTGTCAATGCATCCAGTGTGATTACCGTGACGCTGCCTCATGCACGCCGCGTACCTACACGTCGTCAGAGCATCGTCAGATCCATGAGCAGAAAACGGAGACGTCGTTAGACTGCTCCCATCTTTTAGGGAATGAATTTAGTATAAATAATTCTGTATGATCCATTTTGCCGCTTTCGTCTGGTTGAAACACATCAAATATAAACACAAAAAAGTAATAAGTAGATTTGCTTCAATTCGTATGGAGAATCTATCGAAAGTGACCTGTTTATATTGCTCTTAAATGTATTTACGTAAGTCCGGCACGGGTTAGGCTTTAGTACGCACTGGTGTGAGTTTACCCTGAAAGCGTGGGAGGAATGATATTGCTGGCGTGGGCAGAATAAATGCTTTCTGAGATGACATTTAGCAAATAGTGATACTATTTAAGTCAATAAATCACGTAATTGATACATTTAGGTATCAGATGGTAATATAAATTCAAAACCTCATTTATTATATACTAAGGATTATAAAACTAATATTAACTATAATTAAAATAACTAAAGCTAAATATTAAAAATACCTATCAAAATTTTGCGGCCTTGGTAGGGTGCCCATCACGCCGGCAGTGTTCCCGCGCTGGATTGCTATGGCCAATCTTTGCGCGAGAAAGCTGCCTGCGCGAGGGTCACCTGTGGCTGATGGTAATTGTTCTAGTGAAATGAGATATATATTAGGATTCGATTATTTAAAATAAATAACACTTCACACATTCTCTTTCCTACTTAATTATTACAATTAGTTGGAAAAACTGCATTCTCACCTCTATTAAAACTTTGTGAACTGGTATTTCGCTACCGTCAACCTTAACCATTTTAATTAATCTCGGGCAATCAAATTCTTGAAACTTTCATTACCGTACAGAACGTCAACCGGGGTGAATAGGGATGGCTGGGGTGAATAGGCACTAAACTTAAAACGTAATATACCTGACATTTTATTAATAACTACCCACACGAATTGTATTATACAAAATCTACTATTATTTTCAATAGAATGATACAATTTGTGTGGTCATTTTTTTAAGAAATTGTCAGGTAAATAACATTTTAGGTTTCGTCCCTATTCACCCCAGCCATCCTTATTCACCCCGGTTGACGGTACTGAAATGTACAGGTGTTTGATTGCCCGAGATTAATTAAAATGGTTAAGTTACTGTATTGTTTTAATTAGTAATCACATCCACTATTAAGTTAGGTAAGAGTTAATTATAACTTTCAAGTTGTTTGATTTAGGCATTATATCCAGGTTACAATATTATTAATTTCGTTCTCAAAGGTAGATCACCAGAAGTCAAAACCTTAGGACGCATTCGGAATCGTAAAACGATAACCATTTCTTTTCAATATACTACCAATATGCCGGACGTTAGAAACGCGTAATTACCTAATAATGCAGTAACATTTATCAAATTTTATCAATCGCGTATTTTTAAATAGAGTTAAGCCATTTTTAGGGTTCCGTACCTCAAAAGGAAAAAACGGACCCTTATTGTATCACTCGTGCGTCTGTCTGTCTGTCCGTCTGTCCGACCATCCCCCCCCCTTTATCTCCGAAACTACTATAAATGTGCAGTCAAGCGTGAGTCGGACTTAATTACTTAGTTTTTGATCCGATCCCTACGGGGTTTTTAAAGACATTTCATTCACGTTCCACATAAAAAAATACATTGTTAAAAAATGGGTAATGTATGCAACCCTTGGAACGCGAGTCCGACTCGCAATTGACCGGTTTTTTTAATTGCGCGCCCCTACAAATAATATACGCTCACATCTTTAGTACCTAGTCTTATTGACGCACGACCGACGCATGCATACATACAGAATTAAAGTTGGTATTTTCTGTCTACTCCATGAGGAATGCTTTTACTCTTCGGTATGTATTCAATTTTATTTAGAATGCTTGAAGCAGTATTCGAATCCAACGAAAGTAACCGAATTTTTGTGACATTTCGTGACCTGGCTTAAATTAGGCCACTTTTATGAACAGTGGCGATGTTAAAGGCGATCTGTCATGTTTTATTATTCGAAATGCACAACGTCATAGGAAGTTGAAGTGGAGGTTATCATGGCTAAAGCTTCACTTTACAATTTGCGAAGTCACGATCTGCCATTAATAATAATGAGCGGGCGCAGTTCATTTGCGAAAATTAAATGACAAGTCATTCGCTTGGTTGACTAACTTTTTACATAATGTTATTGCAGTTACAGCCGCCTTCTGTATTAATTACGGGTTATTAACACTAAGCGCCACTTGCACCATTCCACTAACCCGGGGTTAAGGATGACTAACGTTAGACCGGGCCGTGGCCGGAGTTTCCAGAGCATGGTTTTCTATGGAAAGCATCATGTGATCGCCTGTCATGTCATAGAGTAACGCCGGAAGCTCCGACCCGGACACGGCTTTGACACTGGGTTACCGGTTTAAGCGCTTAACCCCGGATTAGCGGGATGGTGCAAGTGGCGCTTAGAGGCTGATTCGTCGTCGTATCAAAATAATAATATATGAAAACCTTTTCAAATTTTCAAAACTAAATCGTTCTCTGAGTTAACAGAATTTTTTTAGCCACCCTTTCCGTTTTCAAACCATCAATCCATCCATCCATTCATCCATACATTCATCCATCCATCTATCCATCCATCCATCCATCCATCCATCCACATTTGTCCATCCATCCATCCATCCATCCATCCATCCACATCCGTCCATCCATCCATCCATCCATGAATCCATCCAACCATGCATCTTTCCGTTTTCGTGTGGCTAGAATCACGCCATATCTACCTACTAATTAACCTGCTCGCGACGCAACGTCGATTTATCATCTATCGTAAAACTGGTCGGAATATTCCTGCTTAGCCTGGTTTTAATTTTGCATTGCATATTAGCCCGATTTTATTGTTTTCATATATTTTAATTAACTTGCACACCGGTTAAGCCCAGAGAGTTGTCACGTTTCCAGTACAAATGCAGGGTTAAGAGACTTAGCCTGATTATTGTGTGCGGAAACTAATTTTTTAGGATCAAACGAGTGATTTGCTAAATGAAGCAACAACTAAATATTGGTTTGCAATAAGTATGCATGCAAAATGAATTTCAGTATTCGTTTTATGGTTCCCAGTTACGTTTTTTATACTCGTATAGATATTGCACGTAATATAGAGTTAACTGCCGAAAGGAAATGATGTGATGTGTTTGAAAGGTCTAAAATAATGACATATGCAAACTGTGCAAAGGATCGGCAAATAAAAGAAGGTTTTACGACTCGTCACACGTTAGCGACAGAAACAAGGGATCATCCATGTTGATGAATTGAGATTGGATACAAAAGCATTAATTTTCCTTAACAATACTTATTTCATTGTGAATTTCATTCGTAAACGCTTCGCGTAATTTGTCTTTCATTTATTAACCTCCTAAGTCCCTGCGTACAATTTTTTGTAGATATTCCAAAATCTATTTTGAACTTTTATTGTGTAACTAAGGGTTCCAATTTCAAAAACAAAACAATTGCTTCTGGGTCTCAGGAGGTTAATTATGTACCTATTTATTTATCAATTGTATTTTTATAAATTGCTCTATGATATTTTAAATGTACCTAATGATTATATCCACTCGTCAATGATGATACCAACTCCATAAACATTCACGGTTTCATCTATTAAATAAATATAGAATAATAAAATAAATAAATAATTCAATACAAAATAAAATTCCAAACTCATTTTTAAATTTCTAAATCGTATATATATCTTATCTAAACAGGTGACGGAAGAGAATATTTAATGTGTTAAGTTCACCATTAGTCGGTAAGTACTTTTTATATGGGTACAAAATTATATAACAATTAAATATTTCCACGTACTGAACCACCATTTAACCGCATTGACTGTAAGTTATTACTTATGCAAAAAAAAGGATGAAATAACAATTTTATTGATTTCCGAATTTAAACTGTCATGAGTCATACTTACATCAAGCTAATTTTACGGTTTTATTTTTGTTATGGATAGGGTACCTAAGGGGTCATCCATTAATTACGTCACACGAGTTTCAAGGTTTTTTGACCCCTCCGCCCCTCCTTGTCACACTTGGTCACATTTGGCAAACCCCTCCCCCCCCTGGTGTGACGTCACATTTTTTCAACGAAATCAGCAAATCGAATTAAGTATTATTAATTTTTTGTCAAAATATTAGTAAATTTATAACCAAAAACTGATTATGAAAAAAAAATAAACTAATAAAAACGATTATCGTTCCAAAAAATTGTTTTTGAACTGTACAGTAAATAAAATGATTAAAATAAAATTTTGGTTACTGATGAAGTTAAAGTGACGTCACAAAGTTTGTGACTCCCCTCTCCCCCTTGTCACAACATGTCACATTTTCTTGACCCCCCCCCCCCAACGTGTGATGTAATTAATGGATGACCCCTATGAGAATATTTACCTAGTGATAAATTATTTACCAATTTTAGTGTTTAGGTACACAAATTAATCTAGTGATCTTTATATACTTTGGTTATACCTACTTATTGAGCCTATTCACAATTTTGAATTGTCCTTCTAGGATATTTTGCATGGGCAGTCCCAACCTTTATAATATATTAGTGATAAACGGCATTCACAATAAAATGACATTTAATTTGCCGACTTAATTTTATCTAATAATAAAACTTAACCTGGAAGAAAAAACAGGACACTGAAAAGCTAATATATAAAATACAGGCTAGTAGGTAATCCAATCCTGATAGATGATATGATCCGTTAGATACCTTTCTAAAAACATTTTCTAGATTTTATATTTTCTATTCTATCGAACAGATTTATCGATAGAAGGAAAAATTACGGCTGTGGCAATAGAAATCGCCACAGAAAGAAATATTTCCGGAAAAACATCCGACAATACGGAATTAAGTTTACCTTTGTCTGATCCGCCTCATATTAGTCCGATCCGCCTCATACTCTATAAAAGGAAATGTTAACGTAACACCAAAAATGCGGCATTCGAAGTTCTCAAATTGATCTCATTTTAACATCACTTGCACACATTTCGTTGGTAATTATAGGTCTAACTAATGGTAAATTTGTCATTGTATCAATGAAATCGTCTATTTTAACTTTCAATGTATCTTGCTTCATAAATATACTGCGTCCATACAATGGCGATACGTTGTGGCCAGCTTACCAGCATTTGAGTGGTTTGAGACATGCATTTGGAAAAGGCGCAATGTGAACATAAAAGCGCACTCATGTGGACATACCCTTAGGGCATCAAAAAGTATCGCACTGGCAGGTCAGTCTATTCAGAACAGACGCGGTCGTAAGCATACATGCGACAATAAAATACCCATACGCCTCCTTATAAATTTATAGGTACGTTTACTACGTTCACGTTTTGGTGAACAAATTAGTTACATTCATTTTCAGTTGTGTTATATAACTATTCATAGATTTGGGGTGTCTTGCAAAAACTTAGGCACTGATGCGAATTAGCACGCGAGCGCTAAGCGAATCCGTATCCAATATGAAGACCGCCTTATAGTTAGAGAAGGAGGAAGAATAGAGAAGAGATTGGTTGGAAGCTCTAGATGTTATATTATACTTTGGCGAATTCGTGTGGTGCTTTCAGAAATAATCATTGACAGGAGTGACACACTAAAGCCTTAAAACAGAAAAGAAATTTGAACAAAATGTATTTATATCCAATGCCGACGAAGAAAATTAGGATAGAAACCAACAGATCATAATAGGTCGCATGGAAAATTTTACAGCTATCCTTTTAACCACCATAGACTGATATATAAGACATACAATATCCAGCTCATTTTGCCGCAGTCTGATAGTTAAGACAAAACTTCGTGTAACCGTGTACCGGCAGCGACGCGAGCACGCTCGATGAAAAATTCTAAGCGCCACTTGCACCATCCAACTCAACCGGGGTTAACCGATTAAACCGTTAACCCAGTGTCAAATTGTACTAGTAAGCATGGTGTAACTCCAGGATTAACCGGTTAACCCCGGGTTAGTGAATGATGCAAGTGGCCCTATGCGGTTAAAAGGTTTAAAGATTTTGAAGATGATGATTGATGATCGTGATGATATGCGATGCGACGATCACATCAATAATGAGATTTTTTTTATTAATTATTGTTACTTGCCTATAACAAAATTGGGCAAATACTTAATTTACTTTTATTAAGATTCTACTTAAACTGCCCGATTCGAAATTTAAGATACCTACGTCAATTAATAATTATAGATCTAGAAACGATATGGATTCGATGTGTCAGTGTCAAAAGTGACGTTTTTGTTTGAAGAAACGTCACATTTGACACTGACATCTCTAATCCATATCGTTTCTAGATCTATCAACTGACGTATCTTAAAGTTCGAATCGGGCCGAAACGCAATTTCTACGTAAGGGCTTACGTGGATTATCTGAAAAGGGCACGTATTTCTGGTAATATTGCTTATACGTGAAGACTGAAGTTACGTTGCGTGCGAAGGTAACTTTTGTAAAACATATGGAACCAGAACAAAACTTTTATATACTGATTACAGAGTTAGGTACCTGCCTATTGGCTAACAATATAATTCTGGTACCTAGATTAGAAGTATTGGGTATTAGAAGTATTGAAAGCTTGTTATTTCGAGTTGTGAAATGAATGACTACACTGTATCATGTTACGAATACATCACGTACTAAGGTAGTCACGTCAAGACGTATAGGCATTTATTTAAATAACTTATTAAACTTAATAATAACGAAAAAATGTTTAAAGAAATTCATCATCATCATCATCAGCCCTTTATCGCCCACTGCTGAGCATAGGCCTCTCTTCTAGTACGCCACTTGTCTCGGTCCTGAGCTAATCTCATCCAGAAGAGACCCGCAATTTTCCGGATGTCGTCCACCCAACGAGCCAACGGACGCCAGGCGCTTCTTTCATTTGTAAGCGGCCACCATTCTGTTAACATTTTAGTCCACCTGCCATCACTTATCCTAGCAACATGTCCCGCCCAATTCCATTTTAGTTTAGTAATGACGAAACCCACGTCATGCACCTTTTAAAGAAATTATACACAAATAAGTAAAGAAAGTTTTTTGCTAATACTAAAAACCGGCCAAGAAGTATACCAAGCCTTGCTCAATTACTCAGTAGGTAGGTAGGTCCTATTCCTATTCCTTTTGAAAGAGCTAACAACGACACCTCACACTACCGGGTTGAATCGAAAAAAATGAACCCCACTTTTATTTTTATTTTATTTAATATTCATGCCAAATTGTGACTTCCTAGAACTAACGGTTAGTGAGCTAGGCCGCATACGGACAGACAGACAGGAAGACAGTGGTGAAAGGAACAGTTTTGAATGATTCACTGTTAGTTTCACTAGACTTATATCGACCCGACCGGGATATGGACCGTGACCATACTTATATTATGGTGAAATTATATATGTATAAGGGTTCCTAGTTAACTACGAAATCCAAAACACGGGACACCGAGAAAAAGCTCGACTTTGACGCTCTATTTTGGTTATTGTATTTTATGCGTTTTCATTTAGAGTTAGACAATTGATCCTTACAAAACAAAGATAACTTACGACACTATGTATATTACTTACAAAAAGCCGTGAAATAATAGGCACAGTTAGATTGCTCTACGGATAGGAAGTCGCGAATCATGCATTGAACCATTACTTTCCGCATATCGCAACTAGTTAACGTCTCATCACGGAATATCTGCTGGGGTCCCGGGGAACGCTGTGACGAGAGATGAGAAATTACTACTCACGTGAGAAATGAGATATTCTACACGTTCGGATAGCTACCTACTAGAATTAACACGACGGAAAATATTTTACGACAGAAAATGAGTAAGTAGTTTCTCGTAGATAATCTTTTGTTTCATGTCGTCTCGATTTCATTTAATTTATCATAAATTGAAATAAAAACTGCCGGGGCGCAATAGACAAAGATTTGGATGATAATTGACTTCGAATAGTTCGAATACGGTACGTACCACTACCAGTGTTGGCCAAACGTTAATTGCAATTGACCATTAACCATTACAAATTGAAGCGTAAACGGTAAGGGACGGTTACAGTAGACGGTTCAACTTGTACTGGTTAATGGTCAAGAATTTTCAATTGCATTAAGGTTTCGGCCAACACTGACCACTACTATGATATGAATATGAGTCAGCCGTAAAAGACAAGTGAGTAATAAAGAGTGTTAATCAAAGTGAAATGTGGCTTGTCATCATTCTCGTATAATACGAGTAGACGGCAGACATACAAACGAAATCGAAACGCATAGTCTATAAAAGCGTGCAATTTTATGTGGAGATTTTAAGAGTCTCTTACTTATACCTACCCCAGCTAAATAAAGATTCTTATGTTAGGAATATCTTATCATATATTATATATATGTATAACTTTTCAGTTATCATTAGCCTTTCGAAAGGGCGGGTCACGTTCGACATATGTACTAAAATAAATATTGGCAATCGCCTTGGAATTTTTTATTAGCAAAAGTAAATCGACCTCGAAAATCCAATTTGCTCTTGGAACATTTTATTAGCTATCGTTGGCCTAATAAAAATGTAGAAACAAGTAGGTGAAACGTAATGCTTTAGTACATCGGATATATATAGAGGTTAAACCACAATAAAAGCGCGCAAAAGTTTTTTTGCAGTAATCGCGAAGCGTCTGGTTGACGTAGGTAACTGGTGACCGAAGAGCTGGCGGCTACCTCACAGAACGTATCAGCATTGCGAATTGCGATACCAGGAAATGCCGCGAGCAGCATCCTTGGTGCTTGATGCCTCAAGGGCCTATTTTAGATTTAAGCTAGTAGTTTAGGTTTAAGCTAGATTCGCGATAGACCCTATCGCGAATTTATTTTATTACCTTTATTTACCGACGTTTCGACACAGGTTCAACTTTTTCATATGTTTTCCGTCGGGTAGTTGCTCAAATCTCTGTTGTGACATTTTGCTGGGACATCGACATCAGTTAGCCGCGACCATGACCAGTGAAACCTGTGTCGAAACGTCGGTAAATAAAGCTAAGTAATGAAATAAATTCGCGATAGACCCGGATATAAATGTGAGTTAATATGTGTTGAAAACGCGAAAGTTTTAAATATTATATTTTAGTAGTTGTATTGTAGTACCTCTGTATATTTAATAATGTAAATAAACGTTTTTTACTCATATAGAATTAAGTAAAAAAATACTAGCCAATACTCATTAGTAGTAACTTTAAATAGGATTCTATTCGTATAATTTTAGTTGAATGCAATATACAGTGCATCAAGTTCACGTTACCAATAACGATCAAAGTGATTAGGGAGCTTGAAACCAATTTTAGACACGATATTTCGTGTTAGACTGTAGTTTCATGTAGTACATTACACTACATTTAATCTTATTGATTCTCTGTACCCAAATCGATTTCTATACTTACCTATTTTCAGAGAATAGATAGTTGATATCTAAGGTTATCATTTTACATCAACATTTCAAATATATCAATGGTTTTTTGTATTAAGCTGCAAATAAGCAGCATTATTTTACTTTGTAATTCATAAAGCGGCAAATTTTGAAACTACCTAAAGTTACGATAATGACAGAGATCGCTTCATAAGACCTCCTAATTCTTATTATATTCGTCCCAATTGGAACAATGCTTATGTTAGAATTAATGTCACAGCGATACGATGCCATGCCATTCGCAGATGGGCATGCAAGCGCAATATGATAATAAGCGGTTATTATTTTATTGCGCTTGCGGCAGTTACCCATTTGCCGCTTGTGTGGCATGTGTGCGGGAAATTAGTACATTCTGTGCCTTTGTGTGTCAATAAAGCATGCCCTTTCAGCACATAATGTACATTGAGTATGATATATGAGTGAATTGCAAAAAAAATTACGTAATTAAGCGCAGGCAAGAAGCTATGATTAGTCTTAACTTAATTGATTCATTTGTGTTACGAAAATTAACTATGTAAATTGTATTGTATTTAGTGTACTTAATTCGTACACATATAAGTCTATAGCATACGCTAACACACTTTCATGCATCTACCTTAAATAGAAATGGCTTAATTGTGGTAACACAATGGAATAAATAAAATTAACTATGCAGGTGCTTAAATTTTTGCAATTCATTCATATCCTTACACATAAACGTGTTTTGCGTCAGTCGTCTGGGTGCTAATTTATTATAGATACCTGTTAAAAAATCACCGTTATTATCCGATGTATGTCGCACGACGCCGCCTTCAATGCCCTAGGGTTGGAGAACTGACATAACGTATTAGTCCTTTGTAACCTGGGAGCGCCTTAAAGGCAATACACTAATGGCTGCTCTTTCATCGATAGAGCTTTCAATGGAAAATACAGTGTCATGTTTGCTTCCTTTTCATAAGTTTCTATTTGTTCCGAAGCATGCAAGGAAATTCAAGAGAGTAAAAAGTGGTAGTGTCAAAATCGTTCTGGAAAACGGTAGGGCTAAGATGGTCGGGTTTTTTATCATCTGTCATCATTCCTGTCACGTTCTAACAAGTATGTACGTGCGAAAGTGACGCTGACGCATGATATGACAAGTAATAAAAATGCGACCATGATACCTGGCGTACCTACTTACTTCCTCCGGGCAATTTATAATAGTTGATGGCTGCTATTTAACTGACCACCAGATTTAGTAAATTTTAATACCAAAAAAATCTACTTTACCACCCTAAAATAATAAATGATCACCAAAATTATAACACCATTTTAATATGAAATGATTACCAATTTTATTACATTTTACTATCCTATTAAAGGAAATGACACAAAACTAATCATTATTAACCCAAAACTTGTGAATGATTACCAAATTTCAAACCCCATTTTAATGTGAAATGATAACCAAATTTTTACATCATGCTATCCAATTAAATAAAATGACACCAAAATAATCATTGTGAACCCAAAAATAGTAAATGACCACCAAAATTAGAACTCCATTTTAATTAAAAATGTGCAAATATTTAATCTATTAAATTAATTAATCCACTTCGTCACCTTTTTCTAGTAGCATTTCATTTCCGTAACAGTCGCAGTTCTAACCTAACACACTTTTCTAGTAGCATTTCGTTTCTGTAAGGGTCGCAGTTCAAACCTAACCTAACCCACTTTTCTGGTAGCATTTCTTTTCTATAAGGGTTGCAGTTCTAACGTTCTAACCTAACCTAACCCACTTTTCTAGTAGCATTTCGTTTCTGTAAGGGTCGCAGTTCAAACCTAACCTAACCCACTTTTCTAGTAGCATTTCTTTTCTGTAAGGGTCGCAGTTCAAAGCTAACCTAACCTAATTTTCTAGTAACATTTCGTTTCTGTAAGGGTTGGAGTTCTAACCTAACCCACTTTTCTAGTAGCATTTCGTTTCTGTAAGGGTCGGAGTTCTAACCTAACCTAACCCACTTTTCTAGTAGCATTTCGTTTTTGTAAGGGTCGCAGTTCAAAACTAATCTAACCCACTTTTCTAGTAGCGTTTAGTTTCTGTAAGGGTCGCAGTTCCCACCTAACCTAACCCACTTTTCTAGTAGTATTTCGTTTCTGTAAGGATCGCAGTTCAAACCTAACCTAACCCACTTTTTATTAGCATTTCCTTTCTGTAAGGGTAGCAGTTCTAACCTAACCTAACCCACTTATCTGATAGCAGTTCGGTTCTGTGAGCATCGCAATTCTAACCTAACCCACTTTTATAGTAGCATTTCGTTTCTGTAAAGGTCGCAGTTCAATCCTAACCTAAACCTACTTTTCCAGTAACATTTCGTTTCTGTAAGAGTCGCAGTGCTAACCTAACCCACTTATCTGATAGCAGTTCAAACCTAAGCTAACCTACTTTTCTAGTAGCATTCAGTATGCTACTAGAGAAGTAGGTTAGGTTAGGTAAGTATGCGGTGCGGTGTACGGGGGGTTGAGCGGGAGGGGCTAGTAATTTTGGTATCATTTTACTTTATTTGGTAATATGTATACATTTTTTGGTAATCATAGTGGTTTATTTAGGTGAAAATATCGCATTAATTTGGTCTTCAAGATTTGGTGATCATTAATGATTTTTGGTGATCATTCAATATATTTGGTATTTGAATACAATTTGAAGTGCAGTCGTTATTAAAATGGTGGTACTTTTGTAATTTTAGGCCTTATTTTTTTGGTGGTCAGTAATTTTTTTGGTACGACAGATTTCTTTATTTAGGGTACCAAAGTATTTTTTGGTGGTCATTATATTTGTAGCCATAGTTGATGACTTGGCTTTTATATAAGACGATTTTAACATGCCTAAAAGGGTACTGCAAGAAAATTAGACTTGGAAGTCCATTTATTTTGATGTCCACTGAAATGGCGCATAACCTATTCTTTGTTTTATTTAAGTAAAAATTGGTCCGCAGTTGTTTGTGTGTATGTTATGTAGTTGTAAGTACGGTTTTCGAACAAGTATAGTGAGGTAACAACATGTTATTTAAACACCTATTTTTCACTAGCTCGACTATGGCGCGTCCCTTAAATACAGGTTATTTTCTTTAATATTTAATGGCACTTTGTGGGTTATTAACACAATGTTTACTTGTACCTTCATCCTTTTATACAAAGGTCCTTTTTAGATAAGCGTCGACCATGACGATCGTAAACATGCAACTTATTCATTATGATTTTTATCATCGAATAATTTTATAAATAACTTTATTTCGGCCATAATGACGATGGTGTTTAACGCTTGCTCAACAACGTAAACGCTTTAAAAAGCATTTATTAGGTATTCGTGCTAGCAGAAGGATTTGGTACTGAATTACTAAGGAAAAGGCATAAATTTAATCGTAGTAGATTTTTCTGTAAAATATGGACGCTTTTTTCATCAAGCTTTTGATGTTTAAAAGTATGTTTAGGTGTATTTAGGGTTGGTTGTAGTATACCGCTGACCCTACACTCTTAGCCGCCGGGACCTAAAAGTTTTTGAGTGGGTACCACGGATCGGGCACACAGTTTAAAATTTCCAAAAAAGACTATAAAATCTTGATTTTATAATCTGTGATATTAATATTGATATTGTGTTTCTTTAAGAGATCGTTCTTTAACCATCTGTTGTCTGTCTCTATCATTAATCAATTGTTTTTCTTTAAGCTGTATCTTTTACTGAGGTGTTCCAATAAAGAGTATTCTATTTATCTATTGATGTGTTACCATTGTGCATGCCAGTCGTATTATTAGGCATCTCGTACGCACTTATTAGTGTCCGCGAGATAAACTGAAAGTCCTGTCAAGGTTGCACCATCAAGTCCAAAACTTTGACATATTAGTCAAATCTGAATCTCTGGGTCAACGTTACTCTTTCTCAAAATCCAGGAAAAGTATTAAAAAATACAGACATATTAAGTTAACAAATAGCGTTAAAGATTACCTAAACGCGACCAAACGTTACACACAACCTTCTATTCAGCCACCGTTGGACTAAATATTCTTAGAAGAATTTCATCAAGATAAGCCTTCCATGAATGGGAAATAGGAGTGTCGGATAAAGCCGATATTTTCTCTACGAAAATATTACGGACATCGCGGTATTTTGCCCAAACATGCCGAAAACCCCAAAAGTAAGTGCCAGATAAGGACCAGGAATAGACTAGTGTTGTAAGACCTCGAGTCTTTAATGTATTAAAGAGATGTCCTTTAAGACATTATTCATTTATTGTCAAAGCTTAAACTTAAACTTTTTAAACTCTAGTCTAGTCTAGTCTAAAGAAGGCTAAGCATAATTATTTTCTACAATTTATAAAGTACGTTTTCTAAACACAGAATTACATTTTAATGCGCAATCTTTCGAAGGCACGAATATTCTTTCCTTTTTTTATTTAAGACTAACCTCCAAAATTAATGACGGAGTCTTTATTAAAGGAAGTCCTTTTGATTCGCGTTTAGCAAACACTCAATATAAAGATTTGAGTTACTTACAACTTAAAGGACTCGAATTTTTTAAGAGCTGCTTTGTAGTCGAGATTCTCAAATTAAAGGATGACTCGTGACGCTAGACCGGGCCATCCCCGGGCCGAGGCGTCCGACATGTCATTTTCTATAACGGCTGATCGGTGATCACGTGGTAATTTCCATAGAAAACTTAAGCTCCGGTAGCTCCGGCCCGGCCACAGCCCGGTCTAACGTGAGTCATCCTAAAGACTTGTAAGTCTCAAGTTCTTACCAACACTCAACACTAAGCAGGAATATGATCTTATTTACACGCCCGGATTTTGATCATACGCCGCGTAAACGTAATACAATTTACCTTTGGCGATTAGATATGAATATTGAATGAGCCTTTACATTTTTCATGGCAATATCACGCTGCTTTTCGCATGATTAAATTGTTATATCGATTTACATACAGGTAAAATAATATTTATTGAGTTTGATTAGATTTAACGCTTCTATGGAGCGAATTTGTGTCAACGAAATCGAATCTTTTTACTTTTCAAACCTTATTTGATGAGAAATCAAGATATACAATTTGCCAATATACCTGCGAGCAGCAATGATAATAATGATATGCAAGGGTTTCTGGTTTTCTTTTATAGTAGGAAAGGAACAAAATTGGAATAAAAATGTTTGGTTATATATTGTTATAAGAAAAATCATTTATTTACATACAAGATATATACTTACAGTGGTACTACTAAATGAAATTAATAACTTAGCTTAAATCTAAAATAGGCTCCTGAGGCATTATACCAAGGATGCTGGCAGCATAATCGTAATGCTGATACCTGCTTACCTTATAGCACTGAGTTACCTCGACCAGACGCTTCGCGATTTCTGCGAACAACTTGAGCGCGCTGGGACCCCATGCACCTAGAGTTTGTTATTGATAACTATTTCAAATGTATCTCAAATGTGAACACTCACACAAAGACCATAGATATAAAGTTAAGAAAAAATGCTTATATTGTATAAGCTCGTAAGATGTCACCCTATCTCGAGCGCAAATCGAATGAACTTGATAATTTACAATAATAATAAAGTAAACGTAGCTACTAGTGCTCGACATGCTAATTCCCAATAGATGACACCTTGCTGTCATGAGTGTCACCGCTATTGACAATGACTTAAGGTTCACTTCAAGATGACATGTACTGGGACCGCGTCGAGCACCAGTACGTTTACTACAAAGTTTTTTCCTCAACTCTTTCAAGGACTCGTTATACTTATCGAAGTTTTTCTGGGAACAAGTTATTAGCGACAAATTAAGGACATGTAATGAGGGCAAACGGAATGGAAGGGAGTTATTAGCATCAGCTGGATAGGAGACGAAGGGGAGAAAACTGTAAAAGATCCTCCTCCTCCTTGCTTCGTTCTCCTCATCGTGACCTCCTAGTGGAGCACATGGTTCCGGATCGCAGATTTCCAGCCTATCTGATCCCTTGCGACTTCTAAGGCATCATGGACCTTCATGGATAGCGATTTGCTAACCTGGTCGGCCCATTGCGTTGTACTGCGGCCCCTTCTCCTTCCTTCCACCGAACCTGTGACCATTAGGTTTTCCAGGTTGTCTCCAGTCTTCCTGGCTATGTCCGAAGAATTCAAGTACTCTCCGGAGAAATGTGGCTGAAAGCCTGGTGTTTCCCAATATGATAGTGGTGCCCAGTATAATAGGTACCTAGTTAACATCTTGTGGGCATGTAGGTAATGACTTATCCAAAAAAAAGTAGTACCCTTTCATGTGGACCAGGGTTAAATAAGAAAATTTACTTTTATAGCCCTTAACTTTTGGGTGTGTCCACAGGAATACCTGAACATGGTTTTGACTTGACCAAAATTGATCATTTTCTATACTAGATTTTGTTAAAAAATATACAGAGGCACGCGGTAGTCAATCATAACTCATATGTTTTCTAGATATCTTTTTGTGTCTTTTTATCGTGCACAAATAATTTAACATGAGAACCAATAGATCCCGTGCTACGTGTTGGATGGTCTGCCATCTCATGACTTTTGAATCGAAAGCGAAAACAATTCACGCTTCTAAGCAGTGCTGCCCCCTACTCTTCACGCTGGCTCTATTTCGCATAGTAGGGTCTGCGATCTAGTGGCTAAAATCTAAAAATGTAAACTTGACCCGGCCAATAAATAGGGGGCTTCTGTGCTGCCGTTTACAGTTCATGCACGCTCACTATAGAAGCTTCTAGCATTTTTTTAGAATGACCTGCTATTTTGGCTAGCAACGATACCAATATCACCAATATCACAGGATGGGTGACGGTTCGTTGCGTACCCAATCTCCCAGAAAGGAAGTTATTCAGCAGAAATACACTAAAATCCAAGTAAACTCGGTTGGGCGTGTCGAGGCGATTTTAAATCGGTTTGTCATCACCTTGGGTGCTTTTGTCACGCCCCCTAATTGATCTACCATGAGAATCAGCAAATAAGGTGCTAGCGTGTGAAGTGTAGCGTTTTTCATAGCATGGTAAAGGTGTAATGATACATTATTATTATTTTGAACTAGTTGTTTTATTTATTTATATGGATCCCTCTCTGGGTGAAGGCCTCCTCCAGTTTTTTCCATCTTTCTCTGTCTTCTCCTGTCTCCATCCAATGTTTTCCGGCTATTTGGGTAATGTCTTCGGACCAGCGTTTCTTCGGCCTGCCGGAGGGGCGTTTTCCGTGTGGTCCCTTCCATTTTGTGGTTTGTATGGTCCATCTTTTGTCTGTCATGCGGGCTACATGGCCAGCCCAGTTCCACTTAAGCTTGAGAGCATAATATACATAAACATACTGAGTAAGTAAATACAGGGTCACAGTCGTCACAGATATATAGATACAAACGCTAATTCCAACAAAAGAAACAAAAACCTTTAGATCAATTAAATAAACCCCGATTCAACAAATTAGCTCGCTAAAAATGTTCGATTGCGTAATCTTTTTCGCAATATGTCTTCTCGGTTGCCTCTCCGGAAATTCTCTGTCACCTCACCCCCTTAGGGAAAGACTTAATGAAAAGGGAAGTTGCGGATATATTGGCATTCTTACAATCGGCTCTTATTGCGAGACAGTACGTAATTATTGGAACTGCCGAATTGCTTTGTAATTGAAGGCTTGAAGCTGACTCGCATAGCCATAGAGAAATAGAGTAAGAATAGAGTGCTCACTCCGTACATCAGTTTTGGTACCAAAATGACTATTATTTTCGCAGTCGACATCTAGCATCAAGTAGCGGAATTATAAGTACCGCTACTTGATACTAGAATTTATATAGTGTCGCGACTCACGAAAATTGTATTGAACATCAATTTACAACTAATATTAAAAGCAGAAGGCGTTGAAAATAGAGTTCCGGTTAATCCGGTTAATAGCTGAATATTGTTGAGCATTAGACTTTTCGGTCGTCGGAACATATATTGTAAAGTCAGTACTGATAATTCTGCTACTCGATGCTAGATGTCGACTACGAAAATAATGGTCGTTTTGGTACTGTAACAGATGTATGGAGTGAGCAATCTATGTTTTTTTTTCTCTATGGCATAGCGCACACTTTGCTATCTCTTTGGCTCGACACGACTGTGCGGACTGTGCCTGCTGAAAGGGAAGTTCAGTGTACAAATTAACAGTAAAGCGCACTTCGGACTTCACAGTAATGACAGGCAGGTTAATCTAGTGCTATCGCATTGGCGCCTATGTGGGGATAAGAACACCGACAAAGGAAAATGCGTCAAGATTTGATTAATACATCACTAGCGCTCCATTCTGCTACGTTAAGGTGACATTCGGATGGTCACTGCATATGCAGCTGAATTAAGAATGATTCACACTAGACCGGGCCGGGGCCGGGCCGGACCTACCGGCGCTTCGTTTTAGAAAGCACCACGCGACCACCGATCAGCCATCATAGAAAATGACATGAGGACGCCTCGGTTCGGGCTCGGCCCGGTCTAGTATGAGTAATTCTTTACTGTTACGGCATCACTGCTACGGCATCGGCGTGCGCGCAGTCACTGTAAAATTCCTTGATAAAATGAGTGTCGTTCGCTGCCACACATTGTATCAAGGAAAATGCCGCAATAGTAATCCCGCAACTGGAATGCATCTGCACTTCTGCAGTTGCCATCCGAATGTTACATTAAGAAATTCAGGGTAAAGTTACCGAGTCTTTCGCAAACAATTAAATTTGTGGAGCCAGATATAGACGCACCTTAAGATGTAGGTAATCAACCCGCACATCCGCGCCATATATTAGACGATAGTATCGCTACATTAAATTTCGCTTTATGCTTTTGCCGTTATGCATATTAACATTCCCATTAACTTGTTTGTCATAATCAGGTTAAATGATTTCTGATCTCAAAGAGATCTGAGATTAGGGAATTCTATTAAGTACAGATGTAGGTAAGACTAGTGCATTTATTTTCCATCGTATTTTCACGGAAACTTACGAACGTGTCTCGCTATTTCAGTCTGTCTCGGTACAAAAAGTACTGACATTGACTGAACTAGCATGACAAATACGAACGTTTCCGAGAAAATACGATGGAAAACAAGTATAAACTACATCTGTATGTAAAACAATAAAATTAATTTACGATATAATCCTACTTATTATTTTGTAATATTGGCTAAACGTGTAGGTAATACTCCTTATATTTTTTTAAATTTACCGTATTGAATAGAATAAATCATCATAATTAATCAAATAAAATCTTTAGCTATGTTTGACAGAAATTTTGAGTATTTACACTAAGATGCTTTTATTCCCGAAGATCAAGATATTTCTTAACGTTATTAGTAAGTTATTATCATATACAGGCAAACTGTTACAGATATCTAATTAAATGCTATATGTACCTGCGGTTACCTCGCACGCATATCAGCATTGCTATACAGCGATGAAATGCCGCCAGCATCCTTGGTACCATGCCTTAAGGGCCTATTTCTAGATTTAAGCTAGTTATTAAAACAATTATATTATGAAAATAAATAAATGACTATTTTATATGTAAGTACCTATCTGTAAGCCTATATGAAGTTGCGGTAAAAATAATAGGTACTCATACACCTGTGTTAACAGTCCATCAGAAATAGATTTTATTTTGGGTCGTAAATCTGAGCGAACGAATGTGATCGATCACTACTTTTGAATCATCTATCGCTACCGTCGAAACAAAGCTTATCCATTCGTAGATTATAAGTACCTACGTACATTCATGTTGTCTTAAGCTGTTTCAGCCAGGGATCGGATACGGGTATTTTTTTGTATAGGAACGAAAACGGTATTTTTTCGTTCTTTGTTAATTATTTCATTTCTAATAGAGCAATCTAATAATACGAAGTCGTTACCTACGAGTATGTAAATACACAACCGAGTCCTACATTTTGAGTACAAAATAATTCGAAAAATATGGTTATTTCAAAGTTTTTGCAAAAACCGGTTCAGATCCCTGGTTTCAGCGTGATCTAGGTAGGCACTTATTAAAATTTTACAGTAGGTGAGAGAATAATGATGATATGTATTAGTTTCCCGACTAATAATTACAGGTTACAGGGTAAAAACAAAAGCATGTTCAATCACGTGAGTTCCACAATTCCCATAATAACGGTAGAACAGTGGTTGTAAAACCAAAAGCTCGTAACGGAATGCATCTACATAAATTATATGGAAGCCATGTTGAAATGTTGATCGCTGACGTCATCAAAGCACTTGAGGCGGGCGCTATGGACAGAGCATTGAAAGCACTGTAAACGGAAAATCTATACTGATAATAATATCAGCGAACATAACAAACAATAGGTAGAAATCTCTACATGCATTCTGTTTAGATTTTACTAGCGACCCGCCCCGGCTTCGCACGGGTAGTTCAACCAATCTACACAAAACCTTTACAAATTATACACCTAAATCTTCCTCAAGAATCACTTTATTGATAGTGAAAACCGCATGAAAATCCGTTCAGGAGTTTTTAAGTTTTCTATTTTTCTATGTCAGTGACCTGAAATTACGTGATGCTTTCCATAGAAAACGAAGCGCCCGAAGCTCCGGTCGGACCCGGCGCGGGGTAACGTGAGTCATCCTTATTCGTTTTAACCCTAATTTACCACGACTCCAATAGTGAGAAAGTATACAAACGTGTAATAACTAAAAGGAAACATTTGGAGGAAAATTAGGCCGTTTTTCTAACAAAGATATTTACGTGAAGCTAGGAATGTGTTTGATGTTTCCAAATTAGGAAATATTCCTGTTAGCCTAAAAAGAATAGATGTTTCTTTCAAGGATTCGTAAATTTTGCTTTATTCGCGTTTAGATACCTCAAAATATCTCTAGTTTATTCAGTTTTATTATTCAAGGTTAGCAAAAGGCTATGGACATATTGAAAGGAAGTGACGAATATTTACTGCACCACATTTAGTACCTACATAAACTGAATAATTATTAATAATTAATGTTAACAGACAAATTACTTACAACCTTATTATACCTTTAATTAAAACAGAATTAAATAACTTACCTATAAAACTTGAAAACTAAATCTAAAAATAAATAACTAAAAATAAATACTAATAAAATTGAATAATTATACAGTCATGACAATAATTCCGTTTGCGACATGCAAACTAGAAGTATGCAAAGCACATGGATGATTAATATAAATATCCATGTCGGAAACAGTTTCATGTTGTCGAATTAAACAATGAATGAAGCACGAAGCGTCTCCATTTCACCAATCAACCAACCGTAACCATAATACCATATAATAAATAATACCTAATTACCGCCATGTGCCAGCCATATATATCCTTACCCTTATCCGAATTGAGCTTAGACTTAATATCGTCTTTAATGACTAACGAAATAAATTACGTTCTCGTGACAAATCTTTTGGTGTAATACAAAATTAAAACTAAAGTTAAAACTAGAAATAAAATAAAAATACAAACTATAAAATATACTTACCTACAAAAAACCAAACCAATTACAAAAAGAACACCCCGTCCAACAGGTCGGACTGCGGCATGGACCCCATGACACTGGCGGCGTTACCTCTCTGTATCGCAAGGGAAATACGTTGAGAGAGGTACGCGCCAGCCCTTTCCTTTTAACTTCATCTACTGTGAATTAACAAAGATTGGCACTTCTGTTTCTGATGTCTCATTTTACTGCCGGAACCATAAACGTTCATTCATAAAATCCCGGTGAGATTTGTAAGCACAATGGAACATTCCGTGATTTTTGCAATAAAGTTATATTTAGATCGTAAATTTATCCGTCTAGATACTCTAGATAGCAACCATTCAACCATTGTGTTAGTTCGCAGTTTGATTTACGGGGGGTATCCTTACGTCACAGATTCCAGATTACCTACTAGATGGAGTAGGTATATTAGATAACACGACACGTGATCACCACACATTCGTGCCCTCCAATCGCGCGCAAAACTAATTTCAGTTGCATCCGGCCTGTGATAGGTACAAAATACCAATTAAATCCAGTTTCTAATAGCTTAGCTCTAATTAATACGCTCCCGATTTCACTTTTTAAACCACTTTTAATTTTGGAATCGTTCGCTTGCTCGGGTGTTAATATCAAGGCTCGGGACCGGGTTTTTCTTCATACAAAAAATATCGGTATAATTAGGTTATTTTTTCGTTCTTTGGTTTATTATTTCATTTTTGATGGATCAATCTAATAATACGAAGTCGTTACCTAATAAATACATGATTCAGTCCTACATATAATTAATTACAGGAAAGAGCATAAAATAATTAAAAATATTGGGCTATTTTGGGATTTAAAAAAAACCGGTTCCGAGCTCTGATTAATATTAGCACGAGGGGTTATAGCACATTTTCCCCTTGAAAATAAATAACTAAATACTTAAATTACGCCTGCCGTATGGCTTTCGTAAACGTTTCTTAATGCGGAGTCTGTGTGTGTTAATCAAAGCTCCATAGACAATATATCATAGTCCAAATTGTAAACTGTATCACGTACGTAAGGGAACAGGAAATAGTTTAATGGATTTTAGAAAATACGACTTTGCAGAGCGTAGCGGAGCAGTGGTGGGGTATGATATGATGTCCCGATTGTTCGTAAAATCGACCAGTGTGCGTAGCTAACATGCAAATCGTTGACGAACGAAACGGAACTTTGACTGTCCTACTAAATAATGTGGAAGAGTGATAGATAATTATGACTACGCTACGCTACGGAGCGTTAACGATTGGTATGTTGGCTAAGCACCCAGAGAAGTTCTCAAGCGGCAGGTCGTGGTAGATATGTACGTGAAGGACATTTTTAAATGACTTCTAAAGTGAAAGAGGACAATTTATATTTACAATTACTTATGTATATACTAATCTCAAAAATCTGTTTTCGTAATGGGTCTTAATCTAAGCGCCACTTGCACCATCCCACTAACCCGGGGTAGGGTCTTAAGTAGGTAAAAGTTTTATAATCGCAAGTAAAAAATTACTACTTACAATTAATTACTGGTGTTCCTAGAGTTAGACCAAGCTAAGGTGGCAGCGTTTTTGATAGCCCGGACGGTGCAAGTGTTATAAAAACGTCATAATCTCATAGAAGTTTGATGATTAAGGTGGTTCGCTTTCCATACAAAAAACAATTGCGTTATATTAAGTAATTAGGTACACATTATTACTAGGTACATAAATATCGCGCATCTGTCTACTTCCAAATGTTTATTTGCGCTAAATTGATAGTAAAACTTTGTTTTATACAGAAATCACGCAAAAAACGTTATTTTGGTATTGCATTGATAAAAAATAAAACGTTTTTGTATAGAAAGCGAACCATCTCAAAATAACACCGCCTGGGCTATCAAAATCGCTGCCAACTTAGCTTGGTCTAACTCTATCTTCTTTACTTTCGGTAAAGGTAATAAATAAAGCTTGGTGTTTACTGAGTGATCGATTGTAACCTACCTGTAACTTAATTGGAAGAAAGGTGATTGTGTTCGTCATTGTCACATCAGCTCGTTGTGAGTGAGACATATGACGTGATTGATACTGCAACACGACATGCGTCATGCCAGTGTAAATCCATTTTAGTTGTCAATTCAATAGGTACTAACTTCCACAGATTTCTGATGTGCCGTCAATGACAAATCGTTGCGCTAAGGCCTTACTTGCCAGGCCATTTCGCTCGTACTTGTATTGTATTGTATTGGCGCGAGGGAGACGCAAGGGCGATGATAACAAATTAACATCATTTTCCCATTACATACCTAATTTGAATAGAACCATAATATTATTCGCAATTACCACGAAATTTTTTCACGGAGATGAAAGGCGGAAACGGCTATCCAGATTATGCTCAAAATGATGCAAAATCGAAAAACTCAACACGCAACATGTCGCGTAACACGATTTACTTGGGTTGACTTTATTACGTCCCATCTAACCTTCGTGGGACCTACATTAAACGTCAAATAAGGGGACAAAGTATTTTAACAAGGTCAGAAAAAGCTTTCCTCAAACTTGCTCGGAAATTTTCCCATTTGAAGAACAAACGAACAAAGTGCCTTCATTTTGTTTGTCAAAGGTAGAAAGTAGGATTTTTTCGGTTGGTGTAATCATGAGAACATGTTTTGCCATCCGTTTAACTTTTGAATTTTTTATACACTGAAACTTCTAGGAGTTGTAAGTTTTGAGTCCGCGATAGCCGCGGATTTTTAACACGACGTAGAAATAAGTTTTTTTTTTAATTAATAGTTGGTAATTCGTGGATGAGATTCAATTCAACTTCGCATTGTCCGACAAAGAAGACGAATCCACGAATTGCTATTCCTATTCCTATTGCTATTGCAATTCCTATTGTTATATTCCTGCCGAGTAATATAAAGCTATTCTCCAAATCTCTTTTAAATTGCTAATAGGTACTAAGTTCGTTAATTTTTAAAACGTACACACTGCAAAATTAAATACCTTCCTAAATAAACCACCTTAACCTGTTACTACATGATGAATGTGGCTGCATATGTGCCATTCTCAACCAAAAGGGTACTTATTGTCGCTTGTCAATAAGATGTTATTTCCATAAATATTGAATTAGAAATCAACCTTATCGACAACCGACATTGTGGTTCTAAAACGTCACATATAGGTAATTAGATCTACCCATTATGCGTACATATTTAATAAAAATATTACTCCAAGCAATATCAAAACCTTATCATATTGTTAGGAAAACATGATAGTTGTTGTTAGTGAATGAAGGAACAACAATTTGACTTATTAATTAGGGAAAACGTTAGGGTAACGTTCTTTAACTCATCCCACACAGGTAGTGTAAGGCCTACTGTCCACGGAAGCGTAGCTGCATAGACGCGTATTCGGCATTGTACGCTTGCTTGCAGCCTACATACAAAACCACACAACTCTGTCCACGGAGCGGCTGACGCGACGTTGCCGCTCCGTGGACAGAGTTGTGCGGTTTTGTATGTAGGCTGAAAGCAAGCGTACACCAAGCGTACAATTACGAATACGCGTCTATGCAGCTACGCTTCCGTGGACAGTAGGCCTAACAATAGTGTACAGTCAGCAGCAGAAGTTGCTAAGCGGGCGAGGTGTTCAAAATTACCTTAACTCTCTCCACGGAGCGGCAACGTCGCGTCAGCCGCTCCGTGGACAGAGTTGTGCGGTTTTGTATGTAGGCTGCAAGCAAGCGTACACCAAGCGTACAATTACGAATACGCGTCTATGCAGCTACGCTTCCGTGGACAGTAGGCCTAACAATAGTGTACAGTCAGCAGCAGAAGTTGCTAAGCGGGCGAGGTGTTCAAAATTACCTTGACACGCTCTTATTCTCTTAACAATAAAGTCGCGTCAAGAGCATTTTGAACACCTGGCCCGGTTAGCAACTTCTGCTGCTGACTGTACCTACACCTACAATACCTATAATTCATAGTTTTGTAAACAGGGCAGTATCAAATCTAATAGGCCTTTAAACGAGCAATTCCTGTTTATTTATATTCTCGGAAACAGCTCTAACGATTTCGATGGCGCTTACGCCGCACAGCGTCGCGCGGCATTGTATTATATCGGAACATCGCTAATAATGGCGTTAGCGCCATCGACAATAAGGTCCCTTTTCACAGATAACGTCACATTTATTGAGTGATTGATGCTGACTACAGTCAAATTTAATAACAAGCTGGCGGTTTGGAGATCCAGGAGGAATTAACGTGGGCCGCCAAAAAAATCTTCGGAATTTAATCATTAGGTACTCAGAATTTTATCGAAAGCCTCCCAGCAATATGGGATGTATTCAGATATGTTTACACAACCAGAAAATTGTGATAAAATGTGATTTATGCACAACAAAAAATAAAAGCCTGAAATATAATCGGTCGTCGACCGTTGGGTAAAATATACACGAGCCGGCAATTATACTTATATTAGGTATACACGTGTATGCCACGTAAAGTATATAATATTATTTCATAAATAGAAATTAGTATTGTAGCAAAGTACAAACAAAGATGTTTTATATACTGGCAAGGTGAAGTGAGGCGGGACAGGACAGGAAACTTAATAACTATCTGATATTTAGGTAATAGTTTTTGATATTATTTCACAAAATGAATAATGAATAAACTTTTATCTTTAATCTAACCTCGCGTCGTAAATAGAAAAGCACTTTTACTTATTTAACAAATGTCATTTATTATTTTGATGAATATTTGGTCGTCCCCCATTGTATTTATGTGCTTGTCCCTAATTTAGGTCTTTTATTGAGGTATGTGAGATAAGCAAAATGTAATTGTAAGTAAAGTAAGTATTATTCTTTTTTTTTTAAGTTTAGTTTTATTTATTTTTAGATTTAGTTTTTAAGTTTTGTAGGTTAGTTATTTAATTATGTTTTTTTTTCTAGTTATGTATATTAAGTTTGTATGCACTAGTAACTACATTCAATAAAGCTAATCCAGTATTATTTATTAGATTGGTAAGTTATCACGCGGACTTACGCGTTACTTCACGGAGATTCTACCTGTGGAAACTTGTTGGCTTACTGTTTCTATGTTATTACCTAACTTATTACTCTAGCTGTATGTTTTCCTAACAAATAAAATAAAATAAAATGTAGATAATACTGCGATAACCTTTTGTAATCTTCTGTATTATTTTTTATTTTACAAAAATATCTGCATGTTATCTACTTTTTAGCCTAGATATATAAATAAAGAAGCGTTAAAATAAGTTAAGCTCGAATAAAGTGTTAGGTAGCCCAGGAAATAGCAAAAAGTTGTCAGCTGCCAAACCTTCCGGCAGTTACTGCCCGCTCGGCCACATATTCTACCTCCCGGAACATATGTCGTAACTACATGTCACTGCTTATTATATTATCTACCTTATTCTCATACGATAAGGTACACAGTTCGATGAATTCACAGCCGTAGCAGCAGGTATCGGCGTATCGACGGCCGGAAAATGCAAGTTCAACTTTACCTGTGGACGTGGCGATACGTTTTAAAATATGTAACCTACTTTGCAATTTTATTTCGAATTGAAACACGTAGGAGGAACCGATATTTGACTTGAATAGGGCCTTGGGAGCAGAGCCTTGTGTTGGTTACAACTTGTCATATTAATATAACAACTCATGAATCGATCAAAAGACATATACAGTATTTGCTGTAGGTATTGGGTTCATCAGGAGCTTATGACACTTACATAAGGGAATTGTGTTATTATGAGCTCACGTATAATATTCAAGTAGACTTCCTTAGTCAAAACATTCTTCTAATAATACAGCCAAGGTATAAGAAAAACACTGATAATTATGTAGTACTATTACGTGCCAAGGACTGTTTTAATATCGTTAGGAAAAATGTGCCTTTTCTGGTCGTCTATTTAGCCTAAAATTTAATCAGCCGTATTCCAAAAACTTTGGCGTACGCTAATAAAGACTTGACTAAGGTCTTTATCTTAATAAAAGAAGGTAATAAACCTCAAAAAGTAGCAGCATGAGATTGAATTTATGTAGGTAATTCACGATTTATGGGATAATTCAGAAGATGGAGATGGAAAAAATCTGTTAGTAAGATCCGCCTATCAGCACCGGTGGAGTTTTATCAGCCGTTATTGTTCTTAAACTTTGTTACACAAACATAAAGAAAAGCGGAGTGATTTGGGCCATGTTAGATTGGCTCTAACTTCGAATAATTGTAATTTGAACTTTCGAAACAACCATCTGTCAACGCGGAATGTTCGTTCTCAGTTTTATGAGCGCAGTTATTTTTAAATACTCAACGGCGCGAAATACTATTACGTTCTTGTCCCGTATTACCATTGCTTACAGCCGCAGCGTTTACTGAACATTGTGCAGTCAGCAGCAGAAGTTGCTAAGCGGGCCATGTGTTCAAAATTATTTTGACGCGACTTTATTGTTAAGAGAATAAGAGCGTGGCAAGGTAATCTTGAACACTTTTACACAATGCAAGAAATAAAGCACCAGGAGATTAATAGAGAAACGTGGACAGCAGTTATTTTTAGACACAATTTCTATTTTAAAACCCGTATAAAACTATAAAGAGTAGGTAATTTGATCGTGACGTCACATGCTAGTGTTTCATATAAATTCCATAGTAGCAAAATCGTTTTGACAGTTCGAAAAAAGAAAATGATTTGACTAGTAGTCAAATACCCTATTAGAGCAGTAATGCTATAGGTAGAGCACTGAGCAAGAATACTGGAGAAAATGGCAAAATCTGCAGCAATGCTGCACAGCAAGGGTGTAAGACACGCTGATGTAGCCTGAATCCGAATATAACTTTTATATTAAATATATTAAGAACGGGTCACTCACGTATAAGTCGAAAAACGCTCGACATGTTGTAAAATACGTGAGTGACCCGTTCTTAAAATATTTAATATGTCTGTGTCTCACGGAAGTTTTGTTATAACTTTTATACTGGTAGTTCACCTTATGCGCTCATGCGCGTTGGAATGCAAACCAATTGCAGTTATTTCATCATCCGTCGGGAAAGGCACTTGAAAAAACTCTCTTTAACACAATCAGTCCAATGTCAGTTTGTTTACTATCTGTCTAGTTTTTTAAAAATAGTGTAACATTTGTTTGTTCATTGCTTTACATGATTAATTTTAGAGACTACTACTAACACATGAAAATTAGGTCGAGGATAGGTACATTTTTATGGCGTTGTAAATAATTTCAAGGTATAAACATGGGATGAGGTCTCTGCCCAGCGGAGCCATAGTCTAATAAAACATGGTCTTCCATTCCCAGAGTGACACGGGCCTACGTCACAACAACATGGCCGCTATATATAGCGCTATCGCATATTATCATATAGCGCTGTCGCACGATGACGTAGGCCCGTGTCAGTTAGGTGACCTAGAAAAGACGGGAATGGAGTACCAGGCGGAGTATATTATTATACCATGAGCGGAGCGACGTTTGAAAGATTAATTATCAAAAATACTTAACCATCTTCCTTAAATAAATATTAAATTAATATAAAAACTAAGATCCATATAACATCCACTTTTTTAGCCGTGTATGTTGTTGAATCTTAACATATATATCGCATTTCACTCAGTAGGTACAGAGAATAATATTGATCACATCTTAGGTACTTAGAATTAGGTAGTACTGAGAGAATGAGATATGAAGAGAATCAGTATTTACAGTGTTGCTGTCAAGTTTTACAAACCAACAATATTAAAAAAAATTAAGATATAAAGTTAGACCAAGAAAAGTCTGCAGAGAATTTGATAGCACACGCAGTGCAAGTGTTATTTATACAACATGATTTTATAGAAGTTTGACGTTTAAAATAACACTTGCACTGCGGGTACCTACTATCAAAATCTCTGAAGACTTTTCTTGGTCTAACTCTATCTTCGTACTATAATGTCGATTATTTTTCTGCAAGGGTAGGAGAATAACTTAACCCTTCCATCCGACCTTTCAAATAGGTATCTAAAGAGGATGTTTATGGCTTTGACAGATCTTCTTTGTTTAATAATGTACATATAACTAGGTACTAGGTACTGTAGTCACAGAATAAATAATAGTACTAGGTACAGAAGACTCACTCTCTAACAAAACGCGTCTGTTACGACCAGCACAGATATGGCCGCTAGGTGGCGACAGCGTGCAGCGCCACGCGCAGCTTATGGCTTTCCCCAAAATTGGGGCGAACGGATATACTTTTAGCTACCTATAGCAAAGCGACGAAATCGCGGAGTGAGCCACGGCCACGCCTGCTGTAGTGCTATTTTAATCCACAAAGCTACCAGAACGATATGCAAATCTGCAAAAAACTTACCAGACGACAATAGGCGATCAAGGACTAAAAAGGTCACAATGACAGCTGATTAATTAACAATACAGTAGTAATATTTATGTATCTCATAAAATAAGAATCGTAAAAACTACGTGCTTAGATACCTTGATGTAAATATTTGATTGGTTAGAGACCGTAGCACGTATGTCCGTAGCATAGCATGCATCTTTTTGAATTTTATACATTTGTACTAGGTTCCTATTCTTACTATTAGCACGATCAGTCCCGGTATGTTTATTTTCTTTAATTAGAGTGGAAAAACAAGTTAACGTGTATTTTATTGAATTCGAGTACGGTATACAATATAATAAGTGAAAACACACTACCAACTGCATAGCGACGCGATACCCGCAATGTGCTTCATGTAAATAAATTACTAATACGCGATGCCACGAGTCCACGACACGTTTACAATTTCATGTCAATTCAATATTGTATTCGCGCCTTACTGCGTTGCGTCACAGAATAAATAATAGTACTAGGTACAGAAGGTTCACTCTCTAGAATGTGCTTGTAGCCACGCGACAAAATCGCGGAGTGAGCCACGCCTGGTTGCGTCGGAACATATTTTCTGAACTTATTTAACTTACCTACTTATCTCCCAACTTTTAAACTTTGTTGGTCCTTTTATAGGATTACAAAGGATTTCCCTTATTCATGTTTACAAATACTAGCATTGCTTATCCTATTCATCTAATGCTTTATATTCGTCTAAATACATCGTTTTAAACTTTTCTTTCAATTCAACTCTTAACACCATATTTGTTATAAATAGGCAAACAACGATTGTTATCGTCTAATCTGTAGGTTAGAAGTATTTTATAAAACGCGAACCAAGTAGGTAAGAGTATTTTTATATAAATTATCGGTATTCGTCGGTAAGTAATTTGTGTTTTATAACTTTTTTTATTTAATACTTTAAACTTCGAGTTCGTAATCTGCCGGCGTATTATGGATGGTTTTGTCCACGTGATAGAATAACTGTCACTTTTTAACGCCGCGGGATAGAAAGTGACGGACACCGTTTTATCACGCTGTCACATAGACAAGAACGACCATCATAATTATCCGTACTGTGCTGTTTTAGTTGGTAATGTAGGTACGCACAAAATTTAAACATAATAACCGATCATTAGGTACTTACACGGGTTTAATTCTAAGTAACAAAGGCAATTGAATTCAACTGGCCGACCCTAATCGCCTACCAAGATGCTTGCTGCATTTTAACCAGGCCTATTATCAAAGGAGGCTTCAGTTCGGCATACTAATGATTGGAAGGAAACTGGATACTTATTTAGTAAATTTTGTCAGTGTATCTTAACCCTTAAATGCATGATTTTTTCTTTTTGCCCGAAATTAATATATGTATCACATAATTGTTTGCCGATTCTAGGAAAAATAGGAAAAAAAATATAACTTCGATTTTCACTGCGAAATCAGTGTTAGAAGTTGAATTGGCTAAATTATATTTATGTAAATATGTAATTTTCAGTAACAGATATATGAAATTTTTTACTACCATTAGAAAGGTACACTATTTGTGATATACCTATGATAAAGTTTTCCGAGCTGGAAAGTCATGCACAAGCCAGACACTAAAGCTAACGCAGCACATCGAGGATGGTTTTGAACTCGGCATGGTTACTGGAGTCGCGTTTGTTGACCTATCAGCGGCTTATGACACTGTCAACATCAGGATCCTGCTACATAAAGTTGCTAGCATCACGCGGGACAGGGGTTTTGTCAGGATTCTCAGTGAGCTGCTTCGTAACCGCTGCTTTCAGGTCCAACTCAATGCGGAAAAGAGTCGGTGGCGACGGCAAAAAAATGGTCTCCCCCAAGGAAGCGTACTGGCTCCGACCCTCTTCAACATCTATACAAACGACCAGCCCTGCCCGCCAGAAACAAAGCGATTTCTATATGCTGATGATCTGGCCCTAGCAGCACAGTGCCAATCGTTTGAAAGGATCGAGGAGATCTTGTCGGGAGGGCTGGAACAGCTCGGGACATATTATAAGGCCAATTGCCTTCGGCCGAATCCGAGTAAAACGCAGACCTGCGCATTTCATCTTCGCAATAAACAAGCGCACAGGCCCCTAATCGTAATGTGGGACGGAGAGGCAATAGAGCATTGCTCCCAACCAAGGTACCTGGGAATCACGCTAGATAGGGCACTGACTTTTAAGAACCATTGTGCCAACACCCGTATGAAGGTCAGCGCGCGTAATAACCTGCTGCGGAGGCTGACATCTACAAGTTGGGGTGCGACTGCACATACTGTGCGCACCACTGGACTGGCACTATGTTTTTCTGTCGGTGAGTTTGCTTGTCCAGTCTGGCACCGGTCCGCACACGCAGGCCTGGTAACCGCCGCACTCAACGATACCTGCCGCACCATAACTGGTTGCCTACAGCCGACCCCGCTCAACAAGTTGTACCCGCTTGCGGGTGTGGCCCCACCAGACATTCGCAGAGAGGTGGCATGTGCTATCGAAATGCGGAAACAACAGACTGACCCACGCCATCCGCTCCACGGCCATAACCCGCCGCCTGGCCGCCTTAAAAGCCGCAAAAGTTTTGTCAGGTGTACCAGCCCGCTGCTGGGCGAACACTCCGACGCTCGCTGTTCACTTTGGCGGAGCCGGTGCCCGCCACCAGACATATATGTACCAGTGTCAGAACAACTACCACCCGGCCACAAGGAACCATGGCCCATCTGGAAGGCGCTGAACAGGCTCAGGTCCCAGGTCGGCCGTTGTAAACAAAACATGGCCGTTTGGGGACTGCTTCGCGGCCATTCGACTCATTGCACCTGCAACACAGCACCGCAAACTATGGCGCACCTGCTGGCGTGCCCCGCGTGCCCGTACTCCTGCTCGGAATCTGACCTGAGGGACGCGACGGTCAGGGCTGTCAGCACCGCTGCTTTCTGGGCATCCACTGTTTAAATTTAAGAGGAACCTCGACACGAGAGAAGAGAAGATAAAGTTTTTAAATATAAAATAATTACAAACCCCGAAAGCACCGTTCAAAATCACATACTAAAAATTATCAACTTCTGGATGTTTCCAAGCTTTCCGACTTTTCGTCTTAAAACGAATGTAATTTTCATAAATAAAAAATATTGCGTAAATTTAACCCTTAAATCATCACCCTACTACTTGACGTTTGATATAAAGGTGCGTTCAAGAACGTAAGCCTTTTTTTTTAATCTGTAAGCTGTCTAATGCTTTGTAGACATTTGGCAACACTATGCATTTAAGGGTTAAAGGTTATTAATTGTTACCAATTGTATTTACTTATTCCTTACCTATTTAAAATTCAATGAATATTTGTTATATTTTATTTGAACACTTATTATGACTTGTCAAAAGTGCTTATTTGACTAAATAAATTTAGAAGTTTGGTTGCCTATAATAATTTTCAATTTTAAAATGTTGTCTTACACCAGATACCCCCCATTAGGTAGGTATACTACCCAGTCGAGTGTGATGAAAGCAACAATGTATTCGAAAATATTTAATTTTAAATTATTAAATTTCGTGAATTGCAATACAGCGTAGCAATTTTAACGCTGCCAGCTCCCTTGGGTATTCCTGATTGGTATTCAATAGTATTAAAGGGTTATTCTGGTTTTGTTTATACAGGTTGACTTCGAATTGGTAATACAAAACACTTGATTGTGGCTCAGTTAATGCCAAATAGTAGACTGCATTAACTCGGTTGTTAAAATTAGCTGTATTTAACTATCGCTAATTTTGTAATAAAAAATAATTAAAGTCCCGCAGTGTGGTTACCCCACATTAAATACCTACCTGTCACTTTTATTTTCTTTGACAAGTGAGAATTACTAATCAAAACACGTTTACTTCATAAATACTGTGGCAGGTGATTGATAACCAAAGAGGAAAGTGTTTATTTGAAATTATTTCAACTTCTTTGTTAATCATTATGTTAGGATAACCATGTGAAGCCTAAAAAATTGGATGGAATGATGATGATGAATGGGATGGGACTTAAAAAAAATCATTTATTTCAGACATTGGTCCACACACTTACACCAAAAAAAAAACTAACTAACTACAAACTAAATTTAACTTAAAACAAAGTTTTGTACGGAACACTAATAATATGAACTAGGTACTATAAATAGTGTTTGACAGGAGCCAGGCACATACACCGGTAATAACTACATAGTACATACACTCATGTGTATGTAGCCACCACCGAGTGTACCCTGGCCCAGTGCGCAAGAAGCTGACTGTCCATCCTGTCCGCTATAACAGTCAGGAGACTGTTGCGACTGTCCCGCAAAAATACTTTTGATTATTTTAAAAGCATGAGACCTAATTGAGGGGCTTAGTTTAGGGAAGATGTATGTAAAACACTTGTTTTGTATTACCAATTTGAAGTCATCCTATATGTCTTATTTTTTTTATGTACAGTTCTTGCAATTACTTTTAAATTTACTTTACTAGAATTTAAAAACTCAGTCTCCGTTCTGCGAAACTTTCGTTGAACTAAACTAGAAAATAAATAGTCGACGGTTCGCTGTGAAGTCTGCTAAAATGTTCTTAGTATTCCAAACGAATACTTAATGCAATTTTTGCGATTGATGGTAATTTTATGGTCAAACTGTCTAATTTTGAAAGATAATAAAATATAACGTAACCATTTCATTTCATTCTTTATTCTAATTCTATTATGTTATCATACGTATGTGATCTTGAAACGACTCGTAGTGCATAACGCGGGTACTCATAAGTGCAAACGATCGTACCATATCAGTACCATAATCATAACATTTTATAATCTGAATACCACTCCATGCCGAATTGCAAAATTTTCGAAATTCAGCCGTCGCGTAACAATTCAATGTTTATTCATTTATGCATGAAGATCCTCATTCGTACCCTATTCAATTTCGGTAGCCCTTTCATCTTTAATTCCGATATTTTATTCCCTTTTATTGGTGCTATTAGAACCTATTAAATATTAATACAGCTGGGAGAATAAGTTCAAACAGAAAAGCCAATTCATATTGGGATTATGCGGATTCATGAACAATTATTTGTACAGATTTACTACCCCATTAAAGAGAATATTGGGTTAAAATTAAAAGCAACGTTGGAAACGATGAATGAACCCTTTGCGTGCCCAATTAATATTATTAATAATAATTGAAACCTCAACGATCCTTCCTATATTAAATGAAACCTGAATTTGATGGAGAAATTCTGTATCACTCTGGGCAGTAAAGAGCGGGAAACAGATTCCATACTGACCCTGCAGTTACCGTTCTTGTAAGTGGCCCGTTGAATAGCGAGATTTCCGTTTTCTCTGCGTTCGCCTTTACTATTTGCATCGCAATTTGGACGAATACGTAAACAGATTCGCCAGTCCAGCCAGACTATAATATGCGTATAATATCCGTCCCGGTCGTTCCGTATAGTGTCCTGCGCATAATGGTAACAGAATGTAATTTGGATTACTTATTTCATGCCATTTAGAGTTTAACAACAAGAATTTTTGAATTAAATGATTTATTTGCAATGATAGCTTTTACCAAAGTACCAAAGTAACCTATTTAAATTTTACAGTCGCCAATATTGGAGCGGTCAAGGTGCTCAAAAATATCTAAACAAGCACTTTAACGACTCGATAATAGAGGCGACACTCTAAATTTTTCCACATTGAAAGGAGCAAATCCCAGCTATTGCATCTTTAAATAATGACATGTTGGCTATTATGTTACTGAATTGTAGTGCCGTATCCAATAGCGCCATTATTATCTCCAAAATATCACGTCTTTGACAGCCGCCAGCGCCATTAAACTGAGTTGATGCAACTCACACTATACCTCACACGGTAATGCGGATGCAATTTGCAGCCCCTAATGGTTTGATCCGAGCTGAAATTTGGATACATGACACGCACTAACTCTCCATTTGACGAGGTGCAACTGGATAATTTGATTCGTGACTCGGACGCAAAATATTGCGTTATAATTTTCAGTAAGTTCTTGCCAATTTAAATAAGACGTGATCATTTGGTTCTAAACGGAAACAGTTGAGATGACATGGTTTCAT
This sequence comes from Cydia splendana, assembly GCF_910591565.1. Lineage (NCBI taxonomy): Eukaryota > Metazoa > Arthropoda > Insecta > Lepidoptera > Tortricidae > Cydia > Cydia splendana. The sequence continues at coordinate 6,591,065 of NC_085974.1, forward strand.
CGAGACATAAAGTTAACACCACAAAGTCGCAGGCAATAATCATTGGTAGTCCTTACTCTATCTCCAGGCTGTCTTACCGGGTCTTGCCAGATATTTTGTTCGACGGAACTCCTAATCCTTTCTCTTCCACTGTCAAAAACCTCGGTATTACTATGGACCAGACGCTCTCATGGGATCCTCATGTCTCTGAAATCAGCCGAAAGATTTTTGCCTCTCTCCATTCCCTGAAGCGCCTGCAGAATTTCCTCCCGCTTCCGACTAAAATTATGTTGGCTCAGTCTCTTCTACTTCCACTTCTCGATTACGCCGATATTGCGTTTCTCGATCTGAGACAGGAACTGCTTGACAAGCTTGAACGCCTGCAGAATATGTGCATAAGATTTGTATTCGGTCTAAGGAAATACGATCATGTTTCTCTATTTCGCATTCAACTTAATTGGCTTCCCATCCGCCGTCGCAGGGATCTACACATTCTTTCTCTTCTTTTTAATGTTCTTTTTAATCCTTCTTCTCCTCTCTATCTTTCACAAAAATTCAGTTTTTGGCAGATGGTAGTGGCCATCGCCTTCGATCGAGTACCAATCTTGCACTGGCAACACCTCATCACAAATCTCGTGCGTATGGTAAATCTTTTGCGGTACGAGCTGTTCAACTTTGGAATGAGTTGCCTCCCTCCTTAAGGCAGTCGCAGTCCGTTGCGTCGCTTAAGGGGCAGTTAAAAAAGCTGTGGCTATCGGACCGGAATTAACTTGTTCGTGACTATAGATATTATATATTTATTATATTTAACGTAGGTATTCTATATATTTGTTATATTGTTACTTCTAATTTTTATCTTATATTATTTATTCTTGCCCTCTTTTATAATTTTATTGACTTTCCTCTAGTCTATTGTACTCAGTGCTATATTTGTCTACCGTTCTTCTTCAATTCTCATCTACTCAAAGGTTAATTGGAAGAAATTCCTTAAAGGGATAAGTTCGCCTTTGTACTGCCTATCCTGTGCCATAAATTTGTGTTTTGTGTTTTGTACAATAAAGAGTTTATACATACATACATACATATATACTGTGAATATTCAAAATATTGATAGTTTAATCATATACCTAAGTAGTACTCCACTTCATACGATCACATTTACGATTTTCCGCGTGATACGACATTTGGGTAAAACGACACAAAAACTCTATTCAAATTATTACTTCATTTTTTAACTTAACACTAAGGTTCGATTTAATTTTTTTTTGTTTTTCAGGTTGGTTACCGTTTACGTCCATTTTACATTAGTCCCTGGTTCCCTTATGATCTATTTTTGACGGGATACCGTCAGAATCTTTTTAGTTTCTAACTGTTACTGTATTGACCTAAGTCAGATACGGATAAACAAAAGGTTATATACGAAATATAGACATGATATAAGCCACGGGGGATTATCACCAACGCGTGATTGCGCATGTCAAAGAGAAGTTTTAGGATTGGCTTATCTTTCATTAACCACAATTACTTTCTCCCTCGTTAGCATATTTGTTCAATTATTACGTATTTGTTTACAGAGATCAATCCGATGACTCAATTAATTAGCAAAAGGCCGTCCAAACATTGTTTACAAACTAGATAAATAAATAAATATTTGTTTTCGTCTAGCGTTTCTGCTTTTACTCCTCACAACAAAAAATAAAGTGCATTATTATGCACAATATTACTTTTTATTTTATAGTGCCTTATTGCAACTGTTGCACAAAACGTACCTATAAAATTATTTTAGCAAAGAGGGACGAGTTTCTTTTCATTTCGCTGTTGTAAAAGATCACCTTATTGTTAATGTCTCACGGCACCGACCTCCCAATAAAACTATGCTAATTTAAATACTGCAAGACAAAATGCTTAGGTACAAAGCAAGACTTCTTTTACGTTCTACTATAGCGCTTTGATAATCTGTAGGTATGTATGTGTGTGTCTGTGTCATTTGTTGCAAATCTTTTTGTGAAGAAGGTACTTTACTGTTACGTGACTGTTCAACGAAAAACTTTATTTTGTAACTAATATTACTTTATTTTGTAATGAATATACTAAAGTGTGTCAAAAATCAAACTCTGACTTGTTAAGAAACTATAAGTAACTACCAGATTTACCAGAATAGTTATTATAACAAGTTTGCTTATATACATCCTACAGCTATTTAAATCACGGACACATATTTTTTATCAAGTCTATTTTTAAAAAGAAATTCCGCAAAAAGGCGTCAGCTATAAATAAAAACCCAACTCATCGAAGGTGAGAGACACTTTTCCTTACATCAAAGGACTTTTAAAGTCGACATTACCTAGCCTTATAATATAATGAAGAGTGGCAAGAGAGAGTGGGCGAATATCGATACGAAGATCATAATTTCTGTAAAAAGGCAATGAAATGCCAAAAAGAAAGCAAAATATTGTTTAGCATTGTCTGTAGGCACCTATTACCCTCTTAAGGTGACATTCCCTTTTTATTTCGTGATTTACTCAGTCTCAGAAATATATTTTGTTTTGATTGTTCAGAAATATAGTTTTTTTTTATTTGAGTGCTTGTATTTGACTAAGTCAAATACAAATAAAATAATTAAAAATGGTTAATATTTAAATACATCTAAATACTTACTTAATAACTAAATGGACACTAGGTAAACACGTTTCCAAGACAATGAGATAAAAAAAAAAAAAAACTAATTTGCTATTTATAAATGGGAATCCCTTCAGATGCGGTATTCGTACTTAAAAAGTTTCTTACGTACTTAAAAGTGCGATCAAAACTGATGCCGCTTTGACTAATTTTTAAGACCAACCGGAGTTGATTTAATGGCTTATGAAATAAAAAACTGCTTATATTAAAACGACTAATAGGTAAGTACGACTAATAAGTCCTAAACATTAACTCAAAATATGTTGTATATATTTATCGGCACTTTGGCAATTATGAATAAGTGGGAATGTTCAGAAACTAATATCGGTGACATGTATTGTAAACCTATCCATTACGTTTATTTCACATCACTTCGGCATTGCGCTACTTGTACCTCGAAGCAATTTCGCCAAGCATTCTGTACACGTTTCCGCCTGGCACAACCTTGATGTTAGTTTGTACACATTGTTTAGATTTAACGTCTCAGTTATATTTTTCAAGCAATTTTAAGCTCATTAGGTTCTTTCGCCTATTTTACTGAGGGGTCTCACTATTTTAGTGGTACTTCTGCTGGATAATACTCTTATTGCTTTTGCCCACAGTTGCAGAAATTAAAGTGATCATAAAAAGTATATCGGCAGCGGTAAAGGCTTTAACCGCATTTGCCAATTGAATTTGAACTTTAAAGATATAGGAGTACGACTATCAATATAAATAAATACCGCCACCGAACATATTAACACGAAATATTATAATAATTTTTAATAGGTATTAAAGTAAAGACACAAAATCTCAATATCGTTCTTTATTTAAACAAATCGAATAAATACAGTCACAGCAGAAAATATTTGTATTAATTGCGATTGCACCGTAATATTAGCCGCCATATAATTTGTATTAAGAGGCAACAATGAATAGGGTTTTTGACTGTATTTAAAATAAATAACTTATTTCACACCATGCATGGAATAAATCATCAGATAATTATTAGAAAAACTTAGATAGCAGCTATTTTTAAACACAAGTTTTATTATAGAAATATAAAAAGTAGGTGAGTTGACCGTGACGTCATTGTGTAATGTTTCACATAAATTCCACATTAGCAAATCGTCTAGACAGTTCTAAAAAAGAAACTGATTTGTGGGAGAATAGGTACCCTATTTTCAAACTATCAATAAAGATTAAATGTCGCCGCCTCGTCTCCGGTTAGTAGACACTTTTGTATTGGTATTACTTTGGCACAAACTCAGAAGGTAGGCTACTTGTATCAGCTTTTGGCTGATGGGAAAACTTAGCAACTCATTTATATGAAAGTTAAACCGATACCTTCCGTCGCTTCCGAGCAGTAACGTTCCATTAATAAGGAATGTAAGCTCTATGAGCAATATACTATGAAGTTATACTGAATTCAAATAAATCAAAACCTATCAAGGAAATAATACAGTTAGACCAAGAAAATTCTGCAGCGCTTTTGATAGCCCACGCAGTGCAAGTGTTATTTTAAACGTTAAGCTTCTATGAAATGATGACGTATAAATAACACTTGCACTGCGTGGGCTATCAAAAGCGCTGCAGATTTTTCTTGGTCTAGCTCTAGTCGTCTTGTACCTGATCCTCTTTATACGGACGGATGTCCCTTAGCGAAAGCAATTTGGCTGTTATGGACCAACAAAATCTACTCAACACGACGCAAATATTATCAAAAAATAATCAAATCTAAAAAAATATATTAAAATATGTGAAAATAAGTATTAATCTTATTTTCACATATTTCCCTATCATTTCACATATTCACCTATTCCCGGGCGTCCGTCATGTCATTTTCTATGACGGGTGATCGGTGATCACGTGGTGCTTTCCATAGAAAACAAAGCGCCGGAACCTCCGGCTCGGCCCCGGCCCGGTCTAGCGTGAGTCAACCTTCATTCATAATTGTAATTTATTTTTAATGCTCTTATGAAAGCAGAAACTCCTACGTAGTCAAAAAACTACTTTGATAACGCATTAGAAGCCGCAGCCGTAGCACAAATTAAGTTTGAACTTTTTTTTAATATAAGATTATTTGAAAAATGATGGGTCTAAATGAAAAAAGTTGCACGTAATTTTCTCTCACTTTCATAATTCTTGTTCATCATAAAAAGTTTTAGGTGAAATCGAGAGTTTCTTACTTACTAAAGTACGCCCTCGCATATGCATATACGTATCTAAGCTTTTTCACCTCAGTATAATTTAAAAGTTTTTTTCTGCTCTTTAATCTCAGAAATTTAAAGTTAAAGGTATAGAAACGATATGGCCACATTACTATTAGACTTACCATTTCTAGAAACAGTTCATTAAGACCAATCTCACATTCACACACAGTGCTACTGTACGATTTTTACTCCTAAAAATACTTAAATAACCAGCCCACAGGATATAAAGCCTGACCAGTAATATATGATCATTGTCAAGAGGGCGCTGTTATTCTCATGTATAGGGTGACAGTTCAATATAGTATGAAAAAATTCGTTCCAGTGAAATTCCGCAACATGGCGCGTGATCATATTCCTGGTCAGGCTTTAATTTTGCTGTACGCACACGTATAGTGATAATTGACGCTACTTTAACAGCAATTAATTAAATGTACCTATTACATACATAATTATAATCACGCCTATTTCCCGGAGGGGTAGCCATAGACCACGGATTTCCAGTTGCTCACTTTCATAACATTCCTCATACACGCTCGCCGGTTTAGGGTGCTCTTGACCTGGTCTTTCTTCAAGATTTCCCCGATCTGATCAGATAAAGTCCGCCGAGGTCTACCCCTTCCAACCCCCACTTCTCCCGTATACACTGTCTTTGTTAGCCTTCGTTCACTCATTCTTTTAATGTATTAACGTGCAATTTTCTATCCATACGATTTACGTTTACGTCTACGTATTACCTGAATTCGTATCTTATGTAATGTGTGACCGGCTGAAACCTAGCGGCTTAGCACGGTCGCGTTTTTATCCCTTCTCACCATGCCTGTCACGTTCTAACAAGTATGTAAGTGCGAAAGGGACGCGCATAGTGATAGTCGATAAAAATGGAACCGTGCTGAGCCCGCTATTTCCAAATTCCAATTAGTCGTGGTTGTCGTGTATCGTCACTCGTAGGAGTGTATTGCGACAATTTATGTCTCAAAGTGTTCCAAGGCCCAGACGTTGACAAATTCTATTACATTAATTTGAAAAAAGCCTGCTGCTAATGTGACTCACTGAATTATCGCCCTTTTTATTGCACAAGCATGAAAAATCACGAGTATAATGTTATGGGATTTTTTGTCGTCGTATTTTCGTGTGTGTAACCTTGCAAGCCAGTTTAATTAATATTATACATATGGAGCATTCCATGAAATTGTGTACCGTTTGTCCCGTACAAACGCGAATTTTCTGAAGATTTGCAGGTATAAGAGTTTCCTTTTCTATGACAAATGGTCAAAAATATGCACAGAAAAATAATCGCCTGCTTTAAATGTCGAAAAAAAGTCGCAACACAGGAAATAAAATGCGTTTGTACGGGACAGCCCGTGGAATGCTCCATATACACGGTGAAATTTTAACCAGCCATACTCTGCCTCTGTCTCTCTAAGTAGTTCTTAGAAATCTATGAACTACTTAGTACGATGAGTTACCGGGGAAAACCTAACACACCTTAGCGTGTTTTAGAAACGTTAGGTAAAATGTTGCTGTCATAAAAAATACCATCTTAGAGAGATTTTAGAGTCGAATTAAGCTAACTCTGTACAGACTTTGCAATGGCAAAGCGTGGAAATTGTACACTATCATAAATATCAAATTTCTATGAAAATATGACGTTGGCACTTCCACTTTTTGTTCAAAATTACATTCGGTGCAGAGTTAGCTTAGTCCGACTTTAAATATTTTGTAGGCCCTATTTATAATTCCCCAGCACGCTCGGTTCTCCATACAAACGTAGTTACGCTCTCATTTTATACACTCAAATCCCTTTAATCTCATTAGATAGAGTTAGACCAAGAACGGTCTGCAGCGATTTTGATAGATAACATAATTATGTTATTAATTAAAAGTCCACAGTAACATTAGCAACCGACAGTTTTTAGGGTTCCGTACCCAAAAGGTAAAACGGGACCCTATTACTAAGACTTCGCTGTCCGTCCGTCCGTCCGTCCGTCCATCCGTCCGTCCGTCCGTCCGTCTGTCTGTCACCAGGCTGTATCTCACGAACCGTGATAGCTAGACAGTTGAAATTTTCACAGATGATGTATTTCTGTTGCCGCTATAACAACAAATACTAAAAACAGAATAAAATAAAGATTTAAATGGGGCTCCCATACAACAAACGTGATTTTTGACCAAAGTTAAGCAACGTCGGGCGTGGTCAGTACTTGGATGGGTGACCGTTTTTTTTTTCCTTTTTTTCCGTTTTTTTTTCATTATAGTACGGAACCCTTCGTGCGCGAGTCCGACTCGCACTTGCCCGGTTTTTTATAGGTAGCGGACGTAGCAGTTCACGAAAATTCAAAATGGCGCGTGAGAGCACATTCATCAGATCTGTAATACACTTTAAATTTATTGCTATCAAGTTATATTAATAAACCATAAAGTATTAGTATTTGAAGTCTTATATAAAATACTATTTTGATAACTAGCATAGGTATACCTATTGTATTTCTAATTTTCTACTCGTATTTGCAACATTGCAAGCAAAAACTACCAGGTCAAAAAGGGTTCTGTAAACCGTTTATTGAATTTCGACTCTATGAACCACGGAATAAGGTTAAATATGACGGAAACTCGTCATGAATCTTTTGTCTACTAATCTGACTCTTAAGTACGCCGCGCCGGTTCGTTCCTTCGCTACTCGTCAAGGACGTGTCCGGAGCCACGGGTAAATAAGATCCGTTTCTTCGAATACCCGTTTATCCGTGGAGACGGATCTTAATTACACGTGCGGAACGGGCCAGAAAACCGTGTACGTGTTTTTCGGAAACGGGTATTCGAAACGTGTAAACGAAACACGGACTCGACCGCGAGCCCTAATCTGTATGGTATGAATATGAACCTTTATAAAAAAGTAAAATTATCAATTTTAGGCCCGGTTTTTTTTTTAAATATTAATGACGTTATTCATAAACACGTTACTGGGCTGAATGAACTATGAATCGTTTATCTTATGTGTCATTTTGACTTATGTATTTGCAAGAAAGGGGTAGTAAAACATAATTTAACTAAATCAGGGGGTTAATCATTAGATTTAAAAATAGCACTTTAATTTACTGAGTACTATTACATCATCATCAAAATTATGTTTTATTGTTTATTATTATTTATTGCATATATGTACATTGATGCATAGAAACACATGATGTTATACTTAATGTTAGGAAGCATACATGTTACCCTGTGAGGGTGTTACAATATGATTGTAGCTGTCTTACAATTTATGTACTTAATCACTAATTTATATTGCAATACGAAATTTTACTTAATTCTCTAATATCTTAATTTAATTACATTTATAATAGTCTATTCGAATAAAATACAGTTATGTCCTTACATCTAGAAAAGTAGGTCAGATTAGTTAATTAATTAAGGTTATCAATGTTATCGTCATTTAGGAAAAACCAACATTAATAAAACAAGTCACCTTTCTATATATGATAAATGGATATTTAATGTCCATCACACTTCCCACTTCATCGTTATTAAGCTTCTCTTGGCCTTAATTTACATTGTGTGTGTGTGTGTATGTGTGTGTAGTGTGTAGTGTATGTGTGTGTGTGTGTGTGTGTTTTAAGGATGGCTCACGCTAGACCGGGCCGGGGCCGGGCCGGAACTTCCAGCGCTTCGTTTTCTATGGAAAGCACCACGTGATCACCGATCATCCGTCATAGAAAATGACATGGACGCCCGTCCCGGTCCTGTAGTATTACTTCGACAATGTCTATTTATAGAAGTAACTTGATGGGTGAGAGATACCAGAAAGCTCTCATTATGCATCTGCGTTCAATCTTCAGTAAGTTCAGTGGATATTAAACTTTCGCGGTTACTTGGATAAGGAATCGAACACATTGGTTTAAAAAACTACGCAGTAACATGGGGAGAAACTATGTGAATACGTATTGCATAAAATGACCATATTTACCTCAGTCTAATATCCGTCAAAATTAGTTGCCAACTAAATATTATTGAAAATTTTATACGTTTGACATGAATTTAACATGTATATTTAGACCCGATATTTACACCCGATTTTACTTCCATAATTCAGATGTTACTTTCATTGTTCAGCCATTTTGACTGGTGTGTTAAGAAATAGTCGTGGACGGTATACAAGGCGGTGGCTCAAAAATAACTACATTCCTGTTGCCAGGTAGGTTTTGGAATTATACTGAGCAACTTTTACTATGGGAATCGCGATAAAAAAATTTAACCGTCCCGTAGAAAATAGACCAACAAAATTGTATGATACAGCCAAATTTTTTTTAGGGGTTGGTCCCACCCATAGTAAAAGTTGCTCAGTATAATCCCAAAACCTCTCGGGCAACGGGAATGCAGTTATTTTTTGGCCACCCTGTATACCTACTATAAAATAATTGCCCTTCTTTCATTAGCTAATAATAATTCAATGACTTTTAAAATTAACGTATGTATTTGTAGATTTTAAAATTGTCCTCTGTTCCGCTGCATCGTTTTATCTCCGCTACAGTACGTCACGGGCATTGTCAAAAATATGAAAACCTCTTCGTAAAATGAAAACAGTGCAGATATTTAAAGCTACAGCTATATATATTTCCTATTGTAGCAGAAACCATTAACTAATTAGATCAGAAGCCTAACGAAAACTTGATTGAACCGGCCTTTCTAAAGGGATTATTTGTTATCAATACGAAACCTTAATAAAATTTAGCAGAACGAAATTCTTTTCTAAGAACAAGTTAGGTATATTTTTATATGAAAAATAAATGTATTAAAAGAAATCTAGTTATTTTATAGTAGGTAGGTAGGTATCATACTAACTTTTGATTTAAAACACATTTGTATTTGAATACATCCAGAGACAGTGTTGTAAAAAAATACAATAATCATGGTACATGTTTATAGTATATTCTTTACAATACTGTCTCTGCGTGTATTCAAATACAAAAGATGTACTTAAATAAAAAATATTATCAGCACAATTCTGTACCTACACGCTATGTTTAATACCTCACTAATAACTACATTGAACATGAAAAATAAAACGCGAAATATTGCATACTTGAAGATACGGCAAAAATGCGGCGCGATTCGGGAAATGAATTAGAGATTCACTAGATATGAAATAGTAAAGATATGTGACGTTCCACGGCAAAAGGTACCTAATGGCTTAATATTCAACCCGAATCGCGCCGATGGTTTGAAAAGATCGTGAAGATTTACGAGCATTCAAATTTCCATTGCAGTGATGTTCAAACGGATGTAACGGGGTCCACCTAGTCCATATATTCACAATCATACTTAATTTTTTCTCTACTTAACAATTCGAGATGCGTATCTGATAGTACGTACAGACATACATACTTAATTAAAGAAGTAAGTAATTAAACTTTTTCCATCACGGCTCTCCGTGGCTTTCCGCCTGCCCAGTTTCATGTCATGTCACTGCCACCCACCTATATAGGTACTTTCCAATGCTCGAAATTATCTAACATAATCTTACTAAACTGTTATATTCCAGCTGTTTCACACGTGTAGGTACAACTTTACTGACATTACACGTGCAACTCTTGCGTTTTTATTCAGTGAGCTAAAGCAATGAATTCTAGCAATACAAAAATAACTAGCATTCAGTCAGTCGCTGACTCGCTGGGAAAACTCTGGCATGAAATGTGCACAATCTCTCGTTACAATTCATTATTCCCCTATTAAACAAGCTTGGGTACATGATGCATAATATATATATGTTAGTCTGTAAGGTATTTGTAACATGGGCCTTGTTGCCTGATTTAACATTTTAAGGGCCACTTGCACCATCATACTAACTCGGGATTAAGCGGTTAAACCGTTAACCTAGTGTCAAATTGTACTGGTAACCATGGTAACTCCAGGTTTAACCGGTTAACCTGGGTTAGTGTAATGGTGCAAGTGGCGCTTAATGAATAAATAAATGAGTTACGAGTGTATACTCTTAAATTTGTATGAGTCGATTTAAAGCCAAACGTAGCATGCACCATACAGGTCCAAATAGTTTTATAGTTAACTCACATTTATAGACGGGTCTGTCACGAATTTATTTTATTACGGTGGTGGTTGTTTTATAGTTACCATATACGACATTGAATTGATCACTAGTTGTGCTTAAATAACTACCCTGATTTTATAAACCGTTTATTAATTTTATATTTTTCATTCTACATTTTTAATTAAAAATGCATTTATTTATATATGAGTAATATGAGTGACAGTCATGAACAGAGACGCTGTGAGATCATTTAGGTATATTTAAATACAAAAAAACCGGTCAAGTGCGAGTCGGACTCGCGTTCCAAGTGTTCCGTACGTTACTCAATTTTTAACAATGTATTTTTTGTGGAATGTTAATGGAATGTCTTTAAAAAACCCGTAGAGGTCGTATCAAAAACTAAATAATTAAGTCCGACTCACGCTTGACTGGACATTCTACATAATAGGTTTTCCTGTCATCTATATTTTCTCAAAATTTTAGACCCAGTAGTTTCGGAGATAAAGGGGAATGGTCGGACAGACAGACAGACGCACGAGTGATCCTATAAGGGTTCTGTTTTTTCCTTTTGAAGTACGGAACCCTAAAAATCGAAACGCAGAATTTTGCCAAACTGTCGAAAAGTTAACCCGCGTTCAGAATTCGATACCGCCGGAACTTCCTCGTTCAAAACTGGAAACAAGTTACAAGTTACAACTGCCGTAGCCAGCTTGCTGACCGCGATTAGATAACATAATTACATTTACGAGTATGTACTATGTAAAGGTAGGTACCTACATACTCACACATAGGACAACTTTATAAAAAATTGTGCTTATAGGTATCTCTAAAACATCGAGGAAAATTAAGTGTTTTTAATACCAAAACTTCTATGAGACACAGACATATTAAATATATTAAGACCGGATCACTCACGTATTTTAAGTCGCAAAACGCTCGACATGTTTCACTCCGTACCGAGGAGTATCATCAGGAGCTTGCGTTGACGCTGACGGACCGGCGCTGTCGAGCGTTTTTCGACTTAAAATACGTGAGTGACCCGTTCTTAATATATTAAAGTGTTTTTATTTATGTTTTACATACTTGTTTTTTGTTGCATTCAATAAAAATAACTCTAGACATTGGTAACTAAAGAAATACTTTCATAAATAATTTGATTTGTTTCATATTTAGTTATTATGAAAAAAAAACAACTGAAACTACCATAACACTGTACTTATCGATCACTGTACTGTATTGATCGTAAAGCTTTTAAAAAGTAGTATCCGTAACAAACTGCTGTACCTATAAAAGATAATAAACAAAATTTAATAATAATAATTTTAAAATAAACTCACCGGAACTGGCGTCATGCGGTTGCAGGTATCCAAACTTTCCACATATCTTTATTCAGTCGGCCACTTTACGCACTTGCGTCCAACAATAACATCAGGTCAAACTGTTAATATTATTCTAAACTACTTTCTTGTCTTAATAAAATATTTAATTATTTACGTAACTAGACAAACTTTTGTTAAACTTTTAAATCACTACCACAGTTAAAAGTCATGAACCTATTTGCCATTTTAGATGAAGACTGGCAGTTTACAAATTAAATCGTTACAGCAATTCGAATAGAATGTTCCAAATTCAAATTGTTGCGTTCAAAGTTTGCATCGTCGCGCGTACCCGTAGAGGCGACCTCGGCGCCGAGTCTCACAGAATGGACTGGAGTATAACGTTGGCGGCGGGAATATGCGCATGGTTCGGGATAAGCCGAGACAAGAAAACTCGAAAGGCTTTCATTGTAACGCCATTCTGTTGTGGCGTGAAATGAGAACGCTTGATTGACTGATTGTTGTGCACGTTCCGTTTCATTGGAATTTTTCTAGAATAATCAAGGTGAATGAGAAAGGATCCGTCTAAGAATGCTGTTGAACCCCAAAATCTAAATAACCTTTTGTAAGACTTTCTGATACACGAGGTAAAAGTCTATCTTGACATTGATTAGAATCATCTAAGGTCGGGGCCGCACTATTAAGCGATGGCGGCGCGACAGACAACAAGGCAGCAGTGTTATTTGATTTTCATAAAGCGACAGCGATTAAGTGACAATTGCTAAGCGACCGAAACCACAGAAAAATAAACCATACCCATGCTTTTGAAAGATTAAAAAAAACTTTACTTTCCACAATCATGAAATATTTTCATAATAAAAATACCTGTAACTGTAATAAAAATATTACACATACAACCATTTTCAATACTCTTACATATAGTGTCACTCAAATGCTAACCGGAATTTTACAGTAAAACATAGCTATTAACAAAACGAACGAAAAGTTATCAGATCTTTTGTAGAGCCAAGCTTCTAACTCAACAAGCCCTAATCTTCACGAATACCTTAGTAAAAATATGACGCTTGGCCGTTTCGCTATATAATATAAGTATACACTATTCATTATTTTTAGGGTTCCGTACCCAAAGGGTAAAAACGGGACCCTATTACGATAAGACTCCGCTGTCCGTCTGTCTGTCACCAGGCTGTATCTCATGAACTGTGATTCATCTGCCTAGATGAAATTTTAACATATATGATGCCGCTATAACAACAAATAGCAAGACACAGGTTTGCGCGTTTACCGCAAAAAAGTTAGAGTTTGTCGCGTCACCTCGTTTTGAGAGCACTCCCCTGAGTGCCGCAGCCAGTATCGGAATCCTTGGTGTCGACATTTCGAGTGAAGTCCAGTTCCGCGGTCATCTAGAGGGTAAGGCTAAATTAGCCTCCAAGAAGCTCGGTGTGCTCAACAGATCGAGACGGTATTTCACACCGGCCCAGCACCTACAGCTTTATAAGGCGCAGGTTCGCCCACACATGGAATACTGCTCTCATATGTGGGCAGGGGCACCCCAATACCAGCTTCTCCCTCTGGACCGCATCCAACGAAGAGCGGCTCGAATTGTCGACTGCCAGCGTCTTTCGGAACGGCTTGACTCCTTGGCGCTGCGTAGAGATGTGGCCTCGCTCTGCATTTTCTATCGCATGTATAACGGGGAGTGCTCCGAGGAATTGTTCGGATTAATCCCTGCCGCTTCTTTTCGCCATCGCCCTACGCGACAACATTACCATCTTCATCACTTGGATGGTTGGCAGTCCTCAACTGTGCGTTTCTCCAGAAACTTCCTGCCTCGCACAGCCAAACTGTGGAATGAACTGTCGCCAGCGGTATTTCCGGACCGATACGACCTACAAACCTTCAAGAAAAGAGCGTACTCCCATCTTAAAGGCCGGCAACGCGCTTGCAACCCTTCTGGTGTTGCGGGTGTCTATGGGCGGCGGTAATCGCTTACCATCAGGTGATCCGTCTGCTCGTTTGCCTCCTATTTCATAAAAAAAAAAAAATAATAATAAGAAAAACACAATAAAATAAATATTTAAGTGGGGCCAACATACAGCAAACGTGATGTTTTTGCCATTTTTTGCGTAGGTAATGGTAAGGAACCTTTCGTGCGCGAGTTTGACTCGCAATTGGCCGGTTTATTTACAGATTGATATGTATTGGTATGAAGCTTAGCCATTTTTTTTAAAGAATGATATGTATTGATGTGTATTGGTGTGACCGCGATGCACATCATATAATTACATATTAATAACAGGTTTTTAAAGTTAAAATACTGCTCCAGGGTTAACTATTCAAGCAGTGACAAATTGTCCTACGTCTAGTCAAATTAATACCATTAACCGTTACTGACTGATCATTAATCTTAATGCCAAATTAAATTAACGGCCAAATATCTTAGTTTAGCAAACTCATCTGTATTTTCCCAATCTTTTATTTGACTTGCTGGTTTTAATTTTAAATTTAGATTCCTGCAAACTGTCCGAGTTCGAGCTATTTTGCATGTCGAACTTTCTAGAATGTAATTAACCGTGGATGGTATTATGCAACAAATTGGGAGCGTTGGTGGCCTAGGTAAGGCGTACGACATTCAAAGGTCGAGGGTTCGAACCCCGTGTCGTACCAAAGTTAAAGCCCACCATTTATGATTTTCCTAGTTATTATGGCCATCAGTTATCTGAACACATTGTTGTTGTTAAAAATATAGTGTCTGTTTCTTAAAATTGAGTTTACGAAAAAAAAATATCCATAATTGGTTCTTGTCCATCACTGGTGCCGTCACTGCCGTCCTAGTTAGTTATTGGTGATATTTAACAATCACTTCTTGACAAAGCATTTTAAGGAATTCGGACTATGCCTAAGTCTAGTCCCCTAGTTTCCCCTCTGGATTGGAAGGTCAGATGGCAGTCACTGTAATAAAAACTAGTGTACGTTTAGACATTTTATTAAAGTGACTGCCATCTGACCTTCTTGATTTTTTATTGGCATAGGCCAATTCTTGGGATACTTAATCCCCGAGCGGATCCCAGCCTTCCAAAATGACTCGAGGAAACATGCCGCCTGGGGCAACGTTACGAAGATATTAATTAGTATTATGCTACCTTTTTTACATTTCTAATTGATTTAAATTCTCGCTCTTAAACGAGTCAAGCCGATACTTTGCCAATAAATTACGCAATTAATTAATTTGGAGGCCGGTAAATAACTGGATTGCCCTTTATTACAGTCTTAATGAACATGGCGGTGATTTATCATTCGATTTGAGTGTTCTCAAAACAAACCCACGCTTCGTGTCGGGCCCAGCATGAGAATCCTTTTGCTATGCTATAGTGTGCCGTAAAACCACCTAACTAGTTATAGTCGATCACAATATTTTAAAAGCTCCTAACTCCTATTATGATTATAAAATTGAAAAATTCAAACGAAGGGGCATTCAAAAATCTATAATCCAGAGAGAAAATGGAAACTACGTTTGTATGGAAACGCCGTCCTCCGCTATCCTCTTAATAAATAATATAAGAACAGCATACAGCATACCTTATTCGATCATCTTATCTAGTTTGTTTTCCTCTGAATGTTATCTGTTTTCACTCACTAATTTGTGTTTCCACCATTTGAAACCGGCAATAATTCGACACAACAACCAGTTTCCACAAATTGGACTAGCGTTACCTTACAAATTGACGAATTCTATACCATAAATACATCAAACGATTTGCCGTTGTTATGTACATAGAATAAAAAACTTTTAACAAGTGTTAAAATGACAGCCGATAGCTTAATTTAAGGTGCCGTGGGTTCAGCCAGCAGTCTTTAAAAGATCGTAGTGCCTTTAATGTCATTAATAGGGTTGTCAAAAATATGAATAGGAATTTTGATCCCTTCCTCTATTAACTTCATCGATTTACACGAACGAAATAGGTTTAAAACGCACTATTATTTTTTTACAATTTATTCGAACGCCACCAGCCTTCTGGGCACCCTACCGGACGGCACAGACTTGGGGCCAATTTTATTTGTAGGTTTTTACTTGTTAGGTAGTTTTTAGCTTAGTCTGTTTAGTTCTTAGTTTAATTTATTTTTGGTAGTCATAAGTTTTTTGTTGTGTTGTTTTTAAATGTAATTTTAGTTAAATAGGTATGTGGAGTTTTAAGCGAATAAATTAATTTATTCATAAAAGCTAAAAATATAAAAATTGCTTCTAAAAATGCGCAATTCTGTTATTGGTGGATTTTGTTTTTATTGCTAGTCCGACTCGCGTTCCACGGGTTCCGTACATTACCCAATTTTTAACAATGTTTTTTTTTTATGTGGAAAGTGCATGAAATGTCTTTAAAAAACCCGTAGTGGTCGGATCAAAAACTAAGTAACGCATGACTGACTGCACATTTCTAATAGGTTTTTCTGTCATCTATCTATAGGTAAAAAACTATTTTGTGTTGTTATTTCAAAATTTTAGACCCAGTAGTTTCTGAGATAAAGGGAGGGGGAATGGTCGGACAGACAGAGAGACAGACGCACGAGTGATCCTATAAGGGTTCCGTTTTTTCCTTTTGAGGTACGGAACCCTAATAACAATAAATATAATAATTGGACAGGATTCTCTGCCTCTGGCTTGCCTTAGCCGGCCGGCCAGAGTGGAGTCGTTAGAGCTATAAGCTCCAGGGGTGGAAGTGAAATATGCATAAGACGCGAGTTGGCAGTGGCTGTTAACAGCCACTGGGTAGAAAGCGGCGCACACCTCTCGACACCCCTGAGCCGCTCACACCGGTGTTGCCCTTGAGCCATCCTAGATGTCGCTTTTTGTGGGGGCCCATCTTGTGAGGGCGAGTCACCGTCTGCCGGAAATAAAATTGCATACCGTTTTATTAGGCAGGCGTCCGGTTTTTTACCCCATAGCTCAGTACTTAGTCCATCGCTTTCACCCAATAACCTAGTTAATTTTAGATTCCATCAACTCTCAATAGCCCTTACACCCTGGCGGGTGCTGCCTCTGCGTTCGTCCCATGACACGGGTAAGGGCAGCATCCGCTCGGTGTACCCCTTACATTTCATTAACCCCTGGAGCGCCCCAGAATTACCGTAGTATGGAACTCCTATACTAGTTACCAGCACACGTGTCTGTGTAGGGCGCTCCATGGGTTAAAGTGTGAAAAGGGCCTCTACGTGTTGACTTCGGCTCCGCGCACGCCTCCCAAAGGTCCGGAACACCATTGTTCCGTGATGGGAAAGACATACAATATAATAACAATAATTTCCGCGATCCTGGGCACACACGGCTGTTCGCCCATTACTTAGCGAGCTGCGACCTGAACTAAAGGCGCCTTAAATGTAGGTAACGTTCGTTTACATGGTTATTAGTTATTATGGGTTAGCATTTTTCTAGAAATTCTTAAATTTAGATCAAACATTCTTATCAAGTTCCAAAATACCTTACTTACCCATTACCACCTTAAAGCTTATAAAACCTAGGTAACAAACACTCTGTAGGTATATATATAAATAATCCTAATAATATGATCGCATATTCGTTGCCAATGCAACATAAGGCCCCGACCGTCTGGGACCCCTATTTACTGAGCATCTTGAGAAAACCTATTTCACAGCCCGGCGAAAACACCTCAGGGGAGCTCATTCCACAGTTTGCAGGTTCACAGAAAAACCGGGCAAGTGCGAGTCGGACTCGCGCACGAAGGGTTCCGTACCATAATGCAAAAAACGGCAAAAAAAAACGGTCACCCATCCAAGTACTGACCCCGCCCGACGTTGCTTAACTTCAGTCAAAAATCACGTTTGTTGTATGGGAGCCCCACTTAAATCTTTATTTTATTCTGTTTTTAGTATTTGTTGTTATAGCGGCAACAGAAATACATCATTTGTGAAAATTTCAACTGTCAGACGGACGGACGGACGGACAGCGGAGTCTTAGTAATAGGGTCCCGTTCAACCCTTTGGGTACGGAACCCTAAAAATTACTGTGAGGCCTGATTCCTTAATCCCCTAATTCAAGCAAATACAATACTATACAAAACACTTTTTATACTTATTTCTTCTGTGAATTATTCACCGCAGTGTTGCACTTTTCGTAGATCTTTTATAGTAGAGTTAGACCATAAAGTCGACAGCGATTTTGATAGCCCACGCAGTGCAAGTGTTATCTTAAACGTCAAACTTCTATGAAATTATGACGTATAAATAACACTTGCACTGCGTGGGCTGGGCTATCAAAATCGCTGCAGACTTTTCTTGGTACATTCCTATTATTAAGCAATATTTAAATGATAAAGCATTCCATGAATTATGTTTATTAAATTCCCGTCAAAACTGCCACAGACATTTCATACATCAGATGTAAGTCATTTTGTATATATTTTTAACTTACACGGGTATCTGGTTTGGTAAGATGTTTATTAAATTCTTGTCAAATCTCCCACAGGCATTATCTCCGGGAAATGTTTCGATGTTTATAAAGTAACATTTATTAAAAGCATATTCAGAAGGAAGTCATTTTCTCACAGTAAGTATATTACAATATTTTCGACGTTAAGTAAATTGCTTCAATAATGTCAGATTTTTGTTTAAAGTATTGTAAGTAAAATATACAATAATAAAAACCGGACAAGTGCGAGTAGAACTCGCCCACCGAGGGTTCCGTACTTTTTAGTATTTGTTGTTATAGCGGCAACAGAAACACATCATCTGTGAAAATTTCAACTGTCTAGCTATCATGGTTCGTGAGATACAGCCTGGTGACAGACGGACGGACAGCGGAGTCTTAGTAATAGGGTCCCGTTTTACCCTTTGGGTACGGAACCCTAAAAATCATGGTGGCCAATTCAAATTTACATTCTGACACAAAATAATGTCATGTTGTTATCATTCACCGTTCCATTCAATGATAACTAAATGACATCGTTTACATATCAGAGGTGCTACCGCGAAAATCAAAATTCGCAAATTGAGGGGATATTTCTCTTTTACTCCAATGAAGGCGTAATTAGAGTGATAGAGAAAAATTCCCGCAATTTGCGAACTTCGATTTTCGCGTCGCGACTGCTCCTTGCAGTCATTAAGGTACAATCATGAATGAGAAAGGAAGCGCGTATCGTAGTCAAAGCAAAGGGTATCGTAGTCATCGCTCTCTATCACTCTTCCCTACTAGTGCGACAGTGACAGTTGCGTTTCGTTCGTTACGGAGCGTTAATGATTGCACATTAGCTAAGCACCCTAGGTGCTAGAGTGATAGAGAGAGATGACTACGATACGCTACGGAGCGTTAACGATTGGCACGTTGACTACGCGGCCTGATTCGCTGTCAAACATTGTTTTAGTGTGTGTAATTATTTTCCATCGTATTTTCACGGAAACGTACGAACGTGTCTTGCTATTTCAGTCAGTCTCAGTAAAAAGTACTCAGGTTGACTGAAACTGAAGTAGCATGACAAATACGAACGTTTCCGAGAAAATACGATGGAAAACTATGCACTACAACTGTAAAAGATATTTAATAAAAATATACTAATAATATATATATAAATATTTAATATATATTCGAAATCGATAGACATATCGAGAACGCCTGGAAGAGCTTCTGGTCCATGAAAGCGCTAATGAAGGGCGACCTTCCCTTGTGTCTTAAGCGCAAACTCCTTGACATGTGCATCCTGCCCATCCTAACTTACGGTGCACAAACTTGGTCATTAACTGAGGCTCTAAAATCTAAACTCAAGGTTTGCCAGCGTGCGATGGAGCGTAGTATACTAGGTGTTCGCAGAACTGATCGAATCAGAAACACGGAACTACGCTCCAAAACTAGAGTTGTAGATGTAGGCGTCAAGACCGCTAAGCTTAAGTGGGACTGGGCTGGACATGTCTGCCGCATGCACCCAGAAAGGTGGGCCAAAATGGTTACTGAGTGGGACCCACGGAACACAATAGACGGTGCAGGTCGGGGTTTAGGCAGACCGAAAAGGAGATGGCGGGACGACTTGGACGCATTCTACCCCAAATGGTGGGAAAATGCCGATGACATGCAGGGTCGAGTGGAGAAAACGAGGGGAGGCCTTTGCCCAGCAGTGGGACACCAAAGTAGGCTAAAAAAAAAAACCAATCGCCCTTTTTTTTCGAGCCGCGGGTTTTCGAGCAACCGATTGAATTGAAAACGTCGCAAATATTGACTGGGACCTAAAAGTATTTGTAGAGCATTTGGAAAAGGCCTGAGTTAAATTCAAAGAAAAGTTCCAAGTGAAATTTACTTTTAAGCTAAATTCAATTTCAAACACAATTGAACACTTGGATTGCGCGCATAAATTAACTTCTCTAAGAGGCGTATTTCGATTTTATAATATGATTTTATTGTAATAACCTCCGTGTATGTCGCTCGCATTCATATATTAGTGGGATTATACAAATTATCATTATTTTCAATTCTGAATGCGGTTCTCATTCATTCGATGTTCGCAAAAAACAAACTTTGATTAGATCATCCCTTTGACATCGGTTACACGCTAATTCTGGCGTCAGTTCAGTCCATCATTCCATTCGAGTTTTGACTGATGCCAGAATGATGGAAATTGGACACGGTTAGACGATTAGTCCAGACTGATAAAATTACGACAATAGACATTGGTAACACGCTAATTCTGGCGTCAGTTCCGTCCATCATTCCATTGTTGCATGGACGGTGACTGACGCGAGAATGACAAAAAGGGTTACACGATCAGTCTCCTATCAGTTTTCTGTCATTCAAAACGGACTGACGAATATTATCAAAAAATTTAAATTTTCATCAGTCCAGACCATCAGTCCATCAGTCCGCGTGTTACACGATAATTCTCCCGTCATTCTGACCAGAATGGTGGACTGAACTGACGCCAGAATTAGCGTGTAACCGATGTCATAATTCTCCCGCCATTCTGACCAGAATGATGGACTGAACTGAGGATGGCGCCAGAATTAGCGTGTAACCGATGTCTTTCATTGTGCGGGTTTTCAACGAACACAATAATGAAGGATAAATATCGCCGAATTACAGTAGGTAAAAAAGTGCTTATTAAACCGAGGGTTCAAAAGTACACCAAATTTATATGTAATTAATGCTTTGAAATAAAAATCCCATGATATTTACATTTACAAACATTCATTTGGACGGTTTTTTTTTAAACGTGTAAATAGCAATGCACGCACGAGAACTTTCCAAAGTTGCGAAACTTTCCACGTGATAATTTCTCGGTAACTTCTGAGAATGTTATCGAGAACGAGAATTTATTTATTTATCGTAGTTTATACCATGAATATTCATGATAGTTTAGGTGTAGTATCCTTACCCCAAGAAAATTCCGACTTTTGGTCTACCGCTTCCGGTCAGAAAAATGTATGACGGCCCGGCCAAACGGTCAGACCTAGGTGGGGGGTGCTCGACCAAATGTCATAGAGGACCCCGAGACACAACAAACTGCATTAAAAAAAATCAAAATGGCCGACTTTTTTTTAATTTTTTCAAGTTGGTGCGAGCGCGCTGAGATTTGGCATGGCGGGAGATAGAGGCCTCTAGATTCCTATGACAAAAAATTTTTTTTGGAAAAAATCAAGATGGTGGAACAATAAATTTCCATGTTGCAGAATGTTCTGAGAACATTCTCGAGAACGTTTCCGCTTTTTGGGAATGTTCTGCAATTTGTACATTGCTACGTGTAAATGTTGTGAGGTTTAAGAGGCGCACTACGTGATGGTAAGCGGCCGCCATACCTTATGGACGCTTGCAACTCCAGCGGAGTCACACAGGTCACCGACTAGATGAGATTAGCTCAGAACTGGGACAAGTGGCCTACTCGAAGAGATACCTATGCTCAGCAGTAGGCAATGATGATGGATGACGATAACAGGTTAAGTGTCAAAACACATGCCCACAGCCAACACAGTGCATACAAACGTACTTAGCGCATAATTATTATCCATTGTTTTTTCACGAAAATGTACGATGAACGTGTCTTGCCATTACAGTCAGTCTCGGCACCTACAAAAACTACTGAAGTTGACTGAAGCAGCATGACGAAAACGAACGTTTCCGAGAAAATATGATGGAAAACAATTATAACAATTATGCACTACCTTAATCTGTACCCACCGCCAACACAGTGCATACCTATACTTGCAAAGGCGTTGGTGGCGTTGACAATAGCTTGACATCAAGCGTAGGCAATATTTGAAAAGCCACACTGCCAACTAGGACGCGGTCGATATGCACGGATCTAATACCAACAAAACACGAAGGGTTAATTCGACACACTAAAGACCCTTGCACGCCAGGTGGTTATTTTGATCGGCGTCATCATCATTACGATGTAATGATGTTATTAGCACTTTTTGTTTTATATCGCCGGGAAATTGTAAAATATTATTGCCTGTAGGACACTCTCGCACAAATCAACCAAGATTAAGCTAAATTTAAGGATTCACTCAAGTGTTTTTGATTAAGCTCAATAAGGCTGTATTTTTAAGCAAAGTAGCATTGGTTTGAAGTCCCGTCGGGCATAATCCTTCGGAATTAAAAAATTAAAGATCAACCTTTCATGGAAATTACAAAACAATAGAACATCGATATTGATCTAAAAAAGGAAATTTGTTAAGGTAACTGGGTGAATTGCGTATATGGGTAAATATGCTTTTGTATATAAAATTACAGTTTGGTCAAAAACTTTTCGGTGTTAAGATCTTTCCTTATTTTCTTTCCGGACCCTTATCTTAAGTAGTTACGCGTGTGAAAACCATCGATTTCCGTCTTTTCCATCACGAAACAATGGTGTACCGGACATTTGGGAGGTGTGCGCGGAGCCGAAGCCACCACAAAGAGTCCCTTTTTTTAAGTAACACTTAATGAAATGTAAGACCGAGCGATGCTGCCCCGACCGTGCCTTTGTGTCTTAGTTGCCGGAAATAAAAAGGAAATTTGATTTGAATTTATTTAAAAGCTCTAATCTTTCCACAGGATGGTAGATTAGAGAGGATAGGGGATGATATATCATTTAATCATAATATATTGAGCAAAAAACGTCCTAGTCAAATTACTAAACTCAGATCATGAACAAAATTATTTATTTCTGCATACTGAACCGCGTAAAACGATATTACGTAGGTTTATATGGGACGTAGACGTAGAAAGATGAAATACTTACCTACTTCGCCGCCCCATACAAAATTATTACGTCCCATGAACACACGAAAAAATCACGATACAGCAGGATTACGACTGCACCTTTAAAGTGTCATTCTATGGAACTTGCTAACTATGTAAACAAACCGCCATATTGAAATTGTATCTGAATGTACTAGTGACTTTTGTTTACATAGTTAGCAAGTTCCATAGAATGACACTTTAAATATACTCGTAAGTAAATTTAAAAATATCACAGAGTTCAAAGTAAATAGCCAAATTCCATAAAAATATATCATCCGCCAGAGTAATTTCCAGAACTTGAAAGAATAAAATTGAGTAAAGAATACGTATCGAGCCACTTTGCAAATATTAACCACCTGTGGCTTCATTGTAACGGAAATCAGGGAGTTTATAAAGCAGACAATAGACTGGTTTCTCTACGATCCATTTTGTTAAGTAAACTGACGGTTACCAGAGTTTATTTTATGCTGAGTAGATCATTTTTAGGGTTCCGTACCCAAAGGGTCAAAACGGGACCCTATTACTAAGACTCCGCTGTCCGTCCGTCCGTCCGTCCGTCTGTCACCAGGCTGTATCTCGTGATCTGTGATAGCTAGACAGCTGAAATTTTCACAGATGATGTATTTCTGTTGCCGCTATAACAACAAATACAAAAAACAGAATAAAATAAAGATTTAAGTGGGGCTCCCATACAACAAACGTGATTTTTGACCGAAGTTAAGCAACGTCGGGCGGGGTCAGTACTTGGATGGGTGACCTTTTTTTTGCCGTTTTTTGCATTATGGTACGGAACCCTTTGTGCGCGAGTCCGACTCGCACTTGCCCGGTTTTTATTAAATACATAAATAGGTAAAGTATGCTACGGGTTGCGCCCAAAAAAAAACAACAGATAGAGATTGCTAGTTTTTAGCTATAAGATCGCTGTTTATTGTTGTTTGCGCGCATTAGTATTATTCAGTTTAAGTAATTTTTTGAGTTGTGTCTAGTATTTGTCAGAAGGGCACCGCTTGGCTGAATATACATAGAAGGAACTCACGCAATAATATAGCTTTATATTGAATTTTTACATTGAGCACTAAATGCCATTAAAAATTCACACGGAAACTAGAATATATTTTCAAGTCAACTCTTTAAGACCTAAGTTACAGATGGCTCAATAAAATGTTTTTCGTTTCCTTCTAATTAATACCATTTTTTTCTAGCCTTACACCCTCTCCGTTGCGTACGAGATTAGGCGCCCTAAGAATTACCTACCTACTTAAATAAGGCCCACTTGCACCATTCTACTAAACCGGGGTTAACCGGTTAAACGTAGAGTTACCATGGTTACCACTACAATTTGACATTAGGTTAACGGTTTAACCGCTTAACCCCGGGTTAGTGGGTTGGTGCAAGTGGGCCTAAATGGTTGAAAGTAGTCTACTGTCATTATATTTAATACTGTGCTGTAGGAGGATAAAAGTTTGATCTATAAGGGCCACTTGCACCATTCACTTACCCGGGGTTAACCGGTTAAACCTGGAGTTACTGGAGTACAATTTGACACTGGGTTAACGGTTTATCCGGTTAACCCCGGGTTAGTGGGATGGTCCAAGTGGCGCTGAGGATGATAAGGCTGCAATCTGTAAAGTGAGTGTTTCGGCTTTCTGGCGTGATTAAAGAAGTAAGTGTAAGAAAATATTCACCTTTGACAATACTGTATTGAGACTTGTATGGAAAAGAGCTGAAACGGGTAGGTAACATTGCCCACCTATCTTGTACAGAAGTTTACATAGTTAACCCCAATATGTTTGAAGGGAAGGCTAGGATTACTCTTTATCTTGAAGTGATCATTGTTTCAACGACTTATGAACTGAGCTTTCAATACAAAATGGGTAATGTTGGCAAATACTTGATATAATTTTACCCGCCATCAAAATTGCCAAAAAAAGTTGCGTTGATGATTCAAAAATTGAAATATGAAATCATGAGTATTATGATCACAACATGAGTAGGTATTTTATTTAAAAAATGTATTTTTTTAAAGCGGGCAAAGTTGGCTAGTTTAACGGTAGCTAAAACCTTGACCTTCATAGCATATTAGGGTACCGTATATGTACAAATTATTGGCTGTCATTTATAACAGATAACCATGATTTATGGGTTACACAAACAGCTGAACACTGAATAATATAGCCCATAAAAAGCAATAAGGCAATGTTATAGACAACCATAACATTTATGAGTATCCCATTTCGCGAAGCACCTAATGTAATATATCAGTTAAATATAAATTAAAATCTAACAAGTAAATAATAGGGGAAATCCGGAAGATGTTTATAATTAAAAAATAAGCCAATACGTAAATTAAACAAACATCCAAAATGTTTGCGTGTATAAATGGAAATGGTACGGAAAAAAAGGAACGTTGATTGCAAAACGGACCTTAAAATTCAACAATGACAGTTAAATCAACCCGAAATTCGCTCTTTTATAAATTAGGGTCTTCAAAAAAGGTAAATCGTTTCAATTTATTCAGTTCTCTACAATGGCGCTCTCTCCAAACCGTTTAGTTCGTTAGGCAAACCCGCAGCGTATGAGTGCGCTCCAAATCTGTTTAGGTATTCCAACAATGTTGAAGCGGTATTCGTACTGTAGAAAGATGTACTTCATTTCATATTAATACCCATAATAAGTACCCACTGTGCATCATACTTATTATACATGAGGTTACAGTCCATTTCCAGCGACAGCAGCACTACCATTCATTTTACTATGGAAATTGACAATCGGCGCGATTCGGGAAATGAATTAGAGATTCACTAGATATGAAATAGTAAAGATATGTGACGTTCCACGGCAAAAGGTACCTTACGGCGGGTGGCGCTTACGTCGCATAGCGCCGCAATAATATAGTAGCATATGCGTGTCAAAGGAAATTAATATCAAATTAATAATGAAAATGGAAACCTAGTGTAGGCTCTCCGAATCATTTCTGAGTGATTAAAAGTACCTGAGCCGTAAAATTAGCTTAATGTTACCTATAGTATTTTTCAAACTCGATGTGTACGACAACTGTCAGATTTGGTGTTTTTAGGTTATAAATTATATGGAGATGTGTCACCCTACCCACCGAGTTTGACAAATACTATAGTATGACTCAACAACAGTTTAAATTTAATAAATGACAAATATCAAATCAAGTCAAAATACATATGTAAGTGTAAGTATATTATAATATTAAATTTTTAGTCAAAATTGTAAAGTTCGAATAAGCCTATTATTTATACCGCTGAAATAATTTATTCCGTATTTTACGTAGGTAGTATTTATTTGGTGAAATTGAATGGGAGTGTTGACACACGTCGATATTTAAACTAGGTACTCGTATCTGTGTTTATATGTGTGTAGGCATTACGAGTAGGTACTGCAGTCTACGTAAGTACGTAATCGCATAGGTGCACAAAGGAAAAATAAGATACGAGGGCGGGATGATAAGTTTCCGAAACGGCACAGAAATAAGACAATATATATAAATGTTATATTTTATTTTTCAACGTAGGTCCCTTCTGAGTCCACGCACTTGGCCCAACGTTTCTCCAAGGCTATTATCCCATTTCTAAAAAACGATTCTTCGAGTCCCTCAAAATACCTATTAACAGCTTCTATGACTTCAGAGTTCGACGAAAATTTTTGTCCGCCTAGCCACTTTTTGAGATTTGGGAACAAATGGAAGTCGCAAGGGGCCAAATCTGGTGAATACGGGGGATGAGGTAACAATTCGTAGTGCAAATCTTCGATTTTAGCCATTGCAATTTTAGCCGTGTGAACAGGGGCGTTATCCTGATGGAGTAAAATTTTTTTCTTATTTAAATGAGGCCTTTTCTCTTTGATTGCGTTATCGAGGTTTTGTAGCAGATCAGCATAATATTGGGCGTTAATGGTTCTTCCCTTTTGAAGGTAATCCACGAAAACCAGTCCTTTGGAATCCCAAAATACGGTTGCCATTACTTTACCGGCTGACAAAACCACTTTTGCTTTCTTAGGGGCAGGTTCACCCCGATTTGTCCACTGCCTAGACTGTTCTT
The DNA here is from genome assembly GCF_910591565.1 of Cydia splendana. Taxonomy (NCBI): domain Eukaryota; kingdom Metazoa; phylum Arthropoda; class Insecta; order Lepidoptera; family Tortricidae; genus Cydia; species Cydia splendana. The sequence continues at coordinate 6,618,577 of NC_085974.1, forward strand.
TTGTCTCAGGCGTGTAGTGGTGGATCCACGTCTCGTCAACCGTTATGTAGCGACGTAAAAACTCGTTAGGATTATGCCTGTACTTCTTCAAACACTCCGTCGAAACATCCTTGCGGGTTAGTTTTTGCTCGTCTGTTAAGAGACGCGGCACCCAACGAGCACAGAGCTTGTTCATTTCCAAGTGTTGGTGCAAAATGTTAAAAACACGTTCTTTTGAAATGTTTACCATCTCTGCTATTTCCACCAACTTCACACGGCGATCATCCAATACAATTTTTTTTACTTTGTTGATAATTTCCGGAGTCGTTACCTCATTGGGCCGTCCGCTGCGGGGAGCATCTGTACAGCTCTGCCGACCACGTCTGAAGTCGACAACCCAAGTGTGAACTGTGCTTAAAGAAGGCGAAGAAGATCCTAAAACGCGATCCAGTTTGGTTTTAATTTGTGTTGCAGTTTTGCCTTTCAAAACATAAAACTTAATTACCGCACGCACTTCCGATTTTTCCATTTTCACGAAAATGAATACAGTTTTTCTTTAGGTCGCTTTAATATATTATTATTTATATTATAAAAACTTGATATTGCTTCCGCATTAACGTAAAAGCCAAGAGGTTAGAATGACATTATTACTTTTTTAATTATATTTTTTTTAATCTTTCATTTCGGAGACTTACCAGCCAGCCCTCGTACACAACACAAAAGTAAAATTATTTCAATTATTTCAGGTAGGTACTTTTTTTTTATACCACATCGGTGGCAAACAAGCATACGGCCAGCCTGATCGTAAGCAGTCACCGTAGCCTATGGACGCCTGCAACTCCAGAGGTGTTACATGCGCGTTGCCGACCTTTTAAATACCTGTACACTCCATCATTACATAACTGGATTAGCTCTTATCAGCGCTGCGAGCGTAAGTACCTTTAAATTAGTAAACAAGTTGAATAACGACTAGTGGCCTATTTTATAAAGCTACAAGTTACAATTTACAAGCGGAAGTCTCTTTCTAACCCTATGTGTTAGAACGAGACTTCCGCTTGTAAATTGTAACTTGTAGCTTTATAAAATAGGCCACTGGTCAAACTAGAACTAAATCAAATTGACTGGAGCCCGGCCCTGCGATGCGACGACCCGAACGAATTAGTCGATCTCATAATTAATGAATACCAATCAGTCTATAATAAATGTAATTACAAATCTAAAATATTTGTAAACAAAACGCAGGAAAATACATGGATAACTGACAATTTAATAAATATGTGTAGCAAAAAGAAAGAACTTTTATAAATATTTCTAGAGGACCCATGTAACAAAGAAAATGAGCTTATATACAAAAAATATAGGAATAGAACCAATAGAAAAATTTGTCAGGCTAGAAATAATTTTACAAAGAAGCAAATTTGTCAAAACTATAGAAATCCTAAAAAAATGTGGGAAATATAAATAAATTGACAGGGAGAATTGTTAAAGCAATTGATGATGTATTAATTAAGTCATTTAGGTTAAAAGCGAAACAGTTATCCAATAAATTTGCAATTGAGTTTAATGATAATGTCAATAGTGTAAAAAATAATTGTAATGTGCCATTACTTGACGAGACAATCTATATTAATACACCAAACTTAACATTTCGTCTAAAAAAATTAACGAAAAAATAGTACATAAAATAATTTCACAAATAGACGACAAAAAAAGACCAGGATACGATAAAATAAGGGCAAAAGATATAAAATACATATCCGAACATATGACCCCTGTCTTAACACATCTTATAAACTTATGTATATCGCGTTCTATTTATCCTGACAAACTTAAGATAGGGCTGGTAAGACCCATATATAAAAAAATCGGGCAAGTGCGAGTCGGACTCGCGCACGAAGGGTTCCGTACCATATAAAAAAAATAAAAAAATAATAAAAAAAAAGCAACAAAAAAACGGTCACCCATTCAAGTACTGACCACTCCCGACGTTGCTTAACTTTGGTCAAAAATCACGTTTGTTGTATGGGAGCCCCATTTAAATCTTTATTTTATTCTGTTTTTAGTATTTGTTGTTATAGCGGCAACAGAAATACATCATCTGTGAAAATTTCAACTGTCTAGCTATCACGGTTCGTGAGATACAGCCTGGTGACAGACGGACGGACGGACGGACGGACGGACGGACGGACAGCGAAGTCTTAGTAATAGGGTCCCGTTTTACCCTTTGGGTACGGAACCCTAAAAAGGTAGCCATGCAGATACAAACAACTATAGACCGATAACAATTATATCCTGTATAGATAAAATAATAGAAAAATATATTGGCAGCTCAATAAACTCATTCTTATCAAGTAATGGCATAATTCACGAAAAACAGTTTGGTTTTCAAAAAAATAAAAGTACATCACAACTCTTGTCATTGTTTACAGACGAAATTAACGAACACTTAGAAAGAAAACACCACGTACTTGCCGTAATGATTGATTTTAGCAAAGCTTTTGATACTTTGGACCACATTACACTTTATAAAAAATTAGAACAAAATGGTATACAGGGACCTATGCTAGAACATATAAAAAATTACCATGTTAATAGATACAGCGCCGTAAGCATAGCGGGCGAACAGAGTGACCTAATTCCGACCTTATGCGGCACGGCACAAGGCTCAATTTTAGCTCCGACGGAATACTTGCTATACGTAAATGATATGTGTAAAATTTTCCGGCATGGTTCTTTATACCAGTTTGCAGACGATACATGTATAATCACAGCCCATGAGAATCTGGAAACTGCCCAAAGCATGATGCAGCATGACTTCGATATATTGTGCAAATGGGCTCACGACCTAGGTCTGTCACTAAACTACGCTAAAACTAAACTGATGCACATTCACTCGCCGTATAAAAAAATCAACTTCACTCCAAAGATCGTGGCCCACGAACACAAATGTCTACACATGCCTAGCACAACTTGTAAATGTAATCATCTTGATATTATAAATAAAAGAACATACTTACCTCGGGCTAATTATAGACCATAACTTTAACTGGGGCCCTCATATTCACCGGGTATGTAATAAACTTAAATCTATACTATCAAAATTATGTATACTAAAACACAAAGTCCCTTTTAATACATTAAGACTCCTTTACATGTCTATGGCGGATTCTGTTATAAACTATGGCCTAGAAAGCTATGGAAGATCATACAAAACCTACCTAAATGATATCTATAACCTACAACTACGTATACTTAAGACTATTGTACCTACGAAAATTAAATATAAACATAAAAGTCATTATGAAAATCTATTCAATTACTGCAGAGTGCTAATTGTATTTGAAAAAATAGACTTAGCCATTGTAACCCAATACTACAATAACATAAAGTACTTACACAAAAAAACGCGACCCCCACGGTTACGCAACCTAGATAACATTCCAACGTTTGAGATCGTAAAAACAAACAATGAATACGGTCGAAGAGTATGGAAATGCATTGTACCGCGTATATTGAATAGATTTCCAAATGAATTAATTAACTCGTTAGAAGATCGAACATGTGGGCAAGCTAGATACATTATAAAGAAACACATATGCTTAAAATGAGAGAATAATCGAATCCCTATCTTATAAAAAAACAATAAAATTAATAAGTAATAGTGTATAATTAATTATAACCTAGACTCCTTAACTTAAAAAATCTTTTTAATTTAAGATTGTAAATATGCTTTTTTTATGAAATAAATAGATTAAAATTAAAAACATTTTTTTTTACTCCTTTTTTGAAGAACCCCATACTGTAGACCCTCGGGAAAACCTCGGAAGGGAGCTCATACTTCCTCATAAGGGAGTGGGGGATACTGGCTTATTTTCAGAATTTTCAGGTTGTACGTCTGTCTTTGCACCTTTACACTAAAATGTCACGTTTATCATGAGATCTTGCAAGCGCCCATAAGCTGTGATGGTCACTTACCTAACATCAGGCGGGCCGCAAGCTTGTTTGCCGTCGTTGTAGTATTAAAAAATCTTAATATTAAGTTATACCGATATCAGACAGTAGTTTAGATTTAAATCACACAATTTGTATCAAACATATAAAATATATACCTATACGAAGTGAAGTAAAAACATGAGTACTTATAAGAAAAAAAAACAATTTTGGCAATTCACCAGATACAATAAGTTTCAGCTACAGTTAGTTAGTAGCTTTGTACGCAGCCAATTTTCCTGCAATAAAATAGTAGATTGCACAACAAGGGCGTAAAGTTGAGAATAAAATAGGTTATAAATATACCCATGTTACATCCGTATTCCGTAGCTTTTTAATTAAATTAGGAAAAAACTTTGAGCCAAGGTCAAAACAGCAAGACTTCAAATCGTACCGTTACGTTCATAAACGTATGTTAGAGGTTACAAACAACACGGAATCAAGATGTACTTATAAGGCAAAACTCTATTAAATTAAGCGTTTTTCATAGTTTTGATGTGCAGCGCCACGCGTGGTAAATTAAAGAACTAATTCGACCAAAATGCCGCGGCAAATTACAAACGGCGCGGCGCTGTTAATTTCAAAAGGTATTTTACATAATGCCGGACCGTTTACAATTTGCCTTCGGCATTTTACAAACGGCGTCGTCATTTTACAAACGTGAAGCCGTTTGTAAACGGCGGATTCTTACAAAATGCCTGCGACATATAGACTCTTGTACAATAATTCACTTACCCCCCACGTTGCACAATGTACTATAAACAATATACATACATATTTTAAATTATTTAACTTTTGAATTTTGAGATACTGTCATTGAGGTACTGTCAATGTATAATTGCTGTTCTGCCTATCGCATCGTCGTATAAGAAAGCGTTATGCGTTGTAGCACATATTTTTAAAACATGACAAGAGAGAAAAGCAGCAAAGCTATAAAATCATGCCGTTATGTTCATAAACCAACTGATTATAACTGATATAACTTCGGCGTGACAACTCACATAAAACAAAACGACTCCCGGCAATCACCGAAACGCGTGACAACTGCTATGCAATAAGCTTTGTCCCTATCAAGCCTTCAAACAACAACCAGCGAGGCGTGAACTACCCGTCACAGGTACTCTATTGACGACAAAGCTTTCTCATAATTGGCCATGTTATATATCAGCTATCTAATTTACAGCAGGCAGTAAAAATGTAACACAGAAAGATAACCCAAATGTGCACGTTTAGAGGAAGTGTGTCAAATATTTGTATTTATTAGTAAGTATCGAATTTTACGTTGACTTATGTGGATCGATTCGGACGTTTTTTATCGCAGTTTTAGGGATGCTATAAATTGAGAGCCGCCATTTTTACTCTTATTAATATTTAGGAGCTATGAATTCTGTAACAGAAATTATACGGCTCAATTTATCATGTCGGTCAAAATAAACTCAAGGTACGTATTAAATCCATTTTCACACTAATTATCCATAATTAATGATGATGAACATAAATTAATTACTCTTATACTTAAAACCACCTAATTACTATGAATACTTAATTTTCATTTACCCACAGTTTCATATAGGTACTAATAGTACCTACCTTTCCAAGCCAAGTAATTCTTTAAAAATATCATACAGTCTACTATAGGCACGCAAAATTAAATTAAAATGTCATGTTGTGATTCGGATCTTACTTAGTCACCCTTTCCGAAGCCTTACCTATTTAGAAGTGTATTGAAATATTATACTCGTATTCAATACAACGCTGAAGATTCACAATGTTCAATGTCAAGCTAAAACCGGAAATAGCTGTCCCAAGCCTTGTGGTCGGCGGTCAGACAGCTAGGCAAGGCGACCGCGAAGAGAACATGTGGGATCTGACGGCTTCCTATGTCAGTAGAACAGTAATGGTTTAGCTAACCGAGTTTTCGATATAATGCTAGCTGCATTGAAAAGCTTGAACATTCAGACTTAATAGCAAAGAATATATTTTGATTTACAGAGATGTTAATTTTATTTTAAATCCAATAACTCAAAATTATATTATCAGGAGTATCAATACCCTGATAGTACTGGTATTTGGTAGTTGGTGATCATTTATTTATTGATGAAATAAGTAATACAACATTATAGAAAAACCAAGGCACTGCGAAACTACAAAACAAAAGAAAATGCAAGGAGACAAAGAAATACTATACACATAAATAATACACTACACTAATTGAATATTGAATCATGAATCACATTTGATCTTCACGTTAATTTGTGGTAAAGCTACGATATTTTGATGATATCGTTACATCACCGATATCCGGTGCCAACCAACAAAAGCGCGATTAGTAGGTCAAACGGGTTCCTTTTAAATAGTGTATTCCCAGAAATCTGCGGTTTTGACAGCCCTGACGGCCTAATCAAGATTACAATTGTACATCGACCAACGTCAAACGATTATTTATTTATTGGATGAAGTGGCAGCTTCGTGGGCCCTTGCCAAAACACAGTAGACGTAGATTGAAGTAAATTAATACATGATACGAACGAATAAAAAAAGGATGCTACGAAAAGTCACATCGTTGGCTAAGAGTGTAAACCTGCTATATTCATTATATCATATAAAGCATATTGTACCTTTTTTTTAAACATTACAGTTAAAAATCATCAATAAATTTCAAAAATGAATTTGGTGACATTTACACTCTTAACCGACATCATGACTATTTAAGTTTCGATCGCCATTTTATATAACTATTGTCAACTTGGGTAGGCCACCAGACCGTCGCGTCCCTCAAATCATGTTTTTATTTTATTTATTTGGGGCATCTACAGCAAAAAAAAATACAAAACATGTGAATATAAAACATGTTTATAAAATCAAAATAAATCTCAAAAATCTTAACTTCTCATTTAAAACATTTTAAACGTAAAGGAACTCTGCTAAATTTCTAAGCGTGTCCTTCCGTAGATTTCCCGCAACCGTGTATCTTTTGTTACGTAAGAATTGTCGTAAAAGGACTTGCAAAGGATTTTACGGCATTACCTCGAGCGACATGGCGTTGTTAACTGTTGCAGTGCTTTTGTGCGTCTACACTGTCACGGAGAGTGCCGGGGAAAATGAAGGTAAGAATAAAGCGAGAGAAGTGAGGCAAAGTCTGTTAAATAATAATAGGTACCTAATCTGTCTAAAGTAAGAACTGATGCTTAATTTTAAAAATTCTAAAAACTTTTGGAAAGACAATTCAATCAGCTAAAAGTTCTTAAAAGATTCGTGAACAGTATTTACTGTAGATTCTGAGTCAATAAAAAATAATGAATAAAGTTTCACGTGCAAATCTCTTTTTCACCTCACCATCTCAGGCTGTCTTTATTCTTTCGGATATTCTTCGTGACAAATTCCTTAGCATATTGCTTTCAAGTCACGTTTTTATAAAACTTCCATTAAAATTACTTGCAAATTTAATTTTGCAAAACAAAGTAATGCGAAAATTGTTTTTGTTTATCCAAGCTTTGAAAACAAATGACGAAGCCACGGCTTGAGATTACTAATTGCGGGTCGCAATACCCGCAATTGCGCCCCCTATTGTCGAGCGTCACAATTCTCCAGATAAATGGTCACCCTTCAACTGTCCACTACGTGACGCAATATGACGCGTAATAAAACCTTCTATTCAAACAAAACACAACTGCAGATATAGTACTATGTACCTTTTTTTACTTTACGACCGGCGTGATTAATTTATCACGTCGGGGAAAAAGGTATGTGCTAAAATGCGAGTGGTTGTAAAAAGGCAGCACTAGTAGTAATATATATTTATTTATTTAAACTTTATTGCACAGTAAATTTGCACAAAAGGCGAACTTAATGCCAGAAGGCATTCTCTACCAGTTAACCTTATTTATATTCTTATAGGTATATGTAGTTCGTTCTGAGTTTAACTTACTGCACTGTTCAATCGTACATATAATATGTATATCTCATTTTGAGCATTAATTTCGCTGCCGTTTGAGTTTTCGTATAATAAAAGATAACGAGAAGGTGATTTGATTAAGATCGTCGGTATACGGGACTTTAGATGCATAATACCTAAATATGGTACCTAAATGAGGATTTTCCGTATTGTCCCAGAAACTTTTCTTTTGTTTTTGAATTAAGAATATCTCGTTACAAAACAAGGAAAAGGTTCAAAAAATTAAAAATTAAATGTTGGCATGTCCTTTCTTAAAGCCTCTGATTACAACTGTTTAAAAAGAGAAAAAAGATATCTTCGTGTATTTTTCGATGTGATTAATACGATCACACGTCGCGTCGCAAAAGACTAGCGTAAGAACAAAAGAACCGTAGACAATAAAAAGTGTTCTATTGTTTTAAATGGGATAAGATAGGAATGTTTTAAACGGGTTTTTTACAAGACCGTTATGTGTTTTGTCTACTTTTGAGTACCTATATATCGCAACTATAGATGCTAATTAAAACAATAAGAGAATAAATAAGGAACTTACCTAAATTTTCTTCCGAATTGAAACGAAATATTACTAGATTCTCTAAAATAATTAAACTATCCTTCGACATTTAATGATTGCTAAGCATAAAGATTCTTACCTTTATTATTTTTAATAAACATTTCTAATACATATTATTATAACATTATTTTCAAACACTATACCTAATCACAATAATACAATTCGAAGTTTATAAAGTCGAAACAAAAATACACATCAGTACCTATTTAACTTTTATTATTGTGAAGTTCTATACATATTTTTTTACGGAAACATTTCTGCACAATAAGCCAATAATGCCAATATCAAATATTTACCCCGGAAGATGCCAAAAACAACCCATCAAAAGATCAAATATTTATGAGACGACTACTTATGTGCCGTGGTGGCCAGTGGCGCATAGCAAACGTGATTTTTGTTTATGTTTTGGGATGCTTTTATTAAAATATCGTTTATATATTCTTCTTCTTTATATTTAAGAGCTGTGCTCTTGTCGGTGGAGCAATCTCCAACTTGTCCGGTCCTCTGCCAACACCTTAACCTTCTGGTATGACACGACCTTTTCTTTTATTTGGTTGTAATAATTTAAGTACCAAAGTTTATATATTACCAAAGTTTTATTAGAACAGCTAAAGTACAGATATTTACAACCAATATCTCACAATAATCGAGGTGTTTAAGCGAACAAAACCACCACTATATGCAGATTTATTTTAGTACAGTTTCAAAATGACCGGGTATTATGTTAGCTTCTTTTGTTATTATCGAGCATCTTTGTTTAATCAGCTTTGCGACTTACGAAATAAAGTTCATTTCCCAATAAAACGAAAGAGCTCTTTTAGGTGTGCAATAATTTTTGAATATTATTTCAGATATCAGGATCGCTGCACCATCTATAATACGTTTGTGCCATGACGTCAAACATAAGGTATAAATATGTTCAGTTCTTATTTAGTTAATGATCAAAAGTTGGTTATTGAGGGAATTGAATACCTACTCATTGCTGCCCGCCGGTTTACCTACATTTGGAGTCTGTCATTTCAATACATTGTTTCAAACCGATGTTTTTTTCTGACACAAATAAATATATAAAATTTAAAGTCTGTCAAAATAACTTCTTAAAGGCGGTAAACTGTAAAATGTAGGTACTTACACCAAGAGGCAAAACTTTTGTACTAAAACATTTATAATTTACCTTTAGTAACTCTCCGAGTATTTCGAGCGCTTCATTACGTTGACTTTCATGTAGACTCAACAAGCACTTCAGGTATAAGTTGAAATACAAAACGGGTCTTCATTTTTAATGGCACGGAATGTTAATATCCTAAATAAGTGCAGTCACGGTAATGAAGCGTTTAAACCCGCAGAAAATGATCCTGAAAAGAAAGCAATGAATCATACACCAGACCAGTAGGTACTATACACGAGCTTACTTTGTCTGAAGGCCGTATGTAACTCTTTTATTCTCAAGGGATAATAACATAAACTTATACCTTACCAAAAATACGGGTCAGCCCAGGCCTGGGCACATTGCCAAGCTCGAGGGCAGCGAATGGGTGCTTCGATTGACAAAATATTTTTCTCCTCTTATTTTTGTTGTTCGTATTCAGTGCTCAAACAGCGTGTAAACAACCCGTTATGAAAATCGTGGTATAATTTATCATACTTTAGAGATAAATAGAAAAAACAGACCAGCACAATATCGAATACATGAATAACTATTTTTAACTTAAGCCTACTAAATAAGATCGTCTTAGCCAACTTTAAGCATTAAAAACTTTAGTTCTTTGAACACATATTTATCATAAGTTTTATCAGGTCTATCGCATACTTCCTTTAATTGTAGATGTTAGCCAAATTAATTTAATTACATTATTATTTCTTTTTCTTTTCATAAATAAATCGGCTTTAAACAGGCTTTTTATATATTTTAATTATCGTTGCTGATCAGTTTAGTACCCCTCAAATCTCTCCAAAGAATCTTAAAAAGGGTTCGATCTGAGTATTGGACGGAATATTATAATCTATATCGAGATAGAATCGTGTCTGAGCTTAAGCAAATTACATCTAAGCTGCCCACCGCATTAATATTACTGCCCTGCTAAGCCAAAGAGCGCTATCTCAAAAGAAAATTCATTGCAAACTTATACTTTAGTTTCTATTAAGTACTAAGAATTCAATTTTCAAAATCATTTGTTTTTGAGATAGCGCTATTCAGCTTAGGAGGGCAGATTAATTTCAAATTTAAAATAGGAAACAAAATCAAGTTAGCTATAGGTATTTAAATGTAAAATTTCATAATTGCAATCTCAGCGGCGAAACTATACCTACTTCCACAAATTTTATTGCCTAATTTTTGACGATGATGTATTTTGACGAATGTCTCCGTATTTCTAATAAATTTCTATTCGGTCGACGCCCGGGCATGTCGAAGGGCTAATGTATAACCAAGCGCCGCTCGATGCCCGTACAAAGCACGGTGCAGTGTAACGTGATAAACGCCGTACGATGCCCGTGCGAAGCACGGTGCAGTGTAACGGCATTCATTCTTTAAAAGGTGACTACACTCAGAAGCAATGATGGCCAGTCTCTTCGCACGGGATTTTTTATAAAAAGTGACCCAGTGTCATTGCTGTAGTTTGTCGTCTCCTGTACAAAGCCTGCGGAAGTTGTTTTCTCTCCAGTACGGTTACCATCAGTTTGTCACTGACATAAACGCCGTCGAGAACGTAATTTACTTTCTATACATCTCGCTCGCACTCGCATATTAGTGCAAACGGGATGTATAGAAAGTAAATTACGTTCTCGACGGCGTTTATGTCAGTGACAAACTGATGGTAACCGTACTTATTGTCTCATCAGCCACACGGCGCTCTAGGGCGAATAACCTCTGTTGTAACATGCAATTGAGAAAGCAATCTTTCAAAAAGGTTTTCATTTTAAGGTTAAGGTTCGCTTTTAATAAAAATACTTGGAAAAGGCAATTCAATTCTCAGCCAATAAAGCATTTTATAAAAGCACTTTTTTACCACGGTAAACCTCTGTTTCATCAAATAATACCAAGGTACCTGTCTGAAAGATCTTTATTTTATACCACTAGTATTTCAGTTATTAATCATTATTTTGCTTTTATATCAAGCATAATAGTCAATACAAACCTTTTTAGCACTTTGCAGTAAGTATGAGATAAGTTTACCATGTAGTTTGTGATAAATAGATTGGTTTTATTTACATATTTCATTTTATGCCTTGTTGTTAAGTCAATATTACAAGGATCATACGATTGGGCGGCCTGTTTTAACCGGGGGTTTAATTTATTTTGTTAGTGATTAAATAAAATATAAATGGATTAAAACCATCTGCCTATCACAAACTAGCTTTGAAATACCTGTAAACACAGTCAACATCAAAATAAGTTAATCAGAAAACCTGTGATAACTCGGGGCACATTCTAGGGATTTGATATCGATAAAAAAGATGTCGATATACATCGATTCAATTATATATTCAATGAGCACATTTATATAGGTACATGTGCTCATTGAAAATTCTCGATTACTATTTATATGACTTAAGGTAGGTAAATTTCCTTTTTTATGCACTTTTCGCAATAAATGAAGATGGAGTAATGTTTAAGAAATAATAAATAACGATATAAAATGATTAGAATAAAACATAAGCAGCGAAGGTCCAATTCATTTTTGTATGTACCAACAAAAGGGGTAATATACGTGAACCCAAAATCTCGATCATTATCTACGCGAGCCGTGTTAGTGAGGGACTTGACAATTTTATAAACACGGATCTGACATATTAAACAAATGAGATATGACTATAGAGGTAAATATAATTATGGCTATGACTTTTTAAAATGTAAAATGGTATGTACTGCAAGCAACGAAATTGTATTGAGTTAGTTGGAATTTGGTACGTTTAGGTAAAGATTTAATGTTGGATTTTAAGGGTTGAATTTTAAGGTTCGTAAAAATGTTTGTAACTGTGTGTCTATTGTTGTGTAAGTTATAGAAATGCGGAGTCAGAAGGTGAAATAATACGTAAGTTTGGTTTTAGGGTGATACATTTGTGAGATGGATTTGTTTGATATTAGATAGCGCACACTACATAGTGTCAATGTGGAAATATTGACCTGGTTTAAAAATAAAATAAAGTCTTCGAAAAAACACCTTTTTAGAATTTAAGAAGCAGTATACAAAGCGATTTTGTATAAATACCTTTATTTTGTAGAACATTTGGACTAATCCCAATAAGGTCTAGTTTTCCCTCTGGGTTGGAAGGTCAGATGGCAGTCGCTTCCGTAAAAACTAGTGCCTACGCCAATTCTCAGGATTAGTTGCCAAGCGGACCCCAGGCTCCCATGAGCCATCGCAGAATGCTGGGATAACGCGAGGAAGATGAAATGATTTTGTAGAACATTTAGATGTTGACAGTAACATCGATGTATTTAACTGTCGATAAATATTTTGCTACGTCACTTTAGTATAAGTGCCCCGAGTTATCCCAGGTTTGTTTATCAGACTACTCGCCAAAAGTATATATTTACTATAGCAATTAGACTATAGCAAATAATTTTGCACTTGAATTGTAGATATTTATATATATTTGGAAAAGTATTAGAGAGTGTCAGGTACTTATGGCGCGCTGTTTCATGCGCTTCTATTGATGCTCAATGTCCCATCATTCAGCGATATGCGTTCTGTGATGGTAATAAAGAACACTATTTTCGACAGCCATTCTTCTGCCTGATCTGCAACGGTTTCGACTTGTCCTGCTTCTCCCCTGCGGAAACTACTCTACGACCTACTGAGCCCTCTACACAACCCTCTACTACCGCCACAACCACTGCCGGCACAACTGCCGCTCCAGCCGAGGATGCAATGGAGTAGACATTGCAAATATTGCAATGACCTTTATGCAACAAAAATTATAACATGTATTGCGTTAACGAACGAATCATGATGAATGTCAGTCTATTATATACCACGAAAACATTTCTTATAGTAAATATTTGAAAATAAATAGTAAGAAATAATCTACCTATAGCTGTAAGATTTACTGATTAAGGATGACTTTCGCTAGACCGGGCCGTGCCCGGTCCGGGGCGTCCGACATGTCATTTTCTATGACGGCTGATCGGTGTTCACGTGGCCCTGTCCAAAGAAAAACGAAGCGCCGGTAGCTCCGGCCCGACCCCGGCCCGGTCTAACGTGAGTCATCCTTTAGTTACATTCATTTATAAATAATATATGATCAACGTTTAAATATTGAATAAAATGAGTGAAGATTAGCAGTTAACGATGTCTTTTAGGAATTATCTTCTTTAAAAACCAAAAGCGATGCTAACTCATTTTTAGAATTGCGTGAATACCGGACACCAACACAAGTATCAACAAACTACAAACAACAGTGTCATCGTTTATTTGTTTACCAGCATAATAATATGATTCGATCAAGTTAATTATGTTCTAATGTATGGCATTGTATGGCGAAGACAAACAAATTATAGCCAGCATTCAATGAATGTAGTATGATACCTTTGGGGATGGTGCTTTACGCACACTAGTATCCCATCCCCTCCCCTTGACGCAACCCCCCCTTTTTAGCATGAAATATGTCCAGGCTAGGCGGCGCCTCGGTATCGTATTAGTTAGGTAGTTATGTGCGCAATGTATGCCTTGCGCTAAGCAACTGACTGGACTAAATGCTCCTCTGAACTGTATACCAAAAATGCTGACACTAATCCGCGTCACCGCCATGTCCCTGCAAGCAATCAGCAGAGCCTTCGGCACACCGGAAACCAGCAGCAAAAAACGATAAACCAAACTGTTTCAATCTGGATTAACATGGCAACACACACTAATTTCTAAAATTACTACGGCGTTTTTACGCTACGAATACCTATACATGGTGGCTAAAAAATAACTGCATTCCCGTTGCCAGGGAGGTTTTGGGATTATACTGAGTACCTAACTTTTATACTATGGGACCAACCCCGAAATCGAGAAAAAAATGTACCCTCCCATAGAAAATGGACCAGCCAAAATGTATGAAACAGCCAAATTTTTTATCGCGATTTCGGTGTTGGTCCGATGGTAAAAGTTGCTCAGTATACTTAGTTATATACAGTTCATTCAATCCAACAATTACATTTTACATGTATTGTAATACAAGTATGTATCGGTTTCATTTCAATAGTCAACTTATACAATCCTTATCAAATTGTTTACGTTTAAGGTTATGTTCCAATTGTGTAATTGGGCACCATAAAGCAATAAACTTCCACAGAAATTATGCTGCAGCAGACTACCCAATATTAACAGAGATATTTTGGCTTAATTGCCGTTTATTGAAGCCTCTAGCTGAGTGTTATTGTTTCTGTAATATCGCGTGGCGAACGCGGATAAAATAAATTAAGGGACGCCAACGCCGCAGTCGTCTACACCATCCTAACACGGTAGAAAGAAATCAGTTGTCCAGGAATTGTGGACATTTAAGCCATTCGATAGATATGCGGAGAGCGAAATGAAAAAGCCGACTTCCAGATCAATAATTTACTGACAACTAAAACAAATATAATAAAGTGACAAATAGACAAAAGGTAGGTATATAAAAAGTATACGTAATATATAAAACCTATTTATTAGTCCTCGTCAACAGTAATCCGTTAACAAGTAGACTGGTTTATTGGTTTGTTGAAAAGGCAGTGACAATCTAAAGACGTAATTTTGATCAAGCAGCAAACTATACCCACTACAGTTTTTTAAGTTAAAAGATTTTTTTTTTAAATCACCGCTCTTAACCAACTGACCTGACTGAAAATCTAAAGAAGTACAATAAATGATTAATATTTATGAGTAGACAGTGACAAAGTTGAAGCCATTAGACCTAAGGGCAGGAGCCCGGTGACCTACATTGACCAAAAATCGCTCAGCTCTCGATATTCTGAACTGGACTACTGATAGGAAGAGATGGAAACAGATTCTTAAAAAAACGATCGGTGCGGTGTAAGGATGAGGACATAACATAGAGATATGGACTCTTAAAAAAATTGCCAGTCAAACTATGTAATTTCTAAATTTTGATTGCCTGTATTTGTTATTATATTTATTAATTATTATTAATTAAAGATAAGAAATAAAATTATTATCTTAAAGTGCGAAATCCATATAATCTTTTATGCCCCTGTCTTATCCCAGAGCAAAATTATTAAAGCACTTACATAATGAATCTACCTACATAATATAATAATATTGCAACTACTGTTCTGTTCCTACTGTGTTTCTATCCGCCATGTGTAAATACGGTGATACAGCAACGATTTTGTTCCCTAATTATGCTTGCGTAAGAGAATTTGTGTGAACACCGAATGAGTAAGAGAAAACCAATACAAAATAGACCTAATATGTTAGTGTATAAGTAGATGAGCATATTATATATACCTATATAGTATATGGTGTTTATGTTTTGTTTCACAAGTGATGAAAAAATGTACAATAGCGAACCATATAATGCAATGATAGTTTAGGTACACTATAATTAAATATGGAGGTATGTATTATGAGTTTTACTAAGCCACATCATTAAACAACCAAATTCTGCAACCACAAGGCCATAGTTACACATTAATTAAAATTAGGTACATCCCAAACGGCGCAATAATTAAATTTTAAGCAAATTGGCTTTAGTTTCAGAGTGTCATAATGTACTGCAAAACCAACCAATTCCAGCGCTTCTGTGACCGTGGTGGCTTTGCTGTCAATGTTGGAAATTTACTGGAACAACGTGCGATATTTTAATTAAGAGTGGGGGCTGGCTGTCGAACTACGGACGTAGTGACAGCAGCCTTGATTATATTAATCGAAACGTTTTAGGCGTAAACAGGCTACAAGCTTTTAGGTGACGGCTTTGAGTTACTAACTATGCCTGAACGATTACTCGTATGTGCGTTTGAAGGGTATAAGCAGAGATATATATAACTCCGTATAAGATAAATAAAGTCTAAGAAAAAAACGTGCCTCGGAAATCAAGAAAAAGTCATTCTCGAATAGATGGCGCCATACCTCCGCCATACCTTTAGCCTATTCTCGGCTAGATGGCGTTGACGACACCGTTTGATATTTAACAATTTTAATTTTAACAAAGCGGTGGGACCCGATGGGGTATATGCGGAAATTCTAAAATTGGTAGATGATGATAATATGAAGATTTTGGTTGAGTTGTTAAACAATATATATGATACTGGTATAATCCCTAAAGACTGGCTTATGTCCACGTTCCTACCACTCCCAAAAAAGATAACAGCTAAGTACTGCGGTGACTATAGATTAATCAGCTTGATGAGTCATGCACTTAAGATACTCCTTAAAATAGTACATGGCAGAATATACAGTAGGATCGACAATAACATCAGCCCGACGCAGTTTGGCTTCCGTAATGGTCTCGGGACTAGAGAGGCGTTAGTTTCCATCCAAGTACTCATACAGAAATGTCTGGAACATCAGAAGAATGTCTACGTCTGTTTCATTGATTTTGAAAAAGCGTTTGACAATGTTAAACATGATAAGCTGCTACTACTTTTACAACGCACGGATATCGATGATAAGGACAAGAGACTGCTGCAGAATTTGTATTGGAACCAAACGGCCCATATCAAAGTAGGTCAAGAAAACCCCAAAGACTTAAACATACGTAAAGGAGTAAGGCAAGGGTGTATACTGTCTCCATCTCTTTTTAATCTCTATTCGGAATTTATACTCCAAGAAGCATTAGAAAATACAAACATAGGAATTAAAAGTAACGGTATGGTAATAAATAATTTAAGATATGCAGATGATACAGCAATACTAGCAAATAACATTAATGAGCTGAATATCCTACTAAATCGATTAAATTCAAAATTTGAAAAGTATGGCCTGAAAATAAATATCTCTAAAACCAAATATATGATAGTAAGCAAAAACCATGTAGATAGTGAACATCTAAGCATAAACGGGAACACAATAGAACGAGTAAACAAGTACAAATACCTCGGATACTGGCTCAACGAGAGATGGGACCCAGAAATGGAGATACGTACTAGAATAGAGGTGGCCAGAAGTGCCTTTATGAAAATGAATAAACTATATATAAACAAAGACATAAGAATTAAATTGAGATGGAGGTTAGTCAAATGTTATGTACTGTCGATCCTGATGTATGGGTCGGAAGCGTGGACTCTAAATAAGTCTGCAATCAAAAAATTAAATGCTTTTGAAATGTGGCTTTATAGAAGAATGTTAAAAATATCTTGGGTAGACAAAGTATCCAATAAAGAAATATTAAACAAAATGAAAAAGAAAATGGAAGTAGTGTTAACAATAAAAAGAAGAAAAACAGCCTACTTCGGCCACATCTACAGAAATAGTAAATACGACATACTCAGAAATATAATGGAAGGTAAAATAGAGGGTAAAAGAGGTATAGGAAGACCTAGAACATCATGGAGTAAAAATATCGGGGATTGGACCGGTACCAAGGACGCCGCCACTCTTTCTAGAACGGCAAAGAACAGAGAAAACTTTCGCATGATGATCGCCGACATCCGATAGGATATGGCACCATAAGAAGAAGAATTTTAACACATATCAGTGAAAGAAGATGGGTCAGTATGGAACAATAAAAATTAAAAATCATTTATCCGTAAACATATTTTGATTCATTTATACATTTTCAATTTTATATTAAGAGTTAATCGTGTGTCGATAGATGGCAGTAAATGTACCGTGACTACAAAATTTACTTTGGCAATAGCCCTCTATACTATCAATTCTCTTTGGTATAAGTATAACATTCTTGATAAAGGTCAGCTGTAGGTCTACGTGTGCGATGTATGCCCGATACTCCTCGGAGTATAGCATACTATTTGTCTGATACGCTGAGAGCGTTTCTTGATTAAATGCATTTAAGTAATTTTTAACAGTGTCTAATAGTTTTTGGCTAATGTTTGAATCATTTACCTAATGCAGACTACCTGTACACACTCGTCTTCCTTGTTTCGTCTCGCGCTTCTCCGCTTGGATCGGAGCGGTGCCGAGTAGGTACCTCGGCGAGAGGCTCTCGACGAGTGTACCGAAATAATTGATGGACTATTGCGTAACTGGATCATACACAGAAAAAAATTACACTTTTCTACAGTATGAAAGTTAACCTGAAATTAGGTCCAAGCATCGACCTAATTTCAGGTTTAAAATTACGTTGTATAATACCTGCCCTGACGTAGTTCTTGGGTGTATAATAACTGTTCACATTTGTATTGCTAATGTTCTAAACTTTAGAGAACAGAAAGGACAAAATGTGTTTTTTTTATTAATTGACGAATAACATGACTGCGATCATAAGCTTGACTTCTTCACTCAGAAATATGCAAAATTTTTCCAATTTATCTTTCCTACCTAATGTTGGCAGTTAATCCAACGTATCTGGTAAATAAATAATGTGTATGACATAAAACATCTTGCTGGATTCTCTTGGGAACATGAATTCATGAATTTGTTTTGAAATTGATCTAAGTACAAAGAAAATTCTAACAGTATGAACCTAATACCCATCCTACTTATTCCATATTTTACCGATACTCCGGAGTCGGAAATATGATTCCCAGCAGAGAACAAGCCTGAATTATGTGTCGCATCGCAGGAATTTGTGACGATTGGCTTGTATTTATTCCGAGAAGAGTTCGGTAGCATATGGGCACGGACGGGGGGTTACAAATAATCCCAGTAGAGGCAAGCAAGGAATCGTAAGCAGAATAGATTTATCTGTAACACTCGTGGTTATGTAACTTTAGGCGTTATTTTCCTCAGCTCTCGCCATGAATTTTATGAACAAAGCTTAGTATAAACGACGGATCAAATAGAGTAGGAGAGCCAGGTATAATAAATAGGAAGTTTAGGTAGGTACTTATTTAATTATTCCATATGAGAACTGTTTCGCTTGAAACGATAACTATTGACACCCAAATGCGTAATGTGGCGTGGTTTCGGTTCCATGTATTGTGTATAAGTACTCGTATTGTGTACTGGGCTGTATAGATTTGTGCATACGTCGGTTGTTATGTAGGTTTATTGCCACCTCATACAATCTAAATACATTTATACAGACACATAACCAAAGACAACAATTAGATATAGGTAACATCACATACTTTTAGAATGTAAGTTATTTGGTATTAGAGATTAGAGGTAGCCCTAAAAACAAATACCGAAAGCTTTTAAAAGTTGTCCTTAGTGCCTAAGTATTTAACTCAATATATAGCTAATAGCCAACAGGCAAAGTTAAGTAGATACAACATTGTTATATTACCTAGCCAGACAATAAGGATCATAACTAGAAACTAAAAAAACTCAATGCGAAGATTACAAGTTATACACCACTCCAACAAAGTTAAAAGCGAAATTAGAGTTCATAACAAATGGAAATCAACAATTACCAGAATACAAATTCTCTACGGCCTTTAGGGGAGACCAAGGTGAGTTAAAACAGAGGTAAGTTGAAACAACGTAAATTTTGAGACATTTATAATTGTTATCGAGCTAAAAAAACGATATTTAGCCTCGCCCCATCGTCCGCTGGTCCTCAATATGCGTCCTACCCTCAAGACAATTATAGATACCGCAAAATTACTGTTGTTTCAACATACCTCTGTTTTAACTTACCTCGGTCTGCCCCATTGGCGAGAATCAATTTAAAGGTAAGTAATATATTGGTAATATAAGAGCATAGACTCCGGAGGTTCAAGTCTGACTCGGGCTAAATTTTCCAATCTTTTTCATAAAACAATACCTAAAAAAGATCTCTTTAACTATGAATATAAAAAAGGCAACTGTTATGCACTAAAAATAAAATGTATATGGCATTAAAACGTGGCACATCGCTCGTCGAAAGAGTCGTTGTAAATATTTTATAACTCATTCAGAATAACGCTAGTTTGACTAGCGAGTGCCTACATTCTGTTTTTCTCGTAAAACTATCCCATGTATCTTTTTACGCTAAATTCCTACGACTAATAATACCATATGTAAACATTGAATAGGTTCCTAATATAGTTAGAAAGAAACTCCTTAAACTAAGAAATTTTTGGCGTTTGAATTATTTTTAGAATTTCCAATCTAATTACCTATTACGCTACAATGACGTGCTTAGTAGCCGACGATTAGTTAATGTTCAATCAATTAAATTCAATAATATTTTATTACCCTAATGGTGAAACCATTAAGCTTTTTCTAAAAAAAGTTTGGTAGGTAATCGTTTGGACAGCCGATAATGATCGAAACCGACATAATGTTAATGCCAAGGCTAACTTCAGAATCGGAATCGACTATTTATTGTCTCGCGATTTTAGCTTCGCCTTCAAAACCGAAGCTCTTTAGAAATGACGCAATGGATTTCTTTTATTTCCGATGCTTCCGACACAATTGAAGACAGTTTGGAGGTGATCCAATGCGAAAATTATTTTTGTCACATATAGCTATAATTTGTATTTATGACGCAACTATTGATGTTTTTAATGTGAAAGTATAAGTAATTGGATAGCCAGGTGACATCGAAATTGAGACCATCCTAAAACAACTATACAATTGCAGTGGAAAGATTTTATTTGTATTTTTTTCCCTTAAGATGTATAATGTTGTCGCATGTCAAACGTTTTCTGGCCGCGTAGCCAACATGCCAATCGCTTACGCTCCGTAGCGATCGAAACGCTGTCATTGTCGCACTAATAGGGAAGAGTATTAGAGAGATACAACGCGTTTCGTTGTCGTAGCGATAGCGATTGTCGCCGCTAGGCCGGCTGATCTTCAAACCCAGAGACGAAACTAGGGATTGTTGAGCTAAGCTCGATCACTCAAGATTATTTCCGATCGTAATTCACAAACTTTTTCTATCATTCATTAAAATCAAATTGCGCGAAGAGGAAAAAAGCTGGAAAACTAATAACCGGCAGCAGAATTAATGAGAATCAGGTTTAGGCACTATTTACTTTAATTATCCGTATTTATACAGGCTTTTCGGCTAATGCTCTAGTGGCGACGGCCGGACCTGGGGTGCCGTCTTGGAGGCTGAAACAAAGAGAATCAATTAATATGATTTAATTGATAATTTTAGCAGAACATGTTCCTGAAATGTTGAATCTATTTATGCTTTTATATTGTTATTACTTTATGCTAATGCAATTACAATGTTAATGTACTTTAATGTAATCAGTTTTAGAAATAAAATATTAATATTTTGTAGGTAAGGCTGGTGTCCGACTGCCAGCGATTAGCGAGTAGCGAGAAGGGATGGGCACAAGTTTTCATGCTAAGTACGCCCATGCCATTTGATAAATACGCCTTTTGGACATTTACAAGTGTAGTGTTACGGTTAGATCTTCCACTTACCGTTAATATGCACATTTATTTAAAATTTCACAGTAGCTAAATAAAACAACGCACAAAAAGCGCCTGTCATCCTATAAAAAAATATACAGAAGATATTTATACATACAGAATATCATGACAGTTCGCGATCAAAAGGATCAGTCGCAATCTAATTGTTGTAGGTACATCATATATCATACAACTTTTTTTGTACTTAAATAAAAAATAGTTCTGACATACCTATAGTTACATCTACTACTAACTAACTAAACTATGCTAACTGTATGGTATCGCAATACGAATGTACAATATGAATATCATTTATTTGATTTAGCAAAAGCAATTAATTCACTGACTGAGATCCAAGTTTCGGTCGCTCACTTGGGTCGTAACTTGGTTTCGTAAAGTGCACTCAAGTCGAGACTGATAGCTAGTTTCAACGTAATATCGTTTATGTGGATAATGCACTTCTCTTCACGAGTATCGAGAAAGGCAGATTATCGAATGATATACCGAGGAGGTCGCGGGTTCAAACCCCGGCTCGTGCCAATGAGTTTTTCGGAACTTATGTACGAAATATCATTTGACCAGTCGCTTTTCGGTGAAGGAACACATCCCAATCGGACTAATCCCAATAAGGCCTAGTTTACCCTCTGGGTTGGAAGGTCAGATGGCAGTCGCTTTCGTTAAAACTAGTGCCTACGCCAATTCTTGGGATTAGTTGCCAAGCGGACCCCAGGTTCCATTGAGCTGTGGCAAAATGCCGGGACAGCGCGAGGAAGATGACGATGATAATACAAACCTAATTAAATTTGAGGTTAAGGAGCATGATGAGCAAAGTGACACAAACTTGTTAAGCCAAGTCAAATTAGCTATAATGGGGTGACATCGTCACTGCGTGACAAAACCCCTTAAATAAAATACAGATTTAAAAAAAAATAGCTATACAACCCTTTCTTATACGGGCCCGACACTATCATGAGTCATGACACTCCAGCGTTTGGTCCAGTCCGGGCATGACATTCTTAAATCTCCCCACACACTTATCAGTATTTTTATCAGTATTTTACATCATCACTTTTCACGGGGAATTTTAAGTTATTATTTTCCTAACCGTTCTTAGTTATGTTGTAGTGTACGCTTTGAAGAACACAAAACCAAGACATTATTCAATCATCGATTCAAATATTTCTAACCTGTTGTAACTATACTATACTGTGGCAACTTTATGCCCGATGAGCCAGAAAAATGCAGAAATAGAAATAGGTAATTAAAAAGAATATTTATTTAGTTTCAACCTTTTGTGCGTGTATGAAAGATTGGTACTTAGTTAAAAAATGTATCCATATTATTTTTTTTAATTCTTACCACGAACCGGGAATCAAACTATTCTTAAAGTACAGTCAGCATCATATAGTAGGTAGCATCCAAAGTATTCAAATATTTCGGTACGCCATACATATTATATGGTGTACCGAACTATTTGAATACTTTGGATGCTACCTACTATACGACGCTGACTGTACCTACTGCATTCTTCTTTTATGTAAGAATGTATGACATCTTTGGTTAAGAAATAAGGTACCTGATATGTAACCTATCTATAATAAAAATACTTTGTTTTTATTTGGTTAGTAAAGTAAAAACGTCTATGGCAGAAATTTAATTGATATTTTGAAGAAAACTGAATGCAATTTATTTCGTCTTAAAGATCTATATTTTGGTTCCTTCGAACTTTATCTGTTATCTTTATCTCTTTTCGTTTCAGATCCTTAAGAATAAGTCCTTAGTACCGCATTTTTCTGTCGTATTCTATATATTATGCTGAGGGAAGGACCTTTAAGACACAGGTTTTTGGGTTATCCGAAATACTAATACTTGTACATAATTATTAAAAAAGTGGTTAGGATTTTGCTGATTAAAACTAATCGGGGTTTCTGTGGTTGACCTGACGTTTAGTAAAAACAATATCTGTGGAGGTTCGAAGTAAGGAGGTACCTATAAAAAAAAGAGTCCGTCATAAAGCAAGTTCGAACGGGATAGTCTTATGGAACATTCAATAGGAGAGAAAGCGCAATTACCAATTGGGTGATTCTTAAATTGTGTCCAAAAAAAATTATTTTCATAAACGTTTTTATTTTTCACATATTATTACATATATCAAAAGTACATACAAAAAGCAATTTTTTGATTCATATGGTCAAGCTTAATACCCTCAGGAAAGGTAAATAAAATGAGTACATAAACACGGTTGTGACAAAGTGTCCCTCAGTCGTGACATTTCGGAATTTTGGTGGCCTACTCGGCTATTTTGATTTATATAGTTATTTTAACATAGCCTAAGTCACTCCTATGACTACGACAAACCTTATGACAGCTCAGACGTTGAAATACGTCAAACTATAAATGCTGTAGATGTAGAGCGTGACAAAGAATTCGATACACATCATACATACATACAAGCGAAAACCATTTTTTTTGCTTTGGCAAGCGGGCAGCAAATGATCTGTAGCTAATAAAAATGCATTTCTGAAAAGTGCATGTGCCTCTAAATTAATCAAACGAATTAAGAATGACACGACCACGTTTCTATATGTCACGAACGTGGACTCAAAAGTCCGTGGCGGTGACAGATTTTTGAGGCACCGGTCGTGATAATTTGGAACATGTTCGATATTACATAAACATTTCCTTTGATTTTGCAAATGTTAAATAATTAGCTTAATCTGCAATGTATGAGGTCTATCTTATGTTACAAACAATAACGTGAAACTGCACCTTACTTTTAAAACTCTAACACTCCGGTGACGCGTTAAGTTTGACCGTTTTTTTCAAATGAACACAAATAAATAGTTTTCGACAAAATTTCTACCTTCAGCCATTTGTAAACCTTAACAACAACACAGTGTTGCTGTTCTAAAAAAAACTTTAATAAGGCTGCCAGTAGTAAAGATAATTTTCTACCGAGTACCGCATATTTATATTACCAGGCGCGGTGGTGACGCGAAAACTAATCACAAAATGTATGTTGTTTAAAATTATATAAAATCGTTATAAATCCATAAAATTTTTAAACAGTGTTGTAGAACAAGGATTAGTGTTTTATATTTGATAAAAATTATTGCAAAATCACTTCATATTAAAAAAAAAAATCAAATATCACAAAATCTGGGGAAGTCACACTACACGGTCCGTGACATTTCGCACTTGTAATTTTTTTTTTATATGTTTCTAATACTCTTTGGACAATACATTTAGGTTGACCTAAAACTAGAGGTAAATCCCTAAGTATATTGATATAGAGTTTACTTATTTTCACAAAAATACATGCTATCCTTACGTGTTACACAAAAAATGCATAATAATAAGAATTACCCAATTACGCTTGTTTTTAGTTCTATAATGACGTTTCAGAACCATTACGGCTGTGCTCATTACAATAAACCATAAACACTAACTATTCATTCTCACTTAGTCATAAAACTTTTTAAGCTTTACAGGCCTGATTTAGTTAATATGTTTTATCCCTTTCTTACAAATACATAAGTCAAAATGACAGATAAAGACCAAAACGAGAAGATCAAAACTATTCATAGCTAATTCAGGTCAGTAACGCGTTTATGAATAATGCCATAAAACCAGAGAGTTTATAGGATAGGTGCATACAACATATTATTATATAAGGACATATACAGAATATACAGAATAGGGATGTTGACTATATTTAAAAATATATATTGAACACCATGCACGAAATAAAACACAAAAGGGAATATTACGCAAAATTCTGCGTATAGTAGGGAGAACCACTAGCAAATTCAGAGGGTCTACTTCGAAATGCGAAAATCAAAATTTCATTATCAGTCTCTAACGCTCGAATACGCAAGAGTGATAAAGAGGCAGAAAACGAAATTTAGTTTTTCGTTTTTCGCGGTAAGCCCTCAGTGTGTGCTAGAGGTCAAATAAACTTCATTACTTGCCGTCATTCCTTCATGACAATCCCTACACTATCACTAAAAACGTCATTCCTTCAAAGTAATGTCAGTATTCATGATAGTGTCCGGCCCATATTAGATCATCATTGTCGCTTTCAATGTAATTTATGTACAACAAAAGGTAATAATTAGCACAAAGTAGGTAGGTAAGGAATTAAAAAAAGGTAAAAAAATGTCGCCAAAGTAGGTATCGCTTTTGTTAATAGGTAGGTAAAAAACAATAATTGTGATTTTCAGGTGTGAACATAGTGACAACAGGCTAAATAGTTATTTACGATACAAGTGCGGAAAGTAGGAAAATCGCAACGAGTGGTGATAAATTAAAACACGAACGAAGGGAGTGTTTTAAATCGACACGAGTTACGAATTACCTATTCGCACGTGTATCGTACAACGTTTTGCAGTACATATGGCACTTTAAATTTTCGACATAGGCACGGAAAGTGCTTATTCCTGCACTAGTGCGAAAAAGTAGCACCATATGTACCTACTGTAAAGTTTTTTGAAATCAAGAGATGGAATTGTCGTGGAAAAAAACCTAATGTCAATGGAAGAGGAGAGGACATAATCTATTTTATCGACTAGGTATCGACAACAAGAGCATCAGGTCAATTCAGGTCAAACGGTAAGTGCCTAAGATAAAAATAATATGAAAGGACGTTTTATCGAATTCATTACGGTTTCAGAATTGTCCATTTGACGAAACGTTTTGAAATATATTTATATGCTAGTTATACATACATAACATGCAGTTATACTATATAATGTTGACAACAGGTTTGAAATATGTTGTGCTTGACTTGAACAAAAATTTTACTTGTCATTCGAATTTAGGTACCTGCTTGTTTCACTCTACCTTCGCTCTCAAAATCTATCCATTTTATTCTTTGTCTGCTTCTTCTAGCCTTCCACATTCCTATCCCATATGTTTTACGTACACTTCATAATACATCGGAGTCATAATTCTTTGCAAAATACTTATTTCCCTGCAAAGCTACAATATATTCAAACAAGTGACACTAACTGTGAGTAAATCATTCGAGTTGTGATAATATAAGTTGCTCAAATAATATTCTATGATACAGGGCCCTCATTTTTGAAAACAGCATTTTCTTTTCCACCATTATTAAATCAGATCACTGATAAATTTTGTATGTATTGTATAGTAAGTAGCTAAGCGGCCAAAGTGTTCAAAATGATCTAACACAACTTAAAATTTTCAACCATAAGACAAGCTTGCTGTGGGACTAGCGGGCTCAGCACGGTTCCATTTTTATCGACTATCACTATGCGCGTCCCTTTCGCACTTACATACTTGTTAGAACGTGACAGGCATGGTGATAAGGGATAAAAACGCGACCGTGCTAAGCCGCTAGGTCGATTTATGTAAGATTGACCTTCACATAATATTTTTTTATTTAAGTCAGTCAAGCGTGTAGATCATTTTCATACATAGATTTAGATTTAGATTTAGATATTTATTCTCATAATATTAAATTACATTATAAATTATGCTAGACTAATCTACACGAATTTATATTATGAAATAGAAGAAAGGAGAAGATAAAAATAGAAGAAACAACAAGAAGGTAGGATTGTAAAGAAGTGGTATACGCGTGCCTCCGTGAGGGACAAAACATACGCAAATGCGACGCTGTGATTGGTAGAATTCATTTGTTGCCCACCATAATCCATACTAAAAAAAGGTGGGGAACAAATAAAATGTGAGACTGTGACAAACAATAATAGCTCTTTCGCTGCTACTCCTACTGAAAGATACATAAGACTATCCTGTTCGGTCACTTCTCCCCACCCTCATGCCAGATCCAGTTTTAATACTAGATTCATGTTTTCATAGGAGCATGCATTGTGCAATTATGCAGACACCCGGCTAGGGATTGCAAACCGGATTGATTTTCACTCCGGCCGGATCCGGCCGGATTTTAGCCACAAACCGGCCGGACCCGGCCGGATCGGATCCGGTTAGGTATAAGGATATTAAAGTTAATTAAATGACATATTTTTCAAGTTTTATGCGTTATATGAGAAACAAAGGGTATTTTTACAAATGTATTCATAAAACAACAATTTGAAGTTAATAAGAAATAACTTTTTAACAATAAAATAAAACAAAGTATTAAAAAGTGTCACAATGTCAATCTCAATTTAAAAATAGCATTTGTAATCTAAGTCATTTATTAATATTATTGTACCTATTTAATCATTCACTTTCTGCTCAAATTTACGTTTACATTAAAATTATAAATTTGATTAGATTCCAAAGCCTGTTAGTGGGATAATTATGGGATGGGAATTAGAACTCTTTGAAAGGACAAGTTTTCATTACTGTTCTTTGATGGTATTATTTGTAACGCTGTCCATTCTAATAACAAGATATTTTACTTTTAACCAAAATTATATGAAATGCGCTCCAATATTATCTTGCTTTCATTTTTTATCCGTGAAAATAGTTTTATAGCCTAAATCACAACTAAATAAATAATTCATGAATAAATATTTGGGGATAATCTTATACAGATCGACCTCGATCGATCGTAGCCCCAACCAAACCAAGCAAAGCTTGTACTATGGGTGCTAGCAAGCTAGGTAGTACTACTAGGCGACGATATATATACTTATAGTATATTAATAAATACATGCTTATATACAGTCAGCAGCAGAAGTTGCTAAGCGGGCGAGGTATTCAAAATTACCTTGACACGCTCTTATTCTCTTAACAATAAAGTCGCGTCAAGATCATTTTGAACACCTGGCCCGCTTAGCAACTTCTGCTGCTGACTGTACATAGAAAACACCCATGACTCAGGAACAAATATCTGTGTTCATCACACAAATAAATGCCCTTATTTAAACCCACGACTATCGGCTTCATAGGCAGGGTTACTGAATGGTCACTACCCACTAGGCCAGACCGGTCGTTATAAATGCCTTCCATGACATCTCCATCCTTTAATTTTTTACTTCTAAGTAATCGTCGTATCGTGCCGATTCGTGCCACCAACCTGAAAGAAGAGGAAATCCTCTTCTGTTCTCAGTCATCGTCATATTAAATATATTCTTATTTTACTAAATCTTGACTTTTTCATTCGTTCTTTATTCTGTCTAACTTCTTTCTTCCATCCGTCGCCTTTATCTCAACTAAAACGCACAGAGGGTACTGTGTGCGGTCTTTTTTTCTATTTTCCCGGATCCGGTCCGGATCCGGTGATTTTAACCGGATCCGGTAGCTCCTAAAAAGTCCGGCCGGATTACCAGATCCGCCGAACCGGATTGCAATCCCTACACCTGGCCTGGCATTTCGCTAACCTTAACCGCAAAACCAACGGGTGTAACTTCTTTATACTAGTAGCTTCGCCATTTTGAAAAACATCTTATATATGAATCAACAAAAAAAATCCATATAACTATGGAAAGACAGTGATAACCTGGAAAAGCTGGTAATCACTGGTAAAATCGAAGGCGATAAGCCGAGATGCAGGAGCCCAATGTGGTGGACAGACCAAATTCGCTCAGCCCTTGATGCAACGCTTCACGGTGCCCTACATTCGGCGACAGACAGAAAGAGGTGGCGGCAAATTGTCAAAGAGAAGCTGTTCCCTAGAAGTGGCCATGCAAGGAGGAGGATAACTATGGAATCCCCTAACTATGGAACTGTGGAACTCAAATTATCACGAGATTGGTTGCGACTTATTGGTTGCGGAATACGAAGGCATTTTTACCCAAACTGAAACGAACACACTTCGCATCACTCGGTCAACTAAATAAGAGCTTATTTAATTCTTAATTAATTCTTACATCATTGCCAGCTGGAGGTGCAGGCTCGTCCCCGTCAGTAGGAGGGGGTCCGCCGTACTCAGGCGGGACATTAAATTCTCCGATACTGTCCGGTCTCGGCCAATCGGTTGAACTCTCTGGGCCATCGTTGTCGCTCGCTTTCGTCTTGTGTTTATTGTGGGTCGCTAAAAATTTACAAAATCAGATAATGTTCAGTTAGAAGTAAATAAACGTTTAGGCTCATTAGTCATTATTAAATTCGTTAAAGGCAGTAATAATTTCTTCCTTTTTTTTATTTACAAACAAGATATATACATATTTACTTGTATATTTCTATCATATACATCTTAAATTTTCGATGGTCGAAAGATCGCAGGCCTGTTCTGGATTAAATCAGCTCATGACTACTATGAGTGAGGTGGTAAGGTGGCATACTCTAATAAAGAGTGGAAGATTACATTATGACATTACTTACTCGGACATTTTTTTTTATTGTGTTGTCGTATTTACTAGATTATTTTATGTAAATTATGTACATAATTAAATTGTATTTTTGAATTTATTAAATAATGTTAATTATATCGACGATCATAATATAAATTCGTGTAGATTACTTTAGGATAATTTACATACTATATTGTAATTTTATATTATGAAAACAAACGCATATCTTAATCGAAATAATTTCCAACCAAATTCATTTGACTTATGTCCCGAGGCGAAACTATAGTCTGAAGGGAAATCTCTCAAATGCCCTCTCTAAAGCTCTACAAGACCTCAAGCTTATAAGCGCTTTATTCATCCAAGCATTTGGTGTAATTAGTGTGGAGCAAACTATAAGTATTTATGCTCAAGTGAATCTCACGGGACGGCGAGTTAGGTCAGTCGAATGTTAACACTTGCTAACTTTATTAGATATAAGCTTATTATGTCTGCGTGTGTGTTATCACATCGCTTCAAAAAACCGGGCAAGTGCGAGTCGGACTCGCGCACGAAGGGTTCCGTACCATAATGCAAAAAACGGCAAAAAAACGGTCACCCATCCAAGTACTGACCCCGCCCGACGTTGCTTAACTTCGGTCAAAAATCACGTTTTTGTATGGGAGCACCACTTAAATCTTTATTTTATTATGTTTTTAGTATTTGTTGTTATAGCGGCAACAGAAATACATCATCTGTGAAAATTTCAACTGTCTATATAGCTATCACGGTTCGTGAGATACAGCCTGGTGACAGACGGACGGACAGCGGAGTCTTAGTAATAGGGTCCCGTTTTACCCTTTGGGTACGGAACCCTAAAAAATAGGCAATATTTTACGGTCTTATTTTAGGCTGTTTTCTTTAAATAGGAATCAAATTATTCCTCATTTTCTAACCGTTAATGTAGCAGTACCGTAAAATCAGGTAACTTTAGTACACAACTTACAAAAATCCTCCAAATTCAAGTTCCAATAAAATATGTTATAATATTATAATATAGAAAGAGCATTCGTGTATTTAAGCTCCAAAATAAATGTAACGAGTACAAATCATAAAGGCTCGTTAAGAATCAACGTTAAAAACTGGATCATAGCTGTACTTAAGGACTATCGTTACCTGATTTTACGGTAAGTACATAGGTAATCTAACAGTGTATCTGTGAGCTGTAGATCTCATGAACCTCAATGACTCAACCATTCAAGAAAAATTCAAAAGTTGAATTAAAGTATATAAAGCATTATATCTAAACTGCTGAAGGCTGACAAAACATCGCGAGAATCGGTTAATGTGACCTATAGAGGAGAAAAGCTTATGCTAGAACAGAGGGCCAGGCCCTCAGGGCCTACCGCTAAATTCGCTAATTGCAGGGATCTTTCTCTTCTACTACGATGAAGGCGTAATTAGAGTAACAGAGAAAGATGTCCGCAATTTGCGAACTTCGATTTTCGCGGTTATAGCTCAGCCCAGGGACGCTTCGTTCACGCTCCGCGCTCTCTCGATCAAAAATATCTAATTCTCGCGGGTACTACTATCATCGTACCGCACTGTAATCTTCATACCTTCAAACGTCTCCATATCAATCAATTAATACACCTTATAAAACAAAGTCCCCCGACGGGTCTGTCTGTTAATGTGTTTCTATGTTCGAGATAAATTCAAAAACTACGGAACGGATTTTCATGCGGTTTTCACCTACCAATAGAGTGATTCTTGAGGAAGGTTTATGTGTATAATTTGTTAACACGTGCGAAGCCGGCGCGGGTCGCTAGTTATAATCAGACATAGAAGTTTTTGTGGCAAAATAAAGTGATTGACTAAATTAACTATCGTCATGTCTGTTATCGATGTTACCTTAACGTTATACTTAGATATTGATTAGGTACATTATTAAGATAGCTACCGCGAAATACACAACACGTTCGATATCTTCTTCTCTTTTGATATATTGGTATTAGTTTTCTATTCTTTTGGCACTATACTACAATTTCCGTTTTAATTTTTAAGTACTAAATATAATATATGTAATAAAGAAATTATGTACCGCTTTGCGATTGATTTATATTATTGAAATTTCTCGGTAACTTACCTACAGCAAGTAGAAGTTACATATTTTAAATATTAATCTACCTATGACTTATCCATAACAGATTTAACGATGTTTCGTTTTCTCAAACACTCGTTTTTGCCACAAAAACTTCTATGTCTGGTTATAATGTATGGCATGATTGGCATGGATGTTTTATAGTAAGCTCAAATCGTTATCTACTTCAGCCATAGCAGTGGCTGCTATATTTGACTTTACTTACTTACTTAGCCAATTTTTACGTAATATATCAAATAGACTTCAAGAAGTGTTCACTGTCGGAGTGCCACTGAAAGCTGGTCTAATAATATCAAAACAGGCAGCAGGAAGAGGCTAACCTAGTTTATTTCGCGGTTTTATGACGCAATATAATTATTGTGAGCAGCGTTTTAACCTCACGAGCACCTACCTCCCCATGTCATAAATGATATAATAAGTAGGTACATAATTATAGTTTCGACTATGTATAAAAGTTAAAATTTGATTAAAAATGTACGTCACGTAAATCAAAACAAATTATCATAAAATAAATCTTTGAACAATAAGATTTGAAATAAAATGAAAACTTTTATAAGGAAACAACTGGAGTGATTTTTTAAAAGTCTTATTTAAATTTTACATCATAATATGTGTGGAACAAATAGGGGGCTACTAGTTTGTTTTAAAAAATTACCTCTTAAAATGTTGATTTCGAAGAGAGTGCTGTGAATGTAAGATAAGTTCAGATTCACTAAGGGCCACTTGCACCATCCCGCTAACCCGGGTTTACCGGGTAAACCTAGAGTTATCATGGTTACCAGTACAATTGGATACTGGTTTAACGGGTTAACCTCGAGTTAGTGGGAGGGGGTGGCGCTAAGAGATAAATTAACCGTACCATGTAATATAAAAAGTCAAAGTACTGTGAAGTACTACATCGTGTTGACATCATTAATATTTTAAGCTTAAGCGTCAAGAATTTTAATCACGAAGCAGCCACGTTCTTTAAGTATGCGGTTTATGCTCGTCATTTAATACACGTCAGTTTTGCCGTAATGTGTCTTGAGTGAAGGAAGCGTAGGATCGTTGCAAGTGGAAATCCGTGGTCTCTGCCTACTATCCGGGAAATAGGTGTGATTATAGGTATTTATGTACAAGTATGTGTATGTGCCTCGAGTATCTCACGTCACGTAATAAAAAGGAAAAGCATGGAACATGGCTTTCTTTTATTTATAGAAGAAAGTCACCTGCCATGAGAATAATTTATACCGTTATAGAGCTTTTTTACCTTAGTACATATATGAAAATGAATAGGCTGGCTTCTTAAATCGTGTTTATCAATGCACGAATCCACACAAATTTAACTTATGGTATGTAGGTATAGTTTTAAATTTTTGCATCATATATTTTAATTTTCATTCCGTCATTTGTACATCATTTTTGTATATTGTGAAATAAATTTATAAAATAATATATACAGTGGTACTACTATATATAACTACTATTTATAAATAAAAAATAAAAAAATAGATAAATAAATAAATTTTATTAATGCCTTTATTATTGATGTAGTAGGTACAAACTTTTACATTTTAAATGCTCTTTTACGCTCCCCAAAAGCTATTTGAGGAGTAGTTTCAATCGGCAAGTTTAAGGTGTAATATGGCTATATAGGTGTGTATGACCAAATAGTCAGGTCATGAGATGTCACTCTTACAAGTCAATCAGGATTAATTCGACCGAATAAGGTACTACCACACAACATCACAAATGCAACGACAACCAGCAGCGAAATTATAACAGACAGACACTAAGTGGCACACAAGAGGAAAATTCGATTTGTTTATTGGCAGCTTGTGGCAATTCGTGACATGGCCCAAGGTATTCGTATTGTGAAAACGGACGATATTAACGGCGAAATAGAGGTAAAAAAATATTAAATGTTAATATATTTTTCCTTGTTAGGCTTCCGTACCTCAAAAGGAAAAAACGCAACCCTTATAGGATCACTCGTGCGTCTGTCTGTCTGTCCGTCTGTCAGAGCCTATTTTTTATTGTGGGACGTACCACATTATTACAATCTATCCTCCTCCACCACACCACAATTCACGTTGGCCAGAGTTGTTTTTAGGGTTCCGTACCCAAAGGGTAAAACGGGACCCTATTACTAAGACTTCGCTGTCCGTCCGTCCGTCCGTCCGTCCGTCCGTCCGTCCGTCCGTCTGTCACCAGGCTGTATCTCACGAACCGTGATAGCTAGACAGTTGAAATTTTCACAGATGATGTATTTCTGTTGCCGCTATAACAACAAATACTAAAAACAGAATAAAATAAAGATTTAAATGGGGCTCCCATACAACAAACGTGATTTTTGACCAAAGTTAAGCAACGTCGGGAGTGGTCAGTACTTGGATGGGTGACCGTTTTTTTTTTGCTTTTTTTTTGTTTTTTTTTTATATGGTACGGAACCCTTCGCGCGCGAATCCGACTCGCACTTGCCCGATTTTTTTTTTCATTGTGATTGACATCTGCATTTACAATTAATAGATTAAAAAAATATTGTTCAATTTAGCTATGAATTTTGCTACTCATTGAGGTTTATCGTTTCCAATGTTGTTAATATAGTTACAGGCGTTCAGGCAGATATATATATATATATATATATATATAGTCAGTTCGAGAAACGGAAAACGGTGAAAAATAGAGATAATACTCCTAAAAATACGTGCGTAATAGCGTGTATTAGCAGGTATTTTTAGGAGTATTATCTCTATTTTTCACCGTTTTCCGTTTCTCGAACAGACTAATACATTTAATTTAGCGTTTGTCGTAAAGGTCTTTATTACTGTTACTACTATACTATTATACTTTTTCTCAATGTACTTTCAACGTGGCAATGCGGCCAGCCTTCTGGGCACACTGCCCATCGGGACTGACTTGAAACACGTGTTTTATTTATAGGGCCTTTATTTTAAGTTTTTGTATTATTATTTGTAAGCTTCTTTAATGTTCTATGTTTATTTATTTGTATGTTAATAAATTAATATGAAGGATAGGGGCAGCTAAACGGGCAAATAATGTATGCAGAAATTGCAGAAGACTCGATATCATGAAATGAGTACCTAGCAGGAACTTTAACAACGCTTTGAATATTCAACGAGTAGTTTTGATGGTATGCTTCAGACTCGTGATGTAGGCAGAAACGACTTAAGAGTGTAGGTTAGTATTTAAGTGAGCGACATACATCATATGCGTTATTTAATGATAGTTGTAAAATAACAAGAACCAAGATGAAAATGAATTTTAAGTACGCAAGGCAAACGATTAGTGGTATTCAAGCTAAACGTATATGTATGTGTATGTGTGTGATATATGTAGTAATGTCGCTTGTGTTTACAGAACTCTTTAATATAATCATTTATCATCGCATATCATAGAAATGATAACGCACGATCTCCTACCAACTTAGCTACTTATTGTAGATTAGAGTTAGACCAAGATAAGTCTGCAACGTTTTTGATAGCACACGTAGTGCAAGTGTTACCGATTTTAAAAACTTCAAACTTCTATGAAATTATGATTATTGAATTATGAATAATACATACTTGCACTGTGTATGCTATCAAAATCGTTGCAGACTTTTCTTGGGATAATTCTACCCGGTTATTGCGAACCTTGACATTTTTTTAATGGTTTACCTTTGTGTCTCGCTCGAGGAAGTGCATTAGCGATATGAAACGTAAGAGTACTACACTTTTTCACCGCCACGGAAATCGTATTTTGAATTTGTCAGTAACAATGCGCTACCCCATACCAAATGAAGCAACAGATAGAGCCATCTTCTAACGAAGTTGCATAATTGCACGATTGTATTAATCAACTAACAAAGAAAAGCAAACGTTGCCTTTTTAAGACCATGTTTATTGTTTACCCCCTTCCGCAACGAAAAATGTTTTTTCCTACAGGATCGGACTTTATAGGACTTTAAAAAGGCGATGAGGCTTGAATCGTGTATTTATTTAATTTTGTCCGTTAAAGGTTTTCCTCTTTATAGAGCACACTTACATTTCATATGGCAAAAATGACCATAACAATATTGTTTTATTTTCAGAATTTCCGTTTTTGTTTTACTTTAAGAAGGCGAATTGTGTATGTATTAAATCTTGACCATAAGTCAAAGTCATAAACGCAGGAGTGACATAAGAGTGAGCTAATTTTGTAATCAGTTTCTTTAATTATTTTACTACCACTACTTCGCAGACAGTATCTATCGCTTTGAAAATCGCGTACTTTCAGCACACGTGGTAGGCTGACTCCAATTAAAAGTTACACTTCGCGTACTGCAATTCCAGATGTTAAAATAGTATTTCAAAACGATACAAGTATTTCAACACATAAATATTGTGCTGTGTTGTACATTTAACAACAATTAACAACACGTCCACCGCTCATTGTTATCATACAAACGAGGCTATTAGCGACACGGCGAACAATAATTCACCGCAACTCATAAAAGTGTCACTTACCAGCTGCGAATGCCACGAGCAGAAAGAATAAAACAACTGTCTTCATTTTCACCGTCTATGGAAAAGTGTACAGGTATGTATTATAGCGAGCCTTTTATATTGTTTAGACAGGATGAGTGGAGAATTAGTGAGATAACGAGCGTTTGAGGAAATTACTAAAGTGCAAGTAAGTAGCCGTTTCCTAGAGTTATTAAAGAAAATCGATATTTTATAATTGTAGCTACTTAGGTAATACACAGATTTTAAAACAAAAGTTACTTTTCATGTAGATAATAGTTAACACCTTTTGTGGGTTAAATTAATGATTTTATCACACAGCACATTTTTAGAACAGGAGTATCCCTTTATGAAGATAAAAGTAATATTAGAGAATTATGTTTAACTTTGGGATATCCATAGGATTGATGTGAACCTGATTATAAATAATAATAAATATTATAGGACATTCTTAGACAAATTGATTAAATCCCACAGTAAGCTCAAGAAGGCTTGTGTTGTGGGTACTCATACAACGAGTTATCAGATCATTTCATAAAATATTCATAGCTAACACTTACTAAATTCGAAAAAAAGGGAATATTACGCCCACATTTTGCACAAAACTTTGTAGATTTATCGAGACGAAATAGAAATCACCAACATACCTATATCTGCTTCGCAATGTCGGATTACCTTTCGTTTCTTTTCTAAATGTCAGCAGGAGATTACTAGGGATTTCTCCAATTAGGTACTAATTGCTTGTGGGCCCATAATCTCCTCTCATGTGTAGGGATCTACGCGAGTTATTTTGGCACAGAGTTAACTAGGTTAGCACGTCACTTTATTATTTTGTGTGGAAAACGTAAATATAATGATTAGGTACTCTTCTATTTTTTTTATATATTATTATTTTTCCCGCGGGCTTGGTGTCTAAATGCTTTTCATATGATGACACAAAAATCTTCAACTTCATTCACAACAAACATTCCCCCAGTCACGGTTTCTGACCCTTGCCAACCTCACAGTAATGAGAACTTCTATTATTATTAAATTTGTCATCATTGTTACAGTAAATAGTACCTACTCACCGAAAGATATAATAGTGAGAGCGGTACAGCCTGAAATTCGGAAATCAGCTGCAAATGGTGTTAAAGGTATGAAAATCGGCACGATTCATCTTTAGGTCATTTGAATAAATTTGACCCGTAGCACCAAAACAAAAAAACAAACGGAAAGGAGTTATGACGTCATCTTTTTTTTGTATGGAAAAAAACAAATTTTTGTTCAGAAACCTATCGTGTGTGGTATTAAATGAAAGGGCATTTTGCGCCGGTTTTAAGAATATATCACATTATCATATTTCCGTCACTTCCATTCAATTAAAATAAAAATAATTTTCAAAACATACCAAGTTTGGGCTCCTCCAGATACGAAACCGTTGAATTATTTTATGTATAATATATCTCAAGTAATACCTAATATCCTCATATCTAACCCCAAGAAATTAATTTCGAAAATATTTAGTTTTAGTATTTGTTTTAAATATTTTATTATTACAAATTGTGATCTATCAATCTATCAATGAAACGGCCTCCTAGCCTAGTCGATAGTGACCCTGCCTATGAAGCAGGAGGTCCCAGGTTCGAATCCTGGTAAGGGCATTTATTTGTGTGTTCATCATCATCATCACACAAATAAATGCCCTTACCAGGGCTTGTATATACGTCATAACTCCTTTCCGTTTGTGTTTTTTTTTTGGTGCTACTGGTCAAATTGATTCAAACGGCCTAAAGATTAATCGTGCCGATTTTCATACCTTTAACACCATTTGTAGCTGATTTTGGTCAACCGCTACTACTATAAATAGACACCTCCTAGATAGTACGCCCCTCTTATAACGAGATAAGATTAAATAAAAACCCAAATTAAATATAATGTAGTTCGAAACTTTACCAAATTTTTCCGTAGTCGCTTAGGTCGCTATGCGAGATCTAATCAACGGAAAACCACCGACGTTGCGATAAAAATAATTCAAAAATTGTTTCAGTTTATAAATAACTTTTTTAGGTATTTTTGTATAAAGAACTGGAGTTACTATGAAGGTAGGCTAGATTAGATGAAAATATTAAAGATTCTCCTCATTTGTATGATACGTAAAATAATTATGCCTATTTGTATGGCATAATATTGAAATAATTGCCTTACACTGATTAGTTAATTCGGCATCTAGACCCTCATTTCAAAACCCACATTAGATGCCAACTTTGAACACGGTCTCGAAAGGCTCGAAATAGTTTCAGTTTGATCAGAGGCTGACCTAAATCTCTTTAATTTAGGCCTCGGCTGGTAGTCACAGGGCTTATAGGCATGTCATGTCAACCAACGCCTAAATAATCACACATCTTGTTTAGGGCCCCATTCATTCTGTTAAATTTGGTGAGTGTTGGCGGCAATAAAAATACACAATCTATGAAACTATAACTGTTTACCTATCATTTAAGGTTCACAAATTACAGTAAGACAGTGAAGACAGACAGTTGTATAGACCGACGGCGAGAGAAATTGGTTCCATTTGTCACAGTTATTGGTACGGAAACTGGAATAGTGGCAGCCGTTTTTCTCTGTGATTAGGAATTTGTAATATATTATCTATAAATATGTGTATGGATTAAATATGTAAGAAGGCTCAGAAGGGCGACTGGAGTGGCATTCTTGAGAAGTCCTTTGAGTTAATAAGAATTTCTAAAATAATTTCTCGAACAGCGTCCAAATATAAGTAGATTATTTCAGATAGTTTTTGAGTAATGTGTTGTTTTTTTCATGAATCCATGAGAATACCTACTCATAAGTATTTGTTGCTATGCAGTGTACTTATATTGTTACATAATCATAATATTTCCGAAAAACTGGTAGTTTAAACTGACGGACTTTCACCCCTTACTGCATGTAATAAAAAATATTTATTTTAAATTTGAACTTTGGTAGCTGTCAATTGAGTTGAATATCATATTCGTCATATATGGCCCTGTATGCGGTAAGGGGTTAAAAGTTAATGTGATTTCGGGGATTTTCTCTTAGTAAAAGTTTTACTTTAAGATCATCTCGCTTAAGAAGTTTCTTAAGAGAATATAGCGTCTTAACCGTGAAAAAATATGTAAACCCCGCTTCGGAAGCTTCTTAAGGGAAAGAAAGCGTCTTAACCGTGAAAATATGAATACCTATGTAAACAGTTTCAATTCTACTGTAATTGAATCAGGTAGGTAGTCTAATGAAATAGCGAATTGCACCTGGGATACCTCATCCATGAATCTATTAAAAGCCCTTTATTGCTTTGGCCATTTGCCTCAGTTCATAGGTATGTAAATTAAGTCCCAGTCTATTTTCAGGCTTAGAAGTACAGGTTCCGGGAGTTGAAAGATCAAATTCTCACAAACGAGAACACGCCAATAATTACCATATGTGGTCCAATTAAGGTCCAAATTCAAATGATAAGGTATCGAAACTGTGGGTCAAAGTAGTTGGTCGGTTTTCCTAAACGAATAAATTACCGTGGTTTTGTCTTAATGACCAAGATGAATGTATTTACCAATTTAAGGTATTGGTAGTCAAGTTATAAATTAGATGCCCGTTCTTAATGTCTGCCAATTTGGCGTTTCAGTTATTTGATATATATTGAATAGTCTTCGGTATATTTAAGTGCCCAAGTCAGTGTAACAGATGTGTAAAAGAAGTGTAGGTAACAGTTACATATTTTGTAGGATTTCATAATCTAAACAAAAGTGTATTTTCAGAGTAAAAGATAAGTATAGAAGGTAAACCCGTGCGACAGCACAAGTTTCTTGCGGCATGCCATTTCTTTTGTTTCTTCTAATTCCCTGTCTTACTGCCCCCTTTTAAAACTAGAATGTGCCTCCAACTTGGTTTTGCGAAGTGTAACTTAACCTAGATTCTTTGATGCCATAATTAGTCTCTCGCTAAGAAAGGATAATTAAAATGGCTGAAAACAAAGACATTGCTTTATATTTAGTTTCTTTGCTCGTATAGGGAACTAAGTTTCCTAAAAAAACTTTGCACACAACTTAACGAAGCGCAAACTCAATGGGGACACATTTGGCGATTAATAGCTAATTTAGACATGCGTTTATGAATAAGGGAATAAAGAAATTATTCTTTATGAATAAACATCGTTAGGTAGCTGATTTACAACTAAGTAAATATATAATTTGTTCTACCAAATTCTGTTGCTAACCTGCGTTTGTATGGATAAGTACACTCGTACCAAAAAGACTAAGTAAGCACTTTGACACTAAGTATGTCCAAGCCCTCGAGAACCTTGGTTACAGCGCCCAAAGCCTCAAACTAACGATGTGCAAACATCGCTGTTATTCTTAATACTTACCGAGTACGGGTGACTAGTTTTTTTTGCATACTAACTACGAGTACTCGGTGGGAAACAAGCAAACTGCACATGGTGGTCAAATCAGACCATACACTCGCAATTCCAGAAGTAGCTAGGTTACCAAAACTTTAAAAACCTGTACACTCCTTTTTTGGAGAAACCCTGTATCTTTATAAACCATGGCAGAAAACAATATTCCTCGGAAGTTAACACCCTGCTGCTGTATGAACGTTTAGGTTCCATAGTGGCATCGCTCTCTTAACGGGACTGGTGAAAATGAAAATGGTTAGCCACATGGATAGCAAGTCATTTTTCTATTCGACACCGATGAAAGAAGCGGTAAAACCGGACAAATCCCAATAAGCCCTAGTTTATCGTCTGGGTTGGAAGGTCAGATGACAGTCGCTTTCGTAAAAACTAGTGCCTACGCTAAATGGCTTATGTGTTACGGATATCGAGGTCACATATACATTAAGTTCATTAAACAATTCGATTTGCTAGCGCTCGTACATCGTCTAGGAATCGTTTTGAGCTCTGAGTAAGCAATGGAAACAAATGATGGGGGAAGCGCCTCGAATTTGGTAAGATCTAAGTCCACATATCATTTGTCTGGAGAGCTTGGTAAAGAGGTGACATTATTAATACTTGTGGATAGACACGATAGTTTATTGTACTTTTTGGTTGGTACTAAAATATTGAACAGTACCATCTTTTCCATAAGGGCACACGGGGCCCTTGCCCAGGGCCCTCATCCTCAGGGGGCCTCCAAGTACAGACAGTAACAGTATATTTGATTACCCATAATAAATAGAAGATCATAGAAGAAAAATGTTAGTTTAATTAGCTTTCTTTACTTTCCAAAAGGGCCCCAAATTCTTGTGCCCAGGGGCCCCGGCATAGTTTAAGACGGCCCTGAACTCGTACCTATTTACAATTTTGAGCTTCGATTTATGCTAAAAATACTAGAAATAAATAAGTTTTACATTATAAA
Source organism: Cydia splendana (assembly GCF_910591565.1). Lineage (NCBI taxonomy): Eukaryota > Metazoa > Arthropoda > Insecta > Lepidoptera > Tortricidae > Cydia > Cydia splendana. The sequence continues at coordinate 6,660,672 of NC_085974.1, forward strand.
ACTTCTATTCGCGCTATTTTCATTATATAACAATTTGTAGGAACGAAATCTAGTGGCAGATATATGTTAGAGTCCGTCTAACCTAACTTTGCACCTATTTGAACAGAACATGAGAGAGTGTCACTTTAAAAGTCTTACTTTCATAGAAATTTCATAGGGTTTGTGCTACTCTGTGAGTTTTTAGGACACAGTGTATTTCTGCGGTGCGGGGCCGCATCGCATACATATGGCCGGGCCCTTAACACATTCAGCACCGAGAACCCGACTGTCGGGTACACTGTTCGTTGCGACTACGCGCTCCATACGGCAAGCTACGAGCGTAACCCCTAGCACTTAGTGGCACTGAATATGTTAATGTTGTACGAAAACTAATACTTAGGTAAGAATCTGGGGAACTCATTAAATAGCTATTAAACTTACTCTAGATTATTTCCAAAAAACAAAGAAATTGTAACGATGATTGATTATAGAAGTTGGTAACTTCTTCGTCGGGTTAATGTTATTACTAAATAGTTGTTCAGCATCAACTTACGAATACATGAATATTATAGTAGATCATACATGTTATTTCATATTCCTTATGTTTAGTAACAAAATACCTACGGATCAAATTGGTGTACTGACGTAACGTAACGTATAAGTAAAATTTGTACCTACCTTTGTACTTTAATCATGCCTACTACTCGTACCTATTCGTAAAAGTACCTATTAATTATTCGTCGTATCATTAGTTTTAGTACATCTAAGTATATATCGAATCAATTTCATAACCTTCGCATTTTCTATTTGCTCGTAATACCAATATAATCAAAATTGGTTAGAACCCACAAAAGTTACGTTAAATTTAATTTCGGCAAACATTCACCTCTCATATGTCGGTAGCCAAATTAAATTAATTCATTAACTTACCGTTGCCATCTTGCGTTAATTATGCGCGAACTTGTTGAGAAACGTTCATATGTTAATGTAGTTAAATAAATGGCTTGGCAATTGTTTCAATTAGTGCCTCGTCAGTAAAGGCTTGTTTTGTAGGACTAGCTTTTGTTTTAAGTAACGTAAATTACAGTAATTACAGGTACATTCAACGTCAAAGATATATTTAAAATTTTCGCCGTATTATCCCATTATTATCGCTGTAGTTCGTAAATAATTTTTTTGCCTTAATTATGAGCAAAAGACACAAAATAACTAAGCTACAAAGCGTAACAACAGTAATTAAACCCGTTAGAGCGAAAATTAGCAAACATTTTAAAATCCACTCATAATGTGCACTGAAACATTTTAAAATGGATAAAATAAACTTTTACGGGCAGTACTGGTAAATATACAGTTTATACGAGGTTCAACGAGGTTTTTCTGTGAGATATTTTCAACTCACGTTGAAAATATCTCACAGAAAAACTTGGAACTAAATCAAAAGTACTTAATTGTTACAACCAACACGAAATCTGGCTGGCCAAACTTGACACAGAGAGCAGGATTAACACAACAATTTAACGCCGAGTTAGTGGCTAACCTTGGATGGCGCAAGTGGTCCTAAGATTAAAGTCTCCTGACTATGCCTTTGGCTAAATTACTAATAGGTACTAATTGAGTCCGTCTAAGCCATGTCTAACTTTAAATACAACAAAGTGAGGGAGTGTCGTTATCTTAATAAACTTAATAATTTCATAGACATTTGACATCAATGATGAGATTGGGTCGTAATGGTCGAATCAGGACAATCCACCATCTTAATTTCGCCCTATTTATCTCCGGATATTTACAGTGTACGTCATGACAATAGCAGTAAAATAGGGGTCCGGCCAAATTACACGCCGAATTCGTCGCGAGGATTACCCGCGCGTAAAAAAGATATAAAACGAACCTTGATAACACGGGCCTCTAAATACTTTATGATCAATTTAATCACGATACAATGAAGCTGGAGCCTTATCAGGGCACTTATTTAGGACACCAGCTGTTTTTATACATTCATAAACCTCAGTGATCTTGTTTTAGGTAACAATGTAAAAAAGTATACGTGGCTTTGGTTTTAAGGACCTCCGCTAGCAAAACCACTTGTAGACCTGAAGACCTATACAATCTATACATACATGTAAGCAATTATAATCGAATGAGCGAGTAAAGCGAAGTTCTTACATTCGACTTGAAACACTGGTCGAACGAGCGAGCGAAGCGAAGTTCTTACATTCGACTTGAAACACTGGCCTGGCTAGGGACACGTCCCGGCATTTCGATGTTTTTAATCTGAACTATCAGAGGATAGTTTGATGTTTGATTAATTCAAATGATATTATATAAATGTGTAGATCAGGGCATTATATTTTAGTCATTAAATTATGAGCAGGCTCGATCACGGGGTTATGGAGCTAGAAGAGCCTAGAAGGCCCAAAAGCTATTTGTGTGTGGTCTTGCTATTCTGGTCAACTCCTTTGCAAGAAAGTATGAGTGGCCATAGTGTAGATACATTGGTAGGGTAGGTGGACTGTTGTCTGGTCAATTCTGGTGGGTACGTGAGAAAGTAGGCATATCAGCCATCTTGAATTTTCACATTTTTTATTCAATCGTGTCGAGAATGAAATAGATGTCTATGAATTTACACCATATAGTTTTTGGCGAACCGCGAGTTCTCAGTTCGGGGCGAACTACTAGTTAAATAAATAAATAACGTATAGGTACCTACGTTAGTCACGGCGTGCGGAAACTCATTCAATGTGAAGACCATGGTATAATAATATACTCCGCCTGGTACTCTCTTCCGACCAGGTGACTGACACAAGCTACATCATCATGCGACTGCGCTGTATAATAATATGCGACAGCGCTATATGCAATGTTAATAGCTAAGTGGCAATGTTATTGTGACTTGTGTCACTCTGGGAAGAGAAGACCATGTTTTATTAGACTATGGTGAAGACCTCTTAGCAATGCGTGGTACGTAGCACACACGAGTAACACCGGAGTCTTCACTCGGGCACTTTTGACATAAAAAAGTTGGGTAACTTTTTTATGTCAAAACGGCTTGAAAAAACAAAAACAGAGACATCGAAGTGATACAGAATTTTAACCGAGGCTAAGGTACAGTCAAATGTAAAAATATAACTTACTGAAAAATATGTCCCATATTTCTTAATTCCATAAGAGCTATGGAACATATTATTGAGTATGATGCGTGCACCCATATTTTTACACTTGATTGTACAAAGTGGTTTAAATATCTACTTCGTCCTCCAGATACGAACCTTTATTTACATATTATTATGTAGGTATACAAAATATTATGTATATAATTAAATTAATTACATATATACGTATGTATTTAAATTAAATAATAAACAATAAACACCTTATAAACTTAAACTTTGGATGGTTTGATTTGCTTGGAACAATGTAACATTCATTTTATTTAGGTTTTTCTGGATTATTCATACCCACTATATGTTGTTGCTTTCTCAGCTTTAGGTGTCATACAATACGGTTGATTTATTGACCTGATGAAACTCTGACGACGGCATAATAATGTGGCATTTTAGTTTCTTCACTCTCGCCATAAATATGTTTTGGAACACCACTCAAGGTTTTTATATAACCATAATTATGTTCTTCAATGCTCTTTAGTGTTCTGTCGTCATTTGTATGTCCTGAAACACCATTGTATAAGTCGTCATTAGTACGTTCTAGAACGTTACTCAAAGTATGATCATAGTTGTGTTCGTTAATGCGATTAAGTAATTTGTCGTCATATGTACCTTCTAAAATTTCTCTCAATGTTTTTATGTTATCATAATTGTGTCCGTCAATGCGATTGAGTAATTTGTTGTCATATGTACTCTCTAAAACGTCACTCAAAGTTTTTATTTCATCATACTTATGTTTGTCAATGTTCTTCGGTGTTTCGTCGTCATAAGTTCGTTCTAGCAAATCACTCAAGGTATTTATATGATCATAGTTGTGTTCGTCAATGCGATTGAGTAACTTTTCGCCATATGTATTCTCTAGAACATCACTCAAAGTTTTTATTTCATTATAATTATGTTTGTCAATGTTCTCCGGTGTTTTGTCGTCATAAGTACGCTCTAGCAAATGATTCAAGGTATTTATATGATCATAGTTGTCTTCGTCAATGCGATTGAGTAATTTATCGCCATTAGTATGCTCTAAAATGTCACTCAATGTTTTTTTTTGATAATAATTGTAGTTCTTAATGTTCTTCGGTGCTTTGTCGTCATTAGTACCTTCTAGAAAATCACTTAAGGTTTTTATATGGTTATAGTTGTCTTCGTCAATGCGATTGTGTAATTTGTCTTCAGATGTACTTTTAAGAACGTCGCTCAAAGTTTTTATATGATTATAATTATGTTTGTCAATATTATTCGATGCTTTCTCGTCATTGGTGCGTTGTAGAAACTCACTCAAGGTTTTGATTTGATTATATTTGTGTTTGTCAATACCATTCAGTGTTTTGTCACCAAAAATAACTTTTGGAACGGTACTCCGAGTTTTTTTATGATCATAGTTGTGTTCTTCGGTGCGATTGAGTAATTTGCCGTCATATATATTTTGAAGAATATCAATCAAAGTTTTTATATTATCGCAATTAAAGTCATCAATGCTTTTCGGTGCTTTGTCGACATTAGTACGTTCTAGAAAATCACTTAAGGTTTTTATATCATCATAATTGTGTTCTTCAATACGATCGAGTAATTGGCCGTCACATATATTTTTAAGAATGTCAATCAAAGTTTTAATATTTTCATAATTAAAACTGTCATCATTAGTACCTTTTACAAAATCACTCAAGGTTTTTATACGATCATAGTTGTCATCAATTCGATCAAGTAATTTGTCGCCATATGTAGTTTCAATAACGTCACTCAAAGTATTTATAGGATAATAATTATGTTTGTCAATGTTCTTAAGTACTTTGTCTTCGTAAGTACGTTCTATAAAATCACTCAAGGTTTTTATTTGATCATATTTATGTTTGTCAATACCACTCAGTGTTTTGTCACTATATGTTACTTTTGGAACGCCACTAAGAGTTTTTATATGATCATAGTTGTGTTCGTGTGTGTCTTCAGATGTACTTTCAAGAACGTCGCTCAAACTTTTTACATGATTATAATTATGTTTGTCTAAATTCTTCGATGCTTTCTCGTCATTGGTGCGTTGTAGAAACTCATTCAAGGTTTTGATTTGATCATATTTGTGTTTGTCAATACCATTCAGTGTTTTGTCACCATAAGTTACTTTTGGAATGCCACTAAGAGTTTCTATATGAGCATAGTTGTGTTCGTCAATGGGATTGGGGAATTTGTGGCCATGTGTATTTTCAAGAACGTCGCTTAAAGTTATTTTATGATTAAAATTATGTTTGTCAATATTCTTCGATGCTTTCTCGTTATTGGTGCGTTGTAGAAACTCATTCAAGGTTTTGATTTGATCATATTTGTGTTTGTCAATACCATTCAGTGTTTTGTCACCATAAGTTACTTTTGGAATGCCACTAAGAGTTTCTATATGAGCATAGTTGTGTTCGTCAATGGGATTGGGGAATTTGTGGCCATGTGTATTTTCAAGAACGTCGCTTAAAGTTATTTTATGATTAAAATTATGTTTGTCAATATTCTTCGATGCTTTCTCGTTATTGGTGCGTTGTAGAAACTCACTCAAGGTTTTTATTTGATCATATTTGTGTTTGTCAATACCATTCAGTGTTTTGTCACCATAAGTTACTTTTGGAACGCCACTAAGAGTTTCTATATGATCATAGTTGTGTTCGGCAATGCGATTGAGAAATTTGTGGCCATGTGTATTTTCAAGAACGTCGCTTAAAGTTATTTTATGATTAAAATTATGTTTGTCAATATTCTTCGACGCTTTCTCGTCATTGGTGCGTCCTAGAAAATCGCTCAAGGTATTTATTTGATCATATTTGTGTTTATCAATAGTCTTCAGTGTTTTGTCACCAAAAATAACTTTTGGAACGGTACTCCGAGTTTTTTCATGATCATAGTTGTGTTCTTCGGTGCGATTGAGTAAATTGCCGTCATATATATTTTGAAGAATATCAATCAATGTTTTTATATTATCGCAATTAAAGTCATCAATGCTTTTCGGTGCTTTGTCGTCATTAGTACGTTCTAGAAAATCACTTAAGGTTTTTATATGATCATAATTGTGTTCTTCAATACGATCGAGTAATTGGCCGTCACATATATTTTTAAGAATGTCAATCAAAGTTTTAATATTTTCATAATTAAAACTGTCATCATTAGTACGTTTTACAAAATCACTCAAGGTTTTTATACGATCATAGTTGTCATCAATTCGATCAAGTAATTGGTCGCCATATGTACTTTCAATAACGTCACTCAAAGTATTTATAGGATAATAATTATGTTTGTCAATGTTCTTCGGTACTTTGTCTTCGTTAGTACGTTCTAGAAAATCACGCAAGGTTTTTATTTGATCATATTTGTGTTTTTCAATACCATTCAGTGTTTTGTCACCATAAGTTACTTTTGGAACGCCACTTAGAGTTTTTATATGATCATAGTTGTGTTCTTCAATCCGATTGAGTAATTTTTGGCCATTTGTATTTTCAAGAACGTCACTTAAAGTTGTTTTATGATTATAATTATGGTTGTCAATATTCTTCGATGCTTTCTCATTATTTATGCGTTGTAGAAAATCACTCAAGGTTTTTATTTGATCATAGCTGTGTTTGTCAATGCTCTTCACTGCTTTGTCGCCAGAAACAAGTTCTAGAACGTCACTTAAAGTTTTTATATGATCATCATCGTGTTGGTCAATGCCTCTCAGTGTCATATCCCTAAATGAACGGCTTGGAACGCCACTCAAGGTTTTTATATAATCATAGTTGTCTTCGTCAATACTTTTCAGTGTTGTGTCACCATAAGTAACTTTTGGAACGCCACTTAGAGTTTTTTTATAATTGTGTCTTTCAACGCTTTTTAGCGTCCTGCCGCCAGAAGAAACATCTAAAACGTCACTCAAAGTTTTTATATGATCATAATTATGTGTTTCGATGCTCTTCATTGTTTTTATATTTTTATCAAGGTTTTTCAATGTTTTGTCACCATAAGTACGTTCTGGATAGGCATTTCTCGTCTTTTTATGATCATAGTTATGTTCTGGCACGCTGTTCATGACTAAAATGTAATCATATTCTTGGCAAATGACAGATGCAATCGTAACTGACAGGCACAGAAGACTCACATGTAAATGCGGCATTGTTGGCCTGAAATTAAAATTAAGGTTAAAAAAATAAATCGTACAAACAAACGGATCGTCATCCGGATGATTTAAGCCATGGTTTGTTTTATAATAATTGGCGGTGCGACGGCCAAATTGTTAAATATTTGGTAAGCAGGTAGGTAAGCATCAGGATGACGAGTTTATATCAATCAATGGTTATGTTAAGTATATATTTATGTGCAAGCAAATGGCCGTATAATTTGGAGGTATATAGTAAATTGTTATGGGATGAAAGGCACTCATTTCTGCCGAGGTAGTCGCCAATAGTCCGAGGCTAAAATGATACCTTTCACCCGAGTTAAACACTCTACTTTTCATTTCGAATACGAGAAAAGTAAAATGCATGTGTTTTTTTAAAAACATGACTAAGTATACATTTTTATAGTATTTTTTGAGGGTGATTTCAATTAACAATTTAGGCAAAAGTATCGTTTTTTATGGAATGGGGAGTCAAATATCAGAATGGAAATTGTATAACAAATCCATTTATACCCAAATTTCAATTGCTTATCGTAAAAAAAAAAATTAAATCGTACTGTTTGGAAACTAAAATGCTCTAGTGCAGAAACGTATAATTTTCAGCACACCTTTTAGAACAACAATGACCCTCTTTCAGAGCATGAGAAATGAAAATACCTTATTCATTTGATTTCAAAATATCAGAAATAAGTAAATTAGATATTTTACCTGTTTACAGTTTACCTAATTTATATAATTAAGATGCCTAAACATAATCTTTTGGTCTCAAGAAGGAAAACTCGTAAATTAAAAACAGGTACTAGGTACGTTAATTCCTGTGTTGAAATGACTTTTGATTTTGACCTGAGCAGCTTTTCACTTAAACACATCAGTTTAGACGTTTTGTGTGTAGGTACAATAAATATTATACATAAAATAATCTCAGGCTCTATATATTCCACTGCTGAGCATACGCCTCCTCTCTCCGTAAGAAGAATTGGGTTGGTCTAAACTGTGTCTGGTACCTACTTGACATACACCTCTTATTTCTTGACGGATGTATTGTATGCGGGCTTCCTCCACCGAAAAGGTGTTAGATATTATACAAATCTTGATGTCAAATTACACTGAGTATGAGAAAGTTAGGTCAACGCCTCGCCTCCGAGAAAAAAGCGGCGACCCCAGGTCCGGCGCATATTTATTCCAGCATATTTCGCTTTCGCTGGCTGTTCAAAGAGGCATAGGCACATTTTACCCGGGTACCTATCGACCCTAGTCTGTAAATTTCTATAAATATGACTAAAAATATTTTGATTTTATTAGTACGGGTTCCAAATCGATATTGAATTTGATGTTAATAAGAAAATAGATCAATCATTTGCAGTCTTAAGAACATCACTAACCAATAAATAAATGCAATATAATATTGAATGAATGAATGAATGAAAACATTTATTTTCAGGCAACTATTGGCCCATAGATAAATACCTTAAAACTAGCATACATATTATTACAAAATATATCTTAAAACTAAAAACACAATTATGGCTATAATAATATTGTTATATATAATATTGTTAGTCGAGGCAACAAAGTAGAAATGATTGTTCATTTACCTGTGAAAGAGTAAATTCCCGCCAACTTAGTGTTTGATACTACGATAAATGTCGCTACCTCTTGCTTTTATATTTATAGTGAGATTGATATGTATGAACGGTCGCTTTATTATAAGCATAGAGACCTATTTGAGCATATAGGTAATGTATACCTACTACTGCCACAGGTAATTTATACCTTCTAGAAGAACTTAGCCATTATAAATACCTAACCTGTATTTTTTTACAGGTACGAGTATAAACATTCTTTTACATTTTTCATATCGGAATTAATATGTATAACGTACAGTTTAATGCAAGAGCAAGTACAATTAAGAACTTTTCCATCTATGGTGCAAAAAATTAACTCGAATATCTTTGTTCAGTTTTGATTATTAGTTGAATATATAGTTTGTCAAAGGACTGTCTCATTTCAATCATATACAGAGATAATCATACTATCTTTGTCTTACACTAGTACTAGCACCCAAAAGAAAAGGATGAGTACCTATAGTTTTTCTGGTTCTTACTGACTGACAAATTGGTTTGACCAACTATACTTAATAGCGCATTGAACTTGAGGACGGTATTTACAGGACTATAGTCGGTTCGGTATTTGATAGCAAATAAGTATTTATGATATACTTAAGTAGAGATTAGTAGGTATAAAAGAAACGATGCTTGCGAGTGTTTGGATTCCATCGTATTTATTATAGCACGGATAATCCTACTCTAGTTTAATGGACGTAAACGCTCTACGTTTTCACATTGTCCGTTTCGATATCGGATGTCGGACGGAAGTAAAATGTGAGATACATAGGTATATGTGTTTCTCTGTATTTATTTTTAAATTAATAAAGGTAGGATCCTACATCCGATATCGGATTGGATAATGTGAAAAAGCTCTTAAAAGTCACACAAATCCGCCGCCAAAACGCCACTCCCATACAATCGATGCTATGTTCTCATTTTAAAACGACATGCAATCGTTAAATTACATGATACTTGGCATGAACATACGTAACATGTCTGGTATTCAAATTACAAGTTTTGTATGTAAAATTTCTACTCACAGCAACAGACATCGATATAATGTCATTTTCATGCCAGATTTCATGTTATTTCAGAATACATATTTCCCGGAGGGGTAGGCAGAGACCACGGATTTCCACATGCTACGATGCTGACATATCTCTTTCGCTTCCTTCACTTTCATAACATTCCTCATACACGCTCGCCGACTTAGGGTGCTCTTGACCTGGCCTTTCTTCAGGATTTCCCCGATCTGATCAGAGAAAGTCCGCCGAGGTCTACCCCATCCAACTCCCACTTTCAAAACGTCGTTTTAAAATGAGAGCGTCTAACTTAGATTGTGCTGGAGCGGCAAGATTCGTGTGACATTTAATCGACGTCAAAATGACATGAACATGATAAAGATAGACTTCGCTCAATAGAAAACGAGAGATGCTTTGCTTTATTCTATCTTTATCATCTTATTCGTACTGTTCAAATGAGGACACCGCTTATAAATAAAATAATAATGGTAAAATTTTAATATGATTGTTAAATTACAAAACAAAACCCATGCATGAAGATATAAAATTCAATCATGTAACTTTGTAATACTTCAATTCGATAAATACATTTAATTGATTTTGGTTGTAAGTAGAAAATATATTTAAATTTACTGTGTCGTAGTACTCATAGTAATACTCAATTACCTAGTTTCTGTTTCTTTCATTGCATAATTTATGTCTATACCTATGTATATTTTTAATTTACATACATTTAATTTATATTAATGCACGTACCTCACTCGTTACTTTCTTAACTGCGTATAATTCTTAATTCGATCGACTAAGCACTTACGAGTCTTACGACAGGGAATCGAATCGTGCGTTAAGAACAGACCACCTGTTCCCTGTATATACTGTATGTTTACTTCTTTTTCTAAGACTTTCACAAACTTTTCCAGGCTCTGAAGTCGACCAACCCGTGATATATATGTCTATGTACGTGATATATGTCATTCTCTAATAACTGAATAAATTTCGGCGTGTTGTTTCATCCTCTACTATGGCTGCTGACTATACATCATAAATAAAACCCATATATAAACATTAATTCAAAACCAGTGGGTAACTTTTTTAATAACCAATTTTTTTATTTATTTTCCACTGCTTGTTGGGGGCCTTATACCCAATGACCTTTTATTTATGTAGACGTGTGACGTTCATAGTTGACAAAACTAAAATTTGGTCCAACGATTTTGACAACTTGACATGTTGCCGTCACCCATACGACTAACTAAATATAGGTTCCGGAACCTATATTTGATGGCTCACGATCGTGCGCCTGGTACCATATCTATCTCTTTTTACTTACATCCATGCTTATACCTACATACTTAACCTAACTACCATTAAAATCATAGCCGCTTAATTTAAAGCCAAGAAATTACCTCGTGGTGTAAAAGAAAATTAAATTTTGCGTTGTAAAACAATTTTATTAGGTATGCAACTTTTTTCTTTGTTACCTGCCCGCCAAATTAAAAACGTGCGAAATTTAAGGTGAAAAAGTTGGCAAGGAATGAAAAATACGAGTAAAAAGGGCAAGAATATTGTAGTAGCCTACGTCTTTGTTAGGGGAGAGTTCCTAAACCTTAACCAAACGAGAGACTTTTTAGGGTTCCGTACCCAAAGGGTAAAAACGAGACCCTATTACTAAGACTCCACTGTCCGTCTATCTATCTGTCTGTCACCAGGCTGTATCTCATGAACCGTGATAGTTAGACAGTTGAAATTTTCACAGATGATGTATTTCTGTTGCTGGTATAACAACAAATACTAAAAAGTACGAAACCCTTTGTGCGCGAGTCGGACTCGCATTTGGCCGGTTTTTTTGGGTTATTATCTCGAATATATTTTGCTCCTGAGTTATTGGTGTTTTCTATCTACTTCTGCCCACGACTTCCTCCGCGTGGGATGATGATGATAATGCTTAATGAAAACTATCCTATGTCCTTCCTCTGGTCGAACTATCTCCATACCAAATATGTAAATGTTGTTGCATTTACCCTTAGCCTTCGTCCAGCAGCGTTCGTTTTGTGGCTAATTTAAATCTGACGCATACCTTAGTACTTACTGCCTTTTGTCTCTTCCACAACCGCCACTCACTTTAATCTTTAATTTTAATTTTTATTGTATAACGTTATTGTAGCATTTATGTGTTCTTTTTTATAATTTGGATATAAAAGACCATGGCCCCCACGGAAGACCAACGCTAGCCTAACCAGGCTAGCACCTGCTGAGTCGGGACTATTTCGTGACCGTGTTATTTGTGTTACTTGTTGTTTAATTAATTTTTTTGTCACGAATAAACTCTATTCTATTCTAAATAAAAATGATATCCAAATTAATATTAAAGAAATCTAACTTTACCTTAAATACAATTGTTTTACGCAGTGATCCTGCCCTGCCACACCGCTTAAAGGTAAACGCCATGAAATCATACATGTAAACGTACTGGTGCTCGACGCGGTCCCAGTACATGTCATATTGAAATTTAAGTCATTGTCAATACAGGTGACAGGAAGGTGTCATTTATTGGGCATTAGCATGTCGAGCACTGGTACGTTTACTTTAAGTTTAAGACATTTTTTTAATGTTATTGCTAAATCACAGTGCTAAATTGAGACGATATAGTCGTTTACAGTTATAAGTATTAGGTACACCGTCTCGTTGTCATTTAACTACTTATCTATCACCAGAGCTCGGCGGGGGTGTCTTTGACTTTGTTACACATCTAATGCAATCTTTGGCCACGTCTATTATCTCTAAAAATACACTCATTTTACGCAAACATATTTTATATTTCCATGTAGGTACATATCTATTTTTCGTCTCAAAACTTTACCCGTCAAAAGTTTCACAAGATTTCATCCGATGTCCTTTAATTTCTGTTTGAAATATAGTCAAAGTTGCGGGCCCAACGAGATATCATCACAACTTCAGTGGCTTAGAAAATATCACACAAACGTGACTTTGCTCAGTAGAAAAGGTAATTTGAAGTTTCAAGTCGGGATTACTGAAATCAAATTCGAATATATTGGAGTTTATTCGTGTACCTATTGAATTTGCTATTTCTTGTCTTCTTCAAGTTTGATAACTTTGTTAACATAAGCATTATTAATCACTACCACTACATCTTACCCACCCACCTTTATCTCTCCCACCGCGCCTGTCTGTTTGTATGTTCGCGATAAACTCAAAAACTGTTTTTAAACGGATTTTCATGCGGCTTTCACTTATCAATAGAGTGATTCGTAAGGAAGGTTTAGGTGTATGATTTGTTAAGGTTTACCCGTGCGAAGCCGGGGCGAATCGCTAATAAATAAACGTTATGGGACAATCTTTCACAAACCGTTATTGTATTTCACAAGTCGCTGGCCCAATATTACAGAGTTCTATGTTTCACTTTTATAGTAGTACATAGTGACATTAAGTCGATTTTCAACTATCTTGAAAATGTAACATAGATCGTAGTTTTAATGTGTTTTTTTTATTATTACCAATCATATTTATCCTATAAAATGAATAATAGAAAATTTGAATAAAAACATAGATCTTTGTAATATTGAGCCAGCGAAGTGTTGTGGTCCCTTGTGTATGTTAAAAAATGTAACTTTATTGTGTGAGTATTGTTCCTCTTAATATTTTTGTATCAATTGCCGTAGTTTTTTTTAGAAGATTTTTTTCAATATAGGTACACTTATTGCATAAAAAAGGTAATTTTATTTGCCCCTTTCTTGATGTAAATTTTAATCCTAATCATATTTCAATAAGGAAAAGCGGTTCCTCAATCTTTTAACAGTTCCGCGTTTGGAACTTGAAAGACATTTAAAAACCATCAAGAACTATTCTCATATTCCAGTCACGTTCAGCAAAGCTTCGGGCTGAATCTGAAAATATTAAAACCACGTAACGCAGAGTAAATAAACCAAAATAAAGGTTATAAAGAATTCCAATAAAATCGACTCACAAACGACAAAAACACGAGTAAATATATTCTAAAGGCCTGTGCAAACCGGCGGAGCGCAGCGCAGATCACCGAGGAGGATTTACGCCGCGCAGCGCACACCGGCGACGTAAAATCCCCCGACATACCGCAAGCGCCTGCACAGCCCGGGGCTGGCGGCCGGCTACTCTATCATAAGGGATTAGTGACTAGTGTGCACGAGTTCTCCCCTTTCGTCCCGGCGCACTCGGGAGGCCTCGGCGCATACCGGGGGATGCCGCGGCATGCCGGCGCCTACCGCCGCGGTATCCTTTAACGTGCTCCTCGATTCGATACCGCGGAGAAACAATCCTCCGTGATGCTCCGAGGTCGGTCTCAAAGCATTTAAATTTATACCTGAATGTAATTGAAATAGGGAAGATAATACATTGATAATTTTAAAGTGATCTGCGCTGCGCTCCGCCGGTTTGCGCAGGCCTTAAAACCTACTTACAGGCTGTTCAAGAAATAATCTGTTCTCATTTTCCGACAACTTATAATGAGTCTAAGAGTTTTTTAATACTTTTACAACATGGTCAGAAGATATTTTAAATGCAAAAATTATCATTTATATTAATAAAGTTTGCTAATTAATTTTATTATTGTCTGTCTTTTACAAAAACTCGGGAATTTTAAGTCAGCAACTTCCACTGTCGTAAAAGAATCCCCGTGTTCGCCGTTCTAACAATGCAATTACTTCGGCTCAGTTAGATAATGGAATGAAATAATAACTATGGCAAATATCAATAAGAACACGTGTTAGAAAATATAAAGAATAATCCTCATTAAATAAATGAACTGATAAGCATAGTGAACTGACTGAATACATTAAGTATAATAAAAAAAACCAGGGTCTTAAATCTAGAGTTTGGTAAATTCTTAATCTTCAAAGTAAATAATTATTCTTCATATAAGTCTTCAGTTTTCGGGGTCTATGGAATATTTAATAATTGAAATTAATATTGGAGGGACTAAGGCTGCACTCGGTGTAGTGTACTGTCCACCCGGCGTTGACTATTTCATAGATTTTGAAACTGTTCTTCCCTCTCTTAGCGTTGAATACGAACATCAGATAATCATGGGCGATTTCAATACTGACCTTTTAAAGAACAACATTAGGACACGCAAACTGAACGCCATTATTGAGTCTGCTGATCTCTCTGTGCTTCCCCTTATGCCAACTCACCATAACATCGACACGTCGGATTCCTGGTTGGACCTTATTATTGTCTCTTGTGTGGATCTCGTAGAAAAAGTTGGCCAACTCCCTGCTCCAGGTTTTTCGCATCACGATCTCGTCTTTCTCAGTTATCGCCTTCGTCCTCCTAAGTTGCAGCGTGTGACGATACAACTCCGCAATTTTGCCAGACTTGACATTCAAGCCTTACAGAGGGACGCACGCGCGGTAGATTGGTCGTCGACGCTGACAGCTTCGTCGGTTGATGAAGCGGTGGCGGCCCTTAACTCGTCTGTTCTTAAGCTTTTCGACATTCATGCGCCTATACGCACAGTACGGTTGAAGAGGCCTCCGGCGCCGTGGTTCACGCGTGAGGTACGTATCGCGATGACACGACGAGATCGGGCTTTTTGCAAATTTAAGCGCGACCGTTGCGAGGAGAATTGGTGCCTTTTTAAGGCTGCCAGAAATAAATGCAACCAGATGGTAAGAGCAGCAAAACGTAAATTCATTCACCACAACATCGCCATGTCTTCACCAGCTGAGACGTGGAAATTTCTCAAATCGATTGGCGTAGTTAAATCTGCTAACAAGTTAACTTCTTCTCTTTTTTCGGCAAACGATCTAAATTCCCACTTTGCAAAACCTTCTTCCTTAGACCCTGTTACGAAAGTTCTTAGTATTGCTGAAATCAGTGCCCTGCCTTGTTTTACTACAAACGCTTTCTCTCTTACCCCAGCCACAGATGAGGAGATTCGAAAAACAATAATGTCTGTGAAATCGAATGCTGTTGGCCATGACGAGTTAAGTAGAACTATGATTACTTCCATTTTAGAATGTATTCTCCCTGTTATTACGCATGTTATTAATTTCTCTATGTCTTCTGGGGTTTTTCCTTCGTTATGGCGCCACGCCTATGTCATTCCTCTGCCTAAAGTTTCCAACCCTAGTGCACTTAAAGATTTTAGACCCATTTCTATTCTCCCCTTTCTTTCAAAAATTTTAGAAGCTATTGTCCATAAACAACTGTCCACTTACATTTATTCCAATCAATTACTTTCGTCATTTCAGTCTGGTTTTCGTCGTGGCCACAGTACTTCCACCGCTTTGCTCAAAGTGGTCGATGACGTGAGGCTCGGCATGGACTCCTCATTGTTGACAGTGTTGGTCCTTATCGATTTCTCTAATGCTTTTAACGCTGTTAACCATGATCTGTTACTGGCCACTCTTAGGCATCTGAATATATCTTCATCTGCGGCTGGTTGGTTCTCTTCGTATCTTCAGGACCGTCGTCAGGCGGTTCGTTCTGATCGTACGTTTTCTGACTGGTGCACTCTCACTTCAGGAGTTCCACAGGGCGGAATTCTCTCACCTCTTCTTTTCTCGATTTTTATTAACCTTATTACTTCTAAAATTAAATGCTCTTACCATCTGTATGCTGATGACTTGCAGCTTTATACCCAAGCGAGTGCTAAGGATCTGGACCAGGCAATCGCTGAAATAAACTTAGACCTTAACCATATCTCCACTTGGTCACATTGCTTTGGTATCACAGTCAACCCAGCTAAATGCCAGGCCATATTACTTGGCAGCACCCGCTTACTCTCTTTGGTAAACACTGTGGAATTGGCGCCAGTTCTCTTTGAAACTGAAGTTATTCCGCTTTCATCGCAAGTGAAGAACCTGGGGCTAACAATTGACAGTGGGCTCACATGGGAACCACAGGTGTCCGACGTTAGTCGTAGAGTAATTAATACGTTAAGAGCACTCTATCGCCATAAACATTTTCTTCCGGTCAGCACAAAAACTCTCCTTGTCCAAGCTCTTGTTCTGCCTGTCCTTGATTATGCTGATGTTTGTTACACTAATCTCACTCAAGATTCTTTAAATAAATTTGACCGGCTACTTAATAGCTGCATTCGGTTCGTGTTTGGACTTCGTAAGTATGACCATATCTCTGCTTTTCGTAGAAAACTTAATTGGCTCCCTATACGAGATCGTAGGTCCCTTCGTATTCTGTGTACTCTCTACTCAATCTTGTTTGATCCGTCCGCCCCAGAGTATCTCCGCTCGAAATTTAAATTTGTTACCCCACGTCCAGGCACAGATCTCCGCTCTTCCCGTAGCCTTAAGCTCATTGTCCCCCAACATCGAACGGGTTTCATGTCCAATTCTTTCACTGTCCAGGCTATCAGGCTTTGGAACGGTCTCCCACTCTCTATCAGACAAGCGCAGACCAAATTCACATTCAAGCGCATGCTGCGCAAACATTTCCTTGACAAACTTTCTTCTTCGTCAACTTAATTATTCACACAAGGTATATAATTATGTATATTATGTATGTAAGTCTATTTGTATTAAGTATATGTGTAAGTTTATCAACATAGTTTATATTCATATAGAGTCTTGTTTACAAATTCATTTACTTTAAAGACACTGCACCTACTTAATCTTTCTGGTTTGACCCATTGGTTGACTGGTAGAGAATGCCTTAAGGCATTAAGTCCGCCATTTGTACCTTCATGTATTGTGCAATAAAGATTAAAATAAATAAATATGTCTTTCTACATTGCTTGCTCGCGGTCGATGATTAGGTATTTGTACAACGAAGGACGTACTTAAATCAATTAGTAACGGAATATCGAGTAGATAAAAAAATACAAACTACAATACCATTAGGAAGGTAATGTGTATATAAGTCCTAAGATTCGACTGTGTTCCGCATTATACTGACAAAGTACATAAGGTGAAGACATTCATTATATAGGCTTTGGGGTTATACTGAGCAACTTTTACTATAAAACCAACCCCGAAATCGTGAAAAAAGATTGGCTGTTTCATACATTTTTGCTGGTCCATTTTCTATGGGAGGGTAAAATTTTTTGTAGGGATTTCGGGGTTGGTCCTTTAGTAAAAGTTGCCCAGTATAATCCCAAAACCTCCCTGACAACGGGAATGCAGTTATTTTTTAGCCACCATGTATATAGTAAAGGTATACATACATATATTTGTATTTATAAAACTTAGCATGCCTCCGTAAAATGGTGTCTTTTCCTAACGAACACAAACGGGAAAATGACAGATGGGATTAAAAATATCAACATCTTGTTACATAAGACTTTACCATACGTTTATGAATAACGCGTAAACGAATATTTAAATAAAAAGCGCTTCACACGTCTTGCTTATCCTAAATCGTTAAGGTATAAACGCGTTTAGTAAGAGTCTGACTGCAATAACTAGGAATTCATTCATATTATAGGACCCTAGTTAGGATGCCAGTTAGTCAGATAGGATGAGTTTTTCGGAACGTATGTACCTACGAAATATCAATCATATTTACCATTCGCTTTACGGTGAAGGAAAACATCGTGAGGAAACCGGACTAATCTCAATAAGGTCTAGTTACTCTCTGGGTTAGAAGAGCAGATGGCAGTCGCTTTCGTAAAAACTAGTGCCTACGCCAATTCTCGGGATTAGTTGCCAAGCGGACCCCCGGCTCCCATGAGCCGTGGCAAAATGCCGGAATGACCCGAGAAAGATGATGAGTTAGGACGCCAGTTAGGATGACTGAATCATAGTAAGGTGTGTGAAGTTTCATGAATTCACAAATGACAACCCGTCGGCCAATAAATAAATATCTCCACTTAAAATTGATGTTTGTATCTCCGACATAAACAGCACCTGATTTTTTTTTCGGTGTTTTTATTCGGGTTAATTAGTGGAGTTCTCTCTTTTGAATTATTCTTCCCTAAAGTCGGAAGGAGTCCGAAAGTCGGGCCGCCACTAGGGAATGCAAATCGGTTATTTTTTGTATGGAAATAACCGCGGTTTCGGTTAATAACCGATAATTTCCATACAAAAAATAACCGAAAATAACCGATTTGCATTCCCTAGCCGCCACCATCCTTAAGGCAGAGGCAGAGACGCTTGCGTGGCTATGACGACTTCAACTGGTTCATCTCACGATTCTTTTTTGTTTGTGGGTAATAAATATCTACATGTAGTTAGTGGTTTTTATTTAATTTTGAGTCAAGTACTTCCGCTATAACCGTACCTAATGGGTTTAGCCTAAGAGATGCATATATTTGCACTTACCGTAGCGGCCATTATTTGCCTCTAACAATACAATTACCTCAACTCAGTGAGTGCCTAACTGTGCCTTAGAAGTCATAAACACAGGAGTAAAATTTTATACATATAAAGCTAAGAGCGCTCGCAAATCGCTAGTGTGCCAGCGCCCTAAAATGAAAAAAATTGTACACAGGCCCGCTAGGAACGTTTGTTGCATGGAGGTCGTTCGTCTTGGATATTTTTAGGGTTCCGTACCTCAAAAGAAAAAAATAGGATCACTGGTGCTTCTGTCTGTCTGTCTGTCCGTCTGTTACAGCCTATTTTCTCGGAAACTACCCAAGTAACATTTTAGTCCTATAATTTTAGTTTTTATCGCTAAAAGCTTGTATAGACGTCGTATTAAGGTTTCAGAGGTGACCACCTGTCGTATAAAAGCGCTTGGCATCACCTTTTTGCTCTATAGGCTTATACAGCTAATATATTCTATAAGCAATTGATGTAAAGGTTTATTTCATCATTTTATAGAGCCGTTATAGGCGTGTACTATAACAGGTTCAAATATAACCACTATAGAGCAATATTACTCTATAATAGTATTTGGAATCACTTTTATGCAACTAATTTGCGCTATTAAGGTTCCCTGCCAAGCCGCTATAGTTTTGTGTTTTAACAGTGACAAAAACCCAACTATACAACGATTTTAGGATATAGTGGTTTTAGAGATCACTGCTATAGTGCTAGCCGCTATAGTTTTGTGTTCTAACAGTGACAAAAACCCAGCTATACAACGATTTCAGGATATAGTGGCTTTAGAGATCACTGCTATAGTACATAATACTTTAGTAGTCATATGAACACTATTATAGAACTGTTTTGCTCTATAGTAGCTTTTTGGGACATATTTATAGCGTTAAAAAGCGCTTTAGTAGTTTTTAAATCCCTATTATATCTCATCGCTGTGAACGTCACAATGACTCTTTTATATCACAAAACTGTTATATAGTGGTTTTGTTTTTCTTTTAAAAGACAACAGCGTTATAGTTGAGTTTTTATGTCTTTTATAAACCGAGTTAGATACATAAAGGTAGAAAACGACTACTTGTAAATGATAAATTTGATCTGTAATGGCTACTTATATCTTGCTTATATAAGTTCAGGCCTAAGCCACATAATGTGGTTCCGTACAAAATATTTTTATATTTTAACGAATTGATAAAAAAGACCCCAGTGATATTAGTGACTGTAGGTGAGATTTATCATCAATGATTTAATACAAGCATAAAATCGTGACGGTTTAGATATTTATCGACATCCATTATAAGCACATTTTTTTTACCAATCACACTGAAAAAGGAAACAACAGTAATGACTACATCTAAATTAAAAAAAAATCCTATATCTTTCTAAAGAGTTTGTAGGTGTAACTGGGTCACAGCAAAATTCTTTTGGAACCCTAATTTTAATCATGATGGCGGTGAATATTTCGTCGTAAGTTCTATAGTTAGCCTATAAAAGCGTCGGATTTACTTCTTGGCTGTATAGTAGTAACTATGGTGATTATCATAATATTTTATTAAATTATTTTATTAAAAACATAAATAAATCGAGGGGGCATTTAAAATTCCTCATTAAACTAATACTATTCTAAGGGTAAAACTTCCGTCCCATATACTTTTTGCACTAAGGACCGAATTATTCGACATCTAAATGGCGCATATTAATATAAAGTCTTTACTTATCACCATTTTACTTAGTACCGTTTTTGTGAAGTAAACACAACAAAACCACTCACAACAGTTGATGGAAAACTTGATAGCAAATTTCGTAGTAAAGGAACTATGAATTCTACAATAGTATAAAAAAGCACTATAATACAATTTCAAATACTACTATAGTATAAAACAAGCACTATAATGGAATCTCAAATGCCACTATAGTATAAATTAACACTATAATGGCGTTACTGACAACAAATTAGCACAAAAGTGATCATCACATCACTTTTATAGACCTAAAACGTCACGACTGACACTGCTACAGGTCTACTATATCACAGAATGGCACATAAGATGCGCCATTTCGGCTTTATACAAACTTCTTTGGTTTTTTATAGGACCTTAGGTGGTATTTGGGAAACGTTCTATCGACTACTATAGAACCACAAATTGTTACTTGGGTACTGGACCAATTAGGATGAAATTTGGTACACATATGTAAATGACCCACTCTGTGCAATGACCCAAAGACGGTCATGTAACATAAATAAATGAATTTTAAACACGCGAGCCACTTTTGAATAAATGAGAAAATTTAAAATAAAGTTTTTCAAACCATATCGTGTTATATGTCAAATTAGAAGAGCAAAGGCTATAGTCGGTTTTCCATAGTAAGTTGGCCCTTAAGTCAATTTGATTCGGGTTTTTTTTGTGAGTACCTCTTATGGTGAAGGATATTTTTGATGAGTATCAACATCCTACTAGTGACAGTTTTTGACTTATGATTTTATATATTTTTTTTCTTTAATGTATTGTTTTTCGGGATGTATTCAAGCGATTTGCCTCAATTTTTTTAATAGAGTTTATTATTTAAGTATGCATCGATACTTCTCTTCGATTCGGTTTGCGATTTCTTATCAGGTTGTCGTATTTAAGAGTAAAATGCCAATGACAACTTAATGTTTGTATACTACATTGAAAAACACCGATGGAGTACAGAACTTGACCACACACATTGCTTATTTTTGGAAGTACCGTTTGGAAAATTTTGATATTTAGGCAAGTAGTAGGCCAATGTCTGGCCTACAACTAGAAAAAAAATTAGAGGTGTCACTACTTCACCACAACATAAAAAAAAAGTTTTAATTTTGTTATATTTTTTTCTTTTTTCTTTTTATATGACAACTGGTATTCGTTTTTTGAGTATCGAACCATACCTAAATAAAGAACACTATTAAAAAAATTGAAGCAAATCACTTGAATACATCCCGAAAAACAATACATTAAAGAAAAAAATAAATAAAATCATAAGTCAAAAACTGTCACTAGTAGGATGTTGATACTCAGCAAAAATATCCTTCACCATAAGAGGTACTCACAAAAAAAAACCCGAATCAAATTGACTTAAGGGCCAACTTACTATGGAAAACCGACTATGGCCTTTGAGAATTTAAATATTTTTTTACACCTTTACAATATATAGGTTAGAAATTATTTACAAAAATAGCCAAAAAATGACCGTTCCCTCCCCTTTACCTCCGAAACTACAGGGTCAAAATTTTTGAAAAAAACACACAAAATAGTTCTTTACCTATAGATGACAGGAAAACCTATTAGAAATGTGCAGTCAAGCGTGAGTCGGACTTAATATACGGAAGCCTTGGAATGCGAGTCCGACTCTCACTTGGCCGGTTTTTTAGTCTTGAAACTAAAAAACGCGCCATTATCATCCTTCAGCTAATCTCCCACACTATAATCACCACTTTGTATTCAGCCCGGCAAACAGCCACTTCCGGGCGGGTTTCGGCCTTTTTTTCGAGGATTTATCACGGGATCTGCTCTTGTAAGGTTTACTGGAGAAGGCCAAGAATAAATTTGCCGAAATGTGGTATAGACAAACATGCATCATTAAAATAGCGAAGGCTTACGGCCCAATTCGAGCAATGCTTATAAGATGTCACACCGATACGATATCGATCTGTCAGTGTCAAAAGTGACGTTTTTGGTTGAAGAAATGTCACTTTTGGCATTGATAGATCAGTATCTTGACGTTGGCGGAATCATCGACAATATCGATGGAGCCATAATACCCAAAGATTGATTGATTGATCAGTGTCGTATCGTTGTGGCATCTTATAAGTATTGTTCGATTGGGCCGTTAGGGCGTACAACAACTAGGGGTGCGTTTTTCGTGTTGGGATGTTTATTGTTTAATGTTTGTTAGATAGTGAACGCGATTCTGATTAAACAACTTGTTACGGTGTTGATCTTATTTTGATGCGACCTTAAAAATCGGTCACGCTGATTGGTGCATGCAAAATGATGTGTTGATGTGAAAGTCGTTGCAAAATTATGTGTTGATGTGAAAGTCGTTGCAAAATGATGTGTTGATGTGAAAGTCGTGCGTGAGATGCTAGCCGTCACCAAGACGATCTTCTAGGTCGTGTCAAAACCTGTTGAAAACCATAAGAAATTGTTAAGTTGGAATCAACCTCTATATCTGTAACTAGTGACTTTATTGGGACATAAAAATACAAACTAAACAATAAAATAAACTACATGCAAATTAAAATTTAAAATAAACTTATAAATAAACTTATAAATAAACTTATAAATAAACTTATAAATAAACTTATAAATAAATTTATAAATAAACTTATAAATAAACTTGTAAATAAAAAATGCTCCCCAGGTCGCTGTCATGTGTTACGGTGCCCAGAAGACTGGCAGCGTTACCTCGTTGGATGGCCAGACATAGTCTCTAGCCGAAGTAGCTGCCAGCCCTCTGGTCACCGGACGCATCTATAAGACGCTCAGAAATTTCTTTATATAAAGATTTGGGCCCCCACGGACCCAGAGTTTCGACTCCGAACGTCGCAAATATGTAGCCCTCGCCGAGGACAGCATATTTGCGCCGCTTGTTAAGTTCCGCTGTTGTGGCCGCAGCCCCCGCCTTGATGGAGGTCGCCTGTAGGTGGGACGGCGCGAGCGTGTCAACGCAGGTGGCGTCCCACACAAGCGTCCTCCCCAGCTTCCACGGAATGAGTGACATCCCGTCGGGCCGGTTGCCGTCGTTGCGTGCGATACCGTTCGGCTCAAGTATGGCCGGCACGCTGACGGAGGCAAGCGCCCTACGGAAGACATCATTCAAGGATGAGTGGCGGGAGATACGGCCGGCGCTCCTCTGGCAAGACAAGCCATGGTGACCCAGTTCGTCTACCATGATGCCACAGCGGCAGCGGTGGGGCTCGTTAGTTTTGGTGCCCAGTCGTAAGCAGGTGGCAAGAGTGAGGGTCGTCTTGTCGAGCAGGGTGCCAATATTGGTTGATGGTAATGCGTGAAGCGAGTAACCCGCTTCCGGTTCCGCCACTGCCAGCAGATGAGCGCGCTCTGCTGAACTCTGAGCAGAGTCAGTGAGTTCTTTTAAGGTTGATCTGCAGAGCGGCTCGTCCCATTGTTTTTGTGATTTAAGGGAAACTGGAAGCGGGCTGCCTGGCCAGGACTGCAACCAGACGTCTTGGGCCTCATTCAGAGTGGTGGTGCACTCGTTTCTAGCAGCTGGGCAAAAAACCTATTACTTGAGTATTCTTTATTTATTCAACGCTTATGAAAATTCATAGGAACGTAGTTCAGATAAATACAATTTTTAAGATTTATTTCTCAAAACATACATACAGTTAGTCATACTTACAAACTAAACAATTTTTAAGATTGCATATGTGCAACGGCCTGGAGCTTAAGGAGTTAGAGGGATAAAAATATATTATGTGTAATGTATGTGACGTATGTGTGTTACGATATGGATTAGATATATCATCAGTGTCAAAAGTGCCCTTTTTGTTTGAAGAAACGTCACTTTTGACACTGACATATCTAATCCATATCGTATCTAGACGTAATATTTACGTATCTTAAAGTACGAATTGGTCCGTATGTATATGTGGTCGCGAGGTCTCTGTTTGGGGCGAACTGAATGGCTTTTCATTTCTTTTTATGCCTACGCTTTCACAGAATTTTCTTTAATATTATCTTATTCCAAATAGAAAACACAATTGATTTTATGCGACATTGATAAATACTTTTTAATACAGTTGCTCAAAAAGTGCTACTTTACGTAGCTGTTTAGCGTGCGGAAAGTTGGTTATCTCGAACTAGTGCTTTTTACTTTTCCAATTTTTTTAAATTTATACTTGTTCCAATTCACGACTACTTATTGATGAGTGTTAATATTAGTTTCCTTTAAACGTCGTAATCAGCAGAAAAACCTACTGTTAATGTAAGAATGTGAAAAATATACATATTTCATATTTTAATACTTACCTCTTCATCATTATAACACGTTTATTTTTTAATATTGAATATTGAAAATTCCGTTCTTAATAAGTAGTCTGAATGGAACGGAATAGCTGCCAAACGCCCATAGATATAATATACTTAAAGACGACGTCTAAGCGAGCTGTCACTGTTACCACTTTGGTTTAGTGTACGATTAACAATATTTTACTTATTTTTTCGCAACTGTATTAAAAAATGTCGTTCGATACACGTGCGGAAATGTCATTCTTCACTCGTCCCGAGTCTTGCCACTCGCCTGCGGCTCGTGCCAAGATATCTCGGTACTCGTGAAGTAATGACATACCTTCCGCACTAACATCGAAATGTACTATACTTTACCAAGTTAATGTAAAAATTGGATCAAGTAATGCAATAAAGTATGATTGATAGAAATTGTTCATGCACAGACCAGATCTACAGTTCCAAATAACTCATTCAGCACTGATAACTGCAAGAAAGTAGGAGGTGTACCGCTCAAGACGCAAGAGTAAAGAATGACTCACACTAGACCGTGCCCGGGCCCAGGCGTCCGACATCTCATTTTTTATGACGGATAATCGTGATCACGTGGTGCTTTCCATAGAAAACGAAGCTCCGGAAGCTCCGGCCCGGTCTCACGTGAGTCATCCTTAAACATGACGGCTGACATAAAATATAAAGAGAACATTTACACATGACAAAGTCGTGCACCATGTAAAAAAAATGATTAAGTTACTCACATTATTATCAAACGGAACTCGAAACGAAATTGTCCCGAGTTTACCTTTATCAGATTAGCCAGTGGATACAAAGTTTGTGGTAAGAGCGGATAACAATTTGTAACTCTTGCCTCCGGCTTGATAATGCGGGAGTTTGGCCACAAGTATGCCGGAATGCTTTATGCCGAAACAAGCCAAGAATGTTTTAATTGCTAATAAATACTTGAAAGGGTCTCAGATGAAATGTGACTGGTTTAAGGTAAGTAGACTAATAAATATTTTAATCGGCATTTTATTCTCACAAGTTCAATACAACTAATTGGTTTTTGTAACTGCCTTAGAATTAACTTTCATCACAACACAATAAATATGCACAATTTCTATTTGACTCTAAATTTCAAATAATGAGCTTACTCAGGTAAACAAAAACCGTAAGAAAGTAAACTTAAAGGCGTAGAATAGGTATCAGCATCTTAACTTAAACATTAGTAACCATATCAACCGAAATGGGTTCCGTCTATTTGGCATAACTTCCGTGACCCGAAACGCATCTGGCATAACCTATTTGGCAGAAATGTTTTTCGACGAATGTTAAATTTGCAGAAAGCTTCAGTTTGTATAATATGCAATAGCCCGAATATTTGCAAGTCCGAATCTTAAATAGACTATTATCATGGCCGACTTTTGATACGAATAATTTTATTTTGCGTTAATTTAAATGTCCGAAATGTGATTTGCATAATCTGTTTAGCATAATAGGATTTAGGCGAATATTTACATCGAAGAAAACGTATTTAGATTCATTCTATTTGGTATAACTTGTATGACCTAAAACGCATCTGTCATAAGTTACATTTGGCAGAATGTTTTTCGCCGAATGTTAAAATTAAAGAAAGCGTCAGATTGTATAAAATCCAAGTCTAATTTATATTTAACAATGCATAAAACACCTAAAGCTGGACTTCCGAGCAAAGCGGTTCTGACGCAACGGCCGCAGCGTCAGAGCCGCTGCGTCAGTGTCGCAGCGTCAACTGACGCCGATTCGCTTCCGAGCGGCGCGACTTCGGCGACAGTCGCAGTTGTTATTCCATACGGTGCAGAAGTGATATACTTATGTTGAACTGATCAATTATGAAAATATTATTAGAAGAAGAGGAGGATGACAATCGTTTTCTTCGTTACTTTTATAGTATGGAGCGAAGCCTACCCAACTCAATTTTCAAAAGTAGAATAGGTGAAGGCACTTATAGCATGAGTTTTTGGTCGGTTTAATATTAATTTTTTAGATATTAAATACTGACATAGCCTGAAAACCACGTGCGATCGCAGCGACTGCGCGACAGTGCTTGCGCTGACGTAGCACGACCGCTATCGCCGAGCGATACTGCCGGCCTAGCCAAGGTTACAATCGCTATCGCTTTTACAACGAAAAGCATTATGTCTCTCTATCGCTCTTCCATATTAGTGTGACAGTGATAGTTGCGTTTCGATCGCTAAGGAGCGTAAGCGATTGGCGTCTTGGCTACGCGACCTGACGCGGCGCCACTGTCGCTGCGATAGTGACGCTGCGCTCGGAAGTAAGTTCATACATTTCCATGCTGCATAATACTATCGCTCTGTCGCCGCGCCAGTGTCGCTGCGTTAGTGTCGCCGGAGCCGCTTTGCTCGGAAGTCTACCTTAAATAGGTGGCTGACCGACTCATTAACGCAGAGCCGTAACTAAAAGCTCTGCCTACATTTATAATTCGTAAAAAAAAATATTATTGTATTTTTGAAACTTTGGGTTCAACATATTTTTGGCATTTTGGATGTATACAGATTTTTAGCTCACAAAAAAATCCGAATTGGAGCACCCCACTATGCACGTGGTCTTTCTGTCCTACCCCTAGAGTGTATGTAAAAATCCGGAGGCGCAGAGGGGAAGCAGCCCTCGCCCGCCGTAGCAAGGCGCAGAGCACAATGTGAGCCGTAGCGGCTGAAGCTGCGAAGGCGAGCATTAGTGCCTGCGCTTTGCTACGCAAGGGCGAAGGGGCTGCTATGCCCGTAGCGCCGGAGCAGATGCGGAGCCCAACAAAAAACCTGTTGGCACAAAAGTGGCTTAGGTTAGGTTAAAACTACAACCCCACGAAAACAAACTGTTGCCAGAAAAGTGGGTTAGGTTAGGTTAGAACTGCGACCTCACGAAAACAAACTGTTGCCAGAAAAGTGGGTTAGGTTAGGTTAGAACTGCGACCCTACGAAAATAAACTGTTGCCAGACAAGTGGGTTAGGTTAGGTTAGAACTGCGACCGCACGAAAACAAACTGTTGTCTGAAAAGTGGTTTAGGTTAGGTTAGAACTGCGCCCCCAAGAAAACAAACTGTTGCCAGATTTATTTCCGCCAAAAAATATTCGGCCTACAACATATATGATTCTTGCAAGTATGCAAAACATTTCTATGCCATAAGATTTTATGCTTGTAGTACTTTATGCTTAATGGCGAATTATGCAAAAATAAAATCATGCGAAATGAAATAGATACCAGCGGGCTCAGCACGGTTCCATTTTTATCGACTATCACTATGCGCGTCCCTTTCGCACTTACATACTTGTTAGAACGTGACAGGCATGGTGACATGGGATAAAAACGCGACCGTGCTAAGCCGCCAGGTCTCGATTCGGACATTAAATGTATGCCAAAACATACTTCGATCAATAAAAATTATGCGTAGAGTACGTATGCGCAACAATCCAGTACCAAGTGAGTTTATGCTAACAGTATATTATGCCTAAAGTTATTATGCACAATAGAATTATTACAAAAAATAATATGCCAAAGATAGGGGAACCCTCTTTCACCCTCTCCCAACGATTTTGACGAAACATGAAAAAAGCTAGCTCAAACAAAAATACAAAAATATGTCAGTTTTGCTGAACACCATCCATCATTTGCTTAAGTATGAGACAGTATAATGGCGCATATTTTAACTCGTGTTAGAACTCACGAGAGATGATTATATGAAAATAAAGCTTCACGAACACTTTTTTACACCTTGATTTAGATGAACTTTACAGCTTGATTTAAATGAAGTATACAGCTTGATTTAAATGGAACATTTGCTCGATTAGTTTATAAATAGGTATGTGATGAGCTTCAAGGCAAACTGATGAAGTCTTATAAGTAAACTATTAACAAGATCCCAATCTCTATTTACGTACTTATTACGTACTATATAAGTCCAGTGAAACTAACCGTGAATCATTCAAAAGCATTACATTCCTACCTAATTCAATAAACTTACTCAAAAACATTACTATGTTCTCATCCAACGAAGTAAAACATACTAAATTAACGTATAAAATATCACGCAAAACGAGATCGTAAAAACTTTTGTTTTGAGATAAAGTATTTTATGTCCCGCCGCTCTAATTTTGCGGGAACACCTTGAAAATGAAAGCGGTACAATTTACGGCTCCATAAACACTTTGTTTTCGCGATAATATTTATTATATTATCATTATTTAGGGCTTTTATTAATAGTAGAAGCTTTCATTATATTTCGCGGTCTGAATTGAAGTGGTTTTTGATAAATTTACTTTATAAAAGTAAACTTGTCATGATTGTTGTGTTATACATTAATTAATTACCTTGAAAGTAATAAATAGGTTGTTAACCACAATCCTTAAGGGAAACTGGTGAAGATTCGCACGGAAGGAGTATTCGTATAGTGGCCATATCTCCAATATTAAATTATAACAGAAGATATATACAGTGGTACTACTAAACGACATTAATAACTAGCTTAAATCTAAAATAGGTCCTTGAGGCATTGTATCAAGGATGCTAGCGGCATTTCTTCGCTGTATCGCAATGCTGATGCGTTGTGCGAGGTAGCCGCCAGCTTTTCGGTCACCAGTTACGTCAACCAGACGTAGACGCTTCGCGATTTCTGCGAACAACTTGTGCGCGCTGGAACCCCATGAAACGTAGAGTTTCAACTCCAAACGGTACAAAATAGTGGCTCTTAAAATTACGTTTTAAAATTTCGGCGCTTTCCGCCACTCCGCCCGCTTTTACATTAGTCCGTTGGAGGTGGGACGGTGCGAGTGTCTACGCAGGTAGCATCCCACTCTAACATCCGTCCCAAGCTCCAAGGAACTAACTTAAGGACATCCCATTAAAATTGATGCATACCTTCATCAAAATTTACATTTAAATTACAGCCTTACTTTGCAAATTGGTTTCTAAGTACGTATTCAGCTCAAATAATAGCCAACTAACTAGGCTTCAATTAAGCCAACTTTCACATTTAGGATATTTCATGAGCACAGATCACTTCAGCTTTTTTATATTAGATACTAAACTTACATGACAGGACAGTACATCGGTTCAGGGGTTTAAGCGTGAAGACGTAACAGACAGAGAGACAGAGTTAAGTACTTTCACATTTATAACATCAGCAGGGATTTGTAAAGTGACCACCAGTCTTAAAAATAAGTTCATGTTGAGGAGCCTATGTCAAGTAGTCTCTGATTCCCATATTCGAACTTCAAGATATTCACAAGAGACGACACGTACTAGATCTATTCTAGATACGTTATAGTTTAGATATCAACTAGTTCTCTTTTGCAGCGCAATTCGGGCAACCAATGTCACTTTTACGTTAGATAGAGTAAAATATCTATTAGATGTGAATTGGATCTCTAAGTCATATCCTGTTGAAATCGTTCAACAGTATCTCCAGATTCGCGCAAATGTCAAATTTGACAAATTAGATCTTAAACATATCGTTATCGTATCTTGGTGATGTCTAAAAGATGTCTAATAAATGTCTATTTCAAAATCCGAATCGGGCCCTGAGTAACTCGGTAGGTATGAGTATTGCAGGACCCTTTTAACCGGGGCAGTAATATTTTATGCCCCGGTCACGTAAAGTTAGACTTTAATATATTATCAGAGATTTCAGTATTTCAACGCGTGTTAGGCTATTTGTTACTTCAGAGAATACCTACATATGACCCTCTTAAAATATGATGGAGAAATATAAAATTATGTCTGCCTATTTATTGTATAATATTAAACGATTTATCTGTCTTCGAGCTATATTTCAAGAAAATATATAAACTATTAATGTTTTTTCTGAATTTTTATTTTTGAGGTATTTAATAGGGTTTAAAAATAGAAAAAATATATTTAAAATAAAATTTAAAGGGCCATGTTTTTTCGATTGTACATAATTATGATGGACTGGACCTATTGTTTTGCATCATCCAACACACAACCTTATTGTGCAACAATACATACTACAAGTCATGTTTTACATGTACCTATTTTAGCACGTCTGTTGCAATCTACTAATAATGGAATAATTAAGTACATAATGACAAGAACTGTTATTGCCGTCCTCACCGTAAATTGTATTTTTCTTATTTACTCGTAATGCATGTTTTATAAGATGTAATAATGTTTTGAAAAGATGTGTCCCGACGAGTTTGTTGCCGGTCCCATATTGGGATACCCTCCTCCAATTGAGGGGGGATTTAAATCTTCTCGAGGCAGACCTGTGTACGGTTGGAGCCGTTATAGCTTTATTTGACGTTCATAAGCGCATTGTAATATGCCTACTTGAATAAACTATTTTTTATCTTTTATCTTTATCTTTATTACCTCAAAATGGCACATACGGCCGTTAGTTACCCTTACATTCATTTGACGTAAAACCTTTTGAATTCGGTCCAAGATCATTTCCTGTGTATCCGGGTTTTGGAAAAGTTTTATTTGTATATAGGTTTTAAGGATTAAGCTATTTAGAACCCATAATTAAAACAGGTTATAAACAATTGTAAATTATAGCGCTATCTGAGACGGGCTGATATCTCTTATTTACCCACCTGCCCGCCAACCACACCCTGTACGGATATGGGTCGTTCTTGTATACGTGACGCGTGATAAAACGATGTCCTTCACTTTCTATCCCACGGTGTTCAAAAGTGACAGTTATTTTATCACGTGGATAAAGATGGATAAAGCCATGCATTATACGCCGGCTGATTGTCTAATTAACTGGTTCATTTAGGTTACTTTAAAGTTTTTAAAACGTTAGCGTTGACAAGAACAAAGGTATTTCGTTTTCCCCTCGAACTTGTTTTTACCGGTATATTTTAAACCGGTTCCGAGTAACCTAGTAACTAACTGCCAATTACCTATTGAGAGCTGTGCTTGAGATGTTCCGACTTGCAAAGCAAGCATAAATTTTTGACGAAGCAAAGCAATAACAGAAATAAAAATCTCGGATAGAAGGAAAATAGCCTTTGTTTCTCACTTGTCGCGAGACATTTTTCCTAATTTTTATTGTATAAATATGCTCCGGAAATTAATGTAATAACCGTGAGGTAGGATCGTCAGCCGCAAAATAAACCCGGCCCGAAGTGGGAACCTTGGCAGACGCCGAGAATATTTTGAATTTATAATTGGATAACAATCCACGGATTAAAAACAGTAGTGCAAAAATCAACGTTTTTCACTGTTGTTTAAACTTTATATCATTAATTTAGTACCTAACTCGCACTTTCGTTTTGTTCTACCATTAAAAAAAGTAATAAAAACAACGATAGTTGATTAATTGCTTAAAGGATGACTCACGTTAGACCGGGCCGACCCGGTCTAACGTGAGTCATCCTTTAGACCGGGCCGGGTCCGGCCCAGAGCTTCCAGCGCTTACTTTTCTATGACAGATGACCGGTGATCACGTGACGCTTTCCATATAAAGGATGGCTCACGTTAGACCGGGCCGTGTCCGGGCCGGAGTTTCCGGCGCATCGTTTTCTATGGAAAGCATCACGTGATCGCCTGTCATGTCATAGAAAAGTAAGCACCGGAAGCTCCGGCCCGGACACGGCCCGATCTTACCTGAGTCATCCTTAAAACCATGCGCCGGAAGCTCCGGCGCGAACACGGCCTTGTCTAACTTGATTCATCCTTAACTCGAACTCTTCAATATAGTTTTGTATGCGTTTGTTCAATTTCAAAGTACGGAAATTGTAACAAGAATAGTGAATAGAATCAGGCGTTACTTTGCGGAAATCCATACTAATTAAAACCAAAATATTACTTTGCTAATCCGCGAAAAGATAACGGAATCTAATTCCGTTGCCGGGCGTCAGACCGTCAACAACTCCTGAGGATGCCTCGTAGAGAGACGAAACACGTGTCGAGGTTTATTCTTTTGGTGGTGGTTTGTTATATTTATTTGCGTATTTATTTTTGCGGTGGGAGGGTGGGAATATTAATTGCATGTAAAAATACGCAAGTATAACGGGTTAGCACTGATTGACTAGCACGTTATCTTTTCGCGGATTAGCAAAGTAATATTTTGGTTTTAATTTGTAACAAGAAGCCTCTGAAGCGTTTGTAAAACGTAACATCCGCTAAGTACTCGTACGCTTTTTTTTTGAGCCTCGTAAAACGAGTCATTTTAGTACCTAATACTTACTCTATGGTCTTACTGAAAAATGATCTTTACTGTGACTTTGACGCCCAAAGTTTGTCACAAAGTTTGTTAAATAACGGTTCTAAGAGAATGGCAAATGAGATCCTCGCGTCCTCTAACTGCGCATTTAGCAGGCATTTAAATAGGCTTCAATGTGTCCTTAGCTTAAACGCTGCGTCTTGCGTAAGCGAACAACTCGCGAACGCGACGCGGCGCGGCGCGGCGGGCCCAAGGCGTTCGCGTTCGCAACGAGATCTCCCACGTAGGACACTTCTATAGGTATCAAAGGATTGATTCACCCCGCGCCGCATCGCTTCGCTTCGCGTTCGCGTGTTGTTCGCCTACGTAGTACGCTGCGTTAGACGGTGTCGCGGTACAGTTTCTTTAGGCCCGTTTGTACTGTGTAATAAGTTTGGAAACGTTTCATCTACTTTAAGGTAAACGTACTAGTGCTCGACATGCTAATGCCCAATAGATGACACCTTGCTGTCACCTCTATTGAAAATGACTTAAGTTTCAAGATGACATGTACTGGGACCGCGTCGAGCACCAGTACGATTACCTTATAGGTATTTACTTTTAGACGGTCTACAGTTTCTTTTAATATTGGTAACTCGAGTCTGAATTTTAAGAACTCAGCTCGTTTTTACGAGACTCTGCCTTTAAAAAGCTTCGGAGTCTTTTAAGTCCTTCATTTTATAGGTTTTTCCTAAATAACAGTAAAGAAATTAGGCGTTATTTATGATTTATGTACCTAATCTACAAATTATACATAATGACAATTCATTTCAAAATTGTTTGTAAAAAATTGGGAGTTCTCTGAAAAGGACTCAAGTCACTACAAGAGACTCGGTTCTCTATCAAGATAAAAATAACTCTAACATAGACTTAGGAGTCTGAAAAACTGAGTCGAGTCTTGAAGCAGAGTACTCAAAGGACTCGAGTCCTACCCAACACTAGTTTCTTTAGTCTCGTTTGTACGCGTAATAAGTACTAATAAGTTTGGGAACGTTTCTTGTTCTATATATTTAGATCACGTTAATGTTTGGGTTGACAGATTTTTATATAGTAGTTGAGGAGATCTAGGTACCTATATACTTATGCCGATTCGTTGTGATTTCTATAGAGAGATTAATTAAAAATAACTCAATAAAAACAAATGTCACTTAACAGGCTTGCCTTCATGTATGAGCAACAAGTGTAAGGTAGCGTCTGCAGTTGTGCCAAAAGATTAAATTTTAAACTACGCTATCATTAAAAAAGGCACTGTTAATCGCTAAACCGAAAGAGATCTGAATCTAAGATAATTATATATTATTTCTTTAAAAATAATTTACGAAGGAATTTTAGGCACACTGAAATCCTTATAAAACATTTCAGCCAATTTGTTCCACAAAATACAACTTTTACCATTTCTTTAATAATTCCTTCATCCTTCATTGGACCTAATCCGGGAAAACGGAAGCCCTTAACATTCTGGCGGGCTCAAAATCCAGGCCCTGTATTCTTATTGGTCACACTGAGGGCGAGCCAGAGTGACGACAAGACTACTTAAATATTTTAGTGACGCGGACTTCAGTCCTATAATAAAGTCTCAATTATAAATAAAGGATAATGGAGATTATAACTATTCAGTTGTTTTTAATCTTAATCATGATTTACGTATTCCATATGGAACACAAATGAAACTTGTTGATTGAAAAAAGAATCGGCCCAACGGGTTTAAAAATTCAATACTTTTCAAAGAACTAAAGACATAACTATAGACTATGTGGTACTATATCGTGGTACTATGGTGGAGAGCAACGGCCACCACGCTTTGAGTTGTGGTCGATGTGCAGGGAGATTCCCACGCCATCACGCTCTTAACGATCTGGTCCGGAGGGCGCTTGTTTCCGCGAATGTTCCATGCATGCTTGAGCCCCCAGGCCTTAGCCGGTCGGATGGTAAGAGGCCTGACGGTTTGACGCTGGTGCCTTGGCGGAGAGGAAAGTGCTTGCTTTGGGACGCTACATGCGTCAGCACTTTTGCTGCATCGCACATTGGCCGCACCGTGAGGGCAGCAGGGGCAGCTGCTGAGGTGGCGGCGCTGAGAAAACGGGAGAAGTACGCGGAATTGGACGGCTATTTGTTTGTGCCTCTGGCGGTCGAAACGGCTGGTTGTTGGTGCTCAGAGGCTAGAGAGTTTTTTAAGGAGGTTGGGAACCGTTTGCGAGATAGAGGCCTGGATCCCCGCTCCGGGTCATTCCTGGTGCAGAGGTTGTCCATCGCGATTCAGCGCGGTAATGCGGCGAGCGTTTTGGGCACCTTTGCGCCGGGGATGACGCGGGGTGGGATATTTGACTGACTCAGTAGTCAGTCAGTCAGTACTGCTTTGTTTGTGACTTGTGTTTCTTTTTGGTGTTATGTAACTTGTGTAAATGTAATGTAATTATGTGATGTATTTTATAATTAATGTAATATTGGTGTAATGTTTTAATTTGTAATACAATAAAAAAAAAAAAAAAATTTCACTATAGACTTCTAGAAAACTAATCATAAACGGACACTTGCCTTCGATATACGACACTACTTTGAAGAAAACTCGTATCTTGTTCTGTCAATCAAAAGAAAAATGTTGTATCTGTGTATGGGATGCATACAGAGTTACTGGCTTTCAACTTTGAGTAGCAGTGCGAGATACGAGATTTTTTCAAAGTAGTGCCGATATGTAACAAGGAGACGTTATTTAAGAACGTACTTATTAAACTGGTTTCCCGGAGCCATTGACTGACTCATACTCTGAAAGCGATAGAAATGCTATAATGCTATTGGTCCCTGGATTAAGGATCGTGTTGGCGTTGGAAGAAAAAATAGCTATTTTTAGTTTCGTAGATATTTTATCAAAACAGGATACCTATTTATTTTCTATGGAGTTGTGAGATTACCGAGTAAAGTTGGATGTTGACATTGTTGACATAATTCCATATTCCGATGTGAGCGAACTTCGTCAAAATGCGTCCGGTCCATTAAACTCAAATTACCCTATTACAGTACAATACAACCTAATGTCAAAAACACATATTCTCATATACCGTAAAATCGGGTGAGTTGGGTGAAATTTGACTTTCAAACCTCGATAAATTTTTATTTTTACATGTGAAAACTGAATGGTGTATATAATAAGTGGTTCGGACGTTTGTATTTTAGTTTGTATTTTATTTTGGGTAGTTCCATTTCATAACTTTGACGATAAAGAGGAAAACCCACCTCACCCCGTAGTGCCTCGTATTTGGGGTGAGAGGGTTTTTCATACAAAGGTGATTTTGGAAGATTGTTGGATCGTTTTTTTTTATTATGAATATTAAATAATAAATAATAAAAATGTTATAATATTAATAATACTATAGGTCCCTTAATATTAATATTAATATATTAATATATTAATATATTAATATTAATATTACTATAGGTCCCTTTTAAATTGGAATACATTATTTTAGTAGCAGTAGCCTTAAAAACCCACCTCACCCCCCTCTCAATCCTTCTCTCCTCATTCATAACCCATAGCTCCCCGCGAAACCTACTCACCCCGTTTTACGGTAATTGTCGATGTCAAATATATGTTTACATTTTTGCATCGTATTCCTTTGTTTTAAGGCCAAAAATGTAAACATGTTTTTGGCGTCGACTGTAAGTACCACGGTGTTGAATGTTGAATGTCTTATTTTATGTTTAGGATTGTGTTGTTTGTTATAAATAAAGTTTTACTTATTTCAATTCATTTTTTAAATTTTGCTGAGCATCTTGTTACTACATTACATGATGGTGATGAACTGATGAGTATTAAGTATTAACATATTACCTACTTTCCTTTATTTAATCTTAAGTGGTTAGGTTCGACTTTACATGATATGTAACTTACGTTGTGAATAAAGAAATTGAAATTGGATTGAATTTTTACACACACTTATTATAATCATGAGTCCCTGTGCAGTGAGCAGATTTCTTCAGAATTCATCTGATAGTAAACTTCACAAGCCTCGAATAACCTACAGCCTACAAAGCGACCTTAACATTCATGCAAAACTCATTCATATTCTGCAGACCTCTTTGATCACACGCAACGCTAAATATAATTAAAATTTGGACAGATGAGGATGTTTTGCTAATGGATATTTTACGAGTATGCGCAGCGTTTTAATGTGGGACATATAACCAAATAAAGGGAGGGCCTACCGCGAATTTCTAAATTTAGTTACCTGTCTCTCTCTTAAGAAGCATGAAGATGAACGACTGAAATGGTTAGTGGTACTTTAGTTTATAAGAGGTCTAGATACTAATGGCGTTACTGGCCTGAATTAGCTATGAATCGTTTGTATTTTTTTACACATTTTTTCATGTACAAATGATTCTGAGTAAAATGAGCCCAAGTAGTAAATATTTTGAAGACATGAATGAAATGTAATTTTTTTTGGAAAACGCTCATTTAAGTACCTGTCATTTTGTAAGAAAGGGATAAGTCATAATTTAACTAAATCAGGCCCGTAAAGCTTTATGAATAAGCGGGTAAATGCTTACCTGATTAAGCAGTCTACTAACCTTAGAAGACTCGAAACTTTATATTTTCTTGTGAAGTACCTTGTCGGCAAAAATACTTCACGTAGCAAAAATACAAATTTACATCTAGTTAATGAACTTATGCTGTTAAAAGTTTGAGACCGGTATCGGAAAAAGTATTTCTCTTACTTAAGAGGACGCAGGTCTCTCGTTTACGCAGGTGGGTTTCCGTATCTTTTAATTTTTTGCGTTGTAATGTAACGTACTGCTACTTAGGCATTTGATTAATAGTTAAATTTAATATTTACTCTTTTTTCAAGCAAGCTTTGAAGTATCAAAGCACTGATAAATCTGTTTCTGTTTCTGTGTCTGTGTTTGTGTGTGTGTGTGTGTGTCTGTTTCTCATATTGTGTTCGTGATGGGCTCCTTTGCATCGAGAGGGGCGCGGGGTGAATTTCGTGAATAGTTTATGTGTTTAGTAGTTAGTTTTTAGTAGGGTAGACCGGGGGCAATAGTACCACGGGGCAATAGTACCATCGTTATTATCTTCACAATTACAACGAAATATGAATATGTGGGTATACACGATAAAGCCCAATACTTGTCTGGACCCGCTCACCAGTCGGCCGCTCGCTACGACGCGGAACGGAGGTGCTAAGAGACCATTTTTGTTTTCGAGTGATCAAAGTAAGTATTTACGAGAAATATTTTGTCATATTATTCAAAACTAAATAATCCTGGAGTTAGATTGGTATTTGAATATTTCCTTCTTAACTGAAAATATTGATTACAGTTAAGCTCTAAAATAATAAACCTTTATATAATAAACATATTATTTGGGTTTCATTTACGTTCCAATTATTTATGTTACTATTGATCCGCACGAAGGGTCAATTGTACCACAAGGAATCATTGACGAAAAACGGGATTTTCTACCATACTCTTACCGTTTATTAACAATTACCCTCAAAAATACGTAAATCGATAACCTACTATTTTATATGTACGTACAGTTTTGGTTCAGCTCATATACATTCTGAACTAGGGACCATTATCCAAAAAATGGTACTATTGCCCCCGGTCTACCCTATTAGGTTAAGATTGTTGTAAGTAGATTTTATGACTTTTAAGTTATAAATACAACAATTTGATATGTCTAATGTAATTTTATTGTAATTTGTTTAGGTATGTAACGTATATTTGTGTTTCTTCTTCCTCGCGTTATCCCGGCATTTTGCCACGGCTCATGGGAGCCTGGGGTCCGCTTGACAACTAACCCCAAGAATTGACGTAGGCACTAGTTTTTACGAAAGCCACTGCCATCTGACCTTCCAACCCAGAGGGGAAAATAGGCCTTATTGGGATTAGTCCGGTTTCCTCGCGATGTTTTCCTTCACCGAAAAGCAACTGGTACCTAAATATCAAATGATATTTCGTACTTAAGTCCCGAAAAACTCATTCACGAGCCGGGGTTTGATTTGAACCCGCGACCTCCAGATTGAAAGTCGCACGCTCTTACCACTAGGCCACCAGCGCTTCCTTATGTATAATTGTGTTTAATAAATTCAAATATAATGATAACATTGATAATCAATTTCATAGTAAAACACGAAATCGTGAAAATGACAAAATAGCTCTCGTACTGCGTAAACCCTCTTAAATGAAATTGTTTGTAAGCAGTCTGGCGACTTGACAATTTAGGCCTTTTGAATTTGATCATTTGCGAGGAGTTTTGAAAGTTTTGAGTAAATTATTAATGATGAAATAGGAATGCCTATTTCTGTCAATACTTACTTTTATGAAAGTACAACAATTTAATTGCGTCTTTTGTAAAAGTTTGGAACGCGCAAATAAAAGATATATTTATATTATTATTTGGGAATTTTTGGGAAACTTGGGAAACTTGGTGTTCCTCCCGTTATATATTAACTCTAGAAATGGTGTTCGCAATACGAGTAAAATTTCATTAGGTATTTGTTAAATTAAAGCAGACCAATATTTCGGCTGGAGAATAAAAAACCGGCCAAGTGCGAGTCGGACTCGCGCACGAAGGGTTCCGTACCATTCTAACGTCTAACTATCACGGTTCATGAGATACAGTCTGGTGCTTGACGGACAGACGGACAGACATATAGACAGGCAGACAGACAGACAGACAGACAGAGGGTCCCGATTTACCCTTCGGGTATGAAACCCTAAAAATATACTTATTTAAATTTGTTGATTGATTCTAAAGTTGTTTTGTATTTGGCTTTCGAAATTTTAAAAGGTTAGACCGCAAATTGGGGTTTGTGCAACAGACCATGAATCTATCAAATAAACTAATGTGAATAACTA
This sequence comes from Cydia splendana, assembly GCF_910591565.1. Taxonomy (NCBI): domain Eukaryota; kingdom Metazoa; phylum Arthropoda; class Insecta; order Lepidoptera; family Tortricidae; genus Cydia; species Cydia splendana. The sequence continues at coordinate 6,700,908 of NC_085974.1, forward strand.
ATGTAGCTTCGAAAATAATCTTAACACCATCTTTATTATTAAGTACAAGTACCTAATTAGGTTTTTACTTGATGTAAACAACAACAAATTTTTAAACTAAAATAAACAAACAGATCTTTATTCTATCCATCCAATTAATTACAAGAAAAAAGAATTTATTCAAAAAGTATGACAATTATTTTTAAGTCGTATTTTATTTTATTTTTACCTTCCTTTACTGAATAAATATATTCCTTAATTTGAACAGAATTTTTATTTTCTAAGAAAAGGTTTCTGCCTCGTGTGTCACAATCGAGCTTCAAGAAAAAGTTCTTAGAAAATATTATGCTCTTGAACAAACCGTTTCCCCGTACAAAATGCACGACACAGACAGATTGAGTAATAAGCTGTTCACCTTCATGACAGTACAGAATAGATAATAGTATAGAAGGATCACTAATAACTACACATCGGTAACTCGTGGCATTTAGGTAGCACTTAAAAGATTAGTGATGAGCACATATCGGTAACTCGTGGCATTTAGGTAGCAGGCACAGACTAGTGATGTGACAATGTTCTTCCTATACGAGTCGAGAAAAAGAAACCACTAAAAAAGGAAATTAATTAAATTAAGGGGAGAGGGGATGGAGATGTTTGTCGACAGAGTAACATCCCTAGTGCGCTAGTGTACCTAGTATGAAACAATCACACAAATCTTTCAATTAAGTAAGTATTTAAGTGATGAAACAGTCCAGCTGCCCATTACTAGCTTCCCCAACTTGGCGATTATTCTACCTCGGAACTTGTTGAAACTTGTCTAGTTTGTAGGTTATTACTTTAAGTGCTAGACGAGAGCTAACAAGCACTTTAAGTTAACTTTTGCGCCTCAGCTTTGAGAAAAAATATTTCCAAGTAAGTACCTACCTAATTGAAACATATCAGACAAAATAAGTGTAGGTATATACCTAAATAAGATTTCTACCTCTATTAATAAGTGCTAATGTTCTGTGAACTGTAAATTTAACGAAACCCCCGGCTCCGCCATTTTGCAAAAAATCCAAAAAACTAAATGGAAAAAATAAATTGCCTTTTTGGAAACTTGCTTTCTCATCATTATTTATAGATGGCGTGTATAGCGGGAACTTGAAGAAGCCTGCGCGAAAGTAAACTAAAAACCTTCCGTAGCTTTTTAAATTACCTACTTAGGTATATAATTCAAAATAAAAAGTAACACTTAGGGATAGTGTCTAAAATAAATTTATTGGCTATCAACCAACCTTACTAAACACATACCTAATCCAAAACCCTTGATATTCTAATATTTCTAATATCTACACTACACTCGCAGTTTATCTACGACAAGGTTGTAAGTCCAACATAACAGTGTACAAAGTTGCCCCCTTTCTAGGGAAGGAACCAATCGAAATCGCCCCAGTCCGAATTGATAGCGCTCGCGTGCAAGCTTTGCGTGTCCATTGATAATCAGTTTTGTTGTATTGCTGCCTTATTTAAATTGTTGAAAACTGGGTAACAAATGCTTGCCATTTTAAAAATAGATGAGGTTTTTAAATACATTTGCTAGGTGTTGGTTTAATTTAAAATGGGAAACTGACATAAATCATTCAGCGCTGAGCTTCTTTGTGGTTATGAATTTTGCCTTTGTTCACGAAAGTGGCGCTCAAGGCAATAAGTAGGTAAGTATACTTTAGTTATATACCTATATCAGCAAAGTTGAAAAATGGCATTTTTTTTCCCAAATTTTTTATTGCCACATTGAATTCGAGATACTTTTTATTTTTTGCACCTACCACGCGCCTTGCTCATATTTATGCACTAGGTACGTATAATTATAACAACCCGTTCTATTTTTATGTTTCATTTGAAGTCAACTTTCTGTTCATGTGTTGTCTGTGTAAATAAACAAATACCTATAATAATAATATACAAATATGTACTCTCAACTCGGGGATTGCAATCATTCGTTTGATTAGTTGTTTGTTTATTTTTACTGCAAAAAGTCGAGTCGATGGAAGTTATAATAATATAACGAATTGGAACAAATTCAGATTGAATATTTTTCGCATATCCAAACTTGAATTTTTTAATCCTTAAGGGGATGATGAGGGGGTTTAATCTTGTATGGGGAATCAATAATCGCTGAACCGATTTAGTTGAAATTTGGTATGTAGATAGGTATTGTTATGGGGAAGGATATAGAATAGATTTCAATCTCAAAGTTTACCCTTACGGGCTGAAGGCAGATTTCAACCCCAAAGTTTACCCTTACGGGGTGAAGGGTTTATATGGGGAATCAGTAAGAAGTACATTGTGTAACAGATGCCCCCAGATACTTATTTCAGGATTTTTAATAGTAAATCACCCCCAACCCTTTAAATTAGGGGATGGAAGATTGTCATAAGCAACTTACAAAAAGAAGTGAAATCCCACCAAAAACATTTTGATGTAAAATGTTGCCCAGACGAAACCATAAGGCTCGCACTGTCAAAAAGTTATCAGATCTCTTGCCAAGCTTCTAACTCTACAAGCCCTAACTTCACTAGCTCTACACCTTAGTCAAAGTATGTAGCTCGGCCGTTTCGTTTCTACAAGAACTATTGTATGTATAATAAAAAAACCGCCCAAGTGCAAGTCGGACTCGCGTTCCAAGGGTTCCGTACATTACACAATTTTTAACAATATGTTTTTTTAGTGAAAAGTGAGTAAAATGTCTTTTAAAAACCCGTAGGGATCGGATCAAAAACTAAGTACTTAAGTCCGACTCACGCCACAGATTATACAATAGTTCTTACGAACTGATACTTATCTCTCAAACAAAACGCAAGTACCTACCGTTTTGATACCTACACAAAAATACAATGGAGTGACCTTCAACGCGCCGCTCCCCGCACCGCGCGCACCGGCACAACGCTAGGGTTGCTGACGCTTAGAAATGATAAATTAATACCCACTTAAACAGAGGAGTTGAAATAAAAGGAAAGCTTAATCTTAAATTATACCTAATATTCCGATTATGCTTTAGTGTTTGCGAAATAGTCATTTTAAAAGGTCATATGTCCCTGCAGTAACCGCAGTGTTTACGCCGTTTTATAAACCGCGCAATAATCCCAGCAAGAATTAGTTTTAAAACTTCGTGTAATTTAAAACTAGATAGAGATTAATGTTACATAGTAAAGAAAAATAATAGAAACCCCATGAATAAAGGTAATTAATTATAAGTTAACCAGAGCAAAAATGAGTAGGCACTTTCCGGTGTAAACTTACTGTCGTTAAAATAAACATTTACCAAAATAAATTAAAAATTTACTACCTATTGCAAATAGATAGATATCTAAATCTATACATTTGTCACACATATTAAACATTACATGTTTAATTAAAGAAATTCAATAGTAGGTAGGTACCTACTACCCGCGCGATTCGAACTTTAAGATATCGCGCCGTTAGACTTCACTAGATATGAAATAGTAAAGATATGTGACGTTCCACGGCAAAAGGTACCTTATGGCGGCTGGCGCTTACGCTTATTATTATCGCCACTCCAATATTCAGTCGGGGCAATGGTACCTTTTGCCGTGGAACGTCACATATCTTTACTATTTCTTATCTAGTGCATTTCTAATTCATTTCCCGAATCCCGCCGTCCGTGTAACTATCGTAAAAATTGACAGTGCGGCGCGCGGTGACGTGCGTACGTGAGCGCGTGTGGCAACCAACTGGCTTGCTTTTCTACCGTGAACGGGAGCAGATTCGTAGGTATTAATCCGAGCTCGCGCAGAGAGTTCCATAGGCCTGCTCACGCTTAGCTCCACATTTCTAATAGGTTTTCCTGTCATCTATAGGTAAAGAGCTAATATGTGTATTTTTTTCATAATAAAAAGACCCAGTAGTTTCGGAGATAAGGGTAATGTTAATTTATTGCCTGTTTTCTTAAATAACTTCTAAACTATTTATTTTAAAATTATGAAAAAAATATATTTGAGATTCTAATTCTAAAATGAGCCCCTTCATTTGATATATAACAAAGATATATTTTTTTTTTCTTCTATTTATCATTCATCTCAAAAGTGACCCCTTTATTTAAATTTATATTACATATTTACTTTACATGTATGTCTTTTGGTTATAGACAAGTTTCAACTTATTAGTCCAGTAGTTTCGGAGCAAATAGGCTGTGACAGACGGACAGCCAGACACACGAGTGATCCTATAAGGGTTCAGTTTTATTCCTTTTGAGGTACGGAACCCTAAAAATAATGATTATAATAAGTTTTTCACCTTATGCCCATGTGGCGGTAGCAAAACAGCCAAGCCACATATTTTGACTAAGGTGTAGAGTTAGTGAAGGGGCTTGTAGAGTTTGAAGCTTGGCTCGACAAGAGATCTGATAACTTTTTAACAGTGCGAGTCTTAGGCTTATGGTTTCGTCTTAGCAACATTTTACATGAAAATGTTTTTTGTGGGATAATTTTTTACAGTATAAATATTTATTCGTAACAGTTAGTATTATCTTTTAACATGATTTTTACTGTACATCTGGGCCCTATTTCACCAACGTGACAGGTGCGACATTTGTCGACGTCACTGTTACTGACGTCACAGGCCTTTATAGGCTACGGTAACCGCTTACCATCAGACGAGCGGTGTGGTTGTTTGCCACCAACCAGTGTTGGGCGTAATTAATTACTCGTGTAATTTAATTACATGTTATTAATTACTCGTGTAATTTAATTACATGTAATTAATTACTCGTGTAACTTAATTACATGTAATTAATTACTCGTGTAATTTAATTACATGTAATTAATTTTTCTGTGTAATTTGCAATTGTGATTACATTAATTAGTAATTAAATTACTCAATTACTTTTCATTTACCTTTTTAATAATATGCAAATATGAACAAATTTACTTGTAGTAATTATAAAGAAAAACTTTTATGAATTCCATTATACGCTGGATAACGTTATAACATATTTTTTATCCCTGGAATCATACCTTTACAGGGTACTATGTGACAAACCACGTTGAATATGGCGGTCGGCGCTTACGTCGCGTAGCACCGCATTAGTTTGCACGATGCACATCCCTGGTGCGCCGGGTGCGGGCCAGCCCCAACCCTATCCTGTGTGTGATAGCGGACAGACTTGACTGCCCGTATATGAGACACTGCTGCGAAATGCATGTTTCCAGCAGTGTATATATATTGTAATAGTTAATTGGGTACTAACATTAGGAACGTAAGTCTACTAACAAATCTGTATGAGTCCATAGTTGCTCGAAATAAATATTTTTCATTTTCATTTCATTAGTTAATAGGGCGCCGGTAATAATGACGTAAGCGCCGACCTAAGGTGCCTTTCGGGTTGGACTGTAGCAAAGGGGGGGCTGGGACTTGGACAATTGTCACAAGAAATACGACAGTTGTCACGAAATTCCGACACAGAACTCATTTACTGTCATGAATTACCGAAAGTTCTTTGAAATCTTGTGTCAATTGTCATCATTATCATCATAAACAAGAAAGATACCTGTTTTTTGCCGATATAATAAAGTTTTTTTTTAATAATACAATGATAGTGACAAACAGAAATAAGGCCCGTCCGATGGTAAGGTATAACCGTAGCCCATGGATGCCTGTGACGTCAGCAACAATGTCACGTTGGTGAAATAGGGCCCTGGTGCTACATTACGACACCGGTGCTATAATAAGCACATTAAAACACTCCCGTTGGCCGTGTTTTAAAATTCGTCATTCGTTGCAAAATTTCAATTTTTCGCACTTCTATCGTAAATAACTACCTATGTATTAGTAAAAAAGTTACCTATATAAGTAAGTAGTTACTGCCTTTAAAAAGTATAAGTGTCTAAATGTTATTAGACTTTTTGATTCTTTAAAACGTCTTTAGGTCAATAAAGCAAGTGAAAAATTATTAGAGTTAGACCAAGAAAAGTCTGCAGCGATTTGGACAGCCCACGCAGTGAAGGTGTTATTTATAAGTCATAATTTCATAGAAGTTTCTTCAAATCGGCCTTATTAATGAGAGATTAAAAATATTCAAAATTATCTAAAAATATTTTAATCTATTATTTCATCTCATACGTTCAATAAGGCCCGGGACTGGACCTTTTTACCTGCACTGACAGTGGATCTTCTTAGCAACAAGTACAAATTCAGAATAATAGGGAGCAACTGCTATTTTTGAATGCTGGGCCTTGTTACCCGCCGGGCCTCATATGCCTGCACCTCACCTACCTTATTTATTTGTTTTACAAGGGGAAAATTTGTTGATTAATCATGCTAATATTGATACCCAAACAAGCGAAACATTCTAAAATTGAACCACAAGCGTAGCGAGTGGTTCGTAAAGTTGAACCTCGAGCGTAGTGAAGGTTTCAAGGGACGAGGGTTAAATAAAATTTTCACTACATCAGCTCGTAAAGGCCCTCTTGATTGTTCGAAACGGATAAGAAGAGTGGCATTTAATTTGATGCAAATTTTGAGTTGTTTCCGTAGGTATACTCGTAAAGCTCAGTTGGTTGGTAAAATTGACTTTAAAATGATAAATATTGAATAACGTTAGTTTGAAATTGATTTGAATGATAAAGTAAATATTATCGGAGATATATATATCGGATATCGCTCTTAAACAAAAAATATATGTCGCTAGTCATTTATAACCTAAAAGCGCCAAATTACGCAAAATTATATTGAAATGACACCTGTCTATTGAATTTGAAGAATACTTTAACAAGGGTGGTTATCTGTATGACAATGCACCTAAAATAATTTTCAAATGTATCTATTATTTCTATACTTAACACGATAACGAATTCTACGTAAACCAAACCGCGGGCAATCCCTAGTACATATTGAAATAAATAAGTGTATGTAAGTTTCCATTAGTGTACCTACTATTAACAATATAACTATTTACCATTGATAATAATTTTATAAACGTTTTGCGTATTTTTAACGGGCACCGCGCTAATCGCTAGCCCGCCACCGTCGATCGCTGCCTCCTGCTACGGCGCACAGAGCGGCGCGCGAAAACGCCGCGCGTTTGAAATGTAACTCAATATGTGGTATTATCTATGAAAAGGGACCTTATTGTCGATGGCGCTTACGACACTAACATCGATGAGCACAAAACGTAGTAGTTTAAAATTGGAGATTCTGGCCCATTTTAGTTATTTTGATTTCCAATTTAGCAATTAAGTTTCTTTGATTACTGGAACATTCAATGTTGCTGTCTATCCAATGCGGAGGTCAATGTATGTTATGTGACGCTGATGAACTTATCAGTCATCGGGTTTAAAGGTCCCTTTGTAGTTTTTTATAAATAACTCGTAAACGGTGACCTGTAGCAAAAATGTTCTGATACATAAGTAATCTGCGTAAAATTGTCTACATTAAATATTCTATACACTTTTTCGCTAGGATCAGTATTTAAAAAAATATTTAAGGTAAAAAGTTAAATATGATCAATTGTTAATATTTTTTGTAAATAACTCGTAAACGGTGGCCTGTACCAAAAAATGTTCTGATACATAAGTAATCTACTTAAAATCTACTCACACCAGAGGATGCTGAAGACCGGACGCTTAGCTAAAACGCTAGGTTGAAGGAGAAGAAGATTGATCCTAGCGAAAAAGTGTATAGAATATTTAAGGCGCTCTTATACTCGAGTTTTACGTTTTCAAGGGGGTGAAGCAGACGAGTGGTAGAACGGGCAGGCGGGCGCCCCGCGCGGCGCACCGCACCATTCCCGCGCAGCACGTCTACGTCCTTATTCTGGCGACATCGGTATTCTGAATCGTCAGTTCCGAGATTTTTAGTTCGGCAATTAATATTGAAAAAGATTTATTAGTAAATTCGAATTTTGATGTGTACTTAATGAAATTAAAAACCGGACAAGCGCGAGTCGGACTCGCCCACTGAGCCCACCGAGGGTTCCGTACTTTTTAGTATTTGTTTAACAACAGCAACAGAAATACATCATCTGTGAAAATTTCAAGTGTCTAGCTATCACGGTTCGTGAGATACAGCCTGCTGACAGACGGACGGACGAACGGACGGACAGCGGAGTCTTACTAATAGGGTTCCGTTTTACCCTTTGTAAGACGGTGAGGTCGGTGAGTGTACCTAAATAATTGTTAATTATATGTATACAATATGAGTGTATGTATACTTGACTAATCATGTTTTTGTAAAAATCGATTTCGACTGGCAAAACCTATTATTTTTTGGCAACCGGGTTTTTTAACCTAATTAGACCCCGCTGAATCCGAAATTGCCGGTTGATTGATCGAATTCTTGACTGGAAGTGAGATAGTTGATATTAAAGGTCCCTTTTTTTTAGTTTTTCGTAAATAAACGGTGGCGCATAGCAAAAATTTTCTTAAACATAAGTAATCTACATAAAATTGCCTACAAGAAAGATTCCGTACAATTTTTCGCTAGGATCAATATTCAAAGAGATATTAAGGCGGGAAAGTTAATTATAATCACTTTTTGAAGGTCTCTTTTTTTAGTTTTTCGTAAAATAACTCGTAAACGGTGGCCAATATAAAAAAAATTGTTAAACGTTAATAATCGACACAACATTTTCAATAAAAAAAGATTTAGTACATTTTTAGCAGGGATCAATATTTAAAAAGATAATAAAGAGGGAAAGTTAATTATAATAAATTCTAAGGTTCCTTGTTTTTATTTTTTCGTTAATAATTTGAAAAGTATGACTCATAGCAAAAACAAATTTTACACAAATAATAAACATAAAATTTCCTACAAGAAACATGTAGAACACTTTTCGCTAGGATCAATATTTAAAAAGACAAAGCATCCGGTAAGTCAATTATAATCAATTTTAAAGTCCCTTTTTAGTTTTTTGTAAATAACTCGTAAACGGTGTCCCATAGCACAATAGGTTTTTATGAATAAATAATCTCCATAAAATTTTCTGCAAAAAACATCTGAACACTTTTCTCTAGGATCAATATTTAAAACGATATTAAAGGAAGAAAGTTAATCACAATCAGTTCACAGGTCGCTTTTTTTTCGTAAATAACTCGTAAACGGTTGCAACGCGGGCAGTTGCAAAAAATATTATACATAAATATTGAACATAAAATTGTCCACAAAAAAGGTTTTGTACACTTTTTCGCTACGATCAATATTTAATGAGGTATTAAAGGGGGTAAGTTCATTATAATCAATTTCCAGGTCCCTATTTTAAGTTTTTCGTAAATGACTCGTAAACGGTGGCCCATAGCAAAATAGGTTCTTAATGTTAACTAAAAAAGTGGCCTCCATGTTTAAAATTCATTTGTTTACGTAAGATGTCCGTCTTTGGGTCACGAATTTACATGTGTGTACCAAATTTCAACTTAATTGGTCCAGTACTTTTGAAGAAAATGGGCTGTGACAGACGGACAGACAGACAGACAGTCGTGCGCGGTCGGCCAAACGTCACTAACGGATGCTCGTAAATTTTGCAATTTTAACGGGCAAAATGGAGAAAAGTGATACGAATACATTGCAAAACTTGCTAATAGACCTAATCAAACCGATCGAAAACAAAGTGTCGGAGTTAAGTGCAAAATTAGACGACTTATTTGCTGAAATACGTGAAGTGAAATCAGTTTTACCGATCAAAAATACTGTGAGGTCAACCGATCTGTCCAATAACAGCGTAAACAACAGCGCCTCGTCTACACCATGCAGCGCGGTGTCGACACCGACTAGCCGTCCTGCTCGCACGCAGGCGCCTGCGCCGCGTAAAACGCGCGCTTCCGCCATCCGAACGAAAGAGAAGCTGGCTGCGCTTGTAAGCAAACCGTCAAATTTCAAACAAAAGAACCAGCTACCAAAACCGGAGTCCCAGCGCATACCGACCGCCATGACAATACAAAATGACAACGCAAAAAATGCTGAAATTATCAAACCAAAAAGTGACCAAATTGTGAATGACATTGTACAAACGGATGATTTAAGTAAACAAGTGAATAATACCCCACATAACCCTGTACCGAAAACAAACAGTGAAAGTTCGTCTACCGAGCCCTCTAACAAAGAGACCCAGCCCGAAGAGCCTGGTTGGGAGCCCCCAAAGAGCCGTCACCAACGTCGGCGCAGTAATAAACCTGCCCCCGTATCAATAAAGGGGACCGCAAAAAACACCGAGGTCGCCGGAGTAGAAGTGCTTAGATACTTACACGGGTGCTACTTCAAGTACGATTCAACGCCTGAAAACATTATTAGCCACCTAAGAAGTATTTGTGATGATGTCCAGTACACCGTGGAAGCTATACCATCGAAAAGAAATACTTACAAGTCATTCAAGATAGGCATACCTACAAATGTTTATGACAACTTCCTAACGGCATCTGCATGGCCCTTAAACACCTGCATAACCGATGGCGGCCCTTTCTCCGACCCAGGGAGTCAAGAGCTCCCAATGCAGATGCCAACTAGTAGGACGCCCTCACCTGCAAACCTAAACAATGATAAAAGACCATTGCATAACACCGTACAAATGAAGATTTTACATCAAAACGTAAATCGACTAGCAAACAAAACGTATAAAATTGAATCTGAACTACAGATAAGTGATCAAATTGACGTGCTTTGTTTTACTGAGCACTGGCTACAGGCTAATCAAATAGATTCTGTTAACATATTAAACTACCTGACCTGAGGGCCCAATTCTGCCGATCAACAAAGAACGGTGGAGGGAGCTGTATCTATGTCAGGACCGGAATCCCATGCATCGAGCGAAAAGAAGTCACGGACCTCGGAATTGAATCCCAGTTCGAGATCTGTGCTGTGGAGTGCATCGGACTTGACCTCGTCATCGTGTGTGTATACAGACCCCCGAGCGGTGATGTACCTTTATACCTATCTATGCTAAATAAACTTTTAAGTCTTAATTTTATTCAAAATTATAATGTGATAATAACTGGTGATATCAATATTGATTTAATACCTAAATGTAGTAATGTAAAATCCCTATTAAATACAGTACATCAATTTGGGTTTAAGCAACTAGTAAATGTACCTACTAGGATAACTAATACATCAAAGACCTGTATCGATCACGCATATAGCAATATAAATAGAAATGACATTAAATCTGTATCGTGTTATGACTTGAATTTATCTGACCATCTCTGTGTATGTATAATTGTTGACGTTTCAAATAATCGATTAACTCAATTAAATCACATTTCCAAAAGATCATTCACATTTCAACGAAAAAATGACTTCACTCAGTGTCTAAATTTTTATCAATGGGATCAAATTCTTAATAAAAGTGACTGCCCTAGCAAAACAACTGAACTCTTAATGAATGTCATCAAACATTATTATGATATCTATTTTCCTATAAAAAAACATTTAGTAAAAAATACTGTAAGTGTGTGGGTCAACGAAGCTGTAAAAACTTTACGTAAAAAGATAAACAAAACTAAACAGGTTTTATCATCGCACTCGCAACCTGACAGCACTGAGTCACGCACCGATCGGCTGACGCTGCAAAGTTTAGAATCTGACTACTGGACAACGTTGAGACAAGTACGTAGTAATTTTATTAACAACCTGATATCGAACAGTAATGGTGATAACATGTGTAGAAGTGTATGGCCGGTAATATCGGCAGAGACGGGCAAAAATATGAAATGCAAGGGCGGTGCAATTGATGTATTTGTTAGTAAGGCTGCGGGCGACAGCGTCGGCCAGCGCGCGGCCGCTGCCGCCGCGCAGCTAAACAGGTATTACATTGATGCGAATGTAAACAACTCAAACCCGTGCGCTCGCACCGCGCTCGCATATCTAGATCAATACCTACAAAATGCACCGCCTGCACCCTACGTGTTTGAACCATTCACGTTGAATGAAATTTTAATAACATGTAAGAAAATTAAACGCAAAAAATCCAAAGACAATAATGACATGTCTACTGAAATTATTGACTGCTTCCCTCCGGTTGTAATCTCATTATTCCTATTATTATTCAATAAGTGCATTCACGCCGGAATATATCATATAATAAAAATATTTGAACGAATGATGAGCAATAGGATAATGAATCATATTACATCTAATAACCTATTAAACCGGCAGCAATATGCCTACCAACCCGGGCGGTCGACGGCGGACGCGGCGCGCGATGTTGTGACGCGGGTGCTGGCACACCTGGAGGGCGGGCGACAGGTCGCAGCGGTGTTATGCGACCTGTCGCGCGCCTTCGAGATGATCGACCACTCACTCTTGCTAGCCAAACTCTCCCGCTACGGCTTCAGTGGAAGTTTTCATGACGCTGTTGCCTCGTTTCTAAGCAATCGAAGGCAAGCTACATACGTGCTCAATACGAAGTCAATTCTGGAACCGATAGGATGTTCTGCTGTTCCTCAAGGATCCGTGATGGGCAATAACTTGTTTCTGATCTTAGTAAACGATATCACAACCGCTTGTCCCTACCCCGAGTACGTGATGTTCGCCGATGACACCTGCATCATAGTCAACGCCGATAATTTCGACAACTGAAAATTGAAACTTGCCCATGTAATGCATCAAATGGCCGAGTGGTTTACGGCAAATGGTATGTTACTAAATGTCAATAAGACTAATATAATTCATTTTCAATTAAAAAAGACACACAACCCAATAAATATAAAAGTGAACGATATCACAGTTCCCCAAGTTGACACGATAAGGTACTTAGGGTACATGATCGACGCCGGGCTGACGTGGGCCGCGCACGTCGACCACATGTTCGACAAGCTGTCCTCGGCATGCTACGCCCTGTCCAGACTCGCGCCCACCCTGTCTGCCAATAACCTGCGTAAAGCGTACTTTGGATATTTTCACTCTGTCTTAATCCAAGGAATTGACTTATGGGCCACATCGGCCACCTGGGAAAGACTCTTTAAATTACAGAAACGTGCCTTACGCATCATTGATCGGAAACCACTCGACCATCCGGCGAAAGAAATATTTAAAAATCATAAGATCTTAACCTTGCCAAGTATATATATACTGACAGCTTGTGACTACATACGCGAGAACCTACATAACTACCAAACACTAAATAGGACGTCACGTAGGCAACCGCTGCTAATAGCTCCGAACCGGCGGCTGGCGAAGGCCCGTGCAGCGCTCAGTGTTGCCGGGGCGAGCATATATAACCATGTTCCTCTAAACATAAAAGAGGCTAAAAGCAACGCAGCATTCTCGAAAAAACTGAAGGCAATATTAATGGACCTAGCATGTTACACTGTCTCAGAGTTTCTGCAAATGACCAACCCGTTGACCCTAACACATCAAATACCTAATATGTAAATCATAACCTGTAGGTATGTTTACTAAAAACAAAGGAATGTAATAAATAATTTTAAGATAATATACTTAATGCATAATGTAAATAATTAATTAATTATGAACTGTGTGTACCTATTGTGTGACTTATAAATATGTATGTGATATTTACGATTATAGATCTGAAATCTGAAATCTGCACGAGTTATCCTATAAGGGTTCCGTTTTTTCTTTTTGAGGTACGGGACCCTAAAAACTAAAAAAAGTGACACGTGAATTGATTGTAATGAACTTTCTTCCTTTAATATCGTTTTAAATATTGATCCTAGAGAAAAGTGTTCAGATGTTTTTTGCAGGAAATTTTATGTAGATTATTTATTCATAAAACCTATTTTGCTATGGGACACCGTTTACGAGTTATTTACAAAAAACTAAAAAGGGACTTTAAAATTGATTGTTATTAACTTACCGGCTGCTTTGTCTTTTTAAATATTGATCCTAACGAAAAGTGTTCTACATGTTTCTTGTAGGAAATTTTATGTTTATTATTTATGTGTGATCAACAGGGTAAAGACCGGTAGTGATCACCGAATCGTAAGAGGCACACTGAATATCAATATTAAACTTGAAAGGTCCAGCCTGATGAAGTCTACGCTCCGACCTACGCGAGCCCATGTTCAAAACCCCGAAAGCTTTCAACTCGAGCTCTCTAACCGCTTTGCTTGCCTAGAGAACTTGGCTTCAGTGGACGAAATCAACGACGGGCTAGTGGAAACTGTCCACACAGTAGGGTCTAAGTTTTTTAGACCCCGCCGTAAAGACAGACCTCAGAAATTGACCGAGCAAACCTTAAACCTCATGGCTGAACGACGCTCGCTACAGTTGCAGTCTCCCGATGACGCGGAGTCATATAGGCAGCTCAATAGACGTATATCTAAGTCCTTGCGACATGATCTGCGTCTCTTTAATACTAACCGTATTAAAGAGACTATTGAGCGAAACCAAGGCTCCAAAGTGTTCGCAAAGGACAAAGCAACGCAAGCAAAGCAAGGGTCTATTGGGTAAAGCCAGCTGACAAAGCTGAAACGGGAAGATGGCAGCATAGCGTCGAGCAAAGCGGAGGTTTTAGGTGAGATCGAGAGGTTCTATGGACAGTTATACACTTCGATCGCAAAGCCCGTTGACAGCTTGGTAGGAGATCCAAGAGCCAAGCTGTCCCGACATTATACCGAAGATATCCCGGACATCAGTCTGTACGAGATTAGGATGGCCCTGAAGCAGCTTAAGAACAACAAGGCGCCGGGCAAAGACGAAATCACTTCAGAGCTTCTGAGAGCGGGTGGAACACCGGTACTTAAAGTCCTCCAGAAGCTCTTTAATTCCGCCTTGTCCGAGGGCATAACGCCTGAAACATGGAATAGAGGCGAGGTGGTGCTGTTCTTCAAAAAAGGTGATAACAACCTATTGAAGAACTACAGACCCATCACGCTTCTGAGCCATGTCTATAAGCTGTTTTCAAGGGTCATCACGAACCGTCTCGAACACAGACTTGATGACTTCCAGCCTCCCGAACAAGCCGGTTTCCGAAAAGGCTATAGTACCATAGACCACATCCATACGCTGCGGCAAGTTATACAGAAGACCGAAGAGTATAACTTGCCATTATGCTTAGCGTTTGTGGACTATGAGAAAGCCTTCGATTCGGTGGAAACATGGGCGGTGCTTGAGTCTCTTCAGCGATGCCATATTGACTATCGGTACATCGAAGTGTTGAAGTGTTTGTATAATAACGCCACCATGTCGGTCCGAGTACAGGAGCAGAGCACGAGGGCGATTCCATTGCAAAGAGGCGTAAGGCAGGGAGACTTTATCTCTCCGAAACTGTTTACTGCCGTAATGGAAGACGCCTTCAAGCTCCTGGAATGGGAAGGACTTGGCATCAACATCAACGGCGAATACATCACTCACCTTCGGTTTGCCGACGATATCGTAGTCATGGCAAAGTCGATGGAGGAACTCAGCATGATGCTCGATGACCTCAACCGAGTTTCACAACGGGTGGGCTTGAAAATGAACATGGACAAGACGAAACTTATGTCAAATGCCAATGTTGTGCCCATCCCAGTCTCTGTTGGGAACTCGGTACTCGAAGTTGTTGACTCGTACATCTACCTAGGACAAGTAGTCCAATTAGGTAGGTCCAACTTCGAGAAAGAGGTCAACCGCCGAATCCAACTCGGTTGGGCAGCGTTCGGGAAACTACGTAATGTCTTTTCGTCCGACATACCTCAGTGCCTCAAGACGAAAGTCTTTAATCAATGTGTGTTACCAGTGATGACTTACGGCTCCGAAACGTGGTCTTTCACTATCGGCCTCATCTCAAAACTCAAAGTCGCTCAACGAGCTATGGAGAGGGCTATGCTCGGAGTTTCTCTACGTGATCGAATCAGAAATGAGGAGATCCGTAGACGAACTAAAGTCACCGACATAGCCCACCGGATTAGCAAGCTGAAGTGGCAATGGGCAGGCCACATTGCACGCAGAGAAGATGGCCGATGGGGTCGAAATGTGCTCGAGTAGAGACCACGGACTAGCAAGCGCAGCGTAGGACGTCCACCCACAAGATGGACAGACGATCTTGTTAAGGTCGCCGGAAGACGCTGGATGCGGGTCGCTTCCAACCGGCACGTATGGAGGTCCAAGGGGGAGGCCTATGTTCAGCAGTGGACGTCTTATGGCTGAGATGATGATGATGATGATGATTTATGTGTAAGATTTGTTTTTGCTATGAGTCATACTTTTCAAATTATTAACGAAAAAATAAAAACAAGGAACCTTAGAATTTATTATAATTAACTTTCCCTCTTTATTATCTTTTTAAATATTGATCCCTGCTAAAAATGTACTGAATCTTTTTTATTGAAAATTTTGTGTAGATTATTAGTTCATTTTTTTTATATTGGCCACCGTTTACGAGTTATTTACGAAAAACTAAAAAAAGGGACCTTTAATATCACATATCTCACTTCCAGTCAAGAATTCGATCAAGCAACCGGCAAATTCGGATTCAGCGGGGTCTAATTAGGTTAAAAAACCCGGTTGCCAAAAAGTAATATGTTTTGCCAGTAGAAATCGATTTTTACAAAAATGTGACCAGTCTAAATTATTCAATTTGATTAATTTTATAGCCTTTTAAAATATGTTTACACAATTTATCAATCGTGACTGAATTCCGGATTGGTTAGATGGGTGTGTGCCTTTGCTGCCCAACTTGTTATAAAATGACAATATGACGGACGAATGTCTGAAATGTCACCGTATTTAAGAATTATTTTGCTTTTCTTCGTAAGTATGTTGAAAAACATTGTGTGTATAACATATTTGCATATTTATACTGTGATTACCCATTTCATGAAACGTCCGCTAAACTAGCACAGGTCCGACGCTGACAGTGGTCACGGGCGTACTGGCGTGAGGAATAGGCGCAAGGTATTGCCGCGTAGGGTGTAATTTAGTAGGCAAAATGTTGAATTCATCAAATGATGAATGAAAAAATTAACGTATCGATAAAAGGACAAGCAATAATGAAGATTTACTTAAAAGCTATCGACTGAAGTAAGTTTCATATACATTTTCGTCCTAGTACTTCTAACATAAGGAAATAAAGACAGTGTTAGGCATGTTTTCAACTTAAGATTCTATCGAGAAAATAATGAGCCGTCGTGTTTCTGACAAGCAATAACGTAGTTCAAGGACTGAAGTTATACATACTAGAAAATAATGCATGAAATCCTTGTAAAAGTCTGTAAATATGGTGACAAAAAAGTGCATTTTACTACACACCGCGCCTTAATGTAGACAATTTGATGTAGATTACTTATGTGTCAGAACATTTATTGCTACAAGTCACCGTATACGAGTTATTTATAAAAAACTACAAAGGGACCTTAAACCCGATGACTGATCAGTTCATCAGCGTCACATAACATAAATTGACCTCCGCATTGGATAGACAGCAACATTGAATGTTCCAGTAATCAAAGAAACTTAATTGCTAAATTGGAAATCAAAATAACTAAAATGGGCCAGAATCACCAATTTTAAACTACTACGATTAGTGCTCATCGATGTTAGTGTCGTAAGCGCCATCGACAATAAGGTCCCTTTTCATAGATAATACCACATATAAGCGCGGAATGCATACTTACGTATCAGTATTTAGTGTCGCCGTGATTTTATATTTCTAATATTTTGTGTGGGAACTAAGATCTTTATTATGACCGTGTAATATTAACTCTACAAACTTTAATTCAATATTGGCTATACTGCTTAACCAGAAATCAATATCTAGACAAGCACATTGTCTACATTTCTAATTTTTTACAAGTATACTAAGTTGATAGATAATATCGTAATTTTACAATATCAGCTACTTTAATTCTTTATTGACAAATTAATTCGTGTTTTTACGTTCACCAGAAAGCAGCTGTTCCAGATTTCTAAAAACCGAATATTGTGAATAAATTAAAGTGTTATTGAACATGTTACAGTTTTTTGTAACTTTAATTTTATATTTACATAGTTATTTAGCAAAATTGAAATATTTAAATATGGCCGAACGCTCCACCTATAATTTTCTAATATTTTACATAAATGTTATTTAACATGCATGCAATAACATGTCAAAAAAGAAAAAACTTTAATGTTATCAAAACCCATTGTTGTTCCACCGCTGGTCTATTGGCAGCGTAAGCAGAATTGATTTTAATAACTTGCTGCCTCTGCCGCCAAGTCAAAGACGAAGTATGTATATGGTTGCTTATGGCAATTTTATTATATGAGAAACTAAGAAAAATGGCTTACAGTTTATTAGAAACAGTTTTGTGGCATATTTTAAATGAATGTAACTACAAATTCGTCAACACTGTGGAAATTTTACTTATTTACTCCGTGCATAAAGCAACGATGTATGTGAAACATGATATCAACATGAAAGACTATGTAAACTTATGTGACGAAAACGACAGTCAGACGGGTACAAGGCGAAAAAATCAAAGATACATGAAAATAAGTATACGGGTAGTAAAAATACACGACTCGTGTAAAACATACGCGTGATAATGATATAGGTACGTGTTGGTTATATTTTGGGTGTACTTTACTTTTAGTTTATTCTATAAATAAAATTTGGGTTTCGTGGATTTTTTATTTTATTTATTTCATTGCATGTTTGAGAAAAGCACTATACATACCTTGGCGGGAAATGGGGTTGCCCGCGCTCAGACCTATCTCTATCTCTTCTATCTCTATATGTCTTCGGCCGGCAACCCCTTTCGTCCCGGCCTCTGTAGTAATGTACTATTAAGTGGTCATTACACGAAGTATCGTAAAATCGCCAAAAAGATACTGCGTGTATGCACGAATTCTTATTTGGGGAATAGACTTGTCTTGACAACTATAAGGTAGGGTTTTAAAGGTGTGTGCACGACCCTTTAAATGACAAATAAAAGTACGAGAGTAGAAAAAATCCTTTATAAAGGCCTCAGGGACTCAGGAGGTGGATTTTAATAATACGTGGCCTAGGTACCTGTTTTACAGACGCACATAGAAATACCTAGGTACCTTCTATCGGTACCTAGCATCATCATCATCATGTCAGTCAGAACACGTCAACTTCTAAATCAAGGTTTCTTCTTTCTAGTAAGGATCTCTACAACGACATGTCGTGTCGTGTGCTGCTCAATCCAACCGAGACCGTTGATCTTGACTAATACGTATTCGGTCTGGGGTCCCTTTGTTTCCCATAAAGAATTAAGTCATACTGCCGTATTCGAACTTCAAGATATTCACAAGAGACGACACGTATATACAAGATCCATTCTAGATACGTTATAGTTTAGATATCAACTAGTTCTCTTTTGCAGCGCAATTCGGGCAACCAATGTCACGTTTACGTTAGATAGACTAAGATATCTATTAGATATGAATTGGATCTCTAAGTCATATCCTGTGGAAATCGTTCAACAGTATCTCCAGAATCGCGCAAATGTCAAATTTGACAGGTTAGATCTTAAACATATCGTTATCGTACCTTGGTGATGTCTAAAAGATGTCTATTTCAAAATCCGAATCGGGCCCCCATTCGGGCCACCTTGTTGGCCATAATGATCGGTATATAATGTTATGTGTTACATAATTTATAACTTAGTTATCATTTTACTTGGGTTTTTTTCACAAAACCATAAATTGAAGGATAGAGTGACTCACGGCCTAAAGCAATCAGTCTTTCCACTGAAATACTGGTCGGTTAGCAATTTTCTCAATCTGATAACGAACTACTGGACTAAGTCAAAGAAAAATAAGTAATGTAGACTGTCAGCCTGTAAATTCGTGGTGGGTATTGTTGTAATCGGGCCGCCTGATGCTTTCAATTTTAATCCATACTCCGCGGGGTGAATATAACAACCATACTGAACGTATGGGGCTTTTTACATTAAAAAACTTAGATATTAAGCTAGACAGATCCTTCTCATAAAATAATTGATCTTTAGGTTTTATTTTTTGCTTGATTAACCTGTTTATTTACATAAAAAGGGGTTACCCCCCTGCAAGACAAAGGCCTTCTACCAGTGCTGAGCAAGATGCCACCAATCCTTCATGTAGATCGTTCCGCCTTTTCTTTTTCGGCCCGCCCCTGGATCTTACAGTAATAAAGCTGAAATAAACTATCCCTCACGGCATGGTACCGCCGGTGCTAGTAATTTTACCCCGCTCTATTGCAATACTAATGCATTACGTCCACTAGCCTCTTGGATATTGGAGAATCGGCTATTTATTACAAGGCATAATTGTATCGATTAATAAAGGTTGAAATTTGCTATCGCAATATTGAGACTAGGGGGTAGACCAAGATGAAAATCGTTTGCGCCGTAGCGAGGTCTATAACTTTTGCATATTAGTGTGATAGGGTAGTATTAATTATAGGCGTTTCGTTCTCTAGCCACCACCGGACCAGATTCAAGATTCAAATATTTTTTTCAATTATGAAATGAAGCCCTTAAAACTTACAGCACGTACACTATATGATAGATATAGAATATATAGATAGATAAGATCCTTATATTTTTTAAATTCCGACATCGGATCCCTTAAAGAGGGAAGGGGTGCACTATCTCGGGGTTTTTATTTTTTACTGGTCTTTGGTACATGGACTAAATGAATAGCAAAACAGCCTTGAAACGTTTATAGCTGTAGACGGTCAAACCCCAGTATGAAGGTTAGATGCCATTGATTAGGATTGGTAACGTTTAAACCACCATTATTATGGTAATAGTTGCTAGCCGTAGTAGGTAAGTAGGTACTGAAACTGTCCGTGAAAAAGATGACGGTGAAGTAAGAGAGATTTTATAAAAGGTGGTTAACAACAACAACTCGACTATCGCTGATGCTGGTTTTGAGATATTTATTAGATCTACGTTCAAAGCTTTCTCGACGGAGCTCTTAATGGGATAATTACTTCGGCCATGCAAATCGGTTAAATGCGGTTTTTGTTCTAATTTCATACTAAGGTGCTACTGGTGTTCGACGCGGTCCCAGTACATGTCATCTTGAAACTTAAGACATTGTCAATAGGTGGCAGCACCTGATCTATTGGGCATTAGGATGTCGAGCACTAGTAGGTATCACCACCTTATTGTAACATGCAGATCATATATTATTATAGTCAAGGGAAAACTAAGTGCATAAAGTAAAACAAAATATTGCAGCCGAAGTTTTGAAAGTTAGATGGCGATGTAGGACGCGGCGGCGGCGCCATGCTTTTACGATAACTGAATTATTAGAAAAACACATTTGACAACCTATACCGGAACAGAACATACTTCTTGTCAAGACCCTGGATACAATTTGTGGCTTTCCATCACAGAAACATCGTCTGAAATCCCAATATAAATTTTGATAGAATGGACCACCGTATTGCACATACCTATTAGTCTAATTTACGCGTCTTAGTATTCCCTTGTCTATAAAGATGCAGAAACTGCACACATTGTTACAAACATGACAGAATAAAACAATCGCACGACTAATGGTCTAAGAGCTAGCTACGGAAATAGGTTTGCAATTTATAGAGCAACGAAATTCCTCTAGTTAGTGTGCCATACTATCATTATTAATTAATCCGGCCGCCTGGCAGCTGTACAGCGGTGGGTGTGTGGTTGGGCAACAAAGGGGTTGTAAAACAATTGAAGGCGTGCAATTTATAGAGGGGACCGAAAACAGGACATTATAGTAATAAAGTCCCGTTTTCACCCTTTGGGTAACGAAACACGATAAAATTTGACCCAGTAAATGAGATGACTTGGCACTTTTTCGCCCATCTTGGACGTCACCTGGCACTACTTATCCCCCAATTAAAACGCCTGACAATGTTATATTTGAATTAAATACATAATTGGCTATTATATCACACCAAACTCAGAGCTCTATAAATTGTACACCTTCAATTTATTTGACACCTCTTACACCCACCGCTGAACAGCTGCCAGGCGCCCGAATTATTTAATAATGATAGTATGGCACACTAACTAGAGGGATTTCGTTGCTCTATAAATTGCAAACCTATTGCCGTAGCTTGCTCTCCGTCTATAGCGCAAGTCGCGCTTATACCTGTGGCGCCTATGAAGAATCCCTCTTAAGTTTAAACATAATATTATTGTTAATGGGCTCTTAAACAGTCCTTGTTAGTTTCATTATTATGGTTATGACCTTTCCCTTTGTCATGAATATAATTATTATTTTAATGTGGTTAAACACAATCATGAATGGTTTATTCTTGGACCTTTATTCTTCGTCTAAGAACGTGTACTCATGTTTAAAATATACAACTAGATTAACTCAAACACGCATAGAACACAATGTTTCATTACGGAGTTTCATTGATATGGTAGTCTTTATGATTGAGTAGTAATTAAATATTTGAATGAAGAATAGAAATCACCAATCAACTTGGAATAGGTACCTACATATTTTTCTTGGTACAAGCTGGCGTTGTTACACATAAAGTTTTTCATATTCCTTAATTTCTTCTTAGTAGAATAGGTACCTACCTACTAATTTGACGTACCTACTAAAACTAAATATCAGTAAGTACCTCCTATACTTTGATTTGTGTTAATAAATAGCTTTTCTAAATTAGTAATTGAAAATAAACGTTATAGGTACACAAAAAAATAAAGGCCAAAGTACAAATTTACAGCTACTATTTAAGTAGGTATGACCATCCACCCTCAGCTGATATTTTATTTAGTTAGACAGAGACAGAGACTATAGGTACGTTAAATAATATTATCGTTATGAGTTATGAAATTGTTAGTCCAAAAACCCGAAAGCAAATATGTTAGGTATGAATTTCAGTCCAAAATGGATGGTCTAATATTATGAAAGGCACGTTTCCAATAACTCAAATATTCCCTGTAACTTGAAATTCCGAAGTGTCCGGGCCCCGCGGTAAATTCTTAAACAACCAACTTCGTCTGTAGGATATTAGATTTGCGGTGTACCCCTACAAGTCATCAAAAAGTTGAGCCAAAAATTAATTTAGCCTTTCTTGGAACACGGCCAATTTGGGACTAAGATTAATTGCAAAGTCAGATTAGTCAAATTGAGTACTTAGTGGTCAGGCTTGAGATCGGTTACCTGAAAGTTTCATTAGATTGGCTTTCGTAGATTTCAATTTAATTACAAGTTATTTAGGGTTCCGTACCCAAAGGGTAAAAACGGGATCCTATTACTAAGACTCCACTGTCCGTCTGTCTGTCCGTTTGTCTGTCACCAGGCTGTATCTCATGAACGGTGATAGTTGAAATTTTCACAGATTATGTATTTTTGTTGCCGCTATAACAACAGAGTAAAATAAATATTTAAGTCCCACACAACAAACGTGATTTTTTTGCATAATTGTACCTACGGAACCGTCCCGTGCGCGAGTCCAACACACACTTGGCCGGTTTTTTTTTTCAATAAGCCTGTTTCTTACTTCTGCTTCTTCTAATTCGTAACTGGAGTAAAACCAACCCTAAATGCTGCCATCTTTCTAAATGTGTTAACTAGTGAAGATATTTCCATTCTTAGATTATTTGTACTTTGACCGCTACAAGTACAGGGGACCATCGAGTGCGCCGACTTCTGGCCGAAGGGTGTCGTGTTTCGGAGGTTCCGGGCAAACTGCCGAATCTGACACAAGAGCAGCCGATGCAACGGAGCCACGCCGTTTCGTCGCCTAAATAGTGTTAAGTTTTAAGTTTATAAAATACATATGTATGTTAGTCTGTAAGGTATTTGTAATATGGGGCCTTGTTGCCTAACTTAAATTTCCAAATAAAAAATAATAACAAATAAAAATTGTAACATTTGATTATAAAGGTTTTAAAAATAACCTTCAACGAACCAGATTTAAAAAATACACGTCAAGCCTCATCGCCTCTTTAAAGTCCTAAAAGTTATAGGTAGGGTGGTCGTTTGCCGTATAATATTTATGTTGCCTATAAAAGGTTAAGGTTACTTTAACAAAAACAAAATGTTTTTGAGGGCGGCTAAGGATCCAAAATTATGGGCAGCCGGCAGTAGGGCTTCCAAATACCGGACTTCTTTCAATACCGGTATTAATACCGAAACTGTCTTTATCAATACCGGGATCCCGGGATCCCGGTATTGACTATAAATGGCTTTAAAAAATTGAGTTTTTTTTTAAAGGCTCACTTTTACACCAGATATGTATGTCCTTAGCTTAGGATATTAAACAATAATCGCCATCTGCAATAATTATGTGAACCCTCCAGGTTGGCAATCATTTTATCCGCCTTGTTGACTTCACAAGTCACATTTTTAGTTCAACCTAATAATCAGCCAATAAATTTTCTTTGGCACCAATAATTCGTATGCCATTACAATTAATTTCTTTCTACTTTTTGATAAAATTTTAAGAACTAATTATATTAAGGGGCTACCCGACATTTTTGACAAGTTTTGAATCGAATCTCCTATTTTTTCAAAAAAAAAAAACACTTTTTTCGTATCTAGTTTGCAGTGAAGAATCTTACAATTACATGTACGAAATCTAAATATTTGGGTTCGTATTTGACGTCTCGAGAAACGTGTCCAGGGTTTTCATTTTAAACTAATTAACACAAAAGTTATGGCCAGAAAACCAGTTTTTAGCCTAAAATTGTTCAACTTTGATGCCAAATATCTCGAAGGCGATGAACTTTGAAGTAAATATAGGATACTAAACTGCAAAACGTAATTCAAGACCAAAAAGTAAGACAATGTTGCCACTGCAATAATTTGTTTGTATAATAGTAAATTCCTCTTGATAAATAATCACGCTAAGATAATTTATTTATTAGTAATTTTACTCCTGCGATTTAAAAAAGTACTTTTATATACTTATTTTTGCATAAATACAAGACGCGCTAGTAAAAAGTGGCAACATTTTCTTACTTTTTTTGGTCTTGAATTACGTTTTGCAGTATATATTGCTTCAAGCTGTTGTTGTTAATATAATAAGCTACAAAAAACATTAGAAAACTAAGGGATTCAGATCGAAGGTCATTCGCGTGGGGTAGCCCCTTAATATATCCTGAACATCAGAATTCATCACCAAATATTTATCTAACGCATATGCACAGATCTTGTTTCAATTAAATGATCTTCTTTAATTAAATTGGCAAGTTATCTTCTTGATACAGCCGAATTTGACCATTTTAATAGATTTTAAACGTTATAATAGGCACATTTTCCTTGTTTTTGAAAATACCGGGATCCCGGTATTTCATTAAAAAATACCGGTATTGAAAAATCTGTTTAAACAGACGGGATCCCGGTATTTCGGGATCCCGGGATCCCGGTATTGGAAGCCCTAGCCGGCAGTCGATTACAGAGAAACACCGTCCAGCCAAGCCGTGCCAAGGCCAGACAGCGTATGATTTAATGGCTCATGTAATATTTGCCTATAATAGTGTTGTTTAACAACAGAACGCCAAAAGTGAAGTGTATTTGGTGCCAAAATACGCCATTTCGTATCTATTCAACTTAGTTGCTGTTCCCGTAGGTTATGTTGAACGTATAGGCAATCTGTAGCTTCTACCACACCTGTACGAAGGGGAATTATAGGTGGTCAAGCAAATCTTGTCAGTAGAAAAAGGCGGCGAATTTAAAAAAATGTAGGCGCGAAGGGTTATCGTCCCATAGAAAATTTTAATTTCATGCCTTTTTCTACTGACAAGATTTGCTTGACCAAGGATAGTTAACTTTAGTTTTAATATTGTATTATTATGATTATTCTTGTTTATCCATCAAATAAAGTACAGTGGGCCCGATTCGGATTTTGAAATAGACATCACCAAGATACGATAACGATATGTTTAAGATCTAACCTGTCACATTTGCGCGATTCTGCAGATACTCTTGAACGATTTCCACAGGATATGACTTAGAAGATCCAATTCACATCTAATAGATATCTTACTCTATCTGACGTAAAAGTGACATTGGTTGCCCGAATTGCGCTGCAAAAGAGAACTAGTTGATATCTAAACTATAACGTATCTAGAATGGATCTAGTACGTGTCGTCTCTTGTGAATATCTTGAAGTTCGAATACGGCAGAATATATTTACAATCTTAACTCGATGGGCTCAGCTGAAAAATATGCTGTTCCATAGAAAACATTGACATGTCATTCACCAAAATGTATGAGACGGCAGATTATTTTTTGCGCTTTCAGGGTTGGTCCCATAGTAAAAATTGTTCAGTATGACCTACCCCACCCCTCACCACCCGTAGTAGTATCCACCCCTTAGCGTATGGTCAAACATAATGATTTCACTCTGTACTTAACTAGACTCAATTACTGGCCAGACTGTAATAAAAATAAAATTAAAGGCCACTTATACACTGGTACCCTTAAATTCCTCAAAGCTAGCTAGTATGCGCTTAGGAATACGTGGCCAGTGCAACCGGGTGTGATTTATTAATGCGTGATGATTGAAGATGCAGGCTACATCAATCAGGGGGATTAGAGAAGTTTTGAGTGCGTTTATAGCCCGCACGGGAATACAAAAGAATAAGCAAAGGAAAATTACAAAACAAAATTTTTATTACAGGCAATTCCACGGAACATTTGAAGTTTTGTGTTTCATCAAATTGTGAAAATCGCACAATTTTTTAAAAAGCTCATTTTATTATACGATTCTTAGCATTGCCTTAACTGTAATGCCTTAATAATAAAAGGCAATAAGGAATTTGGACTGCAATGGGTATGAACCAATTAATACTGCACAAACAAATAACTCAATTTGACTATACGGATTGAACGTGAGCCAATTTGAAACCTTAAACAAAGAATTCAATACGTATAAAATTCTAAAAATGTTTATCCATTCAAACCCAGGGGAATCGCAAAAAGACAGCGTACCTACGTATTTTTATTCATTTTGCTGCGTTCAGTCAACTAGGGTAAAAGTGGGATAGATGCCCCGGGAGTATAGTTGCCTTGATTGCAATTACTCTAGTTTCGCGAATGAAATAAATGTTATTTTATTTATCTATCGACAGACTCTGCAACTACAACTAAGTTGACCGTGTTGCATATCTCTGTGCAATTGCATGGGACGGCTAGGTGCGATCAAAGTTTTTGCGGGATAAATATCCTCTTTCTCGCCGCGGCATCTATCCTAAATGTAATTTACATGGATTAGGCAACTATCCCATATAGGGGATAGTTGTCCCAAAATTTAGAGGTCCGCAATAATCGCCAATACTCTGGAAATATCAAAGATAATGTTTATTCCTTTCATAAAATTAAAGATAATAAACCTAAGTACCTACCCGTTTTACAAATAAGGCATCTTGCTTTTTGTACTAAGAGATAACAAGTAATTTAAAAAAGTGGGGCATCTATCCCACTTTTACCCTATAAATCGACCTCTATTGGGAGTATAAGTTTCGACAGCGCTCCGAAATTCTAAAGTGTCACGTATCCGCAAATCGTGAAGAGACACTCAAAAGGTCTTAACTACAATGGTTCTAGAAGGAAAATGGACTCTATGGGCCATCATGTATGCTTCAAATTAAATATTAGAAATATAGGTGGAAATGCTGCGAGCATCATGGGCACCTTTGCACCGGGAACGGCAGGGAGCGGTTTGTTTTTTTAAATTTATAGTTTTAATTTTTATTTGTAAGTTATAGTTGTAAGTTTATATAATAATTATACATATTAATAAATTGGATACATTATTGTGATTTATAAACGTACGTATATTTTTATGGATTACTTGATTAGCATTGGTAACTCGTTAGAAATATTATTCACAATCGAAACAGCAAGCAGATTTTGCTTTCTGACGGATTAAAAATGTATGCATGTATTCGGGAATTTGTTGAAACTTTTCTAAC
Organism: Cydia splendana; assembly: GCF_910591565.1. Taxonomy (NCBI): domain Eukaryota; kingdom Metazoa; phylum Arthropoda; class Insecta; order Lepidoptera; family Tortricidae; genus Cydia; species Cydia splendana. Next base: position 6,728,678 of record NC_085974.1, read on the forward strand.
CAACTTTTTAAACATCAATCATCCAGTATGTACTTATTTGTAAGATACTGTATAATCTAAAATACTAAAATATGTTTCAATAATTATTTATTAATATTACGAGTACATTGCAATAAAAAACTATAAATACAGAAAGCGTACGATTGCCGTCGTCGTTTTTACAGAAAGATAAATATGTGGAAGAAATACATATAAGCGAAACCTGAAAATGTTTTTAAACATTTTTTCAACATTTTGTAAACCGGATAATTGACAAGATGCATGTAGGTACATGAACATGAAATAAATGGCAGGACAATGTAAAACTAGTTAAAGGGAGAGAAAAATCCGCCGAAGCCTAAGTACGGTAACCTAACCTAACTTGGGGTTAAAGGTGAGTATAAAATTTGGAAAAAGACGGTGTCGCCATTACCCCGGTTGACCTTACCTAACCTACCCAACACGTCTGCCGCGATTTGAACAGTAGGGCATAAATGAGGTAAGTATGAACATGAGAAAGTGGTAGGTAAAACATGTACAACTGTTGTTTCAGTGTTAAACTTAAATTCATACCCTCAAGAGGAATAATAAATTGTCACGTTTTTAAAAATGCCCATACAAATTAAATTACGCAATTTCGAAGCTCTCGATATACGGTCGGTGCCCCAACTTAATGTACCCACATCGCCATGCTAATTGTATAGAAAACTGGATACTTATGTTAGGGCACCGATTGTAAATTAACATAAAGTGTGCACAGTCATGTGTAGCGGCGGCCGGCATGCCGCAGTGTGAAAGGGCGCGCTCTCGATATTATTGCCCGGCCGCACGACATGCTATCGTATAGTTCGACTGCAGTGTTTCCAATATTATACTCATGGACAAATATAGAAAAACGGAAAAAAGGTTTAATTACTGTCTATAAATAATTAATAATAATTACTATTTTTTAGTAGTAGTAGTAAACTCTTTATTGTACAAAAAGACATATCAAAAATAACATACAATTAGTAAGAAGTACAAAGGCGAACTTATCCCTTTGAGGGATCTCTTCCAGTTAACCTTTGAGTAGATGAGAGGAGAAAGTGAAAAGAGGGTGACAAATGCAGCAAAATGTACAACAAGGTACCAGAAAGATAAAGGATATAAATACATACAAAATTTATAGGATAAACATACATATATTACACAAAAAGGAATGGGGAAAATACACTAAAAATTGGAAAGAATTAGAACGATATAAAGCAACTATACAATAGAAATATAGACAAATTAATCAGTCAGATCAGATAACCATAGTTTCTTTAACCTCTCCTTGAACGACGCAACCGATTGTGCCTGCCTGACCGAAACAGGCAGCTCATTCCACAGCTTCACTGGACGCACTGCGAAGGACTTGTTGTATCCTCGAGATTTGTGAGGAGGGATGGCAAGTGATAAATTCGCGCTCGAACGCAGACGGTGGCCACTGCCTTCAGCCAGAAATTGAAATTTTTGAGAGAGGTATAAAGGAGAAGAAGGTGTAAAAAGAACATTAAAGAGAAGAGAAAGAGTGTGAAGATCTCTACGGCGGCGGATTGGAAGCCAATTGAGTTTTTGACGGTAGTAAGACACATGATCGTACTTCCGTAGGCCGAAAATGAATCTTATACAGACATTCTGTAAGCGCTCTAACTTGTTCAGGAGTTCTTCTGTCATGTCCAGATTCACAGCGTCGCCGTAGTCGAGTAAAGGCAGTAACAGTGACCGAGCCAGCATGGCTTTGGTATCAAGTGGAAGAAAGTTCTGAAGGCGCCTTAAAGAATGGAGAGATCCAAACAGCTTTTTGCTCAATTCAGTGACATGAGGCGCCCAGGAAAGTGTCTGATCCATGGTGACCCCTAGATTTTTAACAGTGGGTGAGAAAGGAATTGGTATACCATCAAAGAAAATTCTAGGTGCCACCTGCTCAGACAGTATGGAGATGTAACGTGGACTTCCCAAAACGATCGCTTGCGACTTCATGGCGTTGACTTTTAAACCGAAAGATGAAGCCCACAAACAGACGGAATCTAAATCGGCGTTAATTTGGTTTACGAGGGAATCGAAATCATCAAGGTTGGCAGCTGAATAAATTTGCAGATCGTCTGCGTAAAGGTGGTAAGAAGATTTTAATGACTTTGTAATGTTATTTATAAAAATGGAGAAAAGCAATGGAGAGAGAATACCCCCCTGGGGGACGCCAGAAGAAAGTTCACACCAATCAGAAAGATTATCATCAACTCGAACCCTCTGACGCCTCCCAAAGAGGTAGCTGCGAAACCAGGACAATGAAGTGGGTGCAACATTAAAAAGATTTAAAAAGGCTAGAAGAATGTCGAAATCAACTGTATTGAACGCGCTGCTAAAGTCTAAGAGAACCAAAACGGTGATCTTTTTATTTTCTATATTAAAGCGAATGTCGTCGGTGACTTTAACAAGAGCAGTGGTGGTGCTATGCCCGGGGCGGAACCCAGATTGGAAAGGGTTAAAAAGGTTGTGTCTATTGAGATGAGAAGAGAGACGTCTATTAGCAAAGTGTTCAATTATCTTGGAAAGGACTGGTAAGATGGAAATAGGTCGATATTGGGAAAACGAGGAATTTTTTATTAACTAATATCATTTGCTTGCTTTGGAAAGAATGAGTTTAAAATGTGTTTCAACGTCAACTTTTTTTGCGTTCTTCTAAACTTCTCCATGAGTATAGGTATACTATTTCTAAGTATAAATCTATATTAGAAATAACACATTTTAAACCCATTATTTCCAAAGCAAGCAAATGATGTCGATAATTAAAAAATAGTATCATTTTTAAAAGATATTAACAATGTTCATAGATAGGACTAGCTTTTCTGGTTCAGCTTATATTAAGATAATTATATTTATTAACTATAGGTACCAGTGGCGGCGCGTCAAACATAGGCAAGCCGGGCCTAATTTGGTTTACATATTTCCTTTACAACTCTGCTCAAACGTCCAAAAACAGGCAAGCCGGTGGGAATCGGCTTTTATGGACGCGCTGCCAACACAACTGCCCCTCTCAGGAACCTAAAAAGTGTAACAAGTTTCAAAACCAAACTCAAAATACTTATACTTCAACACCAGCAGTCACAGGAGGCATTACGGCATGATACGAGTTGCTTTTAATATAATTTAATTTTTTTATTTTTTTTTGTTGTTTAGCCGAAAATGTTACATGTTTTACAAACAAATAGTCAACTCAATAATAATGTATACCTGCTTTTTCTGTCCTTTCCTCACGATCACACAATGCGTCTGTACTTGATCTGTACTCTGTATGTATATAGTGCTTGTTGTAATTTATTTCTTCGCTTCGTCCCACATTACAATTGCGCGTGTGGTTATCTTTTTTGTCTTTATGTAGCTATCTTATGTTATTTAATTTAATTCCCTTAGTGTACAGTATAAACTTTCAATTGTGTAAACTTGGCATGATCTCCATGGTCAACTGAGGAACTTTCACATTGACAAAATAAACTTCACCTCTTTAGTTATGTTGTATCAAAGTTGTATTTGAATTTATCACTTTTGCTGTATATATGTTGTCACCGGATATATGTAGTTATAAAAGTTATTTTCATATGAATGAAAGGTAAAAAAATATATATATATATTTATCGCGTTGTACGGCATGGCCATTTTTGTTATTGTCTTGTCAATGTCAAATGTCATTTTCAGCTACTGCCATAGACAGTAGTCAAGATGGCGCCGGTCGCTGCTGCAAAGGCTGCGTTCAGCTTATGATAGGGCCGTGTCGTACGGCTGCGTTCGTGGCCCACAAATGGTCTCGCCGGAAGATCAGCGCTGGCCCTCGGGTCAGTATTATGCTGAGGCGAGCCCATTTCGTGGTAAACTTTAACGCTTTCCAACTTTATTAATATTTGTAGTTTTTAGTTATACTCTTGTATGTAATCTTAGTTTTAAGTTTATCACGAATAAAATGCTTGATTCTGATTCTGATTCTGATTCTGAACAACGTAAGATTACAGTATACATACATGTATCTAAATTTATATTATTATAGTCTCCGTTTTATAGTGGATTATAAAGGTATTTTTCTAAACGCTGAAATTATCTCAAATAAAATAATTTCCTGATATAAGTCTCATGGAGGCAACATTTTTGTGGTATTTTTTAGATAGATTTCAATAGAAAAGAAATAAGTAATTGATAAGAGGATCTTCTATGATCGTTTAATAGCAAATGAAGCTAAAAAAATAATATAACATTTATTTTTAGCACATGAATGATATCATTTGCCCACCCTCATTAATTCAAATAATAAAAAGTTTTGAATTAAAATTACGTTTCGATTTGTCTACATATTTCACTAACTTCTAGCCGCTCAGAGACGAGTATCACGTCAGTCGTCTAACGCCCACAATATAAGCCTTATTGAGCAAACTGTAACTAAATATATTTGTGTAAGATTCAATCAATCCCCTGGCCTTTATTCCTATTGAGGGTCAGCCCTCCTGGTACTCTTTCGCCACTCTTGGCGATGTTTCCAGCGTCAAGCCCGTCGTCAGAAAATATTTTTTCTCGAAAATGGACGGCAAAGTCGACTTTGCCGTTTAAAAAATAGGTTGCGAAGCGCGTAGTTTATGGTCAGTCAAAAATTAAAACGTTAAAAACATTGCAGTCTCGATTTTGGGACTGCAATGTTGCATACAAATTCCATTATTTGTCGAGTTCCAAACTTTTTAAAAGTTGAAATGGCCATATCAAATGAAGGCACAGGCCCATTAAACAGCCAAACAGATGATTAGTACCGCGACTATTTAGCTGTCTCAAATAGGTTGGCGTATTTTCGGCAGAAAAATACACTTCTATTTTTTTATTAAAAAAATAAAAAGGCGGCAAAGCTAATTTTTTCAATTGTTTCTACTTTTTTTTGTGAAAATATATACTTAAGAAAGTTGCTTTTGTAAAATATTTCTATGATATTTATATTTCTTGCACCATTTTTGAGAAAAGCACTATATATGACTCGGCTGGAAGGCTACTTGCTGGCTTCGGATTCAATTAAACGGACTCCCAAGATCGTCCGTTTAAAACGAATCCTCAGCCTGCAAGTAGCTACTTCCGAGCCTCGACAATAATGTACTATTGACTGTTCGCATCCAGGTGGGTGGTTGACGGCCGCTGCCGCTTTTATGGTCAGAAGGCCTACCGCGAAAATCGAAATTCGCAAAATGGATCTTTCTCTTTTACTCCAAGAAGGCGTAATTAGAGTGACAGAGAAGGATGCCCGCAATTTGAGAACTTCGATTTTTGCGGTTATAGCCCAGCACCTCTCGAATCATGTGGTCCTCCCTTCGGGGCATTACGTTTGGCCACGAAGTGTAGGTCTACTGCCGGATTCGAACTTTAAGATACGTCAATTAATAGCTCTAGAAACGATATGGATTAGATATGTCAGTGTCAAAAGTGACGTATTTGTTTGAAGAAACGTCACATTTGACACTGACATATCTAATCCATATCGTTTCTAGATCTATTAATTGACTTATCTTAAAGTTAGAATAGAGTATAATTTTGTGTAGGATTGTACCATAAGATTTATTTTATTTAGGTATAAGTCAAATCGCCCTACCTCTATAAGATGAGGTACGTAAGAAACAGAAGCAAATGCAATGACGCTAAAGCTCAACTCCGGTCACGCGAGCCCCGCTGCTTGCAAACATTTACTTATTTACTACTAGAATTGACAAATTTGTAATATTTGGGCCACTTTTTGTTTAGCTGTCAAATTTTTCGTCAGATTTCGATAACATTTGGTGGATAGATATTATTATGTATTCGGAGGTTTTTTCTAAATCACCAATGGCAGCGCTCGCTTCACATACACTATATCGAGGCCAATCAGATGTACGTACCTAAATTTTAAACTATTTTAACATGTTCAATATTATTTGAGTCGTCGAGATCCTGCACGGCGAACCGGTTTTGCATTGTAAACAACCGCGGTGATCATGAGTGATTTTTTGAAAGCATTTTTTATGGAATGCGTTGTCTATATATATTCCGTCGCTGTTCGCCACGCCTCATTCAAATCACGTTCCCCTCAAAACGTTAAACAAACAGCCACTTCTGCGAGACTTGCGGTACACAAAAGCGATTCCTTGGTCGCTATAACAACCACCAACCCCCATATTTACGGGCCGAAGTCAGCACGAGAACAGTAACGCACCACCTTCGAACACGAGCACCCACCAATACTGAAACTGTTTCAAACAAATGCACATCGAATTCGAACGTTTCGATATTAGAAAATGAAAAAGTGTTTGTGCTAGATTTCTATTTTAATTGTGGCCAGTATTTCAAACATGATTTGCGTAGCTTTACTCTTGTTGACAATAAACTTAGTGCTCTCAGCTAGGGAACCACAACAGATCACTCTAGTTAATCAAGGAACAATATCAGGAGTGTATATGACGCGTTTTCGTACAAAGAGAATTGCTGCGTATCTAGGAATCCCTTACGCCCAACCGCCGGTTGAATCAAGAAGATTCCAGGCACCAGATTACACAATTTTGCCGGCTTGGGAGGATGTGAGAAATGCAACAACGTTTGCCCCTGATTGTATGCAGAGTGATCCTAAGGAGAAAGAGGGAGATGTGCAGAGAGTGCAGTTGAGTAAGCATGATAAACTGTTTGCTACGCTGCTTGAGGATCAATTGGAAGAGCCTAGGAAGAAGGAATTCAGTGAAGATTGTCTATACCTGAACGTTTACGTTCCTGATGGTGAGTTGAAACTACTTTGTTATAAAATCATGTTTTAAGTATATCAGGAAGATATGGGGAAAATTTGTGTGATAATGTTAAATATGAGCTGGAATAGAAGGCCTTTTTATAGACCTCTGAGCAGCAAGAGGTAATAGAAACTAAATACTTTACGGATAATATTCATTGTAATTCAGTGTATTCACAATAAACATGTAACTTTTTATTATAGAACACCCTATCTTCTTATTATGGAATATAGCTATGAATCGTCAAATCAATATGCGATTTATGTAAAATGAAAGACCGAAGCAAAATAAGTTACACAAATAAATATTGGTTTACTGCCTTTTTACTGTCGACATATTATTTATCTCACGTAATGCTCCAGATGCCAACAATTTAAATTTGCTTGCTCAAATAAAAAAATGAAATTAAATTTTACAGTATTGAAATTTAAAATCAGATCAACTAAAATAATAAACTAAGGAAATAAAATCGATTCATGCAATTAAACTTAACGACAAAGGAAGGCCCTTAAAACTATAATAGCATAGTTGACTTTAATACTGAAACAGCAGTCATACCTTAAGCTATAATTACCTATGTCGCTAGTGTGCAATTAAGTAAAATTGACGCAATAATTTTTCCGACTTATAAATAATGGAGGGTAATGTTTTTCAAGCGTATATATTATTATGTAAGTATTTCGAATTACATTTTACTGATTGAGAATGTAATTTTATATTTAAGTACTATTAGTTTATCAGAACATGTAATTGATAGGTATGTGAAGTACTCAACCCGCTCTGTGCCAACGTAAAGCCTTTACACCCAATCGTTCTCGTACAGGAAAGTAGTAGTATTTATATCTTTTTGTATCTTTGTGTTACGCAGAATTATTAGGGCTACGAAGTGGCAATAAGGCTTGAATTGTGAAATTTTTAAATTTCTTCCGCTAAAAGTTTACCCAAGGCTATATGTATTTATCTAATCATTGGTTTTTTATTAATACCTACTAATACTTAGACTAAACATCAAGTTCGACGGCGAAAGTCTGACTTATAATCAAGTCCGTTAATAAATTAAAGAATTTAAATACCTAACTCATTCTTCATGCAGGTACTTAGGGCTTAGCCTGAGCAGGTAATAAATTAGGTTCTTAAATATATCTTATAATAATCTCAGAAATCCCAAGCGCAAAATTACCTAAACAAAAATACCTGACCCTTAAGACTAAGGGATTAGCTGCATAAATAAGTTGGCGTGACGATATATTTAAATACACGACAATATCACTCATAAATAATAAAATACAATAAAAATGGGCATACGTAGTCCTTCATTAACCCAGTTTTCAAAATTCACAAGGTTCCCCCTCGATCAGATAAGACGGTCGTTTTCTAGGCCCGATTCGGGGAGGGCCATTTTAGTCGCATTTTGCTAGCTTGTGGCGACTTGCGTTGCGTAGTGAGCTTTAATATGTCTTAGTAGAATGTATATGTTTTGGTTATTTGTAGCAGAACAGCTTAATAAAGCCTGCCTCGCAAAGTTTGCATATATTATGTTACGCTAATTGGTTTGCTTGTTATTTATATGTAATATAATTAATAAGTACAACTCATTAATTGTTGCTACAACTCATAAATTAAGACGAAACAGGAGCTGAGTTTTAAATATTTTAGGTAAATATACCCGTCTCGCTAACGGAAGCGGCACCTAAAAGTAGTGCGATAAGGACAAGGCGAAAAATCCTGCGTAAAAATCTCAAAAATCGAGGTTTCGTACTCCTCTGTTTCCTCCTCCAAAACTTAACCAATCGTAACCAAATTTGGAAATCTAAATAATTATGAAATTATCTGTGTCGGACCGTTTTGCTTTTTTGGCTAATTGATATCAGTTTTGAATGCTACGCCTCTCATTGCGGCATAGTCAATTAGGCCATTTTTGAAGGGCTCTAGCGCCTTAAAAAACAAAAATATCAAAAAAAGCAAAACGGTCCGACACAGATATTGACAATATTAATCTGTGTTGAAAAAAATCATTGCTCTAGCTTCAAAAACCACGGAGGAAAACGAGGAGTACGTTTGTATGGAGAAATGACCACTCCCGTTGGCTCTTAATTCTACACAATATATTTAATTATGTAGACCAGGTAGGTATAGGTCTATTACTTTACTCGTGCACACTCGGGCACTTTTTGTGCACAAACATGATTTTAGCAACAGTTTATATAGGTACTTAAATATTTTATCCATAATTATTAATTTCATTACTAGTTAAAATATATGTTAGTTCTTAATATTTCAATGAAAGCAACCATCGTAAAACTTTCAGGTTATACTTACGTAAAATCTTAACAAAATCTGTAATATTTGCATCATTTGCCATTTCTATTGCACTCCACTTTACACTTTATTTACATATTTTTACACTTTACATACTACCACATATGTTTTCAAACAAACATTCGATGATTCATTTTTTCGTCATTTCATTAGTTATTTTATGTGGTAAATTGTAGTTGTGTTGTAGTGTAATTGTACTGGTTAAGTTTTATGAACTGAAAAATTTTCAACTTTGTAGAAAATATATTATAAACCATGGCAACACAAAGAAAGCTTTGTTTATTCAAATATTGTTAGCCATAAATCGTGTCGTTCGAGTTCGAACGCGCTGCCCCCGGCCAGAGTAGGCAATATTTTACACTGATATGCTTATATTTTACCGCAGTGTCAAAGTGCTTGGAATATTGCTTTTAAATCTAGAACACTACTTTACCCTTTTAGTGTAATAACTAGAAAAAAGGAGAACTTATCCAAAAGAGTAATGAATAACATTGACTAGCTATCTGTCACGTTAAATTTATTAACAGACGAATGTACTCTTTTTTATTTGATATCTTTAGAACGTAAAAAATTTAGACTTTTGAAGTCAGTAAGTATCTACACGTGCTTTTTAACTAACTTAACTTTGTTTTCTTTTTTCCTCGAGGAACTTATTGAATGTAGACGTAACTTAAAAATTTGACGTTTCGTTTTTGTCATGTTTTTGCATCATTCAATAATAAAATAATAACCAAATTACCTTTTATATTTTTCTTCTGGTAAAATCAGCTATAATTAAGCGATATTAATAATGAATAATGACCGTTATTTTCGTCTATAATTTTTTGATACATAATTTTGTATTTTTATAAATAATTGCGATTACCCAATAAAATGCGAAACACTTAAATAAAATGGAAATAAGAATATAAAATAATTTTTAATTTTTTTGTTTTGATTTACACTTCCAAGTTATCACTACACCTTATAAAACAAAGTCCCCCGCCGCGTCTGTCCGTTTGTATGTTTGCGATAAACTCAAAAACTACTGAACGGATTTTCATGCGGTTTTCACCTACCAATAGAGTGATTCTTGAGGAAGGTTTAGGTGCATTTGTTAACCTGTGCAAAGCCAGGGCGGGTCGCTAGTAAGTACTAAATAAACTTTCATATCTGCTATCACCAAGACAATTTCATTGGGCTTAAACTCAATGAAGATGCGTTTAACTTCGGACTCCATCACGAGACCAGCTTAATGATAGCACAACACATTGCCATGTGTATGCTCATGCGTAAAGTCGGTGTATCAAATTTATTTAACTTGTAAGATTGGTGAAAATAGCTCGTGAAAAGTCACAAATCGTTAATTGGGGGGTAATAAACGATTTGTGACTTTTCACGAATTGTTATACACAAAACTTTACGGGCCTGATTTAGTTAAATTATATTTTATCCCTTTACAAATACATAGGTCAAAATGACAGATAAAAGGGGTTAACATTTACCACGTATTTTGTGTTCGTATGACGTTGATTGGTTCGTAATTCATGGGCGTCGATTAGCGGGCATTCGGGAGCCCGAGCATTTGTGACTGATTACCGGGACAAAGGCAATTGGAGTGTGCAGACAAAAACATGTTAAAACGTGGGATTAAGCGTAACGATTGGTAAATTTTTACAGGCTTTTGTTTTACTTGTAATGTTCTAACGTTACTTGAATTGCTTCTCTGAACTTGCTAAGTACTATGATAGGTATTTGGCAATAACAGGGACTAGTTCTCAAAACAGGATATAAGGTCTACCGGGCTAAATGCAACTTTGGGGTTATTACGTCTACTTCATATTTTTCGAATATGGTTTGTCGGGACGCCCTTTATGTTAGATTTTATTTCCAAGTACCTAGTTCAAACTTTTATGACTAGATTACGGGAGCTCTTATAATTTTATTCGCGTTGTTTAAAAAGAACTAACACAACTTCAACTCCTGGGTCGAGGCACTCGGAGACAATGGGCTGAGAATAAGCAGAAAGAAGACAGAGCACATGTCATGTATATTTGGCAGTATCACAACACCCGATAACGTAAAGTTCACTGTTGGGACAACTCAAGTACCTACTGTAACTCAATAAAATTTAAGTACCTCGGTTCTGTAATTAGTAACGATGCAAAAATTGATGTGGATGTGACAAATAGAACCAACTCTGGCTGGCTCAAATGGCGACAACTTACAGGGGTTCTGTGTGATACAAAAATTCCAATAAAAACGAAAGGTCATGTGTATAAAACCGCTGTACGTCCCGCAATGCTGTATGGGTCCGAATGTTGGGCTACAACTAAACAGCACCTCAACAAACTACACACTACTGAAATGCGGATGCTTCGCTGGTCTGCGGGTGTCACCAGGTTAGACAAAATCCGGAATGAGTTTGTCAGGGGAAGCTTTAAGGTTCTGCCTATCGCAGACAAAGTTAAAGAAAACCGCCTCCGCTGGTACGGGCATATCCAAAGACGTCCAGAGGACCATACAGTAAGGCTAGCCCAAGATTTGCCAACGACGAAACGGGGACGTGGAAGGCCACCCGCCACTTGGCTTACGACGGTCCAGAAAGACCTAAACAATTAGGATTGGACGCCAGCACAGCTCAAGACCGAGCACAGTGGAAGAGAAGGATATGGAGGGCCGACCCCAAGTAGATGGGAAAACGTCGCGACAAAAGAAGAGTTTAAAAAAAGAACTAGATAGACGCAATAATCCCATAGTTGCATTTATCCCGGTTGACCTTATCTCCGGATTTGTACGTATCGTTCGCAATAACATAATATGTTTATATTATACGCTTATATTATAAGCGTCATGGAAGGTCAGGTCAAATTCTACATATCTAAACTTTAATCGTGTAGTAATAAAAGTTTACCCATATCTCTGTGTTGACACGTTGACAGTTGATGAGACGTCAATTGTCATTGTTATTAAGGATGACTCACGCTAGACCGGCCAATGCCGAGGCGTCCTACATGACATTTTCTATGACGGCTGATCGGTGATCACGTGGTGCTTTCGGTTACATATCAGAATACCGAAAACTGATTTACCTAATGTTGAATCACCTATGCTTGATTCACCTATTTTTAAATTACCTATCAATCATTTTACCTAAACATTGACTGACCTAAGTTTATAATACCTAAGCTTAAATAACCTAATGGACGAAATACCTAATGCACGATATACCTAATGCACGTTTTACCTACTGCACGTTTCACCTAAAGCTATTGTACCTAATGCACGAATCACCTATAGCTGATATACCTAATGGACGATACACCTAAAGCTGATAAAAAGTTAAATATGATCAATTGTTAATATTTTTTGTAAATAACTCGTAAACGGTGGCCTGTACCAAAAAATGTTCTGATACATAAGTAATCTACTTAAAATCTACTCACACCAGAGGATGCTGAAGACCGGACGCTTAGCTAAAACGCTAGGTTGAAGGAGAAGAAGATTGATCCTAGCGAAAAAGTGTATAGAATATTTAAGGCGCTCTTATACTCGAGTTTTACGTTTTCAAGGGGGTGAAGCAGACGAGTGGTAGAACGGGCAGGCGGGCGCCCCGCGCGGCGCACCGCACCATTCCCGCGCAGCACGTCTACGTCCTTATTCTGGCGACATCGGTATTCTGAATCGTCAGTTCCGAGATTTTTAGTTCGGCAATTAATATTGAAAAAGATTTATTAGTAAATTCGAATTTTGATGTGTACTTAATGAAATTAAAAACCGGACAAGCGCGAGTCGGACTCGCCCACTGAGCCCACCGAGGGTTCCGTACTTTTTAGTATTTGTTTAACAACAGCAACAGAAATACATCATCTGTGAAAATTTCAAGTGTCTAGCTATCACGGTTCGTGAGATACAGCCTGCTGACAGACGGACGGACGAACGGACGGACAGCGGAGTCTTACTAATAGGGTTCCGTTTTACCCTTTGTAAGACGGTGAGGTCGGTGAGTGTACCTAAATAATTGTTAATTATATGTATACAATATGAGTGTATGTATACTTGACTAATCATGTTTTTGTAAAAATCGATTTCGACTGGCAAAACCTATTATTTTTTGGCAACCGGGTTTTTTAACCTAATTAGACCCCGCTGAATCCGAAATTGCCGGTTGATTGATCGAATTCTTGACTGGAAGTGAGATAGTTGATATTAAAGGTCCCTTTTTTTTAGTTTTTCGTAAATAAACGGTGGCGCATAGCAAAAATTTTCTTAAACATAAGTAATCTACATAAAATTGCCTACAAGAAAGATTCCGTACAATTTTTCGCTAGGATCAATATTCAAAGAGATATTAAGGCGGGAAAGTTAATTATAATCACTTTTTGAAGGTCTCTTTTTTTAGTTTTTCGTAAAATAACTCGTAAACGGTGGCCAATATAAAAAAAATTGTTAAACGTTAATAATCGACACAACATTTTCAATAAAAAAAGATTTAGTACATTTTTAGCAGGGATCAATATTTAAAAAGATAATAAAGAGGGAAAGTTAATTATAATAAATTCTAAGGTTCCTTGTTTTTATTTTTTCGTTAATAATTTGAAAAGTATGACTCATAGCAAAAACAAATTTTACACAAATAATAAACATAAAATTTCCTACAAGAAACATGTAGAACACTTTTCGCTAGGATCAATATTTAAAAAGACAAAGCATCCGGTAAGTCAATTATAATCAATTTTAAAGTCCCTTTTTAGTTTTTTGTAAATAACTCGTAAACGGTGTCCCATAGCACAATAGGTTTTTATGAATAAATAATCTCCATAAAATTTTCTGCAAAAAACATCTGAACACTTTTCTCTAGGATCAATATTTAAAACGATATTAAAGGAAGAAAGTTAATCACAATCAGTTCACAGGTCGCTTTTTTTTCGTAAATAACTCGTAAACGGTTGCAACGCGGGCAGTTGCAAAAAATATTATACATAAATATTGAACATAAAATTGTCCACAAAAAAGGTTTTGTACACTTTTTCGCTACGATCAATATTTAATGAGGTATTAAAGGGGGTAAGTTCATTATAATCAATTTCCAGGTCCCTATTTTAAGTTTTTCGTAAATGACTCGTAAACGGTGGCCCATAGCAAAATAGGTTCTTAATGTTAACTAAAAAAGTGGCCTCCATGTTTAAAATTCATTTGTTTACGTAAGATGTCCGTCTTTGGGTCACGAATTTACATGTGTGTACCAAATTTCAACTTAATTGGTCCAGTACTTTTGAAGAAAATGGGCTGTGACAGACGGACAGACAGACAGACAGTCGTGCGCGGTCGGCCAAACGTCACTAACGGATGCTCGTAAATTTTGCAATTTTAACGGGCAAAATGGAGAAAAGTGATACGAATACATTGCAAAACTTGCTAATAGACCTAATCAAACCGATCGAAAACAAAGTGTCGGAGTTAAGTGCAAAATTAGACGACTTATTTGCTGAAATACGTGAAGTGAAATCAGTTTTACCGATCAAAAATACTGTGAGGTCAACCGATCTGTCCAATAACAGCGTAAACAACAGCGCCTCGTCTACACCATGCAGCGCGGTGTCGACACCGACTAGCCGTCCTGCTCGCACGCAGGCGCCTGCGCCGCGTAAAACGCGCGCTTCCGCCATCCGAACGAAAGAGAAGCTGGCTGCGCTTGTAAGCAAACCGTCAAATTTCAAACAAAAGAACCAGCTACCAAAACCGGAGTCCCAGCGCATACCGACCGCCATGACAATACAAAATGACAACGCAAAAAATGCTGAAATTATCAAACCAAAAAGTGACCAAATTGTGAATGACATTGTACAAACGGATGATTTAAGTAAACAAGTGAATAATACCCCACATAACCCTGTACCGAAAACAAACAGTGAAAGTTCGTCTACCGAGCCCTCTAACAAAGAGACCCAGCCCGAAGAGCCTGGTTGGGAGCCCCCAAAGAGCCGTCACCAACGTCGGCGCAGTAATAAACCTGCCCCCGTATCAATAAAGGGGACCGCAAAAAACACCGAGGTCGCCGGAGTAGAAGTGCTTAGATACTTACACGGGTGCTACTTCAAGTACGATTCAACGCCTGAAAACATTATTAGCCACCTAAGAAGTATTTGTGATGATGTCCAGTACACCGTGGAAGCTATACCATCGAAAAGAAATACTTACAAGTCATTCAAGATAGGCATACCTACAAATGTTTATGACAACTTCCTAACGGCATCTGCATGGCCCTTAAACACCTGCATAACCGATGGCGGCCCTTTCTCCGACCCAGGGAGTCAAGAGCTCCCAATGCAGATGCCAACTAGTAGGACGCCCTCACCTGCAAACCTAAACAATGATAAAAGACCATTGCATAACACCGTACAAATGAAGATTTTACATCAAAACGTAAATCGACTAGCAAACAAAACGTATAAAATTGAATCTGAACTACAGATAAGTGATCAAATTGACGTGCTTTGTTTTACTGAGCACTGGCTACAGGCTAATCAAATAGATTCTGTTAACATATTAAACTACCTGACCTGAGGGCCCAATTCTGCCGATCAACAAAGAACGGTGGAGGGAGCTGTATCTATGTCAGGACCGGAATCCCATGCATCGAGCGAAAAGAAGTCACGGACCTCGGAATTGAATCCCAGTTCGAGATCTGTGCTGTGGAGTGCATCGGACTTGACCTCGTCATCGTGTGTGTATACAGACCCCCGAGCGGTGATGTACCTTTATACCTATCTATGCTAAATAAACTTTTAAGTCTTAATTTTATTCAAAATTATAATGTGATAATAACTGGTGATATCAATATTGATTTAATACCTAAATGTAGTAATGTAAAATCCCTATTAAATACAGTACATCAATTTGGGTTTAAGCAACTAGTAAATGTACCTACTAGGATAACTAATACATCAAAGACCTGTATCGATCACGCATATAGCAATATAAATAGAAATGACATTAAATCTGTATCGTGTTATGACTTGAATTTATCTGACCATCTCTGTGTATGTATAATTGTTGACGTTTCAAATAATCGATTAACTCAATTAAATCACATTTCCAAAAGATCATTCACATTTCAACGAAAAAATGACTTCACTCAGTGTCTAAATTTTTATCAATGGGATCAAATTCTTAATAAAAGTGACTGCCCTAGCAAAACAACTGAACTCTTAATGAATGTCATCAAACATTATTATGATATCTATTTTCCTATAAAAAAACATTTAGTAAAAAATACTGTAAGTGTGTGGGTCAACGAAGCTGTAAAAACTTTACGTAAAAAGATAAACAAAACTAAACAGGTTTTATCATCGCACTCGCAACCTGACAGCACTGAGTCACGCACCGATCGGCTGACGCTGCAAAGTTTAGAATCTGACTACTGGACAACGTTGAGACAAGTACGTAGTAATTTTATTAACAACCTGATATCGAACAGTAATGGTGATAACATGTGTAGAAGTGTATGGCCGGTAATATCGGCAGAGACGGGCAAAAATATGAAATGCAAGGGCGGTGCAATTGATGTATTTGTTAGTAAGGCTGCGGGCGACAGCGTCGGCCAGCGCGCGGCCGCTGCCGCCGCGCAGCTAAACAGGTATTACATTGATGCGAATGTAAACAACTCAAACCCGTGCGCTCGCACCGCGCTCGCATATCTAGATCAATACCTACAAAATGCACCGCCTGCACCCTACGTGTTTGAACCATTCACGTTGAATGAAATTTTAATAACATGTAAGAAAATTAAACGCAAAAAATCCAAAGACAATAATGACATGTCTACTGAAATTATTGACTGCTTCCCTCCGGTTGTAATCTCATTATTCCTATTATTATTCAATAAGTGCATTCACGCCGGAATATATCATATAATAAAAATATTTGAACGAATGATGAGCAATAGGATAATGAATCATATTACATCTAATAACCTATTAAACCGGCAGCAATATGCCTACCAACCCGGGCGGTCGACGGCGGACGCGGCGCGCGATGTTGTGACGCGGGTGCTGGCACACCTGGAGGGCGGGCGACAGGTCGCAGCGGTGTTATGCGACCTGTCGCGCGCCTTCGAGATGATCGACCACTCACTCTTGCTAGCCAAACTCTCCCGCTACGGCTTCAGTGGAAGTTTTCATGACGCTGTTGCCTCGTTTCTAAGCAATCGAAGGCAAGCTACATACGTGCTCAATACGAAGTCAATTCTGGAACCGATAGGATGTTCTGCTGTTCCTCAAGGATCCGTGATGGGCAATAACTTGTTTCTGATCTTAGTAAACGATATCACAACCGCTTGTCCCTACCCCGAGTACGTGATGTTCGCCGATGACACCTGCATCATAGTCAACGCCGATAATTTCGACAACTGAAAATTGAAACTTGCCCATGTAATGCATCAAATGGCCGAGTGGTTTACGGCAAATGGTATGTTACTAAATGTCAATAAGACTAATATAATTCATTTTCAATTAAAAAAGACACACAACCCAATAAATATAAAAGTGAACGATATCACAGTTCCCCAAGTTGACACGATAAGGTACTTAGGGTACATGATCGACGCCGGGCTGACGTGGGCCGCGCACGTCGACCACATGTTCGACAAGCTGTCCTCGGCATGCTACGCCCTGTCCAGACTCGCGCCCACCCTGTCTGCCAATAACCTGCGTAAAGCGTACTTTGGATATTTTCACTCTGTCTTAATCCAAGGAATTGACTTATGGGCCACATCGGCCACCTGGGAAAGACTCTTTAAATTACAGAAACGTGCCTTACGCATCATTGATCGGAAACCACTCGACCATCCGGCGAAAGAAATATTTAAAAATCATAAGATCTTAACCTTGCCAAGTATATATATACTGACAGCTTGTGACTACATACGCGAGAACCTACATAACTACCAAACACTAAATAGGACGTCACGTAGGCAACCGCTGCTAATAGCTCCGAACCGGCGGCTGGCGAAGGCCCGTGCAGCGCTCAGTGTTGCCGGGGCGAGCATATATAACCATGTTCCTCTAAACATAAAAGAGGCTAAAAGCAACGCAGCATTCTCGAAAAAACTGAAGGCAATATTAATGGACCTAGCATGTTACACTGTCTCAGAGTTTCTGCAAATGACCAACCCGTTGACCCTAACACATCAAATACCTAATATGTAAATCATAACCTGTAGGTATGTTTACTAAAAACAAAGGAATGTAATAAATAATTTTAAGATAATATACTTAATGCATAATGTAAATAATTAATTAATTATGAACTGTGTGTACCTATTGTGTGACTTATAAATATGTATGTGATATTTACGATTATAGATCTGAAATCTGAAATCTGCACGAGTTATCCTATAAGGGTTCCGTTTTTTCTTTTTGAGGTACGGGACCCTAAAAACTAAAAAAAGTGACACGTGAATTGATTGTAATGAACTTTCTTCCTTTAATATCGTTTTAAATATTGATCCTAGAGAAAAGTGTTCAGATGTTTTTTGCAGGAAATTTTATGTAGATTATTTATTCATAAAACCTATTTTGCTATGGGACACCGTTTACGAGTTATTTACAAAAAACTAAAAAGGGACTTTAAAATTGATTGTTATTAACTTACCGGCTGCTTTGTCTTTTTAAATATTGATCCTAACGAAAAGTGTTCTACATGTTTCTTGTAGGAAATTTTATGTTTATTATTTATGTGTGATCAACAGGGTAAAGACCGGTAGTGATCACCGAATCGTAAGAGGCACACTGAATATCAATATTAAACTTGAAAGGTCCAGCCTGATGAAGTCTACGCTCCGACCTACGCGAGCCCATGTTCAAAACCCCGAAAGCTTTCAACTCGAGCTCTCTAACCGCTTTGCTTGCCTAGAGAACTTGGCTTCAGTGGACGAAATCAACGACGGGCTAGTGGAAACTGTCCACACAGTAGGGTCTAAGTTTTTTAGACCCCGCCGTAAAGACAGACCTCAGAAATTGACCGAGCAAACCTTAAACCTCATGGCTGAACGACGCTCGCTACAGTTGCAGTCTCCCGATGACGCGGAGTCATATAGGCAGCTCAATAGACGTATATCTAAGTCCTTGCGACATGATCTGCGTCTCTTTAATACTAACCGTATTAAAGAGACTATTGAGCGAAACCAAGGCTCCAAAGTGTTCGCAAAGGACAAAGCAACGCAAGCAAAGCAAGGGTCTATTGGGTAAAGCCAGCTGACAAAGCTGAAACGGGAAGATGGCAGCATAGCGTCGAGCAAAGCGGAGGTTTTAGGTGAGATCGAGAGGTTCTATGGACAGTTATACACTTCGATCGCAAAGCCCGTTGACAGCTTGGTAGGAGATCCAAGAGCCAAGCTGTCCCGACATTATACCGAAGATATCCCGGACATCAGTCTGTACGAGATTAGGATGGCCCTGAAGCAGCTTAAGAACAACAAGGCGCCGGGCAAAGACGAAATCACTTCAGAGCTTCTGAGAGCGGGTGGAACACCGGTACTTAAAGTCCTCCAGAAGCTCTTTAATTCCGCCTTGTCCGAGGGCATAACGCCTGAAACATGGAATAGAGGCGAGGTGGTGCTGTTCTTCAAAAAAGGTGATAACAACCTATTGAAGAACTACAGACCCATCACGCTTCTGAGCCATGTCTATAAGCTGTTTTCAAGGGTCATCACGAACCGTCTCGAACACAGACTTGATGACTTCCAGCCTCCCGAACAAGCCGGTTTCCGAAAAGGCTATAGTACCATAGACCACATCCATACGCTGCGGCAAGTTATACAGAAGACCGAAGAGTATAACTTGCCATTATGCTTAGCGTTTGTGGACTATGAGAAAGCCTTCGATTCGGTGGAAACATGGGCGGTGCTTGAGTCTCTTCAGCGATGCCATATTGACTATCGGTACATCGAAGTGTTGAAGTGTTTGTATAATAACGCCACCATGTCGGTCCGAGTACAGGAGCAGAGCACGAGGGCGATTCCATTGCAAAGAGGCGTAAGGCAGGGAGACTTTATCTCTCCGAAACTGTTTACTGCCGTAATGGAAGACGCCTTCAAGCTCCTGGAATGGGAAGGACTTGGCATCAACATCAACGGCGAATACATCACTCACCTTCGGTTTGCCGACGATATCGTAGTCATGGCAAAGTCGATGGAGGAACTCAGCATGATGCTCGATGACCTCAACCGAGTTTCACAACGGGTGGGCTTGAAAATGAACATGGACAAGACGAAACTTATGTCAAATGCCAATGTTGTGCCCATCCCAGTCTCTGTTGGGAACTCGGTACTCGAAGTTGTTGACTCGTACATCTACCTAGGACAAGTAGTCCAATTAGGTAGGTCCAACTTCGAGAAAGAGGTCAACCGCCGAATCCAACTCGGTTGGGCAGCGTTCGGGAAACTACGTAATGTCTTTTCGTCCGACATACCTCAGTGCCTCAAGACGAAAGTCTTTAATCAATGTGTGTTACCAGTGATGACTTACGGCTCCGAAACGTGGTCTTTCACTATCGGCCTCATCTCAAAACTCAAAGTCGCTCAACGAGCTATGGAGAGGGCTATGCTCGGAGTTTCTCTACGTGATCGAATCAGAAATGAGGAGATCCGTAGACGAACTAAAGTCACCGACATAGCCCACCGGATTAGCAAGCTGAAGTGGCAATGGGCAGGCCACATTGCACGCAGAGAAGATGGCCGATGGGGTCGAAATGTGCTCGAGTAGAGACCACGGACTAGCAAGCGCAGCGTAGGACGTCCACCCACAAGATGGACAGACGATCTTGTTAAGGTCGCCGGAAGACGCTGGATGCGGGTCGCTTCCAACCGGCACGTATGGAGGTCCAAGGGGGAGGCCTATGTTCAGCAGTGGACGTCTTATGGCTGAGATGATGATGATGATGATGATTTATGTGTAAGATTTGTTTTTGCTATGAGTCATACTTTTCAAATTATTAACGAAAAAATAAAAACAAGGAACCTTAGAATTTATTATAATTAACTTTCCCTCTTTATTATCTTTTTAAATATTGATCCCTGCTAAAAATGTACTGAATCTTTTTTATTGAAAATTTTGTGTAGATTATTAGTTCATTTTTTTTATATTGGCCACCGTTTACGAGTTATTTACGAAAAACTAAAAAAAGGGACCTTTAATATCACATATCTCACTTCCAGTCAAGAATTCGATCAAGCAACCGGCAAATTCGGATTCAGCGGGGTCTAATTAGGTTAAAAAACCCGGTTGCCAAAAAGTAATATGTTTTGCCAGTAGAAATCGATTTTTACAAAAATGTGACCAGTCTAAATTATTCAATTTGATTAATTTTATAGCCTTTTAAAATATGTTTACACAATTTATCAATCGTGACTGAATTCCGGATTGGTTAGATGGGTGTGTGCCTTTGCTGCCCAACTTGTTATAAAATGACAATATGACGGACGAATGTCTGAAATGTCACCGTATTTAAGAATTATTTTGCTTTTCTTCGTAAGTATGTTGAAAAACATTGTGTGTATAACATATTTGCATATTTATACTGTGATTACCCATTTCATGAAACGTCCGCTAAACTAGCACAGGTCCGACGCTGACAGTGGTCACGGGCGTACTGGCGTGAGGAATAGGCGCAAGGTATTGCCGCGTAGGGTGTAATTTAGTAGGCAAAATGTTGAATTCATCAAATGATGAATGAAAAAATTAACGTATCGATAAAAGGACAAGCAATAATGAAGATTTACTTAAAAGCTATCGACTGAAGTAAGTTTCATATACATTTTCGTCCTAGTACTTCTAACATAAGGAAATAAAGACAGTGTTAGGCATGTTTTCAACTTAAGATTCTATCGAGAAAATAATGAGCCGTCGTGTTTCTGACAAGCAATAACGTAGTTCAAGGACTGAAGTTATACATACTAGAAAATAATGCATGAAATCCTTGTAAAAGTCTGTAAATATGGTGACAAAAAAGTGCATTTTACTACACACCGCGCCTTAATGTAGACAATTTGATGTAGATTACTTATGTGTCAGAACATTTATTGCTACAAGTCACCGTATACGAGTTATTTATAAAAAACTACAAAGGGACCTTAAACCCGATGACTGATCAGTTCATCAGCGTCACATAACATAAATTGACCTCCGCATTGGATAGACAGCAACATTGAATGTTCCAGTAATCAAAGAAACTTAATTGCTAAATTGGAAATCAAAATAACTAAAATGGGCCAGAATCACCAATTTTAAACTACTACGATTAGTGCTCATCGATGTTAGTGTCGTAAGCGCCATCGACAATAAGGTCCCTTTTCATAGATAATACCACATATAAGCGCGGAATGCATACTTACGTATCAGTATTTAGTGTCGCCGTGATTTTATATTTCTAATATTTTGTGTGGGAACTAAGATCTTTATTATGACCGTGTAATATTAACTCTACAAACTTTAATTCAATATTGGCTATACTGCTTAACCAGAAATCAATATCTAGACAAGCACATTGTCTACATTTCTAATTTTTTACAAGTATACTAAGTTGATAGATAATATCGTAATTTTACAATATCAGCTACTTTAATTCTTTATTGACAAATTAATTCGTGTTTTTACGTTCACCAGAAAGCAGCTGTTCCAGATTTCTAAAAACCGAATATTGTGAATAAATTAAAGTGTTATTGAACATGTTACAGTTTTTTGTAACTTTAATTTTATATTTACATAGTTATTTAGCAAAATTGAAATATTTAAATATGGCCGAACGCTCCACCTATAATTTTCTAATATTTTACATAAATGTTATTTAACATGCATGCAATAACATGTCAAAAAAGAAAAAACTTTAATGTTATCAAAACCCATTGTTGTTCCACCGCTGGTCTATTGGCAGCGTAAGCAGAATTGATTTTAATAACTTGCTGCCTCTGCCGCCAAGTCAAAGACGAAGTATGTATATGGTTGCTTATGGCAATTTTATTATATGAGAAACTAAGAAAAATGGCTTACAGTTTATTAGAAACAGTTTTGTGGCATATTTTAAATGAATGTAACTACAAATTCGTCAACACTGTGGAAATTTTACTTATTTACTCCGTGCATAAAGCAACGATGTATGTGAAACATGATATCAACATGAAAGACTATGTAAACTTATGTGACGAAAACGACAGTCAGACGGGTACAAGGCGAAAAAATCAAAGATACATGAAAATAAGTATACGGGTAGTAAAAATACACGACTCGTGTAAAACATACGCGTGATAATGATATAGGTACGTGTTGGTTATATTTTGGGTGTACTTTACTTTTAGTTTATTCTATAAATAAAATTTGGGTTTCGTGGATTTTTTATTTTATTTATTTCATTGCATGTTTGAGAAAAGCACTATACATACCTTGGCGGGAAATGGGGTTGCCCGCGCTCAGACCTATCTCTATCTCTTCTATCTCTATATGTCTTCGGCCGGCAACCCCTTTCGTCCCGGCCTCTGTAGTAATGTACTATTAAGTGGTCATTACACGAAGTATCGTAAAATCGCCAAAAAGATACTGCGTGTATGCACGAATTCTTATTTGGGGAATAGACTTGTCTTGACAACTATAAGGTAGGGTTTTAAAGGTGTGTGCACGACCCTTTAAATGACAAATAAAAGTACGAGAGTAGAAAAAATCCTTTATAAAGGCCTCAGGGACTCAGGAGGTGGATTTTAATAATACGTGGCCTAGGTACCTGTTTTACAGACGCACATAGAAATACCTAGGTACCTTCTATCGGTACCTAGCATCATCATCATCATGTCAGTCAGAACACGTCAACTTCTAAATCAAGGTTTCTTCTTTCTAGTAAGGATCTCTACAACGACATGTCGTGTCGTGTGCTGCTCAATCCAACCGAGACCGTTGATCTTGACTAATACGTATTCGGTCTGGGGTCCCTTTGTTTCCCATAAAGAATTAAGTCATACTGCCGTATTCGAACTTCAAGATATTCACAAGAGACGACACGTATATACAAGATCCATTCTAGATACGTTATAGTTTAGATATCAACTAGTTCTCTTTTGCAGCGCAATTCGGGCAACCAATGTCACGTTTACGTTAGATAGACTAAGATATCTATTAGATATGAATTGGATCTCTAAGTCATATCCTGTGGAAATCGTTCAACAGTATCTCCAGAATCGCGCAAATGTCAAATTTGACAGGTTAGATCTTAAACATATCGTTATCGTACCTTGGTGATGTCTAAAAGATGTCTATTTCAAAATCCGAATCGGGCCCCCATTCGGGCCACCTTGTTGGCCATAATGATCGGTATATAATGTTATGTGTTACATAATTTATAACTTAGTTATCATTTTACTTGGGTTTTTTTCACAAAACCATAAATTGAAGGATAGAGTGACTCACGGCCTAAAGCAATCAGTCTTTCCACTGAAATACTGGTCGGTTAGCAATTTTCTCAATCTGATAACGAACTACTGGACTAAGTCAAAGAAAAATAAGTAATGTAGACTGTCAGCCTGTAAATTCGTGGTGGGTATTGTTGTAATCGGGCCGCCTGATGCT
This sequence comes from Cydia splendana, assembly GCF_910591565.1. Taxonomy (NCBI): domain Eukaryota; kingdom Metazoa; phylum Arthropoda; class Insecta; order Lepidoptera; family Tortricidae; genus Cydia; species Cydia splendana. The sequence goes on from NC_085974.1 coordinate 6,753,360, forward strand.
TTCAATTTTAATCCATACTCCGCGGGGTGAATATAACAACCATACTGAACGTATGGGGCTTTTTACATTAAAAAACTTAGATATTAAGCTAGACAGATCCTTCTCATAAAATAATTGATCTTTAGGTTTTATTTTTTGCTTGATTAACCTGTTTATTTACATAAAAAGGGGTTACCCCCCTGCAAGACAAAGGCCTTCTACCAGTGCTGAGCAAGATGCCACCAATCCTTCATGTAGATCGTTCCGCCTTTTCTTTTTCGGCCCGCCCCTGGATCTTACAGTAATAAAGCTGAAATAAACTATCCCTCACGGCATGGTACCGCCGGTGCTAGTAATTTTACCCCGCTCTATTGCAATACTAATGCATTACGTCCACTAGCCTCTTGGATATTGGAGAATCGGCTATTTATTACAAGGCATAATTGTATCGATTAATAAAGGTTGAAATTTGCTATCGCAATATTGAGACTAGGGGGTAGACCAAGATGAAAATCGTTTGCGCCGTAGCGAGGTCTATAACTTTTGCATATTAGTGTGATAGGGTAGTATTAATTATAGGCGTTTCGTTCTCTAGCCACCACCGGACCAGATTCAAGATTCAAATATTTTTTTCAATTATGAAATGAAGCCCTTAAAACTTACAGCACGTACACTATATGATAGATATAGAATATATAGATAGATAAGATCCTTATATTTTTTAAATTCCGACATCGGATCCCTTAAAGAGGGAAGGGGTGCACTATCTCGGGGTTTTTATTTTTTACTGGTCTTTGGTACATGGACTAAATGAATAGCAAAACAGCCTTGAAACGTTTATAGCTGTAGACGGTCAAACCCCAGTATGAAGGTTAGATGCCATTGATTAGGATTGGTAACGTTTAAACCACCATTATTATGGTAATAGTTGCTAGCCGTAGTAGGTAAGTAGGTACTGAAACTGTCCGTGAAAAAGATGACGGTGAAGTAAGAGAGATTTTATAAAAGGTGGTTAACAACAACAACTCGACTATCGCTGATGCTGGTTTTGAGATATTTATTAGATCTACGTTCAAAGCTTTCTCGACGGAGCTCTTAATGGGATAATTACTTCGGCCATGCAAATCGGTTAAATGCGGTTTTTGTTCTAATTTCATACTAAGGTGCTACTGGTGTTCGACGCGGTCCCAGTACATGTCATCTTGAAACTTAAGACATTGTCAATAGGTGGCAGCACCTGATCTATTGGGCATTAGGATGTCGAGCACTAGTAGGTATCACCACCTTATTGTAACATGCAGATCATATATTATTATAGTCAAGGGAAAACTAAGTGCATAAAGTAAAACAAAATATTGCAGCCGAAGTTTTGAAAGTTAGATGGCGATGTAGGACGCGGCGGCGGCGCCATGCTTTTACGATAACTGAATTATTAGAAAAACACATTTGACAACCTATACCGGAACAGAACATACTTCTTGTCAAGACCCTGGATACAATTTGTGGCTTTCCATCACAGAAACATCGTCTGAAATCCCAATATAAATTTTGATAGAATGGACCACCGTATTGCACATACCTATTAGTCTAATTTACGCGTCTTAGTATTCCCTTGTCTATAAAGATGCAGAAACTGCACACATTGTTACAAACATGACAGAATAAAACAATCGCACGACTAATGGTCTAAGAGCTAGCTACGGAAATAGGTTTGCAATTTATAGAGCAACGAAATTCCTCTAGTTAGTGTGCCATACTATCATTATTAATTAATCCGGCCGCCTGGCAGCTGTACAGCGGTGGGTGTGTGGTTGGGCAACAAAGGGGTTGTAAAACAATTGAAGGCGTGCAATTTATAGAGGGGACCGAAAACAGGACATTATAGTAATAAAGTCCCGTTTTCACCCTTTGGGTAACGAAACACGATAAAATTTGACCCAGTAAATGAGATGACTTGGCACTTTTTCGCCCATCTTGGACGTCACCTGGCACTACTTATCCCCCAATTAAAACGCCTGACAATGTTATATTTGAATTAAATACATAATTGGCTATTATATCACACCAAACTCAGAGCTCTATAAATTGTACACCTTCAATTTATTTGACACCTCTTACACCCACCGCTGAACAGCTGCCAGGCGCCCGAATTATTTAATAATGATAGTATGGCACACTAACTAGAGGGATTTCGTTGCTCTATAAATTGCAAACCTATTGCCGTAGCTTGCTCTCCGTCTATAGCGCAAGTCGCGCTTATACCTGTGGCGCCTATGAAGAATCCCTCTTAAGTTTAAACATAATATTATTGTTAATGGGCTCTTAAACAGTCCTTGTTAGTTTCATTATTATGGTTATGACCTTTCCCTTTGTCATGAATATAATTATTATTTTAATGTGGTTAAACACAATCATGAATGGTTTATTCTTGGACCTTTATTCTTCGTCTAAGAACGTGTACTCATGTTTAAAATATACAACTAGATTAACTCAAACACGCATAGAACACAATGTTTCATTACGGAGTTTCATTGATATGGTAGTCTTTATGATTGAGTAGTAATTAAATATTTGAATGAAGAATAGAAATCACCAATCAACTTGGAATAGGTACCTACATATTTTTCTTGGTACAAGCTGGCGTTGTTACACATAAAGTTTTTCATATTCCTTAATTTCTTCTTAGTAGAATAGGTACCTACCTACTAATTTGACGTACCTACTAAAACTAAATATCAGTAAGTACCTCCTATACTTTGATTTGTGTTAATAAATAGCTTTTCTAAATTAGTAATTGAAAATAAACGTTATAGGTACACAAAAAAATAAAGGCCAAAGTACAAATTTACAGCTACTATTTAAGTAGGTATGACCATCCACCCTCAGCTGATATTTTATTTAGTTAGACAGAGACAGAGACTATAGGTACGTTAAATAATATTATCGTTATGAGTTATGAAATTGTTAGTCCAAAAACCCGAAAGCAAATATGTTAGGTATGAATTTCAGTCCAAAATGGATGGTCTAATATTATGAAAGGCACGTTTCCAATAACTCAAATATTCCCTGTAACTTGAAATTCCGAAGTGTCCGGGCCCCGCGGTAAATTCTTAAACAACCAACTTCGTCTGTAGGATATTAGATTTGCGGTGTACCCCTACAAGTCATCAAAAAGTTGAGCCAAAAATTAATTTAGCCTTTCTTGGAACACGGCCAATTTGGGACTAAGATTAATTGCAAAGTCAGATTAGTCAAATTGAGTACTTAGTGGTCAGGCTTGAGATCGGTTACCTGAAAGTTTCATTAGATTGGCTTTCGTAGATTTCAATTTAATTACAAGTTATTTAGGGTTCCGTACCCAAAGGGTAAAAACGGGATCCTATTACTAAGACTCCACTGTCCGTCTGTCTGTCCGTTTGTCTGTCACCAGGCTGTATCTCATGAACGGTGATAGTTGAAATTTTCACAGATTATGTATTTTTGTTGCCGCTATAACAACAGAGTAAAATAAATATTTAAGTCCCACACAACAAACGTGATTTTTTTGCATAATTGTACCTACGGAACCGTCCCGTGCGCGAGTCCAACACACACTTGGCCGGTTTTTTTTTTCAATAAGCCTGTTTCTTACTTCTGCTTCTTCTAATTCGTAACTGGAGTAAAACCAACCCTAAATGCTGCCATCTTTCTAAATGTGTTAACTAGTGAAGATATTTCCATTCTTAGATTATTTGTACTTTGACCGCTACAAGTACAGGGGACCATCGAGTGCGCCGACTTCTGGCCGAAGGGTGTCGTGTTTCGGAGGTTCCGGGCAAACTGCCGAATCTGACACAAGAGCAGCCGATGCAACGGAGCCACGCCGTTTCGTCGCCTAAATAGTGTTAAGTTTTAAGTTTATAAAATACATATGTATGTTAGTCTGTAAGGTATTTGTAATATGGGGCCTTGTTGCCTAACTTAAATTTCCAAATAAAAAATAATAACAAATAAAAATTGTAACATTTGATTATAAAGGTTTTAAAAATAACCTTCAACGAACCAGATTTAAAAAATACACGTCAAGCCTCATCGCCTCTTTAAAGTCCTAAAAGTTATAGGTAGGGTGGTCGTTTGCCGTATAATATTTATGTTGCCTATAAAAGGTTAAGGTTACTTTAACAAAAACAAAATGTTTTTGAGGGCGGCTAAGGATCCAAAATTATGGGCAGCCGGCAGTAGGGCTTCCAAATACCGGACTTCTTTCAATACCGGTATTAATACCGAAACTGTCTTTATCAATACCGGGATCCCGGGATCCCGGTATTGACTATAAATGGCTTTAAAAAATTGAGTTTTTTTTTAAAGGCTCACTTTTACACCAGATATGTATGTCCTTAGCTTAGGATATTAAACAATAATCGCCATCTGCAATAATTATGTGAACCCTCCAGGTTGGCAATCATTTTATCCGCCTTGTTGACTTCACAAGTCACATTTTTAGTTCAACCTAATAATCAGCCAATAAATTTTCTTTGGCACCAATAATTCGTATGCCATTACAATTAATTTCTTTCTACTTTTTGATAAAATTTTAAGAACTAATTATATTAAGGGGCTACCCGACATTTTTGACAAGTTTTGAATCGAATCTCCTATTTTTTCAAAAAAAAAAAACACTTTTTTCGTATCTAGTTTGCAGTGAAGAATCTTACAATTACATGTACGAAATCTAAATATTTGGGTTCGTATTTGACGTCTCGAGAAACGTGTCCAGGGTTTTCATTTTAAACTAATTAACACAAAAGTTATGGCCAGAAAACCAGTTTTTAGCCTAAAATTGTTCAACTTTGATGCCAAATATCTCGAAGGCGATGAACTTTGAAGTAAATATAGGATACTAAACTGCAAAACGTAATTCAAGACCAAAAAGTAAGACAATGTTGCCACTGCAATAATTTGTTTGTATAATAGTAAATTCCTCTTGATAAATAATCACGCTAAGATAATTTATTTATTAGTAATTTTACTCCTGCGATTTAAAAAAGTACTTTTATATACTTATTTTTGCATAAATACAAGACGCGCTAGTAAAAAGTGGCAACATTTTCTTACTTTTTTTGGTCTTGAATTACGTTTTGCAGTATATATTGCTTCAAGCTGTTGTTGTTAATATAATAAGCTACAAAAAACATTAGAAAACTAAGGGATTCAGATCGAAGGTCATTCGCGTGGGGTAGCCCCTTAATATATCCTGAACATCAGAATTCATCACCAAATATTTATCTAACGCATATGCACAGATCTTGTTTCAATTAAATGATCTTCTTTAATTAAATTGGCAAGTTATCTTCTTGATACAGCCGAATTTGACCATTTTAATAGATTTTAAACGTTATAATAGGCACATTTTCCTTGTTTTTGAAAATACCGGGATCCCGGTATTTCATTAAAAAATACCGGTATTGAAAAATCTGTTTAAACAGACGGGATCCCGGTATTTCGGGATCCCGGGATCCCGGTATTGGAAGCCCTAGCCGGCAGTCGATTACAGAGAAACACCGTCCAGCCAAGCCGTGCCAAGGCCAGACAGCGTATGATTTAATGGCTCATGTAATATTTGCCTATAATAGTGTTGTTTAACAACAGAACGCCAAAAGTGAAGTGTATTTGGTGCCAAAATACGCCATTTCGTATCTATTCAACTTAGTTGCTGTTCCCGTAGGTTATGTTGAACGTATAGGCAATCTGTAGCTTCTACCACACCTGTACGAAGGGGAATTATAGGTGGTCAAGCAAATCTTGTCAGTAGAAAAAGGCGGCGAATTTAAAAAAATGTAGGCGCGAAGGGTTATCGTCCCATAGAAAATTTTAATTTCATGCCTTTTTCTACTGACAAGATTTGCTTGACCAAGGATAGTTAACTTTAGTTTTAATATTGTATTATTATGATTATTCTTGTTTATCCATCAAATAAAGTACAGTGGGCCCGATTCGGATTTTGAAATAGACATCACCAAGATACGATAACGATATGTTTAAGATCTAACCTGTCACATTTGCGCGATTCTGCAGATACTCTTGAACGATTTCCACAGGATATGACTTAGAAGATCCAATTCACATCTAATAGATATCTTACTCTATCTGACGTAAAAGTGACATTGGTTGCCCGAATTGCGCTGCAAAAGAGAACTAGTTGATATCTAAACTATAACGTATCTAGAATGGATCTAGTACGTGTCGTCTCTTGTGAATATCTTGAAGTTCGAATACGGCAGAATATATTTACAATCTTAACTCGATGGGCTCAGCTGAAAAATATGCTGTTCCATAGAAAACATTGACATGTCATTCACCAAAATGTATGAGACGGCAGATTATTTTTTGCGCTTTCAGGGTTGGTCCCATAGTAAAAATTGTTCAGTATGACCTACCCCACCCCTCACCACCCGTAGTAGTATCCACCCCTTAGCGTATGGTCAAACATAATGATTTCACTCTGTACTTAACTAGACTCAATTACTGGCCAGACTGTAATAAAAATAAAATTAAAGGCCACTTATACACTGGTACCCTTAAATTCCTCAAAGCTAGCTAGTATGCGCTTAGGAATACGTGGCCAGTGCAACCGGGTGTGATTTATTAATGCGTGATGATTGAAGATGCAGGCTACATCAATCAGGGGGATTAGAGAAGTTTTGAGTGCGTTTATAGCCCGCACGGGAATACAAAAGAATAAGCAAAGGAAAATTACAAAACAAAATTTTTATTACAGGCAATTCCACGGAACATTTGAAGTTTTGTGTTTCATCAAATTGTGAAAATCGCACAATTTTTTAAAAAGCTCATTTTATTATACGATTCTTAGCATTGCCTTAACTGTAATGCCTTAATAATAAAAGGCAATAAGGAATTTGGACTGCAATGGGTATGAACCAATTAATACTGCACAAACAAATAACTCAATTTGACTATACGGATTGAACGTGAGCCAATTTGAAACCTTAAACAAAGAATTCAATACGTATAAAATTCTAAAAATGTTTATCCATTCAAACCCAGGGGAATCGCAAAAAGACAGCGTACCTACGTATTTTTATTCATTTTGCTGCGTTCAGTCAACTAGGGTAAAAGTGGGATAGATGCCCCGGGAGTATAGTTGCCTTGATTGCAATTACTCTAGTTTCGCGAATGAAATAAATGTTATTTTATTTATCTATCGACAGACTCTGCAACTACAACTAAGTTGACCGTGTTGCATATCTCTGTGCAATTGCATGGGACGGCTAGGTGCGATCAAAGTTTTTGCGGGATAAATATCCTCTTTCTCGCCGCGGCATCTATCCTAAATGTAATTTACATGGATTAGGCAACTATCCCATATAGGGGATAGTTGTCCCAAAATTTAGAGGTCCGCAATAATCGCCAATACTCTGGAAATATCAAAGATAATGTTTATTCCTTTCATAAAATTAAAGATAATAAACCTAAGTACCTACCCGTTTTACAAATAAGGCATCTTGCTTTTTGTACTAAGAGATAACAAGTAATTTAAAAAAGTGGGGCATCTATCCCACTTTTACCCTATAAATCGACCTCTATTGGGAGTATAAGTTTCGACAGCGCTCCGAAATTCTAAAGTGTCACGTATCCGCAAATCGTGAAGAGACACTCAAAAGGTCTTAACTACAATGGTTCTAGAAGGAAAATGGACTCTATGGGCCATCATGTATGCTTCAAATTAAATATTAGAAATATAGGTGGAAATGCTGCGAGCATCATGGGCACCTTTGCACCGGGAACGGCAGGGAGCGGTTTGTTTTTTTAAATTTATAGTTTTAATTTTTATTTGTAAGTTATAGTTGTAAGTTTATATAATAATTATACATATTAATAAATTGGATACATTATTGTGATTTATAAACGTACGTATATTTTTATGGATTACTTGATTAGCATTGGTAACTCGTTAGAAATATTATTCACAATCGAAACAGCAAGCAGATTTTGCTTTCTGACGGATTAAAAATGTATGCATGTATTCGGGAATTTGTTGAAACTTTTCTAACCAACTTTTTAAACATCAATCATCCAGTATGTACTTATTTGTAAGATACTGTATAATCTAAAATACTAAAATATGTTTCAATAATTATTTATTAATATTACGAGTACATTGCAATAAAAAACTATAAATACAGAAAGCGTACGATTGCCGTCGTCGTTTTTACAGAAAGATAAATATGTGGAAGAAATACATATAAGCGAAACCTGAAAATGTTTTTAAACATTTTTTCAACATTTTGTAAACCGGATAATTGACAAGATGCATGTAGGTACATGAACATGAAATAAATGGCAGGACAATGTAAAACTAGTTAAAGGGAGAGAAAAATCCGCCGAAGCCTAAGTACGGTAACCTAACCTAACTTGGGGTTAAAGGTGAGTATAAAATTTGGAAAAAGACGGTGTCGCCATTACCCCGGTTGACCTTACCTAACCTACCCAACACGTCTGCCGCGATTTGAACAGTAGGGCATAAATGAGGTAAGTATGAACATGAGAAAGTGGTAGGTAAAACATGTACAACTGTTGTTTCAGTGTTAAACTTAAATTCATACCCTCAAGAGGAATAATAAATTGTCACGTTTTTAAAAATGCCCATACAAATTAAATTACGCAATTTCGAAGCTCTCGATATACGGTCGGTGCCCCAACTTAATGTACCCACATCGCCATGCTAATTGTATAGAAAACTGGATACTTATGTTAGGGCACCGATTGTAAATTAACATAAAGTGTGCACAGTCATGTGTAGCGGCGGCCGGCATGCCGCAGTGTGAAAGGGCGCGCTCTCGATATTATTGCCCGGCCGCACGACATGCTATCGTATAGTTCGACTGCAGTGTTTCCAATATTATACTCATGGACAAATATAGAAAAACGGAAAAAAGGTTTAATTACTGTCTATAAATAATTAATAATAATTACTATTTTTTAGTAGTAGTAGTAAACTCTTTATTGTACAAAAAGACATATCAAAAATAACATACAATTAGTAAGAAGTACAAAGGCGAACTTATCCCTTTGAGGGATCTCTTCCAGTTAACCTTTGAGTAGATGAGAGGAGAAAGTGAAAAGAGGGTGACAAATGCAGCAAAATGTACAACAAGGTACCAGAAAGATAAAGGATATAAATACATACAAAATTTATAGGATAAACATACATATATTACACAAAAAGGAATGGGGAAAATACACTAAAAATTGGAAAGAATTAGAACGATATAAAGCAACTATACAATAGAAATATAGACAAATTAATCAGTCAGATCAGATAACCATAGTTTCTTTAACCTCTCCTTGAACGACGCAACCGATTGTGCCTGCCTGACCGAAACAGGCAGCTCATTCCACAGCTTCACTGGACGCACTGCGAAGGACTTGTTGTATCCTCGAGATTTGTGAGGAGGGATGGCAAGTGATAAATTCGCGCTCGAACGCAGACGGTGGCCACTGCCTTCAGCCAGAAATTGAAATTTTTGAGAGAGGTATAAAGGAGAAGAAGGTGTAAAAAGAACATTAAAGAGAAGAGAAAGAGTGTGAAGATCTCTACGGCGGCGGATTGGAAGCCAATTGAGTTTTTGACGGTAGTAAGACACATGATCGTACTTCCGTAGGCCGAAAATGAATCTTATACAGACATTCTGTAAGCGCTCTAACTTGTTCAGGAGTTCTTCTGTCATGTCCAGATTCACAGCGTCGCCGTAGTCGAGTAAAGGCAGTAACAGTGACCGAGCCAGCATGGCTTTGGTATCAAGTGGAAGAAAGTTCTGAAGGCGCCTTAAAGAATGGAGAGATCCAAACAGCTTTTTGCTCAATTCAGTGACATGAGGCGCCCAGGAAAGTGTCTGATCCATGGTGACCCCTAGATTTTTAACAGTGGGTGAGAAAGGAATTGGTATACCATCAAAGAAAATTCTAGGTGCCACCTGCTCAGACAGTATGGAGATGTAACGTGGACTTCCCAAAACGATCGCTTGCGACTTCATGGCGTTGACTTTTAAACCGAAAGATGAAGCCCACAAACAGACGGAATCTAAATCGGCGTTAATTTGGTTTACGAGGGAATCGAAATCATCAAGGTTGGCAGCTGAATAAATTTGCAGATCGTCTGCGTAAAGGTGGTAAGAAGATTTTAATGACTTTGTAATGTTATTTATAAAAATGGAGAAAAGCAATGGAGAGAGAATACCCCCCTGGGGGACGCCAGAAGAAAGTTCACACCAATCAGAAAGATTATCATCAACTCGAACCCTCTGACGCCTCCCAAAGAGGTAGCTGCGAAACCAGGACAATGAAGTGGGTGCAACATTAAAAAGATTTAAAAAGGCTAGAAGAATGTCGAAATCAACTGTATTGAACGCGCTGCTAAAGTCTAAGAGAACCAAAACGGTGATCTTTTTATTTTCTATATTAAAGCGAATGTCGTCGGTGACTTTAACAAGAGCAGTGGTGGTGCTATGCCCGGGGCGGAACCCAGATTGGAAAGGGTTAAAAAGGTTGTGTCTATTGAGATGAGAAGAGAGACGTCTATTAGCAAAGTGTTCAATTATCTTGGAAAGGACTGGTAAGATGGAAATAGGTCGATATTGGGAAAACGAGGAATTTTTTATTAACTAATATCATTTGCTTGCTTTGGAAAGAATGAGTTTAAAATGTGTTTCAACGTCAACTTTTTTTGCGTTCTTCTAAACTTCTCCATGAGTATAGGTATACTATTTCTAAGTATAAATCTATATTAGAAATAACACATTTTAAACCCATTATTTCCAAAGCAAGCAAATGATGTCGATAATTAAAAAATAGTATCATTTTTAAAAGATATTAACAATGTTCATAGATAGGACTAGCTTTTCTGGTTCAGCTTATATTAAGATAATTATATTTATTAACTATAGGTACCAGTGGCGGCGCGTCAAACATAGGCAAGCCGGGCCTAATTTGGTTTACATATTTCCTTTACAACTCTGCTCAAACGTCCAAAAACAGGCAAGCCGGTGGGAATCGGCTTTTATGGACGCGCTGCCAACACAACTGCCCCTCTCAGGAACCTAAAAAGTGTAACAAGTTTCAAAACCAAACTCAAAATACTTATACTTCAACACCAGCAGTCACAGGAGGCATTACGGCATGATACGAGTTGCTTTTAATATAATTTAATTTTTTTATTTTTTTTTGTTGTTTAGCCGAAAATGTTACATGTTTTACAAACAAATAGTCAACTCAATAATAATGTATACCTGCTTTTTCTGTCCTTTCCTCACGATCACACAATGCGTCTGTACTTGATCTGTACTCTGTATGTATATAGTGCTTGTTGTAATTTATTTCTTCGCTTCGTCCCACATTACAATTGCGCGTGTGGTTATCTTTTTTGTCTTTATGTAGCTATCTTATGTTATTTAATTTAATTCCCTTAGTGTACAGTATAAACTTTCAATTGTGTAAACTTGGCATGATCTCCATGGTCAACTGAGGAACTTTCACATTGACAAAATAAACTTCACCTCTTTAGTTATGTTGTATCAAAGTTGTATTTGAATTTATCACTTTTGCTGTATATATGTTGTCACCGGATATATGTAGTTATAAAAGTTATTTTCATATGAATGAAAGGTAAAAAAATATATATATATATTTATCGCGTTGTACGGCATGGCCATTTTTGTTATTGTCTTGTCAATGTCAAATGTCATTTTCAGCTACTGCCATAGACAGTAGTCAAGATGGCGCCGGTCGCTGCTGCAAAGGCTGCGTTCAGCTTATGATAGGGCCGTGTCGTACGGCTGCGTTCGTGGCCCACAAATGGTCTCGCCGGAAGATCAGCGCTGGCCCTCGGGTCAGTATTATGCTGAGGCGAGCCCATTTCGTGGTAAACTTTAACGCTTTCCAACTTTATTAATATTTGTAGTTTTTAGTTATACTCTTGTATGTAATCTTAGTTTTAAGTTTATCACGAATAAAATGCTTGATTCTGATTCTGATTCTGATTCTGAACAACGTAAGATTACAGTATACATACATGTATCTAAATTTATATTATTATAGTCTCCGTTTTATAGTGGATTATAAAGGTATTTTTCTAAACGCTGAAATTATCTCAAATAAAATAATTTCCTGATATAAGTCTCATGGAGGCAACATTTTTGTGGTATTTTTTAGATAGATTTCAATAGAAAAGAAATAAGTAATTGATAAGAGGATCTTCTATGATCGTTTAATAGCAAATGAAGCTAAAAAAATAATATAACATTTATTTTTAGCACATGAATGATATCATTTGCCCACCCTCATTAATTCAAATAATAAAAAGTTTTGAATTAAAATTACGTTTCGATTTGTCTACATATTTCACTAACTTCTAGCCGCTCAGAGACGAGTATCACGTCAGTCGTCTAACGCCCACAATATAAGCCTTATTGAGCAAACTGTAACTAAATATATTTGTGTAAGATTCAATCAATCCCCTGGCCTTTATTCCTATTGAGGGTCAGCCCTCCTGGTACTCTTTCGCCACTCTTGGCGATGTTTCCAGCGTCAAGCCCGTCGTCAGAAAATATTTTTTCTCGAAAATGGACGGCAAAGTCGACTTTGCCGTTTAAAAAATAGGTTGCGAAGCGCGTAGTTTATGGTCAGTCAAAAATTAAAACGTTAAAAACATTGCAGTCTCGATTTTGGGACTGCAATGTTGCATACAAATTCCATTATTTGTCGAGTTCCAAACTTTTTAAAAGTTGAAATGGCCATATCAAATGAAGGCACAGGCCCATTAAACAGCCAAACAGATGATTAGTACCGCGACTATTTAGCTGTCTCAAATAGGTTGGCGTATTTTCGGCAGAAAAATACACTTCTATTTTTTTATTAAAAAAATAAAAAGGCGGCAAAGCTAATTTTTTCAATTGTTTCTACTTTTTTTTGTGAAAATATATACTTAAGAAAGTTGCTTTTGTAAAATATTTCTATGATATTTATATTTCTTGCACCATTTTTGAGAAAAGCACTATATATGACTCGGCTGGAAGGCTACTTGCTGGCTTCGGATTCAATTAAACGGACTCCCAAGATCGTCCGTTTAAAACGAATCCTCAGCCTGCAAGTAGCTACTTCCGAGCCTCGACAATAATGTACTATTGACTGTTCGCATCCAGGTGGGTGGTTGACGGCCGCTGCCGCTTTTATGGTCAGAAGGCCTACCGCGAAAATCGAAATTCGCAAAATGGATCTTTCTCTTTTACTCCAAGAAGGCGTAATTAGAGTGACAGAGAAGGATGCCCGCAATTTGAGAACTTCGATTTTTGCGGTTATAGCCCAGCACCTCTCGAATCATGTGGTCCTCCCTTCGGGGCATTACGTTTGGCCACGAAGTGTAGGTCTACTGCCGGATTCGAACTTTAAGATACGTCAATTAATAGCTCTAGAAACGATATGGATTAGATATGTCAGTGTCAAAAGTGACGTATTTGTTTGAAGAAACGTCACATTTGACACTGACATATCTAATCCATATCGTTTCTAGATCTATTAATTGACTTATCTTAAAGTTAGAATAGAGTATAATTTTGTGTAGGATTGTACCATAAGATTTATTTTATTTAGGTATAAGTCAAATCGCCCTACCTCTATAAGATGAGGTACGTAAGAAACAGAAGCAAATGCAATGACGCTAAAGCTCAACTCCGGTCACGCGAGCCCCGCTGCTTGCAAACATTTACTTATTTACTACTAGAATTGACAAATTTGTAATATTTGGGCCACTTTTTGTTTAGCTGTCAAATTTTTCGTCAGATTTCGATAACATTTGGTGGATAGATATTATTATGTATTCGGAGGTTTTTTCTAAATCACCAATGGCAGCGCTCGCTTCACATACACTATATCGAGGCCAATCAGATGTACGTACCTAAATTTTAAACTATTTTAACATGTTCAATATTATTTGAGTCGTCGAGATCCTGCACGGCGAACCGGTTTTGCATTGTAAACAACCGCGGTGATCATGAGTGATTTTTTGAAAGCATTTTTTATGGAATGCGTTGTCTATATATATTCCGTCGCTGTTCGCCACGCCTCATTCAAATCACGTTCCCCTCAAAACGTTAAACAAACAGCCACTTCTGCGAGACTTGCGGTACACAAAAGCGATTCCTTGGTCGCTATAACAACCACCAACCCCCATATTTACGGGCCGAAGTCAGCACGAGAACAGTAACGCACCACCTTCGAACACGAGCACCCACCAATACTGAAACTGTTTCAAACAAATGCACATCGAATTCGAACGTTTCGATATTAGAAAATGAAAAAGTGTTTGTGCTAGATTTCTATTTTAATTGTGGCCAGTATTTCAAACATGATTTGCGTAGCTTTACTCTTGTTGACAATAAACTTAGTGCTCTCAGCTAGGGAACCACAACAGATCACTCTAGTTAATCAAGGAACAATATCAGGAGTGTATATGACGCGTTTTCGTACAAAGAGAATTGCTGCGTATCTAGGAATCCCTTACGCCCAACCGCCGGTTGAATCAAGAAGATTCCAGGCACCAGATTACACAATTTTGCCGGCTTGGGAGGATGTGAGAAATGCAACAACGTTTGCCCCTGATTGTATGCAGAGTGATCCTAAGGAGAAAGAGGGAGATGTGCAGAGAGTGCAGTTGAGTAAGCATGATAAACTGTTTGCTACGCTGCTTGAGGATCAATTGGAAGAGCCTAGGAAGAAGGAATTCAGTGAAGATTGTCTATACCTGAACGTTTACGTTCCTGATGGTGAGTTGAAACTACTTTGTTATAAAATCATGTTTTAAGTATATCAGGAAGATATGGGGAAAATTTGTGTGATAATGTTAAATATGAGCTGGAATAGAAGGCCTTTTTATAGACCTCTGAGCAGCAAGAGGTAATAGAAACTAAATACTTTACGGATAATATTCATTGTAATTCAGTGTATTCACAATAAACATGTAACTTTTTATTATAGAACACCCTATCTTCTTATTATGGAATATAGCTATGAATCGTCAAATCAATATGCGATTTATGTAAAATGAAAGACCGAAGCAAAATAAGTTACACAAATAAATATTGGTTTACTGCCTTTTTACTGTCGACATATTATTTATCTCACGTAATGCTCCAGATGCCAACAATTTAAATTTGCTTGCTCAAATAAAAAAATGAAATTAAATTTTACAGTATTGAAATTTAAAATCAGATCAACTAAAATAATAAACTAAGGAAATAAAATCGATTCATGCAATTAAACTTAACGACAAAGGAAGGCCCTTAAAACTATAATAGCATAGTTGACTTTAATACTGAAACAGCAGTCATACCTTAAGCTATAATTACCTATGTCGCTAGTGTGCAATTAAGTAAAATTGACGCAATAATTTTTCCGACTTATAAATAATGGAGGGTAATGTTTTTCAAGCGTATATATTATTATGTAAGTATTTCGAATTACATTTTACTGATTGAGAATGTAATTTTATATTTAAGTACTATTAGTTTATCAGAACATGTAATTGATAGGTATGTGAAGTACTCAACCCGCTCTGTGCCAACGTAAAGCCTTTACACCCAATCGTTCTCGTACAGGAAAGTAGTAGTATTTATATCTTTTTGTATCTTTGTGTTACGCAGAATTATTAGGGCTACGAAGTGGCAATAAGGCTTGAATTGTGAAATTTTTAAATTTCTTCCGCTAAAAGTTTACCCAAGGCTATATGTATTTATCTAATCATTGGTTTTTTATTAATACCTACTAATACTTAGACTAAACATCAAGTTCGACGGCGAAAGTCTGACTTATAATCAAGTCCGTTAATAAATTAAAGAATTTAAATACCTAACTCATTCTTCATGCAGGTACTTAGGGCTTAGCCTGAGCAGGTAATAAATTAGGTTCTTAAATATATCTTATAATAATCTCAGAAATCCCAAGCGCAAAATTACCTAAACAAAAATACCTGACCCTTAAGACTAAGGGATTAGCTGCATAAATAAGTTGGCGTGACGATATATTTAAATACACGACAATATCACTCATAAATAATAAAATACAATAAAAATGGGCATACGTAGTCCTTCATTAACCCAGTTTTCAAAATTCACAAGGTTCCCCCTCGATCAGATAAGACGGTCGTTTTCTAGGCCCGATTCGGGGAGGGCCATTTTAGTCGCATTTTGCTAGCTTGTGGCGACTTGCGTTGCGTAGTGAGCTTTAATATGTCTTAGTAGAATGTATATGTTTTGGTTATTTGTAGCAGAACAGCTTAATAAAGCCTGCCTCGCAAAGTTTGCATATATTATGTTACGCTAATTGGTTTGCTTGTTATTTATATGTAATATAATTAATAAGTACAACTCATTAATTGTTGCTACAACTCATAAATTAAGACGAAACAGGAGCTGAGTTTTAAATATTTTAGGTAAATATACCCGTCTCGCTAACGGAAGCGGCACCTAAAAGTAGTGCGATAAGGACAAGGCGAAAAATCCTGCGTAAAAATCTCAAAAATCGAGGTTTCGTACTCCTCTGTTTCCTCCTCCAAAACTTAACCAATCGTAACCAAATTTGGAAATCTAAATAATTATGAAATTATCTGTGTCGGACCGTTTTGCTTTTTTGGCTAATTGATATCAGTTTTGAATGCTACGCCTCTCATTGCGGCATAGTCAATTAGGCCATTTTTGAAGGGCTCTAGCGCCTTAAAAAACAAAAATATCAAAAAAAGCAAAACGGTCCGACACAGATATTGACAATATTAATCTGTGTTGAAAAAAATCATTGCTCTAGCTTCAAAAACCACGGAGGAAAACGAGGAGTACGTTTGTATGGAGAAATGACCACTCCCGTTGGCTCTTAATTCTACACAATATATTTAATTATGTAGACCAGGTAGGTATAGGTCTATTACTTTACTCGTGCACACTCGGGCACTTTTTGTGCACAAACATGATTTTAGCAACAGTTTATATAGGTACTTAAATATTTTATCCATAATTATTAATTTCATTACTAGTTAAAATATATGTTAGTTCTTAATATTTCAATGAAAGCAACCATCGTAAAACTTTCAGGTTATACTTACGTAAAATCTTAACAAAATCTGTAATATTTGCATCATTTGCCATTTCTATTGCACTCCACTTTACACTTTATTTACATATTTTTACACTTTACATACTACCACATATGTTTTCAAACAAACATTCGATGATTCATTTTTTCGTCATTTTATTAGTTATTTTATGTGGTAAATTGTAGTTGTGTTGTAGTGTAATTGTACTGGTTAAGTTTTATGAACTGAAAAATTTTCAACTTTGTAGAAAATATATTATAAACCATGGCAACACAAAGAAAGCTTTGTTTATTCAAATATTGTTAGCCATAAATCGTGTCGTTCGAGTTCGAACGCGCTGCCCCCGGCCAGAGTAGGCAATATTTTACACTGATATGCTTATATTTTACCGCAGTGTCAAAGTGCTTGGAATATTGCTTTTAAATCTAGAACACTACTTTACCCTTTTAGTGTAATAACTAGAAAAAAGGAGAACTTATCCAAAAGAGTAATGAATAACATTGACTAGCTATCTGTCACGTTAAATTTATTAACAGACGAATGTACTCTTTTTTATTTGATATCTTTAGAACGTAAAAAATTTAGACTTTTGAAGTCAGTAAGTATCTACACGTGCTTTTTAACTAACTTAACTTTGTTTTCTTTTTTCCTCGAGGAACTTATTGAATGTAGACGTAACTTAAAAATTTGACGTTTCGTTTTTGTCATGTTTTTGCATCATTCAATAATAAAATAATAACCAAATTACCTTTTATATTTTTCTTCTGGTAAAATCAGCTATAATTAAGCGATATTAATAATGAATAATGACCGTTATTTTCGTCTATAATTTTTTGATACATAATTTTGTATTTTTATAAATAATTGCGATTACCCAATAAAATGCGAAACACTTAAATAAAATGGAAATAAGAATATAAAATAATTTTTAATTTTTTTGTTTTGATTTACACTTCCAAGTTATCACTACACCTTATAAAACAAAGTCCCCCGCCGCGTCTGTCCGTTTGTATGTTTGCGATAAACTCAAAAACTACTGAACGGATTTTCATGCGGTTTTCACCTACCAATAGAGTGATTCTTGAGGAAGGTTTAGGTGCATTTGTTAACCTGTGCAAAGCCAGGGCGGGTCGCTAGTAAGTACTAAATAAACTTTCATATCTGCTATCACCAAGACAATTTCATTGGGCTTAAACTCAATGAAGATGCGTTTAACTTCGGACTCCATCACGAGACCAGCTTAATGATAGCACAACACATTGCCATGTGTATGCTCATGCGTAAAGTCGGTGTATCAAATTTATTTAACTTGTAAGATTGGTGAAAATAGCTCGTGAAAAGTCACAAATCGTTAATTGGGGGGTAATAAACGATTTGTGACTTTTCACGAATTGTTATACACAAAACTTTACGGGCCTGATTTAGTTAAATTATATTTTATCCCTTTACAAATACATAGGTCAAAATGACAGATAAAAGGGGTTAACATTTACCACGTATTTTGTGTTCGTATGACGTTGATTGGTTCGTAATTCATGGGCGTCGATTAGCGGGCATTCGGGAGCCCGAGCATTTGTGACTGATTACCGGGACAAAGGCAATTGGAGTGTGCAGACAAAAACATGTTAAAACGTGGGATTAAGCGTAACGATTGGTAAATTTTTACAGGCTTTTGTTTTACTTGTAATGTTCTAACGTTACTTGAATTGCTTCTCTGAACTTGCTAAGTACTATGATAGGTATTTGGCAATAACAGGGACTAGTTCTCAAAACAGGATATAAGGTCTACCGGGCTAAATGCAACTTTGGGGTTATTACGTCTACTTCATATTTTTCGAATATGGTTTGTCGGGACGCCCTTTATGTTAGATTTTATTTCCAAGTACCTAGTTCAAACTTTTATGACTAGATTACGGGAGCTCTTATAATTTTATTCGCGTTGTTTAAAAAGAACTAACACAACTTCAACTCCTGGGTCGAGGCACTCGGAGACAATGGGCTGAGAATAAGCAGAAAGAAGACAGAGCACATGTCATGTATATTTGGCAGTATCACAACACCCGATAACGTAAAGTTCACTGTTGGGACAACTCAAGTACCTACTGTAACTCAATAAAATTTAAGTACCTCGGTTCTGTAATTAGTAACGATGCAAAAATTGATGTGGATGTGACAAATAGAACCAACTCTGGCTGGCTCAAATGGCGACAACTTACAGGGGTTCTGTGTGATACAAAAATTCCAATAAAAACGAAAGGTCATGTGTATAAAACCGCTGTACGTCCCGCAATGCTGTATGGGTCCGAATGTTGGGCTACAACTAAACAGCACCTCAACAAACTACACACTACTGAAATGCGGATGCTTCGCTGGTCTGCGGGTGTCACCAGGTTAGACAAAATCCGGAATGAGTTTGTCAGGGGAAGCTTTAAGGTTCTGCCTATCGCAGACAAAGTTAAAGAAAACCGCCTCCGCTGGTACGGGCATATCCAAAGACGTCCAGAGGACCATACAGTAAGGCTAGCCCAAGATTTGCCAACGACGAAACGGGGACGTGGAAGGCCACCCGCCACTTGGCTTACGACGGTCCAGAAAGACCTAAACAATTAGGATTGGACGCCAGCACAGCTCAAGACCGAGCACAGTGGAAGAGAAGGATATGGAGGGCCGACCCCAAGTAGATGGGAAAACGTCGCGACAAAAGAAGAGTTTAAAAAAAGAACTAGATAGACGCAATAATCCCATAGTTGCATTTATCCCGGTTGACCTTATCTCCGGATTTGTACGTATCGTTCGCAATAACATAATATGTTTATATTATACGCTTATATTATAAGCGTCATGGAAGGTCAGGTCAAATTCTACATATCTAAACTTTAATCGTGTAGTAATAAAAGTTTACCCATATCTCTGTGTTGACACGTTGACAGTTGATGAGACGTCAATTGTCATTGTTATTAAGGATGACTCACGCTAGACCGGCCAATGCCGAGGCGTCCTACATGACATTTTCTATGACGGCTGATCGGTGATCACGTGGTGCTTTCGGTTACATATCAGAATACCGAAAACTGATTTACCTAATGTTGAATCACCTATGCTTGATTCACCTATTTTTAAATTACCTATCAATCATTTTACCTAAACATTGACTGACCTAAGTTTATAATACCTAAGCTTAAATAACCTAATGGACGAAATACCTAATGCACGATATACCTAATGCACGTTTTACCTACTGCACGTTTCACCTAAAGCTATTGTACCTAATGCACGAATCACCTATAGCTGATATACCTAATGGACGATACACCTAAAGCTGATATACCTAATTAACGATGTACCTAAATTTGATATATCTAATGGACGAAATACCTAAAACTGTTAAACCTATCGCACGAAATACCTAAAGTTGATATACTTCCTGCACGCATTACCTAATGTCGATATGCCTAATGCACGGAATACCTAAAGTCTATATACCTAGTACAAAATTCATATCATTTTGCCGAATGATCAAGTGGCAACTCCACCCAATAAATCGTATGATTTCCCAACCTTACAGTAGAAACTGTTTGTTTGGATAACAACTTAAAAATACACTTTTTGAAACGCTACTTTTTAGGTAGTAGAATGATTTCTGAAGTCTAATACAAAATTAGTTATCTTATCTTATCAAAAACTTAATTTTTGTAAGTTAACATCATGACGATGAAATAAAAGTCGGTTTTGGCACTGTTTGGTCGCAGTTAACCTAACTAGCTATAATGACTAGACCTTATATTATAATAAAAAATAGTAAGTCAATTGAATGATTTGGCTAAAAAATTTATACCAAATGTTGTAAGTACTTATGTCCTAATAATATTCTACTAAACAATAATTATATTTTTGATTTTAGGTACATATTTTGTTCACTAAGTGCATCGAGTTCAGGTATTTCATGCATTAGGTGTATCGAATTTAGGTATTTCGTTCATTAGGTATGTTAACTTTAGGTAATTTGATCATTAGGTATACCGACTTTAGGTAATTCGTGCAGTAGATATGTTAACTTTAGGCAACTCGATCATTAGGAATACCGAGTTTAGGTATTTCGTGCATTAGGTATATCAACATTAGGTGTTTCATGTATTAGGTATATTAGCTTTAGGTATTTCGAGTATTAGGTGTTTCAACTTTAGGTAAATCGAGCATAGGTATTCTGAGCTTAGGTAAACCAATTGTAGGTGAAACGTGCAATAGGTAATTCGTTCATTAGGTGTTATGAGCTTAGGTTAATATGTCATTAGGTATTTAAAAAAATAGGTGAAACGAGCATAGGTGATTCAACATTAGGTAAATCGATTTTCGGTATTCTGATATGTAACCATTGAAACTTGCGTTGGAACGTCGCTTTCGCGATAGACCCGTTACTTGTTAAGTATTTCTTTTAGCTAAAAATTTCTTCAATTTGTTCACGTTATTTATTCAACCGTAAAACAGATTTTCAAATGCCTTTTCAAAACAATTCTCATTTTATAAATATTAGGTTTTGTAAATTTATTCCCCGTGGAACTTATCACAACCCTTCCAGTTCGGTTTGTCCCACAATCAGTGATAAATGTGCGCAATCTGGCGCCCCATCCACCGGGCACTAATTGACGGCCATGAGTTACCGCGGTCTTCATTTATATTGTGCGGGTTGCATT
This sequence comes from Cydia splendana, assembly GCF_910591565.1. Classification (NCBI taxonomy): domain Eukaryota; kingdom Metazoa; phylum Arthropoda; class Insecta; order Lepidoptera; family Tortricidae; genus Cydia; species Cydia splendana. The sequence goes on from NC_085974.1 coordinate 6,775,164, forward strand.
ATGCACCTTTAACCCGTCGAACGACCATCACACAACACATTGATGCAAAGATATTTGCCCCATATTGATCTGTAGTGACACACGTCTGATACTGAGTCGCTACGACTCAAATTGATCTAGAATCACACGTGTGATTCTAGGGCGCTCCACGGGTTAAGCCCAGTCCAGACAGGACAGTTTTTCGCCAATCTGATTAAATTGTCCGATCAAATCAGGCCGTGCGAACTGCGAACGCAAACTTCAATTTGGCTCGCCGATTTCAACCGCCGATTATGACAGATATTACCGATAAAATGGAGGTGCGGATGCAAGAATACCAATTTGTGACGTTTAGGGGCATTATTTTTAACTTTGAGGGCTCAAATTTCATCATAAATCTAAAATTGGTAATTAAATTGGAGATTGACGCCCATTTCATGTCTGATCAAATCGGTCGATTTGATCATCCCGTCTGGACTCCACTTTAGCTGGCCTTATATGTATATGTATATGTACAGGTGTACTAGCTTCTACCCGCAACCTTCGTCTGCGTTGGAATTGATGATGATGATTAATAAAAACTACTTACCCTATGTCCTTCTCCAGGCTATCTATCTTAATAAAAAAAATCATATAAATCGGTTAAACGGTTTAAGACGATAGGCAGGCCCAATGCCCTTGAGCGGCTGGGCGGAGCTAAGCGCTCTGTACCCGCACCACCCGCTTACCCCGCTCACTGCGATCGTACGTGAATTTTGTATCGCTGCACCGCCACGAGGTTCAAAGAATAAGATACAGCCCAGAGGCGCGCAGTTGGCGCTATACTCGTATGTCTCGTATATCTTTTGTTTGCAGATATTTTGTTTTCAAACATGATGATGTATGATTAGATCATGCATTTAGTGGAGGTCGTAAATTACATTTCACGGTTAATACGACAAATATAAATAAATCATTGTTATAAGTAATTTATAACAATGATTGTCAAAGAGAATTAAAGTTTACTGATTTTTAAACCTGCGTTTTATTGGTTTACCTTTGTAACTTTCTTAATACATGTGATGTTGCATAAGCAACATGGACATAAGTCCATGGGCGACGATGACCGCTTCCCAACAGGCGGCTCATTTGCTGACTAGCACATAAAAATACATTTCTCGAAAGAAGATATTTATAATATTTACACATGGCCGGGATATCCCTATTATAATTATGCCTGCCGAGTATGATATTAAACAGACATCAAAGAAAGTATATTTTATGAACATAAGGCCGGTAAATGTTATCGCGATTGAAATAATATGTATGTAAGAACTTCTCTCAAAAAATGCGAGGAAATACCTATAAAAGTTCAAGTAAGGACGGGACGTAATGACCTAATGACAATATTTCCACGCATGTTTGAGAAAACATAATTTACATCATAAACTAACATCATTTTAATAGGTAACAATCCTAAAAATGTAAATAGATGTTCGACGAAAAATGAAGAAAGAAGAAAGAATGAGAAGAGCCGACCCCAAATGATATGGGAAAAGGCTAGGCGAAGAAGAAGAATCCTAAAAATGTAATGGTTTCTGAATCAAACTATATAGTATATACCTACAACATAAATTGCTAATGTTGATTAATTAATAATTATTTTTTAGGAATCGAACTTTATTAAAAACGTAACATAAGTGGAAATATTGTCATTGCGTTCGTAATAATAGGCTGCGAAATACCGTGTTGCGCGCGCCAAAGCGCGTCACAACCAAATCAACTTTCTGCAGTTATTTAATCTTTGGCCACAATAACTCCAATTTTATTCTTGGGCTCAGCACAAGCATACAGAATACAAGGAAGGCACGGAGCGACGAGCGACACAGCCTCCTCGTCTCAAAGCTAGCACACGACTGCCGGCCACGCCTTTTTCGAGCTGTATACGCACCAAATGTTGAAAAATAATCGATTTCTTAAAAAAAAATTTATTGATTAACATTATTCTACCTTGCATTTGTAGTGTCGGCTAAAACATTTATTTTAGGTTAAAAATAACTTTAATCGAATAAACCGTTTAGTAGAAATAGGCAAAGTTAGTCGCAAAACGGCCTATCGTAATGTTCCTTTATTGGAAAATTTATAAGTCAAACGTTACGAATATTGTACATAAAACGTAGATTCATATTTTATTTTATTTTATTTTATTTTATTTTATTTTAGTACATGGAAAACCAACAGCGCTATATATATCCAGAAATTACAATAGAATCACAGAGCCAATTATAGGTTCTCACCTATAGAAATATAATAAATTATAGAAAGTTTATGTCGGAGAATGGCTGAAATGTGCCATCTATCGCCTTCAAGAGGCGTTTTGTCATGCAAACCTTGACAAATAGAGCAAACTAGGGTGTTACGTACACTTGAGTGGCGTTCGACGCAGTTCCGCCAAGACGTCATAGAGTGCGCTCTTAAAACAATTGAAGTCCAGAACAATTGAAGTTATGCTGTCAATCAATCTTCAGAAGGAGCACGATGAGAACGAACGGGAGAAGATGACGTCTGTGGCGGCTCCTGGGTCTAATCCACTGGTTTGCTTAAGATAAGAAACGTAACGCGTGCTGTGATTTGTAATGAGTCTTGTGCAGTAAAGATTGTGAGTTGAACATCGTATTTCATTGAAGGCCCTCGTCATCCACGATTGAAGGTTCTGATGTGCTGCCGATAGTATGATACGCCCACAATTCCCGACACATATATATTTTTTTCATAATTTTTTGTTGAACCGTTAAGAAGATATATACTCTAGAAAGTAGGAGTTTACGGCCAAAAACAGCGCGTAGCGCCTTAAGCGTGAAGAGGTAACAGATAGACAGACAGACAGAGTTAACTTTTGCATTTATAATATTATAGTATGGATAGAGTTATGTTGTGATATGGATTGAGAAAGCCAGAGTTTTTAACAGGGGAATAACATGACAAGTATCAAAGAAATTACATTCGAAGTCGGAAACGACGCTTGGAAAAGTCGAAGCGACTTCGCGTGTCACAGGCGTGTCAAGTCAGCGAATTAGCGAAATTTCGCTTGACGTAGCACGTCATTTCGCGTGATGTTTCATATGTCGTGTAAAGCCCGGGCTACATAGTCGACTACGTTACCTACTTGAGATCGCTGGCTGTGCTGCCAGACATTTCAACGTCATCATTAAGATGGGGCGGCGGGTGTTGTGCCATCACCCGGCCTCGCAAGCGATACGAGTCGTAACATATTTGTCTCCCGTGTCATCCATGTTTATTTATTACTAGCGACCGGCCCCGGCTTCGCACAAGTTAACAAATGGTGCACCTAAACCTTCCTAAGGAATTATTGGTAGATGAAAACCGCATGAAAATCCGTTCTGAAGTTTTTAAATTAATCGCGAACATACAAACTCACAAACAGACATACTCGGCGAGGGACTTTGTTTTTTAAGGTGTAATGATAGTGATGACGGTCACAAATAACAGATTATAACGATTTAATAGAACGAATCAAATTATCAGAAACATTTCTAATTAAATTCATCGTCAGTAGCTACCAGAAGCCGGGCTTAAGTTGAGGATCATTTTAAATATAACTTAATTCAAGTTATTTATTTTTCGTACGAAAAGACCTTTAAGAAGAAAATATCCTTTAACTTTTTTGAATCTATTTTACGGCCAATCCCAAATACATATTATCACTTTTAGCATGGGCTAAATCGGACCATTATAACATAATCTTCGATAAGGCGTAGGTGTAATGGATCTAGGGATCTATTAAAGACGAATAAACCCAAAAACTATACAAGCTGCCCCGTGAATTATTGCTTAATATTTGCCAAGATATCAATGTCCGTGTCCGTGATTCGGGAACCGAGACGTTCGCCCGAACGTCCCCAAGTTTACTTAGGCTTCAGTAATTTTATTGTTCTTCTTAGTGCAAGTCACGAGGTTGACAAGGGACTTGGAAGCCATTTTGATTATAGGAAAATTGATACGTCTTACGTCCATTTAAGTTTTGCATGAATATTGGTTTCTATTATATACAATTGTGTAATCAAAATCAAAGCTTTTGAAAGTAATTTTGGCGCGATGGATCAGACGTCAATGTGTTTTGATTAGTGATGTACCGACTATTGATTTGGCCGACTAGCCGACTAATCGGCGCTCGAATGGCCGATTAGTCGGTCGGCTAGTCGGCCAGATCATTAGTTTCGTATAAGTTCAGGTGAAAAACATTTGTTTTGCTCCTTTGGTTGCGCTATTCATCATATTAGCTTGGCTAAAAGGTGTTCTCTACAGGTTCAAAGACCTATCACAAGAATCCTCATTCAATTTCTGTCTTTAGTTCTTTTATTTTACGATCCTGAGCAGACCGTCAGTACAGCTTGTAGGAGGTATTCCAAGGCTCTATTTCCCGTACGTAGTCGCCAGTTAAGAACCTATCCCCTGTGGTCAGCGTCTTTACGAGCAACGTGCCCTGTCTAAGTCTCTAAATTTTGCAATAACATTAATTATGGCCAGTCATGGCTCTACCATTAAAAAAAAAAACAAAAACTAATTAAATATTAATTAAAAAAATCGACGTGCACATGAAATTACACGAGAATCAGTTGAGATCGACCTGTAGAGGAAAACACCAGCCCACAAACATCCGATAACGATCAAACAGTCAATTATTTACATGAACAAAAGGTTTCGTATGCATCTTGAATAGGTATTTTAGTAAAATAAACATAAAACATGTGGTATTCTTTCACTAATAAAGTGCCGACTAATCGGCCATTTTTGCCGACTAGTCGCCGACTAATCGCCGACTACGAATGTGGCCGGATAGTCGGCTTTCCCGACTAGTCGGCGACTAGTCGGTACATCCCTAGTTTTGATATATTGACGTCGAGGTAGGGTTAAGGAAGACTCGCGCTAGACCGGGCCGGGGCCGGGCCGGAGCTTCCGGCGCTGCGTTTTTTAATGGAAAGCACCCCGCGATCGCCGATCAGCTGTCATAGAAAATGACATGTCGGACGTCTCGGCATGGGCCCGGCCCGGTCTAGCGTGAGTCATCCTTTAGACGTGATAGGGTTAACCTTCAAACTAGCTTATTTAGATATCAAACGTATAGTTAAGATATACGCGTGTACCTAGGAGGCCAATTCGAGCTTCCTTTTTGTTATCATTAGCGCGAGCATTGCGCTCGTTTAGTATTGGCACAAGCGAGACGCAATGGCAAATATAAGGCAAATAATAACAAATTGACACCATTTAGGTATCAAATTGTAAGTTCACAGTGCCATCTTCAATGAATAAAATGACTCACACGGAAAATTTCCCAATAAACTTTTTATTGCAAAGTGACCGGTTGTCATTGCACCTAAGATATAATATTTTAAACTTTCGCGTTGAACATTTGCTACAACATATTTCTACTGAGTCTATCGCGAATTTATTTTGTTACCTTTATTTCCGACGTATTTTGCTGGGACATCAGTTATCCGCGACCACGACCAGTGTAACCTGTGTCGAAACGTCGGAAACAAAGGTTAACACAATAAATTCTGTTTTAATATTGCTCTTGAGTATGGAAATAAGAATTCTATACATACAGAAGTAGTGCATAATTGTTTTCCATCGTACTTTGTCGGAAACGTTCGTATATATTTGTCATGCTACTTCAGTCAACCTCAGTACTTTTTGTACCAAGACAGAAAAAAGCAAGACGCGTTAGTACGTTTCCGTGAAAATACGATGGAAAATACTTATGCACTACATCTGGAAAACGACGTGACAGCATCATGTCTAAACACATGCGTTATGTGTGTGAACTACTACTGTTAACGTTTATTTTAAGCAGAAAGTCTACACATACAAGTTGCTTAAAATGCATCTCATGTCATAATGTGATTATATAACCTACAATAATTGACTACATTTCGTTGCGTGCTGCAATTCTTTGACCAATTAAAGTAGATACCTGGAAAATGATTCCTTTTTAAAATCTCTACGTAAAGTCGTCTGTCCTACACAGAATTTTCTACATGCATGTAGCTTGTTAGCCTGGGTAAGGCGAATGTATGCACGTAATTGCTAAGGAATGTTACCATTTTTGTAATTTCTTGTTTAGTAGGGCAACGTAGCTCGGGTCTCGTTAATGTATGCACACTACATTGTTTGCTTTGAGCTTGATAATAAAAGTTAAGGTGACATTCGGATGCAGCAGCTTTACTGTTGCGACGTTACTCTACTGCAGTGTAGACGCGGGTGATATCACCGTCAATCTCCTTGATAGATTGCTATAATTAAAACAGTATGAAGGTGCATCTACACCGCCACTACACAGCAGCGTTGGAGAGTGTTGCTCCACAGTCGCTCTACAAAAGTTAACTTCCGTGTGGATGCTTAAGTACCTAAGAACTTGACAACTTTAGTCCTAAAGCCCTCAAATATCAATATCGTTTCCAAATCCAAGGTAGATCTGACTATATAATATTTAAATATATAGCATGTTAATAACTTTAAAAAATAATTTAAATAACACTAATAAAACTGAATAAAAATATGGTAGTTTTATGATGATGATTTTTAGGGTTCCGTACCCAAAGGGTAAAACGGGACCCTATTACTAAGACTTCGCTGTCCGTCCGTCCGTCCGTCTGTCTGTCACCAGGCTGTATCTCACGAACCGTGATAGCTAGACAGTTGAAATTTTCACAGATGATGTATTTCTGTTGCCGCTATAACAACAAATACTAAAAACAGAATAAAATAAAGATTTAAATGGGGCTCCCATACAACAAACGTGATTTTTGACCAAAGTTAAGCAACGTCGGGCATGGTCAGTACTTGGATGGGTGACCGTTTTTTTTTGCATTTTTTTCCGTTTTTTTTTTGCATTATGGTACGGAATCCTTGGTGCGCGAGTCCGACTCGCACTTGCCCGGTTTTTTGGGTAATGGTCTCAGAAATTCTTGTTATTACGGTATTTAATCGGTCTCTTATCAGTGAGTGCTGTTTTTAAAAGACGTTACAATCCGGCCTGCAATTCCATGCAATGCATTGTTAAAAAACATAGTTTAAAATGATGACAATTTTAATCATTATTACTTATAATGGAAACAAAAATACTTTGTTAATTAATCTCTTATAACTTACTAACAAATAATGTAAATTGGTTAAAATAGAACCGCGTGACGTGATACAAGATACAAACACTATCGATAATTAAAAAAAATTATAATGTCCAATTATGTAGGTACATAATTACTAATTAATGCATAATTACTAAATTATATGCCTATATAAACATAAAACGATAAATTTAGCCACAAACTGCCGTATTCGAACTTCAAGATATTGACAAGAGACGACACGTAGGTACTAGATACGTTATAGTTTAGATATCAACTAGTTCTCTTTTGCAGCACAATTCGGGCAACCAATGTCACTTTTACGTTAGATAGAGTAAGATATCTATTAGATGTGAATTGGATCTCTAAGTCATATCCTGTGGAAATCGTTCAAGATTATCTCCAGAATCGCGCAAATGTCAAATTTGACACGTTAGATCTTAAACATATCGTTATCGTATCTTGGTGATGTCTAAAAGATATCTAATAGATGTCTATTTCAAAATCCGAATCGGGCCCAAAGTTCTGTAGAAATTATCGTTATTGGAGGATCGGTAATTCGTTTTGCCGTCGGCATGAAATATTCCTGGAGCGAAATTTAATTTTCCGATATTCCTCATTGGCTTTCCAGCGTTCTTTAAATTTAATATAGAGTGACAATGAATATCTTGCAGACCTAGTTTTGGTTTTACCATCCTCTTGTAGTTGTCTTTTTTTATTAAATGTCTCTTTTATGCATGGAATAGAAAGGCATTCGAACATTAGAAATTGATATGTAAATGTTTTATCTCGTTTTGATACATTATGTGATGAAAATGATTATGCAAATAACAAATATGTCAAAATTTTATTGATTTTATCCGAAGACCGCTCTTGTACTAAATATAATATTGCTAAATTGAAAGCTAACAATTAAAACCTAAATTTAGAAGGCGTCTGTATTTTGGTTAGGTTACGTTGGATAGGATAGGACCTAGTGCATTTCCTAGTATTTTTTTTTCCACTTCTTTAGGTGCCTCTCCGAATAATAAAACAGTTCCGCATGATTATGGGTAAAAAGAGGTAAAAGAATTCAGTCACACTTTTATCCCGGTCCATTTTCAAATGTAATGTGACCACAATTTCATTCGAATACCGGTCTTTTTTTTTCTTAACAAGTCTTCTCATTATTATCTTGTAGATGTCATGTCTGAGAACATGCCCTAGATATGTAATATTTAAGTAAAACATATCCAACAGATACGTACGGTCTTCTTGCAACCAATCCCCCGGACGATTCATCACGATGGCAAACGATCAGTTTACCCTTTAGACGATAACACGAGCACTCCGTAATGTTGACAAATCGACGGATTAGGAACCAATACGCGTGAAAATTGTTCTCAAATACGACAGGCGGACGTATAGTGGCTTTTATTACATAGTAGAACGCGGACTTTGTTATCATTCTGCCGTGTTTCTATCGCGCCGATACAGTGTACGAATACCTAAGTACTTTCTAGCTGTAGATTATATTTTACATGAGAAAAAAAAACTAAATTTCATCTCATACAAAAAACTACTCTCCGTCACATTTTTGGGGACAAAAACGAGAAAGAATTTTGACCTACGAGCGAAATGTATGCGCGAATTATAACAAAATGACAACATTTTGGCTCATGGACGTGAAATTGGTATCAACTATAGGTACTTATTATGGTACCTACTTTAATTGAACTCCGTTAAGGATGACTCACGCTAGACCGGGCTGTGGCCGGGCCGGAGCTTCCGGAGCTTCGTTTTCTATGGAGAGCATCACGTGATCACCGGGGCCCGGACGTGGCACGGTGCGGGCCCGGCCCGGTCATAGCCCTGACGTCCCGGAGGCTCGTGACAACCCGGAGACTAAATTTTTCTCTTCGGGTGGTATTCTACTTGTTTAAGATCTTTGTCCAATATGCATTGCGTCTCACTCTCTCATTAAGCAAAATGTGAGCCACAAATACACATTGGACCAAGATTCGACAGATGGAATACCACCCTTCACAATATACATGCCCGGCTGTGTCGGAATATATTTGCCAAAATAAGAAGGTTGCAAAACGTCATAAATTTGTGTGTTAAATATGATGGTATAGCTAATTCGTTACTTGGTCGGTTTATATTAGGTACTTGGCGTCATAGCCCTGACGTCACGGAGGCTCCTGACAGCCCGGAGACTCAATTTTTCTCTTCGGGTGGTATTCTACTTGTTTAAGATCTTTGTCCAATATGCATTGCGTCTCACTCTCTCATTAAGCAAAATGTTAGACGCAAATACACATTGGACAAAGATTGGACAGATGGAATACCACCCTTCACAATATACATGCCCGGCTGTGTCGGAATATATTTGCCAAAATAAGAAGGTTGCAAAACGTCATAAATTTGTTTGTTAAATATGATGGTATAGCTAATTCGTTACTTTGTCGGTTTATATTAGGTACAGGCGTCTTTGATATAATATACGTCAAGATTATATAGGTTGGATAATGTCTTGATTTATTTTGTGAAATATGGAGGTGTTGCTGAAATGTAATTTAGTCGGATTATATTAAATGAGACACCTATTAATGTTACTGCTTGTAAAAATGATTCAATAATGAGCATGTAGGTGTATAATGAATACTAAGATACTAGTTTTTTCTCACATTCCCACTTATTACTTAGATACTTTTTATTTCGTACGAAGTTCATAGAAATATATATGTCAATAACGTATATATAGTTAGTCAAACCAAATTTGTCAGTAAATAAGAACAAAAAAACTATACTTATCCTTTTCTTTTGGGTGCTTGTACTAGTGTAAGACAAAGATAGTATGATTCTCTCTATGTTTGAAATGAGACAGCCCTTTGACAAACTATAAAAACCATTTTTATTCATTCATTTAGAGTTCAACTGATCTTCTATAAATCTGCCTGCACAGAGTACAAACATATATCATATTTTATTTGAGACCAGAACTTGGTTATTGTATGTATAGGCTATGTTTAGGCTTTGTGTTTAGTTGTGGTGGTTAGTTTAAGTGTTGCCAGAATGCAGCACTAGCATGTATTGTAAACCATAGAGTAACTTATGGCTTTGCGCCGCGATTCCCACACGAGTGTGGAGCGGGCTAAACAGTTTTTTGTCAATTTTTCACTATGATATCGAGTGATAGAGAGGCAGAAATCGAAATTCTTATTTTCGTGTTTTGCAGTAGGTCCTGGGGTTAGTGCTAGTAACGCCCCCTACGCAGAATTTTGCGTAATATTCCCTATTTCCTGCCTAAAATTACCCAAAGGCACTAACTACTGAAATAATACAATAAAACTCTTCGTATATTTTATTGTTCTTAAGTATATTAATGACTATGTATTGAAGTATCAAACCAGGGCATACTGCATGTGTACCTAACAATATTCAATTACAATTCTGCTAGGTACGGCCATTCCCACCAGTTCCAGAAAATTCCCAGTAGTTCAGTCCTGGGAATTTCCTTCCCAATAGTCTTACTGATAGTAAGATTTCGCGGCTGATACATACATAGAAAACAGCCATGACTCAGGAACTAATATCTGTGTTCATCACACAAATAAATCCCCTTACCGGGATTCGAACCCGGGAGCATCGGCTTCACTAAGGCTTCGGCAGGGTCACTAAGGCCAGACCGGTCGTCAAATGATGATGATGTAGCGAGAGGGGACTCATGCCATTCGAAAGTACATACTCATCAACCTGTTAATAAAAAAACATTGGCTTCCTGCCAGTTATAATATTACCTTATTATAGTATTCCGTGTTTCCTGCCGTCACCCTGGAACACTCCAAATGCAGCCACTTTTTATGTTCGAACTTTTATGAACAGCATTCATCACGCTACCTAAAAATGTCTATCAAGGACTATTGGGAGTTTTGTTTTACTGGTAAGTCTACTGGGTACAAAGTTCCCAATGGTCTTACTAGTAATTCAGGATAGCATAGCATAGCATCTAAACTATCACAAAGTATCAAGCGGGAGGCGATGACTGACGATATTTGCTCCTGGCCCGCGGTCTATAAGGTGGTTCTTCTGTGGAGTATGACACGAATCCCATAGCCTGATCCCTAGGCAGTCTAGGGGTCCTGGTTGCTGCTGCGGACTCTGGAGGTGTTATAAGTTTGGTGTATTTGCCTTGTATTTATTAGAAAACCTAATTCCCCCAATGGGAGTGCAATTGGACGGTCGACGCAGTCTTAACAACATTTTGCCATCTTATTGACGTGCATTTTTACATATCAAACAGCAAAAAATAAACTATTATTGAATAGGTATTCATAATCTCCTTAGATGTGGCTGCTACAGTCTTGATTTGCCGAGTGATCATCTGATCATCGCTTTCCGGTTGCAACTTGGTGCCATCGAGAAATGTCCATGGTACATACATGAAAAAAAAATTGTTTATAATACCATTAATTGTATCACAATACCTATTTTAAGTCTATTGCGAAGATACATACACACTTTGCAGATCAAACGTAGGTACCTAACTAACACGACATATCGCCAAACGTGAAATACGCGTCGTTAAGGTGTTCCGTCTGGTCTTCATCAGCAGTTTCACTTCATCAAATGTCACTCACTTTCTTTAATGTAAATGCTTGATTTGTTGGTCATCATCATCATTAGTCGTGTGTAATGTTAGCCTTGCATTTTACAAAACTTACAATCTAGACGAAATTATTAACACCCTAATACCTAACAACTTAAGTTTTTATTATATCAAACAGGAATTTACTATAGTGTAAATAACATTATTTGCGGTATTTGACGTCTGTCACTCACAACAGCAATACTACGTAAAATGTTTTGCACATCGAAATCACAAAGGAAAACAACTGCACTGCGAACGTTTACGTTCTACGTCTTTTTTTTTAATTTTAGGGTTGGCCGGACACCACCGTTATGAATCGGTAGTCGTCTAAGTAAATCGATATGAATTTTTCATTTTTCTTTTAATAAAAATAAGGAAAAGGTGGATAATTAACTGTAAATATGGATATATTTATCGTCACTTAACAGACAACAAATTTGACACAGAAATAACATAAATAAACTTTAAAATAGATCCCCAGTTAGTTTCAATTTTGACAATGGGTGCGACCTACTCGGTCGGTGTATTAAATACACCGACCGACCGGTAGCTTGCGGAAAACCATATAATTCTAGCTTTATTTAAATCTCAAATAAAAATTCATTATACGTCACAATTCGATACCTCAGTCTACGTGCCATCCAATCGTAATCGCTTGCTGTGACAATCGATTTGCGTTAGTTACATCTCTATATACGTCAGTCATAATGTGTCAAATACCGCAAATAATGTTATTTACACTATAAGCAGCAATTACTAAGGAATGAGACAGGAAAATAGACACTGGTACTATAGGAATAAATTCTTGCGGGATGATTATTCACAGAGGTAGAAAGACGGACAAAGAAATATGTGGGTCTTACCAATCTTATGATATGACCTCTGTTCCATGGGCTATGCTCGTTTGCCTCCTATTTAAAAAAATAAATACTACTTTACATAGCGCTGTTTTTTGGAAATGCTGTAGGTACATACATACATAATATTACAATTTGATTTATCTTCAAAGGATCGTAGACCTAAGTATATAAAAGGTTTAAATTTCAACTCGATCCTCCACTCGTTCCCGAGATAAAGGGTCTCGACAGACAGATGGCCCGATGGACGGACGGACGGACGGGCTGACGGATAGACGGACAGACGGACGGACGGACGGGCAGACGGACAGACAGACGGACGGATCCTTTAAGGGTTCCGTGTTTTCCTTTTGAGGTACGGAACCCTAAAAAATAACTTTTGCTTATATCATAGCGCTCTTTCTTTGGACATACTGTGTATGTATAGTAATATTACATTTATTTTACTCCTCTTCTTATTTCTCACGTAGTATGCAAGTAGGTACGTACTACTTGCATACGTGAAAGACATCACTATTAAGGTTACACTACTATTACTGCTAAAACCAAAAATTATACTTACCTACAGACAAACCTATGTATACTATGGATCAATGTATACTAATATGTAGGTATTACAAAGGCGAAAGCAGCAGCAGAAGTAGCTCTGTCGATCTGGTTCCTATGCTGATACAAACGGCGCTACACCATATCATACCAATTAACCAATACCTTGACACGCGGGGTAAGATGATACATATACCTGCATTCAACGTGTTCTTGCGTATAAATTCAAATACATTTAGTATCTTTCTACAAATTTAATATCACTATTTTTTCTCTCTTGACATGTTTATGATACTATTCGAAAATCATAACAGCGTCAAATATTTAAAAGTCGTAAAATGTATATAAGTAAAAAGGAATTAAGAAAAGAGTCCACAATCTAAGTATTAGAATCTTAGTAATTACAGGCTAAGCCTAAAGTGCCATTGCAATGCAAGCTTACCAATAAATATAAACTAGCGACCCGTCCCGGCTTCGCAAGGGTTACACAAAACCTTAAAAAATTATACACCGAAACCTTCCTCAAGAATCACTCTATTGATAGGTTAAAACCGCATGACAATCCGTTCAGTAAGTTGTTTTTGAATTTATCGCGAACATACATACACACAAGCAGACAGACGCGGCGGGGGACTTTGTTTTATAAGGTGTAGTGAGATGGAAACGGCTGAATACATACTTATAAGTCACAGGAAATCTGGAATTTACATATTTAAAGTATTATATTGTTATCTTCATCTGCACGGCTTTTTTGTATGAGGGCGTTGAAAGCGCTGGAGTGTTACTTGCGTAGTGGGCGCCCCCGCACTTTTAGTTACTTGTAAGGAGCAAAGAGAATATAGTCACTGGTACGGAGTGCCTAAAAAAATATTAAATTATTATACATTTGAACTTCTAAACTAAGTAGTGGCTTACAAAATATACCTACTTTCCAAATTCGTTATCTTATACTTTTTGAGTAAAATAGCTGTGACATATGGACAGACAGACAGACGGACATAATAATATCAGTATCCAGTGAGGAAAACGGGAAATATGTTTGTATGGAGAACCGGTCATTCCCTTTCCTCTTAATAGCTTAATATAATTCGGCACATGATTATATATATTTATTTGTAGGTAAGTACAGTCGCCATCAGATATATCGGACCGGCCAAGGTGCTCACAAATATCGGAACACGCCTCTATTGTCAGGGCGTTAGAGTGCGTGTTCAGGTATTGTGAACACCTTGGCCGCTCCGATATATCTGATGGCGACTGTACATGCCTATCTTACCTTAAGCAGAGAACCAGACGGTGACTGCTGGATATTGGTTTCTGAAATCTTGTTTTTGTTTTACCAAACGTTGTTTAATTCTGTCGTGAACTGCTTCGAAAAAGTCTTGGGTCATATGTAAATAAAGCTCTTTACATCATGTTGTGTATCCTCATTTTTCCGAACGTGTCGACCAAAGTGGATGTACGCCCCATTACCTAGAGTATGCAGTAGCCTCTTCATTAGTCATTAAGGCAGCCAGGGCCAATATTTTGATTTTATTATTTCCTTCCATATCCGCTTACTTCCGATCGAACCATTTTTTTCAATCTGATTGACAGTTATTATGACATTTGTCATGAACAGTCAGCACGGACGTCCCGGTCGGCTCGGATAGTGTTGGGTAGGACTCGAGTCCTTTCAGTCCTCTGCTTGAAGACTACTCAGTTTTTCAGACTCTTATAATTAAGTTAAAACTCGAGTTCTTTTCAACTAGAGAGAGACCCAAGTCTCTTGTAGAGACTTGACTACTTTTCAGAGGACTCTCGTTATTTTTTACTAAAAATTTCGAAATGCATTGTCATTATGTATAACTTGTAGATTAGATACATACCTAAATCATACACAAACCCTTAATTTCTTTACTGTTATACAGGAAAAACCTATAAAATTGTTCACGGAGTCTTTATTTGGAGGCTCGAGTTCTTTTGAGTTGCTCTTAAAAAAGACTACAAAGGACTCGACTCGGGAGAAGTTTTTTAAGCGCAGTCTTGTAAAAACGAGCTGTTCTTCAAATTCAGACTCAAAGGACTCGAGTTTCTACAAACACTAGAGGCTCGGACATTGCTCGGACAGCACTAGTGTTAATGTAATAAACTAGTGTCGGGTGGCCCTGACGCCACGGTCCCGGAACGGCCCGGTCACGGTGGCGCTCCTGACAGCCCCTGTGTCGGCTCGCTCCGGCCCGCCCCGGTCCGGGCACGGCCCGGTCTAGCGTGAGTCATCCTTTATGCGTTTTATCAGACTAAAATATAAGCTTGAAAGTATCAATATAACAGTCCCAAGAGTATCTTTTGTACCTTGGACGTTTGCAAATTGTACAAAATAGGCAAAATTAGGTATTCTAAGTCCCAAAATAGTAATAATACTTAACATGCCCAAATAACCTAAAATTTATATTAAGTACGTAACGACTCTTAATTGTTTCACTACCGGTCTATAAAAATAATGGCGTTTTTTAAAACTGAAATGTTTTCATATTCTAAGGACACAAGCTACAGTGAATGACACTTTTATACAAGGACTGTGACTTTGAACATGGTTCGAATTTTTTGCGACAAATAAGTACCCAATTTTATTATTCCCAATACTTTATTAAAGCATCTTGGTAGAATATTTTAAGAACGGAGAGATAAATAACTGGCTCAATATTAATTATATAACATCGAACAATCATTAGGGAAGGTATTGAACTCGGCATTTTTTTGCCGACCGGTAATTTAATGAATGTTAATTATTCTTCTAATAATGTCAGGAATTAACAAAGTGTACCTACAGATTGTTGTAATGAAATAATAGTGTTATGAGTAAAAAAATAATAATATGCTCAGAATGAAGAATTGACCATTGTACATTGTGCTGAAACGTTATGGCGTTCTTTATAAATGTCTATTAAATCTAACAAGCCCTTGGTAATAGTTTGTCCTTTTATACACCGTGTTTTTATTGAATTCCGTTAACTTCGGGGTATGGTTAAGTACGTTTAAGAAAACTAAATGGCATAGTTAATTTTGAAAAAAAAAATTTTTTTTGCTTTTTTTTCAGAAAAAATAATATTAAAAAGTAATTAAATGTAGCATATAGCGTTGTTGTAACACGGGCATTACATTTAACTAAACCAAACAATTGAAATCTGTGACATATCAATGTCAATTCGAACATCGATCGACCGAGATTTTACTTAAGTTTAGTAGCAAATGTATGAACTCATTCTAAACACTAATCAATATGTAAACCGGCCTTAAGGCAAGTGTACAAGCTTGTAGAGGCCTTATAGGAAAAAAATAAAATATTAATTATCTTCGAAATGGAGTTAATTAGAATATCGGTGTCTTTGGGAAAGTTACTTGATTTAAGCTCAGGTATGCACCCTTGAAATTAACGGAAATAAAAAAAAACACGGTGTATATGCCATTTTGACATTTGTGTTTTTTAGAAAGGAATAAAATTAAAAAAAGTTGCTAAGTTTTATGAATACGGGGTTAAGTAGATATAATCATTAATAAAAGCAACATAAACAGCACGGGATTAGGGAACCAGATAATTATGAAAATCGCAAATATCTAATAAACTATAGCAGCATTCCTACCAACGAAGACAATGATCAAGGAATCAAGGTTGATAAGCGTTGCAATGCCGAAATTTTGCCAAAGCATAGTTAAATTAAGTGCTTATAGTTTAGCGATGCACTATCTACAATGATGAATAATGATGATGATGATGATGATGAGATGATGATCTATAAACACGTCAGCCAAAATAGGAATTTCCAGCCTTGTGTAAGAGCAACAACCAAGCTTCGTCCGTTTATATCACACTGTAGGCAATTCCATATTTCCCGACCTTTTCAATAATCTTCAATATTACGCCAAGTAAGCATTATTAATTTTAAAAATAGTTTATTTCTATCAACTTGTGCTTGCAAAGCTTAAATTATAACACGATATAGTTTGCAAAAAACATTACTCGTAAATAAAGTGTCATACATAAAACTTATGCAAAAATTGACCGAGTGACCTAATGACTTGGTCAATAATGACGTAACGTTCTTAGAACCACAACGCCAGCAAATAGGCTTCACGGCTCAAGTCGTTAATGCAAGTATTCCGTGCCAATTTACTTAACCCTTCGTTATAAAACACTTTACTGACCTTAATCCTACTTGTGACCTAAATATGACGTGTAGACTGTAGGCCTGTGACGGAGTTGGAAATGTTGGTGTGATTAATTTGACGTTAAAACTTCCTGGCGAAGTTTTAGTCGCCATTTCAGCCATGTGTCATTTGCTAATTGCGGGGACGATTTTCAAAATAAGGCTACATATATATCTACGTAGTTTAGGTAGTTAGTTAGGGTTCAAATCCTGGCTCGTACCAATGAGTTTTTCGGAACTTATGTACGAAATATCATTTGATATTTACCACTAGCTTTTCGGTGAAGGAAAACATCGTGAGAACATCTGCGAAGAAATTCAAAGGTGTATGTGAAGTCCCCAATCCGCATTGGGCTAGCGTGGGGACTATAGCCCAAGTCCTCTCGCGCATGAAATGAGAGGAGGCCTGTGCCCAGCAGTGATTATTATTATATTTAGTCATCAGTGACGGATACTTTACTATCATACCTATAAATACGTAAATTCTACATAAGTATTAGGTCATTACCTATGAAATTGGCGTTTTGTTCGGAGAATTTCAACGAAACACGAATTTCCATACAATTAATTTTGCGGATATTTTTTTGATGGCTAATTCAAACCAAACAAAATTTTTCCAGTAATTTTTGACACCTTTAAGGTATGTTTTCAATATCTCCATTTCTTGAAAATTGGTACCATTAGAAAAATATAAGTAATTTTAATACTCGAACCGACAGCACATGAAAAGACCTATTTTCAAGGCTTAATTCTGAACACTTAACAATAAAAAATAACAATTAATTGTATGTAAAATCGTTGTTTATTGAGTGCACTGTAGTTTTATTGTAATTGTGTATGTACTTTTGTAAAAAAAAAAAACTAGGATCAGACTTATATCTATGAACAAAAACGCCAATTTCATAGGTAAGGACCTAATACTACGTCATCATACTTACTAGTCGTAGGTATATTATATTTTCGTAATAATAATCGTTTTCGTTGGGATGTGGAACCACATCGCTAGCTGGTTTTTTTCCAGTGCAATTACGATTAGTCAACGCAGGGCAGCTCGTGGCTGCTGTGTTTTATCGCTGACTGTTTTTTTCTTGCAACAGGCAACTAATACTCATCGATGCAATTCTAATAAACCCAAACACAATGAGTTTACGTTGTTTCATTACAGAGTTCCTATGGTCACCTTCTGACCCTCCTGTGTCCATTATCAGATCAGCTCGATGGTACCGCACCATTGCATTGTCACCCAACTTACATAGTATATACTTATGTGAAGTTTCAGCTCGTGGGAAGTGGGTCTAACTTAGCTTGCAAGATTTGATCCGATCATATCCTACATACAAACATTACAAATTAAATATAAACAGTATCAAAAGCTTGTAAAAATTGTGCTGAGAATACTGGCAATATAATGGCAATATAATTGAATATGATACGTTTTTGTTTCAGGTTTCAAAATAGAAGGCGGCTATCCTACGATGGTATGGTTTCATGGCGGCAATTTCATGAGAGGCAGTCCCAACGATTTAAACCCATTTCAATTGGTTTTATCACAAAAAGTAAGCACATAATACCTATTATTAGATTTTTATATAAGGAATTTAAAAAACCAACAACAAGCTTACACAGACTATTGAAACGCAATTCTTTAATTTCAGGTAATATTTGTCTCAGTAGCCTATCGATTGAACATATTCGGATTTTTTTCGACATTAGACCAAGAGGCCACTGGAAACTACGGCATATTAGACCAAGTCGCTGCTCTGACCTGGGTAAAAAACAACATCGCAGCATTCGGCGGTGACCCGGAAAATGTTTGCATTTTCGGACACGACGCTGGAGCCGTAAGCGTTGGACTGCACTTGATTTCATCTTACTCATCGGGACTGTTCCAAAAAGCCATAGCGATGAGTGGAAATGTCTTGTCACCAGACACAGTCAACACACCTCGAAGAGAAGTTATAACCGTCGATAAAGTTGCTACAGCCTTCAGTTGTTTCCGAAAACCGTCCTACCAACTACTAGGTTGCCTTCGGAGAGTGCCTTTTCAAGCGCTTTTACAAGAGGGAGAATATTTGACGGAATGGAAACCAATTGTAGATTTAGGATTTAGCAATGTCACAACACCATTTCTACCTGACCTGCCTAGCAAATTGTTCAAAGATGAAATCTTTAGTCCAGTACCAGTATTGACGGGTTACACTAATATGGAAGATGCACTTCTCCTTGCTAAGGATAGTGACGATACTGGAATCAGTCAAAAAGAATTCGATGCAATGAGAGAAGAAATAGTCTTAGCTGATATAACAGTAGACAATACCTCATGTTTCACTAATCAGCATCATATTCAAGATGCTGTTTCTTTCTTTTACAAGCCAATCCCACCGACGTCGAATGAAACAATACTGAGAAAGCTGTTCTTGGACTTTTATACTGATAAAGTACACGGGGCTACTACTTATCAGTTGGCCAAACAGCTGAGCCAACATGCGCCCGTCTATCTCTACCGATTCGATCTAAAACCCTTCTCTGATATGGCCAACGAAGGTATCCCGGACTGGATTTCGGTGCCACACAATTTCGATTTAATTTTCACTTTCGGTTTACCACACTTAGCTCAACCTAAGGATTTGAACAAATGGGATAAAAGAGATAAGAGTATTTCTGAGATTATTATGAAAATGTGGTCCAATTTTGCTTGGTACTCGCACCCGACTAACTCAAGTGTAAGAATTGAATGGGAAGCTTTTGAAATGGAAAAGCCAGGGTATTTGATAATAGACAGGAATAATTTCACGATGAGTACCCCGGAAACGATTAACTATAAAGCTTTTGAATTTTGGACTGATTTTTATCCGAAAGTTGTGGAGATTGGTACAAAGTGTTGTAAGGAACCAGTTGATGATTCGGGATCTACCTCAATATTCACCAGGGGACTTTTCCAAAGCTTGCTTACGGTTCACATTATAACAGTTTTAGTATCGTAGCAGTAGCAGTTTAGATTATTTCTCCAAAAATCAACGCGTTATTTTTATAAAGTCTATTAACCATAAGATGTTTAGTTTATTTACTAATAAATATTATTGCTACGACATGTTGAAATGCAGAACATATTTACGTCTAAGTAATTTCTAGAAATAATTATATTAAAAATAATACATACTCGTTTTATTTAATCTTCACTTGTTTAATATTCTCATAGTGATGTGTTCCTGCCGGGAATAGGTAAGGTGGCACATCGAGGGTGCATCAGGCGGGCCGTAAGTTTGTCTGACATCCAAGCTTCTCTACTCATTTAATATGGAAACTTTGCCTAAACCGTAACGATTACACAAATTTCTTTAAATTCTATTTCTAACCTTTGTTCTTGAACGCCAAAATGAATTAAATACCTATTTTTTAATTTATATTTCCAAAATGTTCACTTCAGATAGTAATTTACAGTCTCCTTAAAAACCCTATTTGCATGTACAAAGTTCATGCTGTTTGTCCTTGAGACTAAGGTACTTATTCTCGTTACTTACAGAGGTTTTGGAAGACCGGTGTAAATGAGAACTCTGTTTAAGCATAGTAATTACAGTTCCCTGAGTACTGGGGGCCTAGCCAAGCTGACAATCATTGATAGAAAACGCCAATTGAAACTTAAATAAATGTATGGAAATAATCACGCGACTTTTCGTAGCATCTGTCATCTCGAGACATTTTTACTTTTCGTATGGCATGTACTATCACGCTCCGCGATTGTTACGCCATTTAGGGGCCATGCTAAATTGGTTGTTCCATACTTACGCTATGGAAAGTCCAATTTAGCTAGAACCCTAAATGGCGTAACAATCACGGAGCGAGACTGTTCGTACAGTCACGCTCCAAGTCGTCGACAGGCCGTGGCACAGGTCAGGCATTATACTGGTAAGACTTCACATCTGCGATTATAAAGCAGTATAAATAACTAAAAACCCAAGGTCGATTGGTCAGGCGACCTTCAGTTTCGTCACGGTACCTGCAAAGTTCGATTTTATCTTGACTTTTATACAGCAGCTTGTTGACACGAAACAATATATTACGCTAGTATTCTAGAATTACTTATTATTGGACCTTGACACCGTTGGACCGATTTCCATGGAAGTTTATTTTCTTCGGTAAGTGTTTCTTGCAAATAGTGTGCCTTTCCTGTGAACGAAGCCAAAAAATAAACTTTTTCCGGTGCTATGGGCAGTTCTCAAACACGATTTCATTTCAAAGTACATTTTTTTTTTTTTTTTTTTTATCATTTATTTTAGGGTGATTTTGTATGGAGAAAAAAAAGTTGTGATATTTTTCCTGACTTTGCTCACCAATGGAGTCTCCCCACACTAAAAACTACCTATTTCAATCTTCGAAAGAATCGAATAACGTTTAGAGGTTGCACAAGTTGAAAAGGTAGAGTAAGAACCCCATACATTGCATGAAAATGAACTATGTTCTAAAATGACAAAATATAATGAACTGATACTAAAATCGAATGAGAAAACTGAATTTTGCGTCTAAAACACGATAAAAGCACTTTTCCTTTGGAAACAGGTGGAAAAACTGAAAAATCTTAATTAGAACATTTATCGAGTAACCAAAATCCAAGTTTACTACTAATTTTAAAATTTATTTATATGTAGAAGGTTCAGTATCACACTACTCTCCGCTTGGATGGTATCCGCTTAAACCATTTTCTACCCTCCGATGTAGAGTCGTTGGTTATTTGAAAAATCTTTGTTGATATGTTGTGCAACCTCTAAATGTTGACCGATTTTAATTTTTTTTAACGTATAATATTATTTTATCAGTTAGAACAAGAATTCGAGCAAAGTCAGATGAAAATCGAAAATTCGGAAAAATGAAACACCCTAATTTATTTACATACAATATATATACAGTGGTACTACTAAACTAAATTAATAACTAGCTTAAATCTAAAATAGGCCCTTGAGGCATTGTACCAAGGATGCTGGCGGCATTTCCTCGCTGTATCGCATGCGCTGATACGTTGTGCGAGGTACAAATTATAAAAACATGTTTAAGAATTTTTCTTTAATATGTAAAGGATGGCTCACGCTAGACCGGGCCGCGGGCTTCGTTTTCTATCAAAGCACCACGTGATCACCGATCAGTGTCATAGAAAATGACATGTCGGACGCCTCGGCCCGGGCACGGCCCGGTCTAGCCTGAGTCACCCTTAAAGCAGTTTTAATTGAATGTGATAGTTTCAGAAATGTGCATGAACTTGCCGAGAGCGGCTTTTTCTCTCTCGTGTTTGTCAAATCTCAGTCTGTTCTTCAAGCAGTTGCGATATTTTTAAATCTATGACGTCGGGTGTATGGGTCTCTCGTTGACAATAAAAGTCCCTTTGTCGTTTAGCCCAAGTGGGAGTATGGGAGCATAGCTTTTAGCACCAAAAGCTTCTGTGTGGCACGGCAGATCACTTACTTTATAGATGGAGTACCGTAAAACTACACAACTATAGTCAAAAATCTTCCAACCATAGTCCAAATCCAAAACTCTCGTTTAGGTGAGACTAATTTGAATATAGAGTTGATTTTGCTTTGTATAAAAATTGAACGACGCAAAACAAATGCAACTCTGCTCCAATTGGATATGATTTAAATTTAACTGAATAAGTACTATAGGTAGGACCTTGGGCCTTACGAGGATAAAATAATATTTAGGTGATCAAACAAGAAACCCGTTTAGTTTTAAATATCCGTCCGACCGTACTGCCGTCCTAGTCTAAAAGGCAGTTTTTCGACAAAAGCTAGTTTCGAGATAATCGCAAAAAACCAACCCAAACATCTTTCTTGAATTTCTACGAAACGGAAAAACTTTTTCCATTTTTTCTTTTTGTATGTGGTAGGTATATATATGTACTTATTTTAGGTATTTATAGTATGTTTCTAAACAGCTCAGTTTTTTTTAATTTTATAAAAAACACTTTAGATTAGTATGAAGCTTAAAAATGTGTAGGTCGTACTAGTCAAGAAGGCGGTAAACATGCGTTATGCGGCGTTCTAACTTAGTTACGAAGTAGAAACTAGGTAAAAACGCCGTATATGTCACATGCTGCCTTTTTGCTTAGTAACAATGAATAATTCCCACTTGAAATCCTAAGTTAAAAGACCTTATAGCAGCTATTCGGCCTTTTTGGTTAGTATACTAGGAAAAATTAAGATTTTGTCCAGATTTTCGACTAGCGTGCTAGTGTAAAAAAACGTATACCACCAAAAACACCGAATATACGGTTTTATAGATTAGTATTTATGGAAGAAATGGGAATAAAAAATAGACACGTAGTTTAAATGTTTATTTATATACGATCAAAAAACGCCATACTACTAGGCTATTATTAAAAAAACGAGATCCAGCGATTACTTTTTGGATTATAAATCTTAATTACCATACAAAATTAACATATAAATTGGGTTATTCCCACTAGTTACCATCAAGTTGTTACCAGTGGTAACTAATGGGATTTGTTTCCCCGTAGTTACCACTGGTAAAAGGTGGGATTTTTTCCCCAGTAGTTACCACCAACATTTTTTTACAGTGCAATTTAAATGTCTTTTATTATATGAACAAAAAACACTATACTACTAAGCTTTTATTAAAAAAACGAGGTCCAGCGATTACTTTTTGCATTATAATCTTAATTACCATACAAAATTAACATATATATCGGGTTATTCCCACTAGTTACCATCAAGTTGTTATAGTTAAATAGTAATAAAAACAGTATAAGTAGAATACTATAAAAATAGAGGCTTTATTGAACCCTATTTTTATAGTATTATAGTATAGTGTTTTTTGTTCATATAATAAAAGACATTTAAATTGTACTGTAAAAAAATGTTGGTGGTAACTACTAGGGAAAAAATCCCACCATTTACCAGTGGTAACTACTGGAAAAAAACTTCCCAGTAATTACCACAAAACTGAGTTGGTGGTAGCTACTGGGAAGAAAGGTGGGAAATAAATTCCCAGTAGTTACCACTGGTAACAACTTGGTGGTAGATACCTAACTGGTGGGAATAACCCCATAATATGTACAAAATTTTAATGTGAACAGTCTTTCTGATTTTATTTGTATCATAGGCTAGATTTACTCGACTCTACTAATGACATTACATGTACTTCTAATGAGCATGAGCAACGAAACTTAAAAGAGTCCGCAATAAGCTCAGCCGAATTATTACTTCCCATAAAAACGGAGATTCGTACTCATTTTAAAACAACGTGGTGGATTGTAATAAATTGCACATACAATAACATAAGGTATATCTATACCAGTACCTAATTAGTTTATATTCCAACAAAACTAATGAAATAGAGGAAAAATAAGTTGTGTATGAAAAACTTATATTCGCTGTATTTTTTTTTATTATGGTATCTGAAGCTACACATTAATTACAGGCATAGATATACCTTATCATTTAGTGAGTACAAAGTTTTAGAGCAATCTACCTAATCGTTTTAAAATGAGAGCGTAACTACGTTTGTATGGAGATCCCAGCTTGCTGCTGACTTAAATCTTAGCAACCATCTATCTTTGTAGGTGACCAGTTTTCGCATACACGTAACTCACCATAATACATAATGTTTTACCGAATTCGTGGCATCTCTAATAGTTATTTTAGTTTATTATCAATAGGCATCGAATCATCGAGAGTTTCATCGCACGGTAAGACGTTAGCGAGTTGTGTAGTCTACATTAGCAATAAAATTAAACTCGTATTAATTCCTGCACATACTCTGTCATTTATTTAATTCTAAAACGCATTTTAGCGGTTGTACCTAATTAAAAATCAGATTCAAATTTTAATAAAATTATTTTTCTATTAGATTACAAACTCATAGCTTTTACTATTTTAACATACAACTATTACCTAATACACGAACATACCAACTTATTTTAAGATACATATTGTTTTTTTATAAAACCCACTTAGGTATTTAATGGCCTAATATATATATAACTCTCAGTTGGTTTTTGGATGGACCCAGGTTCCATACAAAGATGCCCATGGTCCTTTGTCCTGGTTATCTAAATACTTAGGCGGAAAATGTTATTCCATCCATAAGAATTCTCATTAAATTTCCCTTTAAAACATTCTTCAATAAGATTTAAACTCTTCGTAATGTCAAATACCTACTTGGCTTATAGGGAATTAAACCCGATACAATTAGCTCTAATATAAATTTGATTTTATTTAAATAAAAGCAGTCAAACCGTCGAATGAAAAAATAAAACTTAAACAACGTTTGCTGTAGAAAAGTACGTATGAACAATTTCATCAACACAAACTACGCTAGAAAGACGTATTTGCTGTCGAGCGTAAGTATTTGCGAGGCAATTTTAAAGTATATACCTTGATAAAAATGATAATACTCGAAGGTACTGATTGTAAACACTACATATTATTGATAACATATGATGGTAATGCAATAATAAAGTATTTTTCTTACTTTGGCGTTCCGTCAATATGCCGCGCAAAATGCCACCTCCGCTCGCATACCGGCAGCCACAAGCCTGCGCTTGCGGCTGACGGCTTTTACTTAGCATAAGGGTGTCTTTCGGCGCGCGGGGAGCATGACGAAGGTTGGAGCATATACTGCGTTATAGACTAGTTAGACGCACTTTCAACCATTATAAAAGTTTGTTTGCGTTTAATACGACGTCCATACAAAATAAGAAGAACGTATATCATTTATACGTTTCTAAAGACTATTATGGTGACGTAAAAAAGTTAAGTGATACTAGGCTTAAATGACGTATGAGACATTTAAACAAAAAAAAATACTATACGGTTTTTTAGACTAGTATCAGATCTAAAATTTTGCTACAGATCCTAATCTTAAAGCGCGTATAGCGTCTTTTACGTATTTTTAGCCTAGTTTTTGGCTTATACGTTATTTTAGGCTAGACATGGTGGATAAGATTTTACGCAAACCAGAGCGTAAAAAAACGTATAGCTGCATATACGTTGTTTTAGCCTGGCTTTGTCAAATAGTCGCTTTTTAGACTAGGAACGCTTAGAAAATTAGTGCAAATACGGTCTTATTACGATATTTTTCTCGAAAACTAAGCCACTTATCGGAAAACGGGCCAAAGTGGTCGATGCATCTCGATCTCTACATTACGAATATCACAAAAAGTCAATTTTGGCAAAATGTCGAAAAACTGCCTTTTAGCTTAGGAGGGCAGCGTATGTAAAAGGCACTTTACTAGAAAGTTATAAAACTTAGATATTCTAGGTTTAGAAATCGTTTCTCATTTAATTAGTTACATTACTAAAGATGGGGCGACGGTTGGTCCATACATTTTGAAACACGGACAATTTTTTTTAGCGTATGTCGGCGTGCACGTGCATTTGATAGGTCATGAAAAATGTTTTTATGGGTTTATAAGAAAGTTTTTATATGAAGTGAATGTTTTCGGAGATATTCCCAATAACATGCAAATTTTGACCTAAAAATCTATAATGTACCTGCACTAAAGGCGCGGAATTTTAGTGATTCACAATACGAAATCTAAGGGAAGTAAATCTATGTGCAACAGCAATGAAAAAGGGCGAAACTTGACGTCATACTCCGCCACATACGTCACTTTTTGCTACCGGGCACAGCAATCACGTCTGCTATTCAAAGCTTTTGTAGCGGATTTTTCGCGACAGTGAAGGTGCAACGAGCGATGGAGGTACCTCAGGTAAATGAATTTCCGACGAAAATGCATGCATCAACGGTGTCTTTTATGTCTTCTTTGTCATATCGGTATTCTGTATTTCTCCAAGATTCCCACGTTACAATGCGGGTCCCAAATCGTTTGACTCCGCAAACGACCTGCAGTGCCCGTTTAAGATATTTTGATGCCCTAAGCATTTCTAGACCATGGTGCCCCCTCTCTCCTAGGGTCATCAAGATTACATTGAATTTTTTTGGTAAATTGAGCGACGTTCATTGCCGCATTACAGCTGAGAATGGAAATCAGTCACATCCATTTTATCACGAAAATTGACAGTACTGCAGCAGTAACGTTGCAACAGAGTACCTAATGCTGCTGCAGTCGCCATATCTTAGAATGTTATTGAAAACGCGAGCGAAGCGAGCGCGAAAATTTTTCGATATAAAAACGCAATTTGATAGACAGTTGTACATTTTTACTTTTAGTATAGAATCAGTCACATCATTTTATCACGAAACTTGACAGTGCTGCAGCAGTAACGTAGCAACAGAGTAATGCTGCAGCAGTCGCCATCCGAATGTCAACTTTGTCATATCTTAGAAAGTAATTGAAAACGCGAGCGAAGCGAGCGCGAAAATTTTTCGATATAAAAAACGCAATTTGATAGACAGTTGTACATTCTTACTTTTAGTATGGAAATCAGTTACATCATTTCTGTGCATGTAATCACGTCTCTTCTACTGCTCGCTCTTTGGCTTCACTCGAAAGCGCTGCTTGATAGGATGCTTTTAGTGTTCGGCTTTCACGGGGTCCCTTACTTATAACACTTTGACAGTTAGGTCTCAGGATCGCGGCTAAGGAGCAACTCGGCTTGGCTGACAAATCTGGCGTGCAAGAGAGCAAAATTCGCTATAAAATCGGTAACCTATGTCGAAAAAATCGCGTGGCTGCAAGCCCGAAAGCAAGATTTTTTTCCATGACTTTAAGGGCCTCCGCATAAGGTCAAATCGAAAGCATACGTTGGAGATGTTCTTACGTACCCTCACTCTCTTACTTGATATCCCTACGACCCTTCGTTATTAGATGGGTAGGTACTTGTACACGTATAAAAGTTTCATGTAGGTACCTACTCCACTACGACTGCAATGCTGATGTAGCCTGCGCGTTTTTTAGGGTTCCGTACCCAAAGGGTAAAACGGGACCCTATTACTAAGACTCCGCTGTCCGTCTGTCCGTCCGTCCATCCGTCTGTCTGTGACCAGGCTGTATCTCACGAACCGTGATAGCTAGTTGACAGTTGAAATTTTCACAGATGATGTATGTATGTATGTATGTATAAACTCTTTATTGTACAAAACACAAAACACAAATTTATGGCACAGGATAGTATGTATTTCTGTTGCCGCTATAACAACAAATACTAAAAACATAATAAAATAAAGATTTAAGTGGGGCTCCCATACAACAAACGTGATTTTTGACCGAAGTTAAGCAACGTCGGACGGGGTCAGTACTTAGATGGGTGACCGTTTTTATAGATAATGGTACGGAACCCTTCGTTTGCGAGTCCGACTCGCACTTGGCCGGTTTTATTTACCTATGGTTTTGGTGCCCCCTAGACGTGGTGCCCTAAGCAAGTGCTTATTTTGCTTAAAAGGGTTAATCCGGCACTGCAAATGACAGAGGTCAATGTTTTTTTTTTTCAAAGTACCCACCTTCGTGGCCATTATTAAGTGCTGTAGGTATATGTATGAAACTGGATTTGATATGGATGCGATATAATTACGATTAGGTATAATTCATGACGGAGAAAATTAATAATTTTAAATAATTATGCAATTATACGCGTGTTGGTATGTGTGTTTATTTTACTACTACGTAACTATGTAAACTCATTTTTAGTTTTCTTGATTACTTAATGTTTACTCAGTTCCCCAAAAGATGGCACTGTGCAATGAGGGGCAATTAATTTACTGTCGTTTAATTTAGTTGTATTATTAAATCAACATAATTATTCAATTAAATTTGTTGATATCCGTACCCTCTCTTCTAAACTTAGAGTTAATTTGGCAAAATCCTTCCTCGGTGGCTTATTCATGTCAACATGTATTAAATTCAGCGCCATCTGTTAGTTTACCAGGGTACTCTATTGTGGTAGCACATATTTGAAAAAAGTTTGCCCCTCCTTCCTAAGTAGCGCCATAAGATTCAGGGGCAAACTTAAGTCAATCGAGTGTTGTGGCTACCCACCCTTTTAGGGGTTGAATTTTTATAGCCTATAACCTGGCCGGGGATGTTCTCGACAGATTAGTAAAGTTTGCATCAAAATCCGTTCAGCCGTTTTCACGTGATGCGCGTTCAAATAAACAGACAAACAGATAAACAGATAAACAGATAAACAGACAAACAGACAAAAATTCTAAAAACTGTTGGAACGTGTTCTGTTATCGATTCTAAGTATCCCCAGCCAACTTTTTTTCGAATATCTTCCATGTACAGACTTTCGACCCTCTTCATGCAGCTTTATTATATGTATAGATCACAGTCAGCCGACAAGTTCCTAGTTCCTGGCCTTTATGTTGTTTGTATTGTATGGTAATAAAGCGACCGTTTGTGTTTATTGGTAGTTATGTAGGTTTTGTTAATTATATAATTAAATTTAATGTTGCGTATATCAATGTAAACCTTACTTAAATCTATGGGACTATGTATGTATGTACGTTATAACACTTACCAAGTCTTACAAGTCTTCTTGGTACTGTGGCCATTACAACTCTACAAAGCCTGCCGTATTCGAACTTCAAGATATTCACAAGAGACGACACGTACTAGATCCATTCTAGATACGTTATAGTTTAGATATCAACTAGTTCTCTTTTGCAGCCCAATTCGGGCAACCAATGTCACTTTTACGTTAGATAGAGTAAGATATCTATTAGACGCGAACTGGATCTCTAAGTCATATCCTGTGGAAATCGTTCAACAGTATCTCCAGAATCACGCAAATGTCAAATTTGACAGGTTAGATCTTAAACATATCGTTATCGTATCTTGGTGATGTCTAAAAGATGTCTAATAGATGTCTATTTCAAAATCCGAATCGGGCCCAGCGTATTTAGCAAAAGTTGTGTGCATGTACAAGCTTTTTTTATTTTCAAATTCTACGCGACGGCATGTTGAAGTCGAAAGTGACAAGCTTAAGTTATAAATAAAGCATATGTACATACTCGTATATTTTCTAATTTTACTGGCG
Source organism: Cydia splendana (assembly GCF_910591565.1). Lineage (NCBI taxonomy): Eukaryota > Metazoa > Arthropoda > Insecta > Lepidoptera > Tortricidae > Cydia > Cydia splendana. The sequence continues at coordinate 6,805,446 of NC_085974.1, forward strand.
TAGCTTCGTGTTTCAGCTCCATTATTTATACAAATTATTGTTTCGAACGTCAACCCGACCGTATGGACGATAACACCATGGCAAATTTAACGGCACTGCATTTTAAATTTTAACTCTATTTATAAAGAACTAAAGGACACCTGTGCACGTTCACATTCATTTAACACTTTTGTGTTAATTAATATGGAGAAATAAACCATTTATTCAGGTAAGCAATATAAAACAGCATAAAGAAATTAATAGTTTGTAGTGTTAAATCAAAAAAAGCCTGCATAGATTTTGACAGCACACGCAGTGCAGGTATTATTTTAAACGTCAAACATCTATGAAATTATGACGTATAAATAACACTAGCACAGCGTGTGCTGTCAATATCTCTGCAGACTTTTCTTGGTCTAACTCTACATATAAAACTAGAGGTATACATATAAAACTAGACGGGCCCGCAGCTCCGCTCGCGTAAATGAAATAAAGAGTTTGTCTTATGTTTAGTTAAATACCGATATTATTATGTATTGAACCCTGCCAGGGTTTATAACTGTGATAGGGACTTCTTATTTGTAACCGATATTTGGATAACTTAATTCACAAATTTCTCAAAAAATGATGTGATTTGATAAAAGGCAAGATTGTATTTTTTCATCTACGTAGGTATTTATTTAAAACTTGTTTCAACATAAAATTATGGGGTTGCATTTGAATTACGCATTATAGGCAGGGGGGAGGGAGTAGGAACCCCCCCGAACCCATCCCCAAAGTTAGGAAATCAATAGTTACCACGAAAATATATTTTTTATTTTTTGAGGTTATGTTCAATAAAACAACCAAAGCGTACGAAAGGGTAACTAATTTGGACTTTGTCAGTATACATATTTTTGAGCACTTTGTCCGTATACATGTTTTTGACCACTGTATTTCTTTTTTGACAGCGAGTCGGGTGTGTTGTGAACGCAAGATACCTAACACTCCTCCTCGCTTCGCTCGTCGTCGTACCTAACGGTGACTCTGGCACTGTATTTCGTTCCGTCACTTCCGTCACACGTAATTTCAAACACTTATAAAAAAAAACTACGCGTCTCCTAGACACAAATCGGGTGTCGTTTGAAAGGGGTGACCAACCCCTATAAAATGCCACCCTTCCCCCCGCCCCTCCCTATAATACGTGATTCAAATGCTAACCCAAAATTATTATTAATTATTTTCATAAGCCCAATTGCAAAAACGTTCATTAGATTAATTTCCGCCTTAAGACGAATATGTACGACCACCGCCCATAAATCGCATTTTCATACAAACGTAAATAGTCCCCATTTCCCTGTCTGGATATTGATATTACTTACGACGGCTACGGTGACGCAACGACCGAAAATGAGTCCTGGCTTCCGACACCAGATCACGCCATGTTTCCCGGTCTTGCGATAGCTCTCGCCAGTGGCCATGACCGAGGTTGAGCAGATCTTGGGCAACCCTTGGGCTCCAAAATATCTGAGCATGCACTTTAACTACATTATAATTTATATTGTTCAGATATTTGTGAATACCTCGGCCGTTCCGATATATCTGATGGGGACTGTTCAGCAAGAAGAAAAAATCCTACCTGGTCGAGTCGTATTGTACGCGAGAAAACAGTTCCCGAATTGGTTATATCTGTAAAGTCATTAAAGTATAATTATCACACACACACATTATTACGGGCACCATCCCTTGAACTGATATTTTTGGCCCATCTCGGCAGCCCGTTCCCCGGACGAATGGCAATGTTTGCCTAAGCCGTGAAAGTCAATCTGAATAATATAACTCAAAAACAAATTTAAAATAATAAAATACAAATTATAAACACGATAATACTAATTTGATTGATAAGTCATTTATGGCATTTAAGTCACTCGTATGGTTATAGATAGACTAAGGTTGAGGTTGACAGCACTTTTTATTTTACTTCGTGTAATAAAACGCCGCAATAACTGTATACCAACATGACAAACATAAACATTGGGTATGTCTGTAGCACCACATCAAATAATTTTGTCTGTACCACCACCGAAACGAAACTAACCGAGAGTTGCCGAAAATGGTCGATCATCGTAAAATGAAGATTGTTATGAAATTTTCTTTTGCTTATTGTAAATTAAATACGCATCGAAAGAGATAGTTTTTATGCTCTAGTTCTATTCTCATATCTAGATAATAGATTTAAACAGTTTTTTCTTATCATACGTGCGTCGTATTCGAGATACGTGTCAAAAACTTTTTTAGAAATTTGTAAGGCGCCATCTCGCTTCTTCGCTCGTTTTTTATCCCGTTCTGGTTTTTCGATTATATATATATGATATGGCATGCGTTAAATTAATATTTACTTTGGCATTTTTTTCTGGAAAAAACGTACGCTGACTCAACCTAATGGCTTATTTTTAAATAAATACACATGGTCGTATTTCATTAAATGGTCAAATATTCGTGTTGCAACCCTTCCCTTAATATTTCAAACGTAATGACGCATATATAGTTTCGTCAATACAACAGCCAAATGTATAGGGGTGTAGGGCCAAGGGGATAAACTAAATAATTACTACCCATTAGGTAAATACCTTTATGTAAAGTGTATAGCTTATTTTAATTAGCGAGCGTCGGATTCTAAGAAAATACTCGTAATGAATGAAAATACTTAGAAAATTATCTGCTCAAGATGAATTCTAGTAAATAGGTAAGTAAAAAGCTTACCAAGATACGGAGAATCCTCCCTCGTTGCTTGAATTCCAACGCCTTCATTCCGTGCTTATTTCCTGTAAATCCCAGGAAGCCAAGAAACTCAAGCAATGACGCATTTCCTGGCCGATCCGCTATTGGTTCAAAATTAAATAAAATTGAACTCCCCTCGCATTGAAACGGAAATGGAAAGTTTCCTAGATGAGAGAATTTTCCGCGTTTGCAGAATTTTATTACATAAATCTACATTGGTAATTTAATCGAATCTTATGTTGTGCAATGTTTGAACGGTCAAACTCAGGGCCCGATTCGGATTTTGAAATAGACATCTATTAGATATCTTTTAGACATCACCAGGATACGATAACGATATGTTTAAGATCTAACCTGTCAAATTTGACATTTGCGCGATTCTGGAGATACTGTTGAACGATTTTCACAGGATATGACTTAGAGATCCAATTCACATCTAATAGATATCTTACTCTATCTAACGTAAAAGTGACATTGGTTGCCCGAATTGCGCTGCAATAGAGAACTAGTTGATATCTAAACTATAACGTATCTAGAATGGATTTAGTACGTGTCGTCTGTTGTGAATATCTTGAAGTTCGAATACGGCAGTCAGGCTTCTTCTATTTAACGGAATTAGAGGGAAGTTGAAAGTAATTTCCTGAAAGGTTTCGAGGAAAAGATGATACGGTTAATACCGTGGTTGATTTTGCTACACTAATTGCACTGCCGTACTCAAAGTCCTAGAAATAAATCACATACACGTGCGGAAAGTAGGAAATTCGCAACGAGTGTTTTAAATCGACACGAGTTGCAAATTACCGATACGCACGTATATCGTACAACGTTTTACAGTACATATGGATCTTTAAATTTTCGACATAGGCACGGATAGTGCTTATTCCCACACTAGTGCGGGAAAATAGCACCATATGTACTGTAAAAATATTTTTCACATCGCCTAATCGGAAAATGGATTTTTCTTCCCTGCTAGGAGGGATCAAAGTGGCACTTTTCTGTTCAACGACTTTTCATTGCCAGTATAAAATATTAATATAATTAACTATGAAGATCGTATGTACAGCCTGGCAAAAAAGAGTAGAATTTAAAAAGTGGCAACACTGTAGTGTCAACGCTATGATTTATTTATTTTCCTCATAGTTGATGTGAAAAGCAGTATGTGTCACACGGTATCAAAATTATTTCGTCTTGGGCGTTAACACTTAAATCCCTCATTACGCTCAGGATTCAATGTACGCCCTTGACGGAAATATATCATTTTGATCCCTTGTAACACAAACAACTATAACACCTCATTAGGGATGTCTTTAACCGCAAACGATAATCGTATTAAGTAAATAATTATACGACACAAGACACAATAATTGTGACAGCTTATTAAAGGCTCTTTACCCGCAATCCCTTGCGGTTCGGTGTACGACAGATGTGTTATTAATGTGGTGAAAACCACATTAATATCACATGTCATACCTTATAGAAAGCAGAGAAGGCATTTTAAAGCAATTGAAATATGAAGCACCGGTTAATTTACTTCCGACTGCTCTAGAGGAAATTGTGGCTTTCCATCAGAGAAGGGTCTTTATAAATTAAGTTGGATGGAATTTCTGTTGGAATTTCAGATTAATTACACTTTTAGTTTTAGGGCAAGCTTCACCATATGGTCTTTTGAACGCCTTTGGACTTGACCATAGCATCTTAAGCGACCATAATATGTGTCGCTTAACTTTAAACGCTAGTAAATCCATTAGATCCTCTCAGCAAATATCTATCCTATTACCTTTTCTTAATACCAAAATCGCATAATCTGACAGATGGATTTACCCGAGTTTGAAGTTAAGCGACTCATATCCGTAGGTAATGAAACTAATAAACCTAGAACTCCTAGACGGTGGCATGCGTAGGTAATTCTAATTTACGATTAAATACGCACATTCTAACGTAATGTAGGTACCGACGATTAAAGACGACTTGAACCTTAGTCATTCCATACTCTGTAATTATACGAAACGGTGTTTCGGCGTAGTAGATAAGTGTACACAGAATTACAATTTCCACGTCAAAATATTGACTTAGATACAAATTAATTTGACTCCGCGCAGTAATTAAGAAGAGTTTATTAGATAAATTGAAATATTAAACTTAAGGTAAATATTTCAATAAAATTAGGTAATTTTCTTAGCTTTCAAATTTGTACAGAGAAACCAGCATACCTACAATAATTTTTATTTTATTTTATAATCAACTATAGGTACATATACCACTTACAGAGTAGTCAAATACGTGATATGTATTAGATATAGGAAAACGAATAGTTAACAGTTTATAACACACTTAAAATATTACAGTAAAACAATGCTATACTTAACTATATAATAGAACAAAGCCCAAGAGCTCAAATGACTAAACACGATTGAGACCCGTTTAACGTTTTCCTCAATATAAACGTAGGTAAGTTTTTATAACGGGTTGAATAAACCAGTATTCGCATCGGCGATCTTCGCAGTGGTTGTGTCCAACAGATCATATCTAATCTGTATTTATACTCATTAAAATATTGTGCGAAATCAACGTGTTTTATAATAACAAGTAAGTTTGTAAACATGATAATTAATATTTGGATGTACGCAATCGTTATCTTTTGAGGTTGATTTATTTTGGACAAGTTTTGTTTGGGTTTATTATATTTATTATATTTAAAACTAAGCCACTTAGCATCAAATAGTTTTATATTTGAATGACCTCTATTTATGTATGTTCACCTTTTAAAAAGAGACAAAGAATTTTAGTGTACCTACCTAAAAAAGGAACACCTGATAAAAAACAGTGACTCCAAATTAAACATCTAAGTTCCTATTGTTTTGGATTCGTGCCAAGCTACCACTGATTAAGGCAAGTTTAGCAATTGTTTTATTCTCGCAGACAAAACGTTATTTGACTAAATTGAGCACTTTAAATTCCATTCTCTTGCACAAAAAATAAGATGCCAGATGTGCACATCGCATACAGCCTACATGAGAAACAATTTGAGCCGAATTATGATAAATTAAAAAAAAAATATCGAATAATTTTTGATACCTCGATTCTCCAATTCCTTTAGATTGTGAATCAAAAAGCATGTAAGTACCTATTTAACGTTTAATTAATAGCCAAAAGCTGTCTCAAAATATATTGAGCCTTACAAACCCGTGCTTAGGTAAAAAAAGGGTATTGTTTTGGAAAAAAATGCATTCGGACAAACGAAATTTCCGCAAACGATACAAGAAAATCGTTCCGGAACAAAGATATACTGTATATCCATATAAAAATCTAGATTTTAGTAGTAGTAGTAGTAGTAGTAGTAGTAAAACACTTTATTGTACAAAAATCAAAACAAAACAGGAAAAATAACATTCGTCATTAGTGCAAAGGCGAACTTATCCCTTTAAGGGATCTCTTCCAGTTAACCTTTGAGCAATTGAGGGAGAATTAGAGACGGTAGACATCCGTACTGTACCAACAGCGTAAATAAAAGAAAAAGAAAATAAAATAATAATAATAGGTTTTTTATAATGTGTTTATATATTTTTTGTAAGCGTTTTTATATTTTACTTTTATACTCACATTGTAAAATCCTAACCTAAGACCCTAATTGAATAAAGTAAATAAAAATAAAAACGAAAACTTTCTTAGTTACTTATAATATTAGCAGCTTACCTAGATTTTATCAGTGTTTCTAATCATTTTGTTTACATTTGTTTGCAGATTATGTTGACCTTTCACGTGGTTATCGTAGCCGCGATGCTGGCCCTCGTATCATGTCAGCGGGGCTCATTCGCCGGCAAGAGACCCATCGGCTATCCTGAACTACTCAACAGGACTACTACTACAGTCGATCCACTAGGGAATCGGTAATGCTGGTTTACTTTGACATCGTTGTCCATTTCTCAAAAGCTTGTAACTTATTAAATATATTAAAAAACGGGTCACTCACGTATTTTAAGTCGAATCGAATCGTGAGTGACCCGCTTTTAATATATTTAATATGTCTGTGTCTCACGTAAGTTTTGTTATTAAAGCTTGTAACTTGTAATGTAAGTGAAAGTCCCTTCTAGCAAAATCTGTTACTAACTTTTGAGAAACGGGCCCATATAATGGTATCTAGTGCAGCAGTAATGCGCATCTTTGCGGGCCGGAGGCCAATCGGTATCCCATCTCTGAACTAGACTATACTTACTACAACGGTCGACCCCCTTTGAAATTATAGACGGTCAAGCAAATCTTGTCAGTAAAAAAAGGCGCGAAATTCAAATTTTCTATGGGACGATATCCCTTCGCGCCTACATTTTTCAAATTTGCCGCCTTTTTCTACTGACAAGTTCTGCTTGACCAAGTATAGTAGGTAATATTTTAGGTACTTGCACGTCTATCTTAGCTCCTTCGCAAACAGGAGGCCAATCGACATAACTTAACTACAAGACCACCTTTGATATAAGGTCTACTTAAGTTAATTAAACAACGTTAGTTACTACAGCTCCTGACATTTAGTGATAAAGGTTTGAACTACTTGGAGGGCAACACGTAACAGAAATTGGGGAGGTAAGGTAAACGTACTGGTGCTCGACGCGGTCCCAGTAGATGTCATCTTGAAACTTAAGTCATTGTCAATATAGGTGACGGCAAGATGTCATCTATTGGGCATTAGCATGTCGAGCACTAGTACTTTTACCTTACGAGTATGTTTATTAGATCAAAACAAAATCTAAAAAACATTTTCAAGTTAGATTTTCACCCACTTTCTTACTGCATTACAAATTTAGTTCACAAGAAAGAACTGTCTGAGTCTTTGCCCTTTGAGACTTCAAGCAAATAAATATACGGATAAGGTTCCATATTATAAAAATGTCAACCGCACAGAACATCAGGAAATTTCAGAATTTATTTGTTGCCCGCATCGAGTTGGCATAAAAGTAATAGATAAGTACCAACTATTTAGGTATGAGTAAATCTTATAGGGTCGATAATGACCCCGATAATTCAAGTAGATACCTATCGTTGTTTAAATGGAAAGGTTTTTTATTTTTGCAATTTTTGAGGAAATATTAAGTCTCTTAAGGAAAATGCGTCATAATATGACTTAAATTTAGGTAGGTATAGACACACATGATCGATAAACTGGCCCCTATTCAAATATGTTGATATTGTCGGTTACTGGAAAACTTGGAAAAATATGTTTTGCGAATATTGAATAGGTAAATGAGCTGTTTAAGGAAAATGCATTTCGTTAATCTTTTCGTTGGATTGTCCCCTTTTGCTTCATAACATAACCCAAGAAGATGAGTTAGACCAAGAAAAGTCTGCAGCCATTTTGATAGCCCGCGCGGTGCAAGTGTTATTTATACGTCAAAATTTCATAGAAGTTTGACGTTTAAAATAACAATTGCACTGCGTATTAGGCTATCAAAATCGCTGCAGACTTTTCTTGGTCTAACTCTACCTACTTAGTATCATGTTGAAAAAAGGCCATCAAGGAATTATAAACTTTATGTCGAAATTAATAGAGATTAGTCGACATACGCACAGGACCGAGAAAAGTGGCGCTGTCTTGTGTCGGAGGCCAAGCCTCATTTTGGGTCGCTGAGCCCACAGAACAATAAATAGGTCTGTGGCTGAGCCAACGGAGTAAGTAAAGGTCCATTTTCAACAACAGCAGCACTACCACTCATTTTACTATGGAAATTGACAATAACAACGACGCGTTGTGCAGCTGAGGTCAGAAATGGAATGTTACCCTAAGTCGAAATACAAAGAAATTTTCATAAAAAATGCGTCAGGCCTGTTTAACCGCTTGTCTGTTTACGATTCTGAGAGATGATTAATGATCTTTTTGCATTATTCGAGAACGATTTTTTCTACTCTATACAGGGTGGCCAAAAAATAAGTGCATTCCCGTTGCCAGGGAGGTTTTGGGATTATACTGAGCAACTTTTACTATGAGACCGACCCTGAAATTGCGAAAAAAAGTTTGGCTGTTTCAACATTTTGGCTGGTTCATTTTATATGGGAGGGTAAATTATTTTTTCGCCATTTTGGGGTTGGTACCATATTAAATTTGCTCAGTATAATCCCAAAACCTCCCTGGCAACGGGAATGCACTTATTTTTTGGCTAGCCTGTATAAGTAGGTACAGTAGAACCGAGGTTTGAGACCACGATTATTTACCATTACCTACACACATAGGTATATGAAATGTAAAGTTATTCATTAACAATTTCTCGCTTATGAAGTCATATTTATTGATGACTATGAAACTGCGATCAAGTATGTTCTTTTGACTAATGAAAACTGCTGTGATGTTTTGTTTTGGATCATACAAATATTTCTCGCTCCGCTCCTTTCCTCTTCTCATAACTATCTGTGCCGCAAAATATGAAATAATGATTACGAGGAATTCTCGGTCAAGATTGAAGTTACTGACATGCACAAAAGCTGTTAATAATTATAATATTGTCCACGGGAAAGGCGGATTGGTTTTATTTACTATTCATAACCCACGTACCACGTACACAAGGTGGACTGACGACCTGGTAAAGGTCGCGGGAGTCCGTTGGATGCGGGTGGCGCAAGACCGGTCATTGTGGCACTCTTTGGGGGAATCCTATGTCCAGCAGTGGACGTCCCCTGGCTGATATGATGATGATGATAACCCAATTTTACACTATTTCTATTTACAGCTTCGGTGAAGGCGACAGCACCACAGAAAGATTGCCCGTTGAAGCCAACGGTGACCGTGACTTGGTCGACAGAATCAGCAAGTTTCCCATAGACCAGCAACCCTTCTGGTACCTCAACTGGAAGGCGCTCGAAGAACAGAGGAAAAACCCTCAGACTTTCGCGCAGCGACCGAGTCAATTCGCGGAAACACCGAATTTCAATGCCGGAACACCAAATTCTAATGCTGGAACTCTTAATTCTAATGGTGGAACTCTAAGTTCTCGTTTTGGAACGAATTCTAATGCTGGAACTCTGAATTCTAATCCTGGAACTGCAACTAATAGTGTTGGAACCGTAAAGGGAGCAACTAATTCTAATATTGGAACTCAAAATTCGGAATTTTCAAGTCTTGGACATGACGATGGTGGTTTTGATACCGATTCCGATGCTGATATTGATCTTACTCATATTACTAAGGGAAGACACACACAACAACGACAACAACAACAACAACAACAACAACCAATACAACAACAACACGGATACACTATGCGGGGTTCTCATTTGTAAATCCGATCAGCAGGTTGTGTTTGGATAAAAACGTTTTTTTTTTATTCCATTTACAAAATTCCACGGAATATCACTAACAGGAACCGATTTTTTTTATCACTATAAATGAAACTTCAATTAAATGTAATAAAACACATATATTGACTTTTAAATAAATAAACCTTATAGACTACTTAACCTTAAGATATAATTATACATAATAGCAAAATGCAATGTAGACAACTACACAGTATGACTCAAAAAACATTACTTATTCGTTTCTTGGGTACGTATCGATTGGATACACAATTCTACGACTATGTTTAATAGTTTCAAAATTGCATTCTTTTTTATAATTGCATTGTTGTTCAAATGTCATTTTTAAATATTTTTAATTTATTTTACAATTTATGTGCTACGTTATTGAACTTAGTTGTAGAATATGATCTAAATAGATATTTAACATGCACAGCCCTAAGTGATTGACAGTAAAATACATGTCGCAGAAAAAAAACAATGCTTTCTTCAAAAAATAAAAGTTAGTCATAATAAAATTACGCCGTAGTGCGTGTAAGTATAAGAATTTACTAAAATAAATTCACTGTTGCTATTTTAGTTGGAAATATTATGCACTATTGGTACTTACTATTTTCAACCCATTCGTCCAAACTAAACTTTGCATTAATAGGAACTTATATTTTAATTGGTCTATCGTTAAACTGTCCAAGAGAAAAAGTGATCAAATTGTGAATTAATACAGTTATAAGTCTTATAATCAATACAAGGCTTAGATCAAAAATTTCATACTTACATTTGTTAACGGAAATATTGAAAAAGTGAAATTTTAGTTGTACAAAAATATTGTTATCCCCTGTGACATGTTTATAAGATTATTAAAAATTATAAGACACAAATTTATACGACTAACACAAATAACATTCGGAATTTCGTGATCTACACTTACAATTGCAAACTTATTACATAAATGCATTATTTTATCAAAGAATAGGCAATAATAGTACAGAATTTATAAAAATCAGTCATAATTATAAGTCTCCAAAATTATCGATTAGTTCTATCAACGTCCAAGCAACACTAAGTGTAACTATAGATTATTATAATAATACCAAGCATTTGGTATCGTTACTCGCCTTAAAACAACTACGTAAATGTACGTAAGACTGAATCGCATGCCGACGCCGACGTGTCCATGAGCAAAAACTCATAAGTACAAAAATCACACATAAGTATACCTACATTCACTCCATCATAAACATGCGATAGAAATCCCGAATAGGAATACATTCAAATAATTTAACACACGTTTGTCGAAATACGAAAAACGTTTCATACAAACTGACACCATTATATTAGAAAACAAATTGTTCGTAAGTAAATTAAATAAATACTAACATCGTAGTAAGTATGAGTAAAACAAAATCATCCAAATCTTACAGATTGGTAATTTATTATACACGAAAGACTGACTTGACTCGACTTCTTATGTATGTAGCAGATATAAGATGTACTAACTTTAGGGATCACAACTAATCTTAGTCAAAAACTAAGCAATAAAGTATTATTTATGTCTGCTTTGTAAAAGTCTCCTAAATTGATACAAATATCTGTCCTAACTTTATATAGAAGTGATAAATCTAGTCTTAAGTCTTTTCCAGATTTTTTGCAGTAGATATAAACAATTCAAAACGAAAAACAACAAATCATTGGCCTCGGTGTATTAAAAAATACAATTATTTTTTTATTACCGCGCGACTATGATCGCGCATACGGCCAAGATGGCGGATATGAAGGAACTGCTTATGCCATTGGCGGATTTAGTTACGGAGTTCTGTGGTAACACGCTTTTGTAGTTACATGATTTCTCTGCTGCCTCGTTGCTGACCAGCTCCACGTAGTCAGGGTAGTTTTGGATTTGTATTGGCTGAAAAAGAAAACAAATTACGTGATTACTATGCCTATTATATTTTTTGTGGAAACTCAAGGGCATGCCACGTTAGACCTAACTTCAAGATTGCTGAAAAAGACGGCAATTCCAATTGCCGAGAAATTGCCGGCGAATTCGCGAGTGAGTATATATTTCGCGCCTTAACAGATTGGCCTAGACAGAACGTCCAGTTTGAATGTAAGGTCCTAGAAATAAAATGTTCAGCTGTATGAATGTTATCCTAAAGTATTTGACATTTCATACCTCTATTGATACATCATTTCTCAGTACACAGGGGATGGGTCTAACATTCAAAAGAAGCTCCGTCTCTAGGCCATTCCGTTCGATCATTTCTTTCTGCAAGGCGATTCTTCTGAAAGCACCTACTTTATTTATTTTATTTTATTTTATTTTATTTTATTTTATTTTATTTTATTTTATTTATTATTCTCCTTATTTATTTCTCCTCTTAAGTTAGGTTATTTATAATATGAATATAAAAATACTTACAAAACAATAAAAAATACATATAAACAAACACATTATAAAAAACCTAACCTAGATTGCCGCCGGCAGCGGGGCTTGGCCCAAGCTGCCGGTGGTCAGGGCCGCAGAGTGAGGAACCGACGTACTATACGCGCCGTGTCCAAAATTACCGCCTTCTGCATCTGACCCTTGATCCAACCACCCAGTTTATTTTATTTTTTTATTTATTTTTCGTCTTAAGTTAGGTATTTTTATAATATGAATATAAAAGTAAAATATAAAAACACTTACAAAACAATAAAAAATACATATAAACACATTATAAAAAAACCTAACCTAGGGTGCCGCCGGCAGCGGGGCAGGGCCCAAGCTGCCGGTGGTCAGGGCCGCAGAGTGAGGAACCGACGTACTATACGCGCCGTGTCCAAAATTACCGCCTTCTGCATCTGACCCTTGATCCAACCACCCAGCGAGAGTCTCTCTAGGTGTTGGTCGAGACTCTTCGCTATGAGACCGTTCGCTGACACGACTATCGGAACAATGATCGTCGAGTCAACATCCCACATGGCGGTAATCTCATGAGCTAAGTCTAGGTACTTGCTGGACTTGTCCTTCTCGGCCTTCACGAGACTCTCATCATGGGGGATGGTGACGTCGGCGAGCACGACCCGGCGCTGCGATCGGTCTATCAGCACGATGTCAGGCTTATTGGCGACAATAGTCCTGTCAGTGATGATAGATCGATCCCAATAGAGCGTGGCACGACCATTCTCGAGAACAGGTGCAGGTAAGTACTTGTAGTACGGTACTTCGCGGTCCACAAGGCCGTATAGAAGAGCAAGTTGCTGGTGAATAATCCTGGCTACGAGATTATGTCTGTGCAAGTACTCACCGTTAGCAAGATGAGAACAACCGGAAATGATATGCCTGAGTGACTCTCCGGGACGGCGGCATGCCCGACAAATGTCGACCGTACCGTCCTTCAGGATATATTTATATTTTATTTTATTATTAAGGTTCACCAACAGTGGCAACAACAACTTATGCACTAACACACTTGCGTACTATTCAATTGTGATTGCGCCACCAATTACTTTCACACTTACTAATTGAAATAAATTGTTGTGTATACATACCGCTCCCCAATTATCATCCCTCTTCTTACAGAAGGTCATATGCATGCCCTTATATAAGGTCTTCTCAATCTGCTCGGTCAGCACCGACTCCGACCACGGCATCTGATTGAGGTGGGCTAGGAACGTCTTGTTCTGGAACTCGGTGGGCTCGCGGATTATCAGCTCCTCTGGAAAGGTGATTCGGGATATTAGCCGTATGGGTTGGGTGATTAGGCTTATATTTGGTTGGGTCACTATTAATAATAATTTAGCTAGGTTAGTAAGTAAATGCGTCAATATTGAGGTGTGTGTGAAATAAATCATCAACGATGTTCAATGACCATTACCACCACTTTGTTAAGGTTCCTCTTCACGTTGGGCCAACCCCAACGCCAACGAGGGACGCAGCCATGCGGTAGAATGTGATAGCAATATCACTTGCTCCCTCTAACGCATAAATGCGTCCCTCGTTGGCGTTGGCGTTGGCCCAACGTGAAGAGGAGCCTTTATATAGTTAACATAAAAAGTGCCCTTGGCCTATGTAGGAGGTAGTGTACAAAATAGATATCGAATTTATGTAAATGAAAATTACATAAGGGGCTATTCATAAATTACGTCATTTCAAATTAGGGGGGGGGGGGGGGTCTGGACATCGGATGATGGTAGCATGACGTAGAAGGAAACGGGGTCATTCGAAGCATGATTTTTGGATGATTTTAATTTGGGGTCAAAAAGTCGTCAAAAATCGATGACATAAACAGCCCCTAAGTCACACATACCTAGCTAAGGAACGAATTCACACAAGTAAATGTACTTACTGTGGTTCGACTCCCAGTGAACCCCTTACTGCATGTAATAAAATGTATTTGTTTAAAGAACTTTAATAGCAGTCAGTAGAGTTGAATATGTATCATGTCGGTCATAAGTGGCTTCGTTAAACTGTCAACAGCTTCAAAAACAGGATCACAAACAACTGAGCTAAAAAGACCGCTTAATAATAAATTATACTCACTCATGAGTCCTACGCCTTGGTCATCGCCCTGCATAGCTTCAGATTCCGATGCGTGTTGTCTTATGTCAAACTCCATCTTTGGTGGTAGGTTCTCCAAATTCCTGCAAAATAATTTACATTTTGTAAATCTTTCTCATATCTTCTTATCTTAGCGCGGTTGCATCCTAAGCGCCACTTGCACCATCCCTCTTACCCGGGGTTAACCGGTTAACGGTTAAACCGTTAACCCAGTGTCAAATTATACTGGTAACCATGGTAACTCCAGGTTTAACCGGTTAACCCCGGGTTAGTAAATGGTGCAAGTGGCCCTAAGAGTGCCCGGGAGTGACCGCTTTGATAACCTATTCTGATATAACAAAACCTCCGTGAAACTCGGGCATACAATAAATAAAATAAAACGCGTCGCTCAGTTTTGTTGGTTGATCTGAGCAATAGCCAAGTTTCAATGTGATTTCGTAGTTTGGTGGAGAGGTGGAGGTACACGGTATTCACCTGGTAATATATGTATTAAAACGAACCTATGGTTGAGGAGCACTCAAAACGAGCTATTTGAAAACAAGGTACCAGTATAATACCCTATTGTTAAAAACAATAGGGTATTATACTGTATTTAAAATAAATTATTTTACACCATGCATGACATAAAGCACCAGATAATTATTAGAAAAACACAGATAGGAGTTATTTTTAAACACAAGTTCTATTTAATAAATCGGATAGAAATATAAAAAGTGGGTGAGTTGACCGTGACGTCACGATGTAATGCTCCATATAAATTCTGATTTTAATAGGGGCATAGATTAAGGATAATCCGGCGAAAAGATTTTGCCAATTTAAACTTTAGCTCGCTATAAATAAAGTCCAACTTACCCTGACGATAGGAAGATGTTTTCGACGTCAGTCATACTAAGGGTGTAGAACTCTTTCACGCCAAAAGTTTCGAAGAACTCTTTGACTGGCGTCATAGAGTAACATCCCGCCAGTTCAGTGCGAGGGTAGTATAGCACGAATGATAGGCACATTTCCTGTAGGCAATAAAAACATAAATTAAAACATAATAATAAAAATAAAATCATTTTTGAGAGATTGTCATTGCAAAGTTTGCTTTTCTTTGCTCATTACGTACTTCAAACAGTCCAAACAGATATACAGGGTGATCAATCCAAATAAGTCAGTATGGAGAAGTCAGAAATTATGAGAGATAGCGAAATCTGTTCTTAGGAACCATGGCTTCGGTTTTAGATCTAATAATAATGGCATTCATTTTTTTTTTAATTTCTCATACTTAACCGGGAATCGAACCTGGTCGAAGTCTCTGTAAACAATGTTAGGGATAAATTCTGCAAGTTTTTTTGTTGTTACTGTTGAGGGTGCGAATCATAAGTCACAAGGAACACATTTTCAATAATGTTCCATTTTCAAATTTTAAATAAATTGGCACGCCCGCTGAACGAATGCGTTCTAATTTCAAATAAACGCAATTTGTAATGCATTAATGTCGATGCAGATAAGATATGCATAAGTGCTGTATTCAGATAAATAATTCATAATGATGACCGATTCATATTAATGACAACATTTTGCAAATTATTTAAATTGTGGGCATTTCAATCTAATGTTTACACAAGATTTCATAGAAAAATTTGGTCCTTATACCTTCAGGATCAATTATACAAACAAATACTACACGCGATTACTTAAACAATATTGACCAGGTTCGATTCCCGGTTATGTGTGAGAGTTTAAAAAAGTTTGAATGCCATTATTATTAAATATAAAATCGACGCCATGGTTCCTAAGAACAGATTTCGCTAACTCTCATTTTCTGACTTCTCCATACTGACCCATTTGGATTGATCACCCTGTATAGAGGAAACAAATCGAAATATTTTAGAAATAATTTCCATATTGTGATAGATTGCCAAGGAAAACACTAAACAAAAAAAAGGAAGCAAAAGTTAGACCAAGATAAGATTGCAACAATTTTGATAGCACACGCAGTGCAAGTGTTATTTTAAATGTCAAACTTCTATGAAATTATGAAGTATAAATAACACTTGCACTGCCTGTGCTATCAAAATCGTTGTAGACTTATCGTAGTCTAACTCTAGCTGCTTCCTTCTATTAACTGAAGAATAAACTCCTTTTGATTTATAGAAAAATTAAGACTGACTGGCCGACTTAACTTTTTTATGCACACAAGTGACAGTTAACAAGTATGGCGCAGTCACTCTATTAGTTAAAAACATGAATTGTTAAATTTAATACCGAATTTAATTTAGTAACGAATACAATGCGAATACAGTTTCTCTTTTACAAGCGGTTCGTGAATCGTATATAGTGCCCTATTAGAATGTTAAGTGTGACTAAAATAGTGAAGTGATTCAAAATGTTAATGTACCTACCAAAACATGCCTATACTGGCCCTATAATAGCGGTAAGTACCTACAAACATACTGTAACAACAGTTGAACTAGGTAGGTACTAGATTATTTATGCTGGCGGCATTTCCTCGCTGTATCGCAATGCTGATACGTTGTGCGAGGTAGCCGCCAGCTCTTCGGTCACCAGTTACGTCAACCAGACGCAAATAGCTAGATTACGTCTACACGTGTACTGGCAAATTTCCTATTAGTACTAGTGTATTTAGTAGTAGTAGAAGAATAACCTATTAGTGAATCCTTGGAAAATAAATCAAATATATACCTAATGTATTTGTTATTCTTTCTTTTCCAAGTATTAAGGGTCCCGAGTCCATTAAAATACATTACACTTATAGTAAATTCACCTACACACAAGCCAGGCGAAATTGAACCATATTTCAAGTCATTAACGACCTCGATATGTGAAAGTATAAGAAAATGACTTTACCTGTGATGCGGAATAACCCCCCAAAATAGGCTTATCACGGTTCGTACTGTCGTAAGTGCACTCTGTGATCAAAGTGTCCCCTTTCAAAAACCTTCTGCCTCCCGGGACTATGCGGGATTGTTGATAGCGGACATCGTAGGAGTTTTCCTGTAAATAAAATAGTTCATAAAAGCGCCATCTAGGACATGCGCTACGAACTACTAAATGTAGCTACTGTAGAGCGCTGTTTAGTTGACGACGGGATTCAAGTGCTTATTTCGCGCGACAGAGGTCACTACTAGTTTCTATCACTTGGCGAAATAATACATAATATGTATAACTTATTTGTCAATATTGTCATAGTTGTCGGTATTATTAGAATTATTACAAATATCAAAGCATGATAAGAACGAGCAGTCTGGGCCGTATTATATTTTCTTCGTATGAATAATATCCACTATTTAATTTCACTGCCATCTAGTGACACAAATCAGAGGCAAGTTGTTTGTTTCCAGCATTGTTTGTTTTCTTCGCAAGTTACAGACCTCGCGTTTAGAGTTTAATGCGCTTGATAGCGCGACAAAAGTTCGTAACTGTAATAATAGATGGCGCACCGTGGGTATGTTTTGTTACATTACACAGAGCGGCTAGTTATTTCGGTTAGTCCAATTTTCACCTTTAAGTTTTTTAAAGTATAAATGATAGCCCAAAAGTAGTTAAATACGAACCTCTGATATTCTCGGTAGTTCGTTATTTCCTCTGACGTGCTTCAATGAAATCTTCCTCGCAGTACCATGTGCGTGGAGAAGGACGGATACTATGTTAATTCCTTCTTCGGGCATGGTCTGAAATAAGGGAAAAAGATTAGTTATTAACACGCATCCCAGATTAAGGGCTGATTTAGACGGCGCGCGAACTCGTATGCGATTTTGGTTAGGTACATTGAGGACTATAGTGGTTACATCCAATTCAGCCGACCAATCAAATACCGCAATGTTATAAAACTCGCGTGCGAGTTCTCGCACCGTCTAAATGAGCCTTAAGAATACTTAAAAAAGGTTTTGATAAAAAAAATTGCTTACTTTTTAGTATGTTACGCTTTGAATTAATGTTCGCAAACGCCACCTCGTCGCTTGCGGTATACCTACCGACTGACTGCTGGGAGGACATTGCATTACAAAGATCGGAATGGCGTTCTACTTAGTGTCCAAAAGAAAGTAGAACAATTTGAGCAGCAGCGTCTGGAAGACCTAGATGCTAAGCGTCATATCCGCAAGACGCGACCTAAGCCCTTCTACACACCCGCAACTCAACTGGAAAACTCCATTGCGCATCGTGTGACCGCATCTTCAAGACGAATGCGAGCCACATCAGGGCATTTCATAATCCGGATAAGAACTGTTGACGGAGTCGCCATTGTCGGATACGGCAAGGAAGAAGGGAAGATTTTTTACTGCGGCATATTTTATTAATTGCAACTAACGTTTGCGTTTGTGTCATCATCATCATATCAGCCCTTTATCGCCCACTGCTGAGCATAGGCCTTTCTTCTAGTACGCCACTAGTCCCGGTCCTGAGCTTAATAAATGGCTACTTACACTATTCGTACACTCGGGGCTACAAATGCCAACGGTCCTGTAATTATTCTCTATAGGCCAAATCACATGGAGCGCAGACACCCTCACTCCGGCCCCTAAAAGGGCCGCGTCGTGCGCTCACAGGGCTGGTGTGTAGTGGATCCTTATGGAGTTGTCTACCAGTATAAGTGTAATAACATTAACAAATGGCTACTTACACTATTCGTACACTCGGGGCTACAAATGCCAACGGTTCTGTACTGCTTCTGTTTCGGCGGAATCACATGGAGCGCAGACACCCCCACTCCGGCCCCTAAAAGGGCCGCGTCGTGCGGCCGCAGGGCTGGTGTGTAGTGGATCCTTATACCGGAGTTGTCTAGCACTGAAAAGAAAATTGATTGATGTAAAATTGAAAAAAAAAGTCTTTTAACAACAAGTAAGCCTACGAGAAGGTAGCTAACCGAAATATACATAGGTTTTGTTTTTCAAGAAGTCTAGTCGACATCTTAGCGCTTTCTCGGTTGCCTTGAGGTGCGTCTGGAACCTAGACTCAAAATTTTGAGAATGCGCCGCTCGTCCAATCCGTGTAGGCCATAATATAATAGGTTAGTATCGCGAGTTCTTCTAGTTTTCATCAAAATAACACATTCAAAAGGAATTTTCAAAAATCGTAGCAGTTTATTTAAAAAAGAACATAGGTAATATGTATTACGATCCTCCTCAGTATCGTGGGACCATCAGACCGGCTAGCATGACTGGCGTTCTCGCGAGCGACTCCATACATCTAGCGCGACATCAAGTATGGAGTAGCCCGCGTCAAGTCATGCTAGCCGGTCTCACAAATTACAGACAAATTACTATTGTAAACAACAATTAATGAACCCACCTTCATGCAGCGCCTGATTGTCGTAATGAACCTCCAACATGTAGAACGCCACGCCGGTTTTCTCGCCCAGCGGGATGCCGACGTTCTCCGGAAGGAATTCGCCTGGAATTAACATTCAATTACCACTAAAATACACCTTAAATTAGAGCAAGAAGGTTGCAAAACCAATGAGGTTTGAGGTGAGAATTGAAGACACTTGAATGATCATTTGTTAAAGTTTATGTACAATTAGATTTGCAAAGAAGATGCGGGCGGAGTGATCAATATTAATTTCTCGAAGTGTACATCCTTCGTCATCGTGGTAACATTTACAGGATTTGGAACCCGAAACATTAGATAAATAGAAATGTATAAAATAAAATGGATTTGCTAAATATACTAAAGAGGGAGTGACCGACGTTTTCAGTGCCCGATGTTGTTAGACATGATAAATTGATAACTACTCGTATCTTATTCAGCAGTGTCGACACTGAAGAAGAAGAAGAAGAAATACATTTATTTTAACGTCACAACATAGTACATGAAAAAAAAAAGAAAAGTATGCAGACATAAAAGAGATTAGGACGCTAAAATAGGATCCCCACTCAGCATGATGCCGCGGCAGACCGTGGCGCTGGTTTTCTGTGGGGACCTGACTTGATCTAAAATTGAATGACGACACGTATTACGCCAACGGCACACAAATAACACACACTGCAGGCCGTAGTAACTTTTTCTTTGTATTATGTGCGCATTTCCTTGCATATTTTAAATGCTGGCTTTTCTGGGGGTTTTCAGAAAAAATGGTAAGTACTTTACCATTTTTTTTTCTAAAAATCATCAACTTTTGGGTTAATTAGACTCAGAATCACGAGTACTATTGAATGAGACAAAGAAAAAAAGTGTCCCCAGTTTTTCATACACATTTTGGGTGTCAGTTTTGTAACGGTCCATACAAAATGTATGTGAAAATGCGTTACAAAACTGTCATTTTTTAAGTTAAATTGGTTTTAAGTGAAAATGCCCTTCTACGTTAAATACACGTCTAAACATTGAATTAAATAAACAGTTTTGACTTATTCACAGTGTTGGTGGTACCTATTAGTAGTCGCTATAACTGTTACAAATTTTAGATATCTGCGTCAAACGGTCTCCGAGAAAAACGCATTTACGAGTAACCAATTTGCAAGATCAAAGTGATCCCACAAGTGCTCCATGAACAAACATTTGTTCGAAGCACTAAAATATAGGTAGTTTAGATTGTTAAATCAAAAACCGACTGATTACATAGACATAGACATAGACATAGAACAATTTTATTCAACATCACATGAAATGACAGAGTGATGATACTGATGATACTGATGATTAACAAACTCCCACCCAATAATAAATCATAGAAGCCCTGTCCGTCGTTCCGGCAACATTTATTCGTATTCACAACCAAAAGGTTTTACGTATAGTAGAATTGACGGCGTTTAAGCTGTTTTAGGTTTGAATGTCGGAATACCTGATTGGTGATGCCGGAAACCGCACTGGATGCAATGGCTTTGTGGTTTGTCAATCGTTATTTTATACTAAACGCCACAAACAATTGAATATTTTGAAAATGTTTTGCAAAACCATGAATTTATATTGGTGAATTTCATAATGCATACCTATTCCACTTTTAACGTCAACTAAGTTGTTGTACTTGTCTATGACTGATAATCAACACTCTTTATTTCTTTAATCAAGGAATATAAGCAAAAAGTAAAAAGTCGCTCTCAAGAGTGCAACATATAGTCAAATAGACAGACATAAGGTCACTGTGGGTAAGTCCGTCTACAAGGCAAGTCCGTCAACACGTTATAACTTTTGAATTTGAAGGTGTATGCGACTTTGGAGTCCAGTCGGTTAACCAGTTTTTCGCGCTAGTTCCGTCACTGTAAAACAGATGGCGCTGTGACAACCAACTTCAGAGCAATCCGCCTCAACAAGTCATTTCGTGTTTTGAACTCGAAGTCATAGTGCGACAGCCGTTCGAAATTTTTTTTTTTATATAGTTTTTGAAAAGATTGTGCATCAAAAAGTAACTACGTAGGTAGCATAAGAACCAGTTGTCTTTATTCTATTTTTAAAATATCAGAAATTAGCTTAGTTTTGTAATTATACGTTCCACAATTTATCATATTAAAATTTGACTAAGTTGGAAAGTCCGTCTATTATGTTCAAGGCAAGTCCGTCATATGCCGGACTTTCGTTAAATCAGAGATTACCAACTGTTTGTGTGACTTTAATATTATAACGATTTGATAAGGTATCAAAAAATCCTCCTGACTTTGCGCATGATGTTACTTAATTAAATTTTGATATCAGTAAATTAAAAGAAATGATTAAAATTCATTTTAAAATTACTATTGATCTTTTATTTCGGAAATCAAAAAAATAATTATGTTTAATTATTTTCCAAAAAAGGTTTACCACCCCATTTTGGACTTGCCTTTGTTTTAGAAAAATGGTGTTTATTTCGAATCTGAACCGTATATTAACAAGTTTAAAATACACTTTTCATTGTCTTGATCCGTTCTTTTTAGGAATTTGACTACGAACATATACACACCCATAGATTGGCTGATATCATAACTAGACGGACTTCCCTTAAACTGCACGGGAAGTCCGTCTACTCGTCGAATTTTAAAAAATGCCATTGTTTTTGCTTAATTTGTCCTTGAAATGATCTGTCACTAAGGCTAAACTATTAATTATTAAATTCTTCATCGTATGCGATTACAAGCAGTAACATAGGTGAATAATTAACGGAACTAGATCACTCCAAAGTAAAAAAAAAATAAAGTATGCCTTCGCCACAGTGACCTTACCTACTTTCGCATTTATAATAAACACGATTATAACGCAGAATTTTTAAGGGTACATACCTAACAACAATAAAATTTACATAATTATTGTTAAAAAAATGAGAATATTTTTACCTTTAGACCCAATAGCCCAAGCAGCAACCGGCGTAACACAAGTCGCCCATTCACTGGGCCTACTCGGCCCATAGAACCCATCCTGATTGGCCCATTCCTTCCACAAATGCTGATCGGGATCCTCGGCACATTCGTATAGAACCATATGATGAACGGGGGAGAGGCTATTTTTCTCTAGCATGGGGACGCCGTCTCTGATTGGTCGACTGTCGATCAGAGGCTGATAGCCTACGATGTGGTGCTTCATGGGTAGGTCGGGTGCTTTGAAGATCTTGCACCAGAATAGAGTTGCCATGTCGTGGGGTATTGTGAGCTGGAAAGAACGTTCAAGAATATTATTAAAAAGGTACAAATTAAAAGTGGCCACAGCTGATCCAATGTCAAGCCTCGGCTCGTCGCCTTGCTCGAGCGGTGTCTCACTTTGCTAACTGACAATAAAAACAAATGATATTCAAAAACACTGAACCCTGAACTCAACACATTTTTATGAAGTAAATTATACCTAGTATTTATGAACTGTGATCTCGGGGTACCAATATAATGTAATACATAACAAAATACGTTTATCATCGTCGAGGGTTTTGTTTGTACATAAAGTACTCGTATACAGTTTCTCGTACGTTACTTTATTATTTGTTTCCTCGGGAACATAAGGAAAACATAACAAAACAAATGAGTAATCAAAAGAGGAGTCGTTGAACTAATTGAATGATAGGACTTGTTTATAGAGAACAGTATTGTACCTACTTACAAAACTATCGACATATTGTCTAACAATAGGTAATGTTAAAAAAGATCAAACTTGACAGAACAGTCATGCGATCATGTTATGGTTTTCATCAGCTGTTCCGACTAACAATATGGTGCTTTTCGTGCGCAAATACACGAGTAACTATAAAATACAACCCAATCACTATTAGTACCTATGACTATAATATTTGATGATCTCCCTCGATTTCTCCAGGATGTCACTGTAAGGTTCTGACGGATTACAATGAAACTGTGAAGACCCTTTCAAATGAACAAAATGTCCCAAATCGGTCCATTCGATCCGCCTTCGAGTAACATATTACACACTATAAGATGCAGATTAATTAAGAACCCAATATTTTAAATTCTAACATCAAAAAAAATATTTTGTTCATTCTCCGTCATGGAATTACCCACTCATTTTTGAACTCGGTTTTAAAAGGCAACTTACATTATTTATCCGCACATCCCAATGCCTCAAAGGTATGGTCTCCGGCTTGGACACGGGCAGCAGCAGCCTGAGGGGCCTGGAGCCACTTCTGACGTGTTTCGGCAGCTCTCCGTCGGAGCCGTCGGGGCCGAGCGCCCAGAGAACTTGCATTGTGTCGTCCTGTTGAAATTAAAAAGATAAAACAACCTTTTCTGACGTTTTTCTATCAATCTTCGACGATTCGTTGAATCGGATTATCACATAAATATATAAATAACAAAAAAGGGCGTTTTCTAAAATAAATATTGAAAACCTGATTCTTTAAAATTTGGACGTTCTTGGGCTCATTCTACTCAACATCGACAGTATTATCCATCCCACCATTAAAAAAAAATGTCCCAAAATGTCCATTCCATTTTTCACTTGTATGTGCTCACGACGTAGTGGAACGTACAATTTCCATACAAATTTTTGGGACATTTTATTTTATCATCAGAATTGAATATGCTAGTGATTCTGAGTTGAAAGAACCCAAAAACACTAGGATCTGTGAGAATCAGGTTTTCGGTATTTATTTTAGACAACGCCCAAATACAAATATAAATTATATAAATTACATCCCTACAATGCTTTAGGCCCTGGATGCGACTCTTTGGGGATACGATGGCAGCTCTTCAAGACATCCAAAAAATAACACTAGACTTTGTAGACCACTAAAAACAACAATAAAGGCTCTTTAAAATTCCTAAAACTGATGATTTCTACTGAGATTGGCTCTACTCTAAAGTTTATCAACCCCTGTTCTGGGGGCTTCCAAAAGTTTTTGACTTTATCGCTCGATAGAAAAAAAATCACAAACATATGTCTAAAACGCACTTTCTTTTAATAATTAATCATTAAGAACACATGGGTTCGATATTTCAACTGTTCTGTAACGTAATGACAGCAAAAAACTTCGATATTATAACTGTCGTAATTAATTAATGTGTGACCGAAGAAGTGATGACAATATAACTTATGATAAAAACTTAGATAATGAATTAGATGTTTCTTATGATCGGTGGCTATAATCAGGGTCATACAAATAAAACTTTGCATTTTACGATTTATTAACAGTTTCATTTTATCCGTCTTTGATTTATATTTAGACTGCATAATTTTTTGAGAAATTTGTAGTTTGAATTAATTTCCAATGTAGGTAGGTATGTACTATGTAGATAGTTTAAGACCCTGGAAAGGACATAGGGTACCTACTTTTTATGAATCATAATTCATCATAATTCCACGCAGATGAAGTCGCGGGCAGAAACTAGTAATATTTAAAATCCAAAAATTTACATTCCATCTAAACAAAATGTTTCACAAATCTAACTGCCGGGCCTGATTGATAACGCAATTACCTAAGCATCTCCGTCAAAGTGAATCTTCGTAGATAACAACGAAAGCCTGATTTGCATTCAGAGCATGATTTACTATGTAAGTATAACTGAGGGGTGGGCTAATGACTCTGCTCTTAATTTAATTTGGTTTGCTGAACACTTGTTATTCATAGATGATATCATATTGTTCGACAAGACACATGCATCACAATAAGCCTTGCCAACCCTAGCCATTTCGTAAAACACACACATTAAGCAACACACACACACACATTAAGCAACCCACACACATTAAGCAACACATCCCTCTATTTCAAGACTCGTCGCTATAAAATGCGTCCACTTTGTCCCGCTACCTACTTTTATATCTGGTTACAGATGGGCAAGATGCGGAAATTTTCATAAAAGTTAGAAAGTTATCGGGAATTTCAGAAAAAAAAACATAGTAAATTAAGGACACTTTCATTTTGTAAACGGTCAATTTAAGTCCCCATACAAAAATACGAGATGTTTCCGAAATTTATCAATGTGCATTTTCGCAATTTTGGAAACTTTCCGACGGAACATCACTTTACACTTTATACTTTATTTATAGTATCAGGCATGATATTTACCAGTTGCTTTTCAGGAAAGGAATACATCCTGAGGAATCAGCGCTGCGTTAAACCTGCGTTGTAAATGACTTTATGGTTTTAATGAGATACAAATACTTACACCAATAACGAAGTCCTGTATGTCACACGTGTCCAGCATCCGTCTGAACTCGACAGTGGTGTGCGTGTCATTCTGGTAGCCGGAGATCAGCTCGACGTTCTGCACTTCGTCGGCCACAGCTCTGTCTTCGAACGTTAGTCCGTGGCAATCCTGAAAAGAAAATAAGAATATGTGAAAACATATGCTATCAAAAATTCAATAATACATAATTATGTATTTTTAAGTATAAATGTTAAAATCTTGAAATGTCCACCTGGACCCTTTTTTGCAAAGCTACAAATTGCAATTTAATCAGAGTTAAATATCAGCATTGCGTCGGCCTAAATCGCAAACCTCGTAACTCCATTTCAAGGAAATTAGTAATTGCTACATTGGACAACAATACTTATAGTCGCAAACCTCGTAACTCCCCCGGAGGAGTTACGAGGCTTGCGACTTAGGCCGACGATTTTGGTAAAACGCGTGTAATTCGCAATTTTACTGCCGGTTTTCTGTCGTCAAATTTTACATGTATCTTTCTAAAATAGGACTAAGTCTAGATAATGGAAAGCTGGGGGTAAAGGGACCGCTTATGTTGACAGTATTTTAAGACGGCCCGGCCCGTGTCCTGTGGTATATAGTATTTTCTTTACTACTTTCTCGATATAATAATGACAAACATAACATTTTACGTGAGGCCCTTCCTTTTATTCATAAATATTCCTTTTCATAGACCATTATACTTTCATGGCTCGTATTTTTTTCTATTTGGGAGATTATTTCACATTTCCACAGGAAATTGAAGTCTGTTGCTAAAATATGACCAGGCGTCAGACAGGTGACGGCGAAGACGAGTTCCGTACATTTCCGGACTCCGTATCAGCAACGTAATATGTATTTGACTTATGCTGAATGAACAGTATTCATGGCGTGAACTCCGAATATGAATGTGCAGTGATGAAGTAGTCTAATTTATTTTCATTGTCGTTTATTTCCACAACGTTCAAATACTGGACATGTCTAACGTACACGTAAATATATATACATGCATGTATTTATCTTTATTGTTTTGGGATAAAACGAAATATGAATCATATTCTATTGCCAAATTTATGAAAGTATATTAATCTATAGATGTTCAAGCAAATCTTGTCAGTAGAAAAAGGCGCGAAATTCAAATTTTCTACGAGACGATATCCCTTCGCGCCTACATTTTTCAAATTTGCCGCCTTTTTCTACTGACAAGATCTGCTTGACCAACTATAAACATAAAACCACTGTATCACTTAAGTAACTAGACAAGTAGACATCTTTCATTACATAATTGTAACTTAGTCATAACTAAATAAACAACACTCGAACGCTGATGACTGTTAGATGACATTTCTTAAAATGATTTGTTTATTTATTCAATAAAGAAACTCTTCAATTATTAATTGCTCGCAATCTCTTTTCTAAAAGTAAGTGCTCTCGACTCCAAGGTCAATATAAACAACCGTATTTCAAGATTATTACAAATTTTGGCTAACTCAA
Source organism: Cydia splendana (assembly GCF_910591565.1). Classification (NCBI taxonomy): domain Eukaryota; kingdom Metazoa; phylum Arthropoda; class Insecta; order Lepidoptera; family Tortricidae; genus Cydia; species Cydia splendana. The sequence goes on from NC_085974.1 coordinate 6,833,031, forward strand.
AACCACAGTCTTAAAATGATGAACAACTGATGATGACTAGAATAATAGAATAAATACTAGCGACCCATCCCGGCTTCGCACGGGTTACAAATTATACACCTAAAAACCTTCCTCAAGAATCACTCTATTGATAGGTGAAAACCGCATGAAAATCCGTTCAGTAGTTTTTGAGTTTATCGCGAACAAACATACAAACACACAAACAGACAGACGCGGCGGGGGACCTAGTTTTAAGTATAAGGTATAGTGGCTGACTACTAATGGCGTTATTCATAAACGCGCTACAGGCTTCAATTATTTATTAATCTTTTGTCTTAATCTGTCATTTTGAATTATGTATTTGTAAGAAAGAGATAAAAACGTAAATTAATTCTAATTGAGGCTTGTTAAGTTTTCTAAATAAGGGGGTTAGGTGTTGAATAATTAATTAGTGCTCAGTCTCGAATTTGAGCTAGTTAATTTCAGATACATATTGTAGTTATAAATATTCGATATTCGCTTGTGAGTAAAAAATAAAACCTTATTTTAGCGTTTAGAAAAAAAAAAAGTTTTCTGTGTTTTATTATTGAATTCTCTTGGGACCTATTTCAAGTTGATCTGATTATCGCGAAACGAGCTTCCTTAAAAATACAGTGCTCACTTTCAAAACTCAGTCTTACCCTTTTTATCATTATTCTTATATTAGTCAGTTTTTCACGGCATCTCTATTGCTATGTTAAATCCATTAAAATAAACTCTTTTTTACCTAAATCCACCCAAGTTTAGCCAAAACTAAAATTTCAGTCAAGTATTGAAGGAAGTGTTCTTATTCATATATACTCAAGAGTGTACGCACGCACATGTTCGTAATAAGAAACTCATGCGATTAAAGAAATATATATTAAAACTTAACTTCACTTGGAATACGAGCATTAAAGCATAATTTACGGCGCTTGCACGTGATCCCGAAAGTTAAAATGACTATTCCACAAGAAAAACGGCAGCTCGAAGGACCTCCACTCCATTTACTTGCCCTATCTCCACCCTATCTCTAATCCCTCGACTCCAACTTAAGATTTGTGCCTTAAAAAGTAATATTAAATTCCTAACAAAGTTAAAGTATACCTACTTTATTATTTATAAAATACTTGACCAGCTAATGGCAAAACGGGATAAAAGAAAAACAGAATTTTATTTCTGTTTCCAAGTTTATTTGTATTTGGAAACTCAATAAAAGATACGGAAACGTCGATTAAGCGCCCGCAATTGATCGAGAAGCAAACAAAAGTTTCAGAGACGAGTCTGAACAGAACATTTCGGACCCGCAAGAAATAAAAGCAACGCATTTGGAAGCAGATTACTAATGCAGCAGATAAGCCAGGCGCGAAAAAACACGGCCCTAATCATGGGCATCATGGCCCGGTCCACGACATGCCATAAGGCCATAATTATTTATTGTAAGGCAGTCGCACGGTGAGCAAAATGATTAAAGGGCCTTGAATAATTTTCGTTCACTTTTGATTCCAGGGACCAAACTGGTATAATGAAACCTATTTCAACTTCAGGGAACATTTTTTTTACACCACGTTTTTACACCAGAGATGTTACATGCGCGTTGCCGACCCTTAAGACTGTACACTCAGCAAAAACCTGTAGTACACGTACACCTTTTTTGAAGAACCCCCTATACTGTAGTCCATAACATAATAAGTTCTAAAATTTTCTTCAAAAGAAGACGTTCTTTAAAAAATTTTAAAGGGTCGGCAACGCGCATGTAGTTGCCCTGGATTTGCAGGCGTCCATAGGCTACGGTGACCGCCTACCATCAGTCAGGCTGTATGCTTATTTGTCACCGACGTGGTATAAAAAAAATGTTTTAAAATACTTCGTGGGTTATGTTAAGTAATCCGTGATTTGGGTATCGAAGAAATTATCCCAAACCGACCTCCATCCTTTTTGTATTCGAATCGCTTAGATAAAAACTAAAAAGCAATACCTTAGGTAGCGGCAGATGATATTGAAATAGGCAGATGTGCAAGTGTGCAATAAAGATAAAGGTATTTTTTTTGCCAGCAGATGTCTACGCACGTGCCACATGTCGGGCACCTGGCGTTTGTAATGATACCAAATGTCAGTTGGGGTGAAGAATTTTATCTTGCCCTTTGTCGGTTGTAGTGTTGTTGGTTAAGACTAGAGTCCTTTGAGTCCTCTGCTTCAAGACTCGACTCAGTTTTTCAGACTCTTAAAATTAAGTCTTAACTCGAGTTCTTTTCAACTTGTTAGAGCCGAGTCTTTTGTAGAGACTTGAGTCCTTTTCAAAGAACTCACAAATCATACAATAACGCCTAATTTCTTTACTGTTATTTAGGAAAAGCCTATAAAATTGTTTACGGAGCCTTTATTTAGAAGCTCGAGTCCTTTTGAGTTGCTCTTAAAAAAGACTCAACAAAGGACTAGACTCGGTAAAAGACTCAGAAGTTTTTTGAGCGCCGAGTCTCGTTAAAACGAGCCGAGTTCTTCAAATTAAGACTCAAAGGACTCGAGTTCCTACCAACACTAGTCGGTTGTCGCTTGTCGACCTTCTGTTCGATATCTATAGACCTCAGACTAAGAATAGAGTATTCAGTAGTAATGCTAAGACCAAAATGCATGTTTCAATAGGGCTAACAGACTGAGGTATTTATTATTGTCGTAGTCTTACTTTTCTGCTTTGCTAAATGCGAAAGTACCTAACTCTGTCTATCTGATACCTCTTTAGGTTTATTCCACTGTGAACAGATTTAGATGAAATTTGGTACGAAGATAGTGTGAGTACCTACCGGGGAAGGACGTAGGATAGTTTTTTATCAATCATGATAACCATCTGAGCAGACGAAGACGCGAGCATAAGCTAGTCAACAATAAAGATAAATGTAGTTTTTCAGGTTCACTTAAGGGGCCCAATGATTAACAGTCCGCCGGACGGTATTGGCCTGTCAGTTAGAACATATTTTGACAGTTCCGAACCACTGACAGGCCGATACCGTCCGGCGGACTGTTAATCAGTGGGCCCCTTTAGACCTACCTAATAATTTAATTCTTATCACGAAAATATAATTATTTGTGTTATACATAAACTGTTTTCGAAGCTTTTATAAACATAAATAAAATGGGAAGTGTTATAAGAATACCTCTCCTCGCAGGCTCTTAAAATAGTCATGTTATGTTTAACTAATGGGTAAGCGATGAGTGATACGAGTTTTTAATAGACATCGGCCGTGTAGCAAAATAGAATGGGGATCCTTTTATAAACAGCAAGGGATCAGCCACAAGGGTTATTAAAATAAATATAAAAGATCTAAAACTTACGGAATAGTTGGTCCTTAACTCTAAGTTATGCAGAGGGAATAAGCAGTGGGAAACCGCGTATCTGACTGTGCCAGACAGTCTGCTAACAGGGAGAGATGGCGGGAGATCGTACGAAGAGTTGTGTCCGCCTCTACTACCGATGCGGACGCCTCAACTTGACCACGACCGCTCTGTCAAGAGCGATACGACAGAGAAGAAGAACTCTAAGTTAATGTAATATTTTATGTTTTATTCTGGGTAGCTAAAAAAATGTAGTATTTTAACTACTGGCATGATCATCATAAGTTCGTACTGTTTGGAAAAAAGTCAACGCGCATCAATATTGATATCGAAAGGTGTAAGCCTAATTTCCGCACAATCCCTTCTGCCTCTGTTCTTCCTTGAAATGGCAGTAAATAGTACTTTAAACAACCGTAATAAGAGCCACGTGGTTATCGGTTTGGAAACTTCCAATCCAATCAATTTGCATAGGAACAGATAGGAAAGGGCAAATAGTTCAGTGGTTTTCCGAAGCTTTGTGATAAGGACCCTTCACGGACTATTAAACTATTGAGTCCTTGTTTCCTTATCTAACTGATGGTTTGGTTTAAACACCAGAAAAATATTGTTGAAGCCTTAAACACGTTAGATAAAAGCGTTATTGTTAAATTAATTTTGTATTAAGTAGGAGCTTCTACAAGCGATGCTTAGGAAAAGTGGAAAATTCACTGTCTGGCACGAGACGCGGACTCGCGACTCCAGGATACCAATCCGCCGCTCTACTAACTGAACTACCCAGTCTCGAAAACTAGCGGGTCTCTAGCGAGACAATTTCAACTTTTCCAACACTGTTCTAAGCATTATTCGTTTTACTTATGACGATAATTGTGTAAACAAAAACTTTAAGGTACTTAATACAGACGCACTACAGACGACTAAAACATCAAAGTCACCTGACAATCTTCAGTTTAATAAATCAAACACCAAACCAATAAGGATAACCAATTAGACAATAGCAGACAATTACGTAGGTAGTTAAACTGGTATAGAATCTTAAATTACGGAGGATATGATATAAAAAGATCGGCATTGTATCGTGGGAACGGACGTGAGCCGTAAATCTGCGAATCTCTGCTAAACCAGTTTGTTGTAGGTATTTCATACTGCACAACTATCAAGATTTATGGTAGCTTGTGCTTTTGGGTTGGCGGGTGAACTTGTGTACTAATAGAGTCTGTTCGGAAAGAGAAGAGTCATGGAATGTATTGGGCCCCATACATTCCACGACTCTTCTCTCTCCGCACAGACTCTATTTTGGAAGGTTTAAAGAGAGTAACACTAGGCCCGGCATGACACATGAAACGTCTGGGATCTAAGTATTTCCAGGATATGTAATAAATATTCTAACTCTCTATTTTTTTTTTTTTACTAATTATAAATCATTTATTTACATACAATATATATACAGTGGTACTACTAAACTAAATTAATAACTAGCTTAAATCTAAAATAGGCCCTTGAGGCATTGTACCAAGGATGCTGGCGGCATTTCCTCGCTGTATCGCAATGCTGATACGTTGTGCGAGGTAGCCGCCAGCTCTTCGGTCACCAGTTACGTCAACCAGACGCTTCGCGATTTCTGCGAACAACTTATGCGCGCTGGGACCCCATGGACCTAGAGTTTCAACTCCAAATGGTACAAAATGGTACTCTCTGCCGAGGCTCTTATATTTGTTACGTTTTAGAATTTCGGCGCTTTCCGCCGCTCCGCCCGCTTTTACAGTAGTCCGTTGGAGGTGGGACGGTGCCAGTGTGTCTACGCAGGTAGCATCCCACACTAACATCCGTCCCAAGCTCCAAGGAACTAAGGACACTCCATCGGGCCTCTTGCCATCATCTCTGATAATGCCAGTCGGCTCAAGAAGAGCAGGCACATTGATGATGGCAAGAGACCGACGGACTATGTCATTAAGCGACGCATGTCTCGAAAAACGGCCTGCACTTTCTTGACAAGATAATCCGTGGTGTCCCAGTCGGTCCACGTCCGTGCCACAAGAGCATATGTGTGGCGTACACACCGAAACCCCGAGTCGCAAACCAGTCGCCAGTCTAAGGGAGGCCGGATCCAAGAAAGTACCAGTATTGGGCGAAGGATGGGCATGTAGCCAGTAACCGGCTTCCCGGGCTCCGACCGCCAAAAGCCTCGCGCGGTCTGGACCTGTACAGTTGTTTAGGAGAGTATTGTAAGTTAAATCACAGTAAACATTATCCCAACTCCTTTGTGAATTTGGGTTGTCTGGAAATTGTTTGCCTGGGCAAGCAATTTTAAAAGCATTTTTGGCGTCCTCAAAGCCCGCGATCTCACAGTTTGTGGGCAAAGCCCTTAAGATATTGTACCTCAACATTTCTTTCTTTATCTGACATATAAGTATAGAAATGATCAGTCTGAACCTAAATTAGCCTGAGGCATTGTTCCCAGGACACTGGCCGCGTTCCCCCTCTGCACAGTGAGGCTGAGTTTTTGCGCAAAAAATGCGCCTGCTCGTAGGTCGCCAGACACTCAGGCTAGTTTGGTAGAAATTTCTTTTCTTTCTTAATTGAAAATAAAGTATAAAATAATCTCTATGTTACAACCAGAGTGTTGTAGGTGTTTTATACTATACAATAATTTTAAGATTTATTGTTGAGCTTTTGCTGGATCTAAGCGGGTAATTGTATTCACAAATATTTTGTTAGCTTCTGAGGACTATAGTTCGTTTTTTTAGCGTTAGAAAAAGACTACGCGATCTTGACGTGTCTCTAATTGAAAAACGCTTGTTTTAAATCAGTACTTAACTATTACTTATGAAAGCAAAAGAAAGTAAATAATCGTATATGATTCATACTTGTTACATATTTGCCGTGACTTATTTTTCATAAGTATTTTTCAATAAAAAGACATGTCAAGATTGTTTACCTTTTTTCTAATGCTAAAAAAACGAACAATATGAGTCACATAGTTTTGATGAGAGAATTGTTAGGCACGGCATAAGACGTCTGACAAAATATTTCAAAGAGATATCTCTTCAATATCTCTTTGATATATTCAGCATAAACATTCAACAAGTACGCCTTCTTTTATACCTCAGCAGTCAAGATTTATCCCAAAATGTATGTCAATTGCTATTACCTAATCTAATCTTTGAAGACTATAAGACTATAATTCTGCCTTTTTGTCCCTAAATTGACATGCGCCATTCGCTGCAGCCCTATTTGGAAATTCGAAAATATTATTTTACCTTTAGATGACCTTATTAAGTCAAGTTTGGAATCCATTCTCAATATTCAGCTCAGCGACGATTCCTGGACCCAAGCATCCCAACCCATCCGTCATGGTGGGCTAGGGATCAGAAAAATTTCTAGTGTATCCTTGCCAGCTTTTTTGTCTTCAGTCCACAGCTCCGCAAATCTCATAGGTAAAATCCTACGGGGACTTCCCTCAAACTATGAGACTGCGGGCTTGGACGAAGCTAAGAAAGCTTGGTCAAGTGCTTGCCCGAACAAGGATTTCCCAACTCATCCAAATTGTCAAAGGAGCTGGGATGACATCGTGTGCCAAATTTCAGTGAATTCCCTCCTAAGCCGTAGTACAGGCCGCGAACGGGCCAGACTACTGGCTTCGGCGTCGAGGGAGTCCGGTGATTGGCTCCGGGCTTATCCTTCACCGAACACCGGAACCTTCCTCACGCCGGACACTCTCCGCATCGCGACCTGTCTTCGGCTTGGAGTCCGCGTCTGTGCTCCACACAGGTGCCCCTGCGGCAGTGAAGTCGATGAATTAGGACACCACGGGCTATCCTGTCAAAAAAGTGCTGGCCGCTTTTCAAGACACGCCGCACTGAATGACATAATCCGGCGGTCTCTTGCATCCGTCAACGTGCCAGCTCTACTGGAGCCAACTGGCATGGCTAGAGACGACGGCAAGAGACCGGACGGTATGTCCCTGGTTCCTTGGAGTTTGGGAAGGGTGCTAGTGTGGGACGCTACCTGCGTTGACACTCTGGCCCCTTCCCACCTCACGGGAACCAGTCACCAAGCAGGTGCGGCGGCTAAAGCGGCCGAAAAGCTCAAATTCCATAAGTACAGGGGTCTCGGCCCCGAGTATATTTTTATGCCATTTGGGGTTGAGACCCTTGGCCCGTGGGGTCCTAATGCCCTACAACTTTTTAAAGACCTTTCAAAAAGGCTTATCGATTTCACTGGTGACCGAAGAGCTGGCAGCTTTCTCGCTCAACGTATTAGCTTCGCAATACAGCGGGGAAATGCTGCCAGCGTCCTCGGCACCATGCCAAAGGGGCCCAATTTCTTAGACGTATTTTAATTTTATTTAATTTTATTTTATTTAGTACTTATTAGTTTTAGTTTTAATTTAGTTTTATTTTATAGATAAGTTAGTTTATTTTATTTTTAAAATTAAATTAGTATAAGCGTTAAATATAAGTGATTTTTAATCTTTGAAGATATATCTCTGTAAAAGACAGATGTCTACAGGTGATTCCATAAAGTCCAGTACGGTTACCATCAGTTTGTCACTGACATAAAAACCGTACTGTTTGTCAAGGAAACCTTTGAAACGTAGGATTAATTGAAAGTATGTTACCTATAATATTTAGAGTAGGTATTATGATTTCCATTATGAATAATCATAATTAAGTTGAAGGTAAGTTGCATGAAACAATAAGTGTAATTAGTTTAATGAACAATACGACAGACATAAAGATTTTAAAATAAATTCCATTAACCCTTTTCCAGGCCGCACCAGTCTACAAGGTTTTCCCGAAAAATCCAAATATATTTATTCCAATTAATCCAGTTTTGATTATACATTTGAAGACAAGTCAAATTTCCCGAAAGTGCAATCTAATTTGAATCTTAAATCGGAATGCTAAAGTTGAAATTCTAGTGGCGCGTATGTGGTTGATAAATCGTACTATGCCTGGAAAAGGGTGAATTTAAGCTAATCTTCTGTTTTTCTACCAGTATATTTGTATAAATGTTGAAATTGTTTTCAAGATAACGACTCAATTTCATTTTAGCAAGATAAAGATTTTTCTTGTAAAAATATTCAGTTTCACTGACATAATACCTAAGAAGTTTTTTACGATGAATCCTTGGTAAAATTGGATGTAATAAGCGTAAAACTAGTCTGGACCTTACACAATCCACTCATTTTTACGACCTCAACCGCACCCATAAATCCTAGATTTTGCGGCTTCTTGAGAAAAACGATCAAAATGGGATCAAAACGTTACGCAATTCTATTGTGTAACAGCAAGTTCAAGCGGAAACATTAAAATTCTTTGTACGTTCACACAAAAGAATAAGTTTCGAGAATGAGCCTGATGGTTTGCGCATGAGAATCGGGGGACAATAGGTAAGCATGTAAATCGACGTCAAACGCTGATGTTAGGTTTGCCGCAAACAAGTGTTGCATTTAGGTGTAGGAAAATGTAAATGAAGTCTTAGAATCCAAGACTTCTTTTACATAAAAAAAACAACGGGTTGCACTCCGGGAGTGCCGGCAGAAGTGAAAACTCAATGACAGTCTTACGCCTTACGGTCACGTGACACCTGTTACGAGTTTAACATTTTTTCCCCATCACAAAAAGTGCACAGCGCCGCTAAAGAAGTTTTCACTTCAAAAAAAATAAAAGCCACACGCGGTTGTTAGATAAATGAATATATTTTTTTTAAATATTAAATATTAAAAACTCAAATGTTTATAGTAAATATTACTTCCAAGGTAAAACTTGTCAGGATGTTATTTATTTACCTTGATTCATAATTATGTAAAACTGCTAAATCAATAACTGGATACTATTTAAGTTTTAAGCAAGATAAATAAAATAATAAACAGATGTAATTGAAAATAAAACTGTTTTATTAAATTGAATAATACAATTTATTCACCTTATCATCAACAACTAATATATACAACCACTATTAGTTTATAATTCAGTAAGAGATTATTTAATTAATTATTAATTAATTAATCAAGTAAGTACATAATTATTACAATAATTACCAACATAGTATTTACTTAACTTTCAATATTCCTTTGGCGATGATTAACTCAGTGCTGCAGGGCAAAGCAGAATGCTCAAAGCAGAATGATTGCAGAATGCAGAATGAGGGATAATGGATCGGTCGGTCCCTTTTATACTCATTTCTACCTGGCAACTGGTTGATCATGCCACTTGTTATTCGATAAGTGACGTCACAGAAGTAGTTTCTCATGTACCTCGTCCATTTATCGAATTATGCAGAATAAAACTATTAGAACATCTTTTCAATAAACTCCGTTATACATAATTATTAATCAGTAATATTAATACGAAATATAGTCACTTCAAAGTAGTTTACAAATCTTAGTAGTAGGTTAACTTACTGTCTCTCTTGTCAACCGTGGTTTCGTATCATACCCACATAAATAACAAATTCTGTAAAATTCACGTGAGGTTGTGTTAAGTGTTTAAATAGTGTAATATATTATCAACATTGGACGTCAAAGAGAAACAGGTCAGTTTCATACGTAATACAATTTGTACATAGAATAACAATATTCTAACACGGCCATACTGACATATACTTCGTTCTCGAAGTACACAATTAATCAATAATCTTAATAATAATAAAAAAAACACCATAGCATAATCATAGGATAGTGATTGATTAAAATAATATTAACTTTGACCACTTGCCAGATATCTAGACATGTTTGTCCCATTCACCCGCTGCTAATGAAATGAACAAACACCAAACAAATGGCCGACCAGCGGAGTGCTTTAACTAACTCAACACTTTGCCAATCATCTAGACATGTCAATCTCATTCACTCGCTGCTAGTGAGACAGAAAAACACCAAATGAAAGGCCGACCAGCGAAAGTGTTCAACTTCATCGCTACAAATCCAATAAAAAATAATCAATCAATGAATAACTTTAATCAATCACTTTTAAGTGATTTTGACCAATAAATATTAACTATTCAAATATAGAGTAACATAATATTTACCTACATAACATAAAGATCGTTCAGCCAATCTGACGTATCATTGCACATTGTGTTAAACATATTAATTACAGTTGCTACACATCTTTCTACTTGACCATAGCTTCGTGGTACACCAGGAATCTGCTCCACTGTCGCTTGTAGCGGGGTCAAAGGCGGAAAAAGCGATGTTCTTGTCTCTTCCGTGAGCACCGGAGACAGCTTTCAGAAGGATCCACATCCGTGCTGCTGTGGAAAGCCACAGGTTCCATATTCGTCTGAAATTATATAAGTATATATGTAAAGTGTAGCTGGATACAATCCCACTTCTGATGTTAGATAAATGAATATTTTTTAATAAATATTAAATATTATAAACTCAAAAATTGATAGTAAATATTATTTTCAAAGATAAAACTTGTCAGGATGTTATTTATTTACCTTGATTCATAATTATGTAAAACTGCTAAATCAATAACTGGATACTATTTAAGTTTTAAGCAAGATAAATAAAATAATAAACAGATGTAATTGAAAATAAAACTGTTTTATTAAATTGAATAATACAATTTATTCACCTTATCATCAACAACTAATATATACAACCACTATTAGTTTATAATTCAGTAAGAGATTATTTAATTAATTATTAATTAATTAATCAAGTAAGTACATAATTATTACAATAATTACCAACATAGTATTTACTTAACTTTCAATATTCCTTTGGCGATGATTAACTCAGTGCTGCAGGGCAAAGCAGAATGCTCAAAGCAGAATGATTGCAGAATGCAGAATGAGGGATAATGGATCGGTCGGTCCCTTTTATACTCATTTCTACCTGGCAACTGGTTGATCATGCCACTTGTTATTCGATAAGTGACGTCACAGAAGTAGTTTCTCATGTACCTCGTCCATTTATCGAATTATGCAGAATAAAACTATTAGAACATCTTTTCAATAAACTCCGTTATACATAATTATTAATCAGTAATATTAATACGAAATATAGTCACTTCAAAGTAGTTTACAAATCTTAGTAGTAGGTTAACTTACTGTCTCTCTTGTCAACCGTGGTTTCGTATCATACCCACATAAATAACAAATTCTGTAAAATTCACGTGAGGTTGTGTTAAGTGTTTAAATAGTGTAATATATTATCAACATTGGACGTCAAAGAGAAACAGGTCAGTTTCATACGTAATACAATTTGTACATAGAATAACAATATTCTAACACGGTAATAATCAATAGAAATAGTCAGGTTTTAGAATTACAAAGAGCAAAATTTTAGGAAACTAGACGTGCCGCAAATTTAATGTGCCTAAGATACTACCTTGAAAAGACCCGCATGCGCCCCGAAGCCGCGGTCGTCGCGGTTAGACGACGTCTGGGCTGTCAAGATATCAAAAACGATTTCTAGACAACCATTTTGTATAAAATATAAAATCTAATGTCTGACTGTGACTCGACGGCTATCAGTAAATAGGTAACACTATTTCTTTAGCTATGATATTTCAACTACACAATTATCGAAACGTATACTTACATCGAAAGCAAGCCAAATTGAAATATGTATTTGTTTGTATGTGTATCGGACTTCAATGTAAATAGGACAGTGTGAACGTGCTCTAAGAAGTATTTCTCCAAAGACCAACTTCGCTATGCTTCTGTACAAGTTTTAGTACTTCTAATAAAAATAATAGCGTAATATTCGCTGAAGAATGCAGCATTAAAGTCATAAAATAGTAAGGCTTTTAATAGCTCATCTTTATGAGAAATCTTAGAGACAAGTTCATCATCATCAATTATGTCGTTCCCCGACGGGCCCGAAACATGTCGCCAATAGCGACTAAAAATTCAAGTGAGTGAAACCGTTGTCGTATAAACAATTTAAAACATGTCTCACGAAAGTTTAATATCGATTATGTCGTTCTAGAACAAAAGGTAGGGACTTAGTTACTTAGCATGTTGTTAGTTGGCGTTTAAGGTTAGAATTCTATAAAACTATGAATACAAGCTTATTATGATACTAGCGACCTCCCTGGCTTCGAACGGGTTAACAAATTATACGAGTACACCTAAACCTTCCTGAAGAATCACTCTATTGATAGGTGAAAACCGCATGAAAATCCGTCCAGTACGTTTTGAGTTTATCGCGAACATACAAACAAATACAAACAGACAGACGCGGCGGGGGACTTTGTTTTATAAGGTGTAGTGATTATGATGGTGTAGTGATGTGAATTTGTGACAAAAGTAAACGTAGTAAACTGTAGGTACCTACTGTTACTATGAGAACAAATAGACAATTCAATAATATCTCAACATCAAAATCTATATTATCATAGAGTACATCACATATTACAAAGAAAGTATCCAAAGCGCTCAATAAAACGATATCCCTATTATTTTTTTATCAACCTACTGCTGTTATTACGCAACTGAATCTCTGCTATCCCTTAATCATCCTGTCAGTTGAATATCACCCATATGACCTTATCATTTAAGCTTTTAATATTCTGTATGAGAAACAGCTACCTGGTAAAGAATGTAATTTCGGCAACCTTACATGTTTCGCGTTAGCAAAATGGTAGTCCTAATCAGGCATTTGTAATCTTCGCGGGAATGCGAGATGTTTTCATAATGTGGGTACAAATGGGAGTTTGTTTCAAGATTTATCGCCGTGGATCGGAGTCGACTATATCGATTTGGAGAATCGTTGAAGACGTGTGCAATGGAATACGTAAACATATGAGAGCGAGGGTTTACTATTATATTAATCCATACTTAAATGCGAAAGTAACTCTTGTTGTTACCTGTGCACGCTTTAACCGCTGAACTGAGTTGTATGAAAGATATAGGTAGGATAGTTTTCCTCCCGGAAATCATCCCTTGAGAAGGTGAAAAGGGGGGTGGAATTTATTATAAACACCAGCCAACAGGAAAACAAAGGAAAAATGTATGCTCAGTTTTTTTTGTAGTTTCAATAACAACTTTGCACAATTAAAGAGCTTAATATTATTAGTTGATCTAGAATTCTATTAGATTCTAGACTAGCGGTCTCAAAACGACGGCTCACAAATTTTCCAATCCTCTTGTGACCGGGTCAAAAAGTTTGGAGACTATTTGCCGTTCTAGGTACTTTAAGTCCAAAGGTGCAGAGATAATCATAGTGGTTGGGAATAATGAGAATGAGAGTAAAAATACCATACCAGTATAAAACAGTGTTAACCCGAAACATAAATCGCAGTTTTACCAAAAAGTATTTATAGTATGAGTATTGACTACTTTTAATTAAATTTTAAATTTATATGTAACTATGTACGACATTATCTCATTACTTTGCTTGATGCAAACGCAAATTCTACTTACCTACAACGTAATACGTTTCAATATTCCATATCAACATGCTTGCAACGACCATTGAACCCATTGAAGCCATGTACAACTCAATTGGTAATAATGTAATGAAAATCAAATCAACCCTGTGGCTGGATGTCAACACTCGACGTTCATTAAATAAAACATAGTGTTTGGGCTGCGCTTGATTGGACCCATCCACTAATTATTGGCACTAATTATTTACAAAACCTCATATGTAACTCGGTCCTTGTAAAGCCAACTTTGTATTTGGCTACATAAGGTACATATTACAATGGCAGCTTGATAGAGATAAACGCAAAAGTAGTACAATAGGAGATCTCGTGTGAGCAAATACTCATTAAAAGTACCGTTCAGAATAAGTAAATCAGCATTAGGTACTGCTGCAGTAATCCGGCGCGACAATACTGCCAATGTACTGCTACCGCAAAGTCATAAAATTTAACTCAGGTGGCAAGTACATAGAATCAGACACGACACGATATACCTAATACTGCTGTGGCGCAACGACCCGAAGTAGATCTTGGCCTCCGACACCAAAGACCGCCATGCTACTCTGTCCAAAGCCGTTTCTGCACCGAAAAAAATAATTTTCTACAATACTACCAGAACGTATAGGAATTAAAAATATAGTTATACCTACTAAAATCCGGTAGTAATAACAAAAAATGTTGTATCGTGTAAAACTTGTTTTTTAAACATCACTGTTTAATTCTAGTTAAATGCAATTTAGTACTGCTTACAATTTCGTTGTATATGTAAAGATGCAAGTGTTGTAAATATTAAACGTTTGTCTCGTTTAATATATGCATCGTAACACTAACTATTGATATGTAAAAATAAAGATACGAGTGTACACGTTACAAGTTATTATGTTGTGGTTACTATAATGCATTGTAGTCTGAACGAATCAAACAGTTGTGCCAACACCACGGTGTATGCGCGGGTGGCGGGGGGCGGAGAAAGGAATTGCGCAATTCACAGAACGGCAGCCATTACGCCAGCGTCTTACGTTCCGGCCGGTCGATGTTTTATTTACGTAGATCCTGTCCATAATTTTATTGTAAACTAGTACAAGTGTATAGTATAAGTGCGTGTTGTTTGCGTGTTGCTGACACAGTGAAATGTGCGGGCTCCGATTAAGGAAAAGTCCTCCCGCACCGATGTGGACAAGGAGGGATTCAAACTGGTGGAAAGGAAACACAAGGCGCGCAGGGCGCCTCGTAAAACTCTGTGTGGCACTGCGGAGCCGGTTAATTCTGGCCTACGAGTTGCGACACCGAGTAAGGTGCTCTACGTGTCTCGCCTGCATTACTCCGCCGGGGCCGACGAGGTGGTGGAGTACGTCCGCCGGAAGACTGGCTACACGCTGAGGGTGCACCAGCTACAGTCGTGTCACTATGTGCACTTCAGTTCATTTGTAGTGCGCGTGCCGCGGCCTCTGCAGGACACCATCGCAAGCGCGGACATCTGGCCGAAGGGCGAAGGGTGTGGTGTTTCGGCGGTTCCGGGGCAACCTGCCGAATCCTACGCCGAGTCAGACGACGCTACGGAGCCACGCTGTTACGTCGTCGCCCAAATCCAATGTTTAATTTGTATGTCATTTTTGTGTCTATTGTTTTCTTTGTGGAGACAAAATGTTTTTTTCTTTTGTAGTGTCACAGTGCCTTGGTTTTACTGTAATGCTGTGTTACTTATTTGATCAATAAAATAAAAAAAAATAAGTGTGTAAAACTTGTCTGTATTTACTAGAAGAGCAGTGTACTGGTTATATATTGTTCACGTAACCAGAACCCACTGTGCTGAAGGGACTTCTAAATGGGCCATATGTTCACTGCAATATGTGGCCGGCAACTATTAGTGTCCCTCTCTAACATGTGAGTAAGAGGACACCAATAGTTGCCGGCCACATATTGCAGTGAACATATGGCTCGCTTAGAAGCCCCATTAGCACAGTGCGTTCTGGTAACGTGAACAATATAAAACCAGTACACCGCACAAATCGTTCAGTTACATATACTGAATACCTTGTTATAACAACAGGACAGGAACGTATATGTTACTGTATTATTTAGTAACCATTAACAGACCGGCTAGTTGGGTTTACTAAAAGTCTTATACCCACTACTATACACTTCATAGAATTAACTAATTTAATTTAACAAGAATGGTCTGGTTATGTTTACAAAGTGTCCTGTCGTCACATATACAACAAGATAATATAGTACAGCTAACCAGATTCTGGTTACCAGGTTTTTTTTTCAGTGTGTCCAGTCGACGACGTCGAGTTCGCTAAGGTCTTTCTGCACTTCGGCTCTCCATAATTAAGTATTAAATGTCAAATAGTAGCGTTTTAACCGCTTTTCATATCGTAAACCTTGTGACATGAATTTACATTTTTGTAAGATGTTTTATTGACTAACTATATACTACTTCTTACCAATTAACACTTCTTAAAACTGTCCATATGGTCGTCGACCCACGAATCGTCGTTAAGACAAGTCAAACATCACCTCACTATGTCAACTGATTTAATTCCTCAATTTACACCTGGGACGTTGATAAAACGATCGTTAAACCTTCGGAAAATACTCAAAATTCTCGCTTTGACTTAATAAGGTACGACTAAAGATTAAACCTTTGAAACTTTGTTTAAATACTCAAAATTCTCGCTCTGGCTTAATTATGGGAGTAGATATAAATATCGACAGTAAATCCAAGAATTCTCGATTTGAATAAAATAAAATCGATCTTTAGTTTATCATTGAATTCAGATCGGGAATAACTTAAAGCTCCACAAGGTTTTGTGGTCGTTTTTTAGATGCTTTTACATTCGTACGAAGAAAGATAAGATTAGTTAGCGAATGAAGTATTTTCCGTCCAATTAATCGAAGACTGAACTGGTCGCGAGAAATACTTTTAATTTTAAAAGTCAACTTTCGTGTCTTTTTTTTTTGATATGTGAGTATGATACGCGATGACCCAGCTGGTATTTGTAGAGAGTTTGGCTTAGGTACTACTCCTTTATATTTACATTGTTTCCTATTTTGGAGAATTGCTATTTTTCAAAAATCTCTGTGTTTAGTTTTCATCTCATTAGGTATAGTAAATTGATAATGACCCTCTTCGTTTAAAGAATTAAAAAACAAAAAACCCCGGTGCAGGTCAAAATACGCCCGCGTTTCTTTTTAATTCCTTGCACGTTCGAATACATAACATCAAAATGCAGGTTATTCCCGGCGCTTCACCGCAAGCGAGAGTTCTCGTGTGTTAGCCAGTATAAGAGCGAAATCCGAATACGAATAAGATATTTCACTTCGTAGGTATGTAAAGATATAAAATAATAATAATTGACTTATTGCCCTTAGAAACAGAAAATATTTTCCGTAAAGTCGGAATGCGGGCTCTGTGCTCCGAAGCTTCGAATGATGCAACCAAGGATAAGCTCTAAGATTTTGAAAGAGAGATTGACTATAAAATGCCATCACCAACACACCGCTTAGCGATTTGCCGCGTAACTTTTGATTGTGAAATTTAAAAGCCTTTTAAGCTATTTAGAAAGGCTATTCTTATTTTATTACATATTTATATTATATTTAGTTATTTTCTAAAGGCTTTAAATACCAAACGGTGAAATCAGTCACATTATAAAACAGTTACATATGTTATGTAACTTTTTTTAACAAATATCCAGGTCCTGCCTAACTAATATAAGGTAAGTGGTCGGTAAGCACTTGGTAGTAAGGCTGCAGGTGTGCAGGTGTCCCCTATGCACCTTGCTCACGCACCTTGTTTAAAAATGCAGTGTCCGAAGCGGGCTTTACAGTTTATTGTAAGTAATTAGATTTATTGAGGTATTTATATCTTGATCGGTTGAGCAATAGGTTGAAAACAAAAACTTTTGACGACCTGTTTAGTCTAGTGCCTAACTGCCTAGACTCTAGTCGGTAAGTGACCCTACGCCGCTGATAGATTCTGCGTTCAAATTATTATTACAGAGCTTAATGCAGCTGTGGCTCTTAATATTAAATTTGTGCAAGAATGCCCTGCAATACATTTATGACCAATGAAAAAGTCATGATCATTACTCTCATAAGACTATTAAACACAACTAGGCTAGGATAGGCTGGGCTAACTAAAATAAGGCCAGGTCAGCTACTTTTACTATTCGGAAAACAACCAAGATAGGCCTTACGGCTAACACCCACATGAATTCACAAATAAATACCAGTACATATTCGTTTCTTATAAGGTAAAATAGGCACTAAATGCCACAGATAACCACTTCGCATTACCTAACAGAACCGCTTGTCGATGCAAATCCGGAGACACTGAACTATGAGCTGGTAATTAATGGTCTAGTGTTCAGTCTTTCATTCTACGGAGATCGTAAAAGGCGGTGAAAGCGGTATAAAGTTGATAATGTGAAAGTACTTGAAAAAAAAAATGCACTTATAGTATTTAAAAGTGCATGAAATCACGGAAACTTACTTAAACCATAACGTACCTAACTATGTCTGTCTGTCAACTCCTCACGATTAAACTGATGAAATGATTTAGATGAAATTTGGTATGGAGATAGTTGGAGGCCCGGTGAAGGATAATATATAATATAGTTTTTATATCATTTATCGTCACTTGAAATGTAACAAGTTCGATCATAATAGGGTTGCAGCTACTATTTCCTGTATTAGTTACAAACCATTCATGGCTTACTTTAGTTTCATATCACATTTTCGACGAATCATTTCTTCGCGTATGTACTATAACTGTTGACAGATAGAGTCATAAAACACACTGAGCTCAGAAACATTAACAAGATTGTCTTGTCACGTTAACGTTGAGACAATTGTACAAATACATTATAGGAAAAGAATACACGAAAAAGAATTCACAAGAAAAATCATTCAGCGGAAAAAAATATTATGCTAAAAGCTGTATAAATATTATTGAAAGAATTCTCTTAAAGGCGTTATAAAAGCATGTACTTTTATTCCCGCTATTAAATCGTTTTCCCTCCCGTTAATGAAAGTTAAAATGAAAACCAATTTCGTGTTCGACAGAGTTTTTGTATTGGTCTCTTGTTTTATTAACATTTAGGAAAGGAACGGACATTTCCTTGTTGCGAAAAAGCAGTTAAACAATCAATTCTTAAAGCATTTTCTTGATTAATAACTACCTTTCAAACGCCAGGTTTACTTTCGACAAAAGCATAATATTTATAAAAGTTACCGGTGTATTTTTTTGCATCAAATATTATTAAATCCTGTATAAATCCCTTATCTCATAAAATATATTGATCACGGATAAAAATAATTGAACAATCGTTAAAACCGGCGTAACAAGACAAATTAGGGATATCACGAATAACGTTTACCAATTAATCACGCGTTTTGTTGTAACATTTATAATCATTCACGGTTTCGTGCGTGTCATCCAAATTTTACCAATTCAAAGCGCGTTTGGATGTGTCGGTAACACACATGTATATGTAGAGTCCATTTAAAATGCTGCAGTGTTGAAGGAATTTTAAACAGACCGTTTTGGACGTGAGAGGGTTAATCAAATTGTTGAACCTAATAGGCCGTATTAGGTATGGAGAATTGTATCAGTCTTAGAAATTAATGGTGTCTTAAACTCTCTTGCTTGCAGACCCTGCACTCCTGCAGGGCTTACAAGAGTAAGAGGCAGGTCGAGCCCTATTACTTTAACCAATACACGTAGAACATATAACGATTTTCATAAAATTTTATTACAAAATCTTAGAGTTTATTCAGTTTGCTAGGTAGTACAATGTACAACATAATACCTCGAGCTAGAATAGCTGTTAGAATAGCTGATGTTTTCGCTTGATCCACAGCTGGGATCTCGGCAGGCAGCAAGTTAGTTACAAAATATTACTATTTTGTGTAGGGTGTTAAATAAAATTCATTGGTGACTGATAAAAAGATATAAAAACTCATTTAATAGAGACAGATCAATTACCTGAATATGTAGATAAAACTTCATTTACTTCTTGAAACTCGATTAAAAAATGTCGCCTACTTGAACTTTTAAGTTGTTTATGTAGTAAGTACTACCTACTACTCCTTTGTTGAACAATTCTATTTGTTAGGAATAGCCATAATATAGCAAACAATGTAACTAAATGTGATCCCAAAATCCGAATTTATTAACCAAGTTGAATCCAGATAGATAGATAGATATACCGATTTAGATAGGTACGTTGAATCCAAATATCCAGTATGAGTTCATCGTATGGAAATCCTGGTATTAGGAATGTAAATTTACATAGCAATGTAATCTAAAGTTACGTGGTTCGGTGCAAAGTTTTTATTTGCATACCTAATTTAATAATACTCGTATTTTATTACGTTATGCGTAAAATATGACTAATATGCCTAATTCGTTTGCTAATGACTAACCCATTCAAATTCATCATAATTCATAAAACTTTATGATATGTAACTGAAAAAGAATCTGCCAAAAGTTTTATTTTAGATAAATGCTTACATTTCCGACAGCATTCGCACCTAATTTTCAAGTTTTATTTCTTAGAATTGGTTTCTCTAGCCATCTTCCGCTTTTATCATGACACCAGCTCGATTGATACTAACAGTTATATAGAATTTTTATAAAACTTAAAAAATAGTTTTTAAAAATATTCATAACTTACCTCACAAACTTAAAAGCTGGTTAGATTTTTTTTACACTAACTTTCAGAAAACCTAATCATAGGTTTATCGTGAATCGATCTACTCTCATCACCATCAATTTCGGTACTGTCAGTCAATGGTCCCTTGGGCGAGTGGCGAGCACTGGCAGTTAAGATTCCATATCGAAATTAATTCCAAATCTTATACAGCGATGATAGGTATGTAGACTAAAATTGAATGCATATTAGTGGCTGATTACCGCCCGGGGTGCCCATAGACATTAATTCGATCCTCTACACTCAAAACTTCAAAACAAAACCGAGATAGTGCTGTTCCTTTCATTCGATACTGTTTAATTGGGAGTTAAAGAGGGACAGAGCGATCGCAATTAGGTTTAGGACTTCGGGGTATCCCAAGGATCGATCATAGATTAGCTTCACTTCCTGCTTCTAAACCAATTTGGATTCCGAAATGCCTATTACCACGTTACATTTAATATGATTCGGACATGCGGTTGTAGAATTTTAAGTTTTGTTACGAGGGTCGGAAGGTTGAAAATGGTTTACGAAGCGTAGCGGTGTGGTTAATGTTATGGCTTTGGCGGTATTGTTTTGTTTTTACATAAAAAAAGCT
Source organism: Cydia splendana (assembly GCF_910591565.1). Taxonomy (NCBI): domain Eukaryota; kingdom Metazoa; phylum Arthropoda; class Insecta; order Lepidoptera; family Tortricidae; genus Cydia; species Cydia splendana. Next base: position 6,854,039 of record NC_085974.1, read on the forward strand.
TGCCCGCTGATTCCAAAAGGCTTGGATGAAATTACGGCCGTTGAGCTGTTACCTATATTGATATATTGTTACAATTTTTTATATAATTTGCTCACAATGTTTTAGTTATGTGGAGGTTCTATACTCTGTATCTTTAGGTATTTAAATGAAAGTAAACAAATATTTTTTTTACATTTTCGGGTAGTTATAACATTTATTGGTTAAGACGAAACAGGAGCTGAGTTTTAAATATTTTAGGTAAATATACCCGTCTCGCTAACGGAAGCGGCACCTAAAAGTAGTGCGATAAGGACAAGGCGAAAAATCCTGCGTAAAATCTCAAAAATCGAGGTTTCGTACTCCTCTGTTTCCTCCTCCAAAACTTAACCAATCGTAACCAAATTTGGAAATCTAAATGATTATGAAATTATCTGTGTCGGACCGTTTTGCTTTTTTTGCTAATTGATATCAGTTTTGAATGCCACGCCTCTGATTGCGGCATAGTCAATTAGGCCATTTTGGCCATTTTTGAAGGGCTCTAGCGCCTTAAAAAACAAAAATATCAAAAAAAGCAAAACGGTCCGACACAGATATTGACAATATTAATCTGTGTTGAAAAAATCATTGCTCTAGCTTCAAAAACCACGGAGGAAAACGAGGAGTACGTTTGTATGGAGAAATGACCACTCCCGTTGGCTCTTAACCAACCAAACCGCCTGGATCTGTCACGGAACGGCCTGCCTTTAACCTACATTATTTGATCGTGTAACGTTTTCATCTACCCTCAACTGGCTTAAGGAGCCATTTGAGGGTACATTTTGTTTACTTTTATTTAAATACCTAAAGATACAGACTATAGCAGTAGGGCATGAATACCAGAATTCCGGAATCCAGAAACACATTGAGTCATCTTTTTCGAATTTCCTTAACTGATTTTTCTAAGTAATGAATAAACTATTACATCCCAAAAACACTCAGACGTCGCCCAATAAAAAGGTATAATAATTTTAATAAATCGTATAACAACGCCTTTAAAAGCCCACCCCATTCTGGCCGTAAGCCTGCCATCTGTAAATTACATATATGACAGGATTTGGGTCGATCCAATTTATCGGACGGACCTAATGGATCTAACACATCACTGTATTAATTACTTAAAAAAAGGGTCCGATTTAACAGTCAATTTTATCATCCTCATAGTCTGTCAGTCATCACAGAATGTTTCCTATTTACATGACATTTGTTACGTTATGTATTATGAAAAATCATCTTCGAAAAAAACAAAAAACAAAAAAAAAACATTTTTTGGATTACATTGTAATTAAGTAGAGCAGGCTTATTATTCACAAAAAAAAATTTTTGCAGTATTTGCACATCTCATTTATTTATTTATTTATTTAATCTTTATTGCACAAAAGAACAACTTAATGTACCTACAAAAGGCGAACTTAATCCTCATTGTACTAAACTAAGGCCTCATCCATTAATTATTTTATATAATATCATACGAATTTCTACGTTTTTTGACCCCTCCCTCCCTCCTTGTCACACTTGGTCACATTTGGCAAACCCCTCCCCCCTGGTGTGACGTCACATTTTTTCAACGAAATCGGCAAATATTTATTTAATATTTTATCAAAATATTTTTGACAATGGATGACCATCATTAAAGTCATTAAAGTGTAAGTGGTGTATAGATTTCAATATTTAATATATTTCAACCTACGTAAATTTCAATGCAAATTTATTCTTCCTAAATCAATCCAGTATAGACAACCACTAACGTGCTATGTTTAAAGCTTTAGACGCCTCGAAGAATTTATATTACCCAGACTAGTGCCATTATTTATAAGTATAGCACAAGTCTGACTCATTCTACGTGACTGTACTACGGCGTGAAGGGCTTTATGCTGAGTAGGTACCACAGACTAACCTCCTATGGTTTCCGCGTTTTGAAGCTTTTACTCGTGGCACGGATCGGAACCGGTTTTTTGCAAAAACTTCGAAATAACCATATTTATTACTCCAAATGTAGGACTCTGTTGTGTTTTTAGGTAACGACTTCGTATTATTAGATTGCCCAATTAGAAATGAAATAATTAACAAAGAACGAAAAAATACCGTTTTCGTTCCCATACTAAAATACCAGTATCCGATCCCTGACTCGTGGTGCTAATCGATGGGGGTGCTTTAAGACTCTTATGTGCCTAACAAGTCACTTATACCTTAAATGATTTCATACTTATCCCAAGTTCACTTTAAAAAAATTTTTCCTTATATGGTTGTCGTTTGTAATAATAGCAGAAGTTTCATTGTAACTCATTTTATTGACTTCCGCTTGTTTTACAAGATACACGCAGGTGTATTCTGATTTCAATAACAGGTTGTGAATTAGATCTGGATTTGTTACGGATCGGAATTATCAGTGTCAAAAATGACCTTTCTTCAACCAAAAACGTCACTTTTGTCATTGACTGATCAAATCCATAACTAATCTTGATCGAATTCATCATAACCTGTTATTAAAATTTATTTATTATCAGACGCCCGAAGGTTTCAATACTTAATTTAAAAGTACCTAGAATTAATGTTGAAGGGCTCTTTGTTTTAAATGTACCTAGATGCAACTGTAATGAGCGGTTGTGCTCTCATTATAAATTGGTACGGGAGTTGGAGTCGTCTTGTTCTATCTAGTGGGTGACTGATCTCTGGTAAGTACAATCGCGCGGGAAATTGGTTTCCCAATCGTTGGGGAGTTCCTTATCCCAAAACTGCGTTGAATTGACGTTTTCGCGGAATACTAATGCATAATGGAAGCGACTTGATTTATTCGAGTACACTGATTTGTTTATTTTTATTGAGGAGAAAAAGGAGTTTAGTTAGATTTTTGGTTTTTATTTTCTTTGTGTGATGCGAAATAGTCGAAGTGACTATGACAAACGCAAACCAAACTGACGACCGGAGTCGTAAAACCAATATATTTTATGACTCCGGTCGTCAGTTTTGTTTGCGTCTACTATATATACAACTATGTAAGCCTAAGCTGTATTCAGGGTTGTTTTTGATATCACGTGACATTTGATATGAATATCCTATTATAAAGGAATAATAGGATATACACATCACAGCCACAGGATATTGCAGAAATTATACTGTTTTCGATTCAGAGATCGCAACAATCTCGGCTTAAGCTCAATGGAATCACACAATCGAGATGAAGCTTGATTTATGAACCGAGAATCCGCCCCTGAAATATTACGACAGCGGAATGATGATTTTAAAGCAGTGTTCCTGCCTGCAAAGTGATATCTCCATTCTCTAAAATACATTAGCAGGGTATTCTCAAGAGCCTAAATTATATCACCCAATGCACGGTATACTGGCAGATACATTTTACTTGAATAATATATTGTTGCGACGCTTCTAAAATGGAATCCGAATATATAAAGGGAATAAATAATTTCAACACCCGTTCTACCCGAATGTACATAATACCGCGCTAAAATCAAATTAACATTAGACTCTAAGGGTTAGACAATAAAGTCTAAATTAAGACAATTAGCTTTTTAAGCAATAAGTAACGGACACTTTAAGCAGGGATTTAACAAGGGAGTGGTTAACCATTCGTTACGTTAAAACGTCAGGGGTGACATTTGTATGGCGTCCGAATGAGACCTTATTTATATCCTTAGAACGTATGCAAAACAGAGATGGCTTCGGTCGCCACAATTTGAAATCCGTCAAAAATAGATGTTAGGTGTAGGACTGGCCAACGATAGGACAGGTTACCCTGCAAGGCTATTCAATTGTAGATCGCGTAAACAGATTTATCGACTGCACTATGTAAAAACTCCACTCGGATAGTAATAGATTCTATCTCTCTCGCATTGCAGGAAACGGAAAGAGATATATTACTTAAATTGCTTGTACAATAAAGTCTTTCTCGGCTGGAAAAATGAGATTTATGGCCATCACTGGAATTAAATAAAACCATCCAGTCCGTTGCAATTATATACTTCCATGAATCTCATGATCATGAATGAACCACAAGTCCCTATAAGAATAAATTTATTCCTAGTAACAGTAGTATGGTAGAATGGGGTAGAATCTTTACAAATTGATCTCAATTCAATTTCACCTGAGGTGCATCTCACTCGTAGCAACGTATATATACCTACATCTGTGCAAGTGAGACAGGCTGCGAGTGGTAGTAAAATGTGTTAATTGTTGAAATTAAAACACGTCTTGGTAATTGCTTGTAATCTTACTTTTTAAAATTTTCGTAAGATAAATAAGTACTGATTAATTTTATATTTTTAAGGCTGTCATTAAGAAACAAGGTTAACAAATTCTCTAGCTGTTTTATTTTGAATGGTTACTGTGTTTTATTCTATCAGGGTTCCGAGCGGTGCGTTACACTCCAGGGCATAACAACAAAACCTACATTCGTTACTTTTGACAACGACTGTACGAGTGTACGTGAATACAATGGTGCTTCACACGAGGTGAGAACAAGTTGTATCCTTCCTCTTATCAAGGCAATTGTTGTCATCGCTTTATACTTACTTGGTTGGCGCGATGACCCAAAATGAGTCTTGGCCTCCAACACAAGAGCACGCCACTTTGACCGGTCCAGAGCGGTATCCCGCCAGCTTTCGCCGACGCCGAGCTCACTGAGATCTGCCTCCATTCTATCTGCCCAACGGTATTTAAGATGACCAACAGGACGGCGTCCAGTTGGTCGACCCAAGTAGGCCCTTTTGGCTGCCCGATCTTCACCCATCCGATTCCGATCATCGCTCTATAAGTCGCCTTTTTATAACCAGTAAGGTGGTGGTACTGGTGCTAACCGCGGTTCCAGTACATATCATCTTGAACCTTAAGTCATTGTGAATAGAGGTGACAGCAGGGTGTCATCTATTGGGCATTAGCATGTCGAGCACAAGTACCACTACCTTATAATTTCCTCGATATCTCCTTTTCTTTGTGCTTCGCTGAAGATTGTGAACAAGTATGGATCCTCTCTCTACGTCTTAGAACCATGGGCTGCCGCGACTGGCTTCTTGACTATATCTGACCATCTAGAAGGTGCCCTAATATTTTTTTATTTCTTTATTGAGGAATAAAGGCCTTCGTCGCTGAGCGATGATGTCGGCTTCTCATATCATGAGCATGCCTCATCCCTTTGGTCTAAAATGGTCTACTTCTTCAGATCATTATTTGAGTACAGCATAATCTTTATAAAACAATGAAGATTGGTTGTTGCTGCTGCAACAGCGGCTCATTTATATAATTTTTTGAAGAGCTTTGTTGTGACTTCGGGTTATTTTATGATTCGCAAGAACGCGTACAAGTAGATCAAATTATATTGGTGGGTGGAGTCGAAAGGTAAGCCATGGGAACAAGGCCCCGTATCCGCCCGATTAAAACTTCGGAACAGCATTGTATTTCTAATGGGATCGTATCATTGTCTTTTGTATTCATATCGAAGTTGGAAACGCTTTGTAGGGTGATTTAAGTACGTAGAATGAGATTGGTAAATTGCAAAGGCAAAGTTGTACAGGGTTATAGGAATTATATTGCAATCATTGTTGGTTATATTCGGGTTAAATTTCAAATGGCTGTGTCGCGTAATTGCAAGGTAACTAACATCCTCGCTTCGCTTGTTGTCGTATTAACGTGAAATAAAAGCTAACAACAATCATCCCCGGCGACATACTTCCTATATTCTCGTATCTATTGTTAGAACCCAGTTGCATATGTTACCTAAGAAATATATCAAGAACATATTTAATGTTAACCACAATAAATATTATTAGGCATCTATTTATGCAGCAGGTGTAATGGAAACGGGTAAATGCTCATTTATGTATGTATTCATACATGTACGTACAAATACGTCTGAGGGCAGACGAGACTAGCATCTGGCATAAATTTAGCTTAGGATAGTGCATTCCGTATGCAAATATTCCTGCAACTTGCTGCGTCTCTAATCTCCAAAGTTTTAATCTCAGGGGAGCTCCTGGGACTGTTTAAACTTAGGTGCTAGTGGGAAATGGAATTAGTTCAGTTCATTGTGAACCTTAGAGTGAAAATTAATAATAGGTATGTAAGTAAGCACTGTTTCCTTGCTTATGTACCTAATTAGTTAATTACATTTCAAATCCAGCATTTACGTGAGTTAGCTACAGACCCGAAGCCCATACTACTTAAGTCTAATGGAATCACACGCGATAAATCTCTTGTACTCTTTACAACCAATGGAGCTGCAGCTGACGTCCACGGGGCTTCATTAATAATGAATGAATCATGAATCATTATACATATTTCTTAACTACTACGAGTTATCGCTATACGCACGAACGCGAACCACGTGATTTCATTAAATCTATACGAATACACTAAAAAAACATTCAAAAGAGGTAACTTTGTATGGAATTTCCCATGCGAAGTGTACATTTTCACATTACTTGAGTATCTTTGTAGCCTAGCCTACTTTTCATGTTATAAAATGGCAGGTAAATAGTACTTTACTTCGCTTCACATTATACACATCTGTCTCTAAACCATTTAGCAAATAAGTAGGTACTAGGCCAAAACAACACCTTTACCGCTATGAAAACTAGCGTAGCACGACATAGTCATAGTGCGCAAGTATAAATTATGTCAAATTTGTAAAACAAGAGGCAAGACGCGCCGTCAAGCGTTCCGGTTCGATTCCGTTGACATGCCTAACGAAACCGCAGACCATTGTCTTTTTGTACCTCTAGAAAAAAAAATGTGCCTCAAAAACACCCTTATGCCTCAAAAGATACAGATGATATTCCGCAGTGAGGATGGCAATATCATTTTAGCAACTGAACCTTAGTAGGCCCCGGTTGCTCGTTTTTCTCAAAGGATAGAGACATTTTTGATGTCGAACAGCTTTTATGGAGATATCAGATTAGGTTGAGTTATCAGATTCGCCAGAGTCCGATGATTTGTCTTCGTTATTCAACGTCAAATAAGATAGTAAGCCCGAAATTCTATAATACGTTTTTTGATATACGAGATCATTTTATTCGTAAGGTGCATATTATGGGTATAACTTTTGAAAGTGGGGTAATTTTGAAAATAGCAAATAGATATCTATAAAACCAGAAGCACTTCACACTTTAGCAACACTTATGACGCTACTGGAACGCTTACCAAGGTATCTTGCGTAATGTTTCTAAAGTGCTTCTAGTTTAGTAGATATTCTATTTTCAAGATTACCCTGCTTTAGAAGTCACCCCAATGGACCTTATATTTAATCTTAGTGCAAATTTACTCACTAGTAAGACATAAATAATCTCGGAGCAGAACAAGTTAACGACACATATGTATTAATTAAACGTCCATCACGCTGTTTAATTACCCCAAAACAAACTTTACGACATAATCCTTGAATCGACCACCAGCTACGTGGGAACGGGACGACAGGTGCATTTTACCTATACCAAAACGTGAGCTTGATTATTTGAGTTAAATACGAGTATGTTGGAGTACCTACTACACGACTGTTTAGATTTAGGCGCTACGAATATACCCGTATTAAAGATAAATTGTAAGTTTTTGAATCATAACGCCCATCCGAATCTTGCGGTGCCTAGGCTTTTTAAGTGCTTATCGCTTGAAAGTGTTAAAATGACGCAGCGTCATATCGTTTTGCGTTATATTGCGAGCTTATTAGAATTCACTAAACGAAGTTATCAACGATTGATGTCATTCGTTTGTTTGATTTTATCATTGTCAATTAATTTCGGTAAAACCAACGTCTATAAATAATCATTTGGAAAGATTTTGACAGACAACCTAGTTACTTTTAGTCACTTAGGTATTCGATCAGTTCACGCCATATTTGATGAATTGCGACTTGTCGCTTATTGAACCACTTACAGTACATGGGATAAAGGTTATACATTGCAAACTTACCAAAACATGGGCATGATTGTTCCTATCGTTGACCCATGCGACGAGTAAATCGGCCCCTCGCATGTTCCTCGCAGAGTTGAACCCGATCCCGACGTAGCCACGGGTGCGCGCCTCAACCCTAAAGGTGATACTCGAATCTGAGTTCACCCATCGGAGCACTACATCCCCGTTTTCATCTAGGCGCTCCGAATGTGCCCATATTAAACTAGATTCGTTGTAGCTTCTTGAATCAAACACATCTCGCCTATGCCTCGGCTTATATTCGTTTACAATTCTACTAGTTTTAGCACTTTTCGCTTGGACGTCTAATAGTCGCAGCGCTTGGGAATTTTGCGTCGGATTTGGAGGCAATTCATTTGGTTGAATGTGGCTTTTATGTGTTGGTAACTTAGCGTCACATGTCAAAATCGCAGCCAACGTGATCACTGTTTGCAGACGCATTTTTCTTTTATACTCGCTCGCTCATCAGTCCTGAAACAAAAATAAAAGCAAATAAATTACGGGTTAATGAATTTGAAGATGAGGCTCGTGAGAAAAAAACCTGTATCCCGTAAAAAAGTGAACTGATACGCTTAAATTAAAACATGGCCCCCAAAACCTGATGATACGCAACTAATGTAAGATAATAAAAATTATAACACGCGGATGTAATCATTAAACGGGTATTATTTCCGGAGTAAGGCCCCTACTAGGGTACTCGTGATTACATTGGATAACGAGGCTGGCAGCAGGAGGTAATGGCCTGTTTTAAAGATATGGCGTCCATATGGTCAGATTTGTGGAATAACATTAACTGTGAATATATTGACATGAGTTTGACTGTTATTATACCTTTTGTAGAGAACAACCAAAGATGTAAATAAATTGAGGAAAACGATGTTGTAGGTAAGGAGTCATAAGTTTTGAAGAATGCTTTTTGCAAGTACATACCTGTCTTCGAAAATAAGTAACAGACCTATAGGAAACCTTATTGCAACGTGATAGGGTCTACCAACGGTCATAGCAGTACACTGTACTACCGACTGTTGCATTAATTAAATTAGGTGACTTTACTCTTGCGTGTCTAATTATGCGTTCTAAAAGTACATTTTAAAGGGAGGCGTGCATTTCCAAGGAATATAGTTATGTATTCGTGTCTTTTTTGTAATAAACAAATAGTAGTGGTGACTAAACGCCCATTAGCATACTAGTCACAATTCGGCGCCTTTCGTCCGAGTCATTGGTCCCATAAAACTGAGATACGCACACAACTCTCAATTAGGTGTTTTATTCCTTGTTCGCAGTTGGATGTTTGTGTTTCAAATGTATTTATAGATGTGAATGGATTTAATATATTGTACAGAAAGTATATATAAGTATTTATTTCATTGGCCAAAACCATGTTTCACTAATACAGAACGAAGCTAGAATAATTCCGTTGCACTTCAATAACAATACTTTTGCACTTTAAATCAATGACGCAAACAATACATAATATCCAGCCCGCTTTCGTCCCGATCCATATACATATGTAATATAAACATGTACCTATTAATTAAAAAATATTGCTCCCAGTTAATTGGAACCTAAACTCATAAGCTGCGAATATTTACAATGTGATCTCAAATTAATAACTTAAACAAATTGCTAAAAGTAAACATTACAACCCCTGAACCCCTAAATATTTACCCGCGTTCAATCGCTATTTGTTAACCAATAAGATCAAACCGAACGGCAAATAGTCCTCCATAAAAACATCTTGCTTCAAAGAGAGTTTTATGCAAAAAGAGAACAGTCATAAAATCAACGTAAGCCTTTTGCCTAACAAAAACGTAGCCCTTTATGCCCCTTTCTACTTTCAGGGTGGTAATAAAAAGGCAGTGAAAATATACGGAATAATTCTAAGTGGAATTCGGAGATGGCACTGTAAAATGTTTTTATTGTGGAATTGAAGACGGGTGTATTAAAACAAAGAGCGAATTGTTTTTGTTAAAATTTGACGAACATTGCCTATCAAGTTTGGGAGATTGAATGTAGATAAGACAAAAAACTTTAAAGCATTTGAATCAGACTACGGATTATTCAACCTACCCTTTTTTGGTTCATCGTCATCACCATAGGCCTTTTCGTCTATTGCAGACGATTTATGGTGTAACACCGGAGAAACACCGTTTTTGGTGGCTGAATAGACCGATTTCGGCTTAGATTTTTTGGTAAGGCCGATCAAAATGTAGGCCGTCGCAACTCAGGTGCAAGTTGACAGCCCATTCATCAAAATCGGCTTAAAAGTTTCGACGCTACGGTTGAACACATGAGACATACAAACCACATACTTATACAGACATAGGCTGCTAAAATCATCGTCCCTTTTGGTTTGGCCGTAATTAGTTAAAAACGCGCTTATCGCTTTGACATCACAAAACCGGTTAGTTAGTTATTTTTTATAGCTTCCGCTTACAATAAGTATTCAAGTTTTTGCTTGAACTTTAAATCAAAGCAGAGGCTTGCAGAAAATACGCAGAGACGCGCGCTCTGCTAAGAACTCCCAAGGTTCCGTAATATTGTATACTATCGATTACCTAATTTATAATGTAATAGATTTAGGTACGTAGGTATAGATGGTCAAGCAAATCTTGTCAGTAGAAAAAGGCGCGAAATTAAAATTTTCTATGAGACGATATCCCTTCGCGCCTACATTTATCAAATTTCCCGCCTTTTTCTACTGACAAGATCTTCTTGACCAACTATATATTATAACATTCTAAGAATGAAATGTGAGTCGTCATTATCATCATTCACTTGCCCGTTTCCCATCACTTGGGGTCTTTTTCCTCCATAACGACCTCTCGGTCATTCGTCATCTCATCATTCACCTGCTATCTTTTCATATCATCTCTCATTCAGTCAATACACCTATTCCTTGGATTTTCTTTCCTCTTACAGAAGCATTCCATGAAAACGGTAAGTTTTTCATCTAGTTTTTTTAACAAAACTCTTTATTTATGCAATGTCTACGTGTAGGACAAAGTATTGGCGTATTTTGCCTGCGATTCGCTTACGAAATATTTGCTTTAATTCCGAATTACTTTGTCGACTTGCGTATTATAGTAAAAGTAAATTAAATAGTTTATTAAGAAAACAAGCAGCTTTAAGATGATACCAATATTACACTATAAAAAGTCAAGCCAAAAAAGAACCAGGCTCGGAAAGTCGAAAAAATGGGTATGAATGTACCTTACGTAACGATGGAATGCTCCTACAATGAAATGTGAGTGTGATAGCCATAACATCTACGTTTGACATATGATATAATATAACTATTTACTTCAACACATAAAATAGAAAGGGGAAGTAAATACGAAGTGCTCTACAATGCTCTACATATTTTGATCATCAACACCATCAGTCACTGCTCCACTTACCCACATTACACATTTGCGCCATTTGTGGTTAAATTTCCTCCGTACCGCAACTCGTGATTTAAGTGATTATTTCTGGTTCGCATTGCTCGTACATGGCATTCATGGAGATTTAAACCTCAGATTGAAACATACAGCTTTTGACATTTCAAAGACATTTACAGTTACCATCAGATATATTGGAGCGGCTAAGGTGTTCACAAATAAGTACCTATCTAAACAAAGCCTCAAAGTCAAATAAGTATCTAAACTTTAAAGTACATGTTCAGATATTTTTGAGTAAGTACCTTGGTGGCTACGATATATCTGACGGCGACTGTACTGAACGATTAAGCTACATCGAACAGCCAAAGTCAAACATGAATCTACCTTACCCCAGTTTTGAGGCAAAATATACCAAACGCTCGCTAGTTTATATCAGGCTCCTGTCATAAAGATGAAAATAGAACTCGTCCTTACTGGCAACCAACATAGTGATTTAAAGGATTTTTTTTTCAATGATTATAAGAACTGAAATGGGACTGTGCTGGTCATGTCTGCCGAATGCCGGACGACTTGTGGGCCAAGTTAACCACAGAGTGGAGCCATACGAGTCTAACCTCGTCGGCGATGGCGGGATAACTTGGACTCCTTCTTGAGAGACTGGCCAGGTATAGCGCTAAACAGAAACGAGTGGAAGAGGGGGGAGGCCTTTGACCATCAGTGGGACACAGTGGGCTCTGAATAATAAGAACTAAGTGTGGTTTTCAACATTTCATTACGGGCCCCTAAACGAACACGCTCTCATTTCGAGCAAAAAATCCCACGCTCCATCTGTTACCGAGGCACCTTGGATGGCGCGGTTTGCAATTGTATCTCGTATCTCCGGGATAAATCATATTAATGTCCCATGTGTGATGTACGACTTCTTGAATTATAAAAGCGGCCATATTCCAAAAACGAGAACTGCAGCTTTTGATGAAAAAATAAGAGCTTTACATACTACGCTACGTATTTGTATGATGCCATGTACATTTGTACATATATGTTTTTTTTTAATCAAATTTCTATAAAGTAATATACCTACTGTGTATAATTGCATGCATTCTATAATAATTTAAATTGTATTTTTCTTATTTACTCGTAATGCATGTTAATTATAAGATGTAATAATGTTTTGAAAAGATGTGTCCCGCCGAGTTTGTTGCCGGTCCCATATTGGGATACCCTCCTCCAAATGAGGGGGGATTTAAATCTTCTCGAGGCAGAGGTGTAGGGTTGGAGCCGGTATAGCTTTATGTATAGCTTTATTTGACGTTCATAAGCGCATTGCAATATGCCTACTTGAATAAACTATTTTTTATCTTATCTTTATCTTATCATACTGTAAGAGACGCAACTGCGTATTTATTAATTATATTGTATTGTATAAAGAAAGAAAGAAAATGTATGTATTTAACATCGTAATTTGACTACAATATTATAACACAAACACACACAAGTCACACAACACAAACTAGATCAGTGGTTCCCAAAATTCACTGAGCCGACCCACCACCAAAAACTGACAAATTCGGGACCCACCTCTTGGCCATCTTAAATAGAGAGTATAAAATAGCCCAATCGGGCGGCATGTCGTGTTATGTTTCAGGGCCCACTCAAATTTCGTTCGCGCCAATGGGGCGCGACCCATAGTTTGGGAAATGCTGGAATAGATGCTTAACAGGATCCCCACTCAGCGTACTGCAACTCGTTTTAACTATTTCAATAATAGGTATATATGTATATACATTTTAGGGAACAGATGATAAGCCAAAGCCGTACTTATCCCAAATTGTGTAGGTGTCACCAGCGAGTAAGCAACAATACCATAATAAATAAATAAACTTTAATTCCAATAGTCGTTGCGTAAAGGCATACAATTATGGTTGCCAATGGAGAGCAATTTCGTGAAATTACTGTCATAAGAACAATTATCCCTTGGCGAGAATGAGACCCGATATCTGTCATTAGCACTTCAACTGTGAACAAATTAATGAACGAACAGGCGTGCGCTCCATATAATAATACACTGGAAGACGTAAAAGCACTACCTACACTTTCGAAGTAGTAACCTGACATTAACCATTTGCACGCTACTTCATGTCATTGACACCTAGAGATGTTTATTAGTCTTATAAAGTAAGGTAAACTGATAATTTTTCAGTTCACGCCTGATATTATTCTTAAATACCTCAAACACGTACCTACCTAATTATTAGTATTAGGTATTACCCCACAACCAAAGAGAATTAATTGTCTCTGCTACAGGCAATTGCTAATAACAATTTTGAAAATAATACAAAAACCTTTCCATTATCGGTATCCAGCAAATAAATTCACTATGTATTTGGAAGTGGCAGCAAAAAAAGTGGAATGTAATGTAAACTGTTTCTGGTACATTTTGGGCAAGTGATTAGTTGACACGGAATTTTAATTACACGTACACGGGTTCCAGAGAAGTCGGGTTTTTAAAGCTAAATTGGTAAGTGCCACTTTTTTGTTCAAGTCATAAATACCTTTGGGTGATATCATAAAAATCTTATATCTAAATCAATAAATCCACAGTTTAGATAAAAATCCACAGTTTTAATAAAGTTTATGTTGCGCTGTTACATTAAAGAATACAAATAGGTACTTAATATGCCTTGGCACTGGCACTGTCCGATTTTTAATTAGCCGGAGGAAAAAATATTTTAGGCAAAAGCACATTAAATTTCGGTTGTTGGTTTTGGCGATGTCTAAATGAACAATAATGGAAGTAAGAACTTATTTTCAGTCCATGTATTCTAAATCTACATAATAAAATAAAAATAAAACAGAAAAATTGCGTTGGTAAACTAAACTAAAATCGCAGTCGACTCGTTTCAAAGGATTCCCGTTTCAAATGTCTTGAGCATCTTGTAAAAGTACAAGAAAACGGATTTACGATTTGAATTGAAGTTTAATTGCAGTTGCAACAATCTCCGTCCCGGCTTCATTTCAAATCTAATCTAATTTTAATCCAACTTCACAATCAATTCCACTGCGACCGTACACTTTGTAACTGATTGTAAATCTCTTGGAGTTTTATTTTTGATTATTTATAGATAGTGAAATGAGCGGAGATATTTGTAACATTTGAAAATTCCACTATTCAACGCTTGATCTTTTACTCACGCAGATAGGAATAAAGGTTAGGTACACCTTGATTACTTATACTTACGTGTTTTTATATAAGATTTGGGATATTTGCTTTTATACGAAAATTATTTTAAAGCAATTTTTGCGTCGTAGATGTATTTTAGGACACCGTACGTTATATGAACATATTTTTACCAACAAATAATGGTACCTACAGAACTTTAAAATTCTCATTCAAGGTCCATATGGACGCGAAAGCAAAACCAACAAAAATGGCCCGTTTACCGGAGCGGTTTTCAACTTCCTCCCTGTAAGTGGATAATGATCTCCGATCTTGTTCTGGCCGATATTCCCATCTCTCGGTCAAACCATTATAGTGAGGCATCGAGATCATTAACATCTCTACACGATTGGGGATCGTAGTTGAACTGGATATTATGAGTTGGTGAGTTTGGAAGGTAGTTGAATAATATCCCTTGTTCAGACCGGTGTGCCAGCAATTGGCAGTTTTTGTGGCGTTTCCGCTCTATTCCTAAGACATTGGACGTGTTAAAAAAGCTCAAGAAGCGGAGCAGGTTTTACAGAATAGCTAAAAATGAGCATTAGTATTTGTTATTATGTTTTAGCGACTAGTGTGTAGAATGTATAATGAATACTTAACATTCTTAGAGCCTTGCCTTATGCGTCTTTTTCAACTTATCAAATATGCTAAAGAACTACAGATACCTTACGCCAGCGATAAACTTGACCATACCAACTCTTTTTTGAGTCGTTTTTTGGGAAGATTAAGTTTCGCCCGGTCTTAAAAGTCGTTAAAATGTTAGCACCTTATATCTATGTTTTATTGAAGTAGGTACCTACCTATTTTATTGCTGTATCTCCCTTATTAAGAATAAGCGTGATTCAGACGTATGACAAATGTATCTAACTGTAAAATTTTATGTCATATTAAAGACGAACGAGTGGGTACCATTATACCTGCCTGTGCTTGTTATGTGAGAGAAGCAATCTTATTTATCCATATTATACATGCCATTTACCTATAGACAATCATTTTTCATTGTTCTCCGTAGCGTACCCATTTCTCTCCCTTTTTCGCGGTTTTAATTAATGAAACGTGCGATTTACATTTGCCTAATTAGTTGCGCACGAGTGATCATCAGGTTTTTATCTATACTAAGCTGTGCTTTCAAAAGGTCATATTAGATAGATGCAAATATCCTGAGATAGCCTATTGTGAAAGGGATTGCAGCTAGGTCTGCAGTTCGTTGCCTTTGGTTACAGATACCTAAATCTTTGTACATATTTAAATCATTTTTATGTAGGATTTATATATGTACTTAACATCCTACCTATATCAAAAGTTTTTCAGATTGTCAATATTTATTCTTTAGCCGCCCATAAATTAAAACTTGCCAAGACTAATGCAATTATGATTTGTCTAATTGAAGATTCAAAATACAGTGAAATGAGAGACTTTTCTCCCCAAAATTTAATTCAATAGATATAATTTAGTCCTTTTGAATGCAATTTTCGATTTATATGTTTATTTTTTTTCAGCACTAAAATTTATTTATATTAAGCGTTTCACATACCTACAAACAACAGGAGTTTATAAGATCACTTTAGACACAGACACAGGTGATATCACATTCAATTCAAATGGTGTAATACTCTTAAAGAAGAAAGGAAAAGGCCAATATGAATTTATGTGGCGTAATACGTATGTAAATGTTTCATTGTAAGCGAGACACACCAAAGAATTCATGTTTGCATGCAAACCAAAGTACTAAGTTCCACGGATTTATGGGTATTGCAAATGTCCTTCTAAATATTTATCTACCGTAATAATAAGCGCATGGATTAGTAATAATAAGACATTGCCCTCTTTGTATATAGTCGGTAAAAGTCGGTTATGGAAAATAAAATGACTACAACTCGCATTTCCGTCAAGACGAGTTTTATTTTAGAGTTCTATCAGTGTGAGAAGTAGTTCAAACTGTTTCACGTTTTGGTTAATATTTTACGTCATTAAAATTTTACGTGAAAAGTTTGGAAGGGAATTTAGTAAGCGAGGTGATAATATAGGGCATTAATTGCTGAATTTTACCTGCCATTAGTAATGAATTTCACTAGTGTTATGGAAATTTGCCAGTGGTTTAAGTATCATATTTTCTATTAAAAATATATTCCATAGCGTAAAATAGTTCTGACCCGTGAATAACTTTGCTTTACTAGCAAAATCAACGATCCACGAAACACGGAACCCTTAATAATTGTAATGAAACTGGCCCTGTTTTGTCAGAGCACCATTGTCTTATATTCAATATCAAGTAACCCGATACCTTTTTTTTTATAAAAACAAGTATGTTTGATAAACAAAGTCGTATTATGTTATCTTTGTACATTAATATCGGAGCTAACGAAATTATTGGTCTGACAACAAACCGGAGCCTTAGAGCGTTTTCACATTGCTCGGTCCGATATCGGATATCGAGTGGAAGTAAAATGTATAAGACATGTGTTTTTCTGTACTTATTTATTTACTCATATAGGAAATCATTATTGCTAAAAAACGATAAGTAACGCAAAATATAGGCGGATTTCAAACCACAGGGCAGTCTCTTACAAGCTGTCTTTCTTATAGGAGCTATCCGACATCCGATATCGGATTGGCACTTCCGATAATTTCAGACATGTCGGACCGATAATTTTTGTTTGTGTGCGTATCCTACGTATACGTATGTGGGATCCTACATCCGATATCTGATCGGACAATGTAAGAACGCTGTTATTCGATGATATAATGTATTGCGATGAGATAGAATTTTGTTGGTTTGGGAGCCTAATATCCTTGCAGCCTAAGGGTAAGATACAATATTTGAATAGGTACGTTAGAAGAATTTATATGAGAAAAAATTCACCCTTTTTTAATCATTTGTCAGAAAACTATACGTCTACATTGTATCATGCTAAATGCAAACACTCCGTTCGACTGTACATAACAGTTCAATAATATAACTGTAAACAATAGATAATTATTCTGGCCACGTCTGCCAACACGCATAGCTTTGGCGCAAAAACACATCCGCTATCAATCTTCACAGTATATTATCTAGTTTAGTGCTTCTAGAAACGCGCATACCAAGGCTCATTTTGAATAAGTATTATGATGGTAGCTGACATGTAAATGGTTTGAGTGATGGCATAGGCAAAATAATTCTTATTATTACTGAGTTATGTTTTTTGCAAAGTACTCAGGGGCATTTAAAAGCTGTAGGTACGACACGTCATACGTTTTGTAGTAACTCGACTGTTGACAGTAAAATTTGAATTTTACCGCTTTACAACATAGTTACCACCACGTGTGGTGTGGAGCCGTGTACGTC
The DNA here is from genome assembly GCF_910591565.1 of Cydia splendana. Taxonomy (NCBI): domain Eukaryota; kingdom Metazoa; phylum Arthropoda; class Insecta; order Lepidoptera; family Tortricidae; genus Cydia; species Cydia splendana. Next base: position 6,871,899 of record NC_085974.1, read on the forward strand.
GCCATCAGATTTATCGGAGCAGCCAAGGTGCTCACAAATATCTGAACACGCCTTTATTGTAAAGGCGTTAGAGTGCGTGTTCAGATATTTTGATCACCTTGGCCGCTACGCTCCGCTTGGATATATCTGATGACGACTGGACAACGGTACTAGGCTGTCAAAACTGCGACTACAAATTTTGAATTAATTTAACGTGAATTACCAAAAAATGCTTCTAGGTTTGCTATTTAAAAAATGCTTCTAGGTTTACTATATTGGAATTGGTAGCATTATATTACGTATCTTGATCCCTGAAGATAGTATGTAAACAACTACCTAATATCAGCTAGCATATATACGGTACCGTGTACTGGGAGCCATGTTCGTGTATTCGGTATCGTGCTAATACTGAGCTAGATAGTCCATAACTCAGCAAATTGCCGTGAAAGCTCAATATGCATAAATACCGCACTGCAGGCATTACCTAGGTACTGTTCGTGACGACAGAACATATCTGCATTTGTAGTATGACAAGTGATATCCGATAGTACAGAGCATATGTCGCTTTCGTATGGTTTTCATTAGAAAACAACTTTTAAACGACAACATGTAAGCATAACCGAATTTTATTCAATCTGCACAGTAAGAATAATAAGTAATAATAACCGTTTTTAATATTAAATATCCACTTTTGTTTAAAAGCTCTAAAATAATTAACCTAAGTTGCATTTAAGTAAAGTTTTATGGCGTTATTTATAAATGTTTGTAAAATCTAACAAACCATTTATAATCGTTCGTCCCTATCCGTCATTTTGACATTGCTATTTGTTAGGAAGAGACAACATTTTAGAGGTTTGGAACAGGTTGCTTAGTTTTATGAATAAGGGGGTTAGTGTCAAAATGGCCAGGATCGGTAATCATATCAGCCATCTATTGCCTGACTGCTGATCATACCTCTCTTCTAGTACGGACTAGTCCCGGTCCTGAGCTAATCTCATCCAGAAGTGACCCGAAATCTTATGAATGTTGTCGTCCACCCAACGAGCCAATGGACTCTTCTATAAGTAGTAAAGTACTGTTTGTCGATACCACACTAGACTGTGCGCAAGAGGTTCGAGCATGCAAGCGAAATGAATCCATCACCACACTCGCCCGAAAGCCGAAGGAAGCGGGAGTCCCGCTTCCTTCAAACCCTGGGACGTCAAGTAGGTACAAACTGTCGCCTTTGACAATCAACAACGCAATGTAGAAGTTACAGACATTACAGAAGTCTTAATAGCTCGTTTATTTAGTTATGAAATCATTATAATCCTAAACAACGAAGACTAGACATCTAGCTCCCACGGTATTTTAACTTGTGAGACGAGACTAAACTTTAATACTTTGCGTAGAATTGTTTTATGACCAATTGTTTGTAACGGTTTTTAGACAACGGCGTTTTAATAATTGTAAAACTTGTTGTCTAGACTTACATTTTTTAGTTGTACCTTGTACCTAAATCCTTAACTCCAACAATACTATTTTGTAGCTATTTATACTGCGATTCTTTATTAAACGAAAAACTGATAACAATCAATTTAACATTCGAATTCCGAACTAAGAAGTTCTTAGTTCGGAATTCGAATTATTCGAGTTATTCGAATTCGAATTATTCTAATTAGTTAAGAAGTAACTCGAGATAGATAATTTAGTGATCTAGCTAGACTCTAGAATCTAGATAATCCTGCTAACTTATACTTTAGTTTATATAACTGAGAATTCCATTTTCAAAATCATTTTTTTTTTTGAGATAGCGCTGTTCGGCTTAGGAGGGCAGTATATTGCAATGACCAAAAACGTGTGTATATTTTAACTTACATTTAAAGACGGGGTTTATTTGTGTATACATATTTTTTAACAATTTGCTTTCTCGGCTGACTCGACAAGTGCCTCCATGCCTCTTCAAAAAAGGTCTCCCATTAATACTACAAGATATATGCATTAGCTTTATGCCCAAGACATCAGTCCTGAATGCGTTCCCTAGACATTATGTCCACAAAAATAATATGATCCTTTATATCCCAAGGAATTATGTGAACGACTTAGTGGCCGTGCTTAGCCATATAATATAATAACACAAAGTAAGCATTCATATGTACAACCTTATTATTACAACATTTGTGACTAATAATCTTCTTCTTAACTGCAGTCTTTTAATACAAGCCGAAATATTTTATTAAATGATACTTAGTTTGAAATCTGAATACAAGTATTATGTTTATGTTATATTGTGTGAGTGTTTTAATTCTTTGAAACATACGAAATTGATGACATGCAGGTCCCTAACAAGAACATGACCTCAAAAGTGATCTTATTATTATTCATTATGATGATATGAAAGTACTTATACAATGACATCTACGAGTTACTTTGGTAACATTTCGAGTAAAAATGGAAATACGAGTTTATTCCGTTGACTGTGTCAATTCAATCAGCTAAAGTGGTCATCGATTATTTCCAGATTATTTCATACTTAAAAGTATCAATATCAATATCGAGGTAGACAATTCCAATAAATAAACACATGGATTTACATACCCATGAGTGGAGCCAAGGTTACCCACGTTTCAATTGTCAGTGTCAATTATACAACGCGCATTCCTCGACGGAATTACCTTTGAAGCTCACGTTACCCGCAATAATTATGAGAAAATGAGAAACAGCTGTGTGAAAATCTGAACAATAGCTTTCCAGACGTATTGATTTCTTCGTAGCTCAGCTAAAAGTGGACTCTGAACTGAGACGGAGCCGAAATATAGACAGAAACAGAAAATATATTAAAATTCATTAATACAAAGTGAAAGTAAAACTGTTATGTGAACGAACCGAGACAAAGTGAATGAGAAAATGTTATCTTAGAAAAAAATAACAATATTAGCTTTTATTCCACTTTATGCTTGCTTAAATTAAATGTAGAAGCTAATAAACATATGTATAACACGCTTAATAAAATCATTAGACCATTCGGTTACTTATAAAAAGATTTATTAATTCATATCGGCACTTAAAACAGACCCGTCAATTTTGTTCAATGACTCATCACGTTGAGCGAATCGAAAAGGACATTCTTAATACTAATCGTCAAGTACGAACCTAGCTAGTTGCAAAGTATTCCGTACAAAACGATACGACTTCTACTAAAAATTGACAAAGTATCCGCAGTTTTCAAAAGCTTTTCTGGAATCAAATGTTTAGCGTCCGAATATATTTGAAATTGAAACCCTTCTAGACATTCTGAGTAAAATGAAATTTTCAGAAATAAATAAGATTTATTTTCGGTGAATGATATGAAAGATGAAACAAAGACCCAGAAGACTACTATGTCACGGGACTCTCGTAAAAGTTACAGATCCAATATGTTTCTAACTTTGAAATATCGCGGGCTACTCGGAGTAGTCCGAATTCCAAGAGGCATCCATCTGTGCCCTCGCGAAGTTGCTGATGCAACAATGCAACATTGTGCGGTGATATGAATAATCTTCGCTTTGCCATGAATTTGCGGAGATGTATTTAAATACATCTGTTTTGTCTAATTTGTCGCAAATAAGGAAATGAAAAGACAACATATAGCCTTCGCCTCTAGGCAGGTTACAATTTTAGATAGGGATTTAATAAATGATTTAAATACTACTAGTAGGTTTATGACAAGATAATGTTGAAAAAATAAACAGTGAAACAGTAAACCTCCTAGTTCTTTGAAAGTCAGTAAGTAAAGTAGAAAATACTACAGGCTTGTAAATAAGATGAATGTCGCAAAACGCATTACCTATCCTATCCCATTGTTTCCGAGCCCAGTCCTCTCAAAGCAGTAATTCACCCTCAAGTACACTTTAGGGGCTCGTTTTGTCAACGGAACCCTGAAATCAGAAGCGCGTCCGATTGCGGACTCGGCACGAGTGGCACCGCGAAGGGAGCAACGCCCGTGCACCTGCCGTCACGATCTGACATTCCAGCATCCGTTCCTTCGCGAATTCGGAGATCCACGACGACGATTTGTTGAGCGATTTGTCCACCGATCCGTCTGAGAACTTCGGATTGCTCTCTCTGAGAGATGAAATATGAAGCTTGAGAATGGGCTAAAGTAAATTTTCCGAGCTGAGGAAATAAGGACCGACCACACCGGACGGAATAAGTACGAAATAATGGGTCTTAAAATGTTGCGTTTTTGTCATAGATTTTGGTGCGCAAACATCGGTTTGGCAGATTTGTTGACATTTCATTAAATAAGTAGTAAGATTAAAGAACGCGCCTAAAACCGCAGTTGGCAAGACTATTCGCTCCAATTATGAAGGATTTGAGCCCCTGAAAGAGCTTAGCGCACACGCCACAATTTCATTTAGTAAGGCTAATAGACACTTTGCGTGCACTGCAGCGTTTTACAGCCTGAGTTTTGCTCAATTTGAGTCGTTATGAACAATTTAATGGAAATTAGAAATTCCTCAAGTATTCTTCGTTTACAACTAAATTTGAAGCGTTTTGAAAAACATCTTACTTGCTGTGGTTGGAAAGCTGATAAGAAGATATTTTATACGAGTAAATACACCTACTTATAAAATTTAGTCGGACGACTTTCCATGGCATCAAAAGGTTTCTTTATAGCGCCGGTAACTTTAACTAGTAAAGCTAAAATCAGCGAAGAGCAAACTTTGGCAAGATGAACATCAATCCACGGATGAATCTATTGTTTCAAACTTTCCTTTAGAAACTCAAAACTAGTCGTTCGTTAGCAGATATCGATCTTGAAGATACAAATTAAATCGGTCAACACTTCGAAACCGACACAAATCCATTAAACCATATCCACACAAAAACATTTGCACTAGCGCTCAAGAAGACTGTTACGAAAGGCGCCGCGGACCGTGAACATTCCACTAGTCACCGGGCATGAGCCAACTAGAACACAAAAACAACAATACACACTTTTATCTCGCTAGGGCTTTCTTCCAGATAACAGGAAAGGCAAAAACCCATTCAACATTACGGATCAATGACTTTTTTCTCTACCTAAAATTTTAAATGGAACATTTTGTAAAGATCGCCAATACAATCAATTCACATGACATGTAAGTTTGACTTCTATTTCTTTGAAACACGAGCTTAACAAAACAAAACTGCTACAGTTTACATGCAAATGACACGAAGCACGGAAAGCTTTTGTGGGTTAGTGACAAAAACAAAAACGCGATCATCTGAAGTGGTTCGTGCGTTCAGCTGTCTAGTTAGTTCCCAAAAAGACTAATCTCAAATATAACTTAATCTCCAGATACGTGACAACTATTCGTAATATAAGATCACCCTAATGCTGGTTTGCTAGAGGCGATGTGCCCAGTAAGCGTAGCTGGGTGAATATCTCCTTTACTTACGCGAGCGTTGTTGAGACAAATACACGCAAACCAGTATGACATGATCTCAAAATCCTTAAGAACTATATGTAGCTTGACAGCGTGCTTCCACTGGTTTGTCTATCCCTTCGACTCGCTTGAATTTGAGAAGCAACTGTAATTCCACCCCTGCTCAAAAGTAGTCCGTGCGTTCAGCAGCTGCACCGCGCATGCTCCATCCAACCCATTCTTCACGGAACCGTTAATGACCGGCACGGCGTCCGTGGCAAAATGGCTACAATGATTCCGTAATTAACACTATTCGAAGCACACCGCCACGGCCTTGTTTCCGATTCGACTTGCTCTATCGTAAATCGTTTCACGAAACTGACAATAAACTGAGGGTTAATGGACAGGTGCGAGTGGACGATCTCCAGGTACAATCGCTTCGTGGTAGGATTGGTAGGTACTATGTTTTTAAGTTGTGCTGTATTCTTAGTTTTGCAGCACATAATAATTGCAGTGTGTCATTCAAGCGAATTCTTAAATATTTTAAACGGTCTGAAAAGCACATGTTGTAACTCTGAAGCTGCAAACTAATGCAAACTGACATAATTGTACAAAAAGCAGCGCTATCATTTAAGGAAGCAGAATGTAGAAGACATATAAATATTATATATATATATATATATATATATATATATATATATATATATATATATATATATATATTTAAGTTTAGTTTTTAATTAGTTTTATGTTTAGTTTATGTATTATTTTAATTATGAAATAAATTTGTTCTGAAGACATACCATAAAGTTTACATTCATAAGCCTCATTAACAACAAAATTACTTCATTAATTCTTGATTACAAGAACGCGTCATTAGTGCAGGATGTTACAAATAAAATACATTCAAAAATATTCAAACCCGAAGGGAATCTGGTTAGATAGGACGAGCTAAATTGTGATTGTACGGTATATTCTTATTTGCCTAATCTAAAATTCCCAGCCAGTCGCTTTCCATTTACGAAAGGTTTCTCCCACGGGGGACAGATTCAAATGATTCGTTAAAATATCAGAAAAAAATGCGCGAGGCTATTGCTCAATTGACTTGTATTTCTTCTTCTTTTTAACAATTCGAAATAACCAAATTATGGCTTATAACTGCGTTATTTCCGGGCTCTTTTTGGATTTCAATGAAATTCTTTGAATAGATAAATAGATTTTCCTATTTTTTGCAATAGCATTGGTTAATTTCATTTTCAAATTCTGTTTTTGCAATGTATATTTCATATCAATGATTTTTATCCAATTCTGGCGAAACGAGATCAGTAATAAAATAAAAACCAGCATCGATGTGCTCCCTAGAAACTGGATCGTGAAACATCTACCAGTCACGGGTTATTTTTTGTTAATCGATGAACGCTTTTATTAGACATGCGATAAGTGTATCGATGTTCCGCAGACATTTCACTTCCTTTCTTTTTGTCCGCATAATGCAAATGCCTCCGATCGTTCATCCCACGTCCGATGCTGCTCCGTTCTTAGTTGTACCAACCTCCTTCACATCTCTCTTCAACTTTGAAGGTAATCTAAACTTTATCGTGTACAGCTCAAAGTTTCTTATCGGATTTAAACCTTGAATTTGATATGAGCATTGGAAAGTAAATGGCCTGTTGCGCTGCGGCATTTTAAATATCGGCAAAAGAACTTGGTTCATGACTGAATGCAGTGATGTCTTTAGTAGATATAGGATTGTACTGATTGTAGATGAAGAAACAGGATGCTGTTGGTCACTCGTAAAATTTACAGACTCATTCAAGTTCAGCATTCTCTATTGTTGAAAGTTTCACTAAATTTAAAAACAATGTATTCATTTCGTTGGACTAACACTTAGAGAAGTATGTATACTATGTATAGGCAAGGATGGTGTCACGTTCCTATGGGTAAAAGTGTAAGCGTAAAATAATATCTTTTGAAGACGGTTATTCTCACTATTTTTTCTTCTTACACTCGCCTATTATTTCTTTTCTTTATCATTTCCTTTCTTTTTACTACACGGTTTGAGGTTATTAGTTTAATTAACATACAGGATAATTTACAGCGTCCGAAAGTATGTAATATATATGTAGTGAATGTCAGCAAAGTATGTTTATGTTTAATCTCCTAGAAAGTCATCTCACTTTTACATTACCAACGTGAGAAATAGGTATCCGATATCTCGGAATTGAAAGCATACCCAGTAGCGTGTGAAGATTATTGATATTGTATACATTGATAAAATGGTTTCTGCGGAGCAAAAATGTACTGCAGGTATCATGAGAAATTCAATCATAAGAAGAACGCTATAAGTTTATGTGCAATAAATATTTAACACTTATGCCGCAGTCCCTTGAATTCCATTCTTTAAAACTACGAGCAATCAAGCAGAATTTTTAACCGTTGCAACATATTGTAAGGGAAACGATCCATTCATTCTTACTTTTATCAAGCTAATGGAGGCTAAGCGATTTTCGGCAGTGAAACATAAATCTAAGGAACAGTTTAGCTTGTACTACATGGCGCTTATGCCTTTCTAAATCCTTTTCAAAATGCGGGAACGGACGTTGAAAAAAAGGGGCACGGCGGGAACACACCTGACAGTAGTGTTGCCAGTTTTTGAAAGGAGCGAGAGAATGGCGGCTGGGCATAACTTGTTTGAATTTAGATTCTGAAAGAGATTTTTGCAATGTTGATTGGTTGGCGTATACTTTCTCATTTCTCTGCAATTTTCCTGCAAAGCGACAAAGATAATTATTAACATTTCCCGAGTTGGCAAGTTCAAGTTGCTAGTTACCGGTAAATAGCTACCACCTTATTAATTTCTAACTAGGCTAAGTAGTTTGACCGCTCCAACTTGTTAACGTGCAAACTTCAAACAACATGAATTAGAGCGCCATTATAAACGTAGGTCCGCTCGTACATAATTACCATGTATAGTTAAGTCATTGTTTACTAACGGTACCCCAAACTTGTTAAGGCATATACATATTTGTCTTGACAAATTATAGAAAACAGTTCATAAAAAAGATATGTCATCACCAATCTGAATAAGGTAACATTTTATTCAACATTACCATAAGCTTATTTAACAAGCGTCAACGTAATAGACGAGTCATTCACATTGTATCTCAACATCGTTACATCATTCAGTTCAGTGACAGATCAGTCAACCTTTACTCCTGCCTCCTGCGCACCGTGTATTATCATTTGAAGCACGAGCGCAGGCGAATCGTGTTTTAGGCTTACCAGTGTAAAGTGACCTCGATACCCTTAATATCTAAGCGTAATTGAAAAGGGCTCTTATACTGGATCATTCAAGTAATCATCCGATGCCCGCGCTCTGCGAGCTGTTACAATGAACTCCTGCGCACCATTCATTCGCCCACACCGACCGTTGCGTTCCTTTCCTAAACTCGTTCTTTATATTTATTTTAAAATTCGAACCGTACCTTCCGTCCTTTTTTAGGAACATACTTGGCGATACACGGTTATTACACAATATATATCGAAAAAAGATTTTGGTAGTCTCGTCCGATCTTGTAATTTATATTACAGGGAGAAGTAGCCAAATTTAACCAAATTAAATATATTTATTGTGGCAATACGCAACATTCATGTTGAAAATATATCCAACTATAAAGTTCGATAAATGTTTATATTTCACTCAGTAAATTAAATTCATCTGAATTTATTCCATCATGGAAAATATTGCTTCAGGCCTCGGCCATAATTTCATTATCCAACTAGCGGGGACTTCGAGCATGGTTTTCCATGTTTCTGAAACAACACCCGGTGATTGTAAAGCCAGTATTCCGCGGCCGTTCGCGGTATTATATTATTTGCATAAAGCTTACCTTGGGAGTGGAGGGAATCCTTAATCAGTTTTCGGTTTAACATTGTGAGTAAGTATTTATTATTATAAATGATTGTTGTGGGGATTTTATTTCTGATTACTCTCTAAGTTTGAAAGCCCCCAGTTTGACCTCTCTTCATCCTTTACCTGCAGATTGATTTGATCTTTGAAGTATTGTGTGTCACATGACTCACAATGCCGGCAATCAAAGATCTTACACAGATAACAAAATACTTGCGACGTCCAAAAGTTCTTTCCCAAATAGAGTTGATATGGCATGATGAAAAATAAGTATTTTGAGACACTTTGTAAAAGCAACAGGCTGCATAAATATAAGAATCATTCAAAGTAACACAAACTACTTTGTATTCCAAATAATGCGCTGACCTGAGTCAACGCACAACTATATAAAAGAGCGGAATTTCTGATAATATCTATAAACCTATTCTTTCTTCTTTTCGGAAATGACTCTTAGTTATGTAGCTTGGCTCGTATGCCAAATATATCTGAGTTATAGTGTCAGTCTAATTTCGCTAGAATATGCTGAAATAATAGAGCTTCATTAATTTTGTTCGTCTTGTGGGAAATCCACAAATGAATTCAGAATAATTTAAAGACCCACGGCTTGAATTAAACAAACACATTCACAGAGAGTGCCGTATCGAATTTAAATACTCAATTTTGTATCGACTTTACTAAAATAAGAAAATAACAGAGGCAGTTATTTTGTGGATTCTTCTTTTATTTCTTTTGATGTTTTCATCACACTTTGATACCTAGTCTGAGAAGACGTACAAAACATTAGGTTTATGATTATTATATAAAGCCGCAACCCGACTGATTGATTGACATAATTGTTCTCCCAGAAGGAGTTTCGTGGGGTATTTGACTTTAGTACGGTCGTATAGAGGATTGCTTAATCACCTCCAGAAAAATCCTACTTTAGGTCTACCGCTTCCGGTCAGAAAAATGTATAACGGCCCGGCCCAACGGTCAGACCTAGGTAGGGGGTGCTCGACCAAATGTCATAGAGGGACCCTGGCAGGTTTTGACGCCGCCGTTTCTTTTTTCAAAATGGTCAACTTTTTTTTTAATTTTTTTAAGTTTGTCCTAGCGCGCTGAAATTTTGGTCACGGAATCTCGGGGTCCCCTAGGGGCTGTCCATAAATTACGTCATCGATTTTTGACGATTTTTGACCCCCCCCCCCCCTATAATCATCCAAAAATCATGCTTCAAATGACCCCATTTCCTCCTGCTTCATGCTACCGTCATCCGATGTCCAGACCCCCCCCCCCTAATTTGAAATGACGTAATTTATGAATAGCCCCCTAGATTCCTACGATTTTTTTTTTTTTGAAAAATGCTACACTAACTTATGCGCTAGCACGCGAGGCCGAAGGCCGAGCTGCGTGAATGCGGTGCTCCCAAGCGTTCTACCAAGCCAACTGTCCGAAGACCCGATGGCGAAGCGTCGAGGCTCGCGAAGGCCGAGCTCCGCGTAGGGCCGAAGGCCCAAAGCGTCACACGAGAGGGGGAAGTTGGAGCTTAAACACGACCCAATAGGAAAAGTGTCTTAGACAAGCGAAACGGCGGGCCGAAGGCCGAAGGCTCCAACTTCCCGCTTGAGACCCGAAGCAAAACCAACCCTCCCAAGTGTTTTAATAAGCGAAGCGGCGGTGAGCGCTGAGCTTCGAAACCCAGCGAAGGCCGAAGGCCGAACTCCGCGTAGGGCCGAAGGCCCGGAGCGTCCCTTTCGATTTCCCAAGCACGCGAGGCCGAAGGCCGAGCTGCGGGAATTAAGTGCTCGCATGCGGATCTTTTCTTTATAGCAAAAGTACAACTTCATTTCTTTTTCCCTTTGGAAAACAAACTACTACTGCTACTACTACTACAAAAACAACAGCACAAACAACAGCACCAACAACAACAACACATCAACAACAGCACCAACAACAAACTACACAGGGCAAAATCTAGTTTGATCTTTAATGACTTAAATGACCAATGAATTCGAAATGGAAAATATGAAACCTATTTCGTTTAGATATATCTTTATTGCCTTGTATAACATTAGCTAACAAATTCATGACATCAGACACTTTTAATACAAAGTGAATCCCAAAAGTAAAGCAAAAAGTTGTAACGATTTCGAACCATCGTTTCGTCTTACCAGTTGGGAGCCAATCGAGACGATCATTAAATGAAATCCCAGCAATCATTCATCATCATCTGTGATTTGAGCAACGCTTAGCCTGCCAGACCGAGCTGCTGTAGGTAGTAATTGAGATAAAAAAGTTAAAGCATTATATGGTATGCAAAGTTTAGGTTCCGCGGCAAAATCAGACAACGGCATTAATTTAAAAAGTGCAAAAGATAATATGCTGTCAATACCTTCATATTAGTTGAATTCATAAAACATAGTGGTAAATACTGGACCCTAAAGTCGTTCTACGTTTTACTTTTTATTTTAATTCTGCCTTAACATACACCACAAAGTTGCAGCCGAAATTCAAGTCGATTATGATTGATTTATGTTTTTATGATGTCGATTTTGAGTTCTTATTTCAAAACAAAATTGAATCGACAGCCGAATTCATTTCGAGCTCTAATTGCTTTGAAAATTGTACCACGTCGATCTTTATCACGCAAGTAACTTTTAAAAGCCAATCAGTAAGTACCGTTCTCGTGTTTAGAATAGTTTAGTTAGATAAACAAACATACCCAGATATTGCTAATATCCTGAGTAATGAAGTGCTGTAGGTATTATTAAAAGTAAGTGCATCTTGAACTTATAAGAATCGCGCTACCATTTCTAAGTAAGCATTTTTTTCCGTAACTTTGACGTCATGTCATGTAAGACAATGAATGTAATTAGAACAAGACAAATTGCATCAATAATTAGATACTTACGTACAATTGCTTCTCTCAATGTCAAGATGTAACAAAGTATAGTCATTATTGCAAAAATAAACATAAAAACTGCACGCGAACCGAAAGGAAATTGCTAAAATGTGTTTCTTCGTTAATGTTTCCCTTCATTTTACTCCGAGTGTAATTTTAGGCACGCGAATGAAGCCCTTGGGCAAAAAAACCAAGTAAACGGTAGCCATTCGATATTATTAAACATGCCTTTTTGTTTCAAGTTATCATGTTCATGTAGAGGATGTCCGTTCGGACCCAAGAGGTCATTATAGACGGAGCAAGCCATACTTTTTGCTGGAATATCCTTGCAAATAAATGCATTATGAGGAAATACTGGCGCCTTGGGTATTCAAGACATTAATTTATACCACTAACAGCAATAAACAAGTTGATAAGTGACTGGATTGTAATTTATGTCAAGTTGTATCAAACGACGACCGTGAACCGCAAAGTACATTATGCTGCAAATTCAAATTGACGTAAGTCCTCAAATTTTGTAAATATATCCGTTTTGTATCATTCAAATGCCGAGGTCGTTTCGCAGCTAAGCAAATCAGGCACGCATAACTTAAACCTATTAGTATTAACATAAAGCAATTGTCATATGCATGATTTAGTAATACGAAATCATTCGATTACTATTAACAACGTATTAATAGAACAGTTGTCAGATAACTAAGGTCAATTGCACTTAGGTATTATGAATCAGAAGCGGTACTGTCTTAGAGCATTTAGTAACTGGAGACGTCATGGCTGTCATTTTCTGTACGAAACAGTCTGCCAATTTTTGCGGGGGAGGGGACGTCAAATGTATTTCTATTTCTACATGATTTGTACCTAACGTATAAATAGCCATGTCAGTCCATACAAAAGTTTGCACAATTGTGCAAGTTTTTCGGCAGAGGGGTAAGCTCTTAAAGGCGACTCCAGTTATTAAATGCTCTAAGGGTACTGTCGATCGGAGTTACTAAGGGAACTTCCAAAAGAATTTACAGACTTGCGAAAGTTATAATTTCTAAGCATTGTTAGTTTTTTAAGGCTGTAAATAATTTAGCTGAATCTGAAAATCAATCTTAAATTGAGATATTGAGGCGTCTTACAAAACAATACACAGTTCCAATTAAATGTTCAAACGCAACGAGAGCTACGGCTCTGTTAATTCAACTAATTATAACAATCCATAAACTTTCAGACGTCTTTACAGTACAGACAAGTTCGTGACAAGTACTAACAGGTCACGACATGTCTCCATTTAGAGTCAAGATGTTTAGTTGTGAATAAACAGATGAGTCAGAGTCACAGACGTTTGTAATGCCCGACGGTAATGTTTCATTGCTTGTTAATTTATGTTATGACTGCTTGCGCCGGCTACATAGTTAGCACATGTTTTGGGCTAACCAGAAAAATTGCAATATGATCTGTCATGTAGAAATCGGAGCTGAATAAATTTTGACGATGCAGAAAACGCTTCATCGGAATTTTGGCTGGACTCGAAAGGTTTTTACCGTCTTTCTCGTTTCTTACATTTCCTCCTCACAATTCTCTTCGACATTAAAATTCCTGTGTTGAACCTTTTTATTTATTTTACCCTTATTTTCAGTAAAAAGTGTCATTTTTAAGTATTGTTCTATTGCTTTTACTAACTACGCTAAAATGAATTTGGCTTATTCAGACCACAAAACGCCATAGTTAAGTAATGGTTTATGATAGATTTGGATAGAATATGCTTGTAGTGCGATTTAACAAAGGTTGATTGTTTAAACAATTTCACTGTATCTCTATCTCATGAATTCTTAAAGTCATTCCGCAAAGCAGATTTTCAATTTTCCCAAGACAAAGGAAGTTTGGGATCTTTTATGTCAAGTTTAATGGGAGAAACAATTAACCCGAATTAACCTATTAAAACAGACCCCTAAAGATCTTTACGATCAAGAAGCTTTACTAATACATTTTACTTGAATTCACCCTTAATTGCTTTCTTTGATTTTATAAGATATTTTGCTTTTAGTTATGACATGAAGATATCTCAGGTATAATATCATAGGAAAAACACCCAAATTTTAAAAATCTCACAAAATTGCTGCCCTGGGTTATGAAAAAAGGGGAAAGCAAATAAAAATAGTACAGTAGAATGCTCTCGAAGCGGAGGTTCGCGTAATGGTTGTATATTTTTTCCTTCAATTTAGTTGGTAATGCGGGTTATGATATCTGTATAGCAGTTCTATACCATAGTAGCATGTGTGTGTGAGGGTTTCAACAATGTATTATCTTTTTATACTGGCGCAGTATTAATGCAGCTACATTTGCAATCCCCCTAACATATCGTACAAGCTTTTTATTTAACATTGTATTAGAGTTACTCGACCTCCATGAAAAATATGTTTAGTTTTTGAAGTTTTGCATTTTTATATTCTTCTAGCAAGATACAAGATATTTATTCATAAACAATGTCAATTGTGTCTGAATACATAGAGTAGAAGCATAACCCTAAATAAATTCATGAAATACAATGACCATTTAGAGAGCATTTGCCATTATATATGGATGATAAAAACATAAAAGTATATACAGTGAAACCTGGTAAAGTGGGTCCTGGATAAGTGGGAAACGTCTATAGCTGGGACTCATGGTGCGGTCCCGACACTTTAGCACTGAATTACCTCTGTTAGTGAGATAAAACGAACCTCTATAATTGAGACAGAGAGTGTATTTTACCTCTTTTACTGAGACTATATTTTGATAAATTTCCGTGTTCGTACTAACTCTTAGTCTATCCACAAATTCCGCATTTGCTTAATTGTGTCTAAATGACTTCAAGTTTCATTTAGTTACTTTATATAGTTAAAACTATCGAAACGAAAGCTAAAATCTTGATAAGTAACACGAATAAACAAATTTTCATTTCATAAAGTTCTAAGACGCAATGAAGTCCGTATCAAATTTAATTGAAAAAATCTATCCTTTGTAGAATCATTCAAAATAAATTCAAATAAACATTTAAAGTAACAGACTTTAAAAAATATTTAGGGAAAAGGATTATTTTACCTTATTTATTTTTAAAGATAATTACAAAATACCTACCTTATTAACCACCTCTATAACTGAAATATGCTCTATTTTCACCTCTATTAATGGGACCCTCTGTAAATGAGACAGAAATGTATTTGAACCTGGCTAACTGAGAGCCTGGGTATGGGTAAGTGGAATACCTCTTTAAGTGAGATAAATCTGCTCGTCCTTTGAAGTCTCACTTATCCAGGTTTCACTATAATTAGAGCAAGTCACGAGTACAATGTAAATTAAACTAATAAAAATAAAAGGACAAAAAATTGTGATTTCAAAAATTTGTGCAATTTATTTTACCCATAGTGGAGCAGCAAAATCACATAAAATGGTAAGACTGAGTAAATAATTTGATCACTGATAATGATCAGAACCATCACCAGGGCATTCTTTGACCACATAGATTAGAAGACAAACTCAAATAAAAAAAACACTGACATAATCGTTATAAATGTTATAATCGATACACACACATAGATCTTCGTTTATCTGAATAAGGAAGGAATGCACCAATCAGATCTATAAATACCTTGACACATGACGCGCAGTCCCTAACCTGTCCTTCATACTTTTTAGTAAAGCTACTCAAACTTTAATGCTGTTGGTCTTAATTAGCGCCTCCCACACTCCCACGGAATATTTCCAAACATGCTCCTGTCTGGGAAACATTCTGTTTGATCTCTACTCTTATTTGACATGTGTTAAGTTGGGAACATTACTGACTGTTACGTTTTGAACCTGTTCCCATAATGTAAACGTGTACATTTTGCAGATTCGCAGAAACAGAAATGTTACCAAGAAATCAGTTGGTTTAACACTTTAAAGTTCGCGTACGTTCGTGTGAAATGTGTGTGCATATGTAATACAAGATCTGCAAAGCCTTTAAGTTTGCTATTAGGAATTCAGCATCCTTTTATTCAGTATAACCCAACCCACATTAGAAATGAAATGCCGTAAATACTTAAAAAGGACTCGTTGATAATGAAGAAGCTACAGCACAGAATAAGTAATAGTATTACGAACCTCAAAGCACTTGAATGGCATAATATCGATACTATTACAAACCTCAGTACGGTTACCATCAGTTTGTCACTGACATAAACGCCGTCGAGAACGTAATTTACTTTCTATACATCCCGTTTGCACTAATATGCGAGTGCGAGCGAGATGTATAGAAAGTAAATTACGTTCTCGACGGCGTTTATGTCAGTGACAAACTGATGGTAACCGTACAGGTTTACAAACCATGAATAGATGCCAGCAAAAAAACCCTACAACGATCGTAAAGGTCTACTATGACCATAAAAGACCCTTGAGACAATAGTAAGGACAGTTTGGTCAATACAGACAACGGAGAGTCGAGAGCCTCACTATCTTTTGTTTTATTGTTTGACTTGTTATAATCTCAAGTGTTTGCGGATGCATGCGTAAAAGGACAGTGCGAATTGTTTAAAAGGATTACGAAGACGTTAATTTAAACCTTATGGAAACGGGATAAGGTAAAGAATTTCGTTCTTATTTTCTGCCTTTGCGACAATGGGGATGTAAACAAAAAAAGTTTAATTTAGTTCATTCGGGATCCGTCCATCAAAGTTTTCATATCGATTTTAGAATCTCTTAGTACGTCTTTCACCATCATGTACCTGCCCTCGATCTTCACCATATCAATAATTAGTACCTACCTAAATAGTAAATTATTCATAAAATACCTAGTCCATCCATGCTTCGGGTGTCTTGGAGACCAGCCGCTACAAGTTTCGTTAGTATTAGGATTCCAAAGTTGGTTGAAATTGATAGATTTACTACTTGTAAGGACTTTTTGACACTAAATTCACAGAATGGATTAAAAGCTGTTCTGGATTAAATACTGTCGTTGAAGCGTCGACTCTGTTGTTATAGTAATAAGGTATAAAATCAATGAAAAGGGGTAGAAATGTAATTGGAAGCCAACCCTTTGCGCCGGCGCAGCTGACCAGTAAGAGGGTCTCATTGTTAACTTAGTAAGTGGTTTCTTCTTGTTTATTAACGGTTATTTTAACTTTCATTTGAACTTTTAGCAGCTGTTAGCCTGTTTAAATTTTAAATGTGTAAGTATCGTTTGACTGTTTATAAATAAACTAACAGCGTTTATACTGGGTCGACCTTATATTATAACATTTGTAACAAATCGATGTCCTACATGTTTTAGCATTAATTGCGCCGTATAATGACTATGAAATTACACGTGTAAGGTACTTAAAATGTGAACTTTCGTGAACCTACATTTTCATAGGTACTCTTATACCTATGTATTTTACATAGTCTGTCCTTCTGGGGTTGCGGGTGTCCATGGGCGGCGGTAATCGCTTACCATCAGGTGATCCGTCTGCTCGTTTGCCTCCTATTTCATAAAAAAAAAAAAAAGAAGTTAATAGCTGTACAGTCGACGTCAAAGATATATTTACACTTTTGCACCTTACTCCTTTAGGCGAAAAATGTAAACGTATCTTCGACGTCGACTGTACACCCCTTAGCCACCAAGCGACCGCTTTCGCGCACACATAATCTATCTATCTATCTATCTATCTAGCCCCTTTGTTCTGAGTTAGAGTATATCTCTAAGCTCAGTGTGCCGCTTGGCAAAGGCCTCCTCTAGCTCTTTCCATTGAGGTCTGTCGTGGGCCACTCTTCTCCAGTTCGGGCCCGCTGTGAGTTTGAGTTCATCCTCCCATCTTGTTCGAGGTCTCCTCTGGCTCCGTGTACAGCCTCTTGGGTACCAATCCGTTACAATCTTACTCCATTTATCCCGCCTGTCTCTCAGCATGTGGCCAGCCCATCTCCACTTCTGCTGGTCTATTTTGGTGAGTATGTCGGTCACTTTTGTTTTTTGTCTTAGGTCTTCGTTTCTCACTTTGTCCAGTCTTCGTGTTCCCGTCATACTACGTTCCATAGACCTCTGGCAGTACTTAAGCCTGTCTCGGTGTTCTTTGTTGAGTGCCCATGTCTCACATCCGTATGTAATGCAGGGTAAGACAAGCACACATAATACGACCTTCAAAAGTAGAAGAGCGTTTTAATATTGTCCGAAGTAGTCCGAACAATGTGAAAACACTCTAAGGCGGCTTTCACATTGAATACGATTTTAACACCTCGCTCCGGTGTGCAAAGGAGAAGTCGCTATACATGCATAGCGCTCTCTCGCTCGCACACCGAAGCGGCGTGCGGATCCGTGATAACCGCGTAAACGCGCCCAAGACTTGTGAGTCTATTTTTGTACAACATGTGGACCGGAAGATCTATTAGCTCGACGCGGCCTCGACCCCAGAGACCCCCATTGTTTGTAGTTCATAATGTTCACATTGCACTTACGAGAACGGTGTAGGTAGGTACCTATTGTAGCACTATTACTAATTAATTTAAAATTGCTATACATGTAGATTTACAATGTTTATAACGCACTGTAAGTTGTTAATATTATAATGAACTCTAATGATTGTTTTTAGGGTTCCATACCCAAAGGGTAAAACGGGACTCTATTACTAAGACTCCGCTGTCCGTCCGTCCGTCTGTCACCAGGCTGTATCTCGTGATCTGTGATAGCTAGACAGCTGAAATTTTCACAGATGATGTATTTATGTTGCCGCTATAACAACAAATACTAAAAACAGAATAAAATAAAGATTTAAGTGGGGCGCCGAAGTTATTTGACCGAAGTTAAGCAACGTCGGGCGGGGTCAGACTTGGATGGGTGACCGTTTTTTTTTTGCCGTTTTTTGCATTATGGTACGGAACCCTTCGTGCGCGAGTCCGACTCGCACTTGCACGGTTTTTTATGGAAATACCAGTTTGACACTGACATACTGCCGTATTCGAACTTCAAGATATTCACAAGAGACGACACGTACTAGTACGGTTACCATCAGTTTGTCACTGACATAAACGCCGTCGAGAACGTAATTTACTTTCTATACATCCCGTTTGCACTAATATGCGAGTGCGAGCGAGATGTATAGAAAGTAAATTACGTTCTCGACGGCGTTTATGTCAGTGACAAACTGATGGTAACCGTACAGATCCATTCTAGATACGTTATAGTTTGGATATCAACTAGTTCTCTTTTGCAGCGCAATTCGGGCAACGTTCAACAGTATCTCCAGAATCGCGCAAATGTCAAATTTGACAGGTTAGATCTTAAACATATCGTTATCGTATCTTGGTGATGTCTAAAAGATGTCTAACAGATGTCTATTTCAAAATCCGAATCGGGCCCATATACGCTAGCGTGTGCGTAACTTACTTTCTATGCATCTCGCTCGTACTCGCGTCGTAGTGCGAGCGAGAAGAAAAGTAAATTACGCAGTTGTTAGCGAATATGTCAGTTTGACACTGCTGCTAAGGCAGTCGAAGTAAGGCAATACAGAGTGCGATAACTTTTAAGTTATACCGGGCGAATTAGCATTAAGGGTAGACTATACCCTGTATCTTTAGGTATTTAAATAAAAGTAAACAAATAATTTGTACATTTTCGGGTAGTTATAACGTTTATTGGTTAACCGACCAAATACAAAACCGCCTGGATCTGTCACTGATGAACGACCTGACTTTAACCTACATTATTTGATCGTGTAATGTTTTCATCTACCCTCAACTGTCTTAAGGATAGGGAATGCAAATCGGTTATTTTCGGTTATTTTTTGTATGGAAATTATCGGTTATTAACCGAAACCGCGGTTATTTCCATACAAAAAATAACCGATTTGCATTCCCTACTTAAGGAGCCATTTGAGGGTACATTTTGTTCACTTTTATTTGAATACCTAAAGATACAGACTATACATAGATTGTATATTTTGTTTAACCTCCTAAGACCCCGAGTCATTTTTGCAGTTTTGAATTGGGACCTTCTTTTATTCCATTGTAGTTCAAAATTCGATTTTAATTTGTTCTTTTTAAAGGAACTCAGGACTTAGCAGGATAAACGCTTCCCCTTTTTTTCTTAAATTGGCTGATGCTCAAATATTATTGACTCATATAGATATAGTCGTAAACCTACTTACTCATAGTCTACTCACTCTGAGTCATGACTTCATGAATAAGATAGGAACTTCAATGAATACTTGAACTATTTTGTAAATCACGTTTTATTTGTGGTTGCCATGACGCATAGTACTGACTAATAAATATTTATCGAGGTAAATAATACGTATGTAAATTACGTACTAGAAGTCTTCGTACACTACATATTCTTAGGCTATCTATTGATAACTAACTATTTTATTAAAGATAATATTTTAAAAATAATAGCGATGTTTATTTCCTTGTCGAGCCTGCGTAAGATGAGCCTAGAGCCTAGGTACTTATTTTTTTTTTATACATTAACTCTAGCATTATTGCCTGCCTAACACTTCCCTTTGGTATTTGCGCAAATTTAGCTGCGTCTGTGTTTAAAAGATAAGCAACACGAATATTTCGGCATATAAGCAGTATAGCATTTTGGGCGGTTATACACTAAAGGCGAAACGCGTTTCTGAATTTCCAACAATATATTCCTATTTTGTAAAATCCGGTACCTATAAGAAAACGAGTTCATTTCCAACGGTTTTTGGCAACCCTAGTCATAAATAGGCAACTCGCCGAGAAGTAGGGTGACCTCATTTTAATACTAGAATTGGCACAGGGCTCATTGTTAATTCCGCACCCCAATTTAGCGGCTGACGGGAAATTACAATCAAGGTCGCTAATTTGAGACGATTATTAGCCATAGGTACCTACCTAGTTGATATAATTTGATTCAATAAACTTAAGATTTGCTGTTGTATTTTATCTTTGAGAGAATAATTGCTAGATAAGTAGGTAGGTATCTATCCTATTGCTAACTTGTTTTTTGTCCTAGCAATTATTAGTCTGTTCGGAAAGAGAAGAGTCGTGGAATGTATTGGGCTCCATACATTGCACGACTCTTCTCTTTCCGCACAGACTCTAACTGTTGATATTACCTATTGTCTATCTGCAGTTATTAATTGCAAGGAGGTTTAAAGGCATACATTTAATTTGACTTTTCAATGGATTTCTAGCATAACTGGCATAACTTTGCAAATGACATTTTTCTTTTTATTGATGTCATTTGCAAAGTTATGCCTAGGTTCATAACTTTACAAGTCATGCATGTATGGTAAGTATGCTTAATTTGATGCATATTGCATGTAGACTTTTACTTACATATACAGCTTTGTCTTTACACGTGTATGTCGTGTATTCGTCCGAGATCGCACTCTAATTAATCTAATTATTAATTAAACAGTGCTATAAAATAATACAAAGCAAAAATTGCATGCAAATGTATTAATTATAATAGTACAGTATACATTTTTATAAACGGATTAGGTCATATCAATTCATCACGATCACGACCTTCATAAGTTCCGAATTGCAATCCGACTCTCAAGAGTTTTATTTGCATCGGATGGATTGACGTTTGATCTAATATTGTACCTAAATTCGGACCAAAAAAAGTCGGCAGCGGATTTGATAGCCCACGCAGTGCAAGTGTCATTTATACGTCATAATTTCATAGAAGCTTGACGTTTAAAATAACACTTGCCCTGCGTGGGCTATCAAATCCGCTGCCGACTTTTTTTGGTCCGACTTTAGGTACAATATTAGATCAAACGTCAATCCATCTTGGTCTGACTCTACAAAGAAAGAAAGATACAACCCAAATATAGTTTAATTGGTACCTACCTACAGTATACTAATTGATCTGTATTTTCATGTTTTGAATTTGCGTTTTTGGCATCTAGAGTAGGTAATTTCGCAAATTTTGTACCAACCTGCTCGTCGTAATATCTCTAAATTTACGGAACTTACCGACGCCTTACTCTTTCTATGATCGTATAATCGCAAAAGTCGCAAATTCTGTTTCCACTTTACGTGTTGGCAAGTAAGAATACGATCATGCTACAAATTAGCAATCTGTTCTTATTAGGCTTAATGGAAAATCGAAGCGTCTAGACTGCCTTTAAATGTTAGTGCATGTGTAGGAAACTAGAAGAAAGCCATCCATTAAGTTACTTACAGCGTTTTAGTTATTTTTCATTTCATTCATTTCTCTAACGCAGTTAACTTTATTTATCTCGAGGCACATTTTTAAGTGGTTTAATTTTAAGCATTGCCTGTATTATTCTTTGTTCATGTCTTTATTTCTTTGTTACCCAGACAAACTTATTGTTTTTTAAGAAACAGTTTTAAATCGTTCATACCAATGATTATGTTAAGTATGGGGTTTGACCTCTTAACATTTTTTATACGTTTAATCAAGTTAAGTACATTATTAATTAAATAAGGAAATACTAATACCTCATTCGATGAGTTCCTCCTGTCTTATATAACAGTATTTATGTGTATTTCAGTAATTACTATTATATATCTCAGAAAGAGTTCATTCATGTTAAAATTCTAAAATCGAGAATATCCTAAAAATAATCAAAAGCATGGCAACACTATTGAAACGGAAGTGCCTCTTTAGCTTATCTGGCGCGACGAGTTTGAGGCCCCATCTGCTTTGCATTCGTATGGAAAACCCTTTAATTACAAACACAAAGTGGATGAAAATAAACGAAAATAATTGTTCAAGCAAACTGTACTTTTTTCGGTCGTAGGTAGGTATAGGCCTATGTGGTGCCAATTGATGCTAGTTTTTTTTTTTTATTCTTAAGTTTTATAGAGGCTTTCGTACACTCGTGGTGACGATGCCAGCCTCATAGGAGAGTTGACGTGTGTAACTAACTCTCAGACCTTTAGTTCAATAGATTTTATTTGAAATCGATCTTTTTACCACAACGGTGACAACGGTCTTTTGTCACAAATGATGGAGGCTTAGGAGGCCAAGTTGTTCATAAATATCTGAACAAAGCTTCTATTATCCAGACGATCCAGTCTTCCAGTACATGTTCAGACTTCAGTTATTTTTGAGTATCTTGGCCGCTCCGGTAATTAGACGGAGTGGGTTTGATGGTTACTGTAGGTAAATTAAGAAATGCTGCGTCCACGCCGTTTGTCATTTGTCAAAGTACCTACGCTGTCAGTTACTGTAGTACTTGTACTTTAATACGGCTACAAATATAATGACCACCAAAAAATACTTTGGTACCCTAAATAAAAAAATCATGCTTACCAAAAAAATTACTGAACACCAAAAAAATAAGGCCTAAAAATACAAAAGTACCACCACTTTAATTACGACTGCACTTCAAATTGTATTCAAATACCAAATATATTGAATGATCACCAAAAATCATTAATGATCACCAAATCTTGAAGACCAAATTAATGCGATATTTTCACCTAAATAAACCACTATGATTACCAAAAAATTTATACATATTACCAAATAAAGTAAACTGATGCCAAAATTACTAGCCCCTCCCGCTCAACCCCCCGTAGCCCGCACCGCATACCTACCTAACCTAATCTACTTTTCTAGTAGCATTTCGTTATGCTACTAGAAAAGTAAGTTAAACTGCTATCAGTTAAGTGGGTTAGGTTAGGTTTGAACTGCGACCCTTACAGAAAAGAAATGCTACTAGAAAAGTGGGTTAGGTTAGGTTTGAACTGCGACCCATACAGAAACGAAATGCTACTAGAAAAGTGGGTTAGGTTAGGTTTGAACTGCGACCCTTGCAGAAAAGAAATGCTACTAGAAAAGTGGGTTAGGTTAGGTTTGAACTGCGACCCTTACAGAAACAAAATGCTACTAGAAAAGTGGGTTAGGTTAGGTTAGAACTGCGACTGTTACAGAAATAAAATGCTACTAGAAAAAGGTGACGAAGTGGATTAATTAATTTAATAGGATAACGATATATTAAATGATTGCACATTTTTAATTAAAATGTGGTTACAATTTTGTGATCATTTACTATTTTTGCGTTTACAATGATTATTTTGGAGCCATTTGCTTTAATAGGATAGCAAGATTTAAAAATTTGGTTATCATTTTACATTAAAATGGAGTTCTAATTTTGGTGGTCATTTACTATTTTTGGGTTTACAATGATTATTTTGGTGTCATTTTCTTTAATAGGATAGCAAGATGTAAAAATTT
Organism: Cydia splendana; assembly: GCF_910591565.1. NCBI lineage: Eukaryota > Metazoa > Arthropoda > Insecta > Lepidoptera > Tortricidae > Cydia > Cydia splendana. The sequence goes on from NC_085974.1 coordinate 6,896,201, forward strand.
GGTTATCATTTCACATTAAAATGGGGATTGAAATTTGGTAATCATTGACTATTTTTGGGTTAATAATGATTATTTTGGTGTCATTTCCTTTAAAAGGATAGTAAAATGTAATAAAATTGGTAATCATTTCACATTAAAATGGTGTTATAATTTTGGTGATCATTCATGATTTTAGGGTGGTAAAATAGATTTTTTTGGTATTAAATTTTACTAAATCTGGTGATCAGTTAAATAGCAGCCCTTTAATACTATAGGTAGGGACTTAAGTACCTACTTTACCTAACTGCTCACAAAATATGTACACCTATCTGTAAGTACATCTCGCTTGCACTAATATGCCAGTACGAGCGAGATGCATAGAAAGTAAGTTACCTACTAAGCATTTCTCCAACTGAAATTTCTTATGTTTTGCTACTGACTGTACGTTTAGAACACTCTGTAGTAGGGTTGCCAACTTTTTTTTGGTGGAATATAGTATTTTCCAGAATAAGGCATCAAAAATATAGTACATTTCAAAAAAATATAGTACTTACTTTTAGATAAAATACTAAAAATGAGTGTAATATACAATTCATCGGAAATATAGTATTTTAGCGTAAGTACTATATATTTTTCCAAAAGTATATAGTACAGAGAGCCAAAATATAGTACAATACTATATAATATAGTACGGTTGGCAACCCTACTCTGTAGTCGCATGGTATAGCATGGTAGGTATAAAAATAGTAGCACTTACTAAGTCTAACAAACTATGTAATTACTTATACTAAACTAATACCGTAGGTACCTAGTACCTATAGTAACTAGACAAACAAATCAACTTAACCCTCAAACCAAAAGGTAAAAGCGCTTGAACGAGAGTAGGTAAATAAAAATAATTTAAAACAATACATATAAATTACTTGAGTGATTATAACACCCTTATCGCTAATTGAATTAATTTATAAAAGTTCGTTTGCATTTGAGTAAACAAACCACTTAATTAAATGATCAAATGTTGACCGTTATAATTAAATCAATTAAGTTCGATTTTCAATTTATTTATTACAATGAAACTGTTCGAATACCATCGCTAAATCGTTCCCAGGCACACAATACACATTCCTTGCCTACTAAAATAAAATTAGCACTCAGATTCATTATAGTTGGGTTGCTAAAATAACTAAAATTTTTCACCGGCCGGCTTCCGTCAAAGAAGCATGCAAAAAGCAAAAACAAACGAAACTCACTTGCAATTCGTTTACACACTCCCACTAAGCACCAACTCGTTCACAATATCCAAAGTTTTCATACAAGAATCTGGAGAAAACTAAAGTAGTTTATCACAAAAATTCACTTGTTTACGTTCGATGTCATGACAGTTCGAAGTTTGCGCGCATGCGTAGTAACGCCCGATCGGCCTGCCGACGTTGGACTGACTGAACTCGAAATGAACGAAACGGAACGAACGGCCGCGCTCGGTGTTACCCGCTTTGGCTTAAAGAAAGTCCCCAAAATTTAATAGTGCATAGTTACATTTGTGATTCATTAAGTTTTAACGTTGGTTTTTATTGATTAGTGATTAATAATGATTTTCTATAAGGCATAGAATTTTTATTTATTTGGGAACACGGTAGTACCCTCACCAAGACAATTAAAAATAAAAAATCTTGAATTATGTTTACATGTTGTATAAATATTAATAAAGACTAAAAAAAAATAAAGTAATAAAAATAGGTAAACAACAATTGATTGCATTTAGGTTATGTAAACTAAAAAGTTGAATCAAAAATAAATAGTTTACACACGAATGCAATTAGTAATTAGTATTAGTACTTAGGTTCTTATCAGTTTTGTATCGACAGCTCGTTATTATTTATTTAAATTTAAGATGAGTAACGAAAATGCCAAATTGGCAACATTGTGTGAAGGAGAAAAAATTGTAGATACTTGCAGTAGTGCGTTGGTTGAAGGGTGAATTGTGAATGTGTGAGTAAGTATGCGCTTACGCATCTGTCGGGTCGAGAAGGGTGTTTGTAAAAAAACATCAATGAACCCGAATAGTTGGGCCTTATTTCGATAACAAAATTTGTATCCTTGCGACAACAATTTTATAACCAATATGGTAAAAAAATGTGACTGAAAACAAATGTAGAAAGATGTCACAGAAAACCTACGTAGATACCCAATAGAAGTAATTATTTCGTTACAAAATAACTAATGAGATAATGTGACCATCTTACTTACTATGAGTTTAGCCTTTTATCCTATTTATCCTCAGCCCAGCCCATGATCATAAGAAACCTACTATTAAACAGTATGTACAAAATCAATACCGCTACACAAGTAAAATACACTTAATAAATAAAAAAACCGGCCAAGTGCGAGTCGGACTCGCGTTTGTAGGGTTCCGTACATAAGTCCGACTCACGCTTGACTGCACATTTCTAATAGGTTTTCCTGCCATCTATAAGTAAAGAACTATTATGTGTATTTTTTTCAAAATTTTAGATCCAGTAGTTTCGGAGATAAAGAGGGGGGAATGGTCATTTTTTTGATATTTTCTTAAATAACTTTAAACCTATGTATTTTAAAATTATAAAAAAACATGGCCATCTTTGGGTCACTAATTTACATATGTGTACCAAATTTCAACATAATTGGTCCAGTAGTTTCCGAGAAAATAGGCTGTGACAGACGGACAGACAGACAGACGCACGAGTGATCCTATAAGGGTTCCGTTTTTTTCCTTTTGAGGTACGGAACCCTAAAAATAACCCATTTCTCAAAAAAACACCTTATTTAAACTACGTAATATTTAATTAATATTAGCCTTACATAAAACTGTATTTTTGTGACTGTTAATTACATAAATACATACTTAGATACTTGCTTAAATAATATCGTGTCTTTTTTATCACCGTTGCGTTATAAAGTACAGATGGATTAGTATGAGGGCAAGTAGTAATTTGACACGCTTCGCTCAACAATTTCAACAACGACAATTCTATTTAATTAAACCACCTAAACACGTAGGAACAGGGACGTTGACATACCTACCATGCTATAGCAGACTAGACACTTGCCAAGAGCAATCATTACCGGCACCTACCACATTGCACAAAATTCTTCCTTCATCCCCACCCACATCAATCGAAAACCAACCGTACGTATCCGCGATACGGCTCATTTCACTTCCCCTCATTGTTTTATAGGTAGGTTACTTATAGGTGTGGGGATGGTCTTTTATTTTCAAACAGGATATCCTGGCAGGCGTCCCGTCGGTCGTTTCCGAGCATACGCTTCGTTAGGACGCGGTACTATAAAAAACCCAGCACGTGTAACGGACAAGTGGGGTTGAAACGTAGACATATCTATGCCTAATCAGACCACGCAAAAGGGGCGATTGTTTCAATAATTACGCTTTTCGCTTCGTTTACGATGATTTTCATAAATATTTACCATTTTTAATCGTTTCGAGTTCTGTTATCTGCATGCAAATGATATAAAAAAATACATGCATAGAGTTACACCAAGCTAAGTCGGCAGCGATTTAGATAACGCAGACAGCGCAAGTGATATTTAAACGTCATACCATAATTGAAGCTTGACGCTTGCATGGGCGTTGTTGTATTGATTAGGCATTGTATAAATAAGGTGATACATTAGGCGTCTAACAATGTTTGTCTGTGGTTTTAAACGATCGTCAGCAGAAATTGAACATATCTTCAGCGTGCTTCACCGACATATCGGACGAATGGATTCTGATGTTAGTGGTATAGTGGTCGAATAGTTGGCAAGGCAACTAACAACCGAACTAGAACTAGGGCGAAATGACAAAAAAATCCGCTTTGTCCGTTTCAACTAAAATTCTTTGTTTGAAGTTGACAAAAACTTGAATCTCTAAAAAAATAGACTAGCATGGAACAACAATAAATACACTAATCCTAATAATACTTATAATTACATCCTGATTCAATGCCTCTACTCAAGATTTTTTTGTATATGTATTACCAGCTTGATTAAATCAGTTGTCAATACCAGGCTGAAATTCTGGTTATCTATTGATATCGTAATATTATGGTAGGTATCTAGGTATATATCGTCAGGCTGATTTGATGACGGACGTCGAAGGCGGCTTTGTAGTGTAAGTACATTCGGTTTAGGCTCGTGCTCGTTAGAATCGATTAATGGTGATTAGTAGTAGGTGACTATTTAATAAAAAGCACATTTAGTGGTAAAAGTTAGTACCGTAAAATGGGGTGAGTAGGTTCAAAACTGAAATTCAAACCTCGATAACATTTTATTTTTACATATGAAAACTGAATGGTGTATATAATAAGTGTTCCGGACGTTTGTATTTTAGTTTTTATTTTATTTTGGGTAGTTCCATTTCATAACTTTGACGATAAAGAGGAAAACCCACCTCACCCCGTAGTGCCTCGTATTTGGGGTGAGAGGGGTTTTCATACAAAGGTGATTTTGGAAGATTGTTGGATCGATTTTTTTTTATTATGCGTATTACTACAGCTCCATTTTAAATTGGAATACATTATTTTTGTAGCAGTAGCCTTAAAATCCCTTCTCACCGCCCTCTCAAACCTTCTCTCCCCATTCATAACCCAACTCTCCCCGCGAAACCTACTCACCCCGTTTTACGGTATCAAAAAAAAATATTTTATAGATGAAAAAACTTATATTAACTCAATCCAGTTTCTCTTATTATCCTAAGGAACCAAAAAAAATACCCTTGAGGACAAAAATTTTGTTTACACTTTCAAAAATCTGCAATTTGCAACTTTTACCTTTTTGTGTTGATTTCACTCATTATTCAACTTTTGAACACTCTTGATTCTTTTTGCATAAATTTTACCCATTATTCAACTTTTGAATCCATTCCATATGGCAACACCAAATATGCACTGCGCACGCGCGAACGGCGTAAACGCATTTACGCCATCTTCATTTAAAATCAACCAATGGGAGCAGTTTTGCGTTTCGGTTTTTTAAATGGCGTATTGTAAAAAACCAAAGCCGTGTTGTGTTTATGACTATGTTAATTGCAAAATTTAGTGGACATGAGACTTATCTTATATAGGTATTTCAAAGGTGCCTTTTCAAAACTGTTATTCTTCTGTTTCTGTTCGATTTGACCCTACTCTCACGGTTTTACTCACAAGACAGAAAACATTGTGGTTGATCTGTGTCTCACTCAAGGGAAGGGAAGAGACGGACTTCAACTTCCCTTTGGCCTTGAACTCTTCGAAGATCAAGACTCAAGATGCTCTTTAGCAATCAGTGCGAAATATTCGCGGGCCGAATACATACTTATTTGGAATCTGGAATTTTTTTGAGCCGTAGTTTTCAAGACCGCTGCTGGTATCAGGAAGATTGATATCCTGCCAACGCCTACGAATACCTACATAATTGTGCCGGTGGTGGAAAGACTGGAAAGGAAAGACGAAATGGTGAATAAAATATATGTATTTGAATTGAAGTCGCCGTGTGCCTGGCGTGCCGTCTATATCAGGTAAGTATGTAAAATATACTTAAGTAATTCAGTTTGTTTGCTTGTGTTTATTTATTACAATATTATTTTTATTTAATAAGTAGGTACAGGGACATTTAGGTGCGTGCACGGATCCGCTCGTGAGATCTGCTGCTTTCTTTGCTTTCTCCTTAATTTCCTGCTAAAGTAGCGGATGGAGATACATGAGATAAGTAGGTAGTATATATATAACGATTTTCGATATCGCGATACCTACGTAACACTTTCATCGAACACCTATTTACAGCGAAAAACCTTCTATTCAATGTTTCTACAGCTCACGAGTCTCGAGCCGAAGTATACAAATAAAGAATTTGTACCCACTCAAGGCAAAGGCCTATACAAAAAGGTAGCCCTAGGGACGCACTTGAGGCGCAATTATTAGCCCGATAATGGGATTTCACTGCCACCTTATTCACAAATACTTTTCCATTTTAATTTGGCCTTCATATTGGTAAAAAAATTGTTGGATCGGGGATCTAATTTTAACTGGTAAGAGTTGGGAAAAGTTCTTGTTTGAGCTACCGAGTATTTTTTTAGGATCTTGAGGGCTCAGGTAAACAGTTAAACGATTTTTGGGTGCTGGTTTAGGCAACGTGGCTTTTTTATACTAGCATGTTGTAAATAAGTGCATGGCTCTCCTCTGCAGTCAGCGGTCACCGTACGAGTAGTACCTACCCTAGCTACTGTAGTTAGGTTATGGACGTTTGCGTATAATAAATAGTAGTACCATCACATTCGATTCGCAACTCAGGTAGATAGGTATATTAGGTACCTACACCTCGGCTAGGTACAGTCAGCTGGAGAGATAACTGACATAGAAATTTGTTTGTAGGGAGGTCATCTCTGCAGCTAACGGTACCTACATTTATGTTTTTAAGTGATAATAGGGTATTTGACTGTATTTAAAATAAATTATTTTACACCATGCATGAAATAAAGCACCAGAAGAAATATGTAGACAAACGTAGACAGCAGTTATTTTTAGACACAAATTCTATTTTGAAACCCGTATAAAACTATAAAGAGTAGGTAATTTGATTGTGACGTCACATGCTAGTGTTTCATATAAATTCCATAGTAGCAAAATCGTTTTGACAGATCGAAAAAAGAAACTGATTTGACTAGTAGTCAAATACCCTATACTATTTTTTTAATGGTGCATGTCTGTGCCTATATCCTCGCCATTTAATTTCAATCCATAAATGCCTATAAATGCGGAAGGAAGAAACCGTAAAACAAATAACGACGGAGATTTGATGACTCCATTAAATTCGCTTTTTATTGATTGAGCCCATAAATATGCTTCTATAAATAAGGCCTCCCTTTTATAACAATGATCTCATCCTTTAATTACATTTACATTACACACACGTTTAGGAGGAAGGACGGGTTTGTCCTCTCAGTGACAACGTGCAACATATACCTGTCATACTTACATAAAATATTACACATAGGTACATAACTAAACTAAAAAACTTACTACTACTAAACCTAAATCTAAAAATAAATAATATTAGTCTTAAAATATAATATGTACTAAAAAAATGTCCCCCTGCGGCATGGTGCCTTAGATGCCGGTAGCATTTTCTCGCTGTATCGCTAGACTGATTCTTTGAGCGAGAAAGCTGCCAGCTCTGCGGTCACCGGTGACCTTTGCTAACCTTTTGTATAGTTCTTTAATAAGCTTAAGGGCGCTTGGACCCCACGGGCCAAAGATGTCAACGCCAAAAGGTCCGAAATGAAATTCGGCGCTAAGACCCCTATATTTAGACATTTTTAATTCTTCGGCCGCTTCTGTCACAGAATACATAATAGTACTACCGTACCGTACGGAAAGGACACTTCCTACAAAACCGAGTTTAACAGCGATTCAGGGCCAAATCAGCATGCTATCCCTTTCTAATCGTTGTCAAAATTCAAGTGATTATCTTATCTGTGGTCGTGCATGCAAAAGGACGTCAAGTGGTGCCAACCATAATAAATGCTCGGAGCAATGCTGTGCCGAACGGAGCCGAGTTTACCCGAAGTCAGGAGTGTCTCCCCACTGTCTTCTGTCGCCGCGCCGACCTTAGCAGATGTGTCGTGGAGATGAGACGGGGCTAGGGTGTCTACACAGGTGGCGTCCCACACCAGCACCCGTCCCATCTTCAACGGAATTAGTGTCATGTCATTTCGTCCGGTCCCTTACCATCGACTCTTAGAATGCCGGGAAGCTCAAGTAGAGTGTATTAAATTACTAAATTAGTAACAAGGATTATATCGGTCGGTATTATACAATGTTATCTTCCGGTTAATCATACCCCAGTGGCTTTGTCTGTTACTTAATGCAAACATTGCAAACCCATTATATTTTCACAAACAAGAGTGTACCAGGCGTCTCTGTCTCTAAATCTGTTTGAATCCTCCGTGAGGCTCCGTGTTGGGAAAATCTGTAACATTTAGATTGTGCGATGGAGGGTTTACTAGCATATTCTGCAATTTCTATATTATTCTTCCTATCCAAATCCAGAAAAACATAGATAATTTATAACCAGTATACGGTATCGTGCCGTTCTTGTCACAAGTTTAGAGATATACTTGGTCTGTCAAACAACTTTGTCAGTAGAAAATGGCACGAAATTCAAATTTTCTATGGGACGATATCGTTTGTAATCGTTTGACATATTATATGTTTTTTTGTTAGTCCGAGCCACACGTATTTTCGCAAACATTATGTTCCTCTAAGGTAAAAGTGGGATAGATGCCTAAGGAGGATTATAGATGCCTCAGTTTACTCGTAGCTAGCAAAACATTAAATAGAAAAAAGAAGTAGTAGCAGAAGTATATTTTCAGAGCAGGTAATTAAGATAAAAGGTAAAAACCCGCGCGATGGCCATAAGTAATCTTCTGTCGCAAGATTCGCGTGGCGCGCCATATTTCGCTTTACGCCCTCTCTTAAGTCGGTTAAAAACAGGTTTAAAATGAGAATAACCCTCGTACTTATGCCCGCGCTTACCCCTTGCCTTGTTGAAATTCTGTTGCATCTTACATTTAATTTTATGCAAGTTATTAACTTGGTAATTACTTTGCCCAGTTCAAAGCGTTTTAGATTATTCAAACAAGTTCTATAGTACAACATATCAAGGGTAACTTATTGGAGCTTTTCTTGGTAAAGGTGAGGATTTTTACGCTGTTTGTTTTCGCGATTAAAGCCGTTTGAATAAAATGCAATAGTAGGGGAGACCGGGGACAATAGAAACAATTTTCCTTTAACCGCCTGTAACCGTTATACTTTTATGAGTAGAAAGATGTACACCCAAAATATTTCAAGGTTAGTTATCTGGTTCCTAAATGAAATGTATTTGGATGGTCTATAATCCATAGTTTTTTGACAATAATTTTATAAAGAGAATGGGGCAGCATGGTTCAATTGACCTCACATGACTGTCAATTGAAACACTATGTAAGGTCAATTGAAACACTCGAATATCTTCGGCACAATGAAAGTACTTATATCTGTTTTAATCTTTTTCATCACTACCTCTGCATACAATGAGCTCATCAAAAGATCGCAAGCATAAAATAAATATTTCTCAATTTATGAGCATCTGAACATCTCGATAAAAACACGCGGGGAAAAAGAAAAAGTATACGACTTTCAGTTTTCTTTGTTGCTGCTACATTACACATTTATCTTAACCAAAGTAGTTTTAATGCAATTATAAAATATAACGAATTAGAATCGCAGAAAAAAGCATAATCATGTTTCATACAAAAGTGCTTGTTTCAACTATAACAATGTTTCAATCACAACCATTCCGTGTACCTACCCTGTGACATCGAGTGTTGCTCGTCAGGATGTAAAATGAAATAATAGACGCAATAAAATAATCAGTTTAAATAGTTTTATTAAACAAAAACATGGCGATATGCCAAATGAAAAAAATCCTAAACTCTCTAAAATGAATAACTATTACGTAAGGTTTGTCACCGACTATAAAAAGTGATTAAAATGTAATCTGTACCTAAATGAACGGATTATTTTTGGTTTGTCAGTTTTTATTTAAGGCCGTTAGTTTTTAAATATGATTTTATCTAAGTTTCATTATATTTTTATTTAAAATTTTATTTTTTTTGCTTTCATCACAATCACCAAATGATTATTTTCGAGAGCAGCTGCATGAGTTAGTAACCATTTGTAATATTGTATACCTACCAACAGTGTTGGCCGAAAGTTAATGCAAATTGAAAATGTTGCCCATTAACCATTATAAATTGAACCTTAAACCGTAACGGACGATTACAGTTTAAGATTCAATTTATAATGGTTAATGGCCAACATTTTCAATTTGCATTAACTTTCGGCCAACACTGCCTACCAACATACGGTTCAAACAGAGATCCTCCTTCCAGTCCTTCCCTTCAAAACCTTCTCCAGAATGTAACAAATACTTTTCTGAAAACCGCATCATAATCGGTTTAGCCGAACGCGAAATATCGCGAACAAACATACATACAAACATACGGGTCAAACTGGGAACTTCCTTTTTTATTAAGTCTGTTAAAAACATAAAAAAACTGCAGATTTCTAAAAAAAACTTCGTAGATCCATAATTTATGAACTAGGTCAAAAACTACATAAATAATAGTGAACATCAATAGAACAAATATGTGCATCAAATACAGAACCTCCTTATATTTTGAAGTCGGCTACTTTTGGGGACGATTAAAACGCGAGGACGATTGAAACGTTTCAATCGTCCACAAGCAAGTTGTTTCTATCGTCCCCACACCTCGTTTATCACTTCAAAGTCAAATATTATATTATATAAGAAAAGCTCGAACGCTGATCAATGGCCATTAAAAACAATCGTTTATTCCTGACTAAAATATCAAAATAATTTGATAAGTCAAAATACAAGTGTAAACGAAGTTATAAGAAAATATACGAGAGCGGAAGTTCTTACTTTTTACCGTGAAAAACTGGTTTAGCTCGTGGACACCCCTGTCTCGAACCATCGCTCGAGCCCTACTGGTCAAGGATTCAAACACGGCCGACCGCGAGTACCGAGTGTTGCGTCAGACGCGTACGTATTATAGTTTTCGAGAAATTTTACTTGTTTCAATCATGACGTGCTTCTATTGTCCCCGGTCTACCCTATGTAATAAGTGTTGAAAAGTCCCGGAAAAATACATCTATTTAGTTTATTTCAATGTGTTGTTGCTCTCCTTTTTACGCACTCAACTTGGTATTTATTAACTTATTCTGACCTATAATTAAAGTTTACTTTTACACAAAGCGTTTGGCTTTGTCTGCCGCTCCGATCTCGTAAAATTTTACATCGAATTCAATTATTTAGTCAAAGGCTTCCAACGTCTAATGCCAGACTTTTAGCTATCCTGCTTTTACTATAATACGCAATTTGGGCCACTCCTTGAAATTCCCGACCTCCCGACGAAATTTGCTGAATGAAACACGAAATTCAAGATGGCCGGCCCAGGTAAAAACTCTTTGTAGTCCTATCATTGTATAGATCAGGCACTATTACACATTCATAATATTATCACGTGACATCGCTTAAATACCTAGGTATCGCATATTTTCGGCGCGATTCGGGAAATTAATTAGAGATGCACTAGATATGAAATAGTAAAGATAGCTGACGTTCCACGGCAAAAGGTACCTTATGGCGGTTGGCGCTTACGCTCTATTATTAATGCCGCTCCAATATTATTGCGGCCATAAGGTACCTTTTGCCGTGGAACGCCACATATCTTTACTATTTCATATCTAGTGAATCTCTAATTCATTTCCCGAATCGCGCCGTTTATCACGTTATTTTCTGAATTCACTTATGTAGGTATATTAAGCAAGCTCTGTTTTTCACAATTTAACCTTTAGAAAACCACGGGACACATATTTTGGCTCAAACAAAGTGAAGTTTATACCATGTGAATCGGCACGGCGGTATGGGTATGGATAGCTCAGACTGTGCAAGTGTTATTTTAAACGTCAAACTTCTATGAAATTGTGACGTTTAAATAACACTCGCGCAGTCTACGCTATCAAATTGGCCGCCAGCTCGGTCTAACTCTATTCATGTCACGAAATTACGTTAAGCATGTCGAATACGGTTCTAGATGTCATGTCACAATCGTGTGGGACGTCGGATACCAGGTGATCGCCTACATACAGGCCGTGCGAAATATTCGCATTTCGCGTTTGAATATAATTTGCATAGAACTGAAGCTGAGAATTTGGTATTGTGCAATCCATATGGAATTCGGTATTTGGGATTCACGGGACTGATTAGAAATTCATCATTATCATCTTCCTAATATTCGGAAATGTTTGCTCAGCTCATTTGGGTACACTGGAGTCCGCTTAGCAACCTTATTTCAAGATTTGGCTCAGGCGCTAGTTTTTACGACAGCGACCTGCAATCTGACCTTTTAACTCAGAGGGGAAACTACACCTTTTTGGTACTCGTCCGATTTTATCGCGATGTTTTCCTTCACTGAAAAGCGATAGCGATTGGTATAGCTTATATCAGTGATATTTAGTACTTACATAACTCTTCTCTGCGGTCACCAGTTACGTCAACCAGACGCTTCGCGATTTCTGCGAACAACTTGTGCGCGCCGAGACCCCAAGGACTAGAGGTTCAACTCGAAATGGTACAAAATGGTACTCCCTACCGAGGCTCTTATATTTATTACGTTTCAACATTGCGATATAGGGAGGAAATGCCGCCAGCATCCTTGGTACAATAACTCAAGGGCCTATTCTAGATGTAAGCTAGTTACTTATTAATTTTGTTTAGTATTACCACTGTACATTTTAGTACATAATATGTCCCAAGAAATTTGCACACTTTCGGCCACCGACAACTTCTTGAGCTTCAGAGAGATTGAGAAGATAACCAGACATAGAAATATGTTACGTACTTAATTTTATGTACCTATACTTACATAATTTAAATATGTAGTTTTATATGTAACTACGATTGTATGCGAACGGCATTTTTGGGAGCGTGTTCGTGTGTCGTAGCACTACGTCGATACGAGTAACATGGGTTTCCCGGTATGTAGCGAAAATGATTCGTAGAGGCAAAACGACAACGTGTGGTGATTAGCGCTGAATGGGTTAAGTAGGTGCTAGTATATTACTGTACAGAGAAAAACAATTTACAGACGCTTTTATTCCCACCGAAATCTCCTAGAGCGTAAAACTAGTTATTCATACATATGCCTAATTGGCATAGTTACCTACCTATTTAAATTAACATGGTTATTTAGTCCACAGAAGAACATTAGTACAATTTTTGCGACCTTGTGTAGTTCATTTACCTATTTAGTCGGACGTGTGTTCATGTTAATGAATAATGAATGATATGTATAGTATATATCTAATAGCATTTTTACGTTAAAATTCGGGCCTCTTCCACTGGAGGACTTGGCCACTTTTTTATAATAGGTAAATAGCTATATAAACATAAACAAAATATAAATATTGCTCCAATAAGTAAAAGTTAAACGAAGGAATTTTGTGGAAATTTATAATTGTAGGTAACAATATGCGGTCTTATCCCTAAAAAAGTGATCTCTTGGAGACAAGATATATTAGAAGAACCAGAATAAAAACTGATATTTTTAACAGCTATCACGATATCACGAGATTTTTATCATTTCAAATGAATACATATTATTTGGCCTTGTTGGAAACATCAATTAAATTCTCATACCTTAATTCTAAAACGAAAGTCGGAGACGGACCAATCTAACTCTGCATGGCATTTCCAATGACAGAGTGTGGAAATATCATCTTCGATATCAAGTTCCATGAAAATATGACGTCATAGGTCACTTCACCCCACTTTGATCTGTTCAAGACGGTGCAGGGGCATTCCACGAGACTGTCGCTTACATAACGCTTTTGCCTTGTATGGCAGCTACCTCAATAAAATACGTGAATCTCGAGAATATACTGCCAATTTGTTAGCCAAGTCATGAAATATTACCTGACCCAATATCGCTTACTCAGCATTTCCAGAAGTATTAGAAGAATTGCGTTATGTAAGCGACAGTCTCGTGGAATGCCCCTGCAGAGTTAGATTAGCCGGACTGTATCTTTAAAACTTAGAGAGCATTACACTCGGAACAACACGACGAACAAAAGACAATCTGATTGTCGTACCAAATCTTTGTTGCAACTTTTTGCGGTGATACCCTTCAACAATACACAGTATTTATGACGTTGCATTGTCTCTACTTGAGTTGTGTTGTCGGCCTGTCGGGTGGAAGGTGTATTTTATAGGTATAATATCTGTGCTCGTATGATAAAATCGTTTTTCACTTCTCATGCTCAAAAAGTGCACCTTAATGTCGTGCGTAGACGACATAAAATCGCATTTTATGCTCTAGAGCATAAAGTAAAATCATCTATTACGACCCTTATTGACTTCCAAATTCTGCCATACAAACTGCCAGCCCTGCCGGCGCGCCCCCGACCGGCGCTCTCCCGATCGGCGTGCCCCGCGCCTCCGACCGGCCCAAGAACAGTTTTCTTTAGTCTTGAATAAATACGTTAAAATAACCTAAAATATTTGATTTTTTGTATATTTTCCTCGCAATCGAAGTGAAAAGCAGAGTGTACAACAAGGGCATAAATGTCCATTTTTACCCTCGTCTACTATTTTGGTCTTCGCTTCGCTCAGACCAAAAAATTGCCTCGGGTAAAAATGGGTCGCTTTATGCCCTTGTTGTACAATCTACTATTGTATCTACTTTTGTATTCATGCAATAATTTAAGGATTAGTGTAACAATGTACCGCGCGCTGAGGTCAAATGGACTACGCGCTTATATCCATAAGTTGTGCCAATCAATGCATGGTACAACTATGTAAGTACCTACGTTTCTACTAAGAAACGGCTATTATATCAGGGCTAAGTATAACCGCCGCCTGCATTGTTAATCTCATATAAATAAATACCTTATTCTTATACAACGAGTCGTCATGTTCTTAAACAGAAACCTATTTTTAAAGTAGCAGTTTTTGAGCACCTGTATTAAAATGTACTATATCTTTACTGCCTTAAACTCAGCTATGTTCTTCTTCTTCTTAAATTTCTTCAACTTAGCGTTTTCCCGGCCTAGCGCTAGGGTCCGCTTTCCTACTCAATCTTCTCCATTTTGCCCGGTCTTCAGGAAAGCTCACCCATGTTATTGAAATAAATAAAAACATTCGCTGCAAATATTTATGAATTTTATGATACTCACGGAGTCGTGAAATTTAACTATGCATTATCTTGGGACCTATTTAAAACTTTACCCAAGCAGCATCGTTAAGCACATCCTATACGTATTCAAAGTTGGAAACTCGTTGAATTTAGTAGCTTATTATATTGAGAAGAAAGTATACAATTGAAGCCCTCTGTAGAGTTAAAATCATATTATCATACATATATTGGTGTATGACAAGTTATTTATAGAAAATAGCAATCAAATAAACGGGTCAAAATGGGAAAATGTTCTTTTAGAATCATAAAACCTCTTTATCTTTCAATATATCTGTAACATCTCCTAATCCATCATTGTGTCATTCTAGACATTTGGCTAAAGTTCTAATTGTACCTGTCTGTAACTAGTAACTAATTAGTTTTTAAATTAAGTTCGAGAGTCTAGACTAGACGACAGAGTAAAAGCTATTTGCTAGACTTAAAAGCTTAAATTTAAAAGTAGGAAAACTAACAAAGTGTTAATTGAAACAAATAGTTTCAATTACGTTTCGATGTTATTCTAAGATAAATAGGTTTTCGTTTCATTTACCGGAAAGTTAATGCGATTAATCGCATAGATAATTATACTATACAATAAAATCGAATCTCCAAAAATAACCTATATTTGAACTTACAATTAGTTAGTGCACTTGTCTTATATCTGTCGTAGGCCGATCGTACGATCAAGCAGATCGTAATGTTCCTGTGTAATGTTTTGACGATAGTCACATCAAACCAATATATAGGTAGGATATTAGGTTCGTTAGGTTGCTTCAGATGCCCGAAGGGCAAACTGCCCAGAAATAGGAGCCCCGCGTAGCGGGGCTCCGTCGACTCAGGGAACGAGTCAAAGATTTTCACGTTTCACGATTTGCCTAGGAATTTCACGATATGCCTGATCTTACGATCGGCCGCCGACATATCGACCGGGATATGAACCGTGATTATCTTTCGTATTTGTTTTTGTAATTGCGTCGAAATATCGGGAGCTCGAAAACAATACAAAAGGTAATCACGGTCCATATACCGGTCGATATAAGTCTAGTAAAACTAACAGTGAATTATTCAAAACTGTTGGCTAGTGCACTAAACTAGTAGCGCCTGCTTAAAAACTACAACAATATTTTCGCTCTCCGATTGCAGCACAATTTTCTTAAGGCGCTATAAAATTGTAGATTGTAGTTTCACTTTAGTTCTCTTACTCAAAGCGAACTGTGAAGTGTGAACTCAAAATAATTGGACGCACATATGCACAAACGTTCCAACCCACAACAAACAATAATCGTTCATTTTAATGAGATTTTATTTTGGATTGAAAAGTTTTTGCGTAACTACGTCCAATTATAAGATTTGTTATTTCTACTTCTGGACGTTCGTGGTGCGAGTTCATTTTCACATTTATTTTACACTACTGAGAAAATGCAGTACCTACAGAATAATGTTCCGTAAGTGCTTTTCTTGGCACTGAACCTGGTTTCTAGTAATAGAAAAGAGACGTTAATAATTAAAGTTAATTATTAAGTATTCCATGATAGTCACTAGTGCTCTAAATAGTTTTATAAATATCATTTACAAACTTATTTTAGAACCAGTTATAGTTACCTATCTAAATTAATTAGTTCTTTACTATTATTGTAAGTGAATTTCATACCTCTAAGCTTTGATCAGTGCGAACGAATTTAAATACATTGTTTATTACCATGGGTTTAAATTCATTCGCACTTAATACATACGAAGGGTTAACCACTGCGTAACATTATTATGGCTCCTCTACAAGATGGGCCAGCGCCGGCCACTCCAAGGGACGCAGCCATGCGGTAGAATGAGATAGCAATATCACTTGCTCCCTCTAACGCATAAATCGTGTAGTCGTCATTAGATTCTCCCACCATGCCTCGTGGAGACGATTTCTCAAATTGGTATCACTTCGAGTGTGAGGTTCCTTTAGTTAGGCTTCGCCTTCGTGTTTTGAATACAAACTAGCTAGCCAAAATCAATACGGTAGCTTCCCCACAAATGACGTAAGGTTTTCGGGTACAATGGAAACTAACTTAGGGGGTGAATGGAAATGTGAATGAAACGAAGTTGATTCACGAACTTTGGTACATAATAAAATTGCATATATAATACTAGCTTCTGATGACGATGACTCGTAAAAACTGCTCTATGTCCTTTCTTTATTTTATTACATGGCTAATTTCATCTAAATCAGTTCAGCGGTTTAAGCGTAAAGAGGTAACAGACAGATACAGAGTTACATTCGGATTTATTGGTAATATTAGTAGATTTGTCCTCACTTTTGAAGTCGGTTAGCTTCAAAAATTTCGATATTCTACCAAATTTTCTGTCTTAAATATTATTACTTATCGCGTCTCAGGCTTTTTAGATTTCTACGTTTGTTCACACAAGATGAACAGGAAAAATAATATGTCTCGAGTGTACCTTACTCTCCATTACGTATTTAATGGTACTAAAACGAAATAAAAAGGTATCATGAAAGACATTATAAATTTATACCCCATACTACCCGGTATCTAGGTTTATTTAACCCTTAAACAGGCCTAACGCATTTTTTACTTTTGATTACTGATTCAGGTAGGTAATAGCTTAAAAAGAAAAGTAATTTCTAGATTTTTTTTTTACCCCTAATTCAATAAAAAAAACCCGGTGGTTTTTATATGCCCACTGCTCGTGACCAATGGTGCTACGTGGTCCTTATATGGCCACTGCCTTGTTAGCCATACAGAGTAGTTTTAAGGGCAAGTCATGTGCACATCACATTTACACTTGCGTCACAAATTGCACTAACTGCCAGCACTTTCTTGGCTCGCATGGATGTCGTGGCTCGTAAGATTGACCGTTGAATAAATATTTAATTTAAAAACCAAAGCAAAATATATTACTTTTGTACTATGAGGGTTCATTCATAGTAATGAATCTTACCCTTAAATATCATGTAAACTCCCTGCAGGGCAGAGGCCACTTATAAACCACTCGAACGTACCCCAGACGGGCAGAGGTTTCATACGAACCACAAACTTTTAGATCGAATATTTTATCAGAAAACAATAACTAAGGTAAGTTATGATACTTATGATTTACTACACATACATTATCTAATAATCTACCATAAAAATACAAAACAAAATACTTACGGTACTTTTTTTGGGCGTAGCGAACTTATACAGCGGGAGAAACGTACAAAAACTGCCATTTGTTGTCGATTTGAACTTGACAACTAAATTTTTTTTGACGAAAGAAATTTGTTTTGACACCTGTCATTTTTTTACGTTCCGATATCACCTACTTAATAGACTTTACGGCAATGACATTTTGCGGTCGTTGTATTTACTCAGCTCGCCAAAAAAAATATCATTTGCTATGTAGTACTTATAGATACACAACCTGTTTAAGGGTTAATTAAGCCAGAATATGATTAACTATGTAACGATACACGGGGAGGATAATAGGGAGACAAAGCACGCCTTTGCTCCAAGGGCCCTGTGCAGATTGGAGAGAATAATTGAAGCTGAATAATGGATATAATAGATTCCTCGAAAACTACTACGTTTGTAACCCTGAGAAAATTTTCGAAGATGCCTTTTCTTGTTTTGAAGTATGTAGCCGACATTTAGATACAGTTTATAAGGCTCATCCACAAATAGTAAGTTTTAGTGTAAAATATATATAACATTGAAACAAGTTTTCAGTGCAGATTGTATTTTTCTTTAGGCAGACATCTGCTGTATGGTGTTGCCTTATAAATTACAAAGTTACTACGGCCAGCTTAAGTTCTCCATAATCTCAAACAGATGGACAGTAGCAACTTTGAAGAATTTGAATGCGAATAAAAATGTAGGGGTTTTGGGACATCCGCAATAAAATGTTCGTGATCGTTACAGGATTTTCTGCTTTTATCTGATACGAGTGGACAGAAAAGGACAAATACTTTCAAAACGCTTTCTCACTTCTAACTTTTAAACACAGTTATAATAGCACAGCACAGCCTAAATAGTTAATGTTGCTAACATGTATGCGACTTTGTAGCACAAAGTCGGAAAGTTACGTGGATGAACTTAAAAGACAGGACTGCATGAGCCCGCCTCTGGGGGCTTCCTGAGTTTAATCTAGTCTCAGTGTTTCAGCAAAGTCTTTAGGAAAATATTTAAGAGGAGTAGTATAAAGTTGGCCAAGTTATGAGTAGTTATTTCTTAACAGGAGCTGTGGGCCGTGTGGGCATCGAGGAGTTTTTTTTATCGGAGATTGAATTGACGTCGTATATTAAAATATCTTTTCATAAGATTCGGTCTCTCGCAGGGACATTTCTCAGAATTGGTTGAACCTATCATCATACATAGATGGGGCTGACAGCAGTTATACCAATATAATTTTATTTATATCGATAATAATTTTCTGAAACTTCTGTGGGTCCACCGAGCTACGAATGTATAATAGTTTTATATTTCCGGCGACACAAACACGTCTGTGGAGTACTTTCAGAGGTGAAATAGCTGTAAACACGATTGTTCGAATGACATAAACTAACTTTAGCCAACGAGCGCTGTCGCTAATAGCAAAGTTATACGCCGTTCGTGCACAACACACATATGTACTGCGTATAAAATACGTATAAAATGAAACAATGGCGGAGTCAACTTGGTAAACTTATTGCAATGTGTTGTTAAAACTTTTGCTAATTACCGTAGCAAACT
The DNA here is from genome assembly GCF_910591565.1 of Cydia splendana. Lineage (NCBI taxonomy): Eukaryota > Metazoa > Arthropoda > Insecta > Lepidoptera > Tortricidae > Cydia > Cydia splendana. Next base: position 6,915,701 of record NC_085974.1, read on the forward strand.
GTCGTTTGCGAGCGTGTGTTTAATGAGATTACCGCGTTTTTATGGTATAAATCTCGTATACGTTTTTATATCTGGGCAAAAAAGGATGCATTGTATTAAATAGCCATTCTAACCCTCTGTTTACCACAGCCTTTTTTGCGTTTCGCTACGTCAGCAGTTTTAATTGAGGCAGACATCTTTTGAGCCAAACTATGAATATATCATGGCCGAGGGTAGACCAGCGTTGGGACGGGTCACGTTTTTGTGCACTCGTGCTCTCGAGATAAGTTGGCGACTTGTTTTGACTTGGGGCCATCTGGTGTTTTAGAGAATTTTGTCACCAAACTGACATTCGTCAACGTAACGTCTTGCCGGGTGACATGATCACATGATTTTCATGTACATATGTGACGTTCCACGGGAAAAGGTACCTTATGAGGGTTTCTAGTTTCGGAGATATGAAATGTTTTGTAAAGAGGTGAAAAAATGCTCAATTTTTTTTTATTGTGTGATCTGAAACCTTAATGCGTAACGTTTGTTTACCTGTTTTTATTTTTGTTATAAGTTAGTTATAAGCCTAGTAATGTCGTCTCAGAGTTTAGTAGAAAAGGTACCTTATGGAAAAAAGATTGAAAATTCCCAAAAAAACTAGTCAATACGGGAAAAGAAGTTTGGTAGAGAACTGTATTAGCATTCTGCAAAACTAATTTGATAATTTCAGTTCTGGTTGGGGCGCCTCGCAAATATTATAACCGTACATAGACCGACATCACAAATCCAAGTAGCCTGCTATTATACCAAAGTTACTCTCGTCAAGTCTTTCTTAACTAGAATAATCTTCATTTGGTTTGGTCGCATGCAGTAAATCAGCCATTGGTTTGCTGAAAAATGCCAATACCCGACGCATTACCTTATGGAATATCTGAGGTCATTGAACCTCAATGCCGCTTATCTTCAATAGCAACCGAAATATATTATTGATAAGAAATAGACGATTTATACCATCTTAACCCCAAAATATTATTAGTTTATCCTAACTGTTCCATCATCATCATGCCTCATCATGTAACTTAATCACAAGGTACCTTTTCATTACATACAAATTATTGGTCTTTTTTAAGATTATTATGACGAAGAACTAATTAAATTTGGGGCAGTTTAATGTAAATTAATATTTTCTATTCATAAAAGATAAACTGTAATATGATTGATATTTTGTAGTGATGTATTATTAGATTTATTTCCATAAGGTACCTTTTCGTAAATGTATGGAGCAAATACTGTTATTGTTATGTAAGTTTAAAGTGGCATAACGGGTTAAATATAGTATTTAGTTGGGGTTTTAGGATTTATTTCATTTGAATGACAGAATTTCTTTCATATGTGCTCAGAAAAATTGATTGTGTGTCACATTAAAAGTAAAAATATTCAATTTTGTGATTTTATATGAAAAAGTCAGAAAATACATTTTCACCTCTAAATCGGTATTGTTTTTTGCTTAAACTGTCTGTCAGTGTCGTTTTCTAATAGATAGAATTTAAATCTTGAGAGCTCATTGCAATCAATCGTGAAAATGAAATAAAACTTTATTTTCAAGAGATTGGCTAGTATACACATAAATCAGTCCATATCAAAAGTTTCTATTTGCATTACAGAACAAGTCGCAATATTTTTTTAATCTCACATATATAAGGTATTATTATTTGTAGTCAACTATGTAACTTACTTCAGGAACATAGTTTTTTAGGCGGCTAAACTTAAAACTTCTCTATCGTAAAGTTGCTAATTTCACAACATTATTTTCAAAAAATCATATCTCTGTAACTACGCAACCTAGAAGGTTGATCTTTTGTGTTATCGATAGCTTATTTATTGTAGATTACTGGGGTATGCATAACTCCATACCCGCCATAAGGTACCTTTGACCGTGGGACGTCACATATTGGCAATACTGGCATAGGCATAACAGTAGTGTAGGTACGAGCAATTTCCTCAAGAGGAACACAGCAATACTAGCAGTCGGAGTGTTTCAAATCAACTACTGTTTTACATGGCAATATATAGAATAGCTTTTATATATGTACTAAATAAACTGAAACCAGTTCCTGATCAACGTGAGGACGGAGTTCTTCTTTTTGCGCTTATACTTTGCCAGAAGGAGGGTAACGATTTTTCTGTACAGATTTCATAATTTCAGCCTTTGTCGCCCAACGCTACGACACTATAGTGTTGGTTAAGATTCCAGTCCTTTGAGTCTGCTTTAAGACTCGACAGAGTATTTAAGACTCTTAAATTATAATTATGACTAAACTCGAGTTCGTTTGTAGAGACTTCGAAACTTAAAAGACTTGGAAGTTTTTGAAGCGCTGAAAGTCGTAAAAACTAGTTCAGTTATTCAAATTAAGTCATTAGAGACACGAGTTCTAACATAATCGCACGGCCAACGGAATCGTTTGAGTTTCTAATATGTATATACGCACTACATGTCTGTAAGTATACCTACGCATAAATTTGTGTGCAAGTTCTTGGAAGAAGGCACAATACACGGGCATTTCGAACTTTCCGTCATTGCGTTGCTATCGAACTGAGCTTTCGTTAATTTTAAATCAATCTGCTGCCGTGAGGTAGGCGATAGGTGATTCCATCCGGGGCAGGACTAAGCGTGGCCATTTTGTATAAAATAATATGATTTAATCTGTCCCTAATTTTGAGTACGCTACTTATCCCGATCCTGTAGCGTATCGTATCCCTGGATAAGATTGCGGGTTCTGATCCCCAATCTTCTAAGTGACAACGACCCAACCTAACTTATCTTAAATTCAACGTATACATTTTTGAGATCCATTCACTATAACATCTGTTTAAAACAGGATACGTACCATGTCCATTCTCTATGTTAAGGCTCATTCATACCCCTGCCCGTTGAAAAATAAATATACAATGATTCCAATGTGAAAAGGAACCAGGCTCAAGTTGAAACTGAGATTTTCCGCCTCAGACGTTCGAGGTTCGAGTAAAATGCCAGCAGAGAGTCGGCTCTCGGGTCGTTCTTTGTTTAAAAGGGGCAGAAAAAGGGTTCATCTCGCATTCAGGTCGCTTGTGATCCTTGATATAGGTATTCTGAAATTAAAACGTGACTGACGTTCTTTAGTATTTATACGATATAATATGCTATAACTGGCTGCCCTCGATTTTTCCACGTGGAACTCGTTAAACTGTGTGTCCTTAGTACAGTCGCCAGCAGATATATCGAAGCGGTCAAGACGCTCACAAATATATGAACACGCCTCTATTGTCAAGGCGTTAGAGTGCGTGTTCAGATATTGTGAACACCTTAGCCGCTCCGATATATCTGATGGCGACTGTTCTACCGTACAAACTTGCTAGACAGGTACCTACTTCATGTTACCCCTTTTACAGAATAAAAAGTTATCCTAATTATGTTCTTCTTCTACCTAGCGTTATCCCGGCCTTTTGTCAGGGTCCGCTTTCCTAGAGTCTGGCTAGCCAAAAATTGTTGACAGATATTTCGTTGTTGTATCACCAATTGTCTATGATTTAAAAAAAAGCTATAAGTCAGTTGTCAATTTATGTCATTCATTCAAATTGTTTGCGGTTTATTTTAAATAATATTAATAATGTCTTTACTGAGTGAGGTTCGCAAACTATTATTTAAGCTCAAACTAATAATTACGACAATGTGCGAAATCGACGTGTAGCGTTGTATAACGAAAAACTGCAGTGTTTACAACTCCTAAACAAATGTAAACAAATTAGGAGGTTGGTGCTCTATAAATATTTTGATACTTAGCATTTAGAATAATTTTTGGTATAGTACTTACTTATGTATTTTTTTTGTGATGGATTAATATTACGGTATTATCGAGCTAGGTCTTATTTACACTACATTTAATTTTTCGCCTTGTTACAATGGTATATGGTGAGAAAGTGTTAACATATGTGTTTATCGTTGACTGTACTTTACATAGTGGTAGAAATTATGTGAGCTGACTTTGAGTGCACGTCAACGTACATTTAACTTATATCCTATCCTTAGGTACCTTATGTGTGCACAGAAAATCAAAAATATTTTCCAGTATCAAAACTATAATTCCTACTACACAAAGTGTGACCAGCCCAAGATTTATCAAACTGCACAACGGGACTTAATCGCGTATTTAAGTTTTAAGATTTACCTCCGACGTTTCGAGGACGGCGTTGTCCCCGTGGTCTCGGAGAAGACTGGCTCAAGTTGACATCAACATCTTCTAGCCGCGCGAGTTTTTCGAACTACCCGCACTTGGTCTTGTTTATCAGTTTGAACGTTTTGCGCACTAGGGATGTCACTCTGTCGACACACAACACTAACGATATTCGATTTATCGACTGTCGATATTCGTTTCCGCTTACATTTACTAATGACTGGATTCCATGTGGATGAGATCTTAAAACCCTCGTCCCGATTAAAATTGCAATGTTTTTTGATTTCAATGGCTTCCCGCACTTTTCTACTGTAGAAATGGCGATCCGTGGAGAGGATTTTAGGGTTATGCAGCTCAATCCAGTGGTTTGGTCCTGACTCCAGCAAATGCTCAGCCACCGCAGACTTGTTGACCTGACGATTTTTGACAGCTGCGATATGTTCCTTAACTCTTTCTGCTATGGTGCGCTTAGTTTCTCCGATATAGGAACTACCACAACTGCAATCTATTTTATAAACGCCAGGTGACTGGAACGGAATAACGTCCTTCGGTGACCTTAGGCTCCCTGCTACTTTGGATAAAGGTGTGTACACCGTCTTTATAGAGTACTTTCCAAGTACTGTGCCAACTTTATCCGTTACCCCTTTTACATACGGCAAAAATGCCGGCTGTCTGGAGACATCAGGACGTTTCCGCGTTGCCTTTCGTCTGGGTTGCCACTTTTTTACCTTGTACCCGTTCCTCCTTAGTACCTCCTGAATATGCGACATCTCACTCTCTAAATATTCAGGGTCACACAGATCATGTGCTCTGTTTACTAGCGAGGTAACCACCGATTGTAAGTGACGAGGATGGTGGTGAGAAAGGGCGTTCAAATACCTGTCAGTGTGTGTAGGTTTCCTATAAACAGTATGAGTTAGGGTTCCATCCACTCGACCAATCACTTTCACGTCCAAAAACGGCAAACTGCGCTGTGATTCCAATTCATACGTGAACTTCGTCTTCGGATGAATTGAATTTAGATATCGGAGTAGTTGCTCCACCTCCTGCTTCCCACCCTTCATAATACAGAAAACATCATCCACATAGCGCTTCCACAACTTCACCGCCCAAGGCTGCAAGTTTATACTGGCTTCGATATGCTCCATCCAGATATCTGGCAAATATCTGGATGGAGCATATCGAAGCCAGTATAAACTTGCAGCCTTGGGCGGTGAAGTTGTGGAAGCGCTATGTGGATGATGTTTTCTGTATTATGAAGGGTGGGAAGCAGGAGGTGGAGCAACTACTCCGATATCTAAATTCAATTCATCCGAAGACGAAGTTCACGTATGAATTGGAATCACAGCGCAGTTTGCCGTTTTTGGACGTGAAAGTGATTGGTCGAGTGGATGGAACCCTAACTCATACTGTTTATAGGAAACCTACACACACTGACAGGTATTTGAACGCCCTTTCTCACCACCATCCTCGTCACTTACAATCGGTGGTTACCTCGCTAGTAAACAGAGCACATGATCTGTGTGACCCTGAATATTTAGAGAGTGAGATGTCGCATATTCAGGAGGTACTAAGGAGGAACGGGTACAAGGTAAAAAAGTGGCAACCCAGACGAAAGGCAACGCGGAAACGTCCTGATGTCTCCAGACAGCCGGCATTTTTGCCGTATGTAAAAGGGGGTAACGGATAAAGTTGGCACAGTACTTGGAAAGTACTCTATAAAGACGGTGTACACACCTTTATCCAAAGTAGCAGGGAGCCTAAGGTCACCGAAGGACGTTATTCCGTTCCAGTCACCTGGCGTTTATAAAATAGATTGCAGTTGTGGTAGTTCCTATATCGGAGAAACTAAGCGCACCATAGCAGAAAGAGTTAAGGAACATATCGCAGCTGTCAAAAATCGTCAGGTCAACAAGTCTGCGGTGGCTGAGCATTTGCTGGAGTCAGGACCAAACCACTGGATTGAGCTGCATAACCCTAAAATCCTCTCCACGGATCGCCATTTCTACAGTAGAAAAGTGCGGGAAGCCATTGAAATCAAAAAACATTGCAATTTTAATCGGGACGAGGGTTTTAAGATCTCATCCACATGGAATCCAGTCATTAGTAAATGTAAGCGGAAACGAATATCGACAGTCGATAAATCGAATATCGTTAGTGTTGTGTGTCGACAGAGTGACATCCCTAGTGCGCAAAACGTTCAAACTGATAAACAAGACCAAGTGCGGGTAGTTCGAAAAACTCGCGCGGCTAGAAGATGTTGATGTCAACTTGAGCCAGTCTTCTCCGAGACCACGGGGACAACGCCGTCCTCGAAACGTCGGAGGTAAATCTTAAAACTTAAATACGCGATTAAGTCCCGTTGTGCAGTTTGATAATGTTTAATAATCGTGAAAGTTTAAATCAGAGCCCAAGATTTTTTGAATTTCCCGCCAAACATTTGTGCAATATTTCAGTAGCCAGACTCTACTTGCTTTCCTCCACTTTGCGCGACCCTGGGCGTTGTCTCGTGTGAGCCCGTTCACGCTCATATCTGCTTTCACGACATCGAGCTATCGCTTTTTTGGTCTGCCTTGGGGTCGGGGGGCGTCAAGGGCTAGGTTAAGGCATATGTTTTCTACGTAGTCAGCTAATTATCCTAATTATGTTATTCTAGATTATAAACTTCGTTCGTGAAAATCTATTCTAATTACAGGTTAAAACTGTTCTCGAGTGATTAGGGAAATAAAGTTTACCTATCCTTATGTTGAATTTATTTTGTTTTTACCATTTTTGTTCAGATTCTGACGTATTCGTAGTTCTTAAAACAATTTTATAGCGCATAATTCGGTTTTTATGTGGCTATAAAAGTCGATTGAAGACGTGCCTTTCAAAATATTAAAGGAGAGTCATTTTCAGATCACCTTGAGTTAATAAGCAACAGGGACTTAGTACCTACTTGTTTAATAAAATATCAACAAAATAAGTAAAATACGTCTGAAATAGTTTCAAAAAAGCCGGCCAAGTGCGAGTCGGACTCGCGCAGCTCATAACGCAAAAAAGGCAAAAAAATCACGTTTCTTGTATGGGAGCCCCACTTAAATATTTATTTTATTTCGTTTTTAGTATTTGTTGTAATAGCGGCAACAGAAATACATCATCCGTGAAAATTTTGCCTAACTATCACGGTTCATGAGATACAGAGCCTGGTGACAGACAGACGGACAGCGGAGTCTTAGTAATAGGGTCCCGTTTTTACCCTTTAGGTACGGAACCCCAAAAACTACTTACGTTACACTTAAACTATTTGCAACTTATGCCCTCATTACTCGCATTGAAGACGTAAAGCGAAAACCACAGGATCCTAATTAATATAATATTCAAAAGTTCGTAAGTAATTTTGAACTTGCTCAGTGACCGAGGGAAAAAGCCTCAAGAAGTTAGGGCCTTTATTTACTTCATGAAGGTACGTTTTAGTCAGAGACAAATAAACAAAGAAGACTGCCAATATCAATAAAGACCCGTTATCTTTATTGTTAAATGAAATCCCGGAGGTTTCAATGTTTAGGTGCTTATGGTTATACGTATCGCGCCTGCATTACACCGCCACGGCTGCTGAAGTGGTGGAGTATGTACACCAGACGACCGGCTACACGCTGAGGGTGTTCCAGCTTCGATCGCGCCGTGCACTTCAACTCTTTTGTGGTGCGCGTGCCGCGACCGGGTGCGTATAAACATTTTTATTATAATATCAGTTGCAATAACGCTTATTTAGTATAATTATTAAATGATATAACAACACTTCATATATTTTCATATGATATATATTATCATTTTATATAATGATTAATTGATCTAATAACATTTAGCATAACATTCTTGAAGTATAATGCATATTTCCTATACCGAATTTATGATATAAAGTTATTTCATCTAAAGTAGAATTGTTATAACCTGTGTTGATATAATGTATTAGATATATAATTCCACATTTACTATTACACACTACAAAAAACGATACTCTTTCTACGTATAACAAACTACAAAGCCAGCTGACAAAGCTGAAACGGGAAGATGGCAGCATAGCGTCGAGCAAAGCGGAGGTTTTAGGTGAGATCGAGAGGTTCTATGGACAGTTATACACTTCGATCGCAAAGCCCGTTGACAGCTTGGTAGGAGATCCAAGAGCCAAGCTGTCCCGATATTATACCGAAGATATCCCGGACATCAGTCTGTACGAGATTAGGATGGCCCTGAAGCAGCTTAAGAACAACAAGACGGAATCACTTCAGAGCTTCTGAGAGCGGGTGGAACACCGGTACTTAAAGTCCTCCAGAAGCTCTTTAATTCCGTCTTGTCCGAGGGCATAACGCCTGAAACATGGAATAGAGGCGAGGTGGTGCTGTTCTTCAAAAAAGGTGATAACAACCTATTGAAGAACTACAGACCCATCACGCTTCTGAGCCATGTCTATAAGCTGTTTTCAAGGGTCATCACGAACCGTCTCGAACACAGACTTGATGACTTCCAGCCTCCCGAACAAGCCGGTTTCCGAAAAGGCTATAGTACCATAGACCACATCCATACGCTGCGGCAAGTTATACAGAAGACCGAAGAGTATAACTTGCCATTATGCTTAGCGTTTGTGGACTATAAGAAAGCCTTCGATTCGGTGGAAACATGGGCGGTGCTTGAGTCTCTTCAGCGATGCCATATTGACTATCGGTACATCGAAGTGTTGAAGTGTTTGTATAGTAACGCCACCATGTCGGTCCGAGTACAGGAGCAGAGCACGAGGGCGATTCCATTACGAAGAGGCGTAAGGCAGGGAGACGTTATCTCTCCGAAACTGTTTACTGCCGTAATGGAAGACGCCTTCAAGCTCCTGGAATGGGAAGGACTTGGCATCAACATCAACGGCGAATACATCACTCACCTTCGGTTTGCCGACGATATCGTAGTCATGGCAAAATCGATGGAGGAACTCAGCATGCTGCTCGATGACCTCAACCGAGTTTCACAACGGGTGGGCTTGAAAATGAACATGGACAAGACGAAACTTATGTCAAATGCCAATGTTGTGCCCATCCCAGTCTCTGTTGGGAAATCGGTACTCGAAGTTGTTGACTCGTACATCTACCTAGGACAAGTAGTCCAATTAGGTAGGTCCAACTTCGAGAAAGAGGTCAACCGCCGAATCCAACTCGGTTGGGCAGCGTTCGGGAAACTACGTAATGTCTTTTCGTCCGACATACCTCAGTGCCTCAAGACGAAAGTCTTTAATCAATGTGTGTTACCAGTGATGACTTACGGCTCCGAAACGTGGTCTTTCACTATCGGCCTCATCTCAAAACTCAAAGTCGCTCAACGAGCTATGGAGAGGGCTATGCTCGGAGTTTCTCTACGTGATCGAATCAGAAATGAGGAGATCCGTAGACGAACTAAAGTCACCGACATAGCCCACCGGATTAGCAAGCTGAAGTGGCAATGGGCAGGCCACATTGCACGCAGAGAAGATGGCCGATGGGGTCGAAAAGTGCTCGAGTGGAGACCACGAACTAGCAAGCGCAGCGTAGGACGTCCACCCACAAGATGGACAGACGATCTTGTTAAGGTCGCCGGAAGACGCTGGATGCGGGTCGCTTCCAACCGGCACGTATGGAGGTCCAAGGGGGAGGCCTATGTTCAGCAGTGGACGTCTTATGGCTGAGATGATGATGATGATGATGATAACAAACTACTATTTATAACTAGGTAGGTAAGGTTAAGAATTGCGACCCCTACACAAAACCAACCGCTACCAGAATAGTAGGTTAGGTTAGGTTAAGAACTGCGACCCCTACACAAAACGAACCGCTACCAGAAAAGTAGGTTAGGTTAGGTTAGGATTGCGTCCATTACACAAACAAACCGCTACCAGAATACTAGGTTAGGTTAGGTTAAGAACTGCGACCCCTACACAAAACGAACCGCTACCAGAAAAGTAGGTTAGGTTAGGTTAGGATTGCGTCCATTACACAAACAAACCACTACCAGAATACTAGGTTAGGTTAGGTTGGAATTGTGACCCCTATATAAAATGAAAGGAAAAAAGTTTAGATTAGGTAAAGAAAACCCAATTTGTAAAGAAAAAATTATATATATATTTTTAAACTAGCTGTGCCCGCGGCTCCGCCCGCGTGGAATTCGGTCTGTGTCAGTAAGCGGCTAATTTCTAATCCTAATTTCTCTCCCTCTCCCCTGGAGGCGGAACTTGAAGTAGGTAAAGTTGACAGATGGATATGCTAGAGGACTGTAGTCCAGATAAAATATTTTACAATTAGGCACCACTAAATAAAACTACACTCCAAAGTCAATAGTTTTTTCGCCCTTATTCAAATTTTACACGTGATTTAAACGACAGAGTAGGTAGTAGGTGTATATCGGACGATACAGTAAGCCGTAAGGTATACGCGCGCGAGCGAAAGCGAAGCGGCCTGCCTGTGGCTAGACCGCCACTCACCGTGGTCTTCTTCAGACTCCTGAGGAAGACACATGCCCCTTGTAACCTCAATGCGTTGCGAGACTTTCGGGAATGATTCGATTGTTTTCGGGAATGCATGGTAATGCGTATAAAATGCGAGTCCCAAATCACTTGACTCCGCAAACGACCAGTGCCGAATTAAGATATTTTGATGCCCTAAGCATTTCTAGACCATGGTGCCCCCTCTCCCTAGGGTCATCAAGATTACATTGAATTTTTTTGGTAAATTGAGTGACGTTTATTGCCGCATTACAGCTGAGAATGGAAATTAATCACATCATTTTATCACGACAATTGACAGTGCCGCAGCAGTAACGTTGCAACAGAGTACCTAATGCTGCTGCAGTCGCCACCCGAATGTCACCTTTATCACATCTTAGAATGTCATTGAAAACGCGAGCGATAGAGCGCGAAAATTTTTCGATATAAAAACGCAATTTTATAGACAGTTGTACATTTTTACTTTTAGTATGGAAATCAGTCACATCATTTTATCACGAAAATTGACAGTGCTGCAGCAGTAACGTTGCAACAGAGTAATACTGCTGCAGTCGCTATAGCTTAGAAAGTGATTGAAAACGCGAGCGAAGCGAAGCGTGCGCGAAAATTTTTCGATATAAAAACGCAATTTGATAGACAGAGTTGTACATTTTTACTTTTAGTATGGAAATCAGTCACATCATTTTATCACGAAAATTGACAGTGCTGCAGCAGTAACGTTGCAACAGAGTAATGCTGCTGTAGTCGCCATATCTTAGAAAGTTATTGAAAACGCGAGCGAAGCGAGCGCGAAAATTTTTCGATATAAAAACGCAATTTGATAGACAGTTGTACATTTTTACTTTTAGTATGGAAATCAGTTACATCATTTTATTACGAAAATTAGATAGATAGATAAAATTGACAGTACTACAGCAATAACGTTGCAACAGAGTAATGTTGGTGCAGTCGCCATATCTTAGAAAGTTATTGAAAATGCGAGCGAAGCGAGCGCGAAAATTTTTCGATATAAAACGCAATTTGACAGACAGTTGTACATTTTTACTTTTAGTATGGAAATCAGTCACATCATTTTATCACGAAAATTGACAGTGCTGTAGCAGTAACGTTGCAACAGAGTAATGCTGCTGTAGTCGCCATATCTTAGAAAGTTATTGAAAACGCGAGCGAAGCGAGCGCGAAAATTTTTCGATATAAAAACTCAATTTGATAGACAGTTGTACATTTTTACTTTTAGTATGGAAATCAGTCACATCATTTTATTACGAAAATTAGATAGATAGATAAATAGATATATAAATAGATAGATAAACTTGACAGTACTACAGCAATAACGTTGCAACAGAGTAATGTTGGTGCAGTCGCCATATCTTAGAAAGTTATTGAAAATGCGAGCGAAGCGAGCGCGAAAATTTTTCGATATAAAACGCAATTTGACAGACAGTTGTACATTTTTACTTTTAGTATGGAAATCAGTCACATCCTTTTTATCACGAAAATTGACAGTGCTACAGCAGTAACGTTGCAACAGAGTAATGCTGCTGCAGTCGCCATATCTTAGAAAGTAATTAAAAACGCGAGCGAAGCTAGCGCGAAAATTTTTCGATATAAAAACCCAATTTGATAGACATTTAGACAGTTGTACATTTTTACTTTTAGTATGGAAGTCAGTCACATCATTTTATCACGAAAATTGACAGTGCTGCAGCTGCAACGTTGCAACAGAGTAATGCTGCTGCAGTCGCCATATCTTTGAAAGTTATTGAAAACGCGAGCGAAGCGAGCGCGAACATTTTTCGATATATATATTAATTTATTAAATCAACAATTATATTAATTAATTATTATTCAATTATTTTTGTTGATATCAGTGTCTTCTAAACTTAGAGTTAATTTGGCAAAAGCTTTCCTCGGTGGCTTATTCATGTCACAACGTATTAAATTCAGCTCCATCTGTTAGTTTACCAGGGTACTCAATAGTGGTAGCACATATTTGAAAAAAGTTTGCCCCTCCTTCCTAAGTAGCGCCATAAGATTCAGGGGCAAACTTAAGTCAATCGAGTTTTATGGCTACCCCCCCTTTTAGGGGTTGAATTTTTATAGCCTATAACCTGGCCGGGGATTTTCTCGACAGATTAGTATAGTTTTCATCAAAATCCGTTCAGCCGTTTTCACGTGATGCGCGTTCAAATAAACAGACAAACAGATAAACAGATAAACAGACAAACAGACAAAAATTCTAAAAACTTTGGAACGTGTTCTGTTATCGATTCTAAGTATCCCCAGCCAAGTTTTTTTCAAATATCTTCCATGTACAGACTTTCGACCGTCTTCAGCTTTATTATATGTATAGATATATGTATAGATTAAACATTGGATGTTTTTTTTAGATTCAAATTGGAAGCCTCACGATAGTCACGATACTTGTTAGTATGTACGTGTTTGCTGTAAAAAAAAGTATCAGGCGTTAAACATTTACATATGTCGTCATAAAAATACCTATATTATACCGAATAATGCGTATATAATAATACTTGTATAATAAATGAGCATTATATCACATGATCGTTATAATAAATGAGTGTTATATCAAAAGATAATTATATAAAATGATATTAAACATTTTAATAATATACCAAATGTATATTATACAAAATGAGTTATTATATTTTCTGAAATTATATTAAATGTTGTTATATCTACAGAAAATATATTAATTATTTTTATATTGATCATTACACACCCGCCGCGACCGCTGCAGGGGACCATCGAGTGCGCCGACTTCTGGCCGAAAGGTGTCGTGTTTCGGAGGTTCCGGGGCAAACTGCCGAATCCGACACAAGAGCAGCCGATGCAACGGAGCCACGCCGTTTTGTCGACTAAATAATGTTTAGTTTTAAGTTATAAACTACATATATTATGTATGTTAGTCTGTTAGGTATTTGTAATATGGGCCTTGTTGCCTGAATTAAATTTCTAAATAAATAAAATATACCCGTATTATCTCAGCGTATTGCCTCTTCGATGAAAAAGTGCCTTGAGATAATTGAATTTGTTCGACTCGAGCGACGCTGAAGCTGGTGGCGTCAGATTGATTTGATGACAAATGAATTATGAATATGATGGAGCTGGAAACATTTTTAAGCGATTTTAGTGCAGCGTCGAGCGAATTCGCTAGAAAAGTGTTTTTCAGAGTCAAGGCAAAAGCTTCGATAGTTAGTGGTGGATAGTATATGTGGTGATTTAATTTATATTAAACAACGGCGGGTTTATACAACGGCATTGAGATTTAATCAAATATGATATTGTTCTGGGTGTTTCCTCTCGCTCCCTCATATGTGGGTTCCATGAATCGTGATTTACTAGTATAATGTGAATAGTATTTCAAAAATCTTACCCTAAAAACTAACAAACACAAAAAATATTCACAAAATTTCCCTCACGCCCCTCCAGATGCAAAGAAGCCCATTACGCTCGTCACGTTGCCATGTTGAACGGCGATGGACAACCTTTGCATAAGGAAAGACCCGGAGCGAGAGTCATGACCACTCTCTCTCAATCGTCTGCCCACTACCCCAATAAAAGTCTTGGCCTCAGCTACTATGAAATAGGTATTGAAACTTAATTTTCACCCCCTCCCCTGAATATAAAGCTGAAGCTGCTAATCCGCCCTCCTTGTTGGTCTTACTGTGGGACTACGTCGATTTGTGTAAGATTGTCCCTTAACATTTATTTATTTATTATCTGACATAAAAAACAACACCATTGAACGCGACTTTGTAAGGAGTCTTAATTAATCACTTGTCTCTGATTTCAGTATAATTTTAATGCAGGGTGTTGAATGTGGGGCATAACAAGTCATTAATTAACGTTTTATCCCAATTTTATGTCGTAATTATGAAGGTTCTTGTTATGAGTAATTAATTTTTATACAATGTTAAATAATTATTATTTTCAGCCTCGGCCGGTTATCCCCTTGCTGAGGTTTGAGAATATACGAGGGAGATTTATTTTTACAAATCAACAAATACAAACCCATTAATTACATGAAGGGGTTTTTGAGGAATATTTGGACAAACTTTAAACGACAAACGGAAAGCTAAATTTTTCTTTCTTGTAACTTGTAAAATGTTAAGCACTCGCCCACGTAAAGTGTCATTCTATGGAACTTGCTAACTATGTAAACAAACCGCCATATTGAAAATGTCTCTGAATGATGAATTTACTAGTGACTTTTGTTGACATAGTTAGCAAGTTCTATAGAATGACGCTTTAGGTACGCTATTATATGAGTAAGAGCGCGCCACAATGAGATTGAAATGAAATAAGTATAACAATTTACATTTCTGACGCCCCCAGGGGCCCTTAGTGGATTGGTATTGAATTTTCATTTCTCAGAAAAGTCCCAGGAGAGACTAGTCAGTCTCTTGCTTAGAGTAACATTCGCAATAAAAGTGGAAGCCTTAATAGAAATACTTCGTTCCACAAACGATAAAAAGAAAATCTGAAAAATTCGAATCTTGACGTGAATGTGAGATCTATAAAGTGGATACATTTAGATTTATTTATTTCATAGTATGAAATTACATTATAAATTATTCTAAGCTAATCTATACGAATTTATATAATGATCGTCAACTATTTATTATATACAAATGTCAATACAGATAAAAATCATCATAAAATGTCAATAGCAAAATATATTCATCACAAAGTCAAATAAGTATTGGGAAATAAATATACAATGTCAATTACGAAAAAGATGTCATTAGATAGATTAATAATATGGGGAAAAATAGAGCTTTCCGAAAACTCATTACTTATTTCAAATTTGAACACTATTGTTATAAGGTCTTAGAGCATTTTCACATTGTCCGATCCGATATCGGAAGTAGGATCCTATTCAATCCTATATCAAATCAGCAGTCAAGCCTTCAACTAGTCCGTATCTGACCATAATAACTTTTCACCTAGGTACCTTAGTCAAACGGTAGATCTATAGTAGTTGTTATTTTTTTCTATCTACTTCGAATTACACGGTAAAACGCTCGAGGGTGATGGCACTCTCGCTTGGCTTGTGATTGTGACATTACGCCTCAGTAAATATTGCATTCACGTCGGGATGAACGTCGAAAGCGTCCCAATCTCAATCGATTGTGCGGGACTGCCTGTTCAACTAACACCTTTAGGTGGCTACGTTTGCAAGCCCTGTCTGTAGCAGTGTTTTCTGTTATCGCAAACTTGCTTAACGTTACCTACAATGCCAAACATTGCCTTCAAGAATCCACAAGCGACAACAAAAGATAACCAGACCATTCAGAATAGTTTCAGGCGACAGATAATCGATCTAAAGTGGATGGCAAGATTTCTAAATCCTGCAATAATATGCGTTCACCTCTATATCATCATCATAACTTAAGAGCTTTGCTGTTGTCGGTGGAATAATCGCCACTCATTTCTTTCTTGTGCCAGTGTTTTAATTTCCTCATAGGACGCATTATTTAGAGAGTAAACTCTTTATATGTGTCATTTCCAAGCAAAAAGTCCCACTTTGTCGCTTGCCATAAGGATGCTTTGACAGTTTATTCGTATAAAGATACAAGCAAAACTCGTCCGTAATTGTAAGCGACAAAGTGAGACCTTTGATTAGACTACAGTCACTATGCCCGTCACTTTCGCACTTACGTACTTGTTAGAACGTGACAGGCATGGTAACAAGCGATAAAAATCGCAGGTCGAAATTTTTTCTGTTAATTTTATATCGATATCGTGCGTCACGGCCGCACACATTGTTTCGCGATTTAGAGGGACCAAGTCACATGAAACGGATATAGGTATTTGAATAATCCCCCAGGAGGAGTAAACAGTAAAGGCCTGCGCAAACCGGCGGAGCGCAGCGCAGATCACTTTAAAATTATCAATGTATTTTCTTCCCTATTTCAATTACCTTCAGGTATAAATTTAAATGCTTTGAGACCGACCTCGGAGCATCACGGAGGATTGTTACTCCGCGGCATCGAAGAGCACGCTAGAGGATACCGCGGCGGTAGGCGCCGGCATGCCGCGGCATCCCCCGGCCTGCGCCAAAGTGCTCCCTGGTGCGCCGGCCGCCAGCGCTCGTGCTGGCGGGCGCTCGCGGTATATCGGGGGATTTTACCTCGCCGGTGTGCGCTGCGCGGCGTAAATCCTCCTTGGTGATCTGCGCTGCGCCCCTTAACTTAAAATACATTACCCGTTTTTAGGGTTCCGTACCCAAAGGGTAAAACGGGACCCTGTTACTAAGACTCCGCTGTCCGTCCGTCCGTCCGTCTGTCACCAGGCTATATGTCACGAACCGTGTTTCGTGACATACAACTTTCAAATACATCATCTGTGAAAATTTCAGTTGAAATTTTCACAGATGATGTATTTCTGTTGTCGCTATAAAAACAAATCTCTTCTTCTTCTTCCTCAGCGAGTATGCGCCCACTGTTGAGCATACGCCTCTCCAAAACTCCTCCAAGCAGCCCGATTTAACAACAAATACCTACTAAAAAGTACGGAACCCTCGGTGCGCTAATCCGACTCGCACTTGTCCGGTTTTTTCAATATATTGAAATCTAATGAAGAAATAATAGTGATTGACAGATATTGAAATGTGTTGTCTGAAGTCAAATACAGAATATGATTCTTGATTCTTAAAATTTGGTATCATTGCTTCACTTTCTGGATACTTCAGAAACTTTTTGGTATTGAATCATCTTCTCACAACCCATGCCCAAGAGAATAAACAAACGTACCAAACGTGTTAAATCTTCGTTCCATTGCCGATGAGAATAAAAACTAGACCAAATCCGATTCGTCCCACGTTGCCGATTGAAACCAAAGCGAATAGGAAATTCTGTTGTGCAATTAGCCGTTGCAACTCCACTCATCACACAGCTACCACTCACCGCAATATCCCCCTGAGACCCATGACAGTTGTTATGTTTTTGAATTTAGAACGCTTAGTTACACAATAAAAGTTCAAAATAGATTGTGAATATGTACACACATTTGTACCCGGGGTCTTAGGAGGATATCGGTGGACATTAAAATTTTCACCGAAATTGTATTGAGTTTTATGACTGAACTCTTACCTGTAGGCACTATATTTGTTTCTAAGATCCCTGCTAAGCAATGTCTTGTGATCCTATATAGGCAAATACGTGCCCCGATGCACATGTTTTCGTCTAGTGAGACCATTTTTTGAGGTTCTCGCGTTTGTTCAAAAATAATGTTTTAGTTTTAAAATTACTAATATTTAATGCTTATACTAATGTAATTTAATTTTATATGGTAATACTCTGCAATAACTAAATCCAAATACAAGAAATACCTTTTGTACTGAAAGAAAAAAAAATAACGATTTTTTATTTTTTTATTGACTGGTAGGATTGCAACATAGGGGCTGTCCATAAATTACGTCATCGATTTTTGACGATTTTTGACCCCCCCCCCCCCCCCCTATAATCATCCAAAAATCATGCTTCAAATGACCCCATTTCCTCCTACTTCATGCTACCGTCATGTCCAGACCCCCCCCCCTAATTTGAAATGACGTAATTTATGAATAGCCCCATATGTGAAAAGGGCTATTACTAGGGAAAGCAACAGGGCTCTGCCAATGTACTGACAATTTTGTTTCGAGCCCATGCATGCAGCAGTGCTGTAGGAGAGGACAATACGATTTGGACAACGTTTTTGAAAAGTACGTTTTTTCTGCAATAAAGTTCTCATGCAATTTTATTATACGACTACATTAAACATTACTATTATGGGTCCCATTACTGGGTCATTTTATGTTCATGTGTAAAATTTATTAGAATAAACAAAATTGTTGCGTGGAACTAGACGAAATAATTTGCATCGGGGCTCGTAGACTTCATCAGCGCTACCACTCAAATGAAGTTCATTTGGATATGATGGATATCACTAATCAGTTAATTAATTGACAGATTGAAGTGCTGGAGTAGAAACATAATAGAAGGGTTTCGTACTCGTCAACTACTACCGTCTACATCTACGGTGCGACTACCGACAACTATTTAGATGTGGATGTAGGAACAATAGCCACATCATCATCTCAGCCATAAGACGTCCACTGCTGAACATAGGCCTCCCCCTTATAGCCACATGTATGTTAACTACCTCAATATAACTATATCAATATCCTCTGTTGTATAACATTAAAGGTTATTGTTGCCGTTACTGTGGCAATTCCTTCGGCTTGACACTTGCTTGATTTATATAACTATGACAGCTATTAGTAATTCTGCTAGGCTTGACAACAAACAAATGAATACTAAATTTTCCCACACACTCAGTGGTCCCTGAAGCCCGCTTGGCCCGATTTCCTGAATCCACCGTTTAACCTACTTCGTGCTGCGAGTCAGTTGTGACACATGCAAACAATCTCGTTACGTAATTCCAATTAGGTAACTAACTAAAAAAAAAACCTTTCATGCTACACACAGATGCGTTTGAAATCAAGCCTATCGTACCTGATCACGAAGCCAACACACCACTAAAAAAAAATCTACACACGATTACGCAATTAATTTGCTATTTTTGTTTTCGTTCGAGAGAGACCGAGAGCAGATAGCCCGGGACCGTAACCATGGCGACCGGGAGCGCTGGCGGCGCGCGCCGCCTCCGACGGCAGACGTAAGTGACCCACGTCGCGGTCGCACGTTTCGCCGCGCCGTCCCGTTTCCCCGAAACGAAACCGTGATGGTGCAAAACAACTGACAACTAACCTCAATCAGTGATCTAAGTGCTGTGAGTGTTGTGCGTGCAATGCGGGTGTGTGTGTGACAAGTTGAAGCTGCAAGATGCCCTACGAGCCGAGATCAGGTGAGCTTTTCAGCAAGTTCTGACGCTTTTCATTGCACAGATATGACGCTTTTGTGTGATATGCAGGGGAGGCTTACTTATGAATTTTATGAAGTCTGCGCTTGTATTGCTGGGGTCATTACTTGACGCTCGTAAAACCTTACCTCGCTCTTATTGTGAACCTTATCCCTATGAGCATTAGGTGCATAATAGTCGTTTATAAATTATAACCTCTCCTGAATGTTATTTTGCAGCTGATCGTTGACGTCCGCACTATTTTTCCCGAGAATACTCGTTCTTTGTAACAGCAATCCATCATTTCTAGATATAGCAGAAACTTGGTGCTTATTACAACTTTCCGCCCACGTCTCTTTGTAGATTGTGTAACTTTCCTTTATCGATATAATTACTTTTAGCTCAATAGCGCTCCCAACAGAAGTTTTTTCTTCGAAATTTATGAAAGTAATTTATCGGTCGTGTTTATTCATGGGGGCCACAGACGAGTTTTCAATCAGCGTTCTTAATTGGCTATACAGTTGTATAATAAAAAATGTCATACCTATCAGAGGCTTTCATATATTTTCATTGTAGGTCAGTACGCCTGACAGCCGTCATCTATGACCATAGCAGATGAAGATGTGCAGACATAACTGACCCCCCTCCATAGGAACTTTTTTGTCAGGGGGGTCTGTACTAATTGGTATAAAGCTATTTTAAAATGTTAATTCAGTGGTACTTCAATGGTAATGAATAAAACTAATATATCCAACCAATAGGTTTATACAGGAATACTATATAAGTATTCCTCAGTGGACGAAGTAGCGACATCGGACTCCCCAATTAATACATAAATAAGGTCACTGCAGAGTCAAAAGGTCGGTCAGATCGGGAATGCAAACTTATCAGAGGTCATCTTAAGGGGAAACGTGAGCGTTCGGTCCATTGAAAAACTTATGTAATGCCGGTTATGACTCCAAAATTAACGGCCTCCTAGCCTATGGATGTTTTTTATAACATTTGTTATGGATGTTTTCTATACATATAAAATATGTATCCATAGTGCAAGCTTTGCCTATGTCTATCTTTAGGTATTCAAAAAAAAGTAAACAAACAATTTGTACATTTTCGAGTAGTTTATTGGTTAACCAACCAAATAGAAAACCGCCTGGATCAGTTACTGAACGACCTGACTTTAACCTACATTATTTGATCATGTAATGTTTTCATCTACCCACAACTGGCTTAAGGAGCCATTTGAGGGTAGATTTTGTTTACTGTTATGTAAATACCTAAAGATACAGAGTATAGGTTGGGTCTGAGTCGATTTGAGATTGTACAGATCAATTTGCAGTCGGTACCTGCGATATTTGGCACCCTATTACGAAGACCGTAAGAAATTGCAAGAATTTTGGAGGGTGTATCAGCGCCCTTATTTTATGGGACACAATTTTTGACGAAGTGTTTTGAGATTTTGAGTTTTCGGTACAGTTGCCTGACTACTACCAAATGACCAGAAGTATCACCAAATTTTACAGCCTCTTAATCGAAAATGTGTCCAAAGAAATAAGTCGTTCGAAAAGCCTGTAATATTGACCCTGGAATGCTCTATCCACGAAGATCTAGATAAATCAGCCTAAAACATAAACGCGCAATTCATCTCAGCCGACACTCATACATTTTGTATGAGAAGGAATTGAATAGGAGGCCTTTCGATCTTACACTACACACCGCTGTGTTGCTCTTGATAAAGTAAAGGTTTAGAACTAAATATATCTATGTAGGTTCAACTAAGTTACCTAAAGGTGATAGTCCATTTCCAACGACAGCAGCACTACCATTCATTTTACTATGGAAATTGATAATACCACCGACGCGTTCGTACCTACTAGTAGTGCAGCTGCGGTCAGAAATGGAATGTTACCCTAAGGCGGTTTAACTGACCGTTTAACTAAACACAATGATAAGTTAATATGGTCAGGGTTCATATGAAGTTGATGTGTATTATGTTAAGTATACGTAAAAATGTAATACGTAAACTAGTTTTAGTCCTATAATTCAGCTACTTACCAACTAGAAAATCACCAAGCAACTTCTTCACCAATCGCCAAAGATTAGTGGCAGAACTATATATGCATGCAAGTTCTTGATTTAAACCGCCTAAATGGGGCTTTGCAATCCGACCAAGTAGTACATTGATGGATGAAAACCTATTATGTAGTAAGTCGTAGTGATAAAAATAAAACCTATTACCTACTATCTTTATTATTTGCATTTTTGACGTGGTCGGATATCAATTTGTAGCGTCACTACATCTAAAAGTACACAACGAAATTAGTTCTAAACTCCGTCCGAAATTAAAATATGTCACTATACTCACTACTGTTATATATGTAGGTACTCGTTGAGGGCTCCTGAAGCAGTAAGTCGCAGAGTTTAAGAGGAGGAGGTGTTGAAGAGGAGGAGGCGGAGGAGAGGAGTTTAGGAGGAGGAGGGAGGGGAAGAGAACGGCCGTTTTTCCATATAAACGTAGTCCCCATTTTCCTCTCTGGATATTGACATTATGGAAAATATTTTTACATTTATTTATTAGTATTGTGTTGTGAGTCAGACAATCGACTGGAGTGCCCGTCGATATTTACAAACTGATCTAATTTGCGCAAAGGAGCATCATTTGCCATCACTTTCCGTTCGCACCACTGTATAACAATTCGAATAAGAAGCGCTGTTTCGTCGGGTGAGAAATTGAGAATACGTTTGTGCCATACGCCACTTATATTGGTTTGCTGGAGAGCGAAAAGAAGCAAAAAAAATTTTTTTTCGAAAAGTTTTAAGTTTAGGAAATATAGAATTTATTTATCATTTAGGCACATATGTTTACTATTTATAGTATCATACAAATATTGCAAATATAGTGGTAATCATAAAATAAAAGAATTTATAATATTGCCATATCAGTTTTTGATGAGTAAATGTTAAACGTTGTGTTAAATGTTAAACAACGCTAAATGTTAAATGTATGATATGACACAAACTTTTTGGATATGTCACACTTTTGCGATAATTTTCTCTTAAAAGAGTGTAATTGGGATCCCTTTGTTTCCCATAAACTTATTGTTTCGAATTTCGATAGTCAGAAATTGATATCCATATAATTTATGGACATAAACATCAATAGTCATAATTTTTGTTAAGTATAACGTTTCATAGTTCTAATGTTAAACATCTATAATAGTAAACGCTATAATCACAAAAGTTATAAAATTGTTGAGTATAACATTCAAAGGTATATCAATAATTATTCAGAAATATTTTAAGGCATATATTTTATCGGACTAATGGTCGTTAATCGTATCGTTTTAATGCCATCTCTTTGTTTCCCATAAACTTACTGTTTCGAATTTCGATAGTCATAAAATGATATCCTCTAATATTCTAATATTTAGGATATTAGAGGATATAATATTAAACATTATGACTTTCAATAATTATGTCAAACAAAGGGCCATTTTTAATGACATCCTTCATATAAAGAAAAATGAAATCTGTTTCCTCAGGTAGGTTCGTTAGTTACCTTGTGTCCCTCAGAGCAGAAATAGGAGCCCCGCGAAGCGGGGCTCCGTCGACTCATTGGCGGGACGAAATGACTTAATAAGCTACATGAAAAATAAGAAATGGCGGGAAATCAGTAAACCAAACAATAAAACATCGGATTCCTCAGGTAGGTTCGTTAGTTACCTTGTGTCCCTCAGAGCGGAAATAGGAGCCCCGCGAAGCGGGGCTCCGTCGACTCGTTGGCGGGATGAAATGGCTTAATAAACTACATGAAAAATAAGAAATGGAGGGGAAATCAGTAAGCCAAATTAAAAAAAATCCCCAGGTACGTAGACAAGCATGCAATTTGTTTTGTTTAATTTTATAACTATTGACAATATGACTAATAAAAATTGTGATGGAAAACGTTATGGTCTAAAAAAAATCGGAACTTAAAATTTAGAGAATGCAATAGAGCCCCTACTTATCATTATAACCTGCAATAAAAGACCTTATAACGATTATTGTAACCAAGTTTATTGCATTCAATATTATGTAATGGTATACCTTCTGGACTTTGAATATTATGAGTAACAAATTTTATGACTAACAATAATAGTGACCTGCAAAAATCGGAACTGCAATTTATATTGTTAAAATTTATGACTATTGACAATATGACTAATAAAAATTATGATGGAAAACGTTATGGATTAAATAAATCGGAACAAAAAAATTATGGGAACCAATAGAGACCCGAGTGTAATTATCCTATAGCAAAATGCGGATATGGCACAACATTTTTCAATTATAGCATATTTTTTGTTATTTTAGGTATCGTTAAAAAACGATTTTGCCGAAAATGGATATGGCACAAACGTATTATCAACCGACGTCGAAAATACGCAGTACAACCAGCAACGCTCTTAACTATTCATCGCTGGACCTTATTACCAAAGGCATAAGGTCTACCTATGGACAGTTAAAATTGTGGGCGATGGTACTTTTCCACGTGTACAGGGAAACTGAATATAGCTATTAATCTCCTGTTTGTTTGAAGTGCCTTTAGTTGTGGATAAGGAAGGAAAACCAAGGAAAAGATAAATGGATCTTGAAAGATAAGATGCTAGGTAAACCGGAGCACGTTGTGAGTGGGTTCGCCATATATCCAATTTCGTTATGTCTCGATGATGTTGTCGATGTATTGCGGCAATTTGACAAATTCAGCTTTATGATCGGAAATCTACAGCCGAATTGTTTTGTGCAGCAAAGTCACAGAAATAATGTAGACTGAATAATAATGAAGATATTGAATTGAATTGACTGGATGTCTAAACACAAAGACACTTTCTTATTACTGTTGCTGATGGCGTCATAGGTAAGCTTTTCCATATTTTTGCAAACAGCTATATATGACCTACACGTACATACAAAATAACGCCGAGTATTTATTTAACTCTCTCTGAGAGTTCTCTGACTTTTGTCCATTTATACCTAGTGTCAATCAAAGTTTGAAGTAACATACTAAATATATTCTAGCTCTAAATAAATGAAATTATTCTTTATTCTTATTCTTATTCTAAAACCTGGCTAAACTGACGTAGTGTGGCGCCTACTACAACAATGGTGACAAACACGATTGTATAGATATTATTATTGGAGCCACTTCGGCTTCACAAACTAATGTAAAATTTATCTCTTTTTGACATTACTTGCCCGAACATATTACTCGTATTTATAGACTCCTGCGAATAGTAGCATATCAATTATTGATTTAAGTTCGAATGTCGCTCCTTCGCCATCGCAGTAATATAAACTAACCGTGATGGTGTGTAGCTTGAAACTTTCGTAGCGCTACGCCGTAGACCGTAGCCTGATTATAATATAACAGAATATAAATGTAGTCGCATAATAGCCGTGGAATTCTTTGCTAGCTTTTACTTTACTATTTTATTGAACCGAGAGACAGCTATAGTATAATACTTCAACTATTTTGTTCTCTAAAAATAAGCAATGTGCATATGACTGCTGATTTTGTATTAAGTTGCTCGTAGCAGGTATGATACATAATACATACGGTGTTCTATCGCCATTAGACCAAATGCTATTTTGCAAAGAAATATTATGAAACTAAAATAAACAAAGCACGCCCGTAACAAATCGAATAAAAACAGCAGCCAGAGGAGATACGCTTAATTTTTCTGACAGTTGGACAGTAACTTGTTTAAAGTTTTCATATTTGTTGGCTATTGGCAAATTTAAGTAAAAAACCGACGGTGCGAGCGAGCTAAGCTGTCAGATAAATTATCCACTCAATTAAATAGTCCGAGCACGAGCTCCATGCATTTTTAAAGCTGGGGAAAGGGATGTGGGGGGCAATCGGAACTCGCCTACAATTCTTTGGAAGATGCCTAATGCCTACATACGAGAGATTGAGACCGATGGAGACAAATTACAGGAATTCCAAAACAAAGTGACCATGGTCCTCAGTAATGAGCGACCAACAAAGAAGAAGAATGCTTACATAATCAAGTAGTATACCTAATTGATTAACAGAACTCTTACTGAAAAAAAGGAACATCTTGTAATACCATGGTTGCAATAAATGATTATTATTATACTCTGACCTGCAGGCTGACCCATAATAATGGATGGCTTTATCGACGTGATAAAATAAGTACAAGTGAAATAAGTTACTTATCTGACGTAACTTATTTCACGTGTACATCTGACACATCGGAAACATCTGACGAAACATTTGAACGTCAACTGAGAGTCCTTTTATTGGATAATCCACTTTATTCTGTTAATGAGTATATGACCTTGACATTTTAAATTGTAAATTGAATCGTATTGACATGTTCTCAGTTATTGATTTATGTATAATGTAATGTGTACCTAGTTTTTATTTAAAACATGACGATCATTAAGAGATATTCGTACTTAGTTATTCCCTTATTTTGTTTTGACACGAATGGATAAATTGTTGACATAAGATTAATTATTGTAATTTTTTTTATTTGTATCTATTAAATTATGTAAATATGAATGACGATCATAATATAAATTCATGTAGATTAGTCTAGCATAATTTATAATGTCATTTAATATTATGAGAATAAATATCTAGATCTAAAATCTAAATCTATGAACACCATACGATTGACAGACAGACAAATACTGTCATTATCATTATCACGCTCTGATAACAACGTCACGTAGACAATTACTGCTGTCATATCCATACTGGTATTATAATATACCAATTATTTACATAATTAAATATACAGAGGTACTACAATACAAATACTAAAATAATTCGGTCAACCAGACGCTTCGCGATTTCTGCAAAAAGCTTTTGCGCGCTGGGACCCCATGGACGGAGTTTCAACTCCAAATGGTACAAATGTTTTGTTTAGTTCGCAACCTTAATATCAGCAATGCAGATATACATAAGAATTCCAATAGAAACGGGTGAAGATCCGAGAATTTCTTTTTAATAAGCAAGTTTCTCAAAAGAGAAGCGCACAATGTGCTCGCCTTAGCGACTATACAGACGAGTAATGAGTTCCAGTCGATTCACAATAAAGCCTCGGCGACTTTCTTGGATATTCCTAAACTTTAACGAACTCATCGGCTCGATCGAACCAATATACTTATAAACGTAATCTGAATTTTACAAGCTTAAATAATTCAGTTTTGAAAGCTTTCTAGGAAATCAAATAAGAATTTTGATCTCAAACGAAAAGGTTTTAATCTTTTAATGCGTTTAGTCGACATCAATAATAGCTGATGAAACAGCGTTTCAAAAGTATCTGCGATCCTGGAATTATTTTCCAAATAAAGATAAGAAGTACTTGTTAGAAATGCAGAGGAGAGAATGTAACCTAAATAATATTTTTGGGGGTAGTTTGAAAAAGCTTTCGTTTCACTTGTTTAAAACAGCGTTTGCAAATTTATGTATTCGAATTCAAACGGTATTGAGTGATTCTAACTAGTTGTTGAAAATGGACACCTAGATTCTGCGAAACATGTTGCGCGTGTAAATAAAAATACAAGTAGAAGTAATAATCTGTTACCTAAATGATTTATTTTTGGCGTAATTTCGACATCATTCGCTCGCCCTATCACTATTCGACAAACTATGCATTCTTGTGGTACACTTTACGGAAAAATTATCGCACTGTGAGGTTTGAAATTTACCATAGTAATTTAAATTAATGTCTAGATGTGCTATCAAACATAAAAATATAATCTTATAAACCTAAAAAATTAAATTAAGTAATAACACTTCGTATTACTACTAGCGCCATCTGTTGGCAAAATGATGAATTAACATTCGTGCTAATGTTAATTATTTCTCGAACAGATGGCGTTAGTAGTAAATAAATAAATAAATATTGGACATTCTTATACAAATTGACTAAGCCCCACAGTAAGCTCAAGAAGGCTTGTGTTGTGGGTACTCAGACAGCGATACCTATGTGGTGTTTTCAATTTCAATAATGTCGATGGCGCTTACGCCATCGCCATTGACAACGATGAATACAAAAGTGAGTTAAAATTTTGGATTCAGACCCACCTCGCTTCGCTTGGTTTGATTCCCAATTTAGCAATTAAGTTTTTGTGAATACCTACTAGAACAATCAATCTTGCTGTATATTCACTGCGGAGGTCAATTTACTGGTATGTTTTGTGACGCTGATGAACTGATCAGTCATGTTGTGTTAGCAAACTTAAATCGGGTATTTTCAGTTCAAGAAACAGTTTTAGTGTTACTATTGCTTGGAACTGCTAAAATTATAAATAAAGATAAGCATATTAATACAAACTTCAGTGACTTAATTATGGCCGATACAGACGGACTACAACCCGACTGCAACTTGTATGGGAACTGCACGCCGACTGCACACCAATTGCAACCTCGGCGTGAAATTCAACAAAATGACTCAGAACCCTGGCAGTCCTGGCACTGGTAGTAGGTACAGTCGAGGACATAAATATGTATACATTTCTTCACCTTAACCCATTGAAATAAGGTGAAAAAATGTATACATATTGATGTCCTCGACTGTACCTAGTGGAACTCAGGTTTGGTGCAACAAAGGCACATTATGTTTTGGTCATCCGACTCATCTTGATGAGCACTTAGGAGAGTGTAGTACCTAAGATAGAGCTGATGCCGAACCCTGGCAGTACCTAGTGGAGCTCGGGTTTTATACAACATAGGCACATGCTGTTTTGGTCATGCAACTCGTCTTGATGAATACTTAGGAAAGTAGTACCCAAGATAGAGCTGATGCTGAACCCTGGCTGTATCTAGTGAAACTCAGGTTTGGTGACACACAAGCACACGCTGTTTTAGTCACTCGACACGTTTTGATAAGCACTTGGCAGAGCAATACCCAAGATAGAGCTGATGCTGAACCCTGGCAGTACCTAGTGGAACTCAGGTTTTTTGCAACATAGGCACACGCTGTTTTGGTCATCCGACTCGTCTCGATGAGCACTCAGGAGAGTAGTACCCAAGAAAAGCTGATGCTGAACCCTGGCTGTGCCTATTGGAACTCAGGTTTGGTGCAACATAGGCACACGCTGTTTTGGTCATCTCACTCGTCTTGATAAGCACTTAGGAGATTAGTACCCAAGATAGAGCTGATGCTGAACCCTGGCTGTACCTAGCGGAACTATGTGTGTGATCAATAATAAATAAATGACCGCCAGTAGCTGTCCAGACAGGATAGTTTTTCGCTCAATTGTGTGGTGTGGACGCAAAAATAAATTCAAGGACATTGGCTCGCTGACCCGACATTATGTAGGATGTAGGAAAGTCAGTTGGCTTCCTTACAAAAAGTACTGGGCGACCGTGTAGGATGTAATAAGCGCTTATGAAATTGTATACGTGTAGATGATGTTGGCAATTTGATTTTGTCGTCCTGGACACGCTTTTAATGGACAAAGTAAAAGCTGTAACAGACAGGCGTACCGGACAGCAACCGGGGTCCGGTTAGTATATTTCTTTCTTGCTCTCACTTATAGCTGCGTTCTTAACGGACTTATTACGTACCCACTCGATCGAACATGAAACAAGCCTCGGATTGGTTCAAAGTCGCGGTCCGGTACGTTTTGGTAGAAAAACTCCGCGAGCCCTTACAAAGCTCTGCTTTTTGCTAGTTAAATAACAATGGGAGTTATTAAGCGTTGGGAATAACAGCCCTGGGGTCATTACAATAGGAAACTTTAAGGAAACTCTTACATTATCAATACGCCAATCCCACGAATTCGCCATTGTCGGCCTGAAACTTTTCTTCATTGCAGATATTTTCTGGCCGTAATTTCAAGCCAAGTTCACGTTCCATTGTGGATATTATTAAATAGAAGATATGCCATGTTAAGATGAAAATGGAAAGTTTCTGTTATGAAAAATAGGTCGAAATGCTAAAGTTCTACGGTCTAATTTTTATGGCGATGTTATTTAAGAAAAAATATTTTGGTACGTTTTAAAGATAGAAATATTTATTTTAATTATTCAGTACTATACTAGTTAGCTCTTTTCATAATAAAACTTTATTGCACAAAAAAACTACAAAAGGCGGACTTAACGCCTTAAGGCATTCTTTACCAGTCAACCATCCAGCTAACAGAAATTATGCTGAGGTGGGTGTGGGTGCAGAAAAAAAATGTAAAAAAAAAGTCAACTGTCCATCAGAAAAAAAGTATAGGTATTATAAAAAGACGAAATGTCTAAGTAAGTCCCTTATTTATTACATAGAACTTAGCCAACATCTTTTAAATTTCGTCTCTTTCTAACAAAAACAAATGTCAAAATGACAGATAAGGACAAACGAGTATCAAGGGCTTGTTCAACTTGACAGGTGTTTATAAAAAAATGAAGTAACTACTTACTCCATACTGTAGTCCCTCAAGAAAATCTTGAGACTTATTTAATAAGATTGAGGCACTGGGATAGCAGTTAGGGATTTTATGTCAAGAGTTTGCGCCTATTCCACCTATCCCTACCGCGATATCCCCCCCAGTGGGGATATGTGGAATATTTTTCCATCTATTTCTACTGGTAGTGATACATGGAATCAAGTCGTCCATCTATCCCCCCTATTTTTGAATGGTAGGGCCAGATGGAATTTATTACGCTTTTCCCAACTATATACTTTCCCCCCTGGTAGAAATAGGTGGATTTTTTTCCACGTGTACCTGTTGATTTCCCCCCTGGTGGGGATAAGTAACTTTTTTTCCACTTAAACCTCTTTTTTCCTCCCCAGGTGGGGACAGGTGGATTTTATGTTCCCTATCCCTACTGCCTTTTTGTTTGGTAGGGATATATGGAATCTCTTCCACTCGTCCCTGCTACCTTGCTGTTTGGTAGGGATATATGGAATTTTTTCCACTCGTCCCTGCCACCTTGCTGTTTGGTAGGGATATATGGAATTTCTTCCACTCGTCCCTGCTACCTTGCTGTTTGGTAGGGCTATATGGAATTTCTTCCATTCGTCCCTGCTACCTTGCTGTTTAGTAGGGATATATGGAAATTCTTCCAGTCATCCCGTCCCTGCTACCTAGTAGGGATATATATGGAATTTCATCCACTCGCCTTGCTACCTAGCTGTTTAAGGCCTGCGCAAACCGGCGGACCGCAGCGCAGATCACCCAGGAGGATTAACGTGCTCCTCGATGCCGCGGAGTAACAATCCTCCGTGATGCTCCGAGATGCTCCATGTCTCAGAGCATTCAAATTTATACCTGAATGAAATTGAAATAGTACCAACATACAATCAGGTTAAGATGATTGGAAAAGTTTCCATGTATCCCTACCAAAATATAATCAGGTTAAGATGATTGGAAAAGTTTCCATGTATCCCTACCAAATAGCGAGGTTGTAGGGATAAGTGAAAAAAAATCCACCTATCCCCACCGGGGGGAAACCAATGGGTATACATAGAAATAATTCCACCTGTCCCCCCCAGGGGGGGAAACAGTAGGGACGGGAGGATAAAAATCCATTTATCCCTACCAGGGGGAAAATGGTAGGGATATGCGGAAAAAAATCCATTTGGCATCAATTAGTAGGGATAGATGGAAAAGTATCCCTACTAGTAGAAATAGATGGAAAAATATTCCACATATCCCCACTGGGGGGGATATCGCGGTAGGGATAGGTTGAATAGGCGAGAGTTTGTGACCGGTTTTATTATGTTTTCATTTAAAACTTGCTAAGGTTGTTTATTACTTAAAACCGGTTGTAGAGTATGTATAACTTACGTATTACAAACCAATTAAAGTAACTTATTCTTGGAATAATTCTGATTATTTTAATAACCTGAGACTGAATTACGCGAAATCAATTTAAAACTTGGCAACCTACATATTTGGCTTCGTTAAATGTGTTTGGCAAGAAATCCAATTACCTGTCTCTGCTAAATGTTTCCAAGTATCCCGAAAACCTATATGTCACAACCTTCTGCCGGGGCTATGATTGCGTAGGCTAAGTGATTGTACTTAGTACACAACAGTACTTCTTGATAAAGACGTTTTAAAATAGAAGTTAAAGACAATAATCTTTATTTTTTAAGTTAAAGACAATTATTTGAAGTTAAAGACAATTATCTTTATTTGATTTCTGCTCAAACTCGTCAAAACTGCATGACATTAACGCTGATGAGTCGAAAAAAAAACCGGGCAAGTGCGAGTCGGACTCGCGCACGAAGGGTTCCGTACCATAATGCAAAAAAAAACAAAAAAAAGAAGAAAAAAACGGTCACCCATCCAAATACTGACCACTCCCGACGTTGCTTAACTTTGGTCAAAAATCACGTTTGTTGTATGGGAGCCCCATTTAAATCTTTATTTTATTCTGTTTTTAGTATTTGTTGTTATAGCGGCAACAGAAATACATCATCTGTGAAAATTTCAACTGTCTAGCTATCACGGTTCGTGAGATACAGCCTGGTGACAGACGGACGGACGGACGGACGGACGGACGGACGGACGGACGGACGGACGGACGGACAGCGAAGTCTTAGTAATAGGGTCCCGTTTTACCCTTTGGGTACGGAACCCTAAAAATGGCCGCTTTTCCCGAAAGTGTGGAGCCAGCTTAATCTGTATAAGGTTCGTACTTCATTGTTATCATCAAGTCTATTCTTTCCAGTTATTGATTGCTGCAGCCTAGTTCCCATAGACTGCCTCCTAAAGAGCGGCTGTGCTCTCACAATAAAATTAGTAGGTATGGCGGTCGCCTATGTGTGGGCTTTCAGATTGTCTGGTGTACGTCATCCGTTTGGAATGCTCTATCTAGTGTAAGTAATCAGTGCTATCTCCAGACGGATTCAACCCTCCGAACCGGACATATTACTTTTTCGATAGAAGTGAAAAACGAGCAAACCTATCGTAAATTATAGTCAAGAAAGAATAGATTTTGTCATTCACAGAAATATCTAGGGATTTTTATAGAGACTACGATGTTCCGTACCTTTGCCATTGAATGAAATACGACGCCTCTATACCTAAGTCTATAGGTACTTGAGATTTCTTTTAGGTCGTAAGCAGTACGTGAACTTAAAAGGCCAATGATTGATCGTGGATTTGTGGTGCCTTTCAATATTTTTTCGTTAGTCATCCATTTTATTATACGTACCCACATTACTTTGGCATGTTTTCTTAGTAAATTGTATGATAGATGTGGGAATCCTGTATTTAAAATAATCACAAAAATCCGCTTGTCATAAACTTTGTTGTCTTGTATCTGCTGGCACGAGGCATCATCCTCCTCAAGATTTCAAAGTTAAATCTTCTCGAGGCAGAGGTGTAGGGTTGGAGCCGGTGTAGCTTTATTTGACGTTCATTAAGTGCAATGTAATATGCCTACTTGAATAATAAACGATCGTTCTCTTTTATCTTATCAATCTTTTGTTGCATTTGGATCTGGATGACGAAGTTCCAATGATTTTGATAGAATTTTTACTTTAGCTTCACTGAATTAACAAAACTACTTGTTTAATGCCTATTTTCGCAAGAACTACTTCCACATAATTTTTTCACGAAACTCCATTGAGATTAATGTATACCTTATACCGTTAACGTTATGTGGCGCTTGCGGTGAACGTTAGCCTCTGCTGCTAGTGGGCAGTAAATTTTAGAAGGGCCCAGTAGCATGTGGCAGTCCACAGGCTAGGTATTCAAGATGTACTTAAATGCTCACATACATATATGTACCTACATAACATACCTATGTGTAAATGTAAGAGCCAGTTGCACCAATCACAATTGACGGACTGATCAACGGCAATCAGCAGTTAACTATGAAATTAAAATGAGCAAACGTTTTGACGGTGACAGATGGTTTTGTGCAACTGACCCTAAATGTACACAAACATGTGGTAACGATGCGACTCTCTTCTACAACAACAATAGTTTGGTTCTTTTACTCTAAAAACTTTAAAAAGAAAAACATAAGATGAAAAAAAAAATACACGAGTATTTCTCTGCATGCTACGCTATTAGAGTGAATTGCAAAAAATTTGTACATTTGTACATTATTTTTATGTTTTGTGCAATAAAGTTTAAATAAATAAATAAAAATTCTGTACAATAAATACAATACAATACAATTTATTTACATAGTTAATTTTCGTAACACAAATGAATCAATAAAGTTAAGACTAATCACAGCTTCTTAACTGCGCTTAATTTACGTAAAATTTTTTTGCAATTCACTCATTAGGTACCTACCTACCTAATAATAATAGGTTTTAGAAAATATTTCCTCTTATACTGCATTTTCGTTCCACCACCAGAGAAAATGAGACGACGTCTGCTCTTAGCATTATTTTAATATTCCCGTACAGAATACAATGAGCAAAAAATTGTTTCCGATCAAGGCTTTATCGCGTAAAATGATAATTACTTTGTGCACCCCGTTTTATTTCCTTTTTACGCCCACAAAGCGGTCCAATTTATATTTCTGAATAAAAATTACAATAAACAACGCAGCCACCCGCCTACAAATAGCCTTACGTTATTGTGGTATCTCCAAGTTAAATGCTTTTACCTTTTTCGCTGCGAAACGTTAACATTATTATTTTTCGCAAAAATTCTCTACATCTTCTTTACTCGTACTTTAAATTTTGGGAAGCTTATGTTTTGTATGAGCGCTTTTGGACTAGCGTTTTATCGACATTTAAACCTGTTTGTAGACGTGTATAAGCCTGTGTACAAGCGCGTGTATAAGCCGGTATAAGAGCGAATAATACCTGTCACCTGTTTGAGTGAACCGGAGTACTCACGTGTACTTTATAAATTATAATGTAGCGAACGCATAAGCGCATAAGTACATACACGGTGTGGCCTGTAACACGAGCAAAGAATTAAAACGTAGATTGTACTCCTCAAACGGTGACACTTTTGTTCAACAACTTTTAAAAATTATAAAGTATTTAGACTCCCTATTTTTCATACAAAATAAATATTATCTTCAATGGACGCCATCGCCACGCCATATTAGTGTGATTGACGTTGCCTTAAACTGACGCCTTAAACATAACAAAATTCGCAATACATTGCGTCTTAGAATAAACTTTAAAGTGTAATAAAAATCAAACCATAAGTTATTTTTAAAAGTCGCTGAACAAATGTTGGTCAGTATGAGGAGTACAGCCTACAGTTTAATTTTTTGCTCATGTTACAGGCCACACCCGGTATATTGAAACACCTTTATAGGTATATTATACGCGCAGAAAATATTACCCGTCTGAAATATACTCGCACATTTCGCCACGGTTTTCGTTGAGACTGAGTTTGTATTTTTGAATCTAGATAACATTTTAAAGGTAACGTGAAACACAACTATCTAAACGGTCTGACAGCGCGGACGACAGTTTGGCCGCGTACGTGATATGTGTAGATAAGACCTGCCACCCTTGGGACCAATTCATACCCAGCAACTAGGACTGATATTTGCTTCTGACCGCGTTATTCAGCCGTTATTCACAGCTCATGGCTTTGCCACTAATAATGAAATGGGGCTTATAGGCGAACTAGATATATAAATATAAATAAGTTAAGTTTCGTTATTTGAAAAGCAGCAAGTCAGCCGAATTTGTAGTATTGGGGACTGTGATTTCCGATGTTATAAGCTATTATGAAAATCAAGACGTTTCACTTATAATCTTGTTAGTTCATATGACTTGGTGATAAAATTTAAAAAATCTCCTGAGGTATTTATTGTGCTATTTCTCCAGCTATACGTCTGTATGTGAAACACCTCCCTTTATGAGCAAGTTATAAAAAAATCGTAGACTAGATGTAGCGATTAAATAAAAGGGGCCCCATCCTCAACCAACTTTTGCTCGGTCGTCAGAGACGCGATGAACAAGCACCGTTGGAGGCAGATCATAAAAACCAGGCGTGGAGCATCCACATCCACCGATGACCACGATCCTCAGACATGAGGGAGCTTGTACAGAGAGGGAGAGAGAGTTTAAAAAAATGAGTCAAGTTTTTTCTAAATGAATCTGCTCTGGGCTTTAATCGTGCTGCGAAACCGCTAATATCCTATTTATATCTTCCTTTAAAATAAATATCGATTTGCAATTACTAGGTCCTGAGTGGTGGTGTGAGACTAGCCTGTATTTTATGCCACGTCTACCAAAGGAAAATTGCTCTGAAGCGTAGCTTGGCTCGAAGGTTATCGAAACTTTCTGAAATGTATTTTCAGCTCGACGGTAACTGCAGGAGAGGCCGATTCTGATACCATATTCATATTCTATAACAATTTGTTGTTTTTAATACGACTTCATCGTCGTGGTTGGAGCGCATCTAGCTTTAGTTCTATTGCATTTTGCATGCACCAATGAGCATTCTTCAGAGTCGTATCAAAACCGCAAGAAATGACAGGAGTATTATTTGATTCAACCAAGTAAAGTTGTAAGTACACATACATGGTAAGCCATGACATGAAAATTATAAAATTAAAAATAAATGTGGTGATCACATTAAATACATACGTTGTACAGTTTACTCCTTCTATTTCTCTATTTCTGAATCACATTTCATCACAGTGACGACTGAAGTATTGCAATTGGTTTATTAGACCAAATTGGGAAGATGCGGTTAAATGTGTATTATGTTGAAACCATATTGATATCATATTTTAAATATCCGAATAGGTATGCGTCCTATGTATCTTCATATTTTGACTAGTTTCTGGGCGATTAGACGTTTATCAAAGGCAAATGGCTGACCTGAAAGCGTGGGTTGGTTTGAAGGTTATCTGAAACTTTCTGAAACGTATTTTCTGCCCGATTGCAACTTTAGACGCGGCATTCGAATTTTAAATAACATATTTTAGTTTCTTATCGATTAGATATTGGTTGCGCAATAAAACAAGAAGAGTGATAATGTTCATACAAAATCGCCTTCCTCAATATTCAGGATATTACCAGATGGCGTCACTAACGCAGCGGATCTCAGTTCCATCCATTTTGTAAGGCGCTTAGGGTGGTATTCCACGGATTCCACCTGTCCAATTTCTTTGTCCAATGTCAGTGCGTCTCACTCTCTCATTAAAGCAAAATGTGAGACGCAATACAAATTGAATAGGTGGAATACCACCCTTAGACCTCTGATTTGGGTTCCGCAGCGCCATCTATCGAACGAATGTTCAGTGGTGAATATAGAAAGGAGCACGATTATGTACATATAGACACGTCATTATACTCATTATTTTTGTCTTATTCGTCAATGGCGTGGGTCAAAAGCTTAAAGCATTTAGTAACTGGAGATGTCATCACTGTCATTTTTTTTACGAAACCATCTGCCGATTTTTGCGGGGGAGAGGACGTCAAATGTATTTCTATTTCTACATGATTTGTTCGTAACGTACAAAATATAGCCATGGCAGTCCATACAAAAGTTTGCACAATTGTGCAAGTTTTTCGGCAGAGGGGTAAGCTCTTAAAGGCGACTCCAGTTATTAAATGCTCTAAGGTCAAAAGTAACTGCATTAAGACGAAAGGGGACAACGTCACGTGACCGCTACAGCATACAAACGTACGAGTACGAGTAGTCCCCATTTTCCTCTGAACATTAAAATTATAGAACATAAATATTATTTTTACGTTTATAAAGGAGGAAAACGGACTACGTTTGTATATATGAAGAAGCGGTTGTCGTC
The DNA here is from genome assembly GCF_910591565.1 of Cydia splendana. NCBI lineage: Eukaryota > Metazoa > Arthropoda > Insecta > Lepidoptera > Tortricidae > Cydia > Cydia splendana. The sequence continues at coordinate 6,952,956 of NC_085974.1, forward strand.
TGTCCGTCTTTTTATCAATTCAAAATATCATATGAATATGGAATTTTTAGTTCGAATGTAGCTCCAGGTCAAATGTTTATCCCGCAGATTGGAAAATAGTCTGGCATGAAACGAACTGTCCAATGCACGCTTTTTGGCAGCATTTATTTGGAATCGGAGAGAATATTAATCAAGTGAGTCTAAAGTTTGTTTTAAGGGAGTGTATTTATTCACTATTTCTTATTCTTTTGAGAGAGCAAAGGATTTCAAAGAAGTCAAAGAAGTCTGGAGGTGAATTTGACTTGTTTTCGTAACTTATGACATTGGGGAATTGACTTTCGATGTTATTTTTGATTAGTGTTGTTTTTTCAGCTTTTAAGATACGATTGTATAATTATTCCAACATGCTTTTATCTTAAATAATTTTGTTTTGACATAAATGGTGAAAGAAGTACCTAATGTAAATTAGTGGATTGCCTAATTATATAAATTAAAACGCAGAAATAAAACAGATCTATTTACGGGCGACTTACTCGTATACCTACTTCCAAAAATGCAGATTTTCTACATACAGTCTTGGTGAAAGATGATTGTAAAAGTACAAATTTAATTTGTACGTACGCTTAAATATTATGAGAAAGTATGACATTTCACGTAAGTGGTTACTTTTTGTTAAAAGTGCTTATTTAAAGCAATGTGCAAAACTAGAAGCCTATGACAACACAGATAATAGAACTGCATGAAGTGAACTGCATGGAAAAAATCTTTAGCTGATTTCAAGTGCATTTTTTTTTATTTTCATATAACGTCTTTTTAAATCATAAACTGAAACAGATACTAAAGCAAAAGTGAAAAAGCTCTCCACTAGCCGAGGAGCCGTTTTTAATCGCAGATAAAATAGTAGCTTAATACAATCATAATTAATACATCCATGAAAAACAGTAACTATTCAATATTCTCGTTCTAAATATTCTATGTTTTTGAGGTTTTTCTCAATTCCGTTAAAAACGCAACCAAGTAAAAAATACTTTTAAATTTGAAAGCCTCTCGAGTCCCTGAAAACTAAATTCGTCATTTCCTAAAGTGTCCCTATTTCTCATGCACGTACTCAGAGGAATGTCGAAGGGAAGCATAAAAGAATCGTTTTAAAGCCAAGAGCGCGAGGCATTGCATTATTTATTTCATTTTACTTTATTTTGTCTCCTCGAGCGTAGAGCGACATCTGGCGACGTTTAATTTAAAATGGCGCTAAGGATTTTATTTTCCTTTCAATTCTTCGGTTAGGACGCTTTACCACAAAGAGTAATGGAATTTACGGATGACAACCTATACCTAGTGTTGAAGAACCGACTGATCTTATAATAATAATATTAAAAGACTTTCCAAAGAAATAGCCCATACACACGAACACAATAATTCTTCATTTGAGTTGATGGAGGTTTTTGAAGTATTGAGTCAGCCATTATATTTTTTACCTTTCTAGTACCAAAGAGAATAGAGTGCATAGACGGATTGTCAAAGTAAATTATGTAGCCACTGTAAATTTACTGCCATCTTTCGACAGAAGATAAAACTGTTAGAACGCCATTTGACTTTGATCCTTATTCTTTCACTGATATGTGGTAACTTATTAAATAATAATATTAACGCCATCTACTCGACTATAGGCCAAAGGTATGGTGCAATCTTGACAAGCGATAGCGCCATAAGGCCATAACCTTCAGCCTACTCTCGAGTAGATGGCGTTAATATTAATATTTAACAAGTTAAGACATATCAGTGAAAGAATTAATGATCAAAGTCAAATGGCGTTCTAAGAGTTTAAATTGTCTGTCGAAAGATGGCAGAAAATGTACTGTAGCTACATAATTTACCATGCCAGTAACTCTCTATTTCAAATTCTATTTGTTAGTAGTGAGTATCAAATGTCAGCACAATATAAAGGAACCATAAAAAACAGCTCTTAACTGAAATGTTTAATTAACACGGCCGTTGGCTGCACCGAGTTACAAATTTAATTCGGGCGCCTGTTTTACGTAATGAGGTCCTGAAAGTTTCGATCCTGACTTACAGGAAGTTACGAGAATGTTGAAATGAAAGGAGAAAATATTTTTGACGTCGATCTTACAAGATTGAAAACGAAATAATTACGTTTGTAAAGTCCGGTTGTTAATGAGTTGTTTATTTAAATGAATAAGCGGAAATGTTCTAGGACTTTGAAGAGATGATTATCAATTACCTACCTAAAGTATATAGGGTATTAGACTGAGGTAGCGAACCTATTAACCTAACGTAGGTTTACTTTTTAAGTCTGCGGTTAGATAGTGCTAGCCAAATAGCGTTCTGTATTCGTTATATTTTCCCCGCATAGCCTGAAAGTGACACACAATGGCTAATTACTTTCGGATATCGCGGTTTGCCACTCATATAAAAAAGCCTTAATGTGTGACCCTTACGCATGCCCCCAGCCTTATCATTTTATAATAATATTTTTTTTTTATTTTTTTATTTAATTAATAAATCTTACAGCTATCATAACAGTTTCCCAATGCGAATGTGTATTGCGATATGACCGCAATCCATATTCGTACTCAAGCAAATGGTTCAAATGGACTCTAAAGTCAAACTATTATTAAATGTAAATGCTTATACAATCAAACACACTTCAAGGGCCTACAAACTCAAAACAAACACTGAATCAAAGTTAAGCTATAGTTCAATGGCAACCTAAATCCAAGCATAATTGTATTAGCAGGGTCTACTTGCTATGCGAGCCCGTTCCATTAACTTAACCCACAAACACTTGCCAAGACGGTAACAAGTATTTGCTTTGGCCGAGGAAAAGTTCACTGTTAAGTCGTATTCAGAGAATGGCTGTTAGAAAAACTTCGTAGCGTTTGCCAGGTCGCAACAAACTTGTGGGTCCAGTTGTGCCCATAAGAGTGTCAACGCTTTTTACGCACTTTTACTAAATTTGAATAAGACTGATATAGTTGTTTCAGGGTTTAGTTGGGATCGTTTAGTTTCTAACCGCACAAATCTATTAGCTTTCTTGATCATTGCCTGACGCAAGCTTCGCTACCCCTTATCATGCTTGGGGTATTAGGTTAATCCACGTTCCGAAAACCAGGTCACTAAATTCAATGCAAGATTCCTAACTCGCCTAACTCCCACTATTGTAAAAGCCACACTCCACCTTCGCTAGGTGTGAAGCGTATTACGAAAGTTTTCGTAATTATCCGACTACGACGGAGGAGGTAATGTTTTCACCATTTCCCTGCGGCTGAGTTTGCCATAACAATGTTAGTTTGAGTATTATCCTATACGGTTTTAGAAGGTCTTATGTCTCTTGAAGCTTGGACGTAGTTGACTTGTTGTTGCGCCGTATGGCATATTTGTACCTGGACTACGATTTCCATTGCCTACATAGCGCATATAAATTCTTCCAGTATAAGTGTGGTCTCCAATTACGTGGAGTTTTTGCGGATTTATGAAGATTACAATATTTTTCATAAATTTTCATGACTGTTATTACGCTACGGTTCAGCTCTCGATACAACCTTCCACGATGCCCATTCGCTGAAAGTAGTGACAGATAGAAGGAAGTGGCTTCAGATTATCAAAAGGTAGCTGCAGCTGTTCCCTAGCACTGGCCACAGCCATAATCCTCAGTGATGAGGAAATCGATGCAAGGAGCGGCTCGGTGTACGGTCTCCATCAGATATATCGGAGCAGCCAAGGTGCTCAAAAATATCTGAACATGCACTCTAGCGCCATGACAATAGAGGCGTGTTCAGATATTTGTGAGCAACTTGGCCACTGACCAACGCCAAACTAAAAGAAATAATGTATCGGGATTTCGGGATCACAAAAGCTATGAAAAGTCGTGACGTGACTATTTCCATCCATTATTTATGTTTCGGTTAGCGTTATATATATATCAACGATTGTCATCTGTCTGTCTTGGCTAGCCCTCAAGGTCACCTTTAGACTGGTTCACTAAAGGCGAGTACTCTTTAAGCCATGGCAAAGATAGTTCTGCGTCGAGGTCGTAAAGGTTAAAGGAAGTAGTTTCAGACCTGATTGTGGCGTTTGCTACAAAGTTGTATTCGCCAAGTGCTTCCAGCTATTTTAATAATAATAATAATTTAGTACATCAACACTCTAAACTGACCATTTGGACCTTATGTATGTAGTTGTTTGTTATGGATGTCAAAAAACATTTTGTACACGGACTCGAGTAGGTACGTGCACGTTTGTCTAAAGGTTTCTGCAACTTCACTAAGGAATACTTATAGCAACGTTAAGGTACCGTTCGGATTCAAACCTGGTGAAGTCTGCATTACTGCAACAGTATTGCTGCTGACTGTATCACTGCCGCAAATGTCAAAATCAATGGTCCTGGCCAGGCTTTTGTTATAGGGACAGTGCGCGTTGGGGGCTCTGCCATCTTGTGGCCTGAATCGGAAACATATGTCCACATGTACATTGCCAAAGCAAGTGCTACCATCTACCGTTCTCGTCGGTACGTTTTCCTTGTGCATAGTAGGTTCAGCCATCTTGTGGGCTACATCGAAAGCATAAACGTCACATTTACATACAAAAATCTGACGGCTCCTATGCTGCCCCCTATAGTTCATGCACGGGGCTTATTTGCGGCAGCCTAATGTCGTGCTGCATTACTGCTGGTATCGTCTGAATCCGAACGGCACCTTATTCATAAGCTACTTATATCTATTCCATTCTGTATTCTCTGTTAATTTTTTTGTTTATTGAAATGACAAAGGTCACAAAAGATAATACTACAAAGAGATTGAATACTTAAGAAGATTACATTCAATACATTACGAGAAAGCGAAAGGCCAGACGGTAAATAAATCTGTTCTAACGAACAAAATATATCGAGTAAAAAATAAACCATGACAAGTTTTTGTTTTTGTGTGTGTGTTTGTGTTGTTGTATCTATAGTTCGTTTTTTAGCATTAGAAAAAGGCTACGCGATGTTGACGTGTCTTTTAATTGAAAAACGCTTTTTAAAATCAGTAACTATTGCTTATGAAAGCAAAGTAATGTACCTAAATAATCGTATCTGATTCATAATTGTTACATATTTGCCGTGTCTTATTTTTCAAATGTGTTTTTCAATAAAAAGACACGTCCAAATTGTTTATCTTTTTTTTTAATGCTAAATAAAACGAACTATAGCCTGTGTAGTTTCGTGTCTCATGGTTTATAATTTATTTATCGAAGCTGACGCACGCATTCAATTTTTGTTATAAATGTTCAACAATATTTCACACCTTCAGGCTATCATTATTTATAGTAGAATTACCACGACCTGATTCAAATTTAAACTTTAGGTGAATTCAGAGCAGCTAAAATCAACCTTTAAAACTTACATACTCTCCCCCTTATTCATAAAACTTTACGGGCCTGATTTAGTTAAATTATGTTGTATCCCTTTCTTCCAAACACATAAGTCAAAATGACAGTTAAGGACAAACGATTATTAGCTAATTGAGGTTTGTAGCGCGTTTATGAATAAGGGGGTCTGTCTATAATATGTATAAACAAGTTTACAATTTTCATGAAACTAATACAAAATTATTATAATTTTTAGGGTTCCGTTCAAAAGGAAAAAACGGAACCCTTATAGGATCACTCGTGCGTCTGTCTGTCTGTCCGTTTGTCACAGCCTATTTTCTCCAAAACTACTGGACCAATTAAGTTGAAATTTGGTACACATATGTAAATTAGTGACCCAAATATGGACATGTAACGTAAACAAATGAATTTTAAACATGGGGGCCACTTTTGGGGGGTAAATGAGAAAGTTAAAAAATAAAGTTTTTCAAACTATATCGTGTTATATAACTTATATATCAAATGAAAGAGCTCATCTTGAAAATTTCAAACATATTTTGATTATAATTTTAAAATGCATAGGTTTGAAGTTATTTAAGAAAATAGCCAAAAAATTACCATGCCCCCCCCCCCCCCCTTTATCTCCGAAACTAATTAGAAATATGCAGTCAAGCGTGAGTCGGACTTAATGTACGGAATCCTTGAAACGCGAGTCCGACTCGCACTTGGCCGGTTTTTTGCCAAAAAAAGAGGTCTTAAACGCACGGGTTACTTTGGAATGAAAATCGGCTTACACAAGAATCTGTATAGGATTTAATCATGAAGTTATAAGATGGAGTGAACTGTCACTTTTTTTGCCATACTAAATTTAACCTTATCACCGAGCCAGAAAGACATTCGTACCTGACTAGAGAAAACGGTCCACTTGAGATAGCAAAGGTGGGTCGCGGTGTCTCACTCGCACATGTTGCCAATGTTAAAAATATACCATTGTGGTAGTATTTATATCAATATACTACTGAAATTAAATACCTTCTTATATTATTTAAGTGCTATATTTAGAGTAAGGTTCTGATATCTTTTAAGAAATTTGTAAATAATTATGATGTCAATATTATTAACTGATTTAACCAAGCATGTGCACAACAAAAAAAACATTAATTTTGATATGGTAGACATTGTAGTAACTTTGAATATTAATTGGTATCCCTAACGTGTGATGACATGTTATCAAAACACGTGAATGAAAAATTTCTTAAAAATGGTGAATAAATGTTGCGTTAAAGGTTGCAGCAGTGAAAGAATTTCTAATTGTGGAATATTGTATCACAAGGAAGCCACAATTATTACATTTTGCGATAAAAATACAAGTCAACATTGTCAAACTCATTAGGGTGACCATGATGTCGGCACGATGAGAATCAGTGTTACACAATTCTTATTACGTACTTAAAAGTAAGTTTATATGACTAGGTATGTATTTATTTCGGCAAATGAGAGCACATACAGAATAAATAATTGGCAAAATTGAAATCCAAAGTCCTTAGAGTTAGACCGAGAAAAGTCTGCAGCGATTTTGATAGCCAACGCGGGGCAAGTGTTATTTACGTCATAATTTCATAGAAGTTTGACGTTTAAAATTACACTTGCACTGCGTGGGCTATCAAAATCGCATAAACATTACAGATACATTTATAATAAAAGAAAAATAGAACTTTATTGTAATTTACTGACATTTGGGACTATACCAGAAACGTTACTGGGAATTTACCCTCTTTGGAAAATTTACTGGGAACGGCACATCACTAGTTTCTTTACATTTCACGACTCTTCTCTTTTCGCACAGATGGCCTACCACCGGCACCGTGAACACCGAGGTTCGCAAATTGCGGGCATCTTTCTCTTTTACTCCTATAAAGGAGTAATTACAGAGACAGCGAAAGATGCTCGTCAAACGATACAAACTTCGGTGTCTATGCTCCAGTGACAAGCGTCCTAGTTAAAAACAATAGCAAACGGCCGTAGCGGTCCCACGCGACCCTGTGGCAGTGGCGGATTTGCCCTAAGGCCGAGTAGGCCCGGGCCTAGGGCGGCCAGATATTTTAAGCGGCAGTCTATAATTATGATGGGTGCTGAGAAAGGGGCGGCTAGTGCTTGCTATGAAGGGCCTGGGACCTAACGCGGCAAAGACTGTAAAAGGCTCTCAGGACAGTGGGGGTGTCCTGAGAGCCTACCTCGAGCCGCTTTCGACGTGTTGCCTCTTTGTAGCACTTTCGTACGTAAGTGTGGCAGAGGGGCGACACGTCGAATGCGGTTCGCAGTAGACCCTCTGGTTCTGTCAGCATATCTGTCTCCCTATCTCTCTCACTCATACCTGTATTCTTGACAGACGTTACGGCGGACCACCTTCTGAGGATCGACCATGTTCGTGGTCAGCATCTACGCCTATTAATAACAGTTTTTAGAACAACTAAATTAAGTACCTAAGGTTGTGTGAAGCGTTGTACAGAAGAGAAAATAAAAACTATATCCATCCCTTTTTAGGCCATAATACTAGTACAGCGAAAAGACAGTATGATTCTTTATAACTAATATAACTATGCACGAATAAGAAAAGATCCTGGCCAAACTATATATTCAATGTTATCCTAATATCCCACATACATATGACTTATGGTCACCCTAATTAGAAAGAGATGCAACGGCCCACCTTGACTTCTCATGTGGACACACTTTTTGGCTAATGTACACTATCCGGTTTACTCTCTAGGTCCGTGGATTTAATATAATAGTGACCTAAAATTTTAGATAAATTAATTAAATACACTTCAGGCTAGAGCTCAAAGCTTTCCACCCACGAAATTAATTTTCTGTAAACTGAGCCTACCAATACCTAGCTTTATAAATTATAAATTTGTTTAGAGAATTATAAAGTTTTGTGATATTTAAATATAACAGTTTGAACCAAACTTTATAATTTAGGCCTCAGAACGCCAGTTGTTGTTTTACGCTCAAAAAACATAAGGCATTTATTCCTTTTTAGGGTTCCGTACCCAAAGGGTAAAACGGGACCCTATTACTAAGACTCCGCTGTCCGTCCGTCCGTCCGTCCGTCCGTCTGTCACCAGGCTGTATCTCGTGATCTGTGATAGCTAGACAGCTGAAATTTTCACTGATCTGTGATAGCTAGACAGCTGAAATTTTCACAGATGTGTATTTCTGTTGCCGCTATAACAACAAATAAAATAAAGATTTAAGTGGGGCTCCCATACAACAAACGTGATTTTTGACCGAAGTTAAGCAACGTCGGGCGGGGTCAGTACTTGGATGGGTGACCGTTTTTATAGATAATGGTACAGAACCCTTCGTGTGAGAGTACGACTCGCACTTGCCCGGTTTTTAATATTTATTCTTAACTAACGTTTCATTAATTGGTTTTATTTTTGCATTTATGTATACCAATAAACTAACTTCAAATTAGAAATAATGTCCGTCTAACTAAAGCAAATCCTGAATTATATACTAATACTTTATACATAATAGCAGTAAGAGTAGCAGCAGTAACTCATATTAGAGATCCTCAGACAATGAGTTCTCACTCCTCAAACAAAACACGAAACAAAACATAATGGAGATAATTCCAAACCGCTGCTATAAGACTAATAAGTATAACAATTGCACAAAACGTGACGTACGAGATTATGCCAGTAGGCCAAATAAGACTGTTGTATTGTTATTCCCGTTTCTCGTATTGCCTCACACAAAGCCAGTACATGAGTGAAATGCCCAATGCGTGACGAAACTGTAAGAAATTTGTAACGAAACTGATATAACTAAGTACATAATTATAACGAAATTAAATACATTGTAATGAAATGGACAAAAGTGACGGACAACCCTAATAATGTACCAATATCGTAATGAAGCTGATATACGAGTACACCCAACCGCAAAATTTCATGGCCTGTTTATGAATGAATTCGTCCATAATGTGTCCATGTCATTTTCCAGATCGTTGTACCCCGTGTATCGCCCACTCTGTTAACTTGTTAACTGTACATCAGTGGGCCGCCTTTTGTAATAAGGTCCACCGATGTACAGGTAGGAGTGTTTCGGTTTGTACGATGCATTGTACATTTCACCAGTGTTGCCAGGGCTCTGGAGTCATAAGTTACGTTTCGTTTCCCTAAAAGTCACATTTTTGCTGCTCAAGTCACATTTTTATATTATTGTATTGTATGGGTAGGTAAATCGATTTTGTTAGAAGAAATTCAGAAAAAATTATATATCTCAAAAAATCTACTAACCTTTTATGATTTTTCCTCAAAAGGAAAAAACGGAACCCTTATAGGATCACTCGTGCGTCTGTCTGTCCGTCTGTCACAGCCTATTTTCACGGAAACTACTGGGCCAATTAAGTTGAAATTTGGTACAAATTGGTGGAAATTAGTCAAATTAGTGATCCAAAGACGGACATGTACCTAAGTCATGTAACGTAAACAAATGAATTTTAAGCTACTTTTGGGGGGCCAATGAGAAAGTAAAAAAATTAAGATTTTCAATAACCCAAGCAAATTAGAAAAATCTGCGGAAATAATTCGTGTAGTTTTGAAAATTGGTACAGGTATACCTTGTGGTGTCCAGATAAACATGCTAAAAGTCCTCGAGGGTAGGGTGTGTGTGAGGGTGTGCTGAGGGTGCAGGGAGGGTTAAAGGTACTTACCTTTTTTCTTATTTTTGCTCATATCTCGAATATATGTACAAATAACATTATAATTACTTCGGATAAAAGTTTTATCATACAATTTCCTACAAATATATTTACTGATGACACCAAAGTTATGGGTAATCCATTAGTAAGTCACAATATTATCCAAAGCGATTTAGATCGCATAATTCAGTGGACTAAAGACTGTCTCATATCACTAAATGCTGACAAGTGCAGAGTTCTACACATAGGGAAAACAAATCCTAAACTAAATTACTACATTGACTCTGTTCCCCTGCAAGCAGTAGCTGGTCAAAGAGACCTGGGCATCACTGTTTCACATAACTTGAAATGGGACACACATATCACCAAAATCACCAAGAGAGCAAATTGTATGCTGTATATGATCCGGAAAGCATTCCATGTTATTACTAAAGACCTATTTATTAGAATATACAAGTCATATCTTCGTCCTTTACTTGAGTATGCTTTTCAGATATGGTCCCCCTACTTTAAAAAGGACATTACAATGCTGGAAAGAGTTCAGCGAAGAGCAACTAAAATGGTTGCTTCATTGAAAGATAAACCATATGAAGAACGGCTTCAAGAATTAGGTCTTACAACATCAGAGGACAGAAGGAAGCGAGGCGATCTTATTGAGACTTACAAAATCTTGTCCGGACACTACAATGTTCCAAATATTGAGCCAGAATGTAAGGTTGAGAGGGCACTCTAAAAAACTTGTCAAACCTCCTGTGTGCTAGTAACCCTAGAAAACACTTCCTGCCGAATCGTGTGGTAAATGTGTGGAATTCTCTACCAGAAACTGTTGTTAGTGCTCCATCGGTCAACACTTTCAAAAATAGACTAGATACACATTTTAGAACTTTAAAAAGTGCAAAATAAAATACAAGTGCTTCGATATACACGCATCAGCTCTAAGAGCTGCTAGTGTATCAAATAAAATAATAAATAATAATAAATTTAGTTATGTTTATTTTTACTCTACGTTCAATACTTTAGGAGCTTCAGGCTGTTAAAGCTAAATTAGAGATAAAAAATAGACGAATTAAGAAAACGTCGTTTTTTTCGTAATTGTTCATCATAAACAAAAATTTTAGTTTGGAGTAAGCAAGCTAAGTGACCTGCTGATAAAATATAAAAAAAAAACCGGCTTAGAGCATGTCGGGCCATGCTCAGTGTAGGGTTCCGTAGTTACCCGTCTGTCAAAATAGACTATTCCGCAAAAACTCAAAAACAGCTATACCGATTAGGTTTGCTATATTTTTCCTTGAAAGTCTTTACTAAGCTATGTTTTTATGATTTTTTTCATATTTTTTGGACCCATGGTTCAAAAGTTAGGGAAATAAAGGGGAAAACACAACTTTTTTTCTTTCAGATCGATTATTTCCGAAAATATTAAGTTGATCAAAAAATAATTCTTGAAGACCCGTATTCGTTTTAAAAAACCTATCTAACGACATCCCACACTATAGGGTGGAAGCGAAAAAAAATTCATCCCAACTTTAATGTAGGGCAGCCACCATAAAAAATATTTTTTTCTGGTTTCTATTATTAAATTTGGCGTGAATATATAAATTTGTTACACTGACAGAGTCGTAAAATCAAACTAGAAAAAATATTTTTTTAGGGTGACTCCCCTACATTAAGTGGGGATGAATTTTTTTTTCGCTTTAACCCTATAGTGTGGGGTGTCTTGGATAGGTCTTTTAAAATGAATAAGGGTCTTTAAGGACCATTTTTGATCAACTTAATATTTTCGGAAATAATCGATCTGATAGAAAAAAAGTTGTGTTTTCCACTTTAGTTCCCCTAGCATTTTAACCATGGGTCCAAAAAATATTTAAAAAATCGTGAAAGTAAAACTTAGTAAAGACTTTCAAGGAAAAATATAGCGAACCTAATCGATTTAGCAGTTTTTGAGTTTTTGCAAATAGTCTATTTTGACGGACGGGTAACTACGGGACCCTACACTGAGCATTGCCCGACATGCTCTTGGCCGGTTTTTTTTTAATATTATATCAGCAGGTCGCTTAGCTTGCTTATCCTAAACTATTTTTTTTTTATTTATAATGAACAATTACGAAAAAACGACGTTTTCTTAAACCGTCTATTTTTTATCTCTTATTTAACTTTAACAGCCTGTAGCTCCTAAAGTATTGATCGCAGAGTAAAAATGAACATAACCAAATTTTTAGAAAATTTTGTGATAAAACTTTTGTCCGAAGTAATTACAATGCTATTCGTACAGATATTCAAGATATGAGGCTAAAAGAAATTAATCATACACTAAAAAAAATAACTACTACTATCAAACTAAATGACACCGTCATGTCAAGGCAACAAGTCTCATCTTGCCACGACTATTATAATAAACATGATGGTGGATGTAACGTCAAGGTCTCAGTGCAAGTGTCAACTTGGGTGCGTTCACTGCGTTCCTAAATAATACAAATAGCAGAACTAAACTTGTCTAAAATTCGACTAGCTTAAAAAGTCACAAAAATTGCCTCAAAATCGTAAGTCACGCACATGTCACACGAGAAGGCGAAAAGTCACGAAAAATGTGACTTTTGTGACCATCTGGCAACACTGCATTTCACTCGTAAGTGACACCACGATGAACTATAGTCCGACCGCTTAACTGAGTCCTCGCCTGCGCGGTAGGGGGGCGACGGGGCGAGACGACTAAGGGTCGCGGGGAAGGTGCGGGCGGCAGGCTAGGACTCAGTTAAGCGGTCGGTCTATAGCGGAGATCACACCTAAACTGGTTTGCTGAGGCAACGTCATGCATCAGTATACTAATAACAAGCCCAGGGGGAGTCTTTTCTCCCCCTTTCTGAACCCGCGACATGAGGTGGATGCTTATTTGTTTGTCTCATGTGCTCAATGTTTTTTTATATCATTTCATATCAATTTAATTAACTTTCCTTAGTACAGTCAACAACAGAGCTATGAATACAGGCAAAGTGTCAAAAATAAGTATACAGTACTTTATTGCCTGTACATTAAGGTCGTGTATACATATTTTTGGCACTTTGCCTGTATTCATAGCTCTGTTGTTGACTGTACGATTGTCTAAATTATAAAATAACTTATAGTGTATATTTCAGTATGCATGGTGGTACCTTTTCATTGAGAGAGAGAAACTCCTTTTTTACCCTGAGTGCGGGGACCAAAATCCCTTTTTTTTTCAGATTTAACAGGAGACTAAATTGAGTGTTCCCGGAACCACTGTATAATTTTTAACTTAAATTTCACCGCCTTAAAATTGATGAGGTATTTAGTGAGAAGAAATACCATCGGCATCCTGTCCTGTCACACGTCATATAGGTATATTCAGTATTATTAGTAGCGGATGAGACTTCACATAAAAAAATTGTGATAGGTTTACAAAACGCAATATGACCATAAATGTAAAACAATGAGGAGTGTCGCAGGTACCTACTTTGATTTGATCGCAAACTGGAGATACATATACCTATAATCTGTAAAACCATTGGTGGGATTAAGGTTGCAGACCACTCAAGGCTAATCTGAAGAAGCTTTGGCTTTCCAATCAGTGTTGCCAGGGCTCTGGAGTCATAAGTTACGTTTCGTTTCCCTAAAAGTCACATTTTTGCTGCTCAAGTCACATTTTTATATTATTGTATTGTATGGGTAGGTAAATCGATTTTGTTAGAAGAAATTCAGAAAAAATTATATATCTCAAAAAATCTACTAACCTTTTATGATTTTTCCTCAAAAGGAAAAAACGGAACCCTTATAGGATCACTCGTGCGTCTGTCTGTCCGTCTGTCACAGCCTATTTTCACGGAAACTACTGGGCCAATTAAGTTGAAATTTGGTACAAATTGGTGGAAATTAGTCAAATTAGTGATCCAAAGACGGACATGTACCTAAGTCATGTAACGTAAACAAATGAATTTTAAGCTACTTTTGGGGGGCCAATGAGAAAGTAAAAAAATTAAGATTTTCAATAACCCAAGCAAATTAGAAAAATCTGCGGAAATAATTCGTGTAGTTTTGAAAATTGGTACAGGTATACCTTGTGGTGTCCAGATAAACATGCTAAAAGTCCTCGAGGGTAGGGTGTGTGTGAGGGTGTGCTGAGGGTGCAGGGAGGGTTAAAGGTACTTACCTTTTTTCTTATTTTTGCTCATATCTCGAATATATGTACAAATAACATTATAATTACTTCGGATAAAAGTTTTATCATACAATTTCCTACAAATATATTTACTGATGACACCAAAGTTATGGGTAATCCATTAGTAAGTCACAATATTATCCAAAGCGATTTAGATCGCATAATTCAGTGGACTAAAGACTGTCTCATATCACTAAATGCTGACAAGTGCAGAGTTCTACACATAGGGAAAACAAATCCTAAACTAAATTACTACATTGACTCTGTTCCCCTGCAAGCAGTAGCTGGTCAAAGAGACCTGGGCATCACTGTTTCACATAACTTGAAATGGGACACACATATCACCAAAATCACCAAGAGAGCAAATTGTATGCTGTATATGATCCGGAAAGCATTCCATGTTATTACTAAAGACCTATTTATTAGAATATACAAGTCATATCTTCGTCCTTTACTTGAGTATGCTTTTCAGATATGGTCCCCCTACTTTAAAAAGGACATTACAATGCTGGAAAGAGTTCAGCGAAGAGCAACTAAAATGGTTGCTTCATTGAAAGATAAACCATATGAAGAACGGCTTCAAGAATTAGGTCTTACAACATCAGAGGACAGAAGGAAGCGAGGCGATCTTATTGAGACTTACAAAATCTTGTCCGGACACTACAATGTTCCAAATATTGAGCCAGAATGTAAGGTTGAGAGGGCACTCTAAAAAACTTGTCAAACCTCCTGTGTGCTAGTAACCCTAGAAAACACTTCCTGCCGAATCGTGTGGTAAATGTGTGGAATTCTCTACCAGAAACTGTTGTTAGTGCTCCATCGGTCAACACTTTCAAAAATAGACTAGATACACATTTTAGAACTTTAAAAAGTGCAAAATAAAATACAAGTGCTTCGATATACACGCATCAGCTCTAAGAGCTGCTAGTGTATCAAATAAAATAATAAATAATAATAAATTTAGTTATGTTTATTTTTACTCTACGTTCAATACTTTAGGAGCTTCAGGCTGTTAAAGCTAAATTAGAGATAAAAAATAGACGAATTAAGAAAACGTCGTTTTTTTCGTAATTGTTCATCATAAACAAAAATTTTAGTTTGGAGTAAGCAAGCTAAGTGACCTGCTGATAAAATATAAAAAAAAACCGGCTTAGAGCATGTCGGGCCATGCTCAGTGTAGGGTTCCGTAGTTACCCGTCTGTCAAAATAGACTATTCCGCAAAAACTCAAAAACAGCTATACCGATTAGGTTTGCTATATTTTTCCTTGAAAGTCTTTACTAAGCTATGTTTTTATGATTTTTTTCATATTTTTTGGACCCATGGTTCAAAAGTTAGGGAAATAAAGGGGAAAACACAACTTTTTTTCTTTCAGATCGATTATTTCCGAAAATATTAAGTTGATCAAAAAATAATTCTTGAAGACCCGTATTCGTTTTAAAAAACCTATCTAACGACATCCCACACTATAGGGTGGAAGCGAAAAAAAATTCATCCCAACTTTAATGTAGGGCAGCCACCATAAAAAATATTTTTTTCTAGTTTCTATTATTAAATTTGGCGTGAATATATAAATTTGTTACACTGACAGAGTCGTAAAATCAAACTAGAAAAAATATTTTTTTAGGGTGACTCCCCTACATTAAGTGGGGATGAATTTTTTTTTCGCTTTAACCCTATAGTGTGGGGTGTCTTGGATAGGTCTTTTAAAATGAATAAGGGTCTTTAAGGACCATTTTTGATCAACTTAATATTTTCGGAAATAATCGATCTGATAGAAAAAAAGTTGTGTTTTCCACTTTAGTTCCCCTAGCATTTTAACCATGGGTCCAAAAAATATTTAAAAAATCGTGAAAGTAAAACTTAGTAAAGACTTTCAAGGAAAAATATAGCGAACCTAATCGATTTAGCAGTTTTTGAGTTTTTGCAAATAGTCTATTTTGACGGACGGGTAACTACGGGACCCTACACTGAGCATTGCCCGACATGCTCTTGGCCGGTTTTTTTTTAATATTATATCAGCAGGTCGCTTAGCTTGCTTATCCTAAACTATTTTTTTTTTATTTATAATGAACAATTACGAAAAAACGACGTTTTCTTAAACCGTCTATTTTTTATCTCTTATTTAACTTTAACAGCCTGTAGCTCCTAAAGTATTGATCGCAGAGTAAAAATGAACATAACCAAATTTTTAGAAAATTTTGTGATAAAACTTTTGTCCGAAGTAATTACAATGCTATTCGTACAGATATTCAAGATATGAGGCTAAAAGAAATTAATCATACACTAAAAAAAATAACTACTACTATCAAACTAAATGACACCGTCATGTCAAGGCAACAAGTCTCATCTTGCCACGACTATTATAATAAACATGATGGTGGATGTAACGTCAAGGTCTCAGTGCAAGTGTCAACTTGGGTGCGTTCACTGCGTTCCTAAATAATACAAATAGCAGAACTAAACTTGTCTAAAATTCGACTAGCTTAAAAAGTCACAAAAATTGCCTCAAAATCGTAAGTCACGCACATGTCACACGAGAAGGCGAAAAGTCACGAAAAATGTGACTTTTGTGACCATCTGGCAACACTGTTTCCAATCGGCGTGATCTGGTTAAGTACTAAACCTTTATTTCTACTTTAAACTTGTATATATATATATATATATATATATATATATATATATATATTGTATTGTATGTATGTATGCTAGTATGTATTTTATGTATTTTTATTCTATAATATTATTTATGTATTTTATGAGTTGACAATACGTTAGTTTACTTTTTCTAAATATTACTGTACATCCCGTAAGTTTGTCTATCTGACCTGACTGGAGTTTTCCTCTCATCTAATCGAAGGTTAGCTGGAAGAGATCCCTTATAGGGATAAGTTCGCCTTTGTACTTCAATTACTGTAATTTATTTTTGTAAACCTGTGTTGTGTACAATAAAGTGATTACTACTACTACTACTACTACTACTACTACAGACCATACGCCTGCGTAATATCATCAATTCATCATTAAATTTATGAGCAACTTACATATTTGCCTAAGACTGTTACAACAAAAGTGGCTAAGCTCAATATAAAATATAATTTAATCAACAACGTATCAGCATTACGATACAGCGAGGAAATGCCGCCAGCATCCTTGGTACAATGCCTCAAGGGCCTATTTTAGATTTAAGCTAGTATTAATTTCGTTTAGTAGTACCACTGTATATATATTGTATGTAAATAAAGATTTATTTATTTAATAAGAAATCTAAAATTGTACCTAAGTAAAACCAGCTTAGTAAAAATATGCTGAATTGTATACAATTTAATATCCACAGGGTTTTTTTTAATAAAAAGCCTTAGTAACAGCGTCTCATTCATAAAAAATTTATCCCCGTATTTGAAAATAATCCCACTTTCAAATTGTATTAGCATTCGCTTTGAAACTCAAATAATCGTCACAATATTTGAGTGGGCACAGCAAAAATCTGTTAAAAAGCATTCGGACGTTACAGAAAAATCTTTTCATTTCAGTTGTACATTTTTAGGGGGCTCGTTAAAAAATGTACGCAAGCTACGCAAAAAATTCGGCCAATGACGTAAAAGTTTTTTACGATTTATACGGTTTTTTGCTTCTCAATGATGCGAAGGACAGTTACCTAGTCGATTCCGCAATAAAAGCAAAATAAGGTGGGTGATTCCATTATGAAGAATACGAAGGGTACAATTGGTTTGGATCGTTCACGGATATTAAATATCTTTACGTGGGTAGCCTGAGCTTATTTAGGAAGTAAATATCGAAGTTCATAATAACAAAGTTATATTAGTAATGAAAACTAATTCGAGATGAGGTTACCGATATGCGCTTTGAAAAGGAAATAGAAGTTGGAAATTTATGGCCATTAGAGCGAGGATTTGAGTCTAATTTACATATGAAAATGAAAAGCTACGATCGGTATGGTTAAGGGATTAATTGTGGTCATGAATTTAATGATTTAGTAGTCAAGTTTAGTTTTTATGGTTTCCTAGTCAACAGAGAACTTTAAATTTGAAACAGATCGAAACACTTCGAAACATGTCGAGCGATAATCGAATAAAACTAATCAGTTTTTAAACTAATTCACCGTTTCATTACTGAACATCACATGAATTTTCGTTCATACTGAAATTCATAATATTACAGAATGAGTACACAATATATTATTATAGCACCAATTACCGATTACTACGGATGTCGGAGTAATCGGTGAACGTACATAGAAAAAAAAATAGCCACAACCGAATACAGAACCTCCTCCTTCTATGAAATTGAAGTCGGTTAAAAACTTTCTTAACAAATGACGGTTGTTACACATATTTCAGTTCAACCCCTCCAGAAACAGAGAGCCACCATAGCCGTAAAATACACACACAATTGTAGCCCTAAGGGGTCGTATTTTTCATAGGGGGTTAATAAAAATGGCGTGCTTACGGTCGACATGGGATGTCGACTGTCTGTTTACTATCTCACTCATATGACTCATATGAGACACACTTCTGAATGGAAGTTAAATATGTATTTAACAGAAAACACATATATCTGTAGGTAAAGTGAAATTATTAGACCTAATGTCGGTGTAAGTTAAGAAGAAAATTTTGACAGTTATGGATTGACCCTTATATTTAAGAAGCTAAGACCTACCGTTTAACATCAGTTTACAACAAGTAAATATGACAACAAGGCTATCAAGCCTTGTTGTCATATTTATAAGGGTCAATTCATAACAGTCAAAATTTACTTCTTAACATACACTGACTATAGTCACAGTGATTTTTGCCTTTTATTTATTCAATACTTCCAGGTTTTGTCCAGCTCTAGGATATTTTATAAAGCTCCAAAATTTAGAATTGGTGCTATAATAATATATTGTGTACTCATTCTGTAATATTATGAATTTCAGTATGAACGAAAATTCATGTGATGTTCAGTAATGAAACGGTGAATTAATTTTGATTTCAATGAAGCACAAGTGCTTTCTTTATTTACTGAGAAAGCCGCAAATCGTTTATATTCAATACATTGAAGCAACAAAATGATTGTATTGTGCAAATAATTTAGCTTTAAATAAACTGTAAAACTACGTTATTTATTTTAGTGAAAAATTGTATGAATGTTAACAGTAGGGTAACTTATAAAAATCATAATAAGTTAAATAAGCCAAGTAATGTAAATGTTGACACTTTTTATGTTTTCTTCTGTACATTTCGGATGACTCTGTTCAAATCACATCTTTGACAACATCGTGTTCTCGTGAGTATAATTTATATTCCACGAAACTGACGAAATCCAACGCTAAATTTCAGCGATGTTACCTGTGTCACAACTCACAATAATTCCCTAACACGACGCACACCGTTTTGTGCCTTATTTCGCGAATCAAGCACTATTACGTAATTGCTGGCTGGCTGTGTGTATAGGGATGTGACATGTCAGAGTACCGGTGAGGAACCGGTACGTTGAGGGGCGCAAGTGGTACTTGAGTGGGGTGCTTATTAATACTGTCTTCTCAAGCACACTATGTGGAGCGCAACGGGAGATAGAAATTGCGAATAAAATTCTACTCGAATTTTCGTTGGACGGTTTTAAATTTAGAGATATGTGATTTTGTGTGTCTAAATTATGGTATAATGTTATATAGATTTTAACAATAATACGAAATGTAGAAAATTCTGTTTATTATCGATAATGTATTGTTTTGTATCCGTTATACAAAACAATTTATGTACCCATTTATTTTCCTTCGAGCCATGGCCATTACAAAATTAAATAAAAACAAACCAACTGCGGAGCGACATCCTGATACAGGTACAAATAAATCGGTAGGTACTCTGTATGACCACGTCCTACAGTAAATAATGGCACTATAAATACGTGGGCCATACTGACAGTTTCTGGATTCTGATATATGAGAAGACTCATATTTTCTAAGTCCAGGAATTTTCAGTATGCCCTAAGTATATTATGGGATACATTCGTAAACCTACAGTATTCAAAAACAACTACAGTTCAGTGTCATATTTTTTGATACAGATTCAATAATATGGTACAAATGGACTATACTCTGTGCGGTCATGTCCCAGAATCCAATCTAGCCTGCTGCTAGCAATCTCAGATGCTTGCTTCGCGACTCATTTGTTGTGTTGTTCCTCCTGGCCCCAAAAATCAACAGCAGAATTAAATTCAGTATACAAAAAATTCTTGAACTATTACGTTATAAATAGGCAAAAGCGGTATACGAGTCGACTACGGTCCAGAATTAAATTCTGTTTATGGAATATTGCATTATCTCTATAACATCCGTTACAAAAAAATACTACAATATTGAATGGTAAATTCTGGTACAGATCCACAAATATGGTACCTACAAATGAACCGGTACTCTGTGCGGCCACGTCCCGGAATCCAATCTAGCCTGTTTATGGGATATTGTGTGTCGACGCCTCGATGCCATTAGATGCTCGCTTCACGACCCATTTGTTGGTATATTCCTCCGGGCCCCGGGCTTTGCCCCTACTTGTCAATGTCGGAGCGTTTAGCTAATAGCTTCTATTTATAGGCTTATTTGCTTATATCTGCCGAGATTAATAAGTGATGCTTGTGACAGTATTGAGTAAATTATTTTATGTGTAAATATTCTGACAGGCTTTGAAGTAGTAATTATAAAAACACTAAGTCAATTTATTTAAAATCTGGGAGGTCGCGGTCGGCAAAATTGTATAATTGTTAATAAGTTCCAATTGGTAGTTCAGTTAATGTGTAAGTGGTGTGGTGTATGTGTGTGTGTGTGTGGATGTGATTGTGTTGTAAAGTACTCGCAGTACAATTCGTTAATAAGGTAGCGTTACGTTATTTACAAGCCTTTTTAGAAACATAACTAAAAAAACAGTAAAATAAAATTCACATTGACCATTCAACGGAAAAATATGTTTGTAAGGGCCACTTGCACCATTCACTAACCCGGGGTTTACCGGTTAAACTTTTGCGTTACCATAGTTACCAGTACAATTTGACATTAGGTTAACGATTTAACCGGTTAACCCCGGGTTAGTGGGGTGGTGCAAGTGGCGCTAAGCTACTTACTTAACTAAGTACTTACTAACCTAACCTAGGTAGGTTAAAGTATCTACTTTCAACGGCGATACAAGGTTGAGATCAACCTTTTAAATTGATGTAGCGGAAAAATTGGTGGAAAAGGGAATAAACCAGTCATGGTTAACGCTTGCCCGCTACTATATTCGCATTAAATAAATTGTACCCACGTACAAACACAAATAAAACTGCGTATTTCGTACGCAAACAGCATCATGTGCAAAATCGAGAGAATAATCGTAAATACTTTAGTATCCCGGTATTTTGATATAAAAGGCAGAGCATATCAAAATTTGATCCTCGCGCCTCGTTCAGTGCAACGTACAGGGGCCATCAGATATATCGGAGCGGCCAAGATGTTCATAATATCTGAACAGGCACTTTAACGCCTTGACAATAGAGGCGTGTTCAGATATGTGTGAGCGCCTTGGCCGCTCCGATATATCTGATGGCGAGTGTATTTACCACCTTGCTAGGTCAGCACACCGTTATTATTTACGCGTATACCATTATAATCGTTAAGGGGCCCATTGATTAACGGTCCGCCGGACGGTATCGGCCTGTCAGTTGTTCGGAACTGTCAAAATTTTGTTCTAACTGACAGGCCGATACCGTCCGGCGGACTGTTAATCAGTGGGCCCCTTTAGAGCTATATAACTGCATCGCAACATAAGGGCCTACAGTCCTAACTTAATAAGGTCCCTTTTTAGGGTTCCGTACCCAAAAGGTCCAAGACTCCACTGTCCGTCTGTCTGTCTGTCTGTCTGTCTGTCTATCTGTCTGTTACCAGGCTGTATCTCATGAACCGTGATAGCTAGGCAGTTGAAATTTTCACAGATGATGTATATCTATTGCCGCTATAACAACAAAAAGTACGGAACCCTCGGTGGGCGAGTCCGACTCGCACTTGACCGGTTTTTTACCAGACATACCGATTACAGCGAGAAATTGCTAGCACGTCGCCCACTTAAACTGTTAAACTGTTTATTTAAAAAAAAAGAATAAATATACAGTCAACTTAGAACTAACTACCTACTAACTTAAAACGCGCTACACTATATGTACAGTCGACGTCAAAGATATGTTTACATTTTTCGCCTTATTACAAAGGAGTAAGGTGCAAAAGTGTAAACATATTTTTGACGTCGACTGTACGACGCGACGTAACACGTTAATACGAATTCCTTAAATACTTGCCTTTTATGTCACCTTACGTTACGTGACGTTAAATGCTGTTAAATAACATTTATCTTTTGAGACTCACCTTAATTTATTTTGTAAGTAGAACAGAGTATATTATTAAACTACTTAGTGTACCTATTGAGAGGTTACAGCGATCCTCTTCGTTTATTCGTTCGTCTTTTTGCCTTTTTGTTACACAAATATGCAAGAACAATAAATATGTACACAGATAACGAAATGTCGATTTTCAACGTTTGCGGTAGGCCTTTTGTGCTCTTGAACATATGATATGATGTTCTCCTGACCGATTTCGGCCACAGCGACTGTGTGCTCTGGAGTAGGCAATTTTTAACTCGTGTTATTAGAGTGTAGCTGATCCACTCTCTGGTGCGCCCTTAGGTGGCTCACGTACCCTATCTTCTTGTTAAATACTCGAGCTCATTTTGGGCACGTCAGCGCACCACCTAAGTATATAGTTGTAGGGAATTATATGGCCGGTTTTGTCCGGCCGACTCTGTTAACCATGTAAAAAAAAAGGTTGGCGGCCGAGCCTTCAGCTCATCTCGTTTTCTGTCGAGCTCACTGCGGCGTTCAGTTTCAAAATCGCTAACTCGATCATGAATGAGGCACCGCCATTCGGGCAGCTACGCTGCCTTCCGCTCCCAGTCAGAGGGCTCTAGTTTGCATCTCTTCATATGTCTTTTCAGAACATCCTTATGTCGTAAGTACTGACCACAGCTTTTACGCGTACCATTCTGGAGTTCTGAATATTTATTCAACCCCTAGGCAAAATTTCCGAGGTAAGTATGTATATGTCGCAGTACGATAGATAAAGCCGTTATATAGTTATAACCCTAGGGATATAATTATATGTCGTAAAATAGTTATACGAAAGCGATTCATTACTATCTTACTAGGAATATAACTATAATACGATAATAGTTATATTACTGGATTAAGTTTAGTGAAATAATTGTAGGTAGGAGTGCGGCGGTGCGGCGGAGGTATAGTTATATCCCTAGGGATATAATTATATGCCGTATAATACGTATTATAATATGGAATATGATTATAATACGGTATTTGACTAAACTAATGTGGTTAAATGGTTATAAATCTGCCAGGGAATCAAAGAAAACAGTAAGTATATTTAAGATATTACTATCTTACAGGGAATATGATTATAATACGTACTATACGGCATATAACTATATCCCTAGGGATATAACTAGACCTCCGCCGCACCGCCGCACTCCTACCTACAATTAGTATCTTACTAGGAATATGATTATAATACGTACTATACGGCATATAACTATATCCCTAGGGATATAACTAAACCTCCGCCGCACTGCCGCACTCCTAATACCTACAATTACTATCTTACTAGGAATATGATTATAATACGTACTATACGGCATATAACTATATCCCTAGGGATATAACTATACCTCCGCCGCACCGCCGCACTCCTACCTACAATTATTTCACTAAACTTAATCCAGTAATATAACTATACCACTAAACTAAAGACGTATTATAGTTATATTCCTAGTAAGATAGTAATGACTCGCTTTCGTATAACTATATATGTTACGACATACAATTATATCCCTAGGGTTATAACTATATAACGGCCTTATCTATCGTACTGCGACATATATAAGTACCTACATATATATAGGTCATACTGAGCTACTTTTATTATAAGACTAACCCCGAAACGGCGTAAAAAATTTTTGCTCTCCCATAGAAAACAGACATTCATGATTAGCTAAAATGTACCTACCTATTATATGAAAGAGCCAATTATTGTTTCGCGATTTTGCATAGTAAAATTTGCTTAGTATGATCTACATAATTCACCTTGCAAAATATGCTTAAGTGTTGAAAAAAACAGCCTTTATCATTTACATAAAGCGTCACAACGACCTACCTATTGTAATCCTGTCTACGTATAACACCGCACCGCAAACAACAAAACCTAATGTTGGTTCGCGTGTAACACCGTTTTCGCTTCAACGAACATGACGCGCATATTTTACGGGTACCTTGTTGATTACCTGTGTACGCATAATAACCCGTATTTTTAACGAGTTTAATGCGGGGTAGCCGTATAATGACTACATTAATACCTACTATTAATTACTATTCCCACTATCTTTGAAAAATGCTTCTGAGCCTAATTGTATAAGTTTTTACATAATATAATTCGTTAAATATTTAAGTTCTGTCACAAATTTCATATAGGTACTTCACACTATTAACACAACTATGTATTGTAAAAAGAACTGCAGTGCCCTATTTATCGGAACCTTGTAAGAAAAGCTGTCAAAAAGGGACTTCCACTTGTATTACAAGTTACACGCTTTTGATAAACAGGGCAGTCGTTTCGATGGGCCCTGAGAAAACACCTTTAGGGCCCGATTCGGATTTTGAAATAGACATCTATTAGACATCTTTTAGACATCACCAAGATACGATAACGATGTGTTTAAGATCTAACCTGTCAGATTTGACATTTGCGCGATTCTGGAGATACTGTTGAACGATTTCCACAGGATATGATTTAGAGATCCAATTCACATCTAATAGATATCTTACTCTATCTAACGTAAAAGTGACATTGGTTGCCCGAATTGCGCTGCAAAAGAGAAATAGTTGATATCTAAACTATAACGTATCTAGAATGGATATAGTACGTGTCGTCTCTTGTGAATATTTTGAAGTTCGAATACGGCAGTTTGTCAAAGTACCATTTCAGTATGTATTATACTCGTTTTAGTAGGAGCCTGAACTAAATCTCTAGATCTTTCTAGAGAGCTCTGCAGTTTCTTCGTAGCTTGAGACCGCTCAAGTGCTCCTCTATTCGAGTTTACGGAGGCGACTTTCCAAGATACGATCGAGGAATTGAACTGCGCCAAAATTATATTCATAACGGTATTTGGCATTTTTTTGACACGTGAGGTCTTTTCGGGTGATTCTCTCGATTGGAAATAGGTTGGAATGAAATTGTATTTGTATATATGAGTAATCTAAACAGAATTCGGACCTTATTTACATAAATATTTATGGGATCTAACAATTATATCGTTTTCGCCCCTAGGGCATCTAGCTCGCATTTTTTACTTACCTGGGTCATTTGCAATTTTTTTGTACCTTTGTCTAATTTTTACTTAACATTCTCAGTTTCGTCACGAAAATTAACCATACAAAAATGCAAATTTTTATAGCTAATATTCGTAACGAAACTGAGAAAAATAAGAAAACTTAATCTCATATTTTCTTAATTTTCTCAGTTTCGTTACGAATGTTAGCTATACAAATTTGCATTTTGTCAAAATTTTGTTCTAACTGACAGGCCGAGACCGTCCGGCGGACTGTTAATCAGTGGGCTCCTTAAAATTTTTGTTCTAACTGACAGGCCGATATCGTCCGGCGGCCTGTCAGTCAGTGGTCGGCTTTACATAAGTATATATTTTACAAACTTCAAACGAAACACTATAATATAATTGTTAATATTCTACTGACCAGGAAGCATTATTCTATTTAATTGTAGCAACCGTAAACAAGATGGCGTTGCAGTAGCGTAAGTGTTGCTAAAGTAAAGTAAAGCTAACCTAAGTCCTCCTAGTTTAGTAGATTTTCAAAATGACCCCGTTTGCGGAGTTACCCTATGCATCCAATTAGTCCATTTTTTTATTGAATTAGTCCATCAAGTTCGCAACACCCGCAGTTAGAAAAGTTCGAGAAACTAAAAAAATCTTGTATTCAATAATGTTGTATTTTGTATGTATATCTTGTCTTGTTAGTCCCTGGTCTATCATCCAATCAAGGAAAAAGTTTCGTATATAAACTTGTCTGGGGATTGAACTAGCACTTATTTACCAACAAAAGCTCAAGCCCAAGCTCAGAAATGATGAATTATGATTGATTAACTGTCTTGTTGTGTATAGCTAGGGAGTTTCTACCCTTTATATTAGAAATAATAACAATATCACAGTAAGGTAGACGCCTCACAGAAAAGGAGAAAATGTTGCGCCACTAAGCGTGAGAGCCATTGACAAAATAGTTTGGAATTTGAAAATTGTTGCACGAGAATACAGTTCAAGGAATGTTACGGCTATATGGGTGGTGGGCACATTCGAATGGCACAATCGCTTTATGTTAAAGTGACATTCGAATGGCAACACACAGCTGTATTACTTTACTGCTGGAGTTACGAATTGAAAATCAAAGCCGCAGCAGTAATGTCGCAACAGGAATGCAGCTGCAGTTGTCATTCGGAATGTCCGGTTAGTTAACTCACTGGATGTCAACTTGTCACTGGGGTCACGAACCATGCCGTTCTTCATTATCCATGTTGTCATGCTTGATTCGGTTTACGTTTGCTTATAATTGTGTAATATTATGTGCGGTTTCCTAACATTAATAACCAAATAATTATTCTATTAGATAAGTAGATAGAAAGATAAAAAAAAATTTGACAGTTGCAAAAACACACCATATTACAAAATAACTTTTACACTAACAAAGAAAATTTCACAATAAAAATGCGTTGCAGCAGGACAAAAGGGTCACGGCTCTGTGATACGCTTAGCTCTTTCGAGCAAAGCACTGATTTTCTGCCGGAACTCTGGTCTCAACAGAGAATACATTTACGATGTATTTACGTGAATTCTCTGCCTCTTGACCTAAGGTGCGCTCAGTCTCCTAACTCTTTTAAGAGACTACTTAAACTCCATTTCTTATCTCTTCCTTAATACTTTTATCTGGTTACTCTTTCTCTATGGCTGGCACTGCTATATTATATTATATTATATATGTATTTATTTATGTATGTATATAAAGTATGTACTTATATGTATTGTTTATGTATTTTTATTTTGTTTATTTTTAATTGCATGGTAATTTGTCTGTTCTCGATGTATTTAGTGATAGGTTTATGTACATTTATTAATTTCCGCTACCCAAAGGTTGTCTGGAAGAGATCGCTTTTTAGCGATAAGACCGCCTGTTGTTTACCTCTGCTTGTATTTCTGTTTTCTTTTGTATTGTCTTCTTTTATTGAGGTGTGCAATAAAGAGTATTTGTATTGTATTGTACGTATTAATAATCATACAATTGCGGGTGTGTGTAAATTTTTATCCCTCTTACAACATTGCCTGTATTTTCTCCTTACCTTTTTGATGTATTGTTGACTGCCAAATAATTAATTAATTACTGAAACGGGGAAACATTTGCGCCATCTATTTGCGTGTTAATAGAGACTGATTATAAATCTCGTATCATATTATGAGGATGCTATGAAAAGTGAACTTTATGTTGTTTAAAATAGGACTGCTATTGTAGTTGTACTGTTGAGTAAATAACAAAGTTATGATGATCAGCGTGGGAGAGTTGAGCGTGTTAGATTTGTGGTTTAAATAGTAAGAGTGTGTGGTAAATATTCAGATATTCTGATAAGGAACAGTAGGATATAGACATAGGCGCCATTAATTTATTACGTAAGACGATTTTTGCCAGTTTTTGACCCCCTCCCTCCCCTATGTACGAAAAAATAAGAATAGGCTTACCGCTCCCTCCTATATAACCATATATTAGGTAAGAATCTAATTGATAAAATGAGTACACGTTTGGTTAGTTTTAGTGTTATTTTTCAAAAAAATCATTGTGGAATGTTTACTTGTCCCTACAAAGGTACTGGAGCCCGTTTAAGCTAACTCTGCACCGATTTTGATAGCATAGAGTGTGGAAGTATTATTTTAATCGTCATAATTTCATTGAAATTTAAAATAATCGCATGTTTGTGATCTTACGTAAGAACTATGAAAACCCCCTCCCTCCCCCTTGTACGAAAAATAAGATATATTCGGCCCCCCTACCCTCCTAAATCATCTTACTATAGATAATGGCGCCATATCAAATTTTGTACGTGTCCATACTTACTTGGAAGTGTAATTAGAATATATAACTGTCATTTATTATTGTTTCGTTATAAATCGAGGGACAAAGGCAAAGGGAAGTTAAAATATACCTACTCGTACATATCTCAGGCAAATGAGAAAGTTTTCTTTTTAGTCATTCGAGAAAAGCAAGCGCTGGCCCCAATCTGGTGTCCTGAGGGCCTAGCCCGGTAATCTCTCTCTATCACTCTTTCATATTAGTACCATTGGTAGCTTGGCTAGACACCTTGTAATATCTAAGATATGGAGATCTACATCTTAGATACAAGATCGTACGAAAATTGCCTGCATTCTCTGACCTCCACCGATAAACAGCTGCCAGATACCTGTATCCAGTAATAAGGCTAATACTCGTATATTTGCAGGTGTCTGTACAATAGTCCCTAATTCTCATGTTATTTTAACTCTTTTGTCCTTTCACCTAAAATATTTTGTCGGATCTTTTGTTTTATAACTCCAAGTTACACAAAGAGCTACTGAAAAACATTGTTTGCCAGCGTTACAAGGTTTGCTTGGCTTAGTGTAAGCTTTAGGCGATTTATGTTCTGTACCAGTATATGATTTACAGAGAAAATACTGACATTTTATCACTGACGGTCGAATAAAATTGCACGGACCACAATACTAGAGAAAATACTGACATTTTATCACTGACGGTCGAATAAAATTGCACGGACCACAATACCTACTACAGAACATAGTCCTATACTATACCTAGGTAAATGACATGCGGCAATCTGTATTTTAGGGTAGCGTAGATTATGAAAATCAAAGGATGTCAGATTTTGTTACTTTACGAAAATAT
Source organism: Cydia splendana (assembly GCF_910591565.1). Lineage (NCBI taxonomy): Eukaryota > Metazoa > Arthropoda > Insecta > Lepidoptera > Tortricidae > Cydia > Cydia splendana. Next base: position 6,982,258 of record NC_085974.1, read on the forward strand.
ATTTGATTTGAATAAATGTCTGACGACCGATGGAGCCTATCGTCCTGGGTTCGAATCCTGGTCACAGCTTTTCTGTTCGTCACACAAATATTTGTTCCTAAGTTATAGGTGTTTTATGTGTAAAAGTATGCATTTATCAATATAAGTATGTATATCGTCGTCTAGCACCCATAGTACAAGCTTTTCTTAGTTTGGGGCTAGGTTGATCTGTGTAAGACATCACTTAAATATAAAAAAAAAATTTTGGAGAACGATACAGTAGACAGAACTTCTAGATATTTTAAGTTGAAACAACAGCTGAAGGGAAAAATACTAATATATAAACGCTTCTAGTTACTTTATTTTTGGTAACAATATTTAGAATTATTATAATGGTGTTATAAATGTCATCTCATTAATCGCTACGCAAAGTAAAGGTCCCTCTCATAAATTTCGGGCCAGTCAAACAATCGTACGGAAAATGTGCACGCAGTACCAAAGAAAACACATTGCTCAACAATTATAACGCGTATTATATTGAAACAAGGTCTAACAACAATTGGTGAAGGATTTTGTATGTAAGCTATATTGTATTGACCACAAAACCTAATGTAACTTCAACACGTAGGTACACATGTGTCGAGGGTTTCAGCTCAAATTAATTTCAGTTCCTTGTTTCCGTTTCTCGTTGTGTTATAGAGGTATGTACAGTCACCGCACGGGATTATTATGCCGTTCTTGCTAAATTGGAAATTCTATAGCGTAAGTATTGAACAACCAATTTAGCTAGGACCCTAAATGGCGCAACAATCGCGGAGCGTGAGGGTACCTTCACGAGTTAAAGTATTACGGTTAATGTTAATTTGCGGTTAGGTGTAACTGTAAACACAAGACCGCTTGCTAGTGTTTCAAAGCCGCTGTCACGTGATCTTCCAACTAATAAGTGATTTCGTACATATCATTATCACCAGCCGGGGTTCAGAAGTTCAGATGCACGACTTTTGGTTTAGTCACAATAACCTTACCCTTCAGGTCCATTTTATGTAAAGTTGTACAACATAAACCTTTTTGTACAACTTTACATTAAATTTAGTTATCCGTACTTAAATACACACGCTGTTTCATTCCTAATAGGAGAAAAAATCCTAATAGTCTCAAAATGTCCATGCATATTTATTCCTTCTATTTCGTTACCGTTATAGGTACAACAGTATTATGAAAAATCTTAGGACTTTTTTCTCCTGTTTGGTTCGAAAGAACTCGTGACGTAGTGAACAACATAAAGTTTTTAAATAAGTATACAACTTTACACAAAATGCCCCACCAGTGCTTCTTTCCATTATTCACCTTACAAAACACATTTCTTTGAAACAAAACACTCATTATTCCAATCTCAAGAGCATACAATTAATTCCGCCGTCTTTCCAACTTCATATTTATTTTCACACAACACACACACACACACACATGTCAAGAACGAGAAACTGTTGATTCAAACGAAATTACGCTCCTAATTGGAAACATGGGCCGAGTTTCCAAAACATTATTCGTGTGACTAATTTGTCGTCTGCGATAGCGGCTTGGGGCAATTTGATTATTTCATAAAAGCGGGCGTCGGTGAAGGGTGTACAGTCGCCATCAGATATATCGGAGCGGCCAAGGTGTTCACAATATCTGAACACGCGCTCTAACGCCCTGATAATAGAGGCGTGTTTCGATATTTGTGAGCACCTTGGCCGCTCCGATATATCTGATGGCGACTGTACATACTGTACATACATATAGGCGTAAGTGCATACATAGCTATACGGAGTGGGCACAAATAACCTAACTCCAAATGAAACAAACACAGATTTAGATTAAAAATTTGCTCTTCTTTAGCCAAAAGTTTTGAGGACATTTCTATTTAAATTTTTATATTATTTCCACTCAGAATCACAAGCTCTTGCGATCCTGATACAAGAAAAATAGAGTCCCCAAAATTTCATACAAATTTTTGTTGTCCGTTTTGTTACAGTCATAGAAGATTGTATTGAAAACCGTAACCAAACGGACCAGAAATTTTGGGGACACGTTTTTTTTCAGTAAAAATGGAAAAAGCTCGTGATTCTGAGTAGAAATAATATAAATTCCCGATTCTAACACAAACAATTTTGGTATAACATTAAATAGAAATGCCTACCTAGGACATTGAAGAAACATAATACATTAAGTACCTATACAAATTTGATGAAGGCTTAAACCACATCGGAGGCGGTTTTCACCAATAGGGTAGACTGGGGACAATTGAAACAATTTATATTTGATGGCCTGTAACTATTTTATTTTTACAGTTAAAAATGTTGAGCCTATATTACTAAACCTTATAAATTTCGTTCTAAAATACAGATTGTTTGAACGCCTAGCGCGCATGGTTATGTACAATACTCTCAGGAATATTATGTTTATTGATGCCGAATGTATAATAATGTAGACGTAGAGGCAGACGGAGCGAAATGAAATGCCATAAAATTGGATTAAATGAAGCATAAACGACTCGCGCCTATATTTTGCTACATTGTTATTATTAGTACTGAACGTGTACAATAAATAGGTATGAAACATTTTATTGAAAAAATAAATTGAAGTGTGATTGTACCTACAGGAATATCTAATAACATTGTAGCTTTAAAATACTCTATTTAAGGGCAATTTCAGCAATCGGTACAAAGTTTTTTAAAGGTTGAGTTAAAATCTCTACACAACACACATCTATCTACAGTCGTGTGTAGTTTTTCCGTATCACCTTGCTGAAGACGCGTTTTCACTAGCTAGAACTAGTTTTCTGAAACGCCTTGGTGAAAACTAGCTTTAACTGGGATTATCTTTAGTCAAAACTAGTTTTCGCAAAGAACCTAACAGTTTTCACTAATGTTTCAAAATTAGCTTCGGTTAAAACTAGTTTTGACTAGGGAAAGCGCATTATCACTCGTACAGCTGACAGATTAATTCGTTTTATAAATAAAAAAATAGCTCATTGTAACAAACTGGAAAGGAAAACGCCTATGGAAGAAGTTAAGTAGGTAGGTAGTTGCAAGTTTAAGACGTAATGCTATGTCAGGGTCTGTTCGATGGCTACACGAGAAAGTAAAAGTAGAACTTAATGCTTTTACAATGTGTAGAAGGGTGATATGCGGGAACCTTAGAGCATTTAGTAACTTGAGACGTCATGGCTGTCATTTTCTGTACGAAACAGCCTGCCGATTTTTGTGGGGGAGGGGACGTCAAATGTATTGCTATTTCTACATGATTTGTACGTCACGTACAAAAGTTTGCACAATTGTGCAAGTTTTCGGCAGAGGGGTAAGCTCTTAAAGGCAACTCCAGTTATTAAATGCTCTAAGGCGGAAACTAATGCCCGGGGATCAGTGACATTCATTCTCGTAGCTGCATTCGCTGTGCGCATTGTCGCTTGGCTGAAATGTAGAACCCTCCGTAGTCCGTAGCAGTGATGCTAAACCGTAGTCGTAAACCGTAGAGCTTAAATAGCTTCGTAGCAAATAACATACGGCTCGATTCGGAAAATGAATTAGATTTCTACTAGACTTCAACAAGTTACGATACGGATAATTTAAAGATATTTGTGAGATAGATATGTCAAATTTGACGTTTGCGCGATTCTGGAGGTCCTCTTGAACGATTTCGACAAGTTATGACTTAGATATCCAAGTCACATCTAGTCGATGTCCAATGTAGATCTAGTTGATCTCTAAATCGTCTCAAGATCTTGTGATTATCTCGAAATCCGAATAGGCCTGATAGTTTCATCGTGGGAGTTGAAATAATTCCGGGGACGTCCGGAGCCCGGTTCAGATTTAACAACTTGTTTAGATGTTGATCTTATTTTGATACGACATTGAAGATCGCTCGCGCCAATTGGTGCATGCAAAATACGCCAATGATTCGACGATAGTCAAGTTTGCATCCAAACCAGTTCAAAACCGTAACAAGCTATTACAGTAAGAATAACGGCCCGATTCGAACTTTAGGATACGTCAAATATTACGGCTACGGCTAGATACGATATGGATTAGATATGTCAGTGTCAAATGTGACGTTTCTTCAAACAAAAAGGTCACTTGACACTGACATATCTAATCCATATCGTATCTAGCCGTAATATTTGACGTATCTGAAAGTTCGAATCCGGCAGAAGTCTCCCATTGGCTGACGTTCAATATAACTCTACTTCGTTTTCATTTTAGTGTAGGTATTGTCTCAACAGAACCAACTTGCTTGGCTGGATCCTTCTCACTAATGACAAATTTGGTAGCTACCAAAACCACGGTGCATAAAAGAAACAAACAAGAAACAAACAAACAAAGAATTTTTTATTATTATTATTTATTTATTTATTAATACACAGTACAGAGCTTAAATCTATACATATCCCTGCAAAACTGTATTTACAGTTTGCCTGCAGGTAAGAGTCTCTACATGCCTACATATATTTTAAGTACGTATATTATACTTAATTATTATTTAATATAAGCACTTAGATAAGTGACACTTGCACGCGTGCAATTGTCACTTAAGTGTTTGCAGTCGGTACAGTTTTAATGCGCTTTTGATTTTTTTCTTATTTGGCTCATTTGTTCAACATATCAGGGTTTGAGCCGAAAAAATCATCTCAGTAAATAACAACTTTACTTCACAAAACGTTTTAATTCAACGAGTCTAATTTATGATAACTTTACTAAGTGGGTAGTTAATGTCGAACAGCACCGTTCCAATCCCATGCATATTCATTAACAAAATGTATTATTAAGACGGAAAGTCGCTTCGGTAAACTTGTATTTAGCGCCCAAGATTGAACAGATTTGGTGAAAATTTTCATTATAACTTTGGCGAGTCGAAATTAAAACATTTATGCGTAGGTAAATAATGATGAAACTGAGACTTTAGCCACCTGTTCTTGCATTTGCACATTTAATTATAAAATTGCTATCGGGTCTAAGGCAAAACTGATATAACTGATACTTAATATTAATTTACTTACTTACTTACTGCTGTGGCGCAACGACCCGAAGTGGATCTTGGCCTCCGACACCAAAGACCGCCATGCTACTCTGTCCAAAGCCGTTTCTGTGCAGTCGACGGCGCCGAGTTCGCCAAGGTCTAATTTTAATTTACCTATTAAAATTATTTTACACGTGTTACTCACGTATTATTAAATCGAATAAACGCTCGACGTGTTTCAATCTAATTAAATTAAAGTAAAGGCGGTTTAGTCGGTGCTCCTAGAAAATCCTCGAATATTGCATCGAAACATGTCGAGCGAATAAACGACTTAATAATACGTGAGTAACCCGTTTAAAATATTTATAAAATGGATAATATGTTAGCAATTATTATTCAGAGTTCAGTAGAATACTAATTCTTCGATTCCAGCGTAGGCTATTTTTGTATGGATGCCCTCAACCTTTTATAACACTTAAATATGTTCTACTTTATTTGTTACACACTCTATTTTAGCATTTATTAAGTATTATGATGATGACGATTGGTAAGAAAGTTGTACTATGTCCTCTCCCGGGGCTCAAACTATCTCCATATCAAATTTCATCTAAATCGATTCAGCAGTTTAAGCGTGAATAAGTAACAGACTGAGGGTTACTTTTGCATTTATAATATGTATTTGAGCGTTTTCCAAAAAAAAAACATTTCATTCATGTCTTCAAAATATTGACTTCTTAGGCTCATTTTACTCTGAATCATTTGTACATTCACGCCTCATACATGAAAAAATGTGTCCCAAGATTTCCTTTCCAGATCATCACATTTTTGTATGATTTTTTTTTATTTGTATGATCGTGACTTACGTGACGCACTAGAAAAATATTTTTTCATACAAAATTTAGGGACACATTTTTTCATGTATGAGGCGTGAATATACTTACAAATGATTCTGAGTAAAATGAGCCCAAGAAGTCAATATTATGAAGACATGAATGAAATGTACTATTTTTTTGTTAATAATCAGTGATCGGCACGACCCGTGCCACATGGTGTCAATGACCTCAATCATTATGTTAATATGGATATTCCCCGGGATTCCAGCATTCGAATCGGTGAAGGAAAATAATATATTCTCATTTCAGTAAGTATGTAACGGGGATAAGATTAATGACAGTAAATTAGAGAAGGATGACATCAACTCTGTTGATATTACTATTAGCTGTCTTTTTCGCACCAGTTTAAACTATGCGTTTGGTCATAAACACAAACAATAGAAAACACGATAGTGACCTTCAACATGCCAAGTAGTAGTAGCCAGGTAGGGAAAAGGGTTTTTATGCACTTCAAATGATTATATTTTAACACTTACATATTTTATGCAGTATAAAATAAAACCAAAGTTTATCAATATTCTCTTTAATGAAAAATGATACATTTTATGAGTTTATTAAATATTCTGACTTCTGTTTATAAATACATAACTCTTAATTTTTGCGAATCATGTCATGTCCATATTATTATTTCCTCTTTGAATCCCGCGGTGTGTCACGGATCGTGCCGATCACTGTTAATAATAATTTGTCAACCGGGATTTCGTCATCCGTTTGAACTATCAAAGGCGTATTAAAGTTATTGAATTCTAACCTTTGAACAAGGGTTAGGTGCACGTCCAATTCTCATTATGAACTTCCAGGTGAATAATTACATCAGCGTCCAATTTACACGTCACGAGGTGTTCACAGTTTACCGTGCATTGTGGACCGTGACGCGCATTGTACGCGTGAATTGATGTGTTACACGGCAATTCATTTATGTCACTGTATTTGAATAACGTTTGTGAACTATGCAAACGATTAAATATTTGTGGTAAAGAAGGATATTGAGGAATGTTACGTAGGGGGAACGCGGAACGGAAACGCACGCTTCATGAAGAGTTATGATATCATTCTCGTGTGTCTAATGCAAAAACGCATTTTTTTTCCACACGACGCGTGGAAAATACTATCTGTAGGTAAAACATTACAAATTAAATCCATATTAACGTTATTAAGTATTTTCTCAATGAAAATCATTACTTAAAAGCCAATTCCACCAGTCAATATTTGCATCAGATTACTTTGCCAACTTATAATGAGAGCTTTAACAAGCTGGCGTTTTAATGATCTATTATGTAAGAATATTGGTAATCAAACTAATTGCCCAGTTGGATTGATTGTTGCAATGTTTTTACGATAAATATATTTGGTCAATATTTACATTTTCATCGTTTCGATGAGCTGACATACATAATTAACATGTGATGACCAAGAACCATACGCTTCCAAACAACCCAATCTTCCCATCTATCAATCTCCGCAAACAGAGATGCAACAAAAGAAGGATCGTCGATAACAAGATGAGACAGAATTTCCTTTGCTACGAGTAAAGCCATCAGTAAAACCAAAATAAGATGAACCTCAAGATCTGCGGTAACTGTCCTTCGTCGAAGACCAACTTTATACAGGTTAGCATGGTGAGCGATTAGATAACCTCACTGACCTGCGAATCATCGGGATAATATTTGTGTCTATTTGTATTGCTGAATTAGGCATTTTTCGATATTTTCCTTTGGATAGTTTACAAAAAGTATCCCTTAGATATAATAATAATTATATTATATTATACCGTAAAAACCAGTTTTGAGTAAAAACGCGTTTTCCCTATTTAAACTAGTTTGCCGTATCGCCCCAGTAAAACACGTTTTCACTATATAGTTAACACTAGTGTTCCTCGGTGAAAACTAGTTCTCACTGGGATTTTCAAGTGAAATCTAATATCCTAATTAAGGTACTATTTTTAAATATTTATGATTTCATCCCTACGCGAGTTCATATGTGTAATGTATAGTATTTTTTATGCGTAGGTACATTACTATCCATGAACCTTTTTAGCTAGTTTGTTAGTGCACGACACCTTGCACTTTGTGACTATGCGCTGAAACTTGGCACAGTTGATTCTTAGCTGGTCATGAGCAGATACAGACCGGGAGACCTCGAGAGCCACGTCTCATTTAGTGGGGGGGAGGGGGGGAAGTTCGACGCCGCCGCGCTTCACTTGGAGCAACATTTCTCTAAAACTGTACCTATTAGGGCATGTGATATATCATTTTCGGTTAAATTAAGGATGAGGAATTTTTTTTTGGAACCAAAACAATGCACTTTCTAACAAAAAAAAACATAAAGTAGAAAAGACAAAAAAACGTATCTTGGATTTTTTCATAATTACCAATGAGAGGTGGCTCTCGACGGCTCCCGATCTGTATCTGCTCAAGACCAGCTAAGAATCAACTGTGCCAAGTTTCAGCGCATAGTCTCAAAGTGCAAGGTCCCCATACAACGGTGTGCAGTAACAAAGCAGCTATTTTACGGTGTTGTTCTTAACTAATGACAAATTCAAGCAATAAAAATACGCCCCTAAGCCGACTAAATGCAGTAGGGTTGCCCCTTTTATCTTTATTTACTCTGAGTTGAACAAAACAAACATTGTATCCGAGCACACGGCTTTTACATGGTTTTTTTAAAACAATCGGTGAACGGTCTGATGTGTTCATGGAAAAGTTTTTGTTGCTGAATTTTTGATGGATTCTACTCGTATTGGCAACAAAGAATAACTCTGCCGAGTTCTCTATAATTGAGCACTAAGCATATACGTAATGGCTATTAGCATACTGTCACATTTCTATTGAAAATCAATTATCAGCTACACTAGCTAGAGCCTTAAAATAAGTTTGCTTTCACATAAGATTATGTCTCAGAATTTAATTTTATTTGACCACAAGTGATCCTTGGCACATCAGCGTTTCCTAAAATTTTTGATGTCGAGTTCTCGAAGGGAAAAAAAAAAGAAAATGTAAGCATAACTTAGTCTAAGAACGACATGAAAAGTACATATATGAACCCTGCTTATCATTTCCTAAGCTACGAAATGACACTTCACAAAATCCTTTCTTTTTTCTTTTTTTTACATGACTAGCACATTCGACGTTTTCGTATGAAGCAAATGCGGCAAAATATGACGCAACGATTTTTACAAAAAATAGGGGGTCTCACAATTTCCCAGACAAATGACAGCCCTAGAAAAGGGTTACCCGATAGTTTGTTGTTGGCGGGAGACATGATAAATTATACGCCGTGACGACATCGTTTATACCAAGTAAGTTCTACCCTTTCGTAAAAAGGCTAATTTGATTTATTTATTTGCGGGAAACATTTTCTTTTGTTTTGGATGGGAAAATAAACTTGTAAGCCGAAAACTGGTTAATTAAAGGGACTTATTACTTGTCTCTATTGTACCCAACGTGCGTGCATTATATTTGTTATAATTACTTTTCATATATTATAGTTTGTTATATCGTTATTTTGAATAACGTTATAAATGTCATACTACCGTAATACCTAATTAACGGTATACATAATGTTATAATTGGTATAATGGTCATAAGGTATATTTACACTTGGTCTAATATACATTGCCATAATTATTACATACCCTAAAGCATATTATTTATTATAACAAGTGACATCACATAATTATTTGTGTGGGATACTAGTTGCATGACATAAATGGGTTTGGTTAGGTTGGAACTGCGACTCCGCACAAACGAATAACTACCTAGCAAACGGAGGGTTAGGTTAGGTTAGAACTTTGACTCTCCGTAGAATAAGATGCCTAGTAAAAAAGTGGTTCAGATTAGGTTTGAACTGTGGGCCCCGCAGAATCGAAAACCGTGAAAAAATTGGTTAGGTTAGGTTAGAACTGCGACCTCCCTAGAATAAAATAGCTAGTAAAAGAAGTAGGCCTGCGTACTAGTTATAAAAAATATGTAAAACTTTACGTTATTATCTTATTATTAAATGAAATAATGACAATAAATGTTATACAATATATGTGTTTATACTTGATAAAATTGTATGAAGTATTACGTTATACAAAAATATTATAAGTATAACAAATGTCATTATAAAATATGTCTAAATACTATTTAAAAATTATATTACAAACGGCATTATAGCAATGACAGTTTAGATGAAATCACAATATAACAAAGGAAACGTATAATAAAAATTATATTATAACATAAAATAATATATAAAATGGCGTTATAACAAATGTATGATAGTTTTTTTATAATTATATTAAGCATTACACACCCACCTAATGTATCTATTATTAATAGAGATGCCACGAATATTCTGCAACTATTCGGTATTTGGCCTATTAGGCCACTTTGCCGAATAGTAGGCAACATTCAGTCGAATACCGAATATCTGTTGCACCTACCTAAAAAGAAAAAATACACAATTAAAATGTGAACTTAGTCACCACTGTAATATTTCGCTCGACTTGATTTGACCTTTCTTTTTACTAAACACATACCTCTGTATAATGTAAAAAGTAAAATGAGCCCAAAATGTCTAGATTTCACTTGAGAACGCCCGTTAAGTGCTTTAGACACGTTTGAAATAATTTAATCATTTTCTCTAAAATGAATTGCTATATTGCTGTTAAACTGTGCAGTTAACAGCGCCATCTATCTGACCCTTTATACACTTTATCAAACCCTACATGGCTTATCGATAATCGATACGCATCCGATAAAGGTACATAGTTCCCTATACAGTCCATAGGTGGCGCTGTAGTCAAAATAATAGATTTAGGCTAGTGAATTTAGATGTACTTGTCTTAGTTTTCCAATATACTTCATAGATAGCACACGCTTTTTGTTTGCCTCCAACTCCCTCAAGATCCTCGGAACACCATTCACGTGCCAATTACCTTATTGATAACTTTATGTCCTTAGAGACCAAAATTCTCTTAACGTATATATAATAAGAAAAAGTTCGTTTATAAAGTGTCATAGCTGTCCAACTTTGTTATCAGCAACAATGAAGTTATTTCTAAACTGTCCAGCGTAATGGCATGCCAGGACTTGGAAGTTTGTGACAGATGAACAAGCGTGGTGCGACGAGGGTCGGATTACTGAAAGTGTTAATACTGGATAATATTATTGATAATCATCAGTTTTAGTTTATGTTTGCTAAATATATATAATAATCTGAATACCATTTGCTAAATCACGCCATTTTGACGCAAGAAACACTCTGTGTTATGGCTTTTGGAGATTCGATTACAAAGTAATCAGGTGAGCTTTCACCAAACAAGGTAAAGCCGAACAAAAGACGCCTACCGGCGCATCTATCACCACGAGATCGATTGGCAATTAGTGCCCGTCGCGTTGCCATGGCAACCAGCTCGCAGGTCGTTAGGCATTTAACAGGCATTTAGCGGACCACATTACTACGTTCATCGTTCAATCGGTCAAAATCATCAAATAGTCTATAATCGCCCTTTTAGTCAATTCAGTCGTATGGCAACACTGACTAATTAAGCATATATCACCAGATAATTAAGAATATGCACTAAACATCAGTAATCGTAATTAAGTTTGATGAAATTGTAGGAGACAACCTCATTGCGTAGGTACAGTCACCACACGGGATTATTATGCTATTTAGGGTTCTTTCTAAATTGGAAGTTCTATAGCGTAAGTATTGAACAACCAATTTACCTAGGACCCTAAATGGCGCAACAATCGCGGAGCGTGATGGTAAGTACATTCGTCGAAACACGAGTGTCCTCATTTTACTCTTGATGTATGAAAAAAGTTCCCTTTATCGTAACGTAATATATCAAAATTTACGGCCTAATACAGCCAAGGTTTTAAGCCTCCTAATTTGTGAAGATTTGTTTAAAACACAATTCCATGTTATTGAAGTACGAACTTGATGGAACTACTTTAGTATTTTTTAAAGAACACTGCAATGTTAAGACTCTGAGATATCAATTTGGCGCCTTTATTGCTTCTCTTCGTATCCAAAAATGGCGAAGGTACCGTAACTACCGTAATTTTGCAGTGCAATGTATCTTCGCTAGAAAGAGGCGGATAATAATAATAATGATTGATCGAGACCGTAGCTCATCAGTAAACCAATAAGTCGTCAAACGCAGGCTGCTATAGAGATGGATGGGTATAAATATTCAAGAAGGTATCTGCCATAATTCAGATCGACGGCTTTATATGATAGCTTATAAAATCCAAGTCTCAGAAAAAGAGATTACCTAAGTCTCCCTGTTCTATTAAAGCGTTTAAGCCATACGTATTCAAAGGCATGCCGAGGCAACTAAGTAGCTGGCCAACTTTTTAAATCTGTGATGATGAAAACCGTTAGCTTGAGGCTCGTTAAACTTGGCCAATTTGCAGCGAACTGCATATTAAGGGGATTGTTCTAAAACGTGTTAAGTTTAGAGGAGAGATATATATGTTATCAGTTTAATGTCTGAGCAGAACTAGCAGAAGAGCAGTCAAAAGCAATTTCATAGCAGGTCGATTAACCAGTAATGGCCTCATCAGGTGGTTGAAGGAGAATGCATCTACATTAAGACTGTTCTATAGCGCGATAAGTTATGACGGAGGATTCTAGAGTAAACCAAATTTAAAAATTACAATTGACGACTTTTCTGAGAGCGTAAAGGTTTATTATTGAATGGTCGTTCATGTCAGGATACGTTTTAGAAGGTAGCTAGCAATCATTTCTTTTTGACTCTAGTCATAATGTCTATCTAGCCCTATCATGGCTATATATGTGAAAGATGCTTAGAGTATTAGCGGAGTGGTGATTATATTTTAAATAAAAAATAATGATGGCCCCAAGAAAATGATATAAATGAGAATTTACAAAAGTTTTTACGTAGGTATAACATAATTGGAAGTAACAATGTAGGCGAAAGCAACGAAACCTATAACTAGGAACACAAAAATTGAAAATGTTCGTATAGAATTTCTTCCTCCAATATTTTACTTTGGACAAATTTTACGAGCAGCGAGCAGCACAGGTCACCGCGCAAGTGCACGGGCAAAATAAAAATACACATTGTTTTTCAGAAAAATCCTTACAGCAAGGCCGGTGGAATTAATGACGTCATAATTTCCGTGTCGGCGATCACCCCAGCGGGCGGGGCGTGAATAATCGTCATCGTTACATGACGTCGTCCACCTTTTTAAAAACTTGATCCATTTGTCCCTAATGGGATAAAAAGGTTAATAAGCGTATAATTATGTGGTTAAATTTGTTTTAGATCTAAGTGGCGGAAGAGAGGTTGAAAGGGAGCGATAAGTCCATTGATGTATTTAAAAGCTTGGACCGAGAATTGTCCCCGGTAGGAACGGGGAGATATTGTTTCATGCCCCTTTCAAATTGACTCTCGCGGAATCAAATTTGTGTCAAATTGTTAACGGTCCTATTTATAGAAATATTTTAAAAATACATACCTCTAAGTATTTAGCGCATCAACAACACTGTAATAAATTAATGGTCATTTTTTTTTAGGGTTCCGTACCTCAAAAGGAAAACACGGAACCCTTATAGGATCACTCGTGCGTCTGTCTGTCTGTCCGACCATTCCTCCCCCCCCCCCCCCTTCATCTCTTAAACTACTGGGTCTAACATATTGAAAAAAATACACAAAATAGTACTTTACCTATAGATGACAGGAAAACCTATTAGAAATGTGCAGTCAAGCGTGAGTCGGACTTAAGTACGGAACCCTTGGAACGCGAGTCCAACTCGCACTTGACCGGTTTTTTAATTGAAAACCTGTATTTCTAGGTTACCATGTCAATCAAACCGCGAAAAAAGTAGTTCCAGTCAGCCGTGGATATAAGTTGCAAGTACTAAAGTCGAAGTCGGTGAGTTTAGTAATTCGTTTGAATTGTATTTCTCACTTTAAACTCTCGCGTTTTGTACACATAGTTAATTACACAAACGGGTCTACCGCGATATAATTTCATTGTTTTTACCTTTAATTCCGACGTTTCAGCTGAGTTGCACCAGCTGTGGTCACGGAAAGACTGACGTCCCAACAAATGTCAACAGAGATATTAATAAAACACCACTAAACTACCCGAAATTAGTTTATAAAAATGTTTGGGGTAGACAAAGAAATTGCAGCTACCCGTGAAATTATATCGCGGCAGACCCGTTTGTGTAATTAAATATTTGTATTTCTCATTATCAATTAAATTGTTTAGTATAGCGTTCTGTAAATTCACCTGCACATGTTTCCCAAGTTAATTTACAATTTCACCGTGCGGGAACCAATCAGATAGCGTTAAATGTGTTTTGCGTTTGAGTGCGCTTCCCACATCTGATTCAGTTCACCTTCAATGGTTGATTCTATTCCGTGTATTGCTCGTTCGTGTTGAAATTGTATGGAAATATATTTGCATTTCGGTGATTGTTCAGCTTTTAGCTCAGCCGCCCGTGTCTTCAATCAGGTGTAAAAACTTTCCCTACGACATGACCAAAGCTTTATAGGTACAGTCTGCACACCGAAAAAAATAATTTTCTACAATGCTACCAGAACGTATAGTAATTAAAAATATAGTTATACCTACTAAAATCCGGTAGTAATAACAAAAAATGTTGTATCGTGTAAAACTTGTTTTTTAAACATCACTGTTTAATTCTAGTTAAATGCAATTTAGTACTGCTTACAATTTCGTTGTATATGTAAAGATGCAAGTGTTGTAAATATTAAACGTTTGTCTCGTTTAATATATGCATCGTAACACTAACTATTGATATGTAAAAATAAAGATACGAGTGTACACGTTACAAGTTATTATGTTGTGGTTACAATAATGCATTGTAGTCTGAACGAATCAAACAGTTGTGCCAACACCACGGTGTATGCGCGGGTGGCGGGGGGCGGAGAAAGGAATTGCGCAATTCACAGAACGGCAGCCATTACGCCAGCGTCTTACGTTCCGGCCGGTCGATGTTTTATTTACGTAAATCCTGTCCATAATCTTATTGTAAACTAGTACAAGTGTATAGTATAAGTGCGTGTTGTTTGCGTGTTGCTGACACAGTGAAATGTGCGGGCTCCGATTAAGGAAAAGTCCTCCCGCACCGATGTGGATAAGGAGGGATTCAAACTGGTGGAAAGGAAACGCAAGGCGCGCAGGGCGCCTCGTAAAACTCTGTGTGGCACTGCGGAGCCGGTTAATTCTGGCCTACGAGTTGCGACACCTAGTAAGGCGCTCTACGTGTCTCGCCTGCATTACTCCGCCGGGGCCGACGAGGTGGTGGAGTACGTCCCCTGGAAGACTGGCTACACGCTGAGGGTGCACCAGCTACAGTCGCGTCACTATGTGCACTTCAGTTCATTTGTAGTGCGCGTGCCGCGGCCTCTGCAGGACACCATCGCAAGCGCGGACTTCTGGCCGAAGGGTGTGGTGTTTCGGCGGTTCCGGGGCAACCTGCCGAATCCTACGCCGAGTCAGACGACGCTACGGAGCCACGCTGTTACGTCGTTGCCCAAATCCAATGTTTAATTTGTATGTCATTTTTGTGTCTATTGTTTTCTTTGTGGAGACAAAATGTTTTTTTCTTTTGTAGTGTCACAGTGCCTTGGTTTTACTGTAATGCTGTGTTACTTATTTGATCAATAAAATAAAAAAAAATAAGTGTGTAAAACTTGTCTGTATTTACTAGAAGAGCAGTGTACTGGTTATATATTGTTCACGTAACCAGAACCCACTGTGCTGAAGGGACTTCTAAACGGGCCATATGTTCACTGCAATATGTGGCCGGCAACTATTAGTGTCCCTCTCTAACATGTGAGTAAGAGGACACCAATAGTTGCCGGCCACATATTGCAGTGAACATATGGCTCGCTTAGAAGCCCCATTAGCACAGTGCGTTCTGGTAACGTGAACAATATAAAACCAGTACACCGCACAAATCGTTCAGTTACATATACTGAATACCTTGTTATAACAACAGGACAGGAACGTATATGTTACTGTATTATTTAGTAACCATTAACAGACCGGCTAGTTGGGTTTACTAAAAGTCTTATACCCACTACTATACACTTCATAGAATTAACAAATTTAATTTAACAAGAATGGTCTGGTTATGTTTACTAAGTGTCCTGTCGTCACATATACAACAAGACAATATAGTACAGCTAACCAGATTCTGGTTACCAGTACCAGGTTTTTTTTTCAGTGCATCAAATAGATAGGGACGGCCAAAGTGGTCAAATATATCGTAACACACCTTTGTTATCATGGAAATAAGGATGCACTACGTATCTATTGAAGGCTGACTGTACTGTAGTACTTATAAGCTTTGTAGTACTAATAGTTTTGTGTAAAAATATACTAAAGCGGATTGATTAGCAATACTTCTTTGAATGTTTCAAATAAACACAGCAAGTATTTGTACGTAGCAAGAAGAAATTCTTCTCAGGCAGATTTTACGGTCGTGTTTAGGCCGCACTTAAATGTAGTACCTACAGGCAGAGATTAGCTTACAAGGCACTAAAACTAGGTTAAGTTTATTACCATTTTTACTACCCGATTTATAAATAACTAGCGACCCGTCGCGGCTTCGCACGGAGTAACATAAAACCTTAACAAATTATGCACTTAAACCTTTCTCAAGAATCACTATATTGATTGGTGAAAGGCGTATGAAAATCAGTTACGTAGTTTTTGTGTTTATCGCGAACATACGGACGGACAGCCGTGGGGGACTTTGTAAGGTGCAGGGGGTCAATTTCGACTGCGGGTTAATTTCAACTAATGGAAATATCTTCCATGTTTTACATTATTAACTAGAGTCGCACACAACACAAACAACACATCTTTTACGGTATCTGGACATATATGGTACTATTAGTTAATAATGTAAAACATGGAAGATATTTCGATTAGTTTAAATTATCTCGCAGTCGAAATTGACCCCATGCACCTTACTACACCTTACTAGCGACCCGCCCCGACTTCGCACGAGTTACACAAAATCTTAACAAATTTAGTACACACCTAATTCTTCATCAAAAATCACTCTTGAAAAAAAAAATGTCAGGGGACATCTTACACAGATCGACCTAGCCCCAAACTAAGCAAAGCTTGTACTATGGCTGCTAGGCGACGATATACGAGTACATACTTATATAGATAAATATACTTAAGTATATACATAGAAAACACCCATGACTCAGGAGCAAATATTATGTGTTCATCACACAAATAAATGCCTTTACCGGGATTCGAACCCAGGACCATCGGCTTCACAGGCAGGGTCACTACCGACTAAACCAGACGGGTCGTAAAAAAAAGCCATTTTATTCTTCTTTAGGCTATTAATCATTTATTTTCTCTCGCCGTTGAGACATAAAAGAATTTCATTCGTTTAATTGGGGATTTGATAAAGCCTTTGAACTGTGGAGTTAAATCAATCAGTGAAATAAAAAGGTAATTCTTCAAAGACGCTTTAGCAGCAATTTAAAGAAAACCTACGCTCGTAATTCTAAATGTTTTAACAAGAAACGGGCTTTTGTCTTTTTTTTCGTTTAATTAATGCATTAAGAACTGAATTTGATCTAATTTTTTAAAACCCGTTCAGTGCATATTTTAACAGAAATCAAAATATTATGTCCTACAAAAAAGGACCCCGCAGCAAACATAGGGCAAAAGTGGTTTCAGTCAGATCTCACGAAACTAAAATAAATAATATTTAAAATGTCTCATTCCATGTAAAATAACACTGATTAATGGAAAAGTCAAATATAAAAAGTCATATAAAAGCGACACCTGTCCAATTTCCAGCCAAAATAAATTTAAATATCCTGCCTTGACGCAGAGTCAATACGTTTGCTGGACCGAATATCATGTTTAACTGTGACGATCTCGTATAATTCCCTGGTGTTATAGGGCAATTCCAGCCGTATTTCGTATCGAGTAAAGTACTTTCTTGTTTCAAGCCCATTTTACGATACGGGAGTGGCAAGTTGCTTGCCGGCTTAAGCTTTCGAAACCGGCAGTGTGCTCCGTTCACGTCGCCTACGGATGCAGATTTCAATTGGATTTTTTGGCCAGTGCATGCAAGAAGTTTTAAAACTAAGGGAAAAAATACTGCGGCGAAATTAAATTTATTCTTGAGTTTGAAAATATATTTATATTCTAGTAAGTATTTTTATTTGTGTATTCTATATGTAGTTTATCAGAATTATTAGTTGTTCAGTTGTTTTCCATTGTTCTAATAAATGCCTCTGTTCTCCTTGCACCTTTTTTACATGTCTCTGTTTGGCCCGATGGTTGACTGGTAGAGAATGCCATTAGGCATTAAGTCCGCCATTTGTACATTATTTTTATGTTTTGTGCAATAAACTTTAAATAAAAAATAAATAAAACGAAAGTATCTTGACACGGCTAATACTACTTCTTTAAATGAATTCAGTTAAATATAACCCGTGAAACATCACTTACCTATATCCCGTTTCTTTTTGAATTCTAGATTCTAATCAAAATTTCTACCTTAAGGTAGCTCTAAAACCCTTTGATCAGGTATATTTTGTATGACAAGAAAAGTTACCGAAATATATTTTCTATAAAACATTAGACGTTTAGGTCTTGGCAGGCGCTAATTAAGTTTATTGTTTGAGACGCCTTGAACAAACTAATCTTGTTAACGAAACAACGAAACACACTTTTACATCGTATCAAAATTCTCGTTTTATGTTTCTTCGCAGGCCTT
Source organism: Cydia splendana (assembly GCF_910591565.1). Taxonomy (NCBI): domain Eukaryota; kingdom Metazoa; phylum Arthropoda; class Insecta; order Lepidoptera; family Tortricidae; genus Cydia; species Cydia splendana. Next base: position 7,000,884 of record NC_085974.1, read on the forward strand.
TTCTGGTTTTACGAGTCCCGTAGACCTAACTTTAATGAGAGTATGCTTACTTTAATTTAGGTTACCCGGCAAAATAAAATCTTTGTGAAGGTCTGTAATTTAAAATTGCTGGCGTAGCGGATGCTACTGTTTTAATAGGATCAGCGGAGGTCCACAGTAAAATTAGTAGCCACAGTACTTACTGTAAAAATCGTCAATTACTGGCCACCGGCTAATAACTGGCCACACTAAACTAAAAATGAGTTCTATTCACATATAAACAGAATTCATTTTAGTATAAGGTTTCAATAACTGGCCACCTTAAACTAAAATGAGTTCTGTTTATAGGTGAATAGAATTCATTTTTAGTATAAGGTGGCCAGTTACTAAACAGTGGCCAGTATATGACGAATTATTTTAAAAGATTTTTAATTAAGGCCCTAAGGCCCTAAAAGCATTAAATCGTCTTTTGTTTGTCGCCTTGTTACGAGCAATAACGTTTTTAAGAGCCCATCAACGTGCACACTAGCGCGACTGCTAAATATTCGTGATTATTTAAATTTAATTTAATTTAAAAAAGGGATTTGTATTTAAGTACCTTTTGAGTACATCAGACTAGTTTTTATGTTGCTGGATTCGTCGATCTATGAACTCAAAACAAAAACGGCCGTTTTAACTTTGGACGCATAGATTGACGAATCCAGGGCACGTTGATGGGCTCTTAAATAGATAAAAAGTAACTTAAAAGTACGTTTACAGTTAACATTAGTTTTCCTATATGGATTGGTTAAATTAGTACCTCAGGAACAACTTATTTTTACTACGTCTTTCAGATACTACAACTTTTCACAGTGGCATGGTTAATACTGCAATTGATAAATCATAAAATAAAACAAATAATAAAATATTTTAGTATTATGCACCAAATATTTTCCCTAGAACATATTGTATTTCGTTATACGTAAACAAACCGGGAATTTGAATAAACACTTACTGGCTTCGCTGAGCAAATGACAGGAATTCAGTGGGTATCCGAATATTCAAATATCGGTATGACCTAGATTGAAATCCAGGCTATATTTGTACCGATATATACGGCGTTAATATTAGGCCAACGGACTGGCGTAGCAATAGCTATTGCTGGACTTGAGCGATTTGAGGCTTGTAGTTCTACCCAATGGAGCGTTTCAGTTGCATTTATTGGCCTACAATCACCTGAATGGAAACGTGGCGTGCAGGCATTGTGTTGATTTTCTAAGCACTTGACTACAAAAGGTAAAATGGGTAAGTAAACTTAAATAGCGCTGTTGGGTTAGGTTAGGTATGTTAGGTCCCGCCGCCATGTTATATATCGTCGGTGCGAATAAAAAAATCGCTGTGTTTTTTTTACGATTTTTTGATTTTGGCATATTTGAATTCCTTTTTCAATTTCCCGTCGACCCACATAAATATTTTTGTTATATCTTTATTAGTTTTGAAAATAACAATGCCGCTATGTGAACACAGAATAGATATGAGCGCCGCGCCGGCGCGCCGCCGCCGCCGACAAAATTGTCGCGCCGCCGCCGCCGACGCTGCGCTATCGGCGTGGCATCGGCGTGACCTTGATAGATACTACTACTTTCAGAATCAGATAATATATATTTTTTCTAGTTTAGATCTTTAACGGCGCCAGTCTGAATAGCTTATAGACATTCAAAAGGTATTTTAGGTCCATATAATTCAAAAATATTGATGGTAAATCAAACTTTTCTGTTTCGTAACCACGCTACTAGTGTTAGAGCAATGGAATGACTAATTTTGCCAGCTGGCTAGCTCATCCGTAATTCACCGCGGATTCAATCATTGCAAGCATGGTTTGAATGTCTTTAAAAGGTGTAAAAAGGGGTTAATTTCAGATATTAAGCGTTTTCACGCCCAAAGGTCCGGGCGTTGGCTACGTACGCAAGGGCGTCAGAAACAGAATCGGGTCTCATTTAAGCTTGGCCCTTGTTCTAATTTCAAACTTTGCTCTCTCGTAACCCAATCTATTGCCTCGCATCGCTCGCACAGAAGTAAGACTGAACATCCAAGTTTTCGGCCCTGTTTGGAGCCTAACTTTCGGGCTCGCTTTTAAAATGCTTGATCATTGGTTCTTCTCCGATCTTAGCTCCACTGCAGCACGGCCTTTGGCCTCGCACGAATGCACCTGCAGGAAAGCTCCAGGTCTTTAACACTATGGCCTCGGTCTTTATCGGCCTTCGGACTTGCTTACACTGGACCAATAGTTAAATTCCAAGCTCTGCTCTCTTGCAGCTTGGCCTTCGGCCTCGCACAGAAGCTCGCTGTAATCGGCGCTCCGGGCATTCGGCCGTCAGCCAAGTTCACACTTGGCGTTCGATTTTAAGCTGTATGCTTGCTTACCTGCAGCTCAGCCTCTGGCCTCGCATGGGAAGGCGTCGGAATCAGGTCTTCGGTGTTAGGTGGAGCTCGGCCTTGGGCCTCACTTTTTGACATAAATCGGTTTGTTGGGTCGATATTGATTAATGACGGGGCTTGATTTTCCTCACTTCGGCTCTTTGAAATGTCGACCAGACGTTTCCCTGATACAGTCAATCCGCTACTTTTTACTTAGCACTAAAGATAAGGGCCTCGCAAAGATCTTCCGGCTAGGGCCTCGCCAAGATTCAGACCGCCTCTGATGCCGCGCGATACCGTTTATACTATATAAAACTTTTTTCGTACCTTTATTCAATAAATTTTGCTTGAAATCGAAAAATGCACTTATTTTATAACTTTCTTACAACAAAAACATGTTTTTTCGGTAAAATTGTTTTTTCATTAATCAAAGGTGTTTCAAGGCCACGCCGCCGATTCGCCGCCGCCGCCGACCGATTTTGACCGGCGCGCCGCCGCCGGCTAAATGCCTATCGGCGCTCATATCTAACACAGAACAACATTTGTACAAAAAAAAACAGAACTGAAACAAAAAAATTGCTATGTGATTTTTTAGCACATAACGAAATTAAATGCCTTGTTTTCGTCGAGGGTGATGGCGATAATGTTGCACATGGCGATTTATTGTAGAGTGGATTACCCGACATTGACCCTAAAATCCGCTATGTATCATATCTCGTACTACGTTACTTTGGCAACAAATCGCTATGTGTAAACTTCACACATGACGATTTTAAGTGAACCAAATTTAAGTAGCTATGTAGCAAAATTTTGGTTAAAATAATTAATATTGTAAAAAATGACGAAAACACTGTTTATTGTTCTTCGTGAGTATCATGTAATAGTTATTTGTACAACAAGAGATCAAAGTTTGATATTTCTTCGAGTGCTTATTTTGAGTCCCGTGCAAGCGAAAGATTCTATAATAGATTCACGAGCGTAGCGAGTGAATCTAATTTAGAATCTTGAGCGTAGTAAGGGATTCAAAAGCGCACGAGATGTAAATAACTTTGATCTCGTGTAGTACACAAAATTTTTCACCCTAAGCAGTGAGAACATACCTAGAGGGACAGAGATAATAGAACCCAAGTATATCGAACTTGTATTAGACCCCGCATGTTGAAATGACATTTGACTATAAAGGTCACTTGAATGTAATTTTGTCTCACTCAGTGAGCAAAATCGCATTTTGCTCACTGAGCGAGACACACTCAGTGAGCAAAACGTGATTTTGCTCACCGAGTGAGACAAAATGACTCAGTGAGCAAAATCGCATTTTGCTCACTGTTTTTAAGAAGCAAAGTACCCTTGTTCGAGCTGCTGAGGTGAAAAAATCATTGATCTATTAGAAAAAAAAATGCAGGTGCAACAAATATATTACAAACAGGAAAATAAACAGTTATTTTCGTCTCCTGAAAAGTAGCTTAAAAATACATAGCGATTTTTTATTCGCACCGACGATATAGCAGACACCTTAGAATGACAGCATGTCATTGTAGTGATGCTTTTGGAAAATGCTGCAGATTTTTCATTGTTTGTGTCTATAATAATTTCTAAATAATATCATCTTTCATTCATTTATTTTCCAACACTAATACATTCATAAATGTAGACTAAATAGTAAATAATAATGGCGTTATTCATAAACGTCTGTCAAGTCAAACACACCCTTGACAATCGTTTGTCCTTATCTGTCTTTTGACATTTGAGTTTGTTAAAAAGGGACACAATTTAATAAAGGTTATTTATAGGGGTAACACTTTAATCAAACTCACAATTATCGGCTTACCTATTTAGGTACCATGATGTGAACATGTTGAGATCTGAATGTTACTGAATTAAATGTTCGTAATACATACATATAATCACGCCTATTTCCCGGAGGAGTAGGCAGAGACCACGGATTTCCACTTTCTACGATCCTGACATACCTCTTTCGTTTCCTTAACTTTCATAACATTCCTCATACACGCTCGCATGTTCGTAATGACGTTAACTAATGGTAATGGCTTACCAAGATGTCCAGCTAAGATAGGTACTAATGTAAACATGAGCCTTGAAATAACAACATCCGTTGTATGCACTTCAGGACCCAATTGTTGAGCTAGCACAACCGAATAGTTGAATTGCACAAGGATTAAGCTGAGCTATTTCTACACAAATACCTCAACTGTTGCACCATCAGTTTCTAGTTAGACCATTTCCCCCATATTGTCTGATCCTCCATTGTTTGTTTCTTGTTTAGCAAACATTTATCTTCGTAGCAATACATTAATCGCTTTATTTGTTCACAGGTACGACTAATGCTGCTCTTCAGTCTCGTAAGAACGTGTTATAAAGACACAGTAAACTAGACTTATTCGAGTGGGTAAAGTATACCTTAAAGAGCAGATATACTCAACCTTTTTTGTGAGAACCACAAAAACGGTTTTGCCATGTAGCCGCAAGATGAATTAGTTTTAGGTGACGTTCGGATGGTTGTGTATCTTGTATACTAGGATCACTTGGCGGGCCACCTAAAATCCTATCTACTTTATTATCCATTAGCCTGATGGTTGGACCCTGAACTAAACTACTGCTTTGGAGATACGAAATTGCTTTCTACATAGGTATATATTTTTCACACTTGGCAATGTATCACCATGCAAATGCAAACCAACGTTCCTTGATGACGTCATATTCGCGTTTCTTTGAGCCTTCCTCCTCTAACAAAACTTGACAAAGAAAACACCCACTTAATAAAAAAGTTTTGGTTCTACATACATTTAAGGCTGTCCTACAGTGCGGAGTGCGTTACGTCTGGTACTCTTTTATGTCGGGGCCGCACTTTTTCTATCTCGCTAAAGAGAGCCGAGCTATTTTATTGTGCCATATCAACCCCATCATCCCATTTCCCGATTGCCGATATTGAGCGGATAAATGATCCGTTTATGGGAGGCCTTAAGTACACTGCTGAAATTGAGAACACATTTATTTTATTCGTCGTAGCCATACCTATGTACGTACACTACGGTATTTGTTCGAGCTACACTGGTAGACGATTCGAACTTATAAATTGATCTCATTTTGACAGCTTATTCAAATATATTGATGCGAGCGAGATGCTTTGCGAGTAATAACATACTACGTGTCGATAACATTTTTTTTTAATTTGTTAGACATATAAGGGCAATATTTTAACTTGTACTTTAAAGCGCGACTTAAGTCGTGTTTCAGTAACGTCTAACCGTCACATTCCTGATGACATTGTCTGTCAGTTTTGTGACGATTGCTAACCGGCCGTTAATGGTACGCACAGTTAAGTGACTTGGTAAGAAAACTTCAATTTCACTGTCATGCTCTTGAGTGTACGTAGTCCGAAATTTAATAAATCATAATTATTTAACCAGAGACACCTATTAAAAAGTTATTTGTCTTAATTTTTCAGACAAATATAAATAAGACACTGCTATACTCCATAGGCAGGAACTAAAACATAAATCAGGTAAGTTTAAGTCGGTTTTAACGACGAGAATATGTAAACATTTACGTACATACACCGGGCTGCTGATTTAAATGCTAATTTGTACATAGGAAACAGGTCGGTTTCAGTCTGTAACATATTCCACTTTCAATGTTTAGGTTTCTGCGTTGCTTGCTTGTATAGGTGTGTTTAGGTGTGTTATCTACACGTATTTGAGAATATCGGGATGTTTCAATGATTTTTGAGGCTGTTAAAATCGATTTTAGTGACTATCGAAAAAGTGATCATCATTATTTTATCTCTCTCTCCTGGATTTCACTTCAAAAAGCCAACACTTCATTGTTTTGATTGTTTTGCTTGCGAGTGTTTAAATTGTGTAGTTTAGCTTTATTTCTATTTTGGAAGTAACAAAGTTATCGTAAACTATTTAATTTTATGGTTCGTGTTACACATGGTTGCTGCGTCGCCAGTTCCTTTTTCTTTGAACTTGGCGGGACACGCTACCGCGTGTCTAGATTACCTATGCTAACTACACAAAATATATATTTTTTTAAATTTCTAACAGTAAAGTACTTAAGTACCTAAATAATTATAAATTTTAAGTGCTAAGAGTTAAACATGAACTACTGGTAAGTAGTCTATGGTAAACCACGAATTTACTGTTAAGCTTACGGTATCTCTTTGTCTTGGCTAGCTCATACACACTGTTTACCCAATCTGGTGGCAACACTAACATTTACATTGGTTAGCGGCCACTGATTCTAATGTAGATGCGTCCGTATAATGAGTCAGTCATTTGGCAACCAGTAAGGTGACGTTCGGTGACAATTACCTTAGTTAAACGGTACACGGTAGGTAGATACTCTTAGTTTACCACCACGATTGTGTAGTAAATACACCAGTTTGATATCACTCAATAACGCCCACGAAGTCTATCGTCATCCGTTAAACTTTACGCCCTACATTCCATCGTTAAGTTAAGCATCAAATATTTTTTATCTGTGGCAAAGAAAAGCATTAAAACAGCCGCTCAGATATGAGAAGTCATTCCACGTAATATACAGCCGCCATAAAGAGAACATTCGCGATGAAAAGTCCAGTGATATACACATTATGCGGCATATTATGCCTAGGGGATAAAAATCTTCTTAAGTTGGCCAATTTTCTTTTATGCTGGCGTAACGATATCAGACTTTTTTCGCTTTTTCAACTTTACATACTGATGGTTTCCGAGTTTCCATAAAAATAACACGTAATTTTTTAAGTATATCAATCAACAATGACTAAAACATACCTATTTAATGCAACAACAACTACCGAATAAAGGATGACTCACGCTAGACCGGGCCGGAGCGCGGAGACGGGCCGGAGCTTCCGCCCTTCGTTTTCTATGGAAAGCACCACGTAATCACCGATCAGCCGTCCTAGAAAATGACATGTCGTACGCCTCGGCCCGGGCACGGCCCCGTCTAGCGTGAGTATCCTTAAGTAAGTAGTGTATGATCTAATTATCCATAGTTTTTTTTAATATCATCAGGTTTATCATTAAACTAAAATGGAATTGGGCGGGACATGTTCCTAGAGTGATGGCAGGTGGACTAAGATGTTAACAGAATGGTGGCCGCTTTCAAATGAAAGAAGCGCCTGGCGTCCGTTGGCTCGTTGGGTGGACGACATCCGGAAAATTGCGGGTCACTTCTGGATGAGATTAGCTCAGGACCGGGACAAGTGGCGTATTAGAAGAGAGGCCTATGCTCAGCAGTGGGCGATAAAGGGCTGATATGATGATGATGATGAGTCAAAAATTTTCTTTCTTGTCTAAATATTTGGACATGTCAGCAAAGAATAGAGCTAAGATAAAAGTGAGTATTTGCATGCAAGAACACTCGAGTTGTAAAATCTTACGAGCCAATACTTATATCGTCGAATAGGTATAATATACTTACTTATTTGCTGTGTATATATACCTACACAGCAAAATATGATGTTAAATATTGGCTAAGTGCCTAAAGATGCTTTCTCTGGAAAAGCCTCTAGCCAGCCAAGCTTTTGTTCGGAAATAGTGAGATAGCCGGGAAAACAGGCGTACACTCGGCTTGCCGTCACGGCTCATTAGGAGCATACGTCGAAACATGACTTTGTCTTATTACATCGGCAACTTTTGTTTAATGACAGTCTTAAGTATGGCGTAATTAACACACGCCTGCCCAGTCTAACAAGCTAATGATAATAGTTTCTTCTAACATTTGTGTTTGTTAGATCGGGCCAAAATTTAACAACATCAACAGTTTGCAAAGTTTTATGAATAAAGGGGTTAGTTTTTTTTACAAAGGAGCAGATAGAATCCCAATAAAACGGGCACCGTGGCTTTGGCATACGGGTAACCTACTTACTTATAATAGTTATAATATTTATTTATTTATGCTTTGCATCGTTTTAATACAGAATAAATCTATTCATCAGATTGATAATAATTATTTAACGGTAAGTTACAACCCGGATTTTCCAGTTAGAAGGTGGCTTGCCATTGTGGAATGTGTGGATGTCTAGAATTTTAAGACACAATGACGAATAACTTTGAGAAAAGTTAAAATAAATCTTGCCTGTCTAATTTACTTAATACATCATTGCTATAACTTACTTTTGAAGTAATAAAAACTCTTCTACCAAAATTTGTATTTCATAGTTTTATCCAGACTCGACAAAGTAATACAAAGTTTGTTAAGTGTTACTCTTATTACTCGGCCGCAATAGTTTTACGAGCCACGTATCCCACAATAAAAGAGAAGAAACAAAACACTACAATTTGTCCTGTTTACAAATTGAAAGGGATTAACACTCCGACTTTGTAGTAACTTTTATGTCCAAGTTTAGTTGAGTACAAGGGTTGTGTTTCCTAAGTTGGGAAGTCTTTAAGGATTTGAGGATTATGGTGTACATTTCTGTAAAAGCGAAATTCTCTTTGGTATTAGAGTTTAAGCCTCCGTCTTTATAGTCAGCGTTGCGCAGCGCAGATAGGTTGTTTTCTAGAAATAATACCGTTGCCCCATCATATCATTATAAACATAACGTTAATGAGTACATACCTACTTTAAGTAATACGTAATTATTTTGTGATTATTATCGTGTTAAACATGAAGATCACATAGCCAAGATAAACATGAACCATAAAGAGAACATTCTTAGTATACCATTCATAGTAAAAAAGTGGAAAGTGATTTCGTGTTTAGCTGTCCTGAAAATTAGAAGCGACTCACTTCAATAGTACATTATTGTCGAGGGTCGGCTGAGGATTCGTTTTAAACGGACGACCTTGGGAGTCCGTTTAATTGAATCCGAAGCCAGCAAGTAGCCTTCCAGCCGAGTCATATATAGTGCTTTTCTCAAAAATGGTGCAAAAAATATAAATATCATAGAAATATTTTACAAAAGCAACGTTCTTACGTATATATTTTCACAGAAAAAAGTAGAAACAATTGAAAAAATTTGCTTTGCCGCCTTTTTATTTTTTTAATAAAAAAATAGAAATGTATTTTTCTGCCGAAAATACGCCAACCTATTTGAGACAGCTAAATAGTCGCGGTACTAATCATCTGTTTGGCTGTTTAATGGGCCTGTGCCTTCGTTTGATATGGCCATTTCAACTTTTAAAAAGTTTGGAACTCGACAAATAATGGAATTTGTATGCAACATTGCAGTCCCAAAATCGAGACTGCAATGTTTTTAACTTTTTAATTTTTGACTGACCATAAAATACGCGCTTCGCGACCTATTTTTTAAACGGAAAAGTCGACTTTGCCGTCCATTTTTGAGAAAAGAGTAATTAATGCTTACTAAGAGGCACAGTAAGGTAGTGCACAACATGCTAATGCCCAATAGATGACACCGCGTGCTGTCACCTCTATTGACAATGACTTAAGTTTCAAGATGGCATGTACTGGGACCGCGTCGAGCACCAGTACGTTTACCTTATAGAATATGAAATTGCAACAGTAATAAATATCGAGACAAGAATATAAATTTGCAAATTTATAGCAAAACATACAAAGAGGTTACTTAGTATGTATTTATTATCAAATCATGACTTAATAAGTTCTTCCAAACTCCTCCATCTTTTAGGGACGGCCCAAGATTTTAGGCCAGTTTCATTTCGTCCAGTTTACGACTGAAGTTACACAGTTATACGCTCTTCGCAAACATTTTGTTTTTGTTTATATTCTATTCGTGACACCCCTGGATGCTTGGAGGGATAAGTTTTGCTAAGTTGCGATTGCTTTTATCTCAATATCCGTAACTGGTTTTTGTAAGTACCTGCTCTAGTATTGGGAGAAACTAGGCTATTACTCGTATACCTCCAGCTAGGAGCTTATACGTTAATATTGCTCCGGTCTATGTTGTTGAAAGTGATTGTTTACTTTTGGTGTTACGCTCTATTGGATATGCGAAAGCAAAACAAACACAGACGCAAATTGAAATACCTATACATATAAGACAAGGCATGCAGTTAGTTATTTGAAGCGTGGTTTTAGCTCCTCGATCAAAATTCTAATTCAGCTAAATTGGAGTTTAGGTTACATCAAAAATCCGTCTAGTAACGTCGAGAAATTTTCTTTGTGACTTCAGTTAACTTTAACACTTTAAACTCTCGCGTTTTGTACACAAAGGTATTTAATTACACAAACGGGTCTACCGCGATATACTTTCTGGGATATACTTATTTACTGGGATGTCAGTCTTTCCGTGACCACAGCTGGTGCAACTCAGTTGAAACGTCGGAATTTAAGGTAAAAACAATGAAAGTATATCGCGGTAGACCCGTTTGAGTAACTTCAGTTTATTGTATCCATACTAATCTTATAAATGCGAAAGTAACTCTGTACCTATGTCTGTTCACTCTTCACGTAAACCGCGGACCCGATTTAGATAAAATTTTGTATGGAAATAGTTTGAGGCCCAAGGAAGGACATAGGATAGATTTTATCAATCAACATCATTCCACGCAAATGAAGTCGTGGGCAGAAGCCAGTCTCTTATATATTAATTAAGTTACACAAGTTCCGGATTATTTTAGTTCCCACAGCCCTCACCAGAATTCAATTTGGCTTCTGTAAATCCTGTTTACGTGTTTTACCGAGTTGATTGAAATAAAACGATGCGGTAAACATCGAGGTTTAATTCGGGACGTGAGCTGACTTTAGGATTCATAGTGTTGATTAGGCCGTATATTCTCATTTCACATTGGTTGCGAGAGCTCGGGCGAATCTATAAGGCCTATTACAACTTTAAACATGTAATATATTACACACCTAGGGCAGAAAAGTAAAAAATGTCTCAGCTTCGCCTCGGCAGAGAATGACATGTGATCTGAGGCTCTGAGGTCTGCTCGACGGACCCGGAAAGCGGCAAGTTGTTTAGCGCAGCGGGCTGAAAGTTGTCGCTTTCCGGCCGGCCTAGGTCGCACCAATAATAAGTGCGGACGAAACATAGAAGACGTTTTTCAACTTTAAAAGCCTGGTTTTTTATACGTAATTGTCAAGATTAAATAAAATATACATGAATTTGTAAGTTCAATCTCCTGGCGCGTATTGTACCAACTTGGCAATTGACACATGACACTGACAATTTCCTGTACATTTCTTTGTCGATAAGTTACCATAGTACATAACGTCAAAGTTTACTTGTTGGATGGCAATGCACACCCAGTTGCAAGCAAACGTTCATGACTATATAATTTGTAGTTGCCCATGGTTCTTATCTAGTACATTACAATTCCTCACAACGTATCAAAAAGCGTGAAACTCGAAATTCCGTTTTAACAACCTGACCTCTTACTGTCGCAGCACCTGTGGAAAAACAATATCCGCATTTTAACTGAAATTAAGAAATGAGAAAATAGTTTGTCTCTTCTAATGGTTTTTTTTCTTGCTGTTTTTAATTAAAATATCCCTCATTCCTAGAGGGTTATGTTGACTATGTTTAGTTTCTTATTTCCTTAAAATACTGATTGCATTTCATCCGATTCTATCACTTCTCACACAATTAATATTTTCTCTTGTTCTGTTCTTAAGGGGCCCACTGATTAACAGTCCGCCGGACGGTATCAGCCTGTCAGTTGTTCGGAACTGTCAAAATTTTGTTCTAACTGACAGGCCGATACCGTCCGGCGGACTTTTAATCAGTGGGCCCCTTTACATTCATTATCATATACATATCTCATCAATATGCCTTACTACTTTATGCATAATCCTACTTGAAGACGACTAAGACGAGCACAAGAATGAGATCGACAGTGCAGTGGGAGGACCATACAAATACCGATATAACTGTCAATTTTCGGGTAAATATTTATAAAAATTAGAACCAGTTGCACCAACCTCAACTAGCCGACTGAGTAACGTTCAGAAGTGAACTATGAAATTTCCCATACAATATATTTATAAGTAGTTCAGTAATCAATCAATATATTTAGTTTAGTAGTTCAATTTATTGTAATCGGCCCTTAGTCGCATAGAGTCGTATGGTGTTACTGTTTTTGCTATGACGTCTGTGCCCTTGGCTCTTTGTTAACCTGGCATTTGCATACATAATTCTCGACTCGAATATTACTCACACATTTCGGCGCGTAATTTATGTTAAATTAAATATAAATTAATACCACGTGTTTTTTTATCGTCTTTCGAATTTTCACAGGTATTTTAATATTTATAGAACTTTTTATAGATTGAAACTACGGACTGGCTTACCGGTGGACTAAAATATTCCTACTTAAAAAATTTGAAATTCGGAAATCAGTATATCCTTGTGACTTACTGGCACAAGGATATACTGATACTAAACTGTTTTACAAGTATCTATGGCGCTACATACCTTCGCAAAAATTATAGTTTGACGTTTTCAGGGTAGTAACAGTTTGTGATATCGTCAATTTTGTATCATTTTAATATCTGTGTTACTTCTTACACACACAACACGTAAGTAAATAGCATACCTAAAGAAATATAATTATTTTAATTTTAAGTAGGTACCTAATAAAAGATAATAGTAGAAAAATGTCGGGCTATTGTATATATTCATAGTTTAACTGCTTAGTTAGAGAGCGCAATAAAATTGAGTCGAAACGCCTTAGGTTAGTCTCTAAAAGAAACACCTTAACAAAGTTTTCTTAATTAAGCAATCTTAATCTAGACTGAGATAGATCTCTAGTGCTGAACTCCGGCTGAGATAAGTTAATGAACTTTGCCTTGACAATGTAGTGCATTTTACTTATGTAGTACTTAAAAACCCGGTGAGTATATTGTGATATTTATTTATCATCATCATCATCATCTCAGCCATAAGACGTCCACTGCTGAACATAGGCCTCCCCCTTGGACCTCCATACGTGCCGGTTGGAAGCGACCCGCATCCAGCGTCTTCCGGCGACCTTAACAAGATCGTCTGTCCATCTTGTGGGTGGACGTCCTACGCTGCGCTTGCTAGTCCGTGCTCAATGTATAGTTGAGTCGTGGATATTTATTTATATTACTGACATACATAAAAGTTCATTATTAATACATTTAAATATAGAAAAGCAACGATGGGTATAGATTTTGTACACAAAAAAGTACGATTTTTACAAAAGGAAAAGTTGGATTAGGAATGAACCAAAAAAGCGGGCTTTATAACATGACTAACATGAGTGAAAGATATTTCATCTTTTAGCAAATAAAGCTTTTTAGTATTTCTAACGACTCAAGAAATAAAACTTTAATAGAAACAAAACAAGTTTTCTATAAGTACTTAAATATGTACGAGTATAAATATAAATAAAATTGCAATGAGGTATTAAAATTTCTTTAATTCTTTCTTGTAAAAGATCTCGCCTTTTAAAAGAATGCAATAATAATAGATTACAATACTTGAACTTCTTTAATAATAATCTACAAGCTCCTTACATCCATTTTGAGAGCAAAAATCAACGCGCACATTGTCGCAAACAATATTCTGGCTTCCGCTCAAAATGGATGTAGGGTTGGGTCCCGTGGTACTAAAGAGCTCCTCCTCATAGACATGACCATTTGCCAACAAATCCGGCGGAACAAGCGTGCCCTCTCAGCCGCTTGGATTGACTACAAGAAGGCCTATGATTCGGTGCCTCATTCATGGTTGGGGAGGGTCTTAGAGTTGTATAAAGTTGATGCAGCTTTGAGAGCCTTCCTAAGCGCGTGTATGAGACAGTGGACCACAGTCCTTCGTCAACCAGGAGGCGGGGGTGACCGCTCTGGCCCGCAGGATTTTATAAGGATTGAGCGAGGAATCTTTCAGGGCGACAGTCTGAGTCCCCTGTGGTTCTGCCTAGCTTTGAATCCCCTCAGCACCCTGCTGAAGGATTTGGGACTAGGTTGCCGGCTTCGGAGAGAGGGTGAAGTCATTTCTCACCTTCTGTACATGGATGACCTCAAATTATTTGCACCAAATAGCCAAGACTTGTTGGAGCTACTGAAAACCACCGAAGTCTTCAGTAGTGCCATCCACATGGAGTTTGGTGTCGATAAATGTGCGGTTATGCATGTACAGCGGGGGAGGGTTGTAAATTCAACAAATTTACAACTTTCTGAGACAATGTCTTTCAGATCTATCTCTGAATCAGAAACCTATAAATACCTTGGTATGTCACAGTCGTTGGGTATTGAGGACGAGGGTATTAGACGGTCGGTGAAGGAGCGCTTTTTCAGTCGGCTCACAAAAGTCCTTAACAGTCTTTTGTCAGGAGGCAACAAAGTGCGCGCCTTCAACGCCTGGGTAATGCCCCTACTCACATACTCCTTTGGCATACTAAGGTGGACTCAGACCGAACTGGACGCCCTGGATCGGAGGGTCCGATCACTGCTCACCGCACATCGCATGCTACACCCACGCTCGTCAGTTATGAGATTGTACATCCCACGGAAGTGTGGAGGCCGAGGCTTCCTAAACGCCAAGGATCTCCACAACCACGAGGTGTACAATCTCAGGAACTATTTCCTTAACAACGAGTGTGGGATGCATCGTGATGTGGTGGCAGTAGATAGGAACCTCACGCCGCTTTCCTTGGCAAACGAGAACTGGCGCAAACCTGTGGTACTAAGTACTGCGGATCGCAAGGCGGCATGGGAGAGTAAGGTGCTACACGGGCGGTTCTACAAGGCCCTCACGGGACCCGATGTGGACCTGCTCGCGTCGGTGAACTGGTTACGATTCGGGGACCTCTTCGGAGAAACCGAGGGTTTTGCCTGTGCAATTGCGGACGAAGTGATGATGACGAACAACTATCGGAAATATATCCTGAAGGACGGTACGGTCGACATCTGTCGGGCATGCCGCCGTCCCGGAGAGTCACTCAGGCATATCATTTCCGGTTGCTCTCATCTTGCTAACGGCGAGTACTTGCACAGACATAATCTCGTAGCCAGGATTATTCACCAGCAACTTGCTCTTCTATATGACCTTGTGGACCGCGAAGTACCGTACTACAAGTACTTACCTGCGCCTGTTCTCGAGAATGGTCGTGCCACGCTCTATTGGGATCGATCTATCATCACTGACAGGACTATTGTAGCCAATAAGCCTGATATTGTGATAATAGATCGATCGCAACGTCGGGCCGTGCTCGTTGACATCACCATCCCCCATGATGAGAATCTCGTGAAGGCCGAGAAGGACAAGTCCAGTAAGTACCTAGACTTGGCTCACGAGATAACCGCCATGTGGGATGTTGATTCGACGATCATTGTCCCGATAGTCGTTTCAGTAAACGGTCTAATAGCGAAGAGTCTCGACCAACACCCTGAGAGACTCTCGCTAGGTGGTTGGATCAAGGGTCAGATGCAGAAGGCGGTGATCTTGGACACGGCGCGGATAGTCCGCCGGTTCCTCTCTCTGCAGCCCTGACCACCGGTAGCTTGGGCCTTGCCCCGCTGCTGGCGGTACCCTAGGTTAGGTTTTTTATAATGTGTTTATATTAATTTTTATGGTTTTGTAAGTGTTTTTATATTTTACTTTTATATTCATATTATAAAATAACCTAACTTAAGATGAGAAATGAATAAAGAGAATAATAATATTCTTTATTGTGCACAATGAAAACATGATTAAATACAGCAAATTAACACAAATAAAAAACTAAGCAACAACAGGCGGTCTTATCGCTAAAGAGCGATCTCTTCCAGATCTCTTCTTCTTCTTCTTTTTTTAGTTAGTATTTGTACTTAGTTATGAAGTGCTCAATGTATAGTTGAGTATTTATTTACGTAGGTAGGTATTTTGTTTGACTAGTTTCTTTATCTTAAATATTTCGCCTCTACTTTATCCACATATTCTTTCAACTAGTAATCGCCAACATGGCAAATTCCTAGTATCAGCCGTATCTTCAGCCTCTGTTGACGACATGAGGGACTTAGCAAAATCCCGGACAGAATTACTGGCTGTGCCCGGGCACAGGTGAGCTACGATGGTGAACTAATCATAGAGAAAATATTTGTCTAATCTTACGATATTATTATACTTCGAAAAACTTTCGGTGGAGATAGTCATACGTACCTATACTTTGAGTCAATAAATACAGTTATAATCATTGTATTCTTATGGTTTGTGTTGCTGTCGGAGTTTTAAAACAAAACTTGGTAAAGTCACGCTATGCGTAGGAGTTGATAGAACTAAAACTTCATAATTGTCCTGGTGTCGCCGTCGATGGATAGGTACGTCTGGGTGGACATCATTATCATCATGGTTACACAAGCGTTTAACAATTTATATTGTGTAATTTATATCTAGAGATCCCGGGCTCAAACTAAAACTTTTCGTAAAGGTTCAAGCGTTCAATTTTTTTTACTTTCTCTTTAAAAAGCACAATGAAAAAAGCTGTCAAAATGCTACTCGTAGCGAATGTTGCGAACAACAATTCCATTCACAGCATTATATTAGGTAGTCAGCGTCCTTTGGCTGGCCAGTTGACCCAATTCTACGCTCGCACCACACTGGATACTCCAACCTTTCAGCCTTCTTCCAAAAAGGCGTATGCGCTCTAGTTTGTTGAATCAGAAACATCTTTTGAAATCACAAGAACTGAGTAGAACATTCAATTAGCACTTTTGACCCTATCCTTTACAAAATAGAGTTTGAATTTGCGGTGAATATATTTTTACAATATGGGACACGATGTCTAAGAAAAATATAAATGCCAAACAAGTCTTTACCGAGTCCAATTTTCTTTACGGATAGCCCATATAACATAATTTTCAGGATGAGTGGGTAGCTGTAGCCATAATTGCTTCGTAAATGGCAGAAAAACGTTCTAAATATGAAAAACGCAACCATATTTAATCATCAATCCCACCATTGTGGTGTATCGTACCCAACCCAAATAACTTTTATTGAAAAACTTATTGCCAAAGGTACATGTTATTTTCACACTGAATTAATAAAAGCACAGATAAACCGCTTTCGTTAACCCTCCAACGCTTAATAATGATAGGAACTGTAAGCCTATTGAACACGTGTACTGTTATCACGTTTTCTTTCTAGAGAACACAGTCCAATGGAGTTCCAAATTGCGTTCCAACTAAAAGAAACTAAGTTTAGCTTGGATAGACGTGTCCGTAACCGTGGTAATTCAGTTTGGATTTAGAATTGGAGCATTTCGGTGCGTTTGACGTGGGAAGGGTTTATTTATAAATTTTTGTACAGTATTAAGGCCTTTATAGAATTTGTTAATTGAATTGGTTCCTTTGTTTAACCTAAATATTCATACATACGTTTATATGAACCAATCTACACATCTTGACACTGACTGAATAATTTATATCTCGCTTTTGGACGCTTAGACGTGACGTAACATGTCTAAAGATAAGATAAAAGGTAAGATCAAGGCTTAGTGTGTAATGAGATTTCTGACAGTTGGTGCCGGAGTCGAAATTGGACAGATGCTTAGGTATACTAACCTTATCGCTCCGGGCCCATTAATCCCGTGTTTCAGGTTGTCCACTGTGTTAAGTCGTACAGTGGTTCATATCGATAGGACCCTTGCCCATAACAATATCTTGGTCTAACTAAGATATAAAAAAAACCGGACAAGTGCGAGTCGGACTCGCCCACCGAGGGTTCCGTACTTTTTAGTATTTGTTGTTATAGCGGCAACAGAAATACATCATCTGTGAAAATTTCAACTGTCTAGCTATCACGGTTCGTGAGATACAGCCTGGTGACAGACGGACGGACAGCAGAGTCTTAGTAATAGGGTCCCGTTTTACCCATTGGGTACGGAACCCTAAAAACGACGATTGGCCACTAGTATCCATCAGAGATAACTAAAATCAGCCACTATCCTTTTTCCCTTTTGACGACCGGTCTGGCCTAGTGGGTAGTGACCCTGCCTATGAAGCCGATGGTCCCGGGTTCGAATCCTGGTAAGGGCATTTATTTGTATGATGATACAGATATTTGTTCCTGAGTCATGGTTGTTTTCTATGTATTTAAGTATTTATATATTATATATATCGTTGTCTGAGTACCCACAACACAAGCCTTCTTGAGCTTACCGTGGGGCTTAGTCAATTTGTGTAAAAATGTCCTATAATATTTATTTAATATTTATCCTCGTTTTAATGTAGCTCCACGCGATTGCGCTATGTATTTGCTAAACATTGAAAATCTCTACACTTTTTCTCTGAATTTGAGTCATTTGGAATCTTAGAAGGCGCTTAGTCTTGTGCTAATATTCTCGCAAAGATCTTAGTAAAGATTTGCCATCAGATGATGGCATTTCGGCACCCATCGAATACCCAGTATCATAAAGTAGCATTCATTTGTAAGGATGAACTCCGGATCCTTGTAATGGTTGTCGAAATCCCCTGTAGTCAAATTTGAAGAGATCGTCCCAGTGAAGGCTACAGCTAAGCTATGCTTAAGCTTGCTTAATGGTGCAACTGAAGGCGTAATGTTCTCTTGGAATTAACTTAACGGAGACAAGACTGTAAAAGTTTTGTTTTCCTTTAACTCGATACTCGTTTTAGAATCGTATGGTCCCGCGTCTTTAATACCGGTTTAAAGATAAACATATCCGCGTATATGTTCGTTATTCTAAGCGGTTCAAGTAAAAGATAAAAACTACTTAAGAGGAGGCGAGAATGTCGCACCAGCACGAGACTTAGTACCTATGATAGTACAAATAGCATCCACCTTGGACCTCAATATTAATAAATAACCATATTATACGATTTTATAATGTTGAGTAAGATAGTAAGTACCTATTTACAACAATTTAATTTCAAAATATGAGTAAGGTGCAGGGGGCAATGTCGACTGCGGGTTCATTAAAACCAACCGAAATATCTTCCATGTTTTATACATTATTAACTAGAGTCACACACAACACACACAACATATCTTTTTCGCTCTTGGACATATATGGCACTCTAGTTAATTATACATGTAAAACATGGAAGATATTTTGATTAGTTGAAATTTCCACGCAGTCGAAATTACACCCTGCATCTTAAACTAGAATAAATGTCTATGATGTGTCAGGATGCACTTTTTTGTCGAAGCTAGATTCTTCGATTTCATTCTCGAAACCTAAATAGGTTCTGTGGTTAAAATTAGTGAGAAGCTTAAAAACAGTCAGAATCATTGAAACAAAACATTCAACGCATGTTGGGCGACGAAAATAATGAATCCCTTTGCGTTGTTTTTCTGAGCGTCTCTAGAGTTTATGAAAATCGTCCTTTGAGAGGCAAAGTCTACAGTGAATTTTAAGATAAAAAGAAACGAAGTGAGGAAATTACTGTCATCTGTTTATATTGAGGATTTCGCTTTCCTGTTATAATGGTTTTTTATTAGTAAGGAACGTTTTTGCTTATATTAATTTCATGATGATTTTCTAACGTGGATGTAGAAGATTCTTCGAAATGTGAGATTCTTTCTAGGTGGAGCTAAAGTAAAGTACCTATAGCAAAAAATAATGATAAACTTTTAAACCTTAAAATCACGATTGACATAAATAATTATAGGTACAATTTATAGTACTTCGGTCTCATCGGAAGATCAGCGCTGGAAGCCACCAGCAACATGCTGAGATAGGGCCATTTCGTGGCACTTTAATCTTATTTTATGTTTTCTTTTATATAATGTATTGTACCGATTGTTTGTGCTTACGAATAAATCAATTCTATTCTATTCAATTCTATACTTTATCAGGTGATAATTATTTCCTACATCCAGTGTTGGCCGAACGTTAATTGAAATTGACCATTAACCATTACAAATTGAACCGTAGACGGTAACGAACGGTTCGGTAGTTTACGGTTCAATTTGTAATGGTGAATGGCAAACACTGCCTACATCCAGCCTAAAACACGAAATTCTTACACTGAAAGAAATAATCAGTAAATCTTAATGAAATATCAGTAAAATTAACTGAAAAAAGCAGTTAAAATGGAGCCAACTGTAAAAACCAGTTACTTTAACTGTAACAAAACAGTAAGGGTAAAACAGTAAATTTTACTGAATAAGTCAGTTAATTGACTATTGACTAAAACAGTAAAAAAATAAAACAGTTAAGGAAAACAGTTAAAGAAAACAGTTAATGAAAACAGTAACTTTATACACCTAATTTAACTGAATAAATCAGTTAAGGAAAACAGTTAAAGAAAACAGTTAATGGAAACAGTAACTTTATACACCTAATTTAACTGAATAAATCAGTTAAGGAAAACAGTTAAGGAAAACAGTTAATGGAAACATTAATTGCTACTGTTCCACAACAGTAGATCTTACTGATTGGTTACGGTTGCTACTACTGTTTGGGAACAGTACCAGCTACTGTTAGGTATGTAGTTGCTACTGTTCCACAACAGTAGATGTTACTGATTGGCTACGGTTGGTGCTACTGTTCGGGAACAGTACCAGCTACTGTTAGGTATGTGGTTCCTACTGTTCTACAACAGTAGATCTTACTGATTGGCTACGGTTGCTGCTACTGTTCGGGAACAGTACCAGCTACTGTTAGGTATGTAGTTGCTACTGTTCTACAAAAGTAGATCTTACCGATTGGCTACGGTTGCTGCTACTGTTTGGGAACAGTACCAGCTACTGTTAGGTATATTGTTTCTACTGTTCCACAACAGTAGATCTTACTGATTGGCTACGGTTGCTGCTACTGTTCGGGAACAGTACCAGCTACTGTCAGGTATGTAGTTGCTACTGTTCTACAACAGTAGATCTTACTGATTGGCTACGGTTGCTGCTACTGTTTGGGAACAGTACCAGCTACTGTTAGATATGTTGTTGCTACTGTTCTACAACAGTAGATCTTACTGATTGGCTATAGTTGCAGCTACTGTTCGGGAACAGTACCAGCTACTGTTAGGTATGTTGTTGCTACTGTTCTACAACAGTAGATCTTACTGATTGGCTACGGTTGCTGCTACTGTTCGGGAACAGTACCAGCTACTGTTAGGTATGTAATTGCTACTGTTCTATAACAGTAGATCTTACTGATTGGCTACGGTTGCTGCTACTGTTTGGAAACAGTACCAGCTACTGTTAGGTATGTAGTTGCTACTGTTCCATAACAGTAAATCTTACTGATTGGCAACGGTTGCTACTACTGTTCGGGCACAGTACCACCGTAGCCTGTTGGAACAGTAGCTCCTACTGATTGGCTACGGGAGCTACTACCGTTTGGGAACAGTACCAGCTACTGTTAGGTATGTAGTTGCTACTGTTCCATAACAGTAAGATCTACTGTTGTGGAACAGTAGCAACTACATACCTAACAGTAGCTAGTACTGTTGCCCAACAGTAGAAGACACTGCAGCTGAGCTGCAGGGGCCCGTTTCTCAAAAGCTTGTAACTTGTAATACAAGCGGATGTCACTTTTTAACAACTTTTGTTAGAAAGGGACTTTCACTTGTATTACACGTTAAAAGCTTTTGAGAAACGGGCCCCTGGTCTTGCTATTGTTGAGGAACAGTGAAGAAATAAATACAAGTGTATATTACAAAGTAAAAAATATATTTATTGACGGAACTCACATCAAATCACACACAATAAACAAGGATGTTACAAAGTAAACATTATTCATTGATAGAACTAAATCCATGTAATTACATAAATCCAAGCCAAATAAACACGAGTGTTACAAAATAAACATTTTTTAATAATGATACCTACAATTAAATCCATTGCAATCACCATTACGCCTGCTAGCAAGGGTACTTTGCGATGCAGTAATAATTCCTGGCCTTCGACTACGAAAATTTATTATATTTTTCATCACACTCGCTCAGAAAATGAGGCATTGTACGCAGTTTTAGCGCTTCCCTAGGGAGTTACTTTCTAGTGCCATAATTAACAGTTTTTTGTCTTTATACTTAAGTTTTGTATCGCAAGTGTGATGGAAAACATTGTGTGTAACTCGGGGCGTAATAATATTGCAAACTCGAGTCTATAAGTCGCTCCGGCAAGCCGTCGCGATTTAACTTACTCTCGTTTACAATATTTAACTTACGCCCCATGTTGCACAATGTACTATTTTAATACCTTGCTAGCACGCAAGGTGATGATTGCAATAGATTTAATGATTGCTGCCAGTGTCTGGGAGCTAACCTAAATTGTACAACACATCTTATACTATCTTATCTTATTATTTTAGTATTATAAATTACGTATTTGTAATAAGTACCAATATTTAGTCAGTAGGTAACAATCATAAATTTTCCATCATGTGTAACATTTTTTTTGTTGAAACGTTTATCAACTCAGGGGGCCAATTCTCGGTCCGAGCGAGAGGTGTAGCTCAGCGTACTTCGTAGGCGAACAACACGCGAACGCGAATCAAACCGATGCGGCGCGGGTTGAATCAATCCTTTGATACCTATAGAAGTGGCCTACGGGGGCGATCTCGTTGCGGACACGAACGCCTTGGGCCCGCCGCCGCCGCGCCGCGCCGCTTCGCTTCGCGTTCGCCAGCTGTTCGCTTACGTAAGACCGCGTGACACAAAATGGTAAGTTTAGCAAAATAATTTATTTATTTATCATATCATACTATCATATACACATATACTTATGTTTACATATTATGATTCATATGACAGTTTACAAAATAATAATAAATATAAACTTTTTCGGTCGTTGGTAAATACGGAGTGTCCGGAAAAGCTATGTAACCTGCCGGCAGGGGGTCCGATACATCAATATTACAAGAGGTGTATACAGGGCTTCCCAAGACTAAGGGACATCAAGGAAAAGTACCTTAAATATCGTAGATAGGATATTTTGCTGAAAGAAGACATTATTTTAATTTAAAAAACAATTTAAATTAATTATAACATTTTTAATTCAAAATTAATCAATTTAATTTATCAAATGCTCAAAATGAGTCATATTTTGTTGAATACAAAGTCGCACTCTTTTGATTCTTTCGCTAAATTTCACATCAAATGTTAAAATTCATGGTCTTCCTTTTATTTCTGACACTATGTTATTTAACAAAAAATTATCCTTATGATGAAGCCTTTCGATCGTTATGATAAAACTACAGGTTGATTTTTTTTCTCGTGTAGCGGGTTCGATTCCCGGTTCAACCATGTAATAACTAAAAAATCTATGAATGCAGTTTAAATTGTTTTTTAAATTAAAATAATGTTTTCTTTCAGCAAAATATCCTATCAACGATATTTAAAGGTACTTTCCCTTGATGTCCCATAGTCTTGGGACATCCTGTATAGTATTTTTCTTAAACATGCATCGTAAAAATAAATGTGTTTGTTCTAACTAAATAACTTTTACATACATGTAGGCTAATAATTAACAATTTAATTGGAACTACATATTAATAACATATGGTACACTTAAATAATATTAAAAACGAATTTGATTTAATTGCACTGTCTTTATTGGAGGATGACCAAATCAAACTATTGATCCCTCCTTTTTAAAAAACGGTTTTTTAATTGGAAATGACTACTAGTTCCCAGGCCCCTGTTTCACCAACGTGACAGGTGCGACGAATTGTAAAATCACTGTTGCTGACGTCACAGGCATCCATGGGCTACGGTTACCGCTTACCATCGGGCGGGCCGTATTCCTGTTTGCCACCATCATTGTATTATTAAAAAAAAACTTTATTATATCGGATAAAAACAGATATTTCTCCTGCGAGGTTTCTGACAATTGTCACAAGAAACACTACAATTGTCACGAAATTCCGACATATATATAACTCAATGAGTTACCTGTCAAGAATTACCTACAATTCTTCTAGATCTTTGACAATTGTCAGAAACCTCGCAAGAGAAATATCTGTTTTTATCCGATATAATAAAGTTTTTTTAAATAATACAATGATGGTGGCAAACAGGAGTACACACCGCCCGATGGTAAGTGGTAATCGTAGCCCATGGATGCCTGTGACGTCAGCAACAGTGATTTTACAATTCGTCGCACCTGTCACCGATGTGAAATTGGGGCCAGGTATCTAAAATAAATTATTACCTGTATTCGTCGACTCAAAATTAGTTTTATTTTATACTTAATTTTTTGCATTAGAAAGATCTTCGCAAAAATAAATATAAGGTTTTTAACCGTATTAAAAATAAGTAGGTTATCAATTCGACCCTTATGTATGTAATATTATTGGAATTGCACAATATTCATATAATATGTGTTAGTCTATGTGGGCTTAGTAAACAAATGTGCCAAATTACTTAAGTGCATATATGTCTGTATATATGTACATATACATATACCTTTGTCGGTTAGTCTCTCTGTGCAATACAAACCATATGTTTTGATATGTATGAATTCTGCTTTATGTGATTTATTTAGGTTTTCGAAGTCGGTATCATATCAAAAAGATTTTGCCCGCGGGCCCAAATTTAAAAAAAGTATCTATGATTGGAAACTTTCTTAATACAAAAATATCTAATGTTTAAAGATGTGACGACACTGAGAACTTATTTTAAATTTTATTACACTAAGTGCCACTTGCACCATCCCACTAACCCGGTGTTAATCGGTTAAACCGTTAATCCAGTGTAAAATTGTACTGGTAACCATGGTAACTACAGGTTTAACCGGTTAAATCCGGGTTAGTGAATGGTGCAAGTGGCCCTAAAGGACCTAAACCTTACGTTTACTCCAACAACAGCATCAGTGCAGTACGCTACAACTAACAAAAAGACAGCACCGGTTAGAGAGCCCTGAGACCACCTGAGGCGGGGAAATGCTGCCAGCATCCTCGGCACCATGCCAAAGGGACCTCATTTTCTAGATATATTTTAGTTTTAATAGAGAAATAACATGTAAAACTTGCTTAATACAAAAAAAATACTGTTTGAAGATGTGATAACACTGAGAAGTTATTTAGAGTCAGACCGTGAAAAGTCTGCAGCGATTTTGATAGCCCACGCAGTGCAAGTGTTATTATAAACGTCAAACTTCTATGAAATTATGACGTATAAATAACACATACACTGCGTGGGCTATCAAATCCACTGCAGACTTTTCTTGGTGCGACTCTATGAACTGATTAGGAAAAATTTGAAGATTTTTTTAGACTCATTTTTGACCATCCCCCCCCCCTAAAATCATGCTTCGAATGACCCCGTTTCCTCCTACGTCATGCTACCATCCTCCGATGTCCAGACCCCCCCCCCCCCCATTTGAAATGACGTAATTTATGAATAGCCCGTATGGGGCAGGTCGTCCAAGACGGCCAACTCTCCATACAAAGGCCAAAAATTTTTTACGTAAAAATGTTTTCTTCGACTTTTTCCTAATTAAAACACGATACAGAATATGCCGTTAAACGGATCCCCACTATTTTTGTTACACCTTGTATAAGCTATAGAATGAAATATATAATAATTTTAAGTAGGGGTCTTTCAAGATAATCTTTTTGCATCACAAAGCTGGCAAAATCGACAAGTAGACGAAAACTAGCACAATTACCCTACTTGATATGACACAGACTTCGAAAACTGAAATAAATCACATAGAGCAGAATTCATACCTATAAAAACATTTGGTTTGTATTACACAGAGAGACAAACCGACATAGGTATATAGTACATACATACACATAAGAAAGGTCCTGGCCGGAATGCCATAGTAAAATCGCCCCCGGCTGAAATTCAAATATTCTTATGCACGTTTATAAGTTAAGGTTATAAAACATCAGTCGTAATTTCGTGAGCATCACAATACGTTTTAAAGAAAAACAAAATATGGATAAGTATATCATCGTGGATACGGTATAAACGAAGTGAAACCTTCAGAAGAAGGGTTCAAAAGACTTACGAATATTTTAAAAACACACCAGATTCTGTAGCAAGTGTAAATCAAAACAACATTGGTCAAGAATTTGCCCCAGAAAACTTGAATACTTCCGTACAAATTGTAGGTACCTATGTCTTGTCTTGTTTTGTCTAACATAGCGAACAGCGACGTAGGAGTGTAAACAGGAGGCTTAAAAATTAAATCTATTTGATATTTTCTTCAATAGATGGAATAGTTTGTTTAGTTATACTATTTCAAATAAATAAACTAGACAATGCCTACCTTGTTCTACTTTTGTTATAGAACAAACGTGAATTGAAAACTACACGTGCTACAGATAATTAGTTACAACAAAAATCACATTCATCTCTAGGATAGTGATTATACACGCTAAATATAAAACATTTTTGACACCAAAAAAAGTTATGGTGCAATAAGTATTTCACATTTTCTATCTTCGTTATAAAAAAGTGAGTAGGTTTTCCGTTGCTTAGATAAGTGGAATACCCGCATCCAATGCATCTTTCTGACAATTTAAAATGTGTGACCTTCCAAGGCCACCGAGCTAGAGATATGTGTAGCATTCTAAAGTGGTTTTTAGTTAGAAACTGGTCTACATCTAAAATCGCCACCATCTTCGTGTTCTAAAAAAAAAACAAATCATTTAGAGCACATTTAAGAGATGTTACAATAAAAAAATGGGAGATACAATACTACGATTGTTATGTCCAGTGGTTTTTCCTAGTTTTAGGGAACCCCAGAACATTAGCAATGGCGCACAATTGTAGTTCGTAAAAGAAACATTTACTTAAGTTAAAGTAAAAAACGAAATATGTATCATCATAAACTTTACCGATAAAGTGACCTTCCCATACAAATTCAGCCTGCGCCAAGTATGCAAACGTTCAATACAATACTTAATAATAATATCGATTACAAAATTTCTAAACTTGTGTGTTTGGTACATTTATTTCTCTCACACACCAAGTCTTAAGTGAATCAAAAGAAATGTAAGAAGTTTTATAAATAAAACTCCAAAATATTGATGTAACTTGAAAGTCCGGTAAATAATATGTAAAGGTTATGTACTAAAC
This sequence comes from Cydia splendana, assembly GCF_910591565.1. Classification (NCBI taxonomy): domain Eukaryota; kingdom Metazoa; phylum Arthropoda; class Insecta; order Lepidoptera; family Tortricidae; genus Cydia; species Cydia splendana. Next base: position 7,028,151 of record NC_085974.1, read on the forward strand.
GTCCTATAAAACAAAATGGTCAGCTCTAAAACATTTATACGATGTTTTGGTCGCGTAAAGGTTCGCTATAAGCTAATCATAATTTGAGATAAAAAATACTCACTTTTTGCAAGCTTCTTTTGTTTGAAACTGCTTCAAATAATCTTGTTATCTTATTTTTCAATAACGGAAATTTGCTATCAAAACTGTATTCATTTCCAATATACCATTCGTGAAAGTCTGCAAGAAGCTGGAAAATAAAATTAAAAATAAGTTCTCATTGTTGTCACATCTTCAAACAGTAGATATTTTTGTATTAAACAAGTTTTACATGTTATTATGTCTGTTTTGTTAATGTATTCATATTTGAAAAAATAAGGACTACCAGGCGACAGGGGGATACTGCCTAAACTTTCAGTAAACAGAGGGTTCAGGTTTTTACCCTACTACCTAAAGTGAGGCTATTTTGGTAAACTTACCAAAGAATATCCCCAAGTTCTTTTAAGTAGGGAAATTCCTGAAGGTATGGAAATGCGTCTTCTGATAAGACAGATTTCAGACACTTTTCATTACAAAGTGTATAATTGTCTGCAGTCGCACAGAGCCACTCGAAGCATTCTTCTATTCCAGTGTTCTCTGAATCTAGGTCCGCTTGACTCTCAGAGGTGGTCTCGGGGCCCTCTCTAACCGGTGCTGTCCTTTTGTTAGTTGCAGCGTGCTGCACTGATGCTGTTGTTGGAGTAAAAGTTTTTTCTAAGGAACGACGCGCCCTTGGCTGGTATATTTTATTTCGGCGATACTTAGCCTTCAGATTAGTCACTGCGTCAAAGAGCCGACCATGGGCTCTCCCAAACACTTGAGGTCCTTTAGTGTAATAAATAGATGTATTTTCTGCCGGGAATACTCGTTCTGTAACAGATCAATAGTTATACCTATAGTAATATATAAAGACAAATAATTAAACTATGATATATTATAAGAAAAACAACGCGGCCTATTGAAACGTTTCTCGTTTTGTTAGGGAAACATTGAACAATTAGAGAATGTTTTCCATATAACACATGAGGAAAGTTTCCCTGGTCGGCACATCTTTATTTCCTATTAAATATATTCCGTGCCATACATTATTGCCCATTATCATTTCATCTAAAATTCTAAATCGGTTCAGCAATTTAGGAGTGAAAACGTAATAGACAGACAGACAAAAAGAGAGTCAGTCACTCAGATAGAGTCACATTTACATTTACAATATTTAGCATGGATAGTTAAATGTAACTTTATCAATAGGTCCCTATTAAAAAAAATATATAACTTACTAATTTCGTGAATCCACGTATATGTTACTTGTTATTGGTGCCTTCGGATAATGTTTTACTATTTCCGTTGCAATCTCCCTGGTTAAAGTTCTTCGTAGTTGATCTCCCAAAGAGTTTAGACGCTGTTTAAGAAGCAATTTGCCCTCTTGTGTAATATTGAGCAGAGAAATTAAGTCCTGGCATTTGTTCTGGAAAGAAAATAATCTTTAATAGAAAAAAACCGACTTCTCTAACTACTAACCTAACCCACTTAACGGCGCGTGCGTTGCGGTGTACGGGGGGCTGAGCGGGAGGGGCTAGTAAGTTTGACATCATTATACTTTATTTGGTAATAAATATGTATCCATTTTATGGATGTTTTATGGTAATAATAGTGGTTTATTTAGTTTAGGTATCACATTTGTTTTCCGGGTCAAGGTCCGAGTTGGGGTTCGAGTCCGAGTCTGGGTCCAAGTCCGGGTCCGGGTCTAGGAGCAGGTCGAGGTCCAGGTCTAGGTCCTGGTCCAAGTCCAGGTCCGGGTTCTGGTCCAGATTCAGCCCGGATCCATGTCTGGGTCCAGGTCCGGGTCTGAGTCTGCGTCCGGAGTCCGAGCCCCAGTCCAAAATTTACTCCATATCTCCGTCATTACTGGACCGATTTGAAAATTTTATTATTTTTCTAAACCACTATCTATCGGAAAGATCATCAATAAGTAAACAATTTATAATAAAGCTGGCACAATCGATAAGTGGACGAAACCTAGCACAATTACCCTACTTGATATGATACCTACTTCGAAAACTTAATTAAATCACATAGAGCAGAATTCATGCCTATAATAATATTTGGTTTGTATAACACAGAGAGACAAACTGACATAGGTACATACATATAGACATACATACACTTAAGAAATTTGGCACATCTGTTTACTAAAAGCCCACATTGACTAACATAATTATATTGTATGAAATATTGTGTGATTCCAATAATATTACATATTCAATTGATAACCTCCTTTTTAGGATTCCGTAACCAAAGAGTAAAAACGGGACCCTATTAACTAAGACTCCACTGTCCGTCTGTCTGTCTGTCTGTCACCAGGCTGTATGTCATGAACCGTGATAGCTAGACAGTTGAAATTTTCACAGATGATGTATTTCTGTTGCCGCTATAACAACAAATACTAAAAACAGAATAAAATAAATATTTAAGTTGGGCTCCCATACAACAAACGTGATATTTTTGCCGGTTTTTGCGTAATGTTACGGAACGCTTCGTGCGCGAGTCCGACTCGTACTTGGCCGATTATTATTGTCTGTATTCATCGACTCAACATTAGTTTTATTTTACTACATTTTTTTTTTGCATTAGAAAGATCTTCACAGAAATAAATATAATTAAAAAACCGGTGACAGACGGACAGCGAAGTCTTAGTAATAGGGTCCCGTTTTTACTCTTTGGTTACGGAATCCTAAAAAGGAGATTATCAATTCAATATGTAATATTATTGGAATCACACAATATTTCATACAATATATGTTAGTCTATGTGGGCTTAGTAAACAGATGTGCCAAATTTCTTAAGTGTATGTATGTCTACGGGGTACGTACGTACATCATTATCAAATCTACAAAAAATCAGAACTACCGGATTTGACGCAAACGCTAAATGTATAAAGTTACTGTAATAACTGGAGTTTAGTAACATTTGTGACCCTTTCAATATTAGATATAAATAAATATTATTATAATAAATTAAATGACTTGGCTATAGCACGGTTAAATACATATATCAGCTCATACCGAAACATTAGGTTTTACTGACTGCCTCAGTATTTCCAACGGTTTATTGTAATCAATAGCAAAACAGTAACATTTAGGGCGGGTTGCACCAAACCACCTGCTAACGTAAGCACGGTTCGCTAAATTTTAACGCTGACGTGGGGGTCTTAACGATTGCTAAATAAAATGCGTTGCACCAACTATAAAATAACAGGACGTTAAAATTACTAATCGGTAATCGTATTGCCGTATTATGAACGCATTCCTACCAAAAATTTTATGGTAGAATTTTTATTTTATATAGCAACCCAGTCATAAATGCCAAACTGAGTTGTCAAAATTCTCAAAGAGAAAAGTTTTGTAGGCGCGAACTACACTTTCTTTGCAGATTTAAAATCTAAATATTCAACAATATAAGCCATTCCTGAATATATTTATGGTTATATATTAAAAACACTCTAAAGTGAAATGTCTGACTACGATTGTTGAATGGCCTAGCTAAAGTCGGAATCAAACAAGGAGCGACATTGCCCGGTAAGTTATCTTATTAGTTTAATGCTTATAGCTGCTTCCTACTTCCAGTCCTTTCAGAGCCCTAAGCACAAGCATGCACAAGTGATTACTTGCGCTAACTACGCTATCTACAACTATGAAGCAAAGACGATAGTTAGGGAAAAAATTCCAATTATATTCTTGACAAAATAATGCATAACTGTTAGTAGCAGGCATTTGAGTTACTTTTGTACTTTAATTTAAAACTGCTTGGTCTAAGCATTAGTTGCCAAGCGGACCCCAGGCTCCCATGAGCCGTGGAAAATGCCGGGACAAACGCGAGGAATATGATGACTTATAATAATATCATGTTGCTTTCTTTTCAGGTTAGATTGACACCATATGATATGGAATACAAGATAAAAGTTACACACAAGTGAATGAATTCAAGAAATCAACAAATTATACAATTAAATTAACCGGAAGAAACTTGTTACAAAAAATAAAGTACAATTAGAAATATTATCTGAATTTCAATTTTGACAAGAAAATATATTGCTAGTTACCTTATCTACTTTATTTTCCATTTCATACTACTATCCTTTTTAGGTACTTAAGCAGTTTAGTGACCAATGGAGGTAAAGGGTTACCTGGAGAGTAGATAAAGAACTTATTTATTTTACAATTATATTTAAGGAGGTACCTACCTATCAGTTATTATATTTTCAGTCATACAGGTAACTTGGTTATTAACTATTTTATTTTCTTCGGGTGTAGATAAATAATTAAAAAGCCAGTATGGAGGGAAAACAAATAAAATAAAATAATTCAGACCGAGGGCCTTTTCTTGTGACAAATTCAGGGCTATTTAGGTACCTATGTTAGGTTTAAATGTTATGTATATAGGGACTTGAGGTAGGTTAATCAGTAGGTACTGTACTGGAACATTATTTCCAATACATGGCTAGGGTTAAATATATTTCAATGTATGACTGGTTGAACACAAATAAAATTCAGGTGACAAGAAAACAAGCCATATTATATTTTATTTGACCCAGGTATTGGTAGTTGTATTAAAGTTTTATAAATGTTGCTTTGTATTTTTAAAGTCACTGCAAATGTTTTTTGACTATAGTGGAAGAGCCCTACTTACAGAATACCTTGAATTTTGTCAATAGATATGCTTGTCAGATGCAGATAGGGGTATTGTTCCTTTCTGCATCTGACAAGCATATTATAAGTTCCTTTAAAACAACTCAGTTGTTCTCATGCATGTTCCATATTTCCAGAATAATTACTCTACTAAGCTTGACAGCCAGTATCGCCTTGGCATGGTAATATATATTGTAGCTTTTTTTATTACTTAGGAAAGCGGCATCCCTCGGGCATTTATTTTTATTTTATGCTAAAGCAGCAGTCGGCAACTTGCGGCCCACGAGCCTCCATGGCTATTTTGTATGTAATATTGACAAACGTCAATGTCTGATAAAGACATAAATATTAACAAAGTGCGGCCCGCGACTACTTTGTTAACAAATACAATATAAAAGTTAAACTTAGTTAGTTAGTTAACTACTATGTGGCCCTTGGCTGCTAAAAGGTTGCCGACCGCTGTGCTAAAGGATGCTTTGCCATACTATGTTGATAATGGGTGCGGGATCCTATTAGAAGCAACACAAATTGCACTTGTAGTTGTAATTGCAATTCAAATATAGATAGCTCCAAAAATAATATTATTTTAGTTTAATGCCTACTTGGAAAGTTGTTGTTAGGGTTATGAATAAGATTATGTTGTAAAAGCAAATAAAACCCAAGTAAGTAGGAGTTGAAGTATTATAATCACTTTTGCATTACACATTTTTGTCACTTTATTATAACCTATTAGTTATGCCAACTAGTCTGGAATTGTCCTAATACATTCCACACTTCACAAAACTTCACTTGCCATACTTCACAAAATACTTGATTTTATATTTCGCAATTTGTTTTATGTACGTTTATAGTTCTAAACATAGTTCACTTCTATAGCGGGTTACGATTTTCAGAGGCAGACTTGTAGATGGCTATAGGTGCCATCTCGCTGTTTTCGAATATCATAGTTCGTCCGTGGTGGATTTGTTCAAAGGATTTATCATTTTTATCTTGATTCCAATAATCAGAAGCCTTTAATTGGTTTTAATGACCATCCTGGCGACAAGTAGTAGTGCCGACATTATATGCCGTCGAGTTTCATCTGATGGGACGTATTTGTTAACCTGTGATAACGTCAATCTGGTCTTAACTCCAACTTTGAGTCATTTTGCACGCAATTTAAACTTAAAACACGCACATTTCTTTTAAACTATAAATAAATTAATGTATTTATGAAAGACGGATCGTCTCCCAATTATAATGACTTTTAGAGCCATTCATGTCAACTGTCACACGTTTTTGCGTTTACAAACTCCACATTTTATTGTTATTAACATTTTTTAATAATTAAAATAACATATTTCCTAAAATTATTGAAAAATCAAATATAAATTCATGAAATACGGACAAATTCAATAAAGTGCCGCCATTTTTATCAGGCGGTAAAATCGTTAACCAGTGGTCTACGACCGGTTAAGGGCAGCGTAACTTTTTAACAGACGTTAGGCGTGGTGCAACCCAAATATGCAGTTAGCGTTCGTTAGCGCCATCTTTAGCCATGATCAGCACATCAAATGGGCACGGTGCAACCCGCCCTTAATGTTTAGAACAGTTATTTTCACTCAACGAAACATTAGGCTTTACTGACTGACTGTATTCGGGAAATTTTATGAAAAGAAACGGAACCGTCTCATGCCACAGGGCTTACCGTAAACACCGAAATTCGCAAATAGTAAGTATTAAATAATGTCACTTCTAAAGTTAGAGTTAGACCAAGAAAAGTCTGCAGCGATTTTGATGTCAACCTTCTATGAAATTGTATGACGTAAAATAACACTTGCACTGCGTGGGCTATCAAAATCGCTGCAGACTTTTCTTGGCCTAACTCTCTTCACATTCACAGCATAAACCACTATCAACATTATAATGTTAATAACCGGACAGCAAAGAACGCTTGCAGAAATCATCACAAACGACAATTCGTCGGTAACTACCTATTATAAGTAGCAACTTTTTAAATACCTGAATACCTACAAACTAGTTTTACAATTAAAATTAAGTATTTACCTCATCATCCCTGAGCCTCTACCATCAGTTTTAACATTGACATAACGCTCACGTCTACGTAATTTACTTTCTGCACAACTCGCTTCCACTATTGCTCGCATATGCGAGTACGAGCGAGATGCATAGAAAGTAAGTTACGTAAACGTGAGCGTTATGTCAATGTCAAAACTGGTGGTAGCCGTACTGGTTCACAGTTCACACACTCTACACAATTAAATTAAGACAATCAGCAATTTCGTTCACAGAACACACCTAACGCACCTTACCCACCGGTGGCCTGACTGGAATGAGACACAAAATGGCGTCTTGCGGCTCGCCTCACGCGACGCGCTACATGGCCGACATGGCGTCGCAATGCAGAGATCACAAACATTGACTGGCATAAAAAGTGTAATTAGAATCACTTTTTTAAAAAGGGTTAATCATATTAAGAGAAAATGTATACCGTTAAATAAAGTTCCGCAGTCAACTATGTGTTTTGCCATGTCCGTCTGTCTGTCCGCAGCATAGCTCAGTGATGGTTAGCACTAGAAAACTGAAATTTGGTATGTGTATTAATCACGCCGACAAAACAGTAAAACAAAAATGAGAAAAACAATTTTTTTTGAGGTACCTTACGTTACTTTCATAGGTACCCCGAAGTGGGGCTGAAAATTTTTTTTCACTTTAATCCTATCGTGTAGGGTTTCGTTGGATATGCCTTCTAAAAAGAAAAGGGGTCCTTAAAAAATTATTTCCTCAAGAAAAGGATGTATATATATATATATATAGATATATTAATGTATTTATGTTTCACATCCATCTTACATACCTATGGACCTAAGTATAACACTGACAATGTATGATTAATACAAATAAAATGAATATGAATATATATATATATATATATATATATATATTATTTATTTAGAAATTTAATTCAGGCAACAAGGCTCATATTACAAATACCTTACAGACTAACATACATATATGTATTTTTTATAAACTTAAAACTACACACTATTTAGTCGACAAAACGGCGTATAAATCAGCAACGGTTTTAAACAATATAGTATCCCATATTGACTTCACAGCATTGTCGTACAAGAAGGAATTAAATTGAAAAGGTTTGCGACCTATGCCTTCGTCCCGCCAATTCGGCAACGTTAGATATTACCGAGTCAGACAGTACAAACTACTGTTCTGTAAGTAGGTAGTAGTAAACTCTTTATTGTGCAGTAAGATATTAAAAAAATTACATACAATTAGTAAGAAGTACAAAGACGAACTTATCCCTTTGAGGGATCTCTTCCAGTTAACCTTTTAGTATGATTTATATGATGTTTAAGTATATGATTATAATGCATACCTATTTTAAGTACCTACCTAAGTAATAAGTTATTAACACTACTATTTGGTGATGTCTCTTCGCTAGGCTATACAAAATTAAATATAATTAAAAAAATTGATTCCTTTCAATGACATCGTAGGTCGTTTGTCAGGAACCTACTTTTTTTTATATAGGTAAGTACATTTCAAATGTTAATACTAGATGCACCGGATATTCAGTTACTATGCGGTATCTGGCCTATCCGGCCCTTATTTTAATATATGGCCGGATACCGAATAGTGTCCTACTGTCCGGCCGGATACCGGATAGGATAGTATCTGCTTGATTTCGGAAATTCGATGTCAACAAATTGGATTTAAGAAACAGTCACGGTCATAATCGTACCTACTCGTTTATTACCTAGGGTTCCGTACCCAAAGGGTAAAAATGATGCTGAACCCTGGCTGTACCTATTAGTGGAACTCAGGTTTGGTGCAACATAGGCCCACGCTATTTTGGTCATCCGTCACATCTTGAGCACTTGGGAGAGCAGTACCCAAGATAGAGCTGATGCTGAACCCTGGCTGTACCTAGTGGAACTCAGGTTTGGTGCAACATAATAGGCACACTTTGTTTTGGTTAACCGACTTGTCGTCGTGTGCCTGTGTTGCAGAGTTCCACTAGGTGGGTAATTAACTTTTTTCTAACCGCCTTTAAAAAAAGGACGTTCTTAGTTTGATACGTATGTTTGTATGTTTATATGTATGTATGTTTGTTCGTGATTATCTTGCGTTTGGCTGAACCGATTTTGATGCGGTTTTCAGAAAAGTGTTGCATTCTGGAGAAGGTTTTAGTGGACAGTACATGGATGGTTTGAAAAACCAATTGGACCCGGTAGGTGGCGATGCTATCGGTATACCTAGCTGAAACCGATTTAGATAAAATAGTGGGACTCGGACTAGGACTGAAAGTGGGAGTGGGAGCAATATACATACAAATCGTTTAGCACCGAAACGTCGTATTATGTTATTAATTTTCTTATTATTAGGTATTAATTACTTTTTCCAGAAATTTGCTTTACGACGGGATAGGGACTGGACACGTATAGGGGTGCCATATCAAAATTAAGTATTTTGTGCTTTTCAGTGGGTTGGTTTTTTGAAGGCGGTTCCCTTTTTTAGGGTTCCGTAGGAAATGGCAGAAAACGGAACCCTTATGCATTCGTTATGTCTGTCTGTCTGTCTGTCTGTCTGTCTGTCCGTCCGTATGTCACAGCCACTTTTTTCCATAACTATAAGAACTATACTGTTGAAACTTGGTAAGTAGATGTATTCTGTGAACCGCATTAAGAATTTCACACAAAAATACAAAAAAGCAATAAATTTTGGGGGTTCCCCATACTTAGAACTGAAACTCAACATTTTTTTTTTCATCAAACCCATACGTGTGGGGTATCTATGGATAGGTCTTCAAAAATGATATTGAGGTCTTTAATATCATTTTTTTCTAAACTGAATAGTTTGCGCAAGAGACACTTCCAAAGTGGTAAAATGTGTGCCCTGTAACTTCTAAAATAAGAGAATGATAAAACTAAAAAAAAAAATATGATGTACATTACAATGCAAACTTCCACCGAAAATTGGTTTGAACGAGATCTAGTACGTAGTTTTTTTTAATACGTCATAAATCGTAAGCCGCAATTTTATTATGTTACTTGCTGCTACGGAACCCTTCATGGGCGAGTCCGACTCGTACTTGGCCGCTTGTTTTAAGTGCGTACTCCAATTATGGCGTAATTATTAGGGTGATAGAGAAAGATGCCCGCCATTTGCGAATTTCGGTGTTCACGGTAGCCCGAGACGGTTCCGTTTCTTTTCATAAAATTTCCCGAATACAGTCACTACAGTCAGTTAGTAAAGCCTAATGTTTCGATGAGTGAAAATAACTGTTCTAAACATTAAATGTTACTGGTTTGCTATTGATTACTGATTAGATACAATAAACCGTTGGAAATACTGAGTCAGTCAGTTAAACCTAATGTTTCGATGTTTGCGCGAAACGTGACATGGTTGCCTTTAACATCTCATGCAACCAATGGCAGAAAATGGCCGGAGGCCGACCCGTGTGGCGTCGTGCTATTCACAATGGTCAATCCAAGCACGACGATGCCTGGTTTTCCTCATTAAAAGAAAAACGCATGAGGCGCCACGAGCAGGGCTCCAACCCCCGCCCACCTGGGGGAGCATACACCTGCCGCGTGTGTGGCCGAGGGATCCTCTCTCGTATAGGGCTTTACAGCCACGAACGCAAGTGTCGTAACCAGGATGCTGCTTAAAACATCTGACACAGATGATAAAGGCCTGTTATTATGAGCTGATATAATATGTATTTAACTGATATATGGCCAGGTCATTCAATTTATTATAAAAATAATTATAGATATCTAATATTCAAAGGGTTACAAATGTCACAATGAAATGTTAGTAAACTCCAGTTAATAAGTACAGTAACTTTATACATTTCGCGTTTGCGTCAAATCCGGTAGTTCTGATTTTTTGTAGACTTGATTATGATGTTGGCTCAATGAATGGTAACCCAAGTTTGAGACCACGACCCGCCGAACGCAACTTTGTCAAAAATATTTATGTTTATTTCATACATACATACATATTAAATACAAGTAGTATATTTTTTTTAATAATGCAATGCCATTATGTACATTTAATTTCGATAATAATTGGTCTGAAAATACGGAAGCTAATATTGAATCTAATTTAACAGAACTGAATAATATGGCATAAGTATATGGCTGGTAGCCGTTGCTCGAAGTACAAATAAAAATAAATTACTTTCCACCCTAGGGTGGGAAATGCAATTTTCCACCCGGCTATCAGTCTATGAAAGGTGAACTTTTTAGGAGAGATGAAAATGTTTTTGATGAGATAAATTTGACTTAGCGCGCCATCTTGCGTTCATACAGCTAACCACTCGGTGTACGTCCAGACATCTATCCTTTAGGATCTTTAGATACAAACATTTTTTAATAGATGGCGCTGCCTTACGAGACTTGCCTTGCCCAAAAGAGACTATCGAAAAGATAAAAGTTGACGGCAAAGTTATCACAAATCCGAAAGATCTAGCTGAAGCGTTTAATAGTAATTTTATCAAGCAAACATCTTTGAATAGTAATAATGACAATAACAATAAATATAATAGCAAAATTAATAATACAATGACATTTAATTCAATTAATTCAATATTCATGGCACCAACAACATGCGATGACATCCGTATTATTATAGATTCATTAAAAAATACACATAGTACAGGAATCGATGGACTATCAACCAAGGTCATTAAAAGAGCAAAGCATATTATTTCGAAACCTTTGACTTTCATAATAAACTTATGCATTGAAAAGGGAGTATTTCCAGACCGGCTGAAAACATCTATCATTAAACCCCTCTATAAGAAAGGTGATAAACTGGATATGAATAATTATCGACCGATAGCGTTATTACCAATATTTTCAAAAGTTTTTGAAAAAGCTATTTATAATAATATTAGCTCGTACTTTGAAAAGAATGACTTATTTGCCAAAGAACAGAAAGGGTTTCGTAAAAACAAATCAATAAATATGGCTATATATGAATTACTACAGACAATCATGGCAAAAGTAGACAAAGTAATACCGGTATGCGCAGTATACATGGATATGACGAAGGCTTTTGACTTCGTCGACCATGAATTATTGTTAAATAAGCTATACAGATATGGTATACGAGGTAACGCCCACGATTTGATTAAATCCTATTTAAGAAATCGGAAACAAATTACTCAAGTGAACAGGATATGCTTAGACAGTAAAACTGAATTCACGTTCTCATCTGATATACAAGAAATAATACGCGGGGTACCACAGGGTAGCGTTTTAGGTCCTTTACTGTTCAACGTATATATTAATGACCTCCCACTTGCCGTTGAATATCCTATGATACTCTTTGCTGATGACAGCACAGTAATTATCTCAGGAGAAGATTCAGATTTAGAGACATACCAATTGAACATTAATAGAACGCTTGAACGAATAATTGAATGGATGGACAAAAACAATTTAAAAATTAATTTATCTAAAACAAAAATAATGAATTTTAGGCAAAGAGTTAATAAGACAAGTGATCTAAATATTAATTATAAGAATACACAGATTGACGAAACTGAAATGACGCGCTTCTTAGGATTACATTTAGACAGTAAATTGACATGGAAAAATCAAATCGATATAGTATGTAGTAAACTAGACCAATACTCCTACGCTTTATATAACTTAAGGAAAGTAGCTAATCAGGCAACTGTGCTTACAGCGTATCACGCATATGTAACGTCCACTTTACGGTATGGAGTTATATTCTGGGGAAACTCCACAGATAGAGAAAGAGCATTCAGATCACAAAAGAAATGTCTTAGAGCAGCATGTTATGAAAAATCTTTAGAGTCTTGTAAACCCCTGTACACAAAACATCAAATACTAACTTTGCCTTGCCTTTTCATCTATGAAGTAGCTATACACGTGAAACTAAACATAGGTCAATTTACAAAACTTAATAGCATTAGACATCAAGGAGAAATATACGCAAAACCATTCAAAACGGCCTTACTTTCCAAAAGTGTATTCGGAATGGCACCTAAATTATATAATAACCTCCCAAAACCCATCTTAAACTGTAATAATCTACAACATTTTAAGAAAATTTTGCATGACTTTTTATCAAAAAAAGCCTACTACTCCATTCAAGAGTACCTCTGTGACAAATCTTAACGTTATCGCCGTAATTAATATTAGATATGAGACCGCTTCTGTTAAATCATAAATTTGTAAATAATATTGTAATTTGCATTTGCATGACTTATGTTTTATGTAGTAGTAAGTAGTTATAAGTGTGACTGTTTGTACGCCTTTTGGCAAGACCATGGTGATTCCATATTAAATCATGTTCCATCATTGTATATACCCATGTTCTACAGACAATAAACGAATTATGAATTATGAATTATGAATTACATTAATAAAATTGTCTATACAGTGGCGCGTATTCAGTACTATTGGATTTTATTTGATGTTTGGCTAAGTGACTTCACTTGTACACAGTAAGAGGGCGCTGATCTTATAATGCCTTAACGGTGTAGTTTTCAACTATATTTTTAATAACATTAGATAAATTGAAACTCATATAGCTCTGTTAAATTATTCGATTAGAAGAGATAACGAATTATTTAAAGTAACCGTTTTGCTATTAATTAAGGTAAACGGTTATAATTAGAAATACTTAGTCAGTAATGTTTCAGTGAGTGAAAATAGCTACTCTAAACAATAAATTTTACTGTTTTGCTATTGATTAGGGTAAACCGTTAGAAATACTGAGTCAGTCAGTAAAAAACGTATGTCTTGGAGAGTAACAATACAGTTAGTAGCATAACTGAACCAATGTTTACTATTTTGTGATGTATCTGTAATTTACATGAAATTGGTAAGAAAAGTTTGCAATCAATTATTTTCGTCTTTCTCCATTGAGTCTATTTTGCACTACCCTCTCTAATTTGATGGCGGGTAGTCTAATTCATAGTGTTCATAACATAAAATTCTTCTGAGATCTTCATATCTCTTGATACACGTTAAGTTCGAATAAATACAAATAAACTAATAACAGACAATGTGTAAATTTTTTCATGTTTAAGTCGGAGTTAAAGATCATGACTTATATTACCTATGGGAATGTCATATCTGCTACAATTATAAGATAAACTAATTACGCGTCTTTACAATAAGCAGCAACTCTCTTAAACCAGAGATATATTCTAGTAATTATTGCAAAAATAAATATCAGGTGCAAAAGAGAATCAATTGTTGGCTCCATACATTATTGCAATGATTCAGCTTAGCACCACACAATTTGTTCACAAAATTTTCTGTGAAATTTTATTTGAGCCTATATGTTATTTACTTATAAGGTACAGGTACCTACTCATTCCCTGATTTAAGAATTTTAGGCATTGCCTTTCATACACAGATTTGGTAATTATCAGGGATACATAAAGTATGATATTTTTAGCCTTTTGAGTGAGTAAAACCATAAATGATAGACAGATCATTTGTGAACTGATTGATAGAGCATTTCATAATCTATACGTTGTATTCAAAGCAATTAAGTCAAGCTTGACTATTATTACTACATCTATATATTACTATTAAGGTACTACTATTAACTCACTTTTGCTCCTAACTGTAAAGACTCTAATAATTAAATTTTACTGTCTTGCTATTGATTACGGTAAACCGTTAGAGTTACTGTTTCAATACGTAGGAACTATATACTATATCGATGAGTGAATGTAACTATTCTAAACGGCAAATGATACTATAACACTTTAAACTCTCGCGTTTTGTACACATATTTAATTACACAAACGGGTCTACCACAATCGTCGGTCGTGGACAATAAACATTAAACTTTAACGGGTAGCTGCAATTTCTTTGTCTACCCCGAACATTTTTATAAACTAATTTCGGGTAGTTTAGTGGTGTTTTATTAATATCTCCGTTGACATTTGTTGGGACGTCAGTCTTTCCGTGACCACAGCTGGTGCAACTCAGCTGAAACGTCGGAATTAAAGGTAAAAACAATGAAATTATATCGCGGTAGACCCGTTTGTGTAATTAAATATGGGCAAATGATACTGTCTTGCTATTGATTACGGTGAACCGTTAGAGTTACTGTTTCAATACGTAAGAACTACTGTTTCGATGAGTGAAAATAACTATTCTGAACAGTAAATGTTACTGTCTTGCTATCGAATACGGTGAACCGTTAGAGTTACTGTTTCAATACGTAGGAACTATATACTGTTTCGGTGAGTGAAAATACCTATTCTAAACGGTAAATGTTACTGTCTTGCTATTGATTACGGTGAACCGTTAGAGTTACTGTTTCACTACGTAAGAACTACTGCTTCGATGAGTGAAAATAACTATTCTAAACAGTAAATGTTACTGTCTTGCTATTGAATACGGTGAACCGTTATAGTTACTGTTTCAATACGTGAGAACTACTGTTTCGATGAGTGAAAATAATTAATATAAACGGTTAATGTTACTGTCTTGCTATTGATTACGGTGAACCGTTACAGTTACTGTTTCGATGAGTGAAAATAACTATTCTAAACGGTAAATATTACTGTCATGCTATTGATTACGGTGAACCGTTAGAGTTATTGTTTTAATACGTAAGAACTACTGTTTCGCTGAGTGAAAATAACTATTCTAAACATTAAATGTTACTGTCTTGTTATTGATTACGGTGAACCGTAAGAGGTACTGTTTTAATACGTAAGAACTACTGTTTCGATAAGTGAAAATAAATATTCTAAACAGTAAATGTTACTGTCTTCCTATTGATTACGGTGAACCGTTAGAGTTACTGTTTCACTACGTAAGAACTACTGTTTCGATGAGTGAAAATAACTATTCTAAACGGTATATGTTACTATCTTGCTATTGATTACGGTGAACGGTTAGAGTTACTGTTTCACTACGTAAGAACGACTGCTTCGATGAGTGAAAATAACTATTCTAAACAGTAAATTTTACTGTCTTCCCATTGATTACGGTGAACCGTTAGAGTTACTGTTTCACTACGTAAGAACTACTGTTTCGATGAGTGAAAATAACTATTCTAAACGGCAAATGTTACTGTCTTGCTATTGATTACGGTGAACCGTAGAGTTACTGTTTCACTACGTAAGAACTACTGCTTCGATGAGTGAAAATAACTATTCTAAACGGTAAATGTTACTGTCTTGCTATTGATTACGGTGAACCGTTAGAGTTACTGTTTCACTACGTAAGAACTACTGCTTCGATGAGTGAAAATAACTATTCTAAACAGTAAATGTTACTGTCTTCCTAATGATTACGGTAAACCGTTAGAGTTACTGTTTCAATACGTAAGAACTACTGTTTCGATGAGTGAAAATAACTATTCTAAACGGTAAATGTTACTGTCTTGCTACTGATTACGGTGAACCGTTAGAGTTACTGTTTCAATACGTAAGAACTACTGTTTAATGAATTAAAACTACTGTTTTACATGTTACTGTTTTGAAACAGTGATACGTACTGACTGAAATAGGTAAATTTAAATGTAATATACGTTATTTCAACTGTAAAATTTCTTACTGTTCTAAAACAGTATTCTTTTCTTTCAGTGTAGCAATTTTGAAATAACACAGCTTCCAATTGTAGGCAATTAGGTTTTTAATTGTAATAATAGGGTTGATACGTGACGTTTAGGTACAAGCAACATATATAATAGAGAGTTAGACATTCAATCAATATCAATAATAAAACAACAACGAAATTCAGAAGATTCTTTACTTAAATCAAATACCCGCCCAGAAATCTAGGTTACGTTCGAGTTCTCGTTTATTTGTATCTGACATTTGCTAGATTGACAAGCCTTTCAGAAAATATCAAAGGCATCGGTTTCGATTGATTCTGTTCTAGTACTTCGGTGCTTAGAATTTCTTTTTTCACGGCTTTTAAATACCTGTTAGGCTTTTATTGACAGCAAAATATATTTGTTTTATTTTACGAAGTGCGCTTTATTACCATGCGGGAACAGTCATGGAGTGGAGCTTTTTGTATGCAATAAAATTTTATTTGAGATTTTTCTCATGTAAAATATTATTTACTGCTGGAAATACATAAAATGGCACTCTACCTTTTTATTTACTTGATAGAAGAAACAAATGAAAGCTTGACAACTCTGTCACTCGTCCAGAAAAAAGACAACGAAAAGTTTTGAACCCAAATAACTGCGGCACCGCTTTAAAGAAAATTTAAGTATGATAAAAACGTACCCAATAAGACACCGTCGTTGCGTATACGCTGCACCAGGATTTGGTTTGAATAATCTTAAAAATAAAGTATAATAAAGTTCTAGCTCTTTATGTTTTTAATGCTCACACGCAGTCAGTCGTGCTTAACGTGCATTAGGACAATAAAACGCCATTACTGCCGCACACGTGCAGGACTCGTAATGCATACATTAGTGGACGCCTAACGACTCCATCACTCCATGCGTGTGGCATACACATGCACTTGCACATTTAGCAGGTAATGTGTTTTGTAATACTTAGATCAAAGTAGATTGATATGAGACGTAAGGCATGATGTTTCTAGGCCAGGACCTAATATTTAAATAGTACTAAAATGACGATTATTTGTCAACTGAGTACGGTCTAGTCGGAACTCATTTTTGAGCCATTTCTCACCTTGTCACAGTGACAATAAATGCGAAAACAGCTTGTATGTACATGGATAGATTACCATGTGGCTTACATACGTTGGGTACATATGTACATATCAAATATATATTTCTTATCTTAGTGTCCATCCTGGTTGTATGCTTCAGAGCCCATGGTCACACTTCACACGATTTTCAGAATCCTCTTTTGCAAAACCAATGGCACCCATGTCGTTCCTTGCAAAGTCCAGTCAGCATTTTTAGGATTTTCCAATTTTATCGGGCCCAGGCGAAGGTGGCAAACTATCATAAGTTTATTTATGCTTAATTTCAGGATACATTTTAAGCGGCTTCCACTCTAGTAGATATTATGCAGATTTCAGACATGAATGAAATTTTCTTTCACAATGAATGAAGAAATCTTTTCTATTTCATTCGCTAGACCTGATCTAAATTTTCTCTCAAAACTTGGATAAAGGTAACCCTTCAAGTTTTGCCCCAACAAGTTCTCTTAACCCTCGATACGTATAATAGCAGCCCTTTGAACAACCACTATCGTTTGCAAATAGATTTTTCCAACCAAGTAAACATTTAAACGAGTTGAAATAAAGTTAGGTTATTTATGCACGAACTTTGCTTTATAACCCTTCGAAACCAACCTTTGCCTTTTTATCGCGAAGTTTGTAATGATTGTTTAGTAGTTAGATATTTTAGTAGTCCAGATTTCTATAAATGGTTTTATACAATTTAAGTTATTAATGTCAATCAAATTTATCGAACCTTCACGCAGAATAAGGTTTTTCTATTTTATTTATCTCTACTTCACTAGCTATTAGGTAATACATAATATTATTCTCTACAATATTGAACGAAGCAATAATATAAAAGCCACCCAGACTACTTTGTACGTGTACGTTTGGAAGATAAATGCATTGTATCCATCTAGCTTTTCTTTTCATACCATGGGAAAATTATTTAAACAATAAAGGCAAAAGCAACGAATGTAGATTTGATTATCGCCGTGAGCCGGCGCACTGCAATTTAAATATTTCCATATTACTTGCTTGCCATTTATCGTTTTGTCTTTTTGCGCAAATAGCAGAATGGACAGTTTATGTGGCAAATAATACTACACCTTTTAAAACAAAGTCACTTGCCGCGTCTGTCTGTTTGTGTGTTTGTTCGTGATAAACTCAAAAACTACTGAACGGATTTTCATGCGGTTCACCTATCAATAGAGTGATTCTTGAGGAAGGTTTAGGTGTATAATTTGTTAACCCGAACGAAGCCGGGGCGGGTCACTACAGTTGATAAAGTTAGCCACGGACTTTTATACATTTTGGCCTTATTTCAATAGAATACGCTATAGAACCTGAGGATTAGAGTGTCTAACCGTTAAACATAGGACTAAGCCGGAGCTCATTTGGTTTTATCTTGTCTTTGTGAGATATAAGTAATTGAGTTCAATAGAAGCAATGGAGTTGTATGGAAATCCTAATACAAAGACCTATAGTCAAGTCAGTCAAAATTCTACCGTTTTAGTAATAGTAGTAGTAGTAATAATTTTATTGCACACAACACACGTTTTAATAGTATTCTGCTCGTAATAGGAGTAATTAGTGATTAACATATAATAATGTTTGTGGTAATGGCAGTGCACTACAAGCGACGCAATGTTAGCCCAACACGACACTAATTTAACTGTTGTCCGATGAGTGTGGTAGCTGTTGATGATACAATACAATACAAATATTCTTTATTGCTCACCAATATGAAAAAGACCATGATATACAAATTAAACATAACTTAAACTATGGTAGACAACAAGCGGTCACCATGATGATTTTTTTAATTTTCTTTTTATTGTAGCTGCGTAAGTTACTGAAAATAAATATTGACTGCATCAAACGATCACGTAGAAAAAACTCGTAAGGTGCAGGGGGGGCATTTCGACTGCGCGGAAATTTCAACTAATCGAAATATGTTCCATGTTTTAAATTATTAACTAGAGTCATACACAACACACACAACACATCTTTTTCGCTATCTGGAGATATATGGCACTCTATTGTTAGTAATGTAAATAAAACATGGAATATATTTCGATTAGTTGAAATTTCCCCGCATTCAAAATTGTCCCCCTGCGCCTTATTTTTTTATTGTAAAGCTCCAAAACATTTAAATGCAAACATTTTACGTCGCGACCCTTTGTAGAAAGTAATCCAAAACAGGCGCAGTGGAATAAATTTCCGTCCCGCATCGCTTTGGGATTTGAGACATTGCGTTCCTCATTCAGATGAAAACCTAACAATGATCCCGTTTCCTGGCTTTACAGTCCATCGATCTTCTATGTAAAGGTTTTGTTGTGCGGAGGTACAAAAGGTTTGACATGAAAAACTCAATCCCTTGATATTATAAAAGCTGAAGACAGTGAGTTCAATCGTGACGATTAAGCACAGTACGCAGTTTTATAAATCAGATTCGTTTTTACTAGTGACTATTAAGAATAGAATTCGCCTAATATCATTTTAACCAATGTCTTTAACCCATTCTTCTGAGTTTTCGTTTTGTTTGGGAAATAAAAACATGTGCTTAATAAACTCAATCCGATCTTTTCCTAAAATAATGAGATTTGCAAGGTGAGCAATTTATATAAAAATACTGCCAAAAATATCAACACTTTATTCCAAAATATAGAAAGAATCTTCAGATATTTTGTGTAGCTATGTTTTTAATAACGTCCACCGCATTATCATTTAAATACCGGAATGTATCAGAAAGTTCGCAATAAGCATTCCCTTATTAAACCGCCTTACATTTTCCAGGGGGTGTATCAACTTCAAGCAGGAAATTCGACTTTGACCTCAATAATGGACTGGGAATAATGGAGCGCTTGTCAGTTCATTTCAATCTCAAGGAGGGTGAAATGAGGCACTAAAAATCATTAGTGTTGAGAGTTTTTTTTAGAGAGCATTGGATATCGGAAATGTTTAAACACTTTAGGGCCACTTGCACCATCCAGGGTTAGCCACTAACTCGGATAATTTATCGAACCGGAGGAAAATATTTCTGACTTTATCCCAAAGGTTTCATTTTATTGAAGAAAAACGTGGATTCCAACTTTTTTTAAGTGGGTTAGAAGATACTAACATTCTTCGATGACTAAACGTTTATAACTATAGCAGCCATCACTTTAATCAACTAATAACCACAAAAGGATTGTAATTGTTTAAACATTAGCAGTGTTTTAAAAATTACTTGAAGTATCTGTCTATATTATGATAACTTATTTGTAACTCCCATTCCATGGACATTATATAGCTGAATATAATCCCTACCTCTTATCCTGCACTAGGTTTACTATTTATTAAACGTTTTAGGTAAAGAGAAAACCTGAAAGTGCCAATACCCACAACTACGTACCTCTATAGTTTGTTTTACTACGTCTAGTTTTGCTCTTGTGTTTTATAGTCAATTCACAGGCTGAATTTTATGAGATGAACGTGATAGGTTTATCGATAAGGCTTTTAGGTGTTCCTTCTTAGATTACTCTGATGGTTAGAGGATTAATTCGGAAACTAAATCGAGGGAATATCAGATTCAATACTGAGGCCTAAAATATCTAAACAAGATATGTATGTTATTATGTATATAATGATCGTGATTGAAGGAGAACCTTATATACCTACGTATAGTAATGTGGAATACAATAGCAGTTTATTTATACTAGAGCAAATTAAGTTAAAAATGTCTAAAAATAGATTATAGACCATAACCCAGTTTGACGTGGGCGTCTATCACCTAAGACTCAAGCAAGTAAACAAACCAAGTAGTTAATATGGAGTACGTATTTTATCCACAAAAAACTTACACTTTATTTCTACAATACCTTCAGTTTTGCTGTGCATAATTGAAATCATCATATCAGCCTTTAATCGCCCACTGCTGAGCATAGGCCTCTCTTCGAGTACAATTGAAATGCTACAGAGAAAGAAACACTTGGTAACTAAATGAATATTTAATTTATATTTATAGACGTAACTTCTGTTTCTCTGTTTCAGGTAATACAACATGTGACAGCTCTTAATATACCGTAGGTATATGTTTTTTGGCGCAAACGGTAACGACACTTTAATTTTAAACCTACACGTACTAAGTATTAACCATGTAGGCGGTTTAATTTAAAATTACATTAACCTTTAAATCCTGGTTTAAAAGCCTGCGTAGGTGGATATAACAATAACAGGAGAAATTGGTATAATGACGCTAGACGAAGTAATTGAACTTCACAACGTGCTTTAATTAATCCTATATTTAAGCGCAAGTTGGAAGGGGTAGACCTCTACAGACTTTCTCTGATCAGATCGGGGAAATCCTGAAGAAAGGCCAGGTCAAGAGAACCCTAAACAGGCGAGCGTGTATGAGGAATGCTATGAGAGTGAAGGAAGCGAAAGAGGTATGTTAGGATCGTAGCAAGTGGAAATCCGTGGTCTCTGCCTACGCCTCCGGAAAATAGGCGTGATTATATGTATGTATCTATGTACATCCTATTTAGTAAGTAAAATGCTAGTTTAGAAACCCTTAAAAGCCCGAGAGTTGCATTTTACCTATCCTATAGCGTCGCAAACTAATTTGACGCGTTTTTGAGTTATTTCCATCACATTCTGGTAGGATGGACTTTTGAATGATGATTTTGAATGATATAGTCATTTGGATTCGATTTGTAATGTTTTCAGCTAGTGTTTTCCTCGCGTTGGTGATGTGGTGAAAATATTGTGTTGCAATTTAGAAATTATTATAATATCACGAGGGCTTTAATTGTTATAAAACTTATAAATAACAACTTTACTCCGTTATAAAACAAATGATTTTTGCTGTGAAAGATATTATAAACTAAATTACAAACAAAACTTGTATGTCGCCAGCTCGAATATCGCAACACATAAGTCAAACATTGGTTAATAATCGTTATAAACAAACCTGACCCAGGCCAAATAAATAACATACAAGCCATCAATATTGTCAGCATAAAGTGGGCAGCCGTCGAGATATTAGGCCCCTCCAGGGGTATTTAAGCGGTTACACCTTGGGCCTCCGTTAAGGGGACCACATTTCTGTTAATACGAAATACATCGAAACAGGCTGTGACGTAATAGGGTATTCCGCTGAGACAATAGCGTATACATTTAAAACAGTAGGAATTTTCCGTTGAATATTTTAGTTATCTAAGTGAGGCAGTTTGCTATAAATTATACAAGTGAGTGATCCACATGAGAGAATACAATAGTTTATAAGCAGTCAACGGTTGACACAACACAACACCCAAAAGTTATATTTGTATTCATCTAAATTACAATTCTAGCTTTCATAATTTTTTTTACAAAAATGTTTAAGTTAATGCCCAACAAATATTTATTATTATATTGTTCAAACTTGAAAGTACACCCTTAAATCATTGACATTAAGACCTCGTTTTGGTACGTTAATTCAACTACTTTAACTGGAACTGTCACCGGTTACTCTTACATTCCCGTATCTAAAAAAAAACATCAAAACCAAAGTTAGAAATTTTGGAGCAAAGTACATACATAGTTATATAGTTGTTGGTAAAGCATTACGTTCCTATGAATCGATATGTTTGATTGATTCAATTAAACGACTCTTATGTACCATACACTGGCCAGTTTTTTTATTTCGTTTTCTTACCGTTTCTAAACAGACCGCTGTATTTAAACGAGCTGTCACGAGCCTCCACGTGCCTGGAATCACGTGATTCTGTTTCAATATTACGTCTCGACTTCGAGGTTGTGTTAGAGCGGCGGACTTTTGAGCTGACTGTACTTGACCCATATGTTGCAACTTATGGGTGATTTTTGATGACGTCACGGTGTGATTGTGTTTTGAAATATCTATCATAATTTAATTTTCTTGCTTCGTTGTATTTAGTCTCTACATGATCTTATATGGGTAAGTTCACAAGCCAAAACTTCAAAAACATATTTACATAACCTTATTGTCAAAGGCGTGCAAATATATTTTTCGAACACGTATGGCATATTTTTTTTGGGTGTAATCATTTAAAGGTGTAATCATTTTATGGTGATTAAAGTGTAGTATGGTGCTAACTAGTAAAAAGACAGAAAAGTTCGATTATCTCGTAAACCACGAAACTTTTACTAGACCTATAATTGCATTTTCTGGACCAGCCTAAGGTGCCCTGTCGATGGTTAGAAGGTTGTCCATTAATTACTGGGCACCCTATATGTGCTTCTCCATTCTATAACTCTGTATCTTTCTTTAGGTACTTAAATAAAAGTAAACAAATAATTTGTAAATTTTCGGGTAGTTACAACATTTATTGATTAACCAACCAAATTGACATTTTGATGACAGTTACAAATTATTTACGTTGACATCGACTTTAATGTTAACTTGGTTATATTCAATTGTTTGACATGTTTTTCTTTGTAAATGACGATCCTTATTGGGAGACACAATTAATCTTATTATTTAAAATTTATAATGTAATTTTTGACGATCATGATGAGAAGATAAACATAATTTTGACGAATGTAGCAAATTTATAGTGTAATTTTCATCTTGAAATAAAGAAATCTAAATCTAAATACAAAACCACCTGGATCTGTCTCTGAACGACCTGACTTTAACCTACAATATTTGATCATGTAATGTTTTCATCTACCCTCAACTGGCTTAAGAAGCCATATGAGGGTAGATTTTGTTTACTCTTTTTTAAATACCTAAAGATACAGAAGGCAAGATAAAAGGAAAGAGAGGCAGAGGCAGACCAAGACGTAGCTATGTAGACCAAATAAAAGAAAAAGCTGGTGTCGTGTCGTATCAAGAGGTCAAGGATATGGCTTATGAGAAGGAGAAATGGAAAATACTTTACCGAAAAGAGGATATCTCTTAAATTGAAGAAGAAGAATAAGATACAGACTATAGAAAAGGGTCGCGTTATTTTCACCTTCCTCGGGCACGTTATGAATTTCCATAGAATATGCTTTTAGGAGATTGTTATAATCTTGTTTAAATTTCGCCCGACACCTCGTGTAATTAGGAATTAATTAGTCTGTTGCCTAATCACCATAATGGAGGACGCCTTCCAGTTCCAATCGGCGGAGTGTTAATATAGGGCAAGGGGGAAGAAGAATATTTGCTATATTTTCTATATTGGCATTTTCTTTGACCGTAGAGAAATCAAAGGGTCACACGAATATGAAAACAAAATAACACATAGATTATATATTAGGGCCATTGCTTTATCTCATAAAGCAAGTGGTAATGTAATAAACATTAAAGGATGTTTAAATCAAAAAAGCAGGTACAATGGGGCTATGTGCAATTGTAGAACCGATCAAAGTATCACTCCATTTTACATACCTAGTTACGTACCTATCTGTACTTTGTCCATTTAATCATTCAATTCCATCGGATATAAATTACTAAATGGGCTGATTTTTATTTCGCTGACGTACTTTTTTTCGTTAGGTTTCTCTATAAAATTGGTGGATTGATAGTTTCCTTTTCTGTAGAATATAAGCACATTTTCACTGTATTTCCTAAAAATCTTTCTCTGTGTTGGTATTGGTATTATGGTATGTTCGTAATTCAAAGGAAAACTACATAGACATACATATAATTCGACACAAGTTTTGATTTGGTATTTATTCCGCCCAGGATGAGCGCTTCAAACCAGCCAATTTTATCACAATGTAACAAAATAGTTATAAAAGTAATATTTAAAATAAAAGAAAGCAAGAGAAAACTCAAATCTAAGTCAAATACTCACTGTGTACGTTCTAAGGATCAAGCTATTTATAAATAGTCGCTGGCATCTATTATCGTCTAATAAAATAAAAGGCCACAATATTCTACACTGAGCCGCCTTGTGTCATTATATTCGCTTGCCGAGCAATGACAAAAATAAAATCGCCAGGGACCTATTGCATGATATAATACAAGCTAATACTATTAGTGATTTTATATACATCACTATTAGATAGCTTGTATTTTTAACAGACTTCAATTTCATAGAAGGAGGTTCTGTATTCGGTTGTGGCTATGTTTTTTTTTTTTTTTTTAATGCATGTTCATCGATTACTCCGAGACCCTTGGGCCGATTTGAGTAATTCTTTTTATGTTCGAAAGAAGGTACTTCCAAGGTGGTCCCACATTAATCTGGTGCTGTTCTGATGATGGGATCCATGAGGAATTGAGGGAACTCTTCAATTTTTAAATGCACATGTAGGGTGATTTGGGTGTTTTCTTAAGCAACTCGAGCATTTTCTCTCGAAAACCACCAATTTGATGAAGTGGACCTGATGATGATGATTGTTTTGATGATAATCATGACGATTTCTTAAAATGTACGACGTTCAGCGATTATTCCGAGACCCGTGGTCCGATTTGAGCAATTCTTTTTTTGTTTGAAGGTAACTGCCTCCAAGAGCGTCCCACATTAATCTGGTGCTGTTCTGATGATGGGATCCGTGAATAATTGAGGGAACTCCTCAATTTTTAAAGGCACATGTATGGTGATTTGGGTATTGTCTTAAGCAAATCAAGCATTTCCTCTTGAAAACCACTAATTTGATGGAGTGGACCTGATGATGATGATGATGATTTTATAAGTGTAGATTACTTCGGAACCCGTGGTCCGATTTGAGTAAGTGCGTCACGCGTCACTCATAAGCTGTTAACAATGCCTTACAATTAAAAATGGAAAAATAAAAACTTTTACAAAAAAAAGAAAACCGACTTCAAAAAGGATAAAATAAAATTTAATCCATTTTTAAGAATATGCGTTACTAACTGATATGTTTGAAGTCGGTGCCAAGACAAATAGTAACAAAACAAGTAAAAAATAATCAGCTTTATGTCTATAAATCACATTACAACTGTACTAATAGGTATTATAATAGTGAAATTAATTCTGTCTGTCTCTTTGTCACCTTTCCAGCTAAACAACTGCCATGTAAACTGGTGAAATTTGTCATGCAAGTAAAAAGTTAAAGCCCTGTAGATGGTTCTTGAATTGTTTTATATTTTGAAATCAAGTTCTCTGGATAAGAGGCGGGAAATAACTCAGTCCCAATACTCCCAATCCCACACCTGAGTACTATGGACAGTTCGAAAATTAGTAAAAATTGCTCTTTAAAAAACATATCGGCAATCGCATTGGTTTTATACTAGTACCGACAAACATGATACGGACTGCGCCAAGGTGGATTGACAGTGGGTTCTTAGGTATCTACAGAAAGTATGATCATTGCTGTCGTGTAAGGCAATCCAACGTACATACATATAGCCACATTGTTATCGGATCTCCCTAAAATCATGGTATGCTTCAAATTTGGCTTGGCACCGACTTCAAACATATCAGTTAGTAACGCATATACTTAAAAACGGATTATATTTTATTTTATCCTTTTTGAAGTCGGTTTTCTTTTTTTTGTAAAAGTTTTTATATATACCTAATGCAATAGGCCCCAGGTGGCAAAATTCGGAGCTAAGTTTCAAAAAAATGTTGACAAATTCAGCTCCTAATTAAGTTTCAGAATTATTTACACTGCTTTAGCGGTGGTCCACTGGTGTTAGGTGTAAGTACTCGTTGGATTCTTCTCTCTCATTCGTTCTCACTTATTTTTAAGATTAGCGATTAAATTAAAGCTTGAGTTCTTTTAAATTGGCTAGAAAAGGTTCTTCTCAGTCCTTTTTACTACGCTTCAATATGACACGGTATAAAAGAAGACCCGAAGCTTTTTCAGATCAGACTGCAATTAAAATTGAGTGGAGTTCTTAAAATTTGGATACGTTCACAAGTGTAATTTCTAATTACGCGTTATTGTTATATCGTATATATATTACGGGTGTGTAATGATCGACATAAAAATAATTAATATATTTTCTGTAGATATAACAACATTTAATATAATTTCAAAAAATATAATAACTCATTTTGTATAACATACATTTGGTATATTATTAAAATGTTTAATATCATTTTATATAATTATCTTTTGATATAACTCTCATTTATTATAACGATCATGTGATATAATGCTCATTTATTATACAAGTATTATTATATACGCATTATTCGGTATAATATAGGTATTTTTATGACGACATATGTAAATGTTTAACGCCTGATACTTTTTTTTACAGCAAACACGTACATACTAACAAGTATCGTGACTATCGTGAGGCTTCCAATTTGAATCTAAAAAAAACATCCAATGTTTAATTTAAAAATATATATATAAATTTTTCTTTGCAAATTGGGTTTTCTTTACCTAATCTAAACTTTTTTCCTTTCATTTTCTATAGGGATCACAATTCCAACCTAACCTAACCTAGTATTCTGGTAGTGGTTTGTTTGTGTAATGGACGCAATCCTAACCTAACCTAACCTACTTTTCTGGTAGCGGTTCCTTTTGTGTAGGGGTCGCAGTTCTTAACCTAACCTAACCTAGTATTCTGGTAGTGGTTTGTTTGTGTAATGGACGCAATCCTAACCTAACCTAACCTACTTTTCTGGTAGCGGTTCGTTTTGTGTAGGGGTCGCAGTTCTTAACCTAACCTAACCTACTATTCTGGTAGCGGTTGGTTTTGTGTAGGGGTCGCAATTCTTAACCTTACCTACCTAGTTATAAATAGCAGTTTGTTATACGTAGAAAGAGTATCGTTTTTTGTAGTGTGTAATAGTAAATGTGGAATTATATATCTAATACATTATATCAACACAGGTTATAACAATTCTACTTTAGATGAAATAACTTTATATCATAAATTCGGTATAGGAAATATGCATTATACTTCAAGAATGTTATGCTAAATGTTATTAGATCAATTAATCATTATATAAAATGATAATATATATCATATGAAAATATATTAAGTGTTGTTATATCATTTAATAATTATACTAAATAAGCGTTATTGCAACTGATATTATAATAAAAATGTTTATAGCCATCGATACGCACCCATACATCGAGCGTAATTAACTTGGCACTGATTTCGACTGAAAATACATTTTTGTTTTGTCTGTGATGTCTACATAGCTTATTTTTAACCATTTTCTTAAATAATAAGTACTATATATTTTATTGATAAAAACAAAGAAAGAAATAAACAAACATAAGTAATAAAACTTAAAAACCTACAGATAAAAAGTTTGGCCCAGATCGCCGTCAACGGGCAAGGTGCCCAGAAGGCTGGCCGTTCGACTGAGAAATTAGTAGGGCGAAATTATTTTAATACTAGCTTTTCATTGCGACTTCGTCTGCGTGGAATTAGTGACAGCAGCTAAAGTAGGTATAGCGCCTGGATAATGCTGATAGCAATCATTCAATTCGCGCATTGCTTACTTCAATTATTAGGCAATTCATTAACTCTTTCAATTCCACCCCCCTTTGCACTCTCTTCAGGGATGATTTCCGACATAAAAACTATTCTTCCCCGGGACTCAAACTATCTCTATACTAAATTTCAACTAAATCGGTTCAGCGGCTTAAGCGTGAAGAGGTAATAGACAGACAGACAGACACACTTTCGTCTGTATAATATTAATTAGTATGGATAGTAGTATAGATTATGACGTTACTCGCCAAAGTGGCACAATATATCGCATCAATGGTGCGCTACAATATATTTGGCCACTTGGGCCGTTACTATTTGATGATGACTGTACCCCCGAGATGCATTGCGAGTGTTGTCAAAATGCGACCAACAGGCGTATTATGGATGGCTTTATCCACGTGATAAAATAACTGTCACTGTTTGACACCGCGGGATAGAAAGTGACGAACACCATTTTTTCACGCTGTCACGTAGATAGTTAGTGTAGCCACCGTTGGCGTTAGTAGTATATGCAGCTGTAATGCTCAGCCAAGATATGGTCGGACCGGATCGATACAGCGATTTAGAGCACGATGCTTGTTTTTGTATTAATTAATCTTAATTGTAAATAGTCGTTATGTTGTATCTTCTTGCTGTGTAACTTTTTTCTTATTTAACTAACTGTTTACTGTATGTTATTTCTGTCTTTTTTCTTCTTGTCTGTTACCTTCCGTGATTCTTCTCACTTGATGGTCTCATCGGAAGATCAGCGCTGGAAGCCACCAGCAACATGCTGAGATGGGGCCATTTCGTGGCACTTTAATCTTATTTTGTGTTTTCTTTTATACTATGTACTGTTCCGATTATTTGTGCTTACGAATAAATCTATTCTATTCTATTCTAAAGAACGACCATCATATCCGTACAGATTAAGATCAAATTTCAAGCTCCTCAACTCGCCCTTGCTCGCGCTAGCATCGGGAAAATAAACCCTGAACTATGGAGACGCCGACCCACGTGTAAGAAAGGTCAAGGGCAGGCGTATTTCTGAACGCATTGACAAAGGTCGCCGTATGTAAAAGAGCAATTTGCGCGATTGCGACGACATGTGACTCTTATATGTGGGGGCTGTTCAAGTGTTCACGTGAAAGTGGCCCTGCAAGTAACATCAGGTTTCTAGAGTAGGCGTTGCGTTGTGAACTTATAAGGAATCACTTTGTATTTTGGGTTTTGGATTACGTTTAAATTGCTCTGAGAAGGGGATAGGGCCAAAAATAGACGCCAGCATTTTTCGGATAACCCTATTAGTATGATATCGAATTTCTAAATTAAGCCAGATTCGTTTATCGACAAGGAATCCAATAAGTAATAAAATTTAGATGCTGTGTAGTATGCAAGTGCTTTGGCGCAAATGTTTTGTCGGACTTTCTATTCATTTATTTAAAATAGTCCCAAAACGACATACAGTCGACAAACGACTTCATGAAACTTAAACTCCTTGGAGCTGGCTAACAGAGGAAATGACACACCCACTTGGTTACTTTCATCCGACCCGGACTTTATTTTTGTGACCTACTTAGCCACATTTACATAACTCGAACCACCTCTAGCATGAAACCAGTGTTAAATTCATAATTCATAATCAAATTTCTTCGGGGGCATACAATACGCATGACCAAGTTCTGTTTACCTAAGGTATGTAGTAAATTCATTATGAGATTTAGAAATACTCGATACTGTTGGAATCTTATCAGGTCTTCGTCTGTTATAGCTGAAGAGTATTATACCTACATATTATACAATTTATTTTACGCTGAAGCTTCATCACAGTCGATATATCGCTACGATAATTGGTCCTTTGCCGCGCTTTCCCAATGCTGATATTTGCAAAATAACAAACATTACAATGTAAACATATCTGGTCATTCTTGCACACGCCAAAACGAACGAAAAACATAGCTTAGAAGAAGTAGGCAATTTTATGAAAAAAAGAAGGCCTTGCCGACAGCTATTATGTGTTACAGAAAATTCTCTTTAACTGCTTAATAATATCGTTTTCTAAGATGGAGTAGTCCATCTGCTATCATCCACTAGTTGTAGGTATACCAAATAAAAACTTGCAATGAGATGCTAATAGAGGGAGTTCATTACAAGCAGATACCGTGAACCGGGGTGAATAGGGATGGCTGGGGTGAATAGGGACAAAACTTAAAATGTGATTTACCTGACAATAAACAAAAATACCCACACAAATTGAATCATACAGAATCTTCTATTATTTTCAATTTCGTATTGAATCTAAAACTCTGACTAACAAATTCCGAAGGAAGGTAGGCTGACGAATTACTTATCCTCCCCGTAAGAAAAACACTCATCAAGCGTTAAAAGGCAATCGAGTTTTTAGACAGCTAGGGAAGGCGGATTAGAACGGTTTTTCTTTGACGTGGATTTAATTATTGTTCGTAGAAATATGTAATGTTTTTTTTAGACCGGGTTAACTCGAGATTGGCAATTCAAACTTACATTTTGATGTCAATAGTACATTGTAGGAGAGGATGGAAAACCGCTAAAAGATGGACGAGTCGTTTGAGGGCCGACACGTTAGTGGAGGCCCTCAAATAATACGAGTCCATCTTTAGCGTTTCCGGCCGAGGCATTACATAGTGCTTTTCACGACTACTGCGAGGAAATAAGAAAACATTTGCATAACTATAAGTACTTGCCCGCGATTTCTCAGGTAGCAAATTACTAGCCACCGCCTGTGCTGTCTCTTGAATTTCGTTAGGCGTCAGTGTAAGAATATCATTTTCTTCACTAGAAGAACTCATTTTTATAGCGAGCGTAGATATACGCGTTTCTTGTATTTTTTAGTCAAACACAATTTACACTATCCAAAGTAAGTAAGTAAGTAAGTATCCAGTTTGTTCAGTAAGTATTTTCAAATCCCTCCTTTTTTACTTTTTTTATCACTTTTAAGAGGCATTTTTCTGTTATTTGCTTCAAACCGACTCTAAACTTAGAAGCGTTTTTGCGAAAAAAAACACAAACAGCTACAAAAGTGAAAAACGCCTTAAGCGTGAACTGAATGGATAATTGTAAAAAAAAATTAACTGAATGGTTTTGATATTTCTTTTTTTTTTCAAACAAGAAATTGGTCCTATAAATAACCTTATTTTATTTTTGAAGGAAAAAGTTGCGCCAAAAAAGACCTTTTATTGATTTTTATGTTTTAAATGATACTCATTGCTGTAGCGAACCGTCACCAATGACAGATGATGATAACAATGAAACATTGTAGTAGTGGTGGTTCAGGTGCTACAGCTATTGTCTACTTTCCAGCTTGGTTTTAGAGCATATATTGCTACATTTCCGAACAGTGGCGTGAAAAATTCCTGAGTTATGTCCCGTGTTAGCGCGTCTTTTCACACTCTCTAGCGACAAACGGCATGTTCCATCTTCGTGGAAGACGGCCCTTGGTGTACCTGTGCCAAAAGGGTGACAGATCGGACCCATCGAATTACAGGCCTATCGCTATTACCTCCCTTCTCTCTAAGGTCATGGAGCGTATAATTAACGCAAAGCTCCTGAGATACCTTGAAGAACACGATCTGAGCAGCGACCGCCAATATGGTTTTCGCCACGGTCGCATGACTGGTGATCTTCTGGTGTATCTCACACACCGCTGGGCTTCGGCCATTGAGACTCAAGGTGAGGCATTGGCAGTTAGCCTAGATATAGCGAAGGCGTTCGATCGGGTCTGGCATCGGGGTCTCCTGTCGAAGTTACCATCTTATGGATTGCCGGAGGGACTATGCAAATGGATCGCTAGCTTTTTGTCCGGCAGACGCATACGAGCCGTAGTAGACGGAAGCTGCTCCGATAGCATGGACATTAACGCTGGCGTTCCGCAAGGTTCTGTGCTATCTCCTACGCTGTTTTTGCTGCACATCAATGACATGTTGTCTATCGATGACATTCATTGCTATGCAGACTGACAGAGAGTACTGTCGTACTGGGGATGCCTATTACACAGGCCGTGCCAATATCCCTCGTTCTGTGGTGCTGGAGAGTCGTGAAAAGCTTGTGTCAGACATTGAGAGCACTCTATCCAGAGTTTCGGTGTGGGGTCGGGACAATTTAGTGCGATTCAACCCCACCAAGACACAAGTTTGCGCGTTCACCGCTAAGAAAACCCCATTTACTGTGGTCCCACAGTTCCAAGGCACAGCCCTTACCATGTCAGGGAGTATTGGGATCCTCGGTGTTGACATCTCCAGTGACGTCCAATTCCGCAGCCACCTGGAAGGTAAGGCTGCGCTGGCGTCCAAAAACTCGGTGTGCTCAATAAAGCGAGGCGATACTTTACTCCGGGGCAAAGACTGCTGCTTTATAAATCGCAAGTCAGACCCCATATGGAGTACTGCTGTCACCTTTGGGCACCTGGATGCCAGCTTGGACCCTTCGACTCAGTCCAAAGGCGCGCTGTGCGAATCGTCGATGATCCCAAACTCACAAGCGGTATTGAACCTTTAAGTCTAAGGAGAGACTTTGCCTCCTTGTGTGTGTTCTACCGCTTGTACAATGGGCTGTGCTCTGAGGAACTATTTGACATGATGCCAACGGCCGCTTTCTATCACCGCACCGCTCGCCGTCGGCAGGGTGTTCATCCTCACACCCTAGAACCTAAATGGTCGCGTACTGTGCGATTTAAGAGGAATTTCCTCCCTCGGACGCTCCGGTTGTGGAATGAGCTCCCTTCCGAGGTTATCCCGAGGGTCTACAGTATGGGGTTCTTCAAAAAAGGAGTGTACAGGTTTTTAAAAGGTCGGCAACGCGCATGTAACACCTCTGGAGTTGCAGGCGTCCATAGGCTACGGTGACTGCTTACCATCAGGCGGGCCGTATGCTTGTTTGCCACCGATGTGGTATAAAAAAAAATGACATCTATATAATGTAATTTTGTTACCAATGTTATCATGCGCGCGTGTATTTTGGGTATTTTCACTTAAAAGTGTACCATTTACTTTTTTTCGAAAATCCATCAGCATTTGGGTTATTTTTACTCCGAATCACAAGGACTATCGATTTAAAAAGAAAAAAAATGTGTACCAAAAAAGGTCAGTTTTGCGACGCATTTTCACATACATTTTGTATGGACCGTTACAAAACTGACACCCAAAATTTGTATGAAAAACTGGGGACACTTTTTACTTTGTCTCATTCAATAGTTTTCGTGAGTCTGAGTCTAAATAACCCAAAAGTTGATCGTTTTTCTAAAAAAAAGTAAATGGTACCATTTTTTCTGAAAACCCCCATTTACGTGTTACTTGTTGGTACATGTATTGGTGCAACCGAGAAGCACAGTGCTATCGTGATACTTTTTGGTTTGATTGTTCGTTTTCTTACGTTCCACTTTTTCACCTGGCATTTCCATATTGATTTTAATGTGGTCAATTTGTGTAAGATTGTCCCATATTATTCAATAATTATTTATATGTACATATGATATTTATTTCAATCTCCGAAAATCATAAATTTAGTTATTGTGTATACAAATACTGTATAAAAGTTTAATGGAAATATGTCCAAAGCAATTAGCTTTCCAATCTCCATGATCAAAACGAATTACTGCATGAATGGCGTTTAGATTTAAATGCAAAAGCCAATACAGAACAACGGTAAGCACAGTTTCACGGGTCAGATATTCGGCAACCGGGAAGCTCCAGCAAATCGTGGCACTAAAAACGTCCATGCTCTTTCCAAAGTTCATTCTACAGCTTTCCAATTCCGAAATGTCAACTCTATTTTATATATTTTAAGGCTGATTTTTCCTTTGAAATACGAGGTTGGCAAAATAAGTTAAAATGTCACTGGTCCAAACGCTGCAAGCGCGGTTAAGTGCGCCGCCATTGAAGCGTAAATATAAATTCGACTGAGCGTAACTTTCGTATATAGATAGCCGTACTACAATGTCCTTAGACATGTTAGTGGTGTTAGCCATAAACCAACATGTTCCTTTAACATCGGAATTTCTTGGAAACTTAGACTTAGATCGCATAAAATGCTGCACTGAACGCATAATTTAAACCCACAAATACGTTTTGAGCAACAGAGTTGGGCTGGGAACAAAGTTTCTGTAGGTAAGTGTAAGTATAGTATATAAACAGTTTCGATTCTTATGTTGTTCAATAACAGTCATTATATTATTAACATTTCGACAGTACTAATACCCTCAATACATTCACCTTAGCGGTTCTCATCCAACTGCCTCCGGTCCGGCAACCTTCATTCGACTTTGGACGGCCTCGTGGCGTGGTAGGCCCACCCAAACTCCTTTGTCGTACGTTTTTAATATTCGAAAGATTTCACGATCATCCGTTTTATAATGCAATATGCCTTGCCGGCTTCTCGTTTCTAATACCATCATCTCATTTCTTCTTAAATATGCATACTTGTTTTCTATTGCAAGTTTATTCCTTGAACTTCAATGCTGCTGATGTAGAAGTCAAAATCCATATTCGCTCAGATATTAATGACAGAAACTGCACAATAAACCACAGAGCAGAAGCGTTCTTATGTAACGAACCATTCACTGAAACCTGGAACGCTTTCAACTACAATTCTTTTTAACCCCTGTGCTAGGCTTCCGTCATAGCGTATATATTGAAAACAGTAACTCAAAAATACTACCACGCGGTCTACTGTTAGATTATAATGAAACATTTTTTATAAAAAAAAATCAAGATATTATAATTACAATTTTGTAACAAATTCAGAACATAATTAACTTATAGCAAGGCGCTGCTAGAGTCTCTTCCAGTTTGCTGATTTATAGAATTTACCCTCCAAGCTATACCCTCCTATTAAGAGGCCCACGGCTCTACCCATAATAGTACTAATTACATCAATAATTAATCCATTTTCATTTAGAATAGAGTTGCAATTGCAATTATTATTTATAAGACTTCTATACAAAATAAATTAAAATATTTCCTACACCATTTATTTTAAATTCAATTAACTTTTTAGGGTTCCGTACCCAAAGAGTAAAAACGGGACCCTATTACTAACACTCCGCTGTCCGTAGTGTCCGTCCGTCTGTCTGTCTGTCACCAGGCTGTTTCTCAAAACCGTGATAGCTAGGCAGTTGAAATTTTCACAGATGATGTATTTCTGTTGCCGCTATAACAACAAAAACTAAAAACAATATAATAAATATTTAAGCGGGGCTCCCATACAACAAACGTGATTTTTTTCTATTATTTGGTACTTGGCCGGTTTTTTTGTATTTTTCTCTATATGAGGATAAAGTAAGTTTAAAGATAACCTTACTGTCAAGTAAACGAGTGCTACGTCCTATTTGCTACCGGCAGGTGCTTTACATCAAAGGCAATGATAGAATGCGATAATACGGAGCCGGACACCCGTGAAGCTGCGTGCGCTTCGCTAATGGAGTGCCTACCTATTTCTCTTCAATGATGTACTCGTAGTTGAGGGTTTTCAGAAAAAAAATACTTTTTTTTCAAAAACCATCAACTTTTGGGTTATTTAGACTCAGGATCACGAGTACTATTGAATGAGATAAAGAAAAAAAGTGTCCCCAGATTTCATACAAATTTTGGGTGTCAGTTTTGTAACGGTCCATACAAATTGTATGTGAAAATGCGTTACTAAGCTTTTTTTTGGGACACATTTTTTTCTTTTTAAATACGATAGTCCTCGTGATTCTGAGTAGATATAACCCAAAAAATGATAGATTAAAAAAAAAAGTAAATGGTAGGTACACTTTTAAGTGAAAATGCCCAGTTACAATACAACTCTAGCTTTCATTTAGGATTGCGTTGGTAAAGTTGGTCTGTGAATGTTTGTCCCTAAATAGATGATTTTCATTGCTTATACTTATGGAATATTTTTTAATCTCTAAACACAAGCTAAGGAGAGGAAAATGAAGGGATAGTGTATTATAAGTGATTATTACTTGATGGGCTTGCATAACATTAAATTGTTAAATGACTTACAAAACTGTAAAATAATTCAATAATTTGTGAAAGTAAGCTTTATATACTAGTTAAGGAGCCTATAAATATGCAATGAGTAGAAGCCGTTTGTCGATTTTACAACTCCAAGTCAAATAAAATCAATTTTACGATAAACTTACTGCCAACTATACGAGCGCTGTATTCAGCCGTATTTGCCACAGTTCTGCCAGGTGCTTGAAAGGTAACGTGGTTATCACACCGTGCACCGATCCGGTGTATGAGTGAGACAGCGCTATGCGCATATATATCGATGTCTCGCTTATACACCGGTGCGGCGAGTGTGAAGACCGCCAAACGAGTGATCAGGTGGAGCCGGACACCCGTAAAGCTTTGCTTCTTTTATGGACTGTCTGTCTATTTCTCTCCAATTAGTGGCGGGGTGTCATACAAAGCGGAAGGCAGGCTCGGGCTCATGGCTTACGTTTTTGGGTTCCGTACCTCAAAAGGAAAAACCGGAACCCTTATAGGATCACTTTTGTTGTCCGTCCGTCTGTCTGTCTGTCAAGACCCTTTATCTCGGGAACGCGTGGAGGTATCGAGTTACAATTAAAATTTTATATTCAGGTCTACAGTCTCTTGAAGGTGTAAAAAATCAAGCTTCTAAGTTAACGTAAAAAAAATACGCCCTTCATACCTCCATCATTATTTGTTTCCAAATGTATACGCTATTCATAAACAGACAAGGGCTTTTTTTAAATGGCACGTGTGTTATACGTAAAACACCCGCAGTATATCCAACAAAAAGGCCCTCAAGACATTTCTGCGGGATAAATTAGCAAGAGGAAGACAAGTAAACTTAGCATCAGAAGTTTGGGAACATCCGAGGGAAGTGTTACTGAGCGTGTTCCGGTACGAGTTTTCTTCTTGTTTACAAATTAGGCGTTTGATCAAGAACTATTTACAAAATACCTATATGTATGTAGGTAGGTTTTTTTTGGTGTTGACATTGGTGGGGTGTGAAAAGCCGTAGGTAAGTGGTCTCTGAAACCTGTGTGATAAGGTATTCAGCTGACTCCACTTAGGTAAACAGATCAAGGCGAGAAATTGATTACTGTGTCGAAGTTTTGATACCCCTTGAAAACTTATGTCGTGCAAAATATTTCTAGAAATAGTTATTCGACCAGGCGTGGCTCACTTCACGATTTCGTCGCTTTGCTACAGGTAGCTAAAAGTACATCCGTAGCCATAAGCCGCGCGTGGCGCTGTCGCCACGTAGCGGCCATATCTGTCCTGATCGTAACAGACGCGTTTTGTTAGAGAGTGAGTCTTCTGTACCTAGTACTATTATTTATTCTGTGACTCGACTTTGACCCCAAACCAATGCCCAAGCTCAATCTAACATAAAACAGCCAACTCGAGCGTAAATTTACGCTAAATGGACAATGACGGCGACGCAAATGACGTCCACGCAAGCGTGAATTCACGCCACCTCTCTGCCTCGGGTAATAATGTAAATAAAAACAACGCTGCTGTAAAATTAACAATGCTTTTAATTATCTTGAATAAGTAACTATCGACTTGATGGAATAAACTTATCCATTTCAGTATGATAATTCGAATTACATACTTATTGGGTAGGTATCCCATTTACATATTGTTGAGAATGTTGACGCTGAAAGTTTTGAAGATATCTGTTCTTGAAATGTTGTCTATGTTTGACTAACACATTTTACATCGCAACAAATGAAATCATACCTACTCGTACTTAAGTTTGAGTATGACTAGGTACTTGAATTAACGAGTAAATCGTTTGAAAAACTGCAACTTGTCTATTCGTATATCGGGTAGAACAGAACGAAGGACTTTTAAAATGGGGAACTGTTTAGGCTACGTACTTTATTTTTCACTTATTAATCACGTTTATATTTCTAACTGTTTGTGAGATACAGTTAAACATTAGTACAAAAATCTGCATGTTTCAACCCTAGCATGTAGATCCGAGCATCGAATGTAAAGTCAAGTTAATGACGTGTGTCAATTTAAAATATACATAACTTTGTAGTGACGGTTGTCACTGATAAAAAAATATTTATTTTTTATGATTTCGTTTTAATTTTTAATCCAGCTTTACTATTATAATAACTCGATTGTAGATCACTTACATAACAGGATCCTTTCAGCTCAGTCTCTAGAAATGTTCCATCCTGTATAACCTATTAGAGTCGATCGATATGGACTATCAGACGAATCAATTGATCAAAATCTGTAGTTTCAGTTGACTTTCAAAGCTACGATGGAACACATGACACAAACCTACTCGTAGGTACAGTCGACGTCAAAGATATGTTAACACTTTTTTGACGTCGACTGTACATAAAGACTGTCTACGATAAAGTGGTCATGCATTTATTGTACTTAAATCTTTTAAATGAATGTGAATTTTCAAGCGGCACTTTTTTCAGGCATCAAACTACATACTTAATAAAATACAAAATAATATAACGTTAGATTGTCTATAAATTTTAGGAACATATATCCAATATTTTTTTTTACAGCGTCTTCTGGCAGTCTTTACCAAGTTTTCCCGTTATCAATATTTTTTAAATGTTTAATTAGATAATCCAAATTATTCCTTATTACGTTCTCTTTTTACAATAGCAAACATTTGAATACACAGTCAAACTTTTCATAAATTATAACTATTCAATCAAATCATTTCCACAAATCATAATTGCCTGTGAGTTACAAACTTAATTAAATTACTAAAACAATCACAAATACTCAACTAATATCCCGGATATAGTTCAATTTGCCCCACAGCGTCTCCGTCAAGTCTCCGTACTATAAACTTAGTACAAACACT
The DNA here is from genome assembly GCF_910591565.1 of Cydia splendana. Taxonomy (NCBI): domain Eukaryota; kingdom Metazoa; phylum Arthropoda; class Insecta; order Lepidoptera; family Tortricidae; genus Cydia; species Cydia splendana. Next base: position 7,067,720 of record NC_085974.1, read on the forward strand.
ATCGGCAGTGTGTGTTCTATATTGTTTGTTACTCAAATAGGTCCGATGACATAGCTGACACGGTCCGCCGCTGCGAATATTGATTTATGCAAAATAATGTATGCTCCACCAATTTCACAAAGTGATCCTGCCGTATTATGGCACTTTATGCTTTTAACCCTGAAGCTATGCAAAGTAGTTAAAAATGCTTACTTTTGTAAACAAAAATCTGATGGTTTCTGATATTCTGAGGGCCCTACCGCGAACACCGAAGTTCGCAAATTGCGGGCATCTTTCTCTTTTACTTCAATTAGGGCGTAATTAGAGTGACGGAGAAAGATGCCCGTTATTTCCGAGCTTCGTTGATCGCGGTAGGCCCTTGGATACGTTGCCATCCATACAAAAAAAAACTTTGATAGCTATTAATATGTAAATAAATGATTTTACCACCAAAATAAAAAAATAAAAAACTTTGATAGTGGCCAATAGAGTTTTTGAAATTAGAACTATATATGACGTGCGTATAGTTCTTATTACAGACCAACCCCATTTCTGTGGTTCTTATTCAGTGACAAAATATCTCGACTTATCGGGTTTGACCACCCATCCCTCGTATCTCGTTTTGTTAAGCTATTTATTACAAAAGTCGATAGATACGTTTGACGCGTATTCTGATCCGCTACTTTTGGTGCTGACTGTACAATGCATGTGTACATATTGCACTCTATTGTCCTACATTTGCTAATTTGGTAAGTTGGTCAATAATAAATAATAAATAAATAAATATTATAGGACATTTTTACACAAATTGACTAAGCCCTACGGTAAGCTCAAGAAGGCTTGTGTTGTGGGTACTCAGACAACGATATATATAATATATAATTACTTAAATACATAGAAAACAACCATGACTCAGGAACAAATATCTGTATCATCATATTCCCCTACCAGGATTCGAACCCAGGACCATCGGCTTCATAGGCAGGGTCACTACCCACTAGGCCAGACCGGTCGTCTGAATAATCGTCGTCTGGTCGGTGGTTGAATAATGCAAATCGCCTATCGATATCAAACAAGAAAGATTAAATAAAAACTGAAATAACACATAACCCGACTGTAGAGTGGGTAAGAACTCTACGAGAATAAATGAGGATAGAACTTCACAATGTGATTGCTGGATGGCTAAGTTTTTCATAACTTAGACGTTGAAAAATGGAACTTGGTGAATACAATTATTTTTCACTAGCATAGGGCAAAAGCGCTGGTGGCCTAGCGGTAAGAGCGTGCGACTTGCAATCTGGAGGTCGCGGGTTCAAACCCCGGCTCGTACCACTGAGTTTTTCGGAACTTATGTACGAAATGTCATTTGATATTTACCACTCGCTTTTCGGTGAAGGAAAACATCGTGAGGAAACCGGACTAATCCCAATAAGGCCTAGTTTCCTCTGGGTTGGAAGGTCAGATGGCAGTCGCTTTCGTAAAAACTAGTACCTATGCCAATTCTTGGGATTAGTTGTCAAGCGGACCCCAGGCTCCCATGAGCTGTGGCAAAATGCCGGGACAACGCCAGGAAGAAGATTTCACTAGCATAGGGCCCTCGCTTGTCAGCCAGAGAAGCAAAGACAAACATTTAAGCCCTTGCTACACGGCCGCCGACAAGCCTTCTAACCGTCTGACCTTGGTCTGTCCTTGGTCAGTTTTGGTCAAATTTTGTTGGAAACAACTGTCTACACGGTCCGAGACGGAGCAAGGCCACGCGGTCTGGGGGCTTGTCGGCGACCGTGTAGCAGGGGCTTTAGAAGCGCATTTGGAAGTTTAAATGTAAATGGTAATGCATGTTTCTTTTTGTCTAGTTGGAATTAATATTTAAAACTTTCGCGTTTTGAAGACATATTTATTTTATTTCCTTTATTTACCGACGTTTCCACGACCACGACCAGTGAAACCTGTGAAATAAATAAATTCGCGATAAACCCGTCTATAAATGTGAATTAATGTGTAGTTAGAATAAATTGAGCTTGCTTAATGCATGTTGTAGCTCTTGGTCAAATACGTTCATTAATCTTGTGCTAAGTAGTCTAAAAAGCTTAGAAATGTATATAAATTGAATGATTACCATCGCCAGCAGGTATAATATATGTTTATACTGCATTATTATTATTATTGTTTGCTTTTCAAAACCATATTTGTATATTTATGAGCATTAGTTAAGTACTATTTAAGTGTATTATGATTTTTATAATTTTGGATATTTTTAAATGAAATTAATATTATTATTTATTTATTTTATTTATTATGTACCTACTATATTTGGATGGTTTTACGACACCTATATCAATATTTCTACAGGACAACATGCAGTATAGGTACCTAGTATCTTAGGATTGCGCGCTGCTTACTATCCGTGGATTTTTGCAGAGTGTTTGAGTGCTTTGAATTGAAAAGGACTACGGGATTTCACACGATTCTTGGTGCATTTTTCCAATATTGCTGAGTTAACTGACGTTGTGTTTTCATATGTCGTTAAACCTATGAAAGTTTTTAATATTTTTATACGGTATCGGTGTCTACGGTGAATGTCTTGACGTCAATTATTCGCACTTATATTTGGTAGATAATTGATGAGCTTAAATAATGTGTACTAAACCCCTTACGCTACGTCTTACGTAGGCGAACAACGCGCGAACGCGGCGCGGCGCGGCTAAATCAATCCTTTGATACCCATAGAAGTGTCCTACGTAAGCGATCTCGTTGCGAACGCGGCGCGGCGCGGCGCGGCGGCGGCGCGGCGAGACGCGGCACGGAGAAAACAAACCGTTGTTGCATATAGAAGTGTCCTAGGTAAGCGAATTTGACGCGAAGGCGAAGCGGCGCGGCGGCGGCGCGGCGCGGCGCGGAACGGGCGCGATCAATCCATTTGATGTTTAGACGCGAATATGACGCGGCTAGAGGCGTGGCGTATATAGAATTACCGGCTTTATAATAATGTGGAAGTTTCTAAACGCAAAAATGTGTGACTTGTGTTTCATGAATAAGTACATTAATTTATTCAGATATTAAAAGAAACGTGCTTTTTTTAAGTCTAAATCGCGAACAGAATGAGTTTCAGTTGAAGATAAGACCAGATTGATGCTATCGCAGCTTAACAAATACGTCCCATAAGATATTGTAACCCAAGGGCATGTAATGAACAATACTTACTTGTCTGCAGAATGGTCATTAAAATTGGCTCTCTGTTTATTGGAATCAAGATACAAATGATATATCCTTTGGAAACACTGGTGAACTAATCGAAAACAGCAAGATGACAACTATATTGGGGCAATCGTGAACGATGGGTCCAAAGTTGACCTCTCAAAATCGGAACCCGCAACAAAAGTGAACTACCTAATTCAGAACAGTAAACGTACATAAAACAAGGTGCGAAATATTAGATTAGATTAGATTAGATTTATTTATTTCACAACATATGATTACAGTACAAATTACATTAATGTCAATTTATAAGAATGTATATTGTGATCGTCAGAAATAAATTTAAATAATAGCAAGATAATCCAAATAAATTAATTTCATTAATAATACATAATATGAAAAATTTCACCTGAGAAGGATCGTCAAATAATAACAATAATAAACAAAGACAATGTCAAGAATAGGTATGCGAATATAAATTATACAGTTATGTCAAAAAATTCACTTATTGAATATAATGGGTTGTCCAGTAAAAAGTTTCTCAATCGACGCTTGAATGTTGTATCAGATGTTTCCGTCCTTATTTCTGCAGGTAATCGCTCATAATAAGTCGGACCGATAACACGCGGGTTTTTTGCTGCAAGCGCCATGCGACGTGGAACTGTTCGTAATCGACCTGTAGTTCTAATGTTTATACCAGATACCTCAACGCGTTTAAACAAAGATAAGTTATTTCTCACGTACATAATGATTTCGAATAAATATAATGAGTAGTGTGTCATTATTTTATGCGTTACAAAAAGGTCTCTGCATGAATGTCTACGCTTCACACCCGCTAGCGTTCGTATTGCCTGTTTTTGCATAATAAACACTCGATTGGCATCCGTAGAGTTCCCCCAAATGAGTACACCATATGTCATAAGTGAGTGGAAGTGAGCATAGTAGACCGATTTTAATGAAACGTACGAAATAAGGGGTTTCAACTTCCGTAACGCAAAGACCGCACTACTCAATCTATTGCATAGCTGGTCAACATGGCACTTCCAGTTAAGATTCGAATCCAACATAAAGCCAAGGAACTTCGTTTCATAGCACATTGGCATAGGGCAGTCTACTACACATGGGGTCGTGTTAGTCATCCGTCCTGAGAATAACATTACGTTAGACTTGCTGACGTTAAGAAGTAACCCATTTGCAGCAAACCACCGCTCCAACTGTCTACATGCCTCGTTGATGTTCTCACCAAGTTGCTCGTACGTTTGCGCGCTGATTATGACCGTAGTGTCATCTGCAAATAGTACTGACAGCCCGGTGGTGATGGCAGATGGGAGATCATTGACGTAGGCTAGAAACAGGGTGTTTCCAAGGGCTGATCCCTGGGGAATGCCTAGTTTGATAAGGCCAATGTCAGACTGGAATCGCTTGCCATTTGAGGACAGTTTAACCTGTTGTCTTCGGTCCGACAAAAATGAAGCGATTAAGCGATGCGCCTCACCCGTCACGCCATAACACTTCAGCTTATCCAGGAGCATTGTGTGACTTATTACGTCAAATGCTTTAGACAAGTCACACATAATACCGGCCATTTTGTGTCGTTTGTCTAAACCTGTTATATTTTTTTATTAAATCAAGTATTTCAGTGTGAGGAGTATTGGGACAACTACAGACTTAGTGCGGCCAAATAGGTTAGAAAAATGTGTGATGCAAAAATGATTAAGTATAATGTTTCAGTTCATACCTACTTATTTGTGTTTTATTTGCTTTTACAACATATGTTATTCATAAGCCTATGAAACAATAACTATACTCTCTGCAAGTACATCTGAATACATGAAACAAAAATTTTAAAACAACTTGTTTCATACTAAGACTTTACCCAATATTACTAATACCTAAATCATTTCATTACAAAAGTAGTGGGGTTTTAATCATGTGCTGCTTCTAAATGAAAGACATCTACAGTGTACAATGGTTGTAGTCTATTGCAAAATATACCAGAGGGTTAAGATCTTACAATAGCTACTTACTTATAGTCATGATCTTATTATTTTATTTATTTATAAGAATAACAATAAACCGTTAGATGTAGCAATTAAGCCCACAAAACTACATAGTTTGACTGCGGAAGTGCGGAGGCAGGTATCAATCTTATTTCATATCTTAAATTATTCTAGAAATATGGAATATACATGAGATAAGTTGAGTAGGTTGGTAGGTTTGACCTACAAGCATGTCTACTTACTTACTTACAAATTAAATAGAATATGACTTGTAAGTTACATATAAATCAAATGAATAAAATGTAACATAATTATGTACCTATGTAACCCAGGCCATGTAGATATATGTACAGTCGATGTCAAAGATATGTTTACATTTTTTGCCTTAAGTATTACAAAAGAGCAAGGTGCAAAAGTGTAAACATATCTTTGACATTGACTGTACTATAGTGTAAAAATATGGGTGTGTATGTGTACATCTCACTCAGGAATATTCCAAAGTTCTTAATATGCTAATAAAAGAGCTTTAGGGACATATTTTTGAGTAAGATGTATGCACCCATATTTTTCACTTGTCTATACAATTCCCTAAACACTAAAAAACCTAACCTACCTCAATGAGTACAGTCACAAGAAAAACCCCTTTATGTTATATTTATTTTATTTAGTTTACCATCCTCATGTCATTACTTTGCAATAGCAATAGGCCATGCATGTTTACGTAGATAATTTATCTTCACCCCAAGACAGTCCAGTTCCTCTCTCTGCAGCCCTGACCACCGGCAGCTTGGGCCTTGCCCCGCTGCCGGTGCCACCCTAGGTTAGGGTTTTTATATGTATTTTTTGTTTTGTAAGTGTTTTTTGTATTTTACTTTTATATTCATATTATATAACCCTAACTTAAGATAAATAAAGTAGCTTATACTAGTTTCAGTCTCAAAACTTGTCTCAGTCTTCTGCTAGAAAATCACCATGCAACTTCCTAACCAACAATATGACATAAGTGGTAGACCTATACTTACTATGCTATGAAACTTCACAATAACCAATGTTTATATAGATTATTTGTCTCCACCCAAGAAAGAAAGGAAATAATTACATTAAATATATGTTATGATACAAAATATAAATACATAAGCTCTCCGGATAATCTCTTACCTTCATTAGTCAATTTGCAGTCTAAAGAGAATACTTATACCAGTGTGAGATAAATAAAGTTAGATAAGGTACTTAGAAACATATTTTCACCACACCAGCTCGGAAAGGCTTACTTTGCACTTCAAAAACTGATAGCAAAGTTGCATTTTATTCACATGTGAGGCAAAGTAATCAAATGCAAATTTTGAGTTATTTTCTTTTTTAACCCTCATTTTGTTAAATTTTGTTTAACCCTCGTGCTTTGAAACCCTAGCAACGCTCAAGATTCCATTATTCTAAGCACTCGCTACGCTCGTGGTTCAATTTTGGAATCTTTCGCTTGCTCGGGTATCAATATTAGCATGAGCGGTTAAACAACAACTTTGCCCCCTTGTAAAACAAATAACTATTTATTATCAAAAATGAAAATAAGATAATATTTATAATACTTTATTTTTAATTATACAATAAGTTTCTTCCATTTACTTTAAACGACTAAAATTTCATTCTGCCTATATGCATTTGACATTCATATTCTTGAGTTGATTCACTTGTGCATTCCTTTCATCTTGTATTAAAATCAATCCTGAAAAGAAAGCAACATCATGTTATTATTATGTAAAAATATTTTGTGTTTCTCTTCGCCTAGGTAGAAAATGCTTAGAACAAGCAGCTTTAAATTAATGTACAAAAGTAACCTGAATGTTATACTACTAGTTAGGTATGCACAATTATGTCAAAATCAGTGTCAGAAATGTTATTGCAAATTGAGCCTGAACTGCCTGGGTGAGAAAGAAAAAATGCTGCAGAAACAGAAAGGTTATGAATTTTGCTTCAGAGCCAGTTCACAGCTCAAAGGTAAATAAAGCTAAAGGCATGGCGAAGTAGTAAGTGATAAGTATTAAACAAACAAGATAACTTACCAGCCATGTAGCTCGTTGTCTGATTCCGGCTATAGCTTAGTTAGTTTTGCTGGACATTTTCCGCAAATCGACATCTACGGTGCCTATTTTGCGTGAAACGAGGTAGCCCTACTCTAACCAACCCAGCTTCTTGGTCTTCAGGTTGCCAACTGCCTCCTTCAGTGTGGCTATAGCTTGGAAAGTACTTGGACTTTAAATAATCGTCAGAAATTTCGCTTTAAAGTGCCGTGAAGCCTTGTCAGAAGCCGGTGTTGTTCGAAGCGTGAAGCCCGTGATCATCATCAACATTAGCCCTTGTGCATCTTTACAGATGATTGACATTGTTTTTAAGATAAACATTCAGGAATTGCTTAAATTGTTGATTTAAAATCTGCACAGAAAGTTTAGTTCGCGCCTACAAACTTATCTCGTTGTCGGTTGTTGAGAATTTCGACAAGTTGACAACTTACTTTGGCATTTATGACTGAGTTGCTATATAAATAAATAATTCCCTCAAAAAAAATTTGGAAGGATTGCGTTCATAATGGCTCCTCTACACGATGGGCCAACGTTGGCGAATCCAAGGGACGCATTTATGCGTTAGAGGGAGCAAGTGATATTGCTATCTCATTCTACCGCATAGCTGCGTCCCTTGGATTGGCCGACATTGGCGCATCGTGTAGAGGAGCCATAATACGGCAAAATGATTATCTATTATATAGTTGGTCAAGCACATCTTGTCAGTAGAAAAAGGCGGCAAATTTGAAAAATGTAGGCGCGAAGGGATATCGTCTCATAGAAAATTTTAATTTCGCGCCTTTTTCTACTAAAAAGATTTGCTTGACCATCTATAATAGTTATTTGTTATTTTATAGTTGGTGCAACGAATTTTATTTAGCAATGGATAAGACCCCCACGTCAGCGTTAAATTTAGCGAACTGTGCTTAAGTTAGCGGGTGGTTTGGTGCAACCCGCCTTACCCGCCCTAAATATCTAATTACTGCTCCACCATCTTGAAAAAAATATAATAACCGGATCGACAAAAAAATCTATTTAATCATAGAATCTGGTGGGTTATTCCCACTAGTTACCACCAAGTTCTTACCAGTGGTAACTACTGGGAATTTTTTTCCCACCTTTTACCACTGGTAACTACTGGGAAAAAAAATCCCAGTAGTTACCACTGGTAAAAGGTGGGATTTTTTTCCCAGTATTTACCACCAAAATATTGTTACAGTTCAATACTAATAAAAACAGTATAAATATGTACAGGTTGTTTTTTATAATCACCTGCAATAATTTACGAGGTGAATATGTAGGTCATACTAAACAAGTTTTATTGTGGAACCAATACCGAAATCGCGAAAAAAATTGACTCTCCCATACAAATATCAACATCAGACCAGTCAAATTGTATGACACAGCCAATGGGGTTGGCAACTGTCAAAGGTTTGCCTAGATGGCGCCATCATAGCTTGCCCCTTTTTCTATGAGATTTGGCTTAAAGAGCTGGCATCCAGCGTATTAAAAAAAACAAAAATTTGACACAATTCTAGGGATTGACGGGGCAAGCTATGATGGCGCCATCTGCTAAAAACTTCCACCGGCCAACCCCATTTCTTTTTAATACATTTTGCATTAATAAATTATTAAAAATATTTGTATGGAAGAGTCAACTTTTTTTTCGCGATTTCGGTATTGGTTCCATGGTAAAACTTGTACAGTATGGCCTACATATCCACCCCGTGAATTATTTCAGCCGGGCTAGCACATGATTGGCGCGACAGTATCTCGCGTCCCTCTTTTGTTAACATAGTAAAAGACGAGTAGTCTATCTCGCCGCGAGATACTGTCGCGCCAATCATGTGCTAGGCCTACAGGTGGTTATAAAAAACATCTTGTATTTATAGTATTCTTATTAGTATTCAACTCTAACAAAATTTTGGTGGTAACTACTGGGAATCAAAAAATTCCCACCTTTTACCAGTGATAACTACAGGGAGAAACAATTCCCAGTAGTTACCACTAACTCGGTTTGGTGGTAACTACTGGGAAGTTTTTTCCCAGTAGTTACCAGTGGTAAAAGGTGGGAAAAAAAATTCCCAGTAGTTACCACTGGTAACAACTTGGTGGTAACTAGTGATGTGCCGTTACCGGTAAAATATCCAAGGTGGGAAAATTTCCAGTGACGTTACCGGTAAGATTCCCAAGAATCAGTAATTTACGGTAATATTCAAATTAAGTATAGGTGAACCAGGATCTATTGAGGGTGCGCCATGTTACGGAAATTTGTTGGTACTAATTTCTAGCAATGGCAACAACTTTAATAATAGACAACATCTACCCTCTATGATAGTTGTCAATATTGACAATGTAAACATTGCTTTGTCTAGTTTCGTGTGAATTATTATTAGACTGCAATAATCATGCCGAAAGTTTTAGATTTTACAGAGAAAAAGTTGTAAACGGTGTATATAGTTATTTATTGAAAAAAAAAAACGTGCGGGAGAGAAATTTCTTCCATTAGAAAACATAACAAAATTACCACCTGAATTGACGGGTAAGTTTCAAACTTATGGACAAATGTCACTATAGTCAGGTCGTCACGATTTGGTTGATGTCTTGTAATAATTTGATTTGTGTATTAGGTGTATCGCATGCATCGGTATCACGGATTGCTAGCGAAGGGCGTAAGGGCGGAATTAAACGACCAAACCTAAAAAAAAGAAAACAATAAAAGAAAATAGATTTGGATGATTTTGATTTATGTGTCATACGTCGTAAAATTCACGAATTTTATAGCGAACCGAAGAAATATCCAAACATCAAACTTCGCACTTATTAAAGTTGTCGGAATAAAACAAAAATCATCTGCCAATTTCCATTGTCCCCACTATACAAATTGTTGCTATATAAAATTCAAAACGAGCGCCCTCTTGACAATACTCCCAAAATTCTGGTTTACCTATAACTGTCAACATAAGTTGTTTTACATTAAATCATTACTTGTCAACAAATGCATCATACGAAGTGCAAAAAATCAACATAGGTTTACTTTTCTAGTAAATTCCCAATACTACTCGGAATATTCCCAATGTTAAGTGGTCATTTTTTTATAGCTTAATAACAAAGATATAATAATATTCTTAAATATTTTCTTATTTTTTTCTAGTTTTATTTATTAATTTTGTTAATTTTATTAATTTTATTGATTTTATTGATTTTATTTGTGTTATTTGTTTTATTTGGTTTTTGTTTTATTTATTTTATTAGTGACAGAAAAAGGCCCGCAATTGAGGAACTTCGATTTTTGCGGTGATAGCCAAGTACGGGATACAGCGTAATACTATATTGCTTCACAACTCCGCTAAGATTAAGTGAAAGAGATAGCTGATGCTACGAGTGGAAGAGACGTAAAGATAATTAAGCCATTTCTACATGTTTTATAGATGGTCAAGCAAATCTTGTTAGTAGAAAAAGGCGCGAAATTAAAATTTTCTATGGGACGATATCCTTTCGCGCCTACATTTTTCAAATTTGCCGCCTTTTTCTACTGACAAGATCTGCTTGACCCAGTATAAATTAAATTAATTCAATTATAACGTAAGCGTTCAAGTACGAGTATATTACCCGCTTTTGGGAATATTACCGGGAAGAATGGTAATTTACTGGTAATATTCCCAAATGGGAAAATACCGGTAATGGTATTTTACTCTCGGCACATCACTAGACTGGTAACTACTGGGAATAACCCGTTAAAACATAGACCTTCGCTACGCTTCGGTCAATCAAAATAATATATCTCAATATGCACACAATAGGCTAGATGACAAATTTTCATTTACGATATCAATCGATCAGGTTTGTTTTTAGGATCAAATGTCTATATGGGACCCATTGCAATAAAGCAATACAAAAGTCAGAAATGATAGTCAATGTCTGACAATCGTACTTCACTCGCGAAACGCCCCTAACAAAACGATAAGTGACCGTGACGTCAAGGTCACTGAGAGTCTTGAAGTATGGACTGTATAGAAAAAACAAGATAATTGCGTTTTTGTCGGTGAAATGTTGCGTTTATGTACATAGTTGATATACAATCTTTTTTTGATAAAATTTAAGGAATCGAATGGTATCCTTACTTATTTCCTTCTTGGAAGTAAAAAAAAAACTTTAATTTTGGAACTTTCAGGTCCTGTATTTTTGTATTATTTCCATATATTATTTTTTAATCCACATTATTGTGATAAATTGCTCATTTTCTATCTATTTTACTAGGTTATGTTATAAAATTCAACATGTGTCATCATCCCTATACTAAAATCAACTTTATTACAAAAAAATAAGGCTGATATGATTCTAGCACCAAACTTTGGGTTATTCCCACTAGTTACCACCAAGTTCTTACCAGTGGTAACTACTGGGAAAAAAAATCCCGGTATAAGTGTAAAAACTAAAATAGAAGATTCTCATTCTAGTTAAGTAGAAATTAACTTATTATCCGGACTAAATTTATCTTATTAACTGTAAATTGAATTACATATTTATACAAACGAACAAACAAATCAGTCAAAAACCGACAGAACTGATTTGGTTTTATTATTTACCGCTACTTCATTTCGATCTATTATAACACGACGCAAACCTGGAATATGTAGGTATTCATAATTTGTACTCAGGCTAAATAACTACAGGGCATGGTTGTTATTAAAACCGCTTAGGGCGCCCTTCGGATGGGCTGATTGCTCGGACTAACCAGCATAGGCTCGCATTCCAATTACGCTCGGGTAGTACATCGCTCGGTCATGTTACGCTGGTTGGTTCGATTGCTTAAACACCCACGCTAGCGGGATGGTAATAACACTACCAGAGGGGCATCAGGTACTACTCGTACACTTCTTTTTTTGTATTTAACTTTTATTCTTTTGGAAAATATGTTTATTGGAAGAACGTGTAAATAATTAAAATCACATAAAACAACCTTAAATTGAGTACGACAAAGGGGCAAGAGGGCGTCAGGCTAAGAGCAAAAATCTGAAAAGGAGTAAAATAATAATTATGTACCAATAATTGCGTTCGAATGCGAACGTCTATAAAACCTGGTAGAGTTAAGAATGTGAATGTGACCTTGCAATTAAATTTGGTATAGATGTTTTTAAGTTTTCTTAATATTTATCAAGGTAAAGTAAGAAACAATGTAGGACCATCAAAATTTATGAAATAAGAGTTATGGTAATACCTTATGCATATTTGATAGGTTACAACCTTGGGTTATCGCAATATAAGTATGAATAATATCGGTACCTATGCCTTGTAATTGCTAAACAATCGTTTAGTTCCTAAATATCCTTTGTTTTGTTCTTATTAAATAACACGAGTGCAAAAAGGCCGAACCGAATGTGGCGCGCACCGCGTACCCTTTTGTTCTTAACCGCCGCCGTATCGCCAGTGTCTGACCCTTGCGTTATATTCTTTGTTCGGCATAACTGCCAGCCCTTATGGCCGATAAGAATGGTATTGGTTGACATAGTTTGATAATCATAATGGAACAAATTTAGGATAAACTAAAAATAAACACGTGAAATATATTTGGTTATTTACTTTTTCCCTTTTTCTACCTGACCCAAAGAATGAATACGACAATCTAATCAGTCCACTTTTAAGTATGTCGGAAACAACTGTGGGCATGGGCGCGTTGCATTTATATTGAACGAGTGCGAGGGACAGTTTTACTTCATACAGGATGTGAATATTATGCGAAACTCCCTCTTGCGCCTTCGTCGTACTCATAAATGGTTGTTTTATGTGATTTTAATAACTTACTTACACTCTTCCAATAAACATATTTTCCAAAAGAATAAAAGTTAAATATTAGGTCATTACCTATGAAATTGGCGTTTTGTTCGGAGAATTTCAACGAAACACGAATTTCCATACAATTAATTTTGCGGATATTTTTTTGATGGCTAATTCAAACCAAACAAAATTTTTCCAGTAATTTTTGACACCTTTAAGGTATGTTTTCAATATCTCCATTTCTTGAAAATTGGTACCATTAGAAAAATATAAGTAATTTTAATACTCGAACCGACAGCACATGAAAAGACCTATTTTCAAGGCTTAATTCTGAACACTTAACAATAAAAAATAACAATTAATTGTATGTAAAATCGTTGTTTATTGAGTGCACTGTAGTTTTATTGTAATTGTGTATGTACTTTTGTAAAAAAAAAAAAACTAGGATCAGACTTATATCTATGAACAAAAACGCCAATTTCATAGGTAAGGACCTAATACGTGTACGAATAGTACCTGATGCCCCTCTGGTAGTGTTATTACCATCCCGCTAGCGTGGGTGTTTAAGCAATTGAGCCAACCAGCGTAACATGACCGAGCGATGTATTACCCGAGCGTAATTGGAATGCGAGCCTATGCTGGTTAGTCCGAGCAATCAGCCCATCCGAGGCGCGCCCTAAGCGGTTTTAATAACAACCATGCCCTTTAGTTATTTCGCCTGAGTACAAATTATGAATATGTAATTCAATTTACAGTTAATAAAATAAATTTAGTCCGGATGATAAGTTAATTTCTACTCAACTAGAATCTTCTATTTTAGTTTTTACACTTATACCGGTAAAACTGTTTTAATATTTTTGATCACTTTTAAAGCAGTTTACTGAATCACTAACTGACATAAATAATTATTTATTACAGCACGCTACATTTATACTATACTATTTATACTGTTTTTATTAGTATTGAATTCTAACAATATTTTGGTGGTAACTACTGGGAATAAAAATTCCCACCTTTTACCAGTGGTAACTACTGGGAATAAAAATTCCCAGTAGTTACCACCAAGCCGAGTTGGTGGTAACTAGTGGGATTTTTTTTTCCCAGTAGTTACCAGTGGTAAAAGGTGGGAAAAAAATCCCAGTAGTTTCCACTGGTAAGAACTTGGTGGTAACTAGTGGGAATAACCCAAACTTTTCATAATGTGTCCATGAAATTTCGGAGCTCGCTGTACGTCGCACATCTGAAGGCCTACCGCGAATACTGAAGTTCGCAAATTGCGGACATCTTTCTCTGCCACTCTAAGTACAACTTAATTGTAGTAAAAGAGAAAGATGCTCGCAATTTGAGAGCTTCAAATGTGTTTACGCGTGCCTCCGTGAGGGACAAAACATAGGCAATGCGACACTGTGATTGGTCGAATTTATTTGATGCCCACCATACCATAGCCCATACTAATTTAAGGTGGGGAATAAAAAAAATGTGAGACTGTGATAAGGACAAACAATAATAGCGCTTTCGCTGCTACTCCTACTGAAAGATACATATGACTATCCGGTTCGCTCATTTCCCCCACCCATCATGCCTTATCCAGTTAAAATACTAGATTAATGGTAGAAGGAAAGTAAAATCGTACTACGTACGCTGACAGCGGCACCTGTTGTGGAATTGCTGAACTCCAAAACATTAATCTTTATTAGTTCGGTTTTTTTAGCATTAGAAAGAACTTGAAAGAAGGTTAGCGATCTTGACATGTATTTTAATTGAAAAACACTTTAAAAATCAGTAACTATTACTTATGAAAGCAGAAGAATATAAATGATCGTATTAGATTCATAATTGTTACATATAGACAGTCAAGCAAATCTTGTCAGTAGAAAAAGGCGCGAAATTCAAATTTTCTATGAGCCGAAGTTCCATCGCGCCTACATTTTTCAAATTTGCCGCCTTTTTCTACTGACAAGATCTGCTTGACCAACTTTATTTGCCGTAACTTATTATTAAAATGTGTTTTTCAATTAAAAGACACATCAAGATTGTTTACCTTATTTCTAATGCTAAAAAAAAACTAATTTATAGCTGTCATCGTAGTTTTGCTACTCGCTCGACGCCACCTCGACGCTAAAATTACACTATGTGACTGCAACACTTTTACATTGAAATTAAGTTCAATTTATCGTGACGAATCCTAGCCCTGTACTGGCAATACTGTTTCGGTTGATAAATATGTTTTTTGTGTATGTATATAATATACCTGTGCGGCGCTGTCACGTGCATTTGTTTTGAATACAGGTAATTTTGTTTGTAAATAATGTCAGATATAGAGGATATAGAATTGCTAATTAGTGCTGTGCAGGAACGTCCTACACTATGGGATAAAAGACAGAAAAACTATCATAACCGGTTATTATCGCACCGCGAATGGGTAAATTTGGCCAAAATAATTGGGACAACAAGTAAGTACTTCTAAACACATTTTATTCGTTATTATTTTTACATTTTCTGTACTTATATAGGATGTTGTTGGAAATACAATTTAAAGTTTTTTCTGGCTTGTGCCGCTGCTCGTGCTGTAGCATTAAATCTTCTTTGCGGATTTTGTCGTGATGTTTGCGGTAAGTTTGCATAGGCTTCCCGGAAAGATGTCCATTCAGTTTCAGTTGTAAATTCAAGGTCACGTATAATATTGTGCAGCAAACATATAGCTTTTACAATATGCACTGCATTTTCTACGTCTGTTTCGATGCATTTATGCAGAATTCTGAATTTAGAGGTTATTGAACCAAAAGAACATTCCACCACCATCCTTGCCCGAGATAAGCGATAGTTAAAAGTATCTTCAGGATCTCCTTTAGTTGTGGATTTTTCTGGAAATGGTCTCATAAGATATTCTTTTAGTGGAAACGCTGCATCTCCTAGGAGAACATATGGAGCTTCGATATTAGAGCTAGGCAATTGCTGTGCTTGAGGTATTTTTATTCTTCCTTCTTCTATTGCACTTCGAAAGGGGCAATCAGCAAAAACACCTGCATCGTTATCTTTTCCATAGGAACCCACGTTTATCCACACAAACTTATAATTAGCATCAGTGACTGCCAACAACCCAATCGAAAAAAATGATTTATAGTTATAGTACATGGAACCAGATTTTTTTGGTTTTTTTACGCGAACGTGTTTGCCGTCAACTCCTCCGATGCAGTGAGGAAACTGCCATCTGTCCCAAAAACATTGTGCTATGGTTTTAAATGTATCTTCTGAAGGTACGGGCATATGTTTCGTAACTAATTGCGTCCATATAGCTTTGCAAACTTCTGGTACTATTGATGAAATAGCAGATCTTGAAATTCTGAAGGAAAAGGCGAGTTGCCTGAATTGTATGCCTGTGGCTAAATACCTGTAACAATAAATAAAATAATTATGCAGAGCATAGTACATAGGGTCATTGCGCTAGTATCCGTACATGCTCTATATAGTTTTCGTCCACTTGGCAGATTAGCAAATAAAATATTTGATGTTTAATTTGCTACTTGTTGTTTAGTCATTAAGGATTTGATTAAGTCCAAATTAGTGCAGCAATAAAATTTCGTCAAGTGGACTAAAACTAACGCACCTACCCTATGCATACTCTGGCACATCCACTTAGTAGAGAAAGGCGACAAATAAAAAAAAAATGGGCGCGACGGTTGACCTCCCATAGAAAATTTCAATTTCGCGCCTTTTTCTACTGCATGGCAAAGCAAAATTATTGTTTATAGATAAGGTGTCTAGTTGTTATTCACAACGACGAGACTTAACGATGACTCACGCTAGACCGGGCTGGGGCCGGGCCGGAGCTTCCGGAGCTTTGTTTTCTATGGAAAGCACTAAGTACTTGATCACCGATCAGCCGTCATAGAAAATGACATGTTGGACGCCTCGGCCCGGGTACGGCCCGGTCTAGCGTGAGTTATCTTTTAATCGAGTAAAATAAAGTTATAAATTTACCTCTGACGTTTCGTTCGAGGACGGCGTTGTCCCCGTGGTCTCGGAGAAGATTTAAAACTTAATTTTACGCGATTAAGGGTCGGTTGCACCAAACTGTTCGTATCGTTAAAGAGTTCGCTAAATTTTTATGTATGGAAAGTTTCATAGTAAAGCGCCGGGGGGCGCCGGCTGACGTTGATCAGTCTGCTAAATGTGGTTGGTGCAACTGGCCCTAAGTCCCGTCGTTGTGAATAATAATGAGTAAAAATCATGAAAGATTAAACAGGTGTCTAGTTGTTTAGTTAATAAGTAGATAAGATTTCTGTCTGGGTTTAATAATCACTCATTTGACCATTGACATATATAAGGACGGGCCTTACGGGTAATAAAAATGGGTCCAGTACAGCGGTGTGCCACCGCAACAACGCGATTGGCTGATGAGTTCGCATGACGCGCGCGATTGGTCGCGCTCGCGACTAGTTACTCACGTTATGGCTCCTCTTCACGTTGGGCCAACGCCAACGCGGGACGCATTTATGCGTTAGAGGGAGCAAGTGATATTGCTATATCATTCTACCGCATGGCTGCGTCCCTCGTTGGCGTTGGCGTTGGCCCAACGTGAAGAGGAGCTAGCCATTAGACTTCACGATTGGCTCGAATTCGTGAGCGACACCGCTGACTGAACTAGGGGAGACAGAGGTGAGTTGTGTTGTGACAGATGAGAGTTGTGAATTTGTCGATTTTTTGGAATCTAATTTAACTGTTAGCGAGCCCGCAACAGTGTGCGTTTGTTAGCTCGTAACTTGAACTAACAAACGCGCGCTATTGCGACCTAGTTTCTAGTTAATAGATTCCAAAAAACCGACGATGTCACAACTCTCCTCTGTCACAACTCACCTCGGTCTCCCCTATATTATATAGCGCGCACCATTCTTAGTGCCCGTAAGGCCCGTCCTTAGATATAAGTCAATGCATTTCACATATAATAGTATCATTTATTTCATATACGGGTGGTCCAAACCTTGACGTCCAAAAATTTTTTTTAGATTCCTCACGTCGTGGGCTATCAGAATATACCCCATGTATGTTAGCCGATTTTTCGTAGTTTTCGAGTCATGATTTTTTAAACTTTTAACTTTTGTTATGAAATTCCGGGGTTACATAACAAAAGTTAAAAGTTCAAAAAAATTATAACTCGAAAACTACGAAAAATCGGCTAACATACATGGGGTATATTCTGATAGCCCACGACGTGAGTAATCTAAAAAAAATTTTGGACGTCAAGGTTTGGACCACCCTGTATAATATTGTACGTATCATTTTTTTTAGGTGACCAGGCTAAGAAAAAATGGAAAAATTTACGGGACACATTCATTAAAGAGTCCAAAAAAATTGCGAAGCCTCGTTCAGGAGCAGGCGCGGACAAGGAGCCGAGGTATACAGGCTGTTGGCCATATTTCGAAATTATGTCGTTTTTAAAAGTCATCGCACAGCCCCGAAAAACAGAAGGCAACATACCCATAGAAGATCCTGCAAACAAAGAAAATGTAGCTGATACGGACGCAACTCAGGACTTAAGTGACAGTGACACAACGGAGCTATCTTCATCTATATTACAAGGTTTTGACATAAACCTGTTAATTCAAACACCTACAGAGCATACAGTTCAGATACCTACAACTCTAAGTCTATCACCTACTGAGCTTTCAGCTCTATTGCCTTCAGCTGCATTGCCTTCAGCTCCATCGCGTTCAGCTCTATCGCGTTCAGCCCCAACGCCTTCACCATCACGTTTGCCGACATCTCGCTCATCTTCGCCCGTGCCAGCGACCAAAAGGCAATCACGCAAAAGAAAAGAAAATGATTTAGAAGCCTTTATTGAGATTGAGAAGGAGAAAATGAAAATTCTTCGTTATGAGCAAGAAGAAAACAATGATGACGACCTACTTTGGTTAAAATCACTGCTACCCTACTTCAAAAAAATTCCGGAAATTAACAAACTAAATTTAAGAACCCAAATACAGGAACTTATGCAGACGGAGCTATCGAAGATAGCACAATCGGATTCGGACTAACTTCGAAGTGAAATTCTGAAGAGAAATTAAAGAAAAAGTGAGGAACCCCTCGAGTAGTGAAGGCCGGATTCGAACCACATACCACTGGAGGGCTTCCTCACTTTTTTTTTAATATATGACATCTATTTTAGGTTATAATTCAGAAATATTATTTTCACCACACCAGCCAGGAAAGGCTTACTTTGCACTTCAAAAGCTGATAGCAAAGTTGCATTTTATTCACATGTGAGGCAAAGTAATCAAATGCAAATTTTGAGTTATTTTCTTATGTTTGCTGGTAGAATTGACTTTTAAATGATGATTTTGGATGATAAATATTTAATAACATTCATTTGGATTTGATTTGGTTTGAGTTTGTTTGATATTTTACATTTAATATTTGCTTCGGGTTGGTGTGGTGAAAAATTTTGTGTTTCAATCGGGGGCAAATTTTGTTCAACCCTCGTGCTTTGAAACCCTCGCAACGCTCAAAATTCAATTTTTCGAACCACTCGCTACGCTCGTGGTTTAATTTTGGAATCTTTCGCTTGCTCGGGTATCAATATTAGCACGATCGGTTAAACAACAACTTCGCCCCCTTGTAAAACAAATAACTATTATTATGCGTAATAGCATAGAAAAATAAGTAAGCATAGAGTTTTCACTCCATACATTTGTTTTCTTACTTACCAAATAATATTAAGTTCTATAGATCGTATAGTAAAACGTATTGCTAATAAGTTTAAAACTTGCTGAAAGTTTAATATGACTGTACTTATCTTCATAAGTAAAGCTAAAGTTTAATTATGAAAATAAGTACAGTTTAGCTTTACTTACTTATACCTAATAAGGGTTAATCAATCAGTTAAACCTTATTAGCTTTGCAAAACTTATTTAGAGTCTGTGCGGAAAGAGTCGTGGAATGTATATAGTTACGACAGCTACAAGCTAATGTTGGTCAAGCAGATCTTGTCAGTAGAAAATGGCGGCAAATTTGCAAAATGTAGGCCCAAAGGGATATCGTTTCATAGTAAATTTGAATTTCGCGCCTTTTTCTACTGACAAGATTTGCTTGACCATCTATACGTAGGTATTTAAAAAAGTTGTAGACCATAGAGAAATATAGTAAGACAAGAGTGCTCACTCCATACTCCATACTGTTATATTATAATAAAAAACGTATCTTCAGTTCTATGTTTATTTCATACTGACATATTTATTTATAAGAACAATCATGGTAACTAACCAGAGTAATGAAGGAGGTTAGCTAATTGTGAATCCTGCCTAATTCTAACACATACATCAGTTTTAGTACCGAAAAGACAATTAATTTCAGTGTCTACATCTAGCATCGGGTAGCGGAACTATCAGTACTGCTACTTGACAATAGCACAGAATAAATAATAGTAATAGGTACAGAAGACTCACTCTCTAACAAAACGCGTCTGTTTAGTTACGATCAGCACAGATATGGCCGCTAGGTGGCGACAGCGCCACGCGCGGCTTATGGCAAACCCCAAAATTGGGGCCGAACGGATGTACTTTTAGCTACCTACCTGTAGCAAAGCGACGAAATCGCGGAGTGAGCCACGCCTGACAATATACAGTGTTGGCCGAACGTTAATGCATCAATTGACCATTAAAAACTAACCATTGAAAAGGTTAATTGCCATTGAAGGAAAATTAATTGTCAATTGCATTGAACATCAATTTGTATTAATATTAATTTATTTAGAACCACTAACAATTCAAAAGAAATAAATGGTTATTGCTTCACAAACCATTAAAAATTAAATCAATTTTAACGGAAATTAAAAAATGTGATTGATAATTAATAATTAACAAGAATAAATATCTTAAAAGTGAAGCCACCTGACTCGTCTTGATGAGCACTTGGAAGAGCGGTACCCAAGCCCAAGATAAAGCGGATGCTGAAATATGGCAGTACCTAATGGAACTCAGATTTGGTGCAACATAGGCGCACGCTGTTTTGGTAATCTGACTCGTCTTGATGAGCACTTGGGAGAGCAGTACCCAAGATAGAGCTGATGCTGAACCCTGGCAGTACTTAATGGAACTCATGTGTTCTCAGTATTAAGGCCATGAAGGGGCCCCCTGATTAGCAGACTGCCGGACGGTATCGGCCTGTCAGTTGTTCGGAGCTGTCAACTTTTTGTTCTAACTGACAGGCCGATATCGTCCGGCGGTCTGGTAAGGGGCTGTCCATAAATTACGTTACGTCATCGATTTTTGAAGGTTTTGACCCCCCCCCCCCCCCCTTCCCTAAAATCATCCAAAAATCATGCTTCGAATGACCCCGTTTCCTCCTACGTCATGCTACCATCATCCGATGTCCACACCCCCCCCCTATTAATTTGAAATGACGTAATTTATGCATAGCCCCTAATCAGTGGGCCCCTTTAGTGAAGTTATTTTTAAATAATTTTCTTACCTTAAGGTCACCATCAATCTTTCTTCAACGGAAATGGGACGCTGGAAATTAGTTAGCTTTAAGTTTATTACGGGTTTTATTGCCTCCACCACGTAATCGAATGTTGCCGGCAACATCCGGCAATATTCTTTGAATAGCTGGGGTTGCGCCCGCAACTCTTCATACAAACTGTGAAACTCCCCATATATATTCCTTTCTAAATATAGAATATTTGTGTCGTTCCTCTGCCTCTGACGCACATACTTGGTAATTAACTTATATTTTAAATATGAATTCTCCAATAATCCGTGTCTCCGTGCGGCCATGGCGATCGTGGAATGCCTACTGACGCTCCCTAGTCGGACAAGGCCGTCGCATCGCGCCGCGCCGCGCCGCGCCGCACCGCGCCGCGCCGCTTCGCGTCTACATCGCTCACGTAGGACACACCTATACATATCAACGGTTTGTTTCTTCCTCGCCGCGTCGCGCCGCGCCGCGCCGCCGCCGCGCCGCGCCGCGCCGCGCCGCGCCGCGCCGCGTTCGCGCGTTGTTCGCCTACGTAAGACGTAGCGTTATTCATAAAAGTTAACGGACCTGATTTAGTTCAATAAATTATGTTTTATCCCTTTCTTACACATCTCTTCTTCCTCGCGTTATCCCGGCATTTTGCCACGGCTCATGGGAGCCTGGGGTCCGCTTGACAACTAATCCCATGATTTGACGTAGGCACTAGTTTTTACGAAAGCGACTGCCATCTGACCTTCCAACCCAGAGGGTAAACTAGGCCTTATTGGGATTAGTCCGGTTTCCTCACGATGTTTTCCTTCACCGAAAAGCGACTGGTAAATATCAAATGATATTTCGTACATAAGTTCCGAAAAACTCATTGGTACGAGCCAGGGTTTGAACCCGCGACCTCCAGATTGCAAGTCGCACGCTCTTACCGCTAGGCCACCAGCGCCCTCCCTTTTATCCCTTTCTTACACATATATAAATCAAAATGACAGATAAAGACAAACGATTCATAGCTAATTCAGGCCAGTAAGGCGTTTATGAATAACGGCATAAGTAAATTCATCATAAAATAAGTCATAATATAAAAAAATATAACTTAAGTTTCAAATATTTTTGGTAATCATGTATATACCTACTACAAATATTTTGCAGGTATGAGTGAAATATAATTAGGTACCTATTACAAAGTAGGTATATCTTAACAGAAAATAGTTGATTGCTCGTTATTTGCTAGCCTATTTAGTTTCAAAATGCTGCCCTTTTTTTCTCCACTCGACTATTAGCAAAATTTTCGAAACTCTACTAAGCCGTCCCGTCGTCTCTACTTTGGGTTTATCTGCCCCGGTAGCCATCTTGCCACTCATCATTATCCAATATTGTTTATTCCGGATCTCAAACAAAGTTAGCTAAATCTAAAATGATATCTCTTAGGATTATTTTAAGTCGTCACGACGATAAACTCCACTTAGTGCAGTGAATATACGGCGTGAAAGCATCTTCAGACGTGACCGTACACGACTAGTTTATAGTCTAGGTGGTCTAGACTCGAGAAGAAAGCCATTCCATTAAAGTTTTGACGATGCTGCGGCGGTAACTTTAGCGCTGGTTTATTAAGATCTTAAAGATACATCTATTCACACCAGTATGTATGTAAATTACTTTGTATAGTGTCTTCTTCAAACGTATATACCTCAAACTTAGTAGCTCATCAATTACATGCATCTTTATTGCTATTTTGCGACGAATAATTCTAGAAAAACATTGTTAAACTAGGGTTTTTTATGTAGACTTACTCGTTAAAAGTATAGTGGCATAGATCGTGCTTGACTGACACCTCACACGTAACATCTGTTGTGCTGACAAGTACCTATAGATTTGGCCCCTTAAGCGTCAAAGTGGTACTCGTAATTCGATTAAATTTTCAATAAGAAATTGAATTGAATTTGTAAAAAACATACTGTAAAGAATTGGAAAATTGGAAATGAAATTCAAACTATTTGAGAATTCATAGAACTGTTATGCTACCAATTTCAAAACTTGCAACTTTCCTTTGAGTCCACAGAAGCTTTTAAACTGTTGAATTGAAAGATTCACTTGCAGATTTATCCACTTGAAATAAGTATTTTGACTGGAAATTTTGCTTTTATGAGACTACCTAATACAACATATTAATTCTATGAAAAATGATTTTGAAATAGCAATTCTATATCATTTTATTTTACTACGTATTATTTTAACGTGCTGTTACATTGTATTACATATAGGTACATTATGATTAAACGTAAATACAACTTGGTGGCATAATATAGCCAGGATCAACGATAACGAATCAGAAGACTACCTACGGGTCAAAGGTATTAAGGTGCGACCACACCGCTGCTTAAAAACCGGGCAAGTGCGAGTCGGACTCGCGCACGAAGGGTTCCGTACCATAAAGCAAAAAACAAAAAAAAAACGGTCACCCATCCAAGTACTGACCCCGCCCGACGTTGCTTAACTTCGGTCAAAAATCACGTTTGTTGTATGGGAGCCCTACTTAAGTCTTTATTTTATTCTGTTTTTAGTATTTGTTGTTATAGCGGCAACAGAAATAAGTACATCATCTGTAAAAATTTCAACTGTCTAGCTATCACGGTTCGTGAGATACAGCCTGGTGACAAACGGACGGACGGACGGACGGACAGCGGAGTCTTAGTAATAGGGTCCCGTTTTACCCTTTGGGTACGGAACCCTAAAAACGGTGACCGTACAGAATCGCAGTGACGCACCGTAAGCGTACCGTTTTTATCGCATGCTATCCTAGTAAAATCGTAAAGTTTACGGCACGTCATTGCGATTCCGCACCGTTAGCGTATTTTGTGCAGCGGTGTAGTCGCTCTATTCTCTAACAACTTAACAAAATGAGATAAGTATGTTTCTATATGTAGTATAATCTATTTCAAAAAGTATTTCAGGTTGGTATACTTTTGGCGCTTCGTTCTGTACTACCTGTTTCTATAGAAACTTACTATTTTATATGTTAACAGGAAAATCGATTTTTTTTACTACTTTATAGAAAGGGTGCTTTAAATATATGTATTAAGAATTTTACATTGGCATTTATCAACTTTTACAGAATCTGACTGGTGAAACTCTGATGGATGTTACAATGTCTATGATGGTCAATCTTGGATAAGGACACTTCAAAGTTCTCGAGCCTTGAAGTTACAACATAGCTCGTCTAATTGTCATGCCTCAATCGAAGTCTAGTGGTCGAGTTTATACGCATCAATTCCAATCAACTTGATCGGAACAATGGTTTTGAACTTTAAGATACTTACGTCAATTATTACGTCTAAAGTCACTTTTGACATTGGAAATGTCTTTTCGTTCGCTCCAGTATAGGGTCCGATTTCACGAAAAAGTGCGATCCCCTTATATCTCGGAAAGTTGTGAAGATATGATATTAAAAAAAGGGCTCAAAAGACGCATAATCATGAGAGCTGTAAGGTGCAAAAATAATTATTCGAGAATGTCAAAAACGAAAAAAGTTATGGTCGAAATAGTGAAAATAAAATTAAATTTTTTCCGAATTTTTGATTTTGGTGCTCGATAATTTGGAAACGAAGAATGATATCAAAAATTTGAGAAAAACGGCTCTGGACAATTTAGTCAGCCAGAATTTGAGCCTAAAACAAAGACGATCGGGTTAAGAGTTTGCCCTGTAGCCTAACCTTAAAATAGTCAAAAAGTCAGAACGACATTTTTCACATGACATTTATGACTTCATGTTTCGCAGAGTTCGTTATCGGTGTTTGTTGTGAATTATCGGGATTATGACGGCAGAATAACACTTGCACTGCGTGGGCTATCAAAATCGCTGCAGATTTTTCTTGGTCTAACTCTATCTATCCACTTTGAGACGGGCGTAGATAACGCACTATTCGACAATCTATGCATTCTTGTGGTGGTGGAAATAGAAATAGAGATAGAGGTAGAGGTAGAGGTAGAGGTAGAAGTAGAGGTAGAAATAGAGGTAGAGGTAGAGGTAGAGGTAGAGGTAAAGGTAGAGGTAGAGGTAGAGGTAGAGGTAGAGATAGAAATAGAAATAGAAATAATTTTATTCGTGAGCACAAACACAAAATAAAAACGTATACAGATAAAAAAGTAACAGTATAAAAAAGAAGAAGTGCCACGAAATGGTCTCACCTCAGCATGTTGCTGGCGGCTGCTAGCAGATAGCTGATGCTGAACCCTGGCAGTACCTAGTGGAGCTCGGGTTTAATACAACATAAGCACACGCTGTTTTGGTCATCGGACTCGTCTCGATGAGCACTTAGGAGAGTAGTACCCAAGATAGAGCTGATGCTGAACCATGGCTGTACCTAAAGGAACTGAGGTTTGTTGCAACATAGGCACACGCTGTTTTGGTCATCCGACTCGTCTTGATGAGCACTTAGGAGAGTAGTACCCAAGATAGAGCTGATGCTGAACCCTGGTTGTACCTAGCGGAACTCAGGTTTGGTGCAACATAGGCACGCGCTGTTGTGGACATCCGATTCGTCATGATGATCACATGGTAGAGCATTACCCAAGATAGCTGATGCTGAACCCTGGTAGTACCTATTGGAACTCAGGTTTGGTGCACCATACACAAACGCTGTTATGGTCATCTCTCGTCGCGTCAAACTGCTGTCAAGAAAATTTCATATCTTGCAGCAAATGGGCCGCTGCCGATCAAGACTCGAGTGACGATAACGGCGATGTGGCTACCACTTCTCGAGTTGACTACGGATTTGCCGTGTAATAATTTTCTTGTACTTTGAACATTAATATATCCTGCTTATTAATCGAAAAATTAAATATGTACCTATACTTATGCGCCACGGCGACAATTATTCAAACTTCGATACGCGTGTGGAAATTTTGCAATTTGTTTGTTCACATGCGTTATGTCCAGGATACTTGTGTTAATCTAAGAATAAAATAATTATCATTCAACGTTGTAGTTTTATTTTGTAACTTTTTCCTTATCCAGACTTTCTCGTAGCTAGCGACAATATTTTTTCGAATTCCGTAGATTCATTTCCAATGTGCTCGATAGTCGTGTGAGGCACGAAATCTGTGAATTTTTACACTGACATATCTAATCCATATCGTATCTAGACTTAATATTTGACGTATCTTAAAGTTCAAATGGGGCCGATAATCACATTCACAGACATTGCAACGACATGGGCACATGTTATTACGCTCTAGGCACCACACACGAAAAATTGAATACCTTAAAACTTATATGTTTGAAATAGTTTTGATATCATTTTGAAACACAAATGTGATGGAGAATATGCCCCTAACCCCTAATTATTATTCAGTGATTAAGGCAGGCACTGGTGATAGCAATTACATATAATTATTATCTCGCTAATCGATACTAACTTGTGATGGAGCTTAACTTCTCTACACGTGACATGT
Organism: Cydia splendana; assembly: GCF_910591565.1. Taxonomy (NCBI): domain Eukaryota; kingdom Metazoa; phylum Arthropoda; class Insecta; order Lepidoptera; family Tortricidae; genus Cydia; species Cydia splendana. The sequence continues at coordinate 7,094,643 of NC_085974.1, forward strand.
GAGATGCGACATAGCAATATTATATTACAGCTAACGTCACTCGTGTCACGCATGGCGCACTAAAGTCATGAAGCTAAAACACGATTACACGATACGACATTGGTGTACTTACTTCCGTTTTACGTTACAATGTCTATGATGGTCAATCTTGGATAAGGACACTTCAAAGTTCTCGAGCCTTGAAGTTACAACATAGCTCATCATCTAATTGTTATGCCTCAATCTAAGTCTAGTGGTCGAGTATATTATACGCATCAATTCCAATCAACTTGATCGGAACAATGGTTTTGAACTTTAAGATACTTACGTCAATTATTACGTCTAAAGTCACTTTTGACATTGGAAATGTCTTTTCGTTCGCTCCAGTATAGGGTCCGATTTCACGAAAAAGTTTAACTAAATTATTTAGTTTAACTAAATATTAACTATTCCCTACTCTAACAGGTCACAGGCAAAGACACAATCAGATCGTGACCTTCTATCAGTAAGTACCTACTTGGTATAAATTGGAAACCACACATATTGTTTTTTTGACAAATAAATAATATCAATAGTGCGTATTCAGGAAATTATATTTATTACACAAATGGAATATGCAATAAGTACTTCACTCCGGGGTCGGGAACTCGGGACAGGTTGCAAATAGCTATATTGAGTAATGTTGTCACCAAAAACATCTGTGTTGGGCCTTTTGGCTCAGTTCAAAGGGGCGCTGTGCGAATATTGAACTTATAAGCATCTGATATGGGTCGGAAATAGGTTATGCTGAGATTTTTTTGATATGATCAAAGAAAATATATACTAAATAAATGCCATCTATCGACACTCGATTAAAACTAAAAATTAAAATGTAAAAAATTTCAAAAAAATAATATTTATATGGATAAACGATTTATTTTATTTAGAACGCCATATGACTTTGATCCATGTTCTTTCACTGATATTTGTGTTAAAATTGTTAAATATCAAACGGTGTCGTTAACGCGATCTAGCCGAGTATCAGCAGGCCAAAGGTGTGGCGCCATATACTCGAGAATTACTTTTTCTTGATTTGCGAGGCACGTTTTTTCTTTAGACCTTATTTATCTTATACGGAGTTACAAAGATCTTTGATATGATGTCCTCAGTCGCTGTCTACTACATGACTGCTCATCGTCTGTGACCCAAATGGTTGTGGTTTCAGAATAATTTCAAGGAGTGTCAGTCGAGCTAGTTGATTGTTTTCCATCGACATGCTATTTATAAACCAAAATGGTAAATAATTATTTGTACCTTCTTCCATACATGAGGCTGCTCTCATAAGGCGTGTTCTATACATAATATAATCACGGACATCGCAACAACATGTTCACATGTTATTGCGCTCTAGGCTCCACACACGTAAAATTTAATACCTATTAAAAACTTATATGTTCGGAATAGTTTTGATATCATTTTGAAACACAAATGTGATGGAGAATATGCCCCTAATTATTATTCAGTGATTAAGGCAGGCACTGGTGATAGCAATTACCTACATATAATTATTCTCTCGGTAATCGATACTAACTTGTGATGGAGCTTAACTTCTCTACACTTGACATGTGAGATGCGACATAGCAATATTATATTACAGCTTACGTCACTCATGTCACGCATGGCGTACCAAAGTTATGAAGCTAAAACACGATTACACGATACGACATTGGTGTACTTACTTCCGTTTGGGCCAAATACTTTTCGTCAAATTTCACTTCCCAACAAACTTATCACAATAGTTTCGCATTTGATTTATTTGGTCAAATTATCGTTTAGCGTCATTTTACGACATTATGACATTTATGACGTGGCTCGATGCGGTGGCGTGATTGTTGCGCATGATAAATAATCACAACACCGATGTCTCATTAGACTTTAGTCATTTTGCTGCTATTAAGAAGTAGCTTAAGCCATCATTATCTTTAATCAAGTATAGCACCCTGAAAAGTGATAATTATATATCACGGAAGATTCTAGATACAGGTATACCTATGTAAGTTTTGTCCGAACACCGAATTAATAAGATTTTTTTGAAATTGTAACACTAATTCCTCTAATTTTTTCTTCCTAAAAATTTGGCATAAAAATTTACAGTAGGCTACCGATTGGCTTATTTACTTCTGTCACATTATGCCGACTCCATTAGCAGCACAACAATACATCTTATATGGACGTGAACCCAAAACGCTGCACAACTAATGTGATCGACAACGTCACAGACGGACAGATAATATATCGGCAGATACCGACAGATATCTTAGAGTATTATTGCTGAGCACCACAGACGCCAACGATACCAAAATATATATGCTCTCTGTCTAGCACTACCTACATTGTCAGAGACGAAATATACGTGGCGATAAGATATCGTAAGATGCCAAAATATATATTTAAAGCTTCGTGTGTGGACTCTGTCAAATAGTACGTAAAGTGTCATTCTATAGAACTTGCTAACTATGTAAACAAACCGCCATATTGAAACTGCCACTGAATGATGATTTCAGTATGGCGGTTTGTTTACATAGTTAGCAAGTTCCGTAGAATGACACTTTAGATGCCGTATCTTACGGTATCTGCCGATATATTATCGCTCCGTCAGTGATGGCCTTAAGGATCTTCCGTCAGGGAGCACTTCAGACCAATAAATATTCCATGAGTGGAGGGTCACGTAAAGTGCTGATGTGATTCAGGATCAACATGTCATGATAGGTACCGTAAAATACGATATACGCTGCTCTACGTGATAGAGATGTTCTTGCAGATTTAACGTATGAGTGAATTGCAAAAAAATTGTACGTAATTAAGCGCAGTTAAGAAGCTGTGATTAGTCTTAACTTAATTGATTCATTTATGTTACGAAAATTAACTATATAATTTGTATTGTATTTATTTTATTGTACCTACTTAATTCGTACACATATAAGTCTATAACATACGCTAACACACTTTCATGCATCTACCTAACTTAAATAGAAATGGCTTAACTGTGGTAACACAATGGTATCAATTAACTTTAGACTAATTACAGGTGCTTAACTATGTACAATTTTTTTGCAATTCACTCGTATCACAATTGTGAACGATGTAGGTACAACCTACGTAAATAGGGAAGTGAACTAAACAGAAAAATCGGATAAGTAGGGTACTCTTTATCAAAACGATTAGGTAGCTGACAAATCAATTTGTTAGTGAAATTCAAAATTTGTATATGAGCTCGACTCTAACCTCATTTTTTAATTTTGCTTCCTATTTCTACTGACAAATTGGTTTGTCAAACTATATGAAGTTTGTAAGTATTGATGATAACGCATCTTGTAACATCACTGTAATTGGGACGCCAGACATATTTGATAAAAAAAAAATCGAAACCTGGCTACGTTATTATTAGTAGTATTTTCAGGCTTTTTAAAACAAATTTCATCAATATATTTGTAAATTAGTTGTCGATCAGGATTTCATTCCTGATATATAGACTAGAGAGATGGAGATGGGCTGGACATGTTGCCAGGCTGTCAGACTCGCGCTGGACCTTGAAAGCTACCTGGAAAGGACCTGCAGGCAAACGACGCTCCGGGAAACCAAAGAGCCGTTGGACTGATGACATAAATAAAACAGCCGGTACAAACTAGCTACAAACAGGGATAGGTGGAAGTCCTTGGAGGAGGCCTTCACCCGATGAGGGGTTCTTGTCCGCCACAAATAATTAATACTTTGTATATTTATAATATGTAAAAAATGACTTAACAATAACTAATTCAAAATGACATTATACCTAAAATAAATGCTGACGTATTTTGTTGTAATGTAATTGAATGTAATGTAACGAAATTGGACTCGAATAAAAGGCTTTTTTTATTTATTATATAGACTCTTATTCTCAACAAGATTCAGAACAGCCCGGGATTTTTTGAAATGTTGTATTCTTAACCTACTAAATTCCATCGATATCTTAATCTAAACCCGGACTGGATATCAAAATTTGAGGAAAAGCGCTTTAATAAGAACTTTACAAATTGTCAAGTTTGAAACACGCTATATTGCACTGCTATTATGAAAAACGGTTGTATGAAATATTGTCGTCGGTGTCTCCAGACAAATCCCCCTTATTGACTAGGGTATAACGAAGCAATGTAATATAAACATTATGTAATGACATTCTTTATGGAACTTTCAAGAACAAACAAGAACCGTTTTTATTGAACTCTCAACGCCCAATATAGCCGACGATAGCAGTTGGAGAAGGTAACTGGTCTACTGGCGCCTCGCTCGAAACCGCAGTCGCCCCAGCCTACTAGATGCCCATGTGCGAAGCCCTCGACGAATATCTTCAACCGCCTCGCGATAAAGAATAAACTACACGATTTAAAAAACTGACTTTTATTACGCGGTACAAATATAAAAATACTCCTACAACGATTAGGCGGTACAGCTTCGGATCCCTCAGGTCTTCCTTGGTTTTCTTCCTTTGGTTTTCTTCCTTTTGGTTTTTCCTTTTCGGCTGCTCCTGGTGTACTGTACGATCCGAAGCGGTTCCGTCTTACTTTTATACGAAAAATCAAGAAAGAGAGTCACCTACGATAGGGAGATAAAATCATGTCTTAATTCGCGGAATTAATCGGCCTGTGATTGGTTGATTACGTCATACGGTCATTTTAGGGTGAATTTTCATTATCCCGCTATCGTTCTGCGACTCATATTACATACATCCGATTAATTACTGACTTAAAACTATTACAAATAGTTAACTACGTTCATTAGTTATAAAAACAAACGATAACAAGTTCACTAGTCCTTACGACTTGGCTTACAATAGATAGGAAAGCGGCCGAAATGAATACAATGGATGGTTTATGGCCCTTTTGCCGACTCGCAGGCCTTTGTCTACCTGTGACTGCCTTATGATTCTTATCTAACTAGGTGACTAGGCTAACGACCTATAATATCTACAAATATTGTTATGATGTAACTTTAACAGGTTACGAATTAATTAATGAAACGTGTATGTTTCTAAGTGAAAATTACGCTGTATCGGAGCGCTGAGCTCGAATTTGGCCGACCAATGAGAAGCGGTCAGTCTGTCCCTTTCATATTGAGACTTCCTTGTCTTGATCCGCCTTTCTTTGGTTAACCAATGACAGAGCCTACATTATTTTACCAAGTTTATAGTGATTACTTGGGAATTGGGAAATAGGTTTAACCATGTTTTTTCCTAACTTACTGGGTGACCTAAAACTTATTACGAACCTACGAGTTAAATAACGGATATTTTGAATACTTATGACTACTGACAATCTAATCGCGGTTTTCCCTACCTATCAAATAAATCTTTATTGAGAATACAGTCTTAATCGAATTTGATCTTAATCTAACTTATAATTATCCGCGTCTTGTCGTAGCGTCGCTAACATTTTGTCCCCGCAGTCGAAGACTCCTGGTGCATGGGTTGCGACGCGATGACCGCCAGCTTGCAGCTCGGCCTGCGTAGCGTCCCGTGCCTCGTTCTGACGTCTGCGGAGCGAACCCTCCCGTCGGGTCCATGATAGACGGTCTCGACGACTCCTTTAGGCCACACGCTGCGTGGTCCGTTGGGTTCAGAAATGATGACAACATCTCCCGGCTGGATCTGTCGCCCTCCGTCGTCGGATGATTTGCGTGGTGCCAGCAGTGGAAAGTACTCCTTGGTCCAGCGCCGCCAGAAGTGGTCTGCTAGCGCCTGGGCAGCCCTCCATTGTCGCTTGTCGTTTTCTTCGTAAGCGCCAATCATAGGTAAGTTAGCGTTATGAAGTAGAAGAAAGTGCGCAGGTGTGAGACTTTCTTCGCTCTCTGGGTCGACGTTCACGTGTGTTAACGGCCTTCTGTTAACGATATTCTCGATCTCTGCCAGTAGAGTCTCGAACACTTCGGTTTTCGGTGCTCTAGTGTTGAAGGTATAGATCATCGCTGTCTTCACGGTGCGTACCATTCGCTCCCAAGCTCCGCCTGCAGATGGGTTGCCGGGGGGAATGAATTTCCAATCCATTCGTCGCTGCACGCCGTAGTGTTGCAATTGCGGAAGCCATTGCCTGTAGGCCTCGCGCAGCTCGTTCGATGCCGCCTTGAAGCAGGTTGCGTTATCGCTATACATAACGCTCGGCCATCCTCTTCGTGCGGCGAAGCGCCTTAGCGCCAGTAGAGCGCTATCCGTAGACAGGCTATGTACAGTTTCGAGGTGAATAGCCCGAGTTACTAGGCATGTGTACAGACACACCCAGCGTTTCTCTCGTCGTCGTCCTATGGTCACGTACATAGGCCCGAGGTAGTCTTGCGCGGTGTAGGTGAATGGCCTCTGGTAAGCCTGTAGCCGCTCGGGTGGTAGATCGCCAAGGGGCTGCGCTCGCGGTGAAGCTCGACGTAGCTTACACAGCGCGCAGTCTCGCGCTACAGCTTTCACGGTAGGTCGCAGTTGTAATATCCAGTAATGTTGTCGTAGCTGATTTACCACTGCCTCGTTATGAATGTGCGCCATTCGCCTGTGTGCGCGTTGGACCATTAGTCTGGTAAATGAGTCCTTGCCGTCCAATATTACGGGTCGTACCGATGTGTACAACACTGGAGCGTTTCCTAACCTCGTCTTCATTCGCAGCACGCCGTCGTCGCACAGCTCGGGTGCTAGATTGTATATTCGCGATTTCTTGTCCAAATCGCGTCCTGCGCTTAGAGTGCGCAGCTCGTCCGGGAAACTTCTTCGTTGGCTATTCTGTAGCCACATATGCTCGGCTCGCTTTATGTGGTTCACTTGCAGCTGCAGCGTCTTGTTCTTATTTTTCATCTTATCTATGAAAAGTAGAACGTAGGCCGTCGAATTCATTAGCCTATCGTAATTACTGAAGCGTCGTATGTCAGGTAGCACGCTCGACGGATCTGACTTTGACGTAGTAGTAGATAACGTAGTCTCTACTGTGACTCCGCTTTTCCTTTCAGGAAGGTCTTCAGTCGGTCTGCCTATTTCTTGACTCGGCCACTCCACTTCTGGTCGGTGAAGAAATGACGGTCCTTTGTACCATTCGTCGTGAGCGGTGATTTTCCTCGCCGGCTTCCCTCTCGTAGCGTGGGCTGCGGGGTTCACGTCGGTTGGCACGTACATCCACGCCCGCCGGTCCGATTTTTCAGCTATTTCAGCCAAACGGTGTGACACGAACGGCTTGTAGTTTCTTGCGTCGTCTTTGATCCATCCTAGCAATACTCGAGAGTCCGTCCAGTAGATAATTTTCTCGACGTTGTATCGTTGCTCCTTTTTAATCGTCTCGGCCAGTCGAACTCCGATTACTGCGGCTGTAAGCTCTAGTCGTGGTACTGACAATACTTTCAGGGGGCAAACTCTGCTTTTGCCCGCTGCTAGGCTGACTCGTACATCTTCTTTGTTCTCGATACGCCAATACGCCACGGCGCAATAGGCTTCAGTTGACGCGTCGGTAAAAACGTGTAACGTGTATCTCGTAGCTCCGCCCGGTGACTCATACCTTCTAGGTATGCGTAGCGCCGCTACGTGTTTCAGTGCGTTCTGCCACTGAAAAAAGTCTTCAGCTTCTTTATCTGGTAGCGGTGCGTCCCACGTAGTGCCTTTTGTCCAAACTCGCTGAAATATCATTTTAGCGCTGATGACGTAGTGAGCGATAAGTCCCATGGGGTCGTATATGGACATTATCGCGCTGAGAAGTTCCCTTTTTGTCGGCGGCCGTTCTTGCGTCTTCACAGCCTCGGGAATTCGCAGCATTTTCGTGTTGTAGCCCAGAGTGTCCGTCCTAGGGTCCCACGTCATGCCTAGAACTGTAGGTTGACCTTCGCCCAGATGCGTCGGTCCTTGCGCTGCGTGTAGTTCGAGCTCGACGCTTGCCAGCATTCGCGTACTGTTGCTCGCGTAGCCTCGTAGATGAAAACTGCCCTCCGCGTGCGAGTCTCGCACTTGTTGCGATACTCGTAGCAGCTCATCCTCGGTCTCGTATGATGCCACGTAATCGTCCATATAATGATTATTGTGGATGTCGTAGACCGCGTCCGGATATTTGTCCTGGTTGTCGAGCGCGTTCCTATTACGCACCGAATGCGCGAGGAAAGGCGATGACACGTTGCCAAAACAAACTCTGTTTAGTTTGTACACCTGGGGCTCCATATCTCTTCTAGTGCCGCGCCACAGGAAGAGTTGGCTCTGTTGATCTTCTTCTCGCATTTGAATTTGCAGGAACATTTCTTGTATGTCCGCGACCACCGCGAAATTCCATTCGCGGAATCGTAGCAAAATTCCTAATAGGCTTCGTAGTAGGTCTGGCCCCGATAAAATATAGTCATTCAGACTATTTCCTTGACTTTTTGCCGCGCAGTCAAAAACGGCTCTTCCTTTGCCTTTATTTAAATTAAATACATTAAAGTGCGGCAAAAACCAGGTTCGGTCGGTCTGCGGCGGCTCCATGATACGTTCCGCGTATCCTTTCTGTAGTAACTTCTGAATTTGGGCTTCGTAGTCTTCAGCGAAGTCCTTGTTGCGCCGCATTTTCATCTCCAAGTTGTGTAGCCTCAACCGCGCCATTACGTAACTCGGTGGTAGCTTCACGTTGTCCGACGCCCACAGTTGACCGACCTCGTACCGGCCCCCTGCAGTCTTGCGTACCGTAGCGTTGAAAATGTCGATGGCTCGCTGATCGCTCGGACTGACGTTTTCTTTATTCGTTACTCCTAACGCTTCGATCGACCAATGCTTCTTAACTTGATCGATTAATTCGTCGTCCTCTGTGCGGCAATGAAGTACGGTTTGCTCGATCGTGCGAATGATGCGCGGCATTCGCCCAAAAAATACCCAACCCAAGGGTGTCTTCATTGCGCAAGGCTCGTCCTCTCCGCCCTGCCTGATCTCGATGGGAGTCTTCAGGTGGCAGAAATCGCCTCCAATCAGCATCTGCGGTACTCCTGTACCCACGTAGCATTCGTCGCCTAAATCTTCTAAGTGTTTGTGCTTCATCAATTCGGCCTTGTTGAGTGATTGCGATCGTATGCCAAGTCCTTCTACGGTCTTCATGACGATCTCGTGCACGGTGCCTCCTCGCAGCGGTCCCACTTGCGCCTTTACAGTTTGCGTGATAGATGTGTGCTTCAGGTTTCTTATCCCACGTAGACAGAGAGGTTCGTCTTCGCCTACTGCTCCGATTTCATCTGCGACGTCTTGATCTATCATGGAAAGCGTTGACCCGTCGTCGAGGAAAGCGAATATTTGAGCCGTACCCTTCGGCCCCGTGACTGTTACAGGCAGCACCTTCAGTAGCACGTTGAAGTTTGGGGTTGTCGACACGTAGACGCGCGGATCGTTGTCCTCTCGTTCTGTAGGCCGCGACTTCGTTTCGGCCGCTGCCGCAAACGATGACGTCACTCTCGGTGAGGCGACCGCTCGATGCGTCGACTGAGCTACCGCTATTGTAGCCCCACTGCTGTTGTTCGCCTGTGTAGGCTCGGTGTGCAGCAAACGGTGATGCGTGTGCGGGCAGCCTGTCACGCCGCACCCTTTCGCGTTGCATTGCGACTTCAAATGTTTCGCGTCCATACATCTGAAGCATATACGATTGAGTCTTGCCCATTCCCATCTAGCGCCTATACTCTGTGCGGCCAGCTTGCGACAATCTGTAGTAATGTGATTGCCACCGCAGTACAAACACGTGCTCTTCGCTGTGATTTGTCGAGCCGCATACGTCGCCTTCTGCCCTCCGCTGCATCGATTTGCGGCCGGAGCTGGAGTGGGGATGGGATAGCGCGGCGCGGGCGCGTTCCCCGAACATGGCGCTCCGCCACCTGCCGCTAAACACCTTAGCGGCGGTGGCGCGCCTGTTCAACGGGATCCTGCGGTCGGGCCACTTCCCCGCCATCTGGAAGACCGGGCGGGTCATAGTCCTTCCCAAGCCGGGAAAGGACAGAAGAAAGCCGGAGAACTACCGGCCCATCACGTTGCTATGCAACCTATCAAAGGTGTTCGAGAGGTTGCTGCTCCGGCACCTCTCGCCACACCTGTCACCCAGGCCGGAGCAATTTGGTTTCAGGTCTCAACACTCCACGACGCTGCAGCTCACCCGTGTCCTACACCACATGGGCATGTCGCTCAACAAGAAGGAGTACACAGTCGCGGTCCTCCTAGACATGGAGAAAGCTTTTGATCGAGTTTGGCACGAAGGTCTAATATATAAACTTTCTCTGTCCACAGCCCCCCGCCGCATCGTGAGAGTCATCGCGTCATTCCTGGCAGACCGGCGCTTCCACGTTCAAGTGGAAGGCGTACAGTCACAGGAACGCCCGATACAGGCAGGCGTCCCCCAGGGGAGCTGCCTGTCGCCCGCATGCTATGTACGCTACACCGACGACATCCCAGTCGTCGGGCAAGCGCAACTAGCTCTATTCGCAGATGACGCCGCTTACTTTGCTTCCTCTTTCCAGATGCCGCACGCAGTCGCCAAGATCCAGCCGACGCTTGACGCCCTCCCTGACTGGCTCTCCAAATGGAGACTATCGGTCAATGTGGGCAAGACGCAAGCGCTCATCACAGGGCAAGCCATCAAATTGCCTAATCCTCCTTCCCTTCTAGGTCAGCCGCTCACATGGTCGCCCACAGTGAAATACCTGGGGGTGACCATAGACAGGAGACTCAACATGGATCGCCACACCAGAGACACAGTAAGCCGAGCGAAAGTCGCTCGCATGTGTCTACGCCCAGTCTTTAGTAGTAAGCTTCCTGTACGGACCAAACTCGGTCTGTACAAAGCTTACGTACGCTCTAGACTAACATACGCTTCACCTGCCTGGCATTCTTTCTGTTGCAGGTCCAACAAGGAGAAGATGAGGCGTCAGGAGACCCTCACACTGCGGAGCATCGTCAAGTGTCCACGCTACGTCAGCAACGCATCCCTCGCCGAGACACTGAAGTGGCGCGGCCTGGAGGAGTTCATCGAGCGTCTCGCGCGGTCCATGTACGACCGCGCGGACAACAGCGGGCACGAGCACCTCAAGAACATCGCGCCACACCACCCCACCAGACCACCGGAACGGTGGGCCCGGGACTTGCCCCGAGCTCTGCTACACCAGTAGCGGAGCCAAGCCAAGTCCCAACACTCATTCATCGGATGCACCACGCCACACACGCCAGCCTAAGCTGCCGGTCGCCTTCCCTGCGTCCCCGATGCCCGGCCCCGCTCAAACGGTATCACCGGGCTAGGGGTCGCGGGGTTGGATAAACGATCGGTGGCGAAAAAGCTGGCCTACACCAGCAGCACTGACGTCCTCAAATTGACGTCCACTGACCTCCCCACGCGGTGGGGAGCGACCCGCCACAGCCGTCGCAGCCGAAAGGCGGGCACGGCCTCCCATACCTCTCTATTAATAGAGAGGTATCGAATGATATCCAGTCCAGTCCGGGCGCGTTCAGTCTAGCGCCAGGCGCGCGCGCGTACGGTGCTGTCATCGGTCCCTGCGCGCGCTTCGCTGGTGCGCGCGCGTGACAGAATGACATCTCTAGCTCGCTCTCTTCCATCAGAAAATCAGCCAACTGCAGGATCTCGGGGTCGTCGGTATCGCGATGTCTGTTGGCGTAGTCGCACCATCTGCTTCGTAGATGAGGCGATAATCGATCGGTTACTTCCCGTATCAGCATCGGGTTGTCGGCGTAGTGTCTTCTATCTATGTCCATGATAGTAGATACGACGTTCATAATCTTGATCGCAAACGTATTGAGGTCGTTCGCGCTCGGCCCCAACGGTGGCAGTCTTCGTAGGTCCTCGATTGCTTTATCCAAAAGCACCTCGCTTCGGCCAAACTGCTTCTTCAAAATACGTATAACCATGTCTGGACGAGTAGCTGTAGACAGGACATGTGACACGCACATCTTAGCGTCCCCGCGTAACGCCATACGCAGTCTTGCAACGTTCTCGTAGTCGGTGAACTTGTAGCGCTTTGATGTCTCGATGTAGGTATTGTAAAAGCTTCGCCATTCACTCACATCTCCGTAGAAGTGAGGTAGCTCGAAGATATCTTTAGGTGCCGGACGAGCCGCCATCTGCATCTTCTCGAACAAATGCAGCATAGACTCCGCAACTGTGCCTTCCTGCGTGTGTTGCGTACGCGCCGTGTGCGGCGTACGGGGCTCCTCCGGTGGCGATTCCGATCGCCGTTGACGTTCCTCGCAGCTCGGTGAGCGGCGTCGCATTTGTCGCTCGTCCCGCAGAGGCCGTCTAGGAGTCTCGTAGTCCGGTGGTGGCTCGTTGGCTAACCTCTTCTTAACTGGCTCGGTTATAGTCTTGTCATCCTGAGAGTCGTCCATCCACTTCAGGATTCGTTTCTGTTGTGGCTCGACGTCACCCGCATCTGAGACTGCGCCCGTGCTTCCTTCCGCTATAATCTGTGATTTCTGCGCCTCTAGCCTCTTCTTTATTAAGTCGGCTTCGATCCGCAACTCTTTTCGCTGAATTTCTGCTAGACGTTCGCTCGCCTCAAGCTCCACTTGAGATAGCCTTGCCTCGATGACCGTACTAGCGCATGAGTGCACGGACTGAGTAGGGGCAGGTGCATACGGAGTGCTCGACTCCATAGTGCCTCCCTGCTGCGTAGCTGCGACGTCCTTAAGTTTCGTTCTCGCCCGTCGCAGTGGTAACGGTGTGGGCCTCGCAAGTCGTCGTAACCGCTTGCGGAGCTCTCTGCTCCACAGCAGCGTATTTACTTGCGAGGGAGACCCCGGTGGCCTCGTGAAGTCGTCCGCCCTGAGGGAGTGCTGTGGTGCGGCCGCTACGCCAAACGGCTCGGCGCTAGCGGCGCGCGGACGCTCGCTGAGCGCGTCGGACGACGTTACAGGGGTGAGGAGGGGGCGCGCCGCCTCGGCGCCCTCTGACCTCTCGGCGTCCGCGCGGGCAGCCCTCTGAGCCGCTGCCGCGCCCTCCGCTAGGTAACGCCGCCTATCTTCGTCGCTCTGCATCGACGCAGCCTTTCGCGAACGCGTACCGACCATTTTATCGGTCATTTGTGACGTTTCTTCGCAGCAAGTGTAGACTTGAGCACGACGTCCCGGTGCGCTGACAGTAGATCCGGCTCGAAGGACCAGAAAATATTGAACTCTCAACGCCCAATATAGCCGACGATAGCAGTTGGAGAAGGTAACTGGTCTACTGGCGCCTCGCTCGAAACCGCAGTCGCCCCAGCCTACTAGATGCCCATGTGCGAAGCCCTCGACGAATATCTTCAACCGCCTCGCGATAAAGAATAAACTACACGATTTAAAAAACTGACTTTTATTACGCGGTACAAATATAAAAATACTCCTACAACGATTAGGCGGTACAGCTTCGGATCCCTCAGGTCTTCCTTGGTTTTCTTCCTTTGGTTTTCTTCCTTTTGGTTTTTCCTTTTCGGCTGCTCCTGGTGTACTGTACGATCCGAAGCGGTTCCGTCTTACTTTTATACGAAAAATCAAGAAAGAGAGTCACCTACGATAGGGAGATAAAATCATGTCTTAATTCGCGGAATTAATCGGCCTGTGATTGGTTGATTACGTCATACGGTCATTTTAGGGTGAATTTTCATTATCCCGCTATCGTTCTGCGACTCATATTACATACATCCGATTAATTACTGACTTAAAACTATTACAAATAGTTAACTACGTTCATTAGTTATAAAAACAAACGATAACAAGTTCACTAGTCCTTACGACTTGGCTTACAATAGATAGGAAAGCGGCCGAAATGAATACAATGGATGGTTTATGGCCCTTTTGCCGACTCGCAGGCCTTTGTCTACCTGTGACTGCCTTATGATTCTTATCTAACTAGGTGACTAGGCTAACGACCTATAATATCTACAAATATTGTTATGATGTAACTTTAACAGGTTACGAATTAATTAATGAAACGTGTATGTTTCTAAGTGAAAATTACGCTGTATCGGAGCGCTGAGCTCGAATTTGGCCGACCAATGAGAAGCGGTCAGTCTGTCCCTTTCATATTGAGACTTCCTTGTCTTGATCCGCCTTTCTTTGGTTAACCAATGACAGAGCCTACATTATTTTACCAAGTTTATAGTGATTACTTGGGAATTGGGAAATAGGTTTAACCATGTTTTTTCCTAACTTACTGGGTGACCTAAAACTTATTACGAACCTACGAGTTAAATAACGGATATTTTGAATACTTATGACTACTGACAATCTAATCGCGGTTTTCCCTACCTATCAAATAAATCTTTATTGAGAATACAGTCTTAATCGAATTTGATCTTAATCTAACTTATAATTATCCGCGTCTTGTCGTAGCGTCGCTAACAGTTTTCAAGTAACTTTGTAAAAGTTGTCAACGCCATAACCTGCTGTGGAAGATATTGCATGCTTTAAAATGTACATATTTAATTTTTCATATATTTTGTTACAGGTAAAGCGCTGCGAGTTTTATTAGAGGATAAGGTAACATTAAATATAAAAAAACATAATTAACATCAAACAACCCCGGCCCCCGTATGTATATAATAAAAATTAAACTGGTGAGCTTGACTTAAACTCTCCAGAATATGTTCATTGTTCAGCTTTGTGTTTCAATTAATAGAATGCCTTCAATGAAGCGAAGACAAAGATGGTTGACTATCGATCCCTGTCTGTCACGTGCTTCGGTCAGATGGCGGCTGACCTACATTCTTTCACGGTTTTAGGGTTCCGCGATCATGTAAGATTAGGTAGACTATATTTTTGTGTCATCACACGATGAAAATTATGGTTCAGTGGATTACTGTGGAATACAAGTGGAATGAAGTACGTAGCATGACAAATACGAACGTTTCCGATAAAAAACGAAGGAAAACAATTATGCACTACATCTGTATGACGGCAAGTTTTATTGTAAGTAAATATAAACAAAATGGGCATTAAAATTGTAGCTATAAGTATAAAAATCTCTGCGTGCTATGAAATCGTTAATTTATCACCACCTCAAGTCAAAAATAATAATCCAGTGGTAACAAAAGGTACGAAACCTTTTAGTTTTCTTACAAAAATAAAACTCTATATCAGATCCCGGAAACGCTAGTCCCAGCCAACGGTAATTTGATGAAAACGGGGTTTACCGATCGAATGCTAGTCTATCTAGAAACTAGAATCGGATAAGCGAATACAGTAACTGATGAAAAACTTGACTGATGAAATTGAATAGCTTACTGATGAAACTTCAATATCTGAATTCAATTGCAAAACAATTTTGTTTCTTTAAAATATTTCAATTGTTTTTTTAATAATGTGATAATCAGCAGACAAGCCTGATGGGAAGTAGTCGCTGTCGCTCATGGACATAAGCAACTCGATTATGCTGAAATATTTTATTTTTTTACTGATTTACCCCCCCCCCTATTCATAAAGATTTACAAGACTCAATTAGTTAATTTATGTTTTATCCCTTTCCTACAAATACACAAGTCAAAATGACAGATTAAGACAAACGATTATACCCTAATTGGGCCTTGTAGCGCGTTTATGAATAAAGCCATTAATCATTAAGTACCTACGCGTAAAGATGTTCTACGATGGGTAAAGAGGGTGTACAAAGGTTCTTAATTTCAGTGTAACTTTTCACTTTTTATTATGAGGTAAGGTCAGGAATCCCTACTTTTTTTAATGTGCCAGATAAAAAATAAGTTGAAGCCTAGAAAAACGACTTAATAGTGCAAACGTATGGAGGCCAAATGGAACAAAAAGACTTTAAAATAAACTTACATAGAGACAAGATAATGATAAGTCTGCAACGATTTTGATAACACACGCAGTGCAAGTGTTATTTTAAACGTCAAACTTCTATGAAATTATGACGTATAAATAACACTTGCACTGCGTATGCCATCAAAATCGTTGCAGACTTATCGTGGTCTAACTCTAGCTGCTTCCTTCTATTAACTGAAGAATAAACTCCTTTTGATTTATAAAAAAATTAAGACGAAACGGGAGCTGAGCTAAAAGTCAATTTTGAGATTTCAAGCTGAATATACCCGTCGCTCTGACGGGGCGTGAGAGACTGTATTTGTGTGTGTAATGCACGCACACAGATGCGTACGCTTGCACCCGCGCGCGCCTCAATGCCGACAATTTGCAATGTTATTTTTCGTGCGTTACTGCCACGAGGCGTTCACTTATTACTTACTGTGTTGCGATTGAATTTTTTGACCCGGCTTACGTTTACGGAACTCGATAATCTTTCTACTACTGTGACTTGGCTTTGTTTACTTGACTTTGCTGATCAGCTTATTGTTTTGGACTCCGTGAGTTGTGGTTACCTATTGGACCGCACGCAATTCATCTACCTTTATTCAAGTAATTAAGCGTAATTAGCCGAAACCTTTATAAGAGTGTACTTAATTCATAAGAAGTACATAAGATATAATTTATGTACTGGTTTGCTGTTAGCTTTTAATTGTATCACTTTACATATATGTTACTCAAATAACTAACACGGTTACACTGTTGTAAGAACATTATTTTTCAGGTAGGCCTTATTATACCTACTATAGGCCTTATTACCTCCTAGTACCTTAGTAGTAGTAGTACTACTACGGAAATTGATTCAAAGACTCAAGACTGACTTAAGTGGCAGTAGGGTGTAGGGTTTTTTCTAGGCTTAATGAGTTCGCTGAAGCTTATTTTTTATACTTAGCGCACAGAACCACTAGTTTAACAGTATCAGCTCTAACCACATGTCACCATTTTGTCCTTTACGTAACAAACTCAGGGGCCCAGAATATCCGATGTACCTATCAAATCAAGGTTCTGTACCAAATAAGGCCCGGTTATTATAGTTCGTTATTTTTTAGCATTAGAAAGAAGGTAAACAATCATGACGTGTCTTTTTATTAATAATTATTGAAAAACGCTTTCAAAAATTAGTTTATATTACTTATGAAAGCAAAAGAATATAAAAAAGTATATGATTAATACATACATACATACATACATACAATCACGCCTATTTCCCGGAGGGGTAGGCAGAGACCACGGATTTCCACTTGCTACGATCCTGACATACCACTTTCGCTTCCTTCACATTCATAACATTCCTCATACACGCTCGCCGGTTTAGGGTGCTCTTGCTCATTAATATGATTAATATGATTTATAATTCTAACATATTTGCTATGACTTATTTTTCAATGGTAATTTTTAATAAGACATGTCAAAATCTGTTACCTTAATGCAAAAAAAACGAACTTTAAGCGTGCTAACTTTCAAAATTTCATTTTTTATAAGATAGTATAAGTAGATGGGCAAAAATTTTGCGTCCATGTCCACCAGTGAGTAAGTGATTGAGATACCTAAACATTTAACTTTATAATGTAAAATGATATAATTTACTAACCTACTCGTTTAATTTCAGGTAGGTTGAATAAGGAACCAAGTAACCATGGGGAGGAGCAGTATTTACTAACATTTTCTTTTTGGGTCTTCAGAGTGTATAGTTTCCTTTTTTTTGCACATATTACACTTAAATATATATTCTCTGTGTAAACCCTTACGTCTTTCAATGACAAAGGCAAGATCAGCAAATGTACAATTTGTATTATCGTGCCTGATATTTGAGATCACAGAAAATAAATATTTTAAATCCACTATTCTGCGACCTTCTAAAATTTTGTTTTATCATGATTCATGATCAAAAAGCTCGGATTCAATAGTCATATCAAACGTCGATTATGCAGTTGATGATGAGCTTGCATTTTCTACCATTGGTGCTGCAAATGCATCAACCGGTGGCGATAAACTTTGCCCTCTTGTAAAACAAATTACTATTGTGATTGTGTCCAGCAAAAGGCCAAAATTCGGTTTACTTTCCTGTTTAAAATATTACTAATTTATTCATATTTCAGATTAGGTACATAGGTAACTGTCTGAATGTTACAATGCCAGCTGGCAAATTCTATCACATTTGTTTGTTTGGTAGTCATGGTAACATGCACTTACATTGATATCCTTATTAAGATCTGTATCTTATTATCCAGACCTTAAAATATTGCCACCGTTGCCCTTTAAAAAAATACTGTGTAAATAATTGGCTACTCAAACAATGCTTCTATAGTATAAATAATGACTACACAAAAATGGGTAGTATTGTATATAATGCACGAAATAAGGCCCGATTCTTAAGCGGGTTTAAATTTTGAGGCCATGTCCGCTAATACTATAGACAAAATATCAAGTTTAATAAACACAAAAAAAAACATTGATGGGCCTTATTTTATAATTTAGGCCTTACTTTGTAATTTAAAGTAGAGTTAGGCCAAGAAAAATCTATAGCGATTTTGATAGAACACGCAGTGCAAGTATTATTTAAACGTCGCTTCTATGAAATTATGACATATAAATAACACTTGCACTGCGTGTGCTATCAAAATTGCTGTAGACTTTTCTTGGTCTGACTCTAAAATATTCTTTATTACACCACAACCATAAAAACAAATTTAAAAAAAAACCGGCGAAGTGCAAGTCGGACTCGCACACGAAGGGTTCCGTACCATTATTTATAAAAACGGTCACCCATCCAAGTACTGACCCCGCCCGACGTTGCTTAACTTCGGTCAAAAATCACGTTTGTTGTATGGGAGGCCCCACTAAAATTTTTATTTTATCCTGTTTTTAGTATTTGTTGTTATAGCGGCAACAGAAATAAATCATCTGTGAAAATTTCAACTGTCTAGCTATCACGGTTCGTGAGATACAGCCTGGTGACAGACGGACGGACGGACAGCGGAATCTTAGTAATAGGGTCCCGTGTTTTACCCTTTGGGTACGGAACTACGGAACCCTAAAACCGATTTACAATGTAGATAAAGGTAGCAACAGGCGGTCTTATCGCTGTTAGTTCTTATTCTTCGTTTGTTTAGCATTAGAGTGAAGGTGACGTGTCTTTTTTAAGCATGCAATCGTATAATTATTTACCTTTTTTTGTAATAGTTATGTACTTAGTGGTTAATATTAGTATTTACTATTTTTTTTTTCAATAATGCTTAAAAACGAAGTATAGACATGACAACCAAATATTAACGCCATTGTAGGGCAGGATATACAGAACATGAATCATTAGTACTGTCACGCTCCGTGATTGTTGAGCCATTTAGGGTTCTAGCTAAATTGGACATTCCATAGAGCACGAGTAAGTATGGAACAACCAATTCAGCTAGGACCCTAAATTGCTCGACAATTACGAAGCGTGCCTGTAGGTACCTAAAAATTTTGTTAACCCATTTTAACCATGCAATAAAATATTTTTGATTTTGATTTCTAATTTGAAATATTAGAATCAAAAAGTTCATAATAGATTGTATATCATAACTACAAAAATGTGTTCCCTACTCTCAACCCAAAACCCCTTGTATCTTAGGATCTAGATATTTTCACACAAGACGGTTTATCGATAACTTCTTACATCACTAGATTATCGACATTAAATGTCGACTATTGCCCATCACTTTTCTGGCTGTGTACGTATTTAGAAACTTGACTCCGCCCCTAAAATTAGTGCGATAGGGACAACTGCAGCTGAGGCGAAAAATCCTGCGTAAAAATGACAAAAATCGAGGTTTCGTAGTCCTCTTTTTCCTCCCCCAAAACTTAACCAATCATAACCAAATTTGGAAATCTAAATGATTATGAAATTATCTGTGTCGGACCGTTTTGCTTTTTTGGCTAATTGATATCAGTTTTGAATACCACGCCTCTCATTGCGGCATAGTCTATTAGGCCATTTTGGCCGTTTTTGAAGGGCTCTAGCGCCTTAAAAAACAAAAATATCAAAAAAAGCAAAACGGTCCGACACAGATATTGACAATATTAATCTGTGTTGAAAAAATCATTGCTCTAGCTTCAAAAACCACGGAGGAAAACGAGGACTACGTTTGTATGGAGGAATGACCACTCCTGTTGGCTCTTAAGACTGACTGACTGACTTGACTTTTTTTATGCACACAAGTGACAGTTATGAAGTACTCGTATTTATAGAATAATGTCAGTTAAAGTGCAGTCATTCATCAGACGTATAAATGACCGTAGTTATGCAGAAAACGACCAACTCAATTTTTTTATCAATGCAGAAGGCGACCAAAGCTACTGAGTTAGGGTGTAAGTCACTTTGACAAAAATAAAAAGTTGGTCGCCTTCTACAGAACTACGGTCAAATAACACTTGCACTGCGTATGCCAGTGTTGGCCGAACGTTAATTGCAATTGACCATTAACCAGTACAAATTGAACCGAAAACGGTAACGCACGGTTACAGTTGACGGTTCAACTTGTACTGGTTAATGGTCAAGAATTTTCAATTGCATTAACGTTTCGGCCAACACTGGCGTATGCTATCAAAATCGTTGTATTTAGACTTATCTTGGTCTAACTCTAAACTATGCATTTGAAACTGCATGCCTTCGCAGTTTTAACGAATCCCTAATTCGTTATTCGCGCAATTGAATAAACGCTTTGTCCCAAACTTTTGATTTGCATTATCATGACGAGATACTCGTCCGACTTACTTTGTCATTTTGTTGGTAAAATATGCTGCGAAACTTTTTTTTTGCAGAATATTAATGCTACTCCAGATTTGGTTATATGTGAAAAATGTTTTCATTCACCTGTTTGTTTAAAAGTAATTTTTCATAATAAAAACTTTTTTCCGCTGTTTAAAAGTTGGAAGTTTCCTGTTTACTTTGGGTAATAACGTTATTTTTCAATGTTAACCCTATGCGAATTTCAAGGAATAATTTGATAATAACAGACGTTTATAAGTGGGTATAATGTCGATAATCAAATTAATTAATATCTTTATTGAATTTTTCATTAATTGTTGTTGACATAAGCAATGTTAAATGAAATTAGTTACACCATGATTCCAAATGAAAGTGTCTACAGCAAAACCACTTTCTTTACAGTAGGTACCTAAAATCCAGCACAAAATAGACATGCGACATCAAATTACTTTGGTATTTGGCAAGTAAGGTACAAACCGCAAATTAAGACCGGCCTGTTGATAACCCGAACGGGTGTCCACAATTTGTCCACCCTATTAACGGATAGGGCACGTCCCCAGATGAAAAGTTTAACGTGTAAATATTGGGACACAGGTCTGCGATAGCCTTTAGAGTTGTCGCAAACTATCGGCCTTAGATATGGATCGGATATGTCGGTGTTCAAAGTGACGTTTTTGTTTGAAGAAACGTCACTTTTGACACTGACATATCCGATCCATGTTGTATCTTTAGCGAATTTTTGACGTAAGTATCTTAAAGTTCGAATCGGGCCGTGAGACTGCGATGAAGTTTAAGCAATGATGTGAAATTGTTAATAAACATTTTTTTCTTTCCAGTCAACAAGATTTACCTACATTAAAGGTTCTTGATCCTAGCGAATTTAGTATATATATATATATTTTTTTTGCGCTAAAAATTCAAATACTCAATTAGATAACACTTATGTAGGTACATAATTGAGCAAGTTATCCTGGAGTGACTTCTGAAAGGAAAACTGAGATTAATGAGAAATGTATGGGTTATACTCTAAACTAAAATTCGATATAAATCAAAAGTCAACCGTCGACCACGCCACAAAATTAAATTTTCCTTTTCGACCCTTATCATTAAAAGTTACGACACTGCGGCCATGTCTAAAGCACAGATAAATAATAACCAGAAAATTCAATCCAATTATCCAAAACTAATCACATCAAAATGTATGACAAGCTTAAATTTGTTATACGTTTTCATGTATACAATAGGAAGCATACTACAATACAACAATACAATACAATACAAATACTCTTTATTGCACACGTCAATAAAAGAAAACAATACAAAAGAAAACATAAGCAAGTGGTAACAAGTTAACAACAGGCGGTTTTATCGCTAAAATGGATAAAGGTTAAGGATATTGTGAACATGAAAGTCCTATCAATTTATAACAGTTTTAGTGGATTAAATGGAAGTTCCCATGAATATGGAATAACGTAGTCCAATATATTTAAAAGGGGGATTACTAACAATTTGGAATATGTGCAATGCAAAATGTTTTTGAAACAATAGCGTGCACAGTGTTGTGGCTAAGCCGGAAATTTGAATTATGAATATTGGCACGAGTCTCAAATTCTATCACGAAAAATAATATAACATCGCCTATGTTGGATTTAGCACTGATTCCTAAAAGGACCATGGGCACTTTAGTATGGAGTCTGGTCCATACCTCAATTCTTATGAAACCTATGCCAAATGATAGCTTCAATGCTATCATTTATTTCATACTATGACAGTTAAGTCGAAGTCGCGGGCCAACATGGTCTTTTTTATATAAATAGAACCCAGTACGGCAACGGTTTCACCATAGTATGTTTTATTATAATATAATGAAAACGACACGTTATGCATTGCATTGTTGTTGAGGCCGAGTTCAGTCACGCCACGTACGAGCAAAGACATATTATACATATGTCTTAATAAACCGTGACCAAATGGGCCTAGAAGCGATATTGCAATACTATTGCACATGCCTTACGGGTAGACGCACTATAGGAAGCTGTGCTCATGTTATTTCTATATTGTGGTTCTTAGGTCGAGGTAGACTAGTGGGTTTTAATCCACCGGCACTTCATCTAGACGATTTAATTGTAGATATTTAATATTGTAGGTAGGTAGATACCTATATAATACCTATGTTATTTTTTGATTAATATAAATACAATGATAATAAAATGCATAACGTGTCGTTTTCTTTCTATTATAAAAAAAACATACTATGGTGAAACCGTAGCCGTACTGGGTTCTATTTATATAAAAAAGACCATGTTGGCCCGCGACTTCGACTTAACTGTCATAGTATGAAATAAATTATAACATTGCTATAGCTATCATTTGGCATAGGTTTCATAAGTATTGAGGATATGGACCAAAATTACTCATTGTCCTTTAAGCACTACATGTTATTAAAGCTCTGCTCTATGTTGTAACAATTGTCAATTGTAACCCATTACCTGCAGCTGAGTTTCTCAGTAAAAAATCACTGATGGTATTGAAATTAACAGATAGGTATTACGCCTGTGTGAATTCATTACCCTACGTTGTATAGGTTTTACGTTTTTTTTAAGGTCTTTGCAAGTTTTATTAACACAAGACTAACATCAAAAGGCATACCTATTTAAGTTTTGAACTAAAAAAACTAGGTAAATAATTATTAAGCTAAAACGTTTTGATATGAGTGTTCTTTCTTAATTGAATACATCTCTGCTCTCGGCTGTAGTGGAATTTTACGTTCATATTATACGGGTGAAACTTCATAATTTATTTTACAATAGTTATTTGTACAACAAGTGATCAAAGTTTGATATTTCTTCGAGTGCTTATTTTGAGTCCCGTGCAAGGGAAAGATTCTATAATTTAGAATCTTGAGCGTAGTAAGGGATTCAAAAGCGCACGAGATGTAAATAACTTTGATCTCGTGTAGTACACAAAATTTTTCACCCTAAGCAGTGAGAATATACCTAGAGGGACAGAGATAATAGAACCCAAGTATATCGAACTTGTATTAGACCCCGCATGTTGAAATGACATTTGACTATAAAGGTCACTTGAATGTCATTTTGTCTCACTCAGTGAGCAAAGTACCCTTGTTTGAGCTGCTGAGGTGAAAATATATTTGCACCATATCACCATGTAATTTCTATACGATATCCATTAACCTTTTCGACGCCAAAACAAATGTGAAAGCACTCACTCATACGAGTCATACGCCAAGCCGTTTTCTGCAAGACTCCGAATGATAGGTCTAGGGATGTCACTTGCAACTATCGATACTTATAGCTGGTCAAGCAGATCTTGTCAGTAGAAAAAGGCGGCAAATTTGAAAAATGTAGGCGCGAAGGGATATACTTAGTCCCATAGAAAAATTGAATTTCCCGCCTTTTTTTACTGACAAGATTTGCTTGACCAACTATACATATTATTGAAGAACTTAGTGTAAAATGGACCTACGCATGCTGTGTTTTTCTTCCTTTTAAGTAATTTCTTTCAGTTAAACATTATGACATTTGAATTTGTACAAAAGGGACACATGTTTTTTTTTAATAATGATAAAGTGCAAAATGTTTTTACATGGCAAAGTCTTTATGGCATTGACATAAAGAGGAATACATTTTCTATAGGTATAAATAAGTTTGATACATCAGGACGGACGGTGAAGTGCATTCCGAAGTCTGAAAAACGAATTCCGGATTGTGCTTTCCCTTTCACTCGTACGAAGTATTACTTAAGAGGGAAGAGGACGGCACGATCCGAAGTTCGTTTTTCGGACTTCAGAGTACGGCCTCTTAATTTGTGCTTTGCGTAAAAAATCTTCTTCTTCCTCGCGTTACCCCGGCATTTTGCCACGGATCATGGGAGCCTGGGCTCCGCTTGACAACTAATCCCATGATTTGACGTACCTAAGCACTAGTTTTTACGAAAGCGACTGCCATCTGACCTTCCAACCCAGAGGGGAAACTAGGCATTATTGGGATTAGTCCGGTTTCCTCACGATGTTTTCCTTCACCGAAAAGCAACTGGTAAATATCAAATGATAATTCGTACATACATTCCGAAAAACTCATTGTGGTACGAGCCGGGGTTTGAACCCGCGACCTCCAGATTGAAAGTCGCGACCACCAGCGCTTTTTGCGAAAAAATTAAAGTTACTTAAATACTTATGATTATTTTTAACATTATAATATGAGGTCAGTAGCAGAGGATATAACTATTACTCATGAAATGTTTTTAAAAACAGGACGAAATCAGCACTTACGTTTTCTAAGTTTAAGTCCGATCTTTCTTCGAAAACATATTCATCAGGTACAGGACTTTCTAAAATTCGCGATAACTCTTCAGTATCCATGTGTTAGTAAACAGATATGTAATAAGATGAATAAGATAACGCCAGCACTACCAATAATTGAAACGTCTCATGCGGACTCATTTATCAGTCAATGGCGTAGGAAATGTAGCAATATAGAATTTTTCATATATTATTTATTGACAAGAGAATAAGGGATGCGACACATTTAATTAACAAGCGAGAATTATATATCGGTAGTTCCATTTTCAATACATATATTTTTTTACAGGATGTTAGCACAAAGGTTACTGTAACAAGGAACATTATAATTATCGAACATTTAAATTATTAAGTACAATTTAAAGTGAAAAATATTGTAACGAATGCGAATAAATATTGTAACGAATTTTGCGAAACATAATTACAATATTAGATTTGAATGTCTTGCCACATCACTAAAGACGGATTAATCGGTCAATGGCGTACGAAATGTGCCATAATTAGAGTAACATCAAAGGTCTGAAAAAACCACGAATTTCTATTTAAATACACAACTGAATTGTTAATTTTACTTGGGAACAGGAAGAATATTTATTTAAATATGTTATACCCAAAAGAAGATTCTTTTTTATATTATCTGGACCTTTTTAAACGCTATTTTTCTTACGACTCATATATACGTCATTGGCGTTGAACCTGCGGTGCCAATATATACGTCGTTGGCGTGGAAAAGGTTAAGCCTTGACCGCTTTAGTGGCGTACACGAAGAGAGGCCTATGCTCATCAGTGGGCGACTGGAGGCTAAAATGATGATGATGATGAGTGGATTTAATGGAAATTTAGTGGGGTTTACATTTGATTAAAAAAAAGGGTAATTGAAAGGATAATTACTTATAAATATAAAATTTTGCCATTTGTCGTGAAGTTGTGAAGTGAGAAAATAAATACAGTTCACTTAAAGAACATCTTATCAAACTTATCAAAACTATTAAGTTGCGCAGCAAACAAGTTAACAAAACATAAACATCTGGAACACCTAAGGCAAACACAATTAAATTACAACGCTTTAAAATAAAATAAAATAAACTACAAGAACAGATTGTAATTGCTACTTTGAAATAGTATTTAATTCTGCATCAGAATCACATTTTGTAGCGAAAATAATACCGTCGTTAACTCGAGTCTCCAGAGAAGAAGAGCAAAAAAAGAGACGAGCTTTTATCTCAAATCGCTTCAAACATTTTAATTGAAAGAAGCCCGCCATCTTGTTGCAGTTCGTAGATTCTACTTTTGTCTGTCTTATTCAAAAATCTTATTTCAATAAATGAAGTCGACGTCGAAGTTGCTATTGCAACTTATTTCATTGTACCTACTTAAGCATTTATCGTCATATCAGCCGTTAACGATAACGACATACCTAAGTTTATCTGCTTTACAAAATTATACTCCACGGATTTCCACAATAAACGGTCATATATTACACATTTGTTCATGACCGTATCTACGTTCAGACTTATGTCGTCACACATACCTTCAGACTATTATGTAGTGTCTAGCGGATATTTTGGAAACAATGTGAATTACGGAAGATTTTATGTTTAGTAATATCGTCGCTGTATCGTCATGTGCTTGGACCACTTATCACCTCTTGAAACTACTACTTAGTTCATCATTTATTGTAATTTTTTTATACTTACATATTATTCCTAACTACCACGGGCGTAGCCAAAAATAACCCTTATACAAGAAAAATATTAGATACTAACTGTGCCCGCGGCTCCGCCCGCGTGGAATTCGGTCTGTGTCAGTAAGCGGCTAATTTCTAATCCTAATTTCTCTCCCTCTCCCCTGGAGGCGGAACTTGAAGTAAAGTTGACAGATGGATATGCTAGAGGACTGTAGTCCAGATAAAATATTTTACAGTTAGGTACCACTAAATAAAACTACACTCCAAAATCAATAGTTTTTTTCGCCCTTATTGAAATTTTATACGTGATTTTAACGACAGAGTAGGTGTATATCGGACGATACAGTAAGGTATACGCACGCGAGCGAAAGCGAAGCGGCCTGCCTGGCTAGACCGCCACTCACCGCCCATACAACCATTTCCAGTCGCCGTTACGACGCGGTGTTGACACATCTTGTGTCGACACCGTCTGTTTCGGTCACAATTCCAGTCGCAGAGTCGTCGCCGTGTCGACACAGTTACCAGAAATGGGGAAGGGTCGACACATGACACAAAGTGACATAAAGTGTGGTCGCCGTGTGCACACATTGTTTCGGGTTTGCGACTACTTTATGCCAAAATCATTCGTTCATTCGTTCATTTTGTTCCTGTCAAATGGAAACTGTCAGATGGAAAAATACTTAAATAAAAATAAGTGACATTAATACGCCATCTCTAAAACGGATTACAAGACGTAATTATATATTGTTTGCATTTATATTACAATATGACTTAAATTATTATGGGGAATTAAACTGCTCGAGTGATTTGATAAACTAAGTGTAATATAATCAACGCGCCACCACATTGTTTTAGTTTAGCCGGAAATGAAATTGTTTACTTCTCAGTGCCTGTGTTCATAACTATATTATTTGAAGCATTTTTAGTACTTCGATGCGTATACTATACTTAAATAACAGAAATAACGCTTTACATACTACGAAACTTGTTAATTATGATGTATAAATATGGTTTAAGGCTGAGAAATATTGCAGTCACAAAGTAGTTGCAATGTTTCGACTTTGTGTCGACTCTGTGTTGACACATGACACGCGCTGTCAAAAGTAATAACAAAGTTACTGGATTTGCAAAATGGCTCCTTGTGTTGATTTGTTTTCAGATATTCTCAAAGTGTAAAAATGTCGTGGTCAGAGATGGGCATTAATCGATTAACTGTTTATTCGACTAATTAATGGAATAAAAAAAGTTAATTCTCAAATTTTAATCGCGATTAGTTTAGTCGACCTAACATAGATTGAAATTGAATTAATCTGAATATTAATCGAATAAATTATCGATTAAATCTCGATTGAAAGTTGACAGGGGGCCATTTTTGTACGTAAAAATAATAGAAATGTCTTGCATGCAGATGGTAGCAAAACACTTTGTCATAAAAGTCGAGATGGGTGTCGATATATAGGTTTTAGGGAGTGCCGATTTCGAAAATAATGACCATTTTGGAATCCGAAATGGCGGCCATGCACTGTGTCATAAAAGTCGTCATGGATGTCGTTTTATACGTTTTAGGGGGCCCCAATTTTGAAAATGATGACCATTTTGGAATCCAAAATGGCGGCCATGCACTATGCCATAAAAGTCGTCATGGGTGTCGTTTTATAGGTTTTAGGGGGCGCAGATTTCGAAAATGATAACCATTTTGGATTCCAAGATGGCGGCCATGCACTATGTCATAAAAGTCGTCATGGGTGTCGTTTTATAGGTTTTGGGGGGCGCAGATTTCGAAAATGATAACATTTTCAATTTAAAAATGGCGGCAATGCACTATGTCATAAAAGTCGTCATGGATATCGTTTTATAGGTTTTAGGGGGCGCAGATTTCGAAAATGATGACTATTTTGGATTCCAAGATGGCGGCCATGCACTATGTCATAAAAGTCGTCATGGATGTCGTTTTATAGGTTTTAGGGGGCGCAGATTTCGAAAATGATGACTATTTTGGATTCCACTTTTATGACAAAATACGTAGCCGCAATCTTGGATTATAAAATGATCATCGTTTTCGAATTCTGCACTCCCTAAAACCTATAAATCGACATACGTGACGACGCAAGTTATCTTTATTTTCAGATCTAACAAATTGCTACAGAATACAAAGGACAAAAAAGAAGCGAGGAGGTAATGAAACAAGCAAAAATACAGATGATTCCTCGACGCAATTGGGTGATTCTTAAATTGTGTCCAGATTTTTTTTGTCATAAAAGTTTATATTTTTCACATATTACTCTCACAAGTTCCGTGACATTTCGACCTTGTAATTTTTTAAGTAAATGTTTTTGTTTATCTATGAGGATCTCACTAGAATAGTATAATCAAGGTATGTTTATATTTGATGAATGAAGTAGTAACGCAAAAAAAAAAATATATTTGTGTCTTATATTCCTGCCGAAGACTTTTATTTTACCTTTTCCTTCTACACAAGTTTGGCCAAGTAATAAGAATTTAGGGCTCTCAATTTTATTTTGACTTCTACAACAGTAAAGCTACGAGGCCATGTTTGGTATCGTTTTCGTATAAATTCGCAGTACCAAATTTAGTTAAGGTATCACATTGACACCATTCCGAAGTAAAAACATATAAACTTATTAAAATACTTTCTTTTAAACTCCTCTTCACGCTTAAACTGCTGAACAGTTTTAATTTAAATTTGGTACACATATATTTTGAGTCCCGAGACAGGATATAATAAGTTATCTCAAAAATCATCCTTTAAAGGTGTGAAATGAGGTGTAGGGGGGTATTCAGAATTGACTTCAAGTTCAAGTTAATACTGTTTAAGTTTAGGTTTGAAGTCATGTTTTTTCATCATTTTTAACTAAATCAAAGATGTAGACCATCCCAAATTTCATATAAATCGGTTCAGCGGTTATTGATTTCCCGTACAAATTTCCACGCCACTTTTCACATCTTCAAAAGATGATTTTGGTTATAAGATCTATCCTATGTCCTGTTCCGGGACGCAAACTATTTCTATACCAAATTTCAACGAAATCGGTTCAGCGGTTAAGCGTCAAGAAGATTTTCAAAAAAACCGGCCAAGTGCGAGTCGGACTCGCGTATTAAGGGTTCCGTACATTAAGTCCGACTCGCGCTTGACTGCACATTTCTAATAGGTTTTCCTGTCATCTATAGGTAAAGAACTATTTTGTGTATTCAGACGGACATACATACAGACGCACGAGTGATCCTATAAGGGTTCCGTTTTTGGTTCCTTTTGAGGTACGGAACCCTAAAAAGATTTATTTTTATTTTGTGGAATGGTGTCAATGTGATATCTTAAATGGATTCAGCACCCCAGATTTATACGAAAACGATACCAAACACGGCCTAGCACCTTCACTGATATAGATATATCAAGATAAAATTGAGAGCCCTAAATAAACTTTCAAGAGCGGATATCTCAAAAACTATTCAACATATCGAAAAAATTGACTGAATAAACTTGTAACAAATTAAATTAACTTTCATTTTGTATAAGTGGCCATGTCGCTGAGATGCATAGTTTCCGAGATATAATCGAAAAACGGGAAAATGGGACCTTCAAAGCCCCCTCTCTCCCCCCCGCTCAAGGGCTACGGCCGGGGACTTTTGATATGTTCACCTCCTAACTTGTCAAACCGAGTTACGGAGTCAAAAATTGTGTTCCGAGCATTTCCCTCTACAACTTTTGGAGCATTCGTTGCCTGACCTAAGTAGCTTATTGAATTTCTTTAAAAACTTTTCTGTAAAAGGTTGACGGGTGTTGGGTGTTTATATGGTTTCGGTCGATTATTATCATTTGCATTGCCCATGATGACTTACTAGAATTACGAGCACACGAGACACTAATAGTAGTTTGACAAACCTTGGTTTTCAAGAGGTATTTTATATTGACATTTGCTGTCACAAATTTGCTGTCAGATTTAGTCGCAAACCGCACGCAAAGTGCACACAAATGTGTCGACACCTTGTTACGGAAAAGTGTAGACACGGCGACGACACTTTGTTTCGAAACAATTCTAGACACATTGTGTGGACTCTGTTACGACACATCTGACATTTAGTTACCACTTTGTGATTCTGCGACTGGAATGGTTATATGGGCGTGGTCTTCTTCAGACTCCTGAGGAAGACCGTGTGCCGTTTGTAACCTCAATGCGTTGCGAGACTTTCGCGAATGATTCGATTTTTTTCGGGAAGGCATGGAAATGTGTATAAAATGCGAGTCCCAAATCGTTTGACTCCGCAAACGACCAGTGCCGGATTAAGATATTTTGATGCCCTAAGCATCAAAGACCATCATCTAGACCATGGTGCCCCCTCTCCCTAGGGTCATCAAGATTACATTGAATTTTTTTGGTAAATTGAGTGATTCTGATAAAGTTCATTGCCGCATTACAGCTGAGAATGGAAATCAGTCACATCATTTAATCACAAAAATTGACAGTGCCGCAGCAGTAACTTTGCAACAGAGTACCTAATGCTGTTGTAGTCGCCATATCTTAGAATGTAATTGAAAACGCGAGCGGAGCGAGCGCGAAAAATTTCGATATAAAAACGCAATTTGATAGACAGTTGTACATTTTTTACTTTTTAGTATGGAAATCAGTCACATGATTTTATCACGAAAATAGACAGTGCTGCAGCAGTAACGTAGCAACAGAGTAATGCTGCTGCAGTCGCCACCCGAATGTTACCTTTGTCATATCTTAGAAAGTAATTGAAAACGCGAGCGAAGTGAGTGCGAAAATTTTTCGATATAAAAAACGCAATTTGATAGACAGTTGTACATTCTTACTTTTAGTATGGAAATCAGTCACATAATTTTATCACGAAAATTGACAGTGCTGCAGCAGTAACGTAGCAACAGAGTAATGCTGCTGTAGTCGCCACCCGAATGTCACCTTTGTCATATCTTAGAAAGTAATTGAAAACGCGAGCGAAGCGAGCGCGAAAATTTATCGATATAAAAAACGCAATTTGATAGACAGTTTTACATTTTTACTTTTAGTATGGAAATCAGACACATCATTTTATCACGGAAATTGACAGTGCTGCAGCAGTAACGTTGCAACAGAATAATGCTGCTGCAGTCGCCACCCGAATGTCATCTTTATCATATCTTAGAAAGTAATTGATGCGATCCGATAATCGACGATGGCGGAGAAATCCAAAAACCAAACCACCGTATACTATAGGTAATAGTTAGTAATCAATGAAATATGCCGCACGCCTGTTCTTATTTTAATTCTATCAATGTTAATATTCTGAACTTTTCGGGGGGGGGGGGGGGGGGGTGAACCCCCAAAACCCTCCCCCTGGCTACGCTCGTGCTAACTACGTATTGTAAACTAACCGCGTGGAAGAGCGGTGTTCTCTTAGCACAAGTGTCTTCTCACTTAAAAAGAGACACCAGTGCAGATACTGTAATTTGCTTTTTAATCTACTGAATAAAATATTTTTTTTAATTCACATTGTTGATTAGTCCACAGAAATCATAATACCTAATTATTATATCCACTAGCTTAGGTTAGCTTCTACTGACGCATTGATAATGCGATTAAATTGGATTACAGCCCTTCTATGTCTGAGCTAA
Organism: Cydia splendana; assembly: GCF_910591565.1. Lineage (NCBI taxonomy): Eukaryota > Metazoa > Arthropoda > Insecta > Lepidoptera > Tortricidae > Cydia > Cydia splendana. The sequence continues at coordinate 7,126,835 of NC_085974.1, forward strand.
GTTCGTATATGCTATAGGGCACTAATTCCTGGGATTAACGCCACTAAAAGGCACTATTGAAACAATTATTTTGTAGGTATTATAATTATTATATAGGTACTACCAAATCTTACCATGTCGTTTGTCCAGTACGGTTACCATCAGTTTGTCACTGACATAAACGCCGTCGAGAACGTAATTTACTTTCTATACATCCCGTTTGCACTAATATGCGAGTGCGAGCGAGATGTATAGAAAGTAAATTACGTTCTCGACGGCGTTTATGTCAGTGTCAAACTGATGGTAACCGTACAGGGATTCGTTTGTATGCACATATATATAAACAAGCAGCCTCGTACTGAAAATGATATGATACTGTTTCCGTTCCGTCAGGGGTTATATATGGTTTAAAAGCTTATAGATAGTGCCAGCACATCGCTCCATGTAAAGTTTACCCGAGGTTGTGTCGCGGTTATGTATGTACGTGGGCATTGGCGGCATTGACGCTAATAGGCAGTCCCGGTCGGCCCGACATAGGTCACGCGTTTGTCAGTCCGTGTAACTGTTGTTATAGGTTTCGCTTCCCGAGCTGGTGGTGAACCAGTATAGTGAGCTTTCCTATCTGTACGACGTCTACGTTTAATTAAGTACCTTATGGACCTCAGACTCATTTTACATCGCTACGGTATGCTGATTTTATAAAAATATTTAGCTACATTATATTTTTGTTGTATTTATAATCATATCATCGTCATCTCAAGCTCAAGTAAAACAATTATGACATACAAATGAAATTGGTGGAATGAAAAAAAGGACCAATTCAATTCGCGCAAAAATGCCATTTTTTATTAAATTATGAATTGCCATAAATTCAATAGTTCTGTCTGATTACATTATTTACTTTGCGATTTCTTTTTGTTACTTTATGCAGTAATTAAACATTTTTATGGATGTTTACGATACGCACACCCACAGGAATTACGAGCAAGCGAGTCGTTATAACGATACCCGTAATAGGCTTAAGTTAAGTCACAGATTACAGGAACAGCCAATTTACGGGTAAAGCTTGTACGAGTAGATCAGGTACTGATACAGACGGAGAATATTTCGCTATTTTCGCAATTATGTGCTATTACATCATATTTGACAATTATGGTTGTTAATATGTGTGAATACGGAATACCTAATAAAGTAAAATTACTTAGTTCGATTATACGGGTATTTTTTCGTTATTTATGTTAAACAATATCCTTCCTTCTTCCTTCTTCCTCGCGTTATCCCGGCATTTTGCCACGGCTCAATGGGAGCCTGGGGTCCGCTTAACAACTAATCCCAAGAATTGAAGAATACACCAACTACCTACTAATATACTATGTTATGTTAAACAATATACCATCATCTTAATTTTTGACTAGGTACTAGTCGAATAAAAATAAAACTAGTCACGCAGTTTCGAGTGGTCTATCTGTTTATGTTTCTGTATCGGGTCGTCAGCTTAATTAGGACAATAATTCTTGATCCGGCGTTCTCTGGTGGACATTAATATCTACGGATATCCGGAGATCCCAAGTGACCTGGTTACCCTTGACCTGGGCGCGGCTTTGCATTGTCGCGTTATTATCGCTTATCGCTGTATATAAATTGGTCATTTTCACACTTAGGGGAGACTTGCCCGTTGGGAATCTAGAAGCCCGTTCGAAACATTTTGTAAAAAATCTGCCAAAATCATAACATTCATTTCGTTCATGACACATTCATGCCAAAAACCTAGGCAAGCTTTTAATTAGCCAACGTCGTCACGTCGTCGTCACATTAGGGCAAAATAGTAGTTTGTGTTACAAGGGATCAAAATGATATATTTCCGTCAAGGGCGTACATTGAATCCTGAATGAAGCGATGGATTCTACAATAGAATCCCGAACGTAGTGAGGGATTCTAAAGTAGAATCCTAAGCGTAATGAGGGATTCAAGTGTTAACGCCCAAGACGAAATAATTTTGATACCGTGTGACACATACTGCTTTTCACATCAACTATGAGGGAAATAATAAAATCTTAGTGTTGACACAATCTGATGCTTAAACAAATTATTTAAGCTAAAAAAATAATGTGCGAAAAAAATTAAAAATAGTGTGTTAGAACAGAAAAGTGTTACTTTGATCCCTCCTAACAGGGAGGAAAAGTGCCACTTTGATCCCTCCTAGCAGGGAAGAAAAAGCTCTTTTCCGAATAGGTGGTGTGAAAAAGAAATTGTAAGTTGTAGGTACATGATGTGTGTAAGTTGTGCACGTTAGAATCAACTTATGGACCAGTAGGTTTGTGTTCTCTCACTCTCATTGAGCATAAGCGTGAGCGAAATGGCACATCCATTTCCTTGAGTGGAATGGATGTGCGTGTTCGAGACCGCAGATATCATGACATTGAATTTTAATTTTTTGTATGTTTAAATAATAAAAAAAAAGTAATCGCTGCGTTCCCGCAAGCATAATACGAGGTATATTGCTCATTCATAGAAATAATTTTCAAATTTTTAGTTTAAGTGCAAAATTTATTATAATCCTATAAGGTTCATTTTAGACTTATGTTCGTGATTTTTTACTATCGAGCGAAATTCAAAAACTCAGGATTCTAATCGCTGAAGTCCCTAGAGAAAGGCCTCAAGATTGCTAATTAAATATTTGGCAACCGTATTGTGATCTATGTATACAAGCTCTACGACTTTTCAAGAATTCCATTCTCTAAGCCTACTGCACCTTAAAACCTCCTCTATATACAAAAATGTAAAATTCACTCTTACATTTGTTTACGCAACCAAAACATTCCTATGTATAGTTAGTGTAATTGAAACTCAAGTTTCCAACTAAAAAGTTTCTACTGTTGAAAAGCGACCGAACCCTATGATGAGCGCGGAAATTGATTTTGTAACAGGAGTTTTAAAACCAGGCAAAATAAGGAAAAAAGTTGCTTGCTATTGGATACGCCGTACTTTACTGCTATAAAATTGGTTTGTATATTAGCGCATAATTGTAGCTGATATGGTATTATGATGAAAAGAGATTGATGTAGCGGAGATGATAATGTTAAGATGGATGTGTGGCGTGACGAGAATGGATAGGATAAGGAATGAGTATATAAGAGGAAGCCTGAAAGTTGCACCCATAACAGAAAAAGTAACGGCAAATCGCCTAGCGTGGTCAGGGCATGTGATGGGGAGGGATGAATGTCATGTGACGAGAAAGGTATTACGAATGAATGTGGAGGGAAGTACGAGGAAAGGAAAACGGAGGAAAAGGTGGATGGACTGTGTGAGAGATGATATGAAACGAACGCAAATGAATGATGAAATGACGGGCGACAGAGAAGTGTGGAAGAGAAAGACATGCTGCGCCGACCCCATGCAACATGCAAGTGAATGGGACAAGGGCAAGAGAATGCTCATGGTGTTATTTATACCTTCAGCTACTGCTGCTTTAACTGCTGGTTTAATGCAAGTTTAATAGTTTTATGTGAACTAGATATTAGGTAGGTCCAATAAATATGAATGAAATTACTTTTTGATATAAGTACTAAAATCTTCAAGAAAATAGCGTATTCCCATCTCAAATGCCGGCAACGCACTTACAACCTCTGGTGTTGCAGGTGTCCATGGGCAGCGTTGATTGCTTACCATCAGGCGATTCGTCTGCTCGTTTGCCTCCTATGTCATAAAAAAAGTATACCAATGTAATGTAATAACTATTGACATTGTTGTGACAGGGAGGTTTCGGAATGTCATATCCAAAAGAAGTGTCTAGTCCGCATCAAAGTTACAAAATATGTAAGTACACATAAAATATTTGGTCTTATCTCTGGGAAAACGCTCATTTTTGAGTCTTTATATGTTTTCCGAGCAAAGCTCGGTCTCCCAGATATTTTCTCATAATGCATAAGCTTATTGAAACTTTTGAATACGAAACTTTCTATGAAAAAGGAAAAGGTCCACAAAAACTCCTAATGATCAGCATTATGAATAACAGCCAAATATTCATAATTGGCTTTTATATTTGCATTTTTTGTAACTTCGGGTTGACGTTTATTATTTTTTGTGAACTACGTTTGCGTTATTTAAGATATCATCTTAGAATTAATCCCAGTCTTAGGAGAAAGACTGAAACCGGATTATCCTTTTTCCAATAGTGATTCCGGCGCTTTTGCTGACCTATTTTAATTAAACATCGGAAAAATAAACATGTAATTAATTTGCATCTCTATAGGGAGGAAAAGTCATGTTAGAAAAAAACACCGTGTCATTAGAAGCAGCGACTAATTACACCTGTTTTTTTAAATCTTAATTGTTTTTATGTGCGAGATTTAATTATTTTCTTATGCTGCACTTCGGTTTATTACATTTATTTCTTTTACAACAAAACTTTGGCCCGCGTAAGTTAATTAACTTTTCTACAAACTTGTATTTCGTTCATACATTTCAGTTATTGTAATGTGTAATATAAATTATAATGCGTAATGTAAGTATATAAATTATAGTTTATACAATTGTTATTGAAATAAATTGTCGTATATCCTCGCCTGTTTATCTTTTTTACTTTTCACGGTTATTCCTTGTGTATTGACAGTTTAAAACAAATTTTGAACGTCAGTCATGTTTCGTGTAGTGGGTATATCTTACAAAACTCCCTTACACCTCATGTCACATAGCAAACACCTGCAAAGCTTACAAAAATAAACGCCAAGAGAATGACTTGCAGTAAAAATCAAGACGGGTGCATTGCACCCCAGAGATTGTCACAAAGTTGCCCAGTTGAGTGCGTCCGTGGCGTCCATTATTGTGGTGTGTGGAAAGTTGCTACAATTTCATTTGTCCACTGCACTCTAGGGGGCTACGGAGGGTACACGAGCGTTTTAGAAAAAGTTTAAGGTCAGTAACTTACTAATTAGAAATAAGTATAATCTTTTTTTCTTTAATCTTTTTTTTTGAAAAAAGGCCTTCGACGCTGTGCGATGATGCCGACCTCATAAGAATTACATAATTGTGATTAATGTCTACAATTTAACAATATGATTATTAAGTGGTACAATTTAATAGTCTGCTTAGATGTAGGTTTAGACCGAAATATAATACATACGCCAACGTCAGTTAGGTTAAGTTTGGCTTGCGTTTCAAATGCGAGCACACAAGTTTAATCTTAATTATCAATTACAAATTTTTGTTTAACTGAAAATGTTTTCTTATATTGTTTAGGTCAAATTAAAGTAAAACCGCGGTTTTATGATTTCTAATTGGGTTGAAATAAAGCAAAAATATAATACTTACGGTATTAAAACTGTTTGATCATGAAAGCCAAAATTGACCACGGGAGACTTGATATGTGTAAAGCCATGTACCTCGCACCAAATGGTATAATCTTAAGACATCAAAGGGCGATCAAGCCTTAAAAAGGATAGAAGTCTGTCTTTCCGCCTGTGTGATGTCACAGGATGCCAACACAACATGGAACAAGCTTCACACGCAAATAACCTGCATTGCCAAAGAAGAACTCGGAACATCTAAAGGCAAACTAAACACAGGGAAAGACGCCAGTTGGTGGACCGAGGAAGTAAAAGAAAAACTTAGTGAAAAGAAAACCGCTTTCAAACGCTGGCAAGATACTCAAACAGATATTGATAAAGACATATATAACATTGCAAAGAAAACTGCCAAGCAGGCTGTCGCAATCGCTAAGGGACATGTAAACAAGACCCTTATCGCCCGATTGGAAAACTCGGAAACGGATAATGAAATATTCAAAATAGCCAAACAAAGAAATAAGCAAAGCCAAGATTTTAAGCGAACTAAATATATTAACGATGCCTCAGGACATCTGCTAACATCGGATGAAGATATCAACATAAGATGGCAAGAATATTTTACACACCTACTGAATGAGGAGTTTCCGCAAAAACCGCTCACATTACTCCCTGTCGTGCATGGCCCCATTGAGGTGATACAACCTACCGAAGTAAAATCAGCCATCTCCAACATGAAAAATGACAAAGCGACTGGCCCTGATGAAATCCCGGCAGACCTATGGAAGAAAACTGGGGCACCTGGAATTGTGTGGCTGACAAATTTCTTCAACCTCATCCTTACATCCGGGAAGATGCCAGATATGTGGAGGCTCAGCAACATGATACCCTTCTACAAGAATAAAGGAAACATTGCAGACTGTGAGAACTATAGGGCTATCAAATTGACCTCCCACACTCTGAAAATATGGGGAAGAGTAATTACCACCAGGCTAAACAAACTTTCCACCATAACAGAAAACCAGTGTGGCTTCACAGCGGGAGTAGGTACTACGGATGCCATACATTGTATAAGAATACTGATGGATAAATACAAGAACCTAAAAAAAGACCTACACCTGGTATTCATTGATCTGGAGAAGGCTTTTGACCGCATACCACGCAAGCTAATATGGCAAGCGTTGAGAGCACAAATAGTCTCCGGGTATTACATTAGTATTATACAGGATATGTATTGCTGCGTAACAACAACAGTAGTAACACCTGCGGGCACGAGTGAAAGCTTTGAGGTCAAGGTCGGGGTTCACCAAGGGTCAGCATTAAGTCCCCTGCTTTTTAATATTGTTATGGACTACATAACAAGGGATATCCAAAAGCCGGCCCCGTGAACGCTTCTGTATGCGGATGATGTTGTTTTAATTGAGGAATCCCTAACGGAAATCCAAAACAACCTGGATAGATGGTGCACGGCCTTGGAAGGTTGCGGGCTGCGAGTAAGTCGCCAAAAAACCGAATACATGCACTGCCGCTTTTCAGAAACCACCAACGTGCAAAACGTAGCGCCAACTATTGAAGGGATACCTCTGAAACGAGTAGAGGAATTTAAATACCTTGGATCCATAGTCAACACTGAAGCTAACGCCGTAAAAGACCTAGACAACAGGATCAAGACAGGCTGGCTCAAGTCGAGGTCACTCTCTGGGGTCTTGTGTGACCCAAAAATTCCTATCCGAACTAAAGGCGCCTTATACAAGCAAGCGGTTAGACCGGCCATGCTATATGGGTCCGAGTGCTGGGGAGTCAGAAAAAGTGAAAACCAGAAAATACATGTTGCCGAAATGAAAATGCTACGATGGGCGGGAGGAGTTACGAGGTTAGACAGAATTCGGAACTCATACATTCGAGGGACTTTTAAAGTAGCTGACATAACACAAAAAATGCAGGAAAGCCGTCTACGCTGGTTGGGCCTCGTCATGCGCAGAGACCTGGATCATATGACCAGAAAGGTCCTGGCCATAGATGAAGTGAAGAGGGGAAGAGGCCGCCCACCGACAACCTGGACTAGGACTATTAACAATGATATGCTGACGATGGGCTTAACGCCAGAACTGACTCAGAATCGCCATGACTGGCGCAAATGTATTAGGAGGGCTGACCCCGAATAGGGAAAAAGCCAGGGGATTGAATTTATTGGTTTCAGAAGAATACAAAAGTAAAAACTATAAAGTTTTCGCAAACATAAATGCATTTTAACATATCAGTCGTTAATTAATCCGTTGTCGTTAAAGCTTGACAATTTAAATTGCGTCCGCCAATATGTGGGCATAACGATTACTTTGTTTTAAACGTGACACTCGCATATACTCATAAATAGTATCATCGTACAGTCAACTGTAAAAATATGGGTGTAGACAACTTACTAAAAAATATGTCCCACATAGTTCTCAATTCGCAGATTTAAGAGCTATGCGACATATTTTTGAGATTATTTGTGCACCCATATTTTTACACTTGACTGTACCTTCAATTATATATAGTTAATGATATGAATTAATCTAACGTAGAGGGTAATTATCGTTACGCGCCATGTTTTTGATCACTGATCACTTTTGCATTTTTCTACCTACTGACAAGCTAATAGCGTTGTCAGTAGAAAAATGGGGAAAATTAAAAAATATAAGCAAGAAGGATCGATATTTCATACAAATTTTGAATTTCGCGCCTTTTTCTTCTGACTAAACTGGCTTGCCAGAGGTAAAACTGTACTTACCTTGAGTAGGTAGATCTACCTATTTTTCATTTTAATTTCTACCTATTGCTACCAATTTTTGCATCGTGTTCTACCACTTAGCCAAAATTGTATGTGACAACACTGTGCTCTTGTGTAGACATTTGGAAATTTTCTTGTTAAATTTTGATAGGAGTAATCAAGGCGAAGACGAGTCGTATTTAGATTTTTTTTCTTTAATTAGCTTAATAAGATAACGTAGAATTTTACTTACACTAACTCTATAGTAGATTTCGTATAGTATATACTTATAAGTGTATAGATGAATTTTATAATACAGGAAAACGGATATTTCATGCTACATTGACAATAACATAAACGGATTTTTAAATTTATACTACAAAATTGCATAACGAAAAACGTTGATTTCATAACACATTTCACGTTTCGTTTGCACACAAACGACAAACTAGAAAATACGATTTCCAATATCTTGGGACGATAAAAACGAATAGAGTCGATAAAGTAGAGTATCCACACTAGCCCACCCGACACTGCAGTGATAACGGCAATAGTACATTTTAGTGTAGAAAGCTACATTGTCCCCCTTGTGGTGTAAAATGTGGTTGGGAGTTAGTGTAGCGTAATGTTCCAATTGTATCTTTGTCACTGTAGTTTGGTTAAATAATTGTAATAAATTAATTCAACGATTTGCATCTGTAAAACTAATTTTAAAGTCAATAAAATTAATGTAAATTTCTTAAATAATTAAGAGTTTTAAATGATCAACTAGTTAAGTAGAATGGAAAATTTTCAATTTTTAGATTTTTAGGTATGGAAGCCAAATGATAGTGTTTTGGAGCCAAATTCTATCGAGACAACTTTATACAGGTAGTAACTAACTACATAGTTTGAAACTTCAACTAACGACAATTCTGAATTGTTACACAAATTGCAAACTGTTCGATCGATAGAATTTGGATCTGCTTGATCAACCTCTGTTTGATAAACATGACCTTTTTTCACCCACACCGCCATTGCCAATATCTTCCTAATATTTCACACGTTTTATAAAAGGAATCCGATATAACGAGGTAATTCCCGTAAGATTGGCGAAAACCAATTGCGGAATAGAATTACTTTTAAAATGGGATTCTGGATGATATATGTGGTCGCGGTTATTGCTGGATGTTGATAACAGATGGCGCTTTCCAATGCCCGTCAGTTTCAGTCTATTATGCTCTAGGTACATCTCGTGAAACAAAAATATAAGTTTGCTTCTTGGAGCGGCATTCCGACTTTAAAAGTCCCACCTTAATTTTATATTGATTTGACATTACTCGTAGCATTATTATATTTATAATGCGAGTTACAGGCCAATTCAAATGTACACCTGACATAGGTATTTGAATCATATGGAAATCATAATTATCAGTTAGCTGTCATTGCCGCGGGCGTCTCTCTACTCTCTCTCGCACTAATAAGTACATGTACGGACAAGTCCCAGCTAACTGATATGATTCAAATATCGTTTTGATATCAGGTTCACGTTCTAATTGGCCTGTAAGTAAGATGTAGGTAATAATATAACATCAGACGGTCTAGCATGAGTTGCTTTCTCGCGCGCGACATACATCAACTTCAACTTCGCTACTTCAAGTATGGACTCGAGCGCGAGAACACAACGCTAACTTAGATACCGCGTGGTCAATATCAAGATAAGACTTTAAAAGTTTGTTCTTGCGCCATGAAATTATTTTTCATTATTAGATGCACTTTATTACAGAAGAATTTATAATAAAGTCACTCAGGCTGGTGTAATTCCTGGAAAAGGAAACACAGGCGCGTTTTCTCGGAAATAATAAAGCTCCCATTAGACGATATAACTAATATTAAGGCTTTACTCGTATTTAAAGCTACTTTTTTACATTTAAATTATTGAATCTAAAGCTCTACTTTACGTGTGCGTGTTTTTTTTTTAGATTAATGCATTCGAGTATTTTTTTGTATTCGTTCAACTCCTTTTTCCTGCCGCGATTCTAAATAGCCATATCGTTCACTAACCAATGACTTTATTACAAAATAAAACAAACTGAACATGAAGTCTTTCGTAGCCGCAATATATCAGTAGGCTTTCTATATAACCTAATTTAAGTTATTGATAAGGTGTACACACAAAATGCACTTAGCCGAATGAAAAATACGCCATTTTGGAAATTGGAACACAATGAAGAGGAAAAACAGAAAGCTGTAATTTTATATTTCCGGTTTCCATAACGCTGTTGGTCTTGCCTGTTATTGGTCTTCGCAGGCTACATTTTTAGTACGTGGTTGCCACTAATTTATCTTAGTACTTCTACGGGCAATGCTCTCGGCCACTGCTTTTTAAACGTGGCTAATCTCTGAGCTATGAAGTACTGTACTTTAGCTATAATTTATGTATACATTTTATAAAGCCCAGAATATCATGCATATTAAAGTATGCGCCGAGCTCTGGGCTTCTTCAAGCGGCAAGTTTTGCTGGCATGTTTTTGAACAGTTTTCGTAGTAATTTACTACGAAGTTTATCTATGTAAATTTATATTCTTTGACCAAGCGTTAGCGAAGGTCTGCGTTTCTGCTTGATCAAAAATGTTTTCTTAAATATTTCCAGATCTTCTCTACATGTCGCTATTCTCAACTGATTCTTGTGAAATTTTATAAGCAGTTTGCTGATTAGAAATACATTTATTAAGTTTTAAGCCATGCTCGCGAGGTCTACAGCTCACAGAGCCACTCGTGTATTATTATACTGACTAGCATTTGATGAGGTAATACATGAACCAAACAATTGTTGGAGGTACTATAAGTCATTAATTAATACATTTTCCCCCCAATCCCAATTAATCAACCCCAGTTTTCACTTATCTTTACGGTCTAATTTAATTAAGCCGATATTTAAATTAACGTTTTACGTTTCAATTAAACTTACAAGTCTTACAGGCACCTATCCCTTTTCGTAAAATTTGAATTGTTCATCTTTACGAGTACCTATGTATGTACCTGTTCCAAGAATTTACATTGCTAATTTAATTGTAGAAACAAAGCCCACAGTGGCTGGCCAACATTCCTACTGATTGTAAAGGCTCGTTCTTAAAGAATCAGTCTATCGTGATTTCAAAGTCCGTAAAGCCATAAGCACACCGTTATCGTTCAACATGGGCATCTGCCATAGATCATTCAACATAGGTGAGGCCTTCTCCTTTTTTTTATAAAAATGTGAGACAGCTTTTTTTTGCGTTTTCGGGGTAAAAGTTGTTCAGTATGACCTACATATTCACCCCTCAGTAGGCCTAGCACACACCGAAAAAAATAATTTTCTACAATACTACCAGAACGTATAGTAATTAAAAATATAGTTATACCTACTAAAATCCGGTAGTAATAACAAAAAATGTTGTATCGTGTAAAACTTGTTTTTTAAACATCACTGTTTAATTCTAGTTAAATGCAATTTAGTACTGCTTACAATTTCGTTGTATATGTAAAGATGCAAGTGTTGTAAATATTAAACGTTTGTCTCGTTTAATATATGCATCGTAACACTAACGACTAATAAAGTTATTATGTTGTGGTTACTATAATGCATTGTAGTCTGAACGAATCAAACAGTTGTGCCAACACCACGGTGTATGCGCGGGTGGCGGGGGGCGGAGAAAGGACGCAAGTCACAGAACAGCAGCCGTTACGCCAGAGTCTTACGTTCCGGCCGGTCGATGTTTTATTTACGTAGATCCTGGCCATAATTTTATTGTAAACTAGTACAAGTGTATAGTATAAGTGCGTGTTGTTTGCGTGTTGCTGACACAGTGAAATGTGCGGGTTCCGATTAAGGAAAAGTCCTCCCGCACCGATGTGGATAAGGAGGGATTCACACTGGTGGAAAGGAAACGCAAGGCGCGCAGGGCGCCTCGTAAAACTCTGTGTGGCACTGCGGAGCCGGTTACTTCTGGCCTACGAGTTGCGACACCGAGTAAGGCGCTCTACGTGTCTCGCCTGCATTACTCCGCCGGGGCCGACGAGGTGGTGGAGTACGTCCGCCGGAAGACTGGCTACACGCTGAGGGTGCACCAGCTACAGTCGCGTCACTATGTGCACTTCAGTTCATTTGTAGTGCGCGTGCCGCGGCCTCTGCAGGACACCATCGCAAGCGCGGACTTCTGGCCGAAGGGTGTGGTGTTTCGGCGGTTCCGGGGCAACCTGCCGAATCCTACGCCGAGTCAGACGACGCTACGGAGCCACGCTGTTACGTCGTCGCCCAAATCCAATGTTTAATTTGTATGTAATTTTTGTGTCTATTGTTTTCTTTGTGGAGACAAAATGTTTTTTTCTTTTGTAGTGTCACAGTGCCTTGGTTTTACTGTAATGCTGTGTTACTTATTTGATCAATAAAAAAAATAAAATAAGTGTGCTTAAAAACTTGTCTGTATTTACTAGAAGAGCAGTGTACTGGTTATATATTGTTCACGTAACCAGAACCCACTGTGCTGAAGGGACTTCTAAATGGGCCATATGTTCACTGCAATATGTGGCCGGCAACTATTAGTGTCCCTCTCTAACATGTGAGTAAGAGGACACCAATAGTTGCCGGCCACATATTGCAGTGAACATATGGCTCGTTTAGAAGCCCCATTAGCACAGTGCGTTCTGGTAACGTGAACAATATAAAACCAGTACACCGCACAAATCGTTCAGTTACATATACTGAATACCTTGTTATAACAACAGGACAGGAACGTATATGTTACTGTATTATTTAGTAACCATTAACAGACCGGCTAGTTGGGTTTACTAAAAGTCTTATACCCACTACTATACACTTCATACACTGAGAGAAAAATCATCACCAGGAATTAAAAAACAGTTCTGTACTGGGGGAAAAAATGAAGTTTTAGTAATAATTATGGAAGTTTCACTGTTTCTGGATAATTTATTTATTTTTACAAACAGCTCAGTAATCCTAAATCTAATTTCAACAAACAGACTTTAGTAAATGGAGCATTAAACAAAGTTCAGTATTTGTTACAATCCATTTTCATCACTACTAAAGTTCTCCGAATTTTACGAATTAAGATTTCGATTTTTGGAAAAAGCATCTGTGATTTCAAGTTATGATTTTAGTAAATGTCTCAATTACATAGTTTTGTAATATTTAAAAAACGAGTTCGCGGGAATAACATTACCCCATTTAAAATAACAATTCAGTTGTTACTATAGCGACATTACAAAGTTTACTGGTATTTAGTAGATAGACTTGTTGTGTTTATGTTCATTGTTGTACCAATCACCAAACGAGTTTTGTAATACCAACACAACGAACGTTTTGATTCATACAAAACAAAATTGTTGTGTTTACATTTATTTTGACTGCAATTGCTAAATGAGGTTAGAAAATTTTACTAAAATCACTAACATTCGTTATTTAAACAACTGAATTGTTACGTTCATTTGGTTAAAGTTAGTACTGTGTCGGATGTCGGGCGGGCGTGTCTCGTGTCTTCTTTGTTTAAATTATGCTTAAGTTCAATAATAAATTTAGGATATACAGGGCGTGGCCTGTAATAAGAGCAAAAAATTAAAGTACACACCCTTTAACTAGTCAGGAATTAAGACCAAATAGTTTCAATTAATTAAAATTAAAAATTTTTTTGATTATTTTCTAACAAAATTAATCGACCCAGCAATGTACTGCAGACATTATGTGTCCAGTCGGAATACTTGACATTGACGTTTACGATCGTTTTCAATAATATTGAAAAACTTATTAAATACATCAATATTGCTTTATAAGCATATGCAAATCTAATTAAATAGTCACATCTTTCAACATTACTTAACAGTTTTCTTATCAAATGGACCTGACGGGCAAAAGGGCGAAATGAGATGCTATAAAGTAACTTGAGCTGTTTATTAAGCAGTTCCAACAAAAAATGCGCACTTTTATAAAATCACTGATAATAATTATGCCAATCTTACTGGATAACTTCACGATTCACGAGATAACTTGCACTTTTAAAATTTTGTAAGAATGTTTCCTTTCAACGACAACGACTACGAACGACGGTACAACCTGTTCTCCGTTTGACTCCGCTCCGACACGACATCGACATGTGCAATACTAGGTGTAGGGCCTTCTCAAAAGTCTCAAAACGAACGAAGAATTTCACAGCTAATTCATCTGGCTGTATGTACACGGCGTACGGTCACAATCAGAATCAATTTGGTGCACCCACATTCGCAGCTCTGAGTTGAAAATAAAGCTCGGTTAACATTTACTCTTGTTTCGTTAATATCATGTTACATATTTCACGTGCATAACTGATTAATTCATAATAAATTTTATTATTTGTATTTTGCTTTATTTTGATTTTGCAACTTGACGTACATTGTCATGTATGTAGTACTATGTAGGAATAGAGTAAACAATCCCTAAAAAATTTGCAATGCGTGGTTTATGTCTTGTGACTGTGAAGGTTTAATACAATAATTATGAACTTTTTGAAAGGCGACGCACTCCGGTAGAAAACAGTGGTAGAGTCTGTGCGTAATGAAAAGAAGTATTATGAACTTTACTTATAATAAAACGCAACGTACTTGTTGTAGCAAAGTACTAAATATGTACAGGGTGCTTAGCCAAGATGCCAATCGTTTGCGCCGTAGTGAACGACACGCTAATGTCTCTCTCTCTCTCTCTCTCTCTCTCTCTCTCGCTGTCGCACTAATATCGACGACTGATAGAGAGAGATAACCGTTTCGTTCGCTACAAGCGCAAACGATTGGCATCTTAGCTCGGCCTTCTGTTCTTTTCCGTGATAAAGTACCTTCGATAACACCAGAGATATATATAACTCCGTATAAGATAAATAAAGTCTAAGAAAAAAACGTGCCTCGGACGGCCAAGGAAAAGTCATTCTCGAATAGATGGCGCCATTACCTTTGGCCTATTCTCGGCTAGATGGCGTTAACGACACCGTTTGGTATTTAACAATTTTAACACATATCAGTGAAAGAACATGGATCAGTATGGAACAATAAAAAATAAGAATCATTTATCCGTAAACATATTTTGATTATTTTATACATTTTCAATTTTATTTTAAGTTTTAATCGTGTGTCGATAGATGGCAGTAAATGTACCGTGACTACAAAATTGACAATGACAGGACCCCTCTATACTATCTATTCTCTTTGATAACACTAAAGAACGGCCAACCAATTTGGTTAGTTGGTCGCTTTAGAGCCATGTACAGTACCTACAGATGTGGAAGTTGTGGAAAGTGAAAGTTTCCAAGAAGTTTTTGAAATGGAAAGCTTTATTTCTCATACAAAGATCACTTTGACCAGGTCGTAGCTACGTCTATCTCTCTCTTCCTAGCTATTTATTCTCACATGGTGGTGGGGTCAGCTCTCCTGCTTAACCTTCTCCGCTTCGCCCTGTCCACGACATCGTGCTCGGATAACTTGCAGTCACTCATGTCCTTTAGCACTACATCCTTCCATCTTGTTCTGGGTCTGCCCTACTAGATCTTCGACCTGTAATGGAAAGTTGTAGTGCCAAATTTCCTACGTAGTCAGAAGGCCTTCTTTTTACGTGACCATACCATCGCAGCCTGCTCTCCTGCATTTTATCGGCGATGTCGCGCACGCCTACGCTTCCTTGTACATACTCGTTATGGATTCTGTCAAGCCTGGTAACGCCGCACATCCACCTCAGCATCTTAATCTCGGCGACTTACGTGTCTTTGAGTCGATGCCCACGTCTCGCTGCCATACATAAGAACCGGCCTTAGTATACTTTTGTATAGGTACCAGACCCTCCTTGAGTTTGACCGGCACTCTTCTGTCACACGTAACACCAGTCACTTCTCGCCATTTTAGCCAAGCTGCGGCTATTCGGTGTTGAATGTTGCATCCACATTCCCAGAATGGTGCATCATCATTTGACGACCGGTCTGGCCTAGTGGGTAGTGACCCTGCCTACGAAGCCGATGGTCCCGGGTTCGAATCCCGGTAAGGGCATTTATTTGTATGATGATACAGATATTTGTTCCTGAGTCATGGTTGTTTTCTATGTATTTAAGTATTTATATATTATATATATCGTTGTCTGAGTACCCACAACACAAGCCTTCTTGAGCTTACCGTGGGGCTTAGTCGATTTGTGTAAAAAATGTCCTATAATATGTATTTATTTATTTATTTATACTACCCAGATACTTGTACTCATCGCACATAGTGATTAGTTGCCCATCGATGGAAATTGGGCTAATAAGCATATCCCTCTACATCTTTCGCTTCATGTAAATAATTACATCACCAAGAAAAAAATAATCAACAAACACGTATAGTTACTGCGTTTATTAATCATAAACAACTACATAACACAAGTACTTACATTAACACATCTAACAAATTTATAAGAATAACACTTTTCAGTTTCCATTCATAATCTTGCCCGATAGATTGCTTTTGTGCTTTTTCTTTTTTCGATGTGATGTATCATTAAGTATCCTTATTTTATCAAATGACTTCATTATGTATGAGGTACTTTTTCTCCTCTAATCGACTTCTGGGTCAGATCAATAGAATACACATAGTTTTGATTTATTGGTACTGGTAGTTGTCCAAAATTGCGGAGTATTCTCTGGTATACCGCCAGCAACTGACTCGAATATCACCGCCTGCACGCTGGCTGATAGGCTGCACCGCCGTCCCGGGCCCCGGGCACAGGCAGGCTCGTTGTCCCGCAAACGTGGCACTACGTTCAACGTTGACGATGTCACTGTCAGTATGCCTCCTATCAGGAAATCGTTTGCGGTGCAACAGCTTGGTTTGAACGTCTTCTGGCTCCACCGTTCAATCATGTAATTCAATCATAAATAAGATTGGATTGAAATTGAAATTGAAATTGAAATTGAAATCTTTATTGTCATATTGTGAGTTACAATGATTTTAAAATTATGTTAAGGTAGAATCATCACAATCAACCGCGATGCGGAGTACAATGTTAATACTAAAACTAATCTTACAGCTAAATACTTATACAAATGTCATGCCGTTACATGTGATACGAATAAAATGATGGGTAATATGTCAATGAGCAAATTAATAAATATTACTATTCTTACTAATTATTGTTTGAAGGCATAAAGTGGTCACTTATCTTATAGTAAGATTTTTCTAGGCACCATTTATAAAGTTTTCGTCCGAAGTCAGGTTGTTCAAGTATTTTAATTTCATTAGGCAAGTGGTTAAATGTGTGAACAGACATATAAAACACACTCTTTCTAAAGTAAGCTGTTTTGTGATCAATGGGATAGCACAAGTTAAAGCCATGGAGTTTTGACGTTATTCTCGGATTGCTTTTTTGTACATTAAACTTGTGTAGATTTTTTTTCACATAAAGACAGATTTCATATACATATAAAGAGGGGACCGTTAGTATTTGTAATTCCTTGAACAATGGCAGGCACGAGTCTCTACTACGGGCGCTACAGATCGCCCTTACACATTTTTTCTGCAGCTTAAAAACTCTGTTAATGTCTTTGCAATTGCCCCATAAGATGATGCCATAGCGGAGGTTGGACATTATATGGCCATGAAATGCCGTTATCGATGCTTGCCTGGAAGCGATATTTCTCAATTTACGCAGAGCAAAGATAAACCTAGTTAATTTCTTAATTAAGTGTTCAATATGGACTTCCCAACTATTGTGACAATCTATCATAACGCCTAAAAATCGCAAAGATGTTACGCTATGTATCTTTTCATTGTTATACATAATATTGATATTTGTGGGGTTACCCTGAGGAGCATGAAATTCCATATAATTTGTTTTATTTAAATTAACTCTTAACTTATTATTTTCTAGCCAAACATTAATATCATGGAAAACAGTATTTACTTCAAACTCGTAAGTAGCAGGGTCTTTGCAGCAAACAACAACGGAACAATCATCAGCAAACAGAGTTACTTTGTGCTTAGTAATATTAGGTAGATCATTTATATATATAAGAAATAATAACGGACCAAGTATACTGCCTTGTGGAACACCCTGTTTTACAATTTCAACGTCAGAGTGAAACTTTACTATAGTTTGAGTCTTAGGACAGTATTTTGTGGTTTCGGTCAACTGTTGCCTGTTCACTAATAAATAATTGTTGTGCATTCGCTTGACAGTTGTCAATATTGACAAAGTTCAAAGCATTTTTCAAATAGGTAGGTAATGAAGTTAAGTGTTTTATGGAGGTTTTTATTACGAAATTAAATTATTTTAAAAACTGTTTCCATTACATAGAAAAAAAAGTTTTTTTGGGTTTGTCAACAAAACATAACGTGTCATTGCACATTGAATGAGTTCTGATTTCCTAATAATAAGAGCTACTTTTCTCTGTATTCATTTTTAAAATTAATTGTACTAAAAGGTGCGTACCAAGACGTCCCGGTACCATGACATCTTACGTTACGCCAGATAAGCGACCGTAACGCAATGTGAAAATCCATTGCTTGCTAAACTTGACTTTAAATTAAAATTTCTCCTAAATTAAGAATTTTGAACCATCGGGACCACTTGGTGGTAACTTTGGGTACTCCAAGGAATCTCCAGTTTGATTTTTTGCTCTTATTACAGGCCCACACCCTGTATATATTGTGCGCCATGAACATATTAACCCTCGACCTACTGTGTAGTTGGGGTCTACAGGAATATATTGTTCTGCTATTTCGAGCTAGCTGTTGTTATTCTAGTGATAGTGACATCATAGGTAAATCTAAACTGTTTGCAATTCCAACCTCCCTAGCACAGGTGCGAGGTGAGAGCATGTTGCGCGCGTAATAACTACTAGTCTCTTTCTGACTGTATGAATAAGAAAGGAATGGGTAGAATATCTCGACAGGCTTTTATAGTGCCTCTTTAGCACAGAGATATACTACCAATTGCTTTTTTATTCATACAGACAGAAATAGAGACGGGTAGCTACCACGCGCGCGACATGCTCTCGCGGCGCACCTGTGCTAGGGGCGGTGGAATTGCAAACAGTTTCGTTTTTGCCTGTGATGTCATTATCTCTAGAATAACAACAGCTAGCTTGGAAAAACTGTGGAGACCGCATATAACTTAACCTACAAGAGTGAAGAAAAAGAAAAAGAGACTCAACCACAAATGTTCAAGGTAGACAGGGACAGAGGCTATGGCCCGAGACATGAGAATACCAAACTTAAACCACAGCCAGGAGGAAGCGCTGGAGTTTGTTTCTGTTGTGGAAAACAGGGGCACATGAGAGCCTAATGCACTTTGCGAGGAAAATTCTGTAGCGAATGTGGTATGAAGGGTCACATTTTCAAAATGTGTAACCGAAATAAAGGTAATTGGAGGATGAAAACTTTAAATATGGCTGATGAGGTGACGACTCACAATTCAACTATTAATGAGGAAAAGTGTGAGCAGAAAAATGACACTCCGGGACCGGAGCTCTATGATATGTTTTGTAATAGTGAACAAGAGAGGATTCCATCGGCAAAGTTAAGTATCCAAGTAAGTGGCAATTTGTTGGAGTTTGAGGTTGATACCGGACCAGATGTAAGTACCATTACATGTTCTAATAAGGAGCAATATTTCCCAAATTTAGGAATAAAGCAACCAAATGTAATTTCTACAAAATTTGACCAATCAACCTCAACGCCATTGGGTGCTTTGGAAGACTTAAGTTTGCCGTATGAAACTGTTAATGTAGAAAAACAAATATTTTATATTGTAAAGGATGGATTACCAGGAATTATTGGAAAAAAAATGGCCCTCTGTACTTAAACTTTGTCTTTACTATATCATATTGTGTAACATCATTCAATTCTGTAGAGATGGATGGCCTGATAGCAATAACTTAGGAAGAGAATATGATTGTTATTTTTCTAGAAAAAACGAAATTACCATGGACCAGGACTGTGTGTTGTGGGGTTATCGAGTCATTATACCTTGTTTGCTTACTGATGAAGTAATGTTAGAGCTGCATGCCTCCCATCTGGGTGTAACTAGACTGAAGGGGATAGCGCGTTCCTACTTTTGGTGGTTAGATTTTGATAAGGACATTAATGAGATATCTAAAAATTGTAAAATTTGTCTACAATGTAATATACAATGTATAATGTTTGGCAGGGAACTGAGGTGCCGTTTCTCACTGCTTAGGCCTCACCCAGTAGCTGGCTTAATTGATAAAGAATACTTACAACAGTCATTGAAAAATAGTAATGATAGTGAAATATTTATGTCCGGGGAGAAGGTTATGGCAAGGGGCTACCGCAACAATAAAAAGAAGTGGTCGCTTGGAGTCATTACACATGTTATTGTACCCGGTGTAACTTATGAGGTCGAAGTGGAGGGGCAAAGTTGGAAACGGCATACTAATCAGGTACTAAAATGTAGTCAGCTTTTGGAATAGATTTTTACTATGTGGGGAAGAGTGTAGCAACAATAAATACTTCTTGTTTATTGACCGAAGCGTAGCGAAGGTCTACGTTTTGACTCGGGCATTTTGCTTTTGTATGTCCGGATGTTCTCCTCTACAGGTCGCAATTCTTAACCGATTCTCGTGAAATTTTGTAACCGAATTCTATGATTCGATATTTTTTTTTTGTGGAGCCGGTATTTGGAAATGTTTTTAAATGGAAAACTTGTGACAGTTCGCGCTTAAACAAATAGTCGTATCGGTATCATAAGAGTGTATTATTTTTGAGACATGTTTACAGATTAAATGGCCAAAAATTCAGAAAATTTATTTCGCTGGTTTCGGAGGTATTGAGATATTTAATTTTAACTAATTTTAACTTGAGAATGAGTAGCTAAATTTCGTCAGCTTATCAAAGAACTATTTGGCTCAGTTTGTAAACGTTCGCTTTTTTGTTTGCACAGAGAGTCTGGGTTCGATCCCCAGTATTTGTATGCTGGGATATAACTTTTTTTATTTTTTTACACTTAAATTTCGTATTGTTTTTTTTAATTTGCTATATTTAAAGCTCTTAGCACCATGTAATTTAAAGCTCTGCTCGCGAGGTCTACAGCTCACAGAGCCACTAGTGTATAGCTAATCTATGGCCGTTTTGACAGTGCTGTCAATATTTGAAGTTTTCCAGTTTAGTTGTTTGATTTTGCGAAATAAAAGGTCTTGTGTTTTTCATGATGGTGTATTAATTAATTACATCCATAAATGTACAAATATAACAGAAATGATAGACATAAAAAAACCACTCTGTATAATGAAATTAAAAGATGAAGGTCATTTAATTGGCTTTTAAAGCAGAGTGTGGACATAGAAACAACAATTATGTTTAATATTTTGTTTAATTTATTTTGACACTCCGAATATAATGAGGTTTTATTTTGTCAAGCCTTAAAAATTTACTCTACTAGTCGCCATGCTCGATAATCGAGGGGAATAGCAACTGACAGTACATAAGTCAGTTCTAACGTTACGTACATACGATTTGTGCCTTTAGGGCACTAACTCTACAAAATGACAGGCTTCTGTTTGTACCTGCGGGTGAGTTGGATACGCGCCACAAACCTTTATACCTTTAGAGCGCGCGGTTGTTTTATGCGAGAAACGCAGCGTTTAAAGCGACGTGTTTGTCGCACGCCATTTTGTATCAGATAATCTAATAACCATACATTGTTTTACGCGGTAAACGCAGCGGTAAGCGCATTGTAATTATTTCTACATTCCATTGATCGCATGATCGCATTAAAACAACCGCGCGCTTTAGATGCGTGATTGTGCCTACTGAAAATTGACAGTAAGATGTGACATCTTGCATAGATATATATTGAACGGACTTGAAAAACTAGGGTAATTGCTGAAAAAATCCACATACACGATGTAATGCTTAATAGACGCTTGAAATTCCAGGGGTTAGCTGAGGCTTTAAAAACCTGTTCAGTTCACCCTTTCTACAAAAACTGAATAGGATATTATCTGGACAATATCTCGCCAAAGTAATTATTTTATCTAAAAACACATTAGCAAATAAAAAAATTAATGGGTTGACCATGTCTACCCGCTAAAGTCATATCCATTCTGATTGCAGTCCTTTGTCCTGAGGCGTCGTTGATCATTTTGTCCCGGCGGTACCATTTCCACGGACGAGGGTGTCCATAAATCCGAGCACAAGAGACTCGAGTCTCAACTCAATCTCAATAACTTTCAAGAGAGGTCCCTAATCTCTCAAACTTTACAGATATGTATAATTTTTTGTTTTGTTTTGCGACCAGTTTTCATGTTCTTATTGTTATTATTCTAAAAAAGTTTACAATGCTTTAGTAGAATTAAAATTATAATCGTAATCGTCAATTCCATATTAGTTTTTTTTCACTAGTTGTTGTATAGATAAAAAATCATTTTTAAAATAGGTGCCTTTACGTTCGTATAGATGTGTTTATTACCTATATCAATGACCTCAATTAATATTCATATACCTAATGAAGGTATTAAAACCAAAAAAATAAAAGTCTTACTTAGAAAAACTTTATTGCATATTATGAGAAATAGTTCTTTCGTACATATCTCATTATATTCAGACAGACATGCAACTTCTATCTTCTTCTACCGTTGTTTTTTTTTATTCCATTATTCAAAAAAGATTCTGAAGCCATTTATGCACGTCTGAAAAGTACGGTAAGCAAGTGATGTAAAATAACGAGTATATTTATTATAACCACAACAAAAAGTAAGACCAGGGTAGTTGGCAGGGTCTGAGTGTTACTTACAACTACTTACTCCTCTGGTGCAGCGACCCAAACTGTGTCTTGGTCTTGTTGGAGTGTTAATTATGAAAATAATCAAAGTTAAATGTGTAGGCCAGAGGTGCAATAATTAAAAATTCACGCATGTCGAGTTTTTGTTACTGTCTAGTAGTCTGTTGCACACCCAGCCGCAAAAATGCATGGCCACTTTATACCTACATGAGTTAATTGGTAAAGTGCAATCATGCAATTTTGCAGTTCACTGTGCTGTACATAGTTGATTACCATTCTTCATCAATTCAATGAAAGTTAGACAAGGAAACAGCATTTACCTGCGGTCGCATTTGTATTGGTATACCGTCATTACAGCTTATCCTGTCCCATTTCCGGAGGGCGGTACTCTTCAAAATGGAAAAACAAAAACAATAGGACTAGATGGCATAATATGTAAATGCAAACAAAGAAGTCGCTTGCCGGGAAAGAAAAAAAGGAACGATTGAAAATATAATTTTCACAAATTTTATCTTAACGAACCAGTCTCAAGGTTCAAATTGGCTTGGATTCGTATTTAAACTTATATTCTTCAGTATAAAAACCGCGTAACTCCCTATTTACTGTCACATTAGTATTCCGTACCTTTGTAGACTCATGAGTATGAAGCTCGTAAAAGTAATGGAGAATTTAAGCTTATGAAAAATGTGCTGACGCTACTTTTTTGTTTGGCTTTATGAATATTCACATGCCTTATTCTATTCAGACTTGGTGTATACTCGTACCTAAGGTATAAACCTAGTTGCTGCTTGAGATCCACACCAATGACGTGGTAGAGATGTTTTCTGAATATATCTGTCTCATTCTTATGTGTCGTAACTTCACCGTAAAGATGAGATACCTTTACCATAAGTATGAAACATGATGTGATATTTCGTACAATATATAACTAAAAAATTCACTGGTACGAGCTGGAGTTCGAAACCTCCAGTTTGATACCGCATGCAATTTCAGTTACATTGCGGACTGTTGGTTACGCCCAATTTAACCGACCTATCAAAACCAGCAAAGGTATGAAACTCGCATGCGAGTTCTCGTATCGTCTAAATCAGCCCTTACTCAGGCGGATGGAAAATGGTAAGCACGGAAATTCCCATCAAACGTAACTTAGTATTGGGGGCATTGGGGCTAAAGTTTTTTTCTTGTAAATATTATAGATTTACTTATCTACTCACCATTAATCAGGTCAAGCCAAGCGGACCCCAGGCGGCATGAGCGGTGGCGAAAATCTTACAATTAATACTGCTAAGCTTTCAACCACACTGTATTTGACCATGATACAATCTTAGCAATTGCCTCAGTTAAACAGTAAACCGATACTATGAAACTAAAATGGAAATGTACAAACTATCTGCAAATATAGTTCAACAACAGCCACTTTATTCAAAATACTCTCGTATTAAACGAGACCGAAACTGATGACAAGACCGAATTCTCAACAGATCTGCCCTAGTATTTCACTTACGGCCCGATTCGAACAATATGCTTATAAGATTTCACATCGATACGATACTGATCTGTCAGTGTCAAAAGTGTAATTTTTTCAACAACAAACGTCAATTTTGACAGTATCGTGTCGCTGTGACATCTTATAAGCTTTGTCCGAATCAGGCCGTTAGAGGAAATTCGTTATAATTCCCGCTGCAGGGTGAAAAACGCATCCCAGTTTTCCCAGTAAGTACATCACCACGCAGCATTGTTCCGGGCCCGGCGATGACACCGTCCGTCAGTCGCACGGAGACCGCGGCTTGGAACGCTCCTCCCATGGAACGCTATGTTCAAACCTGTAACGGATTTTGAGTTTGAAAACTAGTTGGGTAACGGATTTAGTGAAAGTTGACATTGCGAGGTTATTAAAAATTGAGTTAAGTTTTGAATTTGGAGTTGATAGTGTATGTTAGTAAATAATGTGTTCTTATAGCACTTGTGGTGTTAGTATAAAGTTTGTAAATTGTTAAGAATATATCTGTGTAAGTGGTGAATTTATTCAATTAAAATAAATTTGTAAAAAAGTGCTTAAATAAAAATAACGTCAGAAATTAATGTTAATATAAATTAAAGTGAACATTTATAAAAGAAAAGCTAACCCAAATTATGCATAAAAATATGTTGTTTGAACAACAAAAATATGTGTTAGTATAACAGGATATAAATCATTTCAAAATATACAATTCAAAAAGTTAGTGTAACAGACAATACTTACATGTGCCATAAACATATAATATTGTGTACATAACATAATTAAGTGAAAGATAACAACGCTTAGTGGATAATCACACACATACGTCTCAATTACGCCGCTGTTTCGCGAAGCTCCAGTTGGCAAACAAACATCAAGGATCAAAGGTAGGCCTCCTCATAAGTGCTCATTATTGTAGCATACGAGACATTTTATGTTTACTCTTGACGTTAGCTTAGTAGCAATATTTATACATCATCGCAGGCTTTGCAAAGTACTTAAACGATACTTAGTTCGCATAAATAAAATAAAAAAACAGCACCGTTACCAATTATAAATTTTTGTCGAATGTACCTACGCGATAAAATCGGGCCAAGCATTATGTAGTTTATTTTTTACTGCTAATTTTTTTACTGTATAGTGGAATACACTGTCATTTTAATGTGATTTTATTTCATTTTTTTACCCGCTAATTTGAAATGGGGTGTAATAATAAAAAACAACTCATGCATGGCCTGATTTTATGATCGCAGTGTTCAAAGCCAAGATTTCAACTGAAAATAAACTATTTTTGTACTTGGCAGATCTGTCTGTTAAAAACAACAAACAGTTAAAATTTTGAAAGAAATTAAAAATGAATTCTTTTTGACGGAATAATGTCAGAGGCATTATTTTAAATCGAGATTCTACAACACCGATCACGCTCTACTAAATACGCTACCGAATTTTAAGGGTTTAAGTCGTTAAATATTTTCCGCTTGTTTTATAAACGGGTTACTTGTATGTACAGTCAAGTGTAAAAATATGGGTGTAGACAACTTACTCGAAAATATGTCCCATAGTTCCTAATTCGCTGGCATAAGAGCTATGGGACATATTTTTGAGATGATTTGTGCACCCATATTTTTACACTTAACTGTACTTATACTTGTATAAACGGGTTGTGCTCTAAAGAATTGTTTGATATGGTGTCCACGACCGCTTACTATCTACCATGGTATAATAATATACTCCGCCTGGTACTCCATTCCCGTCTTTTCTAGGTCACCTATCTGACACGGGCCTACGTCATCATGCGACAGCGCTATATGATAATATGCGATAGCGCTATATATAGCGGCCATGTTGTTGTGACGTAGGCCCGTGTCACTCTGGGAATGGAAGACCATGTTTTATTAGACTATGCTATCTACCACCGCACCGCCCGCCGTTGGCAGGGCGTTCATCCTCACTTCAGTTGTGCCGTTCTCGAGAACATTTATCGTTTTGTGTGGGGAATGTTCTCGCTTGAGAATATTACCCATAGTAAACGGAGGAGGTTCCTGAGAACGGCACAACCCTAAACCTCACACCCTGGAATCTAAATGGTCACGCACTGTGCGGTCTCAGAGGAATTTCCTTCCGCGAACGCTTCCGCTGTGGAATGAAGACCCTGTCGTGGTTGTCCCTTGATATTGTTAGATGGGGTTTTTTAAAGGTCGACAACGTGCATGTGACACCTCTTACATTGCAAGTACTCCAAGTAGTCAGAAATATGAACAACGGCTTAATAGATTTAGTCACATTTAGTGTGTATAATAGGTTTGAGATGTACAGTTACCGTAGGTATATACCTAGGTACCTAACTTAGGATATCTTTTTACGAGTAAACAAATTTTTTTATCCCGGAAATTATTAAAATAATTAATTCATTTTTGCGGTGGTTTTATAAGCTCTTTCCTTAATGGGTCATCTACGAAGGCCTAGGACGAGCTTTATATTTTATTTACAAGTTGGCGTTTTTTTTTAATTTGCCCCGGTTTGTACTAAAATAACAATGTTCCAAGCCTTAAAAAAAGAATTTCGAATTTCACCCAGTTTTATAAGTTTATTTTTAGCTTTCTATCAAATTTCAGTTCATTACGAAGAGTAACAATGGTTCTATAAAATTTTATGCGAAACACAAAAAAGGCTCTCATAATAATCGTATATTTTGATAGCCCGCTTGCAAAAGCTTTTTGGTTAAATTAAGCTTCCGATCTGGGTGGAATTCAAATATCATATCCTCCTAAGGCCCAAGGTCCTACCTATAGTACATCTTCAGTTCGATGAAATTTAAACCATATTTAATTGGAACAGAGTTGCATTTATTTTGTTTCGTTAATATATTCAAACAAATAAAAATCAACCCTATTACCTGCACCAGGTATAGGTTCAAATTTCATTGGCAAATTTTGGGTTTTGCATTTGTATCGCTGGGCCTTAAAAAAATAAAATAAAAATAAAAAGCCTTAGGAGGATATTTATTTCTATGACTTTCCAACGTAATTCATATCAACGCTTTAATTAAATATTGCGATCAATTTGGTTTATTTTTTACAGGCTAGGCAATTGAGTTTAGTCAGCTGCGAATAAGGATGTAACATTACAAAATATAAGATTTATTTTAATTAGTGCTCGCTACATTATAGATGCATGTACCTAACTAATAATGTAATTATGACTAAATGTGTTACGATGAAATGAAATTTAAAATTTAACACTAATGACACAAAAATACAGAGGCACCCTCTAATTAATAATAAGTAAGGTGCAGAGGGGCAATTTAGACTGTGGGTTAATTTAAACTAATCGAAATATCTTCCATGCTTTACAGTTTACATTATTAACTAGAGTCAGACACAACACTCTTAACACGTCTTTTCCGGTATCTGGACATATATACCTACACTCTATATTTTGATTAGTTTAAATTATCCCGCAGTCTAAATTAGCATTGTGTTTATTTACCCATTTTATCAATGAGTAGAGTCTGTGCGGAAAGAGAAGAGTCGTGTGGATGGCCCAATACATTCCCCGACTCTTCTCTTTCCGAACAGACTCTACAAACTAACAACTATCTAAAAATGGTATAATCACAAATCAACTAATATTTTACCCTAATTTACCCTAAGTCCAAAGTTTTTGTCACTTGCTAAAAGTATGTACGATTTAAAAAGATTACCATCATAACACGTCGCACGAATAACCCACATGGGCTCAATTTCCATTAATCTAATGAAAGTTCTCAGAATGTGGGCCCTAAACACAACAATAGTTAACAAGGCCCCCACTGAACTCCCAACTCGGGTCAGTTTCGTAATCTGCGAAACCTTACATTCCGTGTTTAGGGTTGCGCCAAACTCTAGTTCCGGTTTCGGAACTCATTCTTCCAATTCATTGGTTTTATTCCAATAAAGCATGCCAACTAACTTATAAGCCGGTTTTTTTCAAATGGAGCATAAGGAACCCTTCTCTGTTGGAAAGCCACATATACACTAATCATTGCATTCGAGTATAGGTTAATTGTATAAGATTGTTTCCAATCTCTGACTATGAATTTAGTACCTATACAGTTAACGGTTTCTACAGGTACGGCGTGTCCATATGTGCACATGTAAACTACATGAAACCCTAATAATTTTTAATGGGAAATTCAGCCGAATTTGATTACCAAAATTGGGTTTACAGCTGAATTTGCGACGCGTCACTGGGTGATGGATGGAACTATTATATTATATTGAATGTCTTCTTTATTGTCGACAGGTTATTAAATATTAAATCGCATCAATCTTCATGCATCGTTCCTTTCATGATATTGATAATATTCCGAGGAAAATTGAGGACTATGAACGGTATTCAAATTTCTAAATTGGACAAGTAATGTTGAAAGCGTCACAAACAATTTTTGCTTACAACGTAGGAATTTTTCTGATAATTTGAGCTTCAGAATCATTAGATTATTTTACCTATCTAATAAATGACGACATGTAAAAAAACCGGCCAAGTGCGAGTCGGACTCGCGCACGATGGGTTCCGTAGGTATGCAAAAACGGCAAAATTATCACGTTTGTTGTATGGGAGCCCCACTAAAATATTTATTTTATTCTGTTTTTAGTACTTGTTATTCGAGCGGCAACAGAAATACATCATTTGTGGAAATTTCAACTGTTTAGCTATCACGTTTCATGAGATACAGCCTGATAACAGACATACAGTGGAGTCTTAGTAATAGAGTCCCGTTTTTACCCTTTGGGTACGGTACTGTAAAAATTACATCAGTGCAACATAAATCATTTTTGGTTTCGGTTTTAACTTAAGATCTCGGTTTATCCCAGCACTTCCTTCCCCTAAACTTTTTCAATTATAAAACGATGTGTCGTACTTTGAATGTACCTAAAGTTAAAGGAGTAATCTACTGATTGTACAATCAGACAACTCATAATTCAAATGCCAAAACTCGAAAATGTTATTTCAACTTTTCCACGTAAAACAAGTTTGTTAATTGTGTTAGGTTAATATTTTAACGATCAATTTAATGTTTTATTTTGTATTGGTCCCAATAAGCTTTTTGTGAATGTTAAAGTGCTACATTAACATGCTGAAAATTCGTGAATTAACTATGAAGCATTGTCATGTAGTTTAAATTATAATATGTAAATGAAACAACATAACGCTGTGTGAACATTGTAACCAATCCTATTTACACACAAGGCGGGTGTTTCCTAGAAAATATGGTAAACGCTATTTGTAATTCTGTTGTTCAGATTATTGTGTAAAAGTTCAAAATGAATCGATGTTGTACCTATAACGAAATACGAGTAAATCCTACATGACTAAGCGCCACTTGCACCATCCCAGTAACCCAGAGTTAAGCGGTTAAACCGTTAACCTAGTGTCAAATTGTACTGGTAACCATGGTAACTCCTAGTTTAACCGCACTGAAAAAAAAAAACCTGGTACTGGTAACCAGAATCTGGTTAGCTGTACTATATTGTCTTGTTGTACTCGTATATGTGACGACAGGACACTTTGTAAACATAACCAGACCATTCTTGTTAAATTAAATTTGTTAATTCTATGAAGTGTATAGTAGTGGGTATAAGACTTTTAGTAAACCCAACTAGCCGGTCTGTTAATGGTTACTAAATAATACAGTAACATATACATTCCTGTCCTGTTGTTATAACAAGGTATTCAGTATATGTAACTGAACGATTTGTGCGGTATACTGGTTTTATATTGTTCACGTTACCAAAACGCACTGTGCTAATGGGGCTTCTAAACGAGCCATATGTTCACTGCAATATGTGGCCGGCAACTATTGGTGTCCTCTTACTCACATGTTAGAGAGGGACACTAATAGTTGCCGGCCACATATTGCAGTGAACATATGGCCCGTTTAGAAGTCCCTTCAGCACAGTGGGTTCTGGTTACGTGAACAGTATATAACCAGTACACTGCTCTTCTAGTAAATACAGACAAGTTTTTAAGCACACTTATTTTTTTTTATTTTATTGATCAAATGAGTAACACAGCATTACAGTAAAACCAAGGCACTGTGACACTACAAAAGAAAAAACATTTTGTCTCCACAAAGAAAACAATAGACACAAAAATGACATACAAATTAAACATTGGATTTGGGCGACGACGTAACAGCGTGGCTCCGTAGCGTCGTCTGACTCGGCGTAGGATTCGGCAGGTTGCCCCGGAACCGCCAAAACACCACACCCTTCGGCCAGAAGTCCGCGCTTGCGATGGTGTCCTGCAGAGGCCGCGGCACGCACACTACAAATGAACTGAAGTGCACATAGTGACGCGACTGTAGCTGGTGCACCCTCAGCGTGTAGCCAGTCTTCCGGCGGACGTACTCCACCACCTCGTCGGCCCCGGCGGAGTAATGCAGGCGAGACACGTAGAGCGCCTTACTCGGTGTCGCAACTCGTAGGCCAGAATTAACCGGCTCCGCAGTGCCACACAGAGTTTTACGAGGCGCCCTGCGCGCCTTGCGTTTCCTTTCCACCAGTGTGGGATTCACACACACAGATTCCTTATCCACATCGGTGCGGGAGGACTTTTCCTTAATCGGAGCCCGCACATTTCACTGTGTCAGCAACACGCAAACAACACGCACTTATACTATACACTTGTACTAGTTTACAATAAAATTATGGACAGGATCTACGTAAATAAAACATCGACCGGCCGGAACGTAAGACGCTGGCGTAATGGCTGCTGTTCTGTGACTTGCGCAATTCCTTTCTCCGCCCCCGCCACCCGCGCATACACCGTGGTGTTGGCACAACTGTTTGATTCGTTCAGACTACAATGCATTATAGTAACCACAACATAATAACTTGTAACGTGTACACTCGTATCTTTATTTTTACATATCAATAGTTAGTGTTACGATGCATATATTAAACGAGACAAACGTTTAATATTTACAACACTTGCATCTTTACATACACAACGAAATTGTAAGCAGTACTAAATTGCATTTAACTAGAATTAAACAGTGATGTTTAAAAAACAAGTTTTACACGATACAACATTTTTTGTTATTACTACCGGATTTTAGTAGGTATAACTATATTTTTAATTACTATACGTTCTGGTAGTATTGTAGAAAATTATTTTTTTCGGTGCGGTTAACCCGGGTTAGTGGGTTGGTGCAAATGGCCCTAAGAGATTTATAGACACATTTACATAGTTAACTCCGCATAATCGTTTAAATATATAAATTCTGCAACTAAAATTAGGAACACTTTCTAGCGGACATAGGTATAGCCAGGGCCCAGCCAGCAATATAAAAGTGTAAAAAAAACTTACTTCTTTATAACGAATCTAATGCCCGTGTTACCTATCTTTTTATGTTTTATTCGATGTTTTATCTTCAAATTGGTAAAAATGATACACGTTAGTTGTCTATTGCCAGTGCGAGATACTCTAAAAAAACACTAATATCCCAATATTTGTTAATGTGCTATATATGTTTTGTAGCTTGTAAAACTCTAACTGATACCATGTCAATTACATTATATTTCTAAAATTAATTAAATTAATACTCCCACTCAACTCAAAACCGGTTTACCGAGGGACGAAACTAATGAACATAAATCAGAACTAAATATGTTTGCAAAATCAACATAACATGTGACGCAGTCGTATCAAAGTTGCTGTCGGAAATCTAATATTTGTTTTCCATCGGTATCTACTAATTAAAGGCATTGCCGGTGCTAGGAGGCAATAAACCACAAACTTGGGAATGGGCTGGGAGTCGTAACAAGCGAATATAATTGCCATCTTTGATGCATTTAATTCGTGCGATTTTTTTTATCGCAAACGCATCTGATAGGATACCTAGTAGAAAAGTATTAAGAACTGCATTTAAAAATATAGAGATCTAATCTACCTCCCTCTACCTCTTATTTCCTATTTTTTAATTTTCGCTTAGGTATATAGCATTTCCAATTGCCATCAATATTGCCTTCACTTGATGTAACAATAAAATTTTATAGCAACGCATTCAAATTTTTTATTTCCATACATAAAGTTTTTAGAAATATATCAGTTAGATACGATCAATTTAAACAATTCCATTTTTCACCAAAATTCACTGTGCGTAAGTAACCCCCTCTACATATAATTAACAGTAAGATTACACATTTAATGTAGCGTACACAAAACTAAAATGCAAACGCATCAAATAGCACCATCTACATTTCTATAACAATGATAAGGCACACGGCGAGGTAAGGGCGAACGACAACTCTATTACTACTTATTTATCTTTATTGAGTCAAGATATTGCGAATTATTTGTTCTCATAATAGTCTTCATTAAACAATTATTGGAATCTAAAAGCAATGGCACTTACATAATAAGAGCGGGGTTGGAATCAGCAACGTAATTAAATCGCGCCCTGACCCCGATTGATTAAAATGTTAGAATTTCACTTAGCCGCAAGACATTGGTTTTGGAGAGCATTTGAACTGATTAATTGATTGGTCCTTATGAGAAATTAATGGCTTTTGTGAGGGCGTTCGTGGGAAATGAATGGTCACACTGCAATGAGGACTGTCGGAGAGCTACCTACGTATTATTTATTTACCTATTACGCGATGTGAGTGCGGTCAAGGAATTTGTTTATCGTTTCGTACCATATCTGTCTAACGGCTTTCATATTGATCACTGTTGTCACTATGACAAGCTACGAAATGATACAAAAATCTATTTGTTTGACTGCACATCACAAATTACGTTTTTACTTTTTTGCGAATCAACATATGTAACTTATTAATTACTGTCATATTTACCTTATAATTTTAGTACCTATAGCTTTTTTACTTAATTTTACAGCGCATTGGCGCCCCTTAGCTGTAATGCTGTAAAATTTTATTTCAAAAAATATCAAATATCAATATCAATATCAAATGTCATCAAATGCCAAGTCTCATTTTGGATTGCTGAGCCAACGGAGTAAGTAAGTAATATCAAATGTAATTTAGAGCTTTTTAAGGTAACAGAGACGATAATCATTAATTCAGATAGTGTAAAAGCCAAAAACCTAAATTCATACGAATTCCTCCTATTTAGGATGTATTGCACTGTAAAAGTCTAGTGCCCCATTTCGTACCAGGCGCCGCATACTTTTTTACACAGACTATACATCGCATGAAAGCAGACTGAGTAACTTTAGCCGAAAATTCCCTGATTCTCCTTTCATACGAACTCCTATTTAGGATGTGCACTGTAAGCACACTAGCAAGCGTTATTTTGTTTGTCCTATTTGTAAATTTTCCGCGCCTAGTGCCAGTTCACAAAACTAATTTGCCATTTCGTTACAGAGGCCGCAACATGCATTTAATGCTAGTTCAAATAACCCAATATAGAATTGTGCATTCTAACTTAAATATTATTTTTCTACAACTTGCGCACGGTCTATAAAATGCTTGTAGAAAGGAATCATCAAAGCAGATGGAGTAACTTTAGCCAAAAACTCTCAATTTTTTTTCTTAGGTACGAAATCCTATTTAGGATAATTAACAACAAACATCTAGTGCGTCTACTTGCTATCAGACACCATCTCCTGTACAAAGGCACCACACGAAAATTCTTTTATTAAAAAAGTGAATCATCAAAGTAGATTCGTTTCTCGTATTTAGGATGCATTGCATTATAAAAGCAAGCGCCACATGTCCGTTTTATTTTTGGGTTTTCCGCGCTGGCGCTTGCTCACAAAACTAATTTATCATTCTGTTACTGTGGCCGTGCATTCAACACTAGTCCAAATGACACATACATACCTATTCGAAACAAACCTACGTACTTTAACGAATCACTACCGGTGGGCGATTATTTATTACTCGACTTGTAATGTATTTAAATATGTACTATTAAAGTTAGTTAGTAATGGCTTTTGTTCATAGCTAGTTTGTTAGTGCGCGACACCTTGCACTTTGTGACTATGCGCTGAAACTTGGCACAGTTGATTCTTAGCTGGTCATGAGCAGATACAGACCGGGAGACCTCGAGGGCCACGTCTCATTTAGTGGGGGTGAGGGGGGGAAGTTCGACGCCGCCGCGCTTCACTTGGAGCAACATTTCTCTAAAACTGTACCTATTAGGGCATGTGATATATCTTTTTCGGATAAATTAAGGATGAGAAATTTTTTTTTGGAACCAAAACAATGCACTTTCTAACAAAAAAAAAACATAAAGTAGAAAAGACAAAAAAACGTATCTTGGATTTTTTCATAATTACCAATTTTTTTTAAAGTGTAGTAGGAATCTGAAAACAAAAAATATAGTTGTAAAGCTACACTTATTACGTTTAAGAAAATATATACATAGTTTATTATACAAAACTGTTGTTACATGGGAGATAAAAAATAATATTAAGCGTGGGCCAGAGTGATCTCAATACAAAATATTATTAATGTGGGAAAGTTACTTATAATTTGTTCTACAATCGTTTATTTTTTCAGTTTTTCGTAAATAACTCGTAAACGGTAGCCCACAGCAAAAAAATATCTTTTACGTAAATAATCTGTTTCAGATTTCTTATAAAATAAGTGCTACTTTTTTTCGCTAAGATCAATATTAAAAAAATATTGAAGGGAGAAAATAAATACTAAGGTCCCCTTTTTTAGTCATTCGTAAATAACTCGTAAAGGATGGCCAATAGCAAAAAATATTTTAACACATGAATAATTAGCATAAAATTTCCTACAATAAAGGTTATTCAAACTTTTTCGCTAGGATCAATATTTAAAAAGGGGACCTTAGAATTTATTTTCTCTCTTTAATATCGTTTTTAATATGAATCCTAGCGAAAAAGTTTGAATGACCTTTTTTGTAGGAAATTTTATGTAAATTATTCATGTACTAAAAATTTTTTTGCTATTGGCCATCGTTTACGAGTTATTTACGAATGATTAAAAAAGGGGACCTAAGTATTTATTTTCTCTCTTCAATATTTTTTTTAATATTGATGGTAGCGAAAAGCAGTAGTACTTATTTTATAAGAAATCTGAAACAGATTATTAACGTAAAAGATATTTTTTGCTGCGGGCTACCGTTAACGAGTTATTTACGAAAAACAAGAAAAATAAACGATTGTAGAACAAATTATAAGTAACTTTCCCACATTCATAATATTTTGTATTGAGATCACTCTGACCCACGCTTAATATTATTTTTTATCTCCCATTTATCAACAGTTTTGTATATTAAACTATATATTTTCTTAAACGTAATAAGTGTAGCTTTACGACTGTATTTTTTGTTTTCAGATTCGTAGCAGGAATACGTCGACTTTAAAAAAAAATTGGTAATTATGAAAAAATCAAAAATACGTTTTTTAGTCTTTTCTACTTTATGTTTTTTTTTTGTTAGAAAGTGCATTGTTTTTGTTCCAAAACTAGATTCCTCATCCTTAATTTATCCGAAAATGATATATTACATGCCCTAATAGGTATAGTTTTAGAGAAATGTTGCTCCAAGTGAAGCGCGGCAGCGTCGAACTTTCCCCCTCCCCCCCCCCCCACTAAATGAGAGGTGGCTCTCGACGGCTCCCGGTCTGTATCTGCTCAAGACCAGCTAACAATCAACTGTGCCAAGTTTCAGCGCATAGTCTCAAAGTGCAAGGTCCCCATACAACGGTGTGCAGTAACAAACCAGCTATTCAGGAGATTTGTTTTAAAACAACGATTACGAATCTTACTAAGTTCCACAATTTTAAAAGGTATCAATTTCAAATCATTCATGGAAGCAATTTGTACTGTTCAATCCCTTTACGGATCTGTATAATCCTACAGTGCCTTCCTGAGCGATGCTTATCCCCAAGCTAATTTCCTCTTTTGGCGGCCTTGTCAGATAAATTTTAATCGATCAGTACTTACGCGGATTCATCGTAATTATATTATATAAAAATGTTGTTAGTTATCTATGGGAAGACAGCCGAGTTACGCAAACCAATCCGAAAGATCGTGACTACTTTGAATAAAACTCGTATCTTGTTCTGTCAATGCTATGTACGGGATGCATACAGAGTTACTGCGTTTTAACTTTGAGTAGCAGTGCGAGATACGAGATTTTTTCAAAGTAGTGACGAGATGCAGCTGATACAATCCGCCCTTAGCCCCTTAATCCTCAGTGACGTAGATTACTGTTTTATGTTTAGCCAAAGTTATAAATCTATTTTAAATTGGTATCGTCATGGGTCGTTCCATTCGTTTTTCGTCAAGTTCTTAAATTAGTCCTATTCTGCTTTCGTCACTCATTCTACATTGAAAGCCACCGACGATTGTGACGAATGTACAATGAGTGACGAAAGCAGAATAGGACTAATTTAAGAACTTGACGAAAAACGAATGGGACGACCCAAGACGATACCTTTAAATTTGTCACGTAATCCATTGAAATAAGAAAAGGTATAAAAGTGTCTATACGTACTTATTTATTTATGGTCCTGACTTTCAACTCGGATTCCTTACATTTAGATATTTTTTTATACAGATTAAGCTCAGTTATCAAATAAGTAATAATAAAACATTATTACTTTTAATCCAGTCATTTAAAAAAACCGGTCAAGTGCGAGTCGAACTCGCGCACGAAGGGTTCCGTACCATTACCCAGAAAACGGCAAAAAATCACGCTTATTGTATGAGAGCCCCACTTTAATATTTATTTTATTTTATTTTTAGTAGTATTTGTTAGCGGCAAGAGAAATACATCATCGGTGAAAATTTCAACTGTCTAGCGATCACGGTTCTTGAGTTACAGCCTGATGACAGACAGACGGATGGACGGACGGACGGACAGACGGACAGCGGAGTCTTAGTATTAGGGTCTCGTTTTTACCCTTTGCTTACGGAACCCTAATAAAACACTACTCCGAATTACATTTTGTCAAACAATGTACCAATTAGTGTCAGTGTGGTTAGAGTTACAAGCTCATTAAAGACATAAAACAGCAATTAAGCTTTGTTTTTAGGGTTTTACTTCATGAAAACATGTTTTCATTGTATTTAACGGCCTCCTAGCCTATAGTGGGTAGTGACCCTGCCTACGAAGCAGGAGGTCCCGGGTTCGAATCCTGGTAAGGGCATTAATTTGTATGTTTATCATAAATATTTGTTCCTGAGTTATGGATGTTTTCTATGTATACAAGTATGTATATATAATTATGTATATATAATTATAATTTTTTTAAATATAATAATCGTTTATTTACATACAATATATATACAGTGGTACTACTCTAGCCGTAGCCGCCAGCTCTTATTATAAATTATATATATCGTCGTCTAGTACCCACAACACAAGCCTTATTGAGCTTACCGTGGGACTAGATTGATCTGTGTAAATATGTCCTATAATATTAATTTATTTTATTTTATTTTATTTTATTTATTTATTACATAAAAGTCTTATCGTAAAATAGTTGCAGTTTTATTGACTTGTCACGTCATTTTATTTTTTAACTCTGTTACCTCTATCTTTCCACACGCTTAGTTAATGTTGTGGATCCATTAAAAATGAATTCATTCAAGTGGTAATGCAATTTTACTGCTGGGTTTACATGTACACGAGTATCATCTACTTTCCGGACATCATCGCAAGCTTAAGAGCAACTTAAATCAAAAGTTGCAAAGCTCCAAAATATGAAGCGTCGTTTTGCCGCATTTTAGTTTCGAAATTCCCGGCGCAATTTGCTCGAGCCCCATGCTGGGGGAATCCGCGAAATTACGCTAAAAACCTGAACATTCTGTGATAAAGATAAATTGTGGTAAGTGCTGAAACACCCGTGCAGGCGCATTCTACTTGGTAGCTGGTTTAATGATCTGTTTAGGCGTATCTAGAACAACTACATCATCATCATCATCTCAGCCATAAGACGTCCACTTCTGCGGCCTCCCCCTTGGACCTCCATTCGTACCGGTTGGAAGCGACCCGCATCCAGCGTCTTCCGGCGGCCTTAACAAGGTCATCTGTCCATCTTGTGGGTGGACGTCCTACGCTGCGCTTGCTAGTCCGTGGTCTCCACTACATATATATTTACAATTAAAATTTATTTAATTACACAAACGGGTCTACCATGATATACTATTTTATTTATCTGTCATTACAGTTACTGGATTTAAATTAAATATTAATCTAGAGTTTGAGGTTTGCACTCTTCAGATACTCGATGGCCCTTTTACTGAGGTTCGCAAGGTCTTCAATCCGTCCCTTGAATTTGGTGAGAGGGCATTCCAGAACAATGTGCCCGATCGTCTGATCAAGTCACCACACACGCACTGAGGGGAGTCACACCAGCCCCATTTATGCCAGTGGTAGGCACAGTTTCCAACGCCTGCTCGAATGCTGTTTATTTGACTCCATACCCGGCGTGGTTTCGGTTGTCGAAGCCAGTCTATTTGGGTTGAGTGTGAAAAGTTGTTCACCCTTGAATTGTTGGACATTCCACTCAGCCATCCATCCATCCTCGATATACTTTCATTATACCACTACACACATCTTTCCGTGACCACAGCTGGTGCAACTCAGCTGAAACTTTGGAATATTAGGTAAAAATAATGAAAGTATATCGCGGTAGACGCGTTTGTGTAATTAAATATATGTACAAAACGCGAGAGTTAAAAGTGTTATATTACAGTCGCCATCAGATATATCGGAGCGGCCAAGGTGCTCACAAATATCGGAACACGCCTCTATTGTCAGGGCGTTAGAGCGCGTGTTCAGATATTGTGAACACCTTGGCCGCTCCGATATATCTGATGGCGACTGTACAAGTAAAATATAGCTAGAAGAATATGACATTGTCAAATAATAACGAACCAGATGAAGCAGCTAGAAAATAACCTACATCACTCTCTAATCACAATTGGCAAAAAATTGCGACGGAAATAATCTTTTTACAAAATCGGCCACAGTGGGTAGCGACAAGGGGAACGCCCAGTCCGCGTCCAGAGATGGAATTCCATTCCTTAACCGAGCACAAGTAAGTCAATGGTTAAGGTGAACCAGTATTAGTGAGCTCTCTATTACGAGAAGCTTCTGTAGATCTCGAGGTCCCGTTACATTGGTACACATGAGAACTAGATACTTCTGCCCGTGGGAATCGAATGAGAATATACTCCGGAAAAACCTGCGAATTCACTTCGCAAAAGCGGAGGTCCGCTTGAACACTCCACCGTCATTAAGACTTACTGATGCGAGGGAAAATGTTCCCAGATTTAGCTTTTTTGGGTAACCGTGTATGAATTAAATTAAGTGTGATGTGATGCGATTTTCTGGCCCCGGGATTATAATAAAAATACACAACTGTGAGTTTTATCAACTAAATACCTACTTGAGCCGGTCACGCCCGGCCAGCTTGGTACGGTACTAAAATACGGTCTTTGGATGTTTCACAGAAAATGAGGCATACAACTTGCAGTTCTTTAAAAAAAACATTAAAAAAAAATCTTAGTTTATTGTTGTACTGCAGCGTAAAAAGCGTCTATTTGCACTAATTCTGCGGATTTTGCATCGTAATGATACTTGATGAACTGTTTTCGTTGGCTTCGCTCCAAAAACTGGCTGGGTGCAGAGAAACCCTCATTTATTTGATTCTCGAAAATATACTTACATAGGCTGTGAAAATATTCGAAAAATGTCAACTTTCTTATAAATACTTTTTTTATGGAAAATAATTTCAAGCTTCAATGCAAATCTGCCTGCTTGCGCTTTTTAGATTTGTACAAGGTAGTTTTTTTAACTTACTTTGTGGCCTGTATAACATTTTAAATGAAAGCATATCACGTTGTGTCTCGATACTTCCATCGTTAGGTTGTGGTAGTGTGTAGAAAACGGTCATTTTCACTACTGAAATTATGTTACAAATGTCTATCTTTTGTTCTATGTTACCTGTATTGTACATCTGACACTCGAAAGGCACTAGGCAGTCGTGTTCTATATTTATCTAATAGGTACCTAGATAAATATCAAACTACCTACGTCTTCAAAATATTCCTGAGTCTGTGTCTGTTACTTTACTGTAAACACGAACTGTTCCCGAAATGTAGCAAGCCATTTACTAGATGTATAGATAGATGTAAGCCATTGTAAGCAACACCACAGCTTTGTTGAACACCCAGTCTATTAATTCTAGATAAACATTCATTCATTCTATGCCCGGAGCATCACTCGAGTTTACTATCAGCCTTCTTGGATCATTCTACTTTTCGTTAGGTTAGGTTGGGCCCAATATATGTATTTTATGTTTTTATTTCGGAGCGATATTTCTGAAAATAATTATAGGCGGTCGGAAGGGCGCCGGCGCCCGCCGGTCCTTGTTGTAAAATCTACTCAACCAGTTAAAGAAGCCCCCTTTCCATACATATTATTAGCAATCAGTTACCTTCTTAAGTCAGTCGGACTATCATTCATTACCTAACAAGTGCTAATGAAAAACATGTGAGCGTAATATTTCTGATTATGAGCCTAAACGCGGTTCAATAAGTTCCACGTTACGACCAAGTGTGTTGAAAAATTCGTATTCGTATTGCTACTCGTGTAGCTAATGATTAACGAAAAGTAGAATGACCCTCTCACAGAAACCCTAACTCCGAATCCCAAACTTATAGGCTCACTGTATTCTAACCACGCACAGTCCCTGAGCTCCATTCACGAGTTATTGACGGTTCTCTAGTTTATCGGGTATTCTGCGAAAGAAAAATTACGCTCATTTATTCTATTTGTTTTATGACAGGTGGATTGAAGGACACGCCGGGTCTCGTTTTCCTTTTCGGGTCTGGCTTTGTGAGTGGCATTGCTTGTTGTTTATTTATGCTTATTTTCTGTACAAAGAATGCCAAAAATTGTAAAATA
The DNA here is from genome assembly GCF_910591565.1 of Cydia splendana. Taxonomy (NCBI): domain Eukaryota; kingdom Metazoa; phylum Arthropoda; class Insecta; order Lepidoptera; family Tortricidae; genus Cydia; species Cydia splendana. The sequence goes on from NC_085974.1 coordinate 7,168,006, forward strand.
TAAGTGCAATATGGATTGCGTAAGCGGAGCGAAAGAAAGAATTCTCTTATTTCTGTGATGTCTTAAAGTGAGATATGTTTTTTACAAATACGTATTCTTGTAATATTTAAGCATCATATTTTGACTACAAAAGAAACAACTTACCTTATGTAAGATCTTACTTACTATTTTAACTTACGAATCGTCGATACTTACTAATAATATATCCTAAATATAGGTATGTGAAAGTTGTTCTATCTGTGTGTCTGTTCTTCACCTCTACAGCTAAACGACTAAACCGGTTTTCACTTAACCACACATTTAATGAATGAATGAAAATTCATTAAAAGCTATAATATACCTATAGAGCTATATTATAGGACAATTTTACACAGATCAGTCAGTTCAGCGAAGCTTGTGTTGTGAGCGGTTTATATATAAATACTTATATACCCAGAAAAAACCCACAATTCAGGAACAAACATTTGTGATAAACTCGCAAATAAATGCCCTTAGCAGGATTCGAACCCGGAACCTCCTGCTTCGTAAGCACTGTAGACAGGGTCACTACCGACTAGGTTAGGAGGTTTACGACAACGTTATTCTATCAGCATAATTCCCTAGATTTTCCTCGAAGCATATCACGAGAAACAAGATTTTCTTTACACTACTCCGATTTTCTATCCGACCTCACTTTCTAGGAAATTGCCCACCAACTGTGACCAGCGGGACGTTAAAAATGTATAGCTTTTTAAATTGATTACATTTTGTATGCGGCGCGTTGGTGTGATGTCGCAGAACGACATATCACTGCAAGGTTCTTGCAAAGTAGAACAAGTCCACAGTAGACGAGCTGTGAGCACTTCGTATACCTACTCAGAAGACTTTTTGATGCTTGTGAGTGGCGAGTGGCATCTATTTTCTATTTTCCGTAAAACGACTTTACGTAATCAACATCATCGTCATCAAGACGTCCACTACGAAACAAAGTCTCCTGATTCCTCGACCAACTTCTTTTGCGACTTATTAGCACCATATATAAAACAAAAAAAAACTTATACCTGCAGTCGAAAGATTGCCGAACAAAGGGCTTCGATAACGTAGTTTGCATGAGATTGATTATCTTCATCCCAATCTGGACTAGATCTTCGAACCGACATTTTTAACTTATGTAAATACAATACGAGCTATAGAGAGTGCAGGAGAAAAACAATGACATTAACAGGTCTATTCGGATTTCGAGATAATCACAAGATCTTGAGACGATTTAGAGATCAACTAGATCTACATTAGATATCGACTAGATGTGAATTGGGGATCTAAGTCATAACTTGTCGAAATCGTTCAAGAGGACCTCCAGAATCGCGGAAACGTCAAATTTGACATATCTATCTTACAAATATCTTTAAATTATCCGTATCGTAACTTGTTGAAGTCTAGTAGAAATCTAATTCATTTTCCGAATCGAGCCGTAAATCTTTTCTAAACTTATCTTTAATGGTTACGTACTTTTAAAAGCTTACGCAAAATATTACACTCAGCAAACAGTTAATTTTTACTCCGTCCCCCAGTTACAATTTTTGGTACAGTGTTCACCAGTATGACGCTGTAAACACAAATAAAAAGGACTATTTTCCTTGGACTCTCATGCCTTTTTAATTGTTTATCTTGCTAATTGCATTGTTAATTACGTGCGGTTTTATTTCGCCTTTAAATTGGGTTACAAGCTTTATATAAGAAATGTTGTTTTTAAAGCAGTAAATTAAACAATCTTTTTCATCGTTTTAATTCCCGTGAGTACAACATTTTTTATTCATTTTCAATTTGTTTTGTTGCAGGTATGAAACTACGAGTTGAATAAGGAATAAGGAAGAAGATAATGTTGTAAGCCAAAAATATCTATGAAAAAATGCGCATGCATCGTGCCCCTCTCCGCACCATGCCAGGATATGTATAGGTACCAGTAAAAACCGTACGGTACCTTAAAAATGTAAATATTTGTATAATTGACAAATCAGTTTCATACATTTGATTATTCACTTTTTTCTGATAATAATGAGTTGTACTCGTACAAATAGGCGACCTGTTTAAATACCGACTTAATTTTTTTTGTTGTAAGGTAAAGTGGAATAAGACCTATCAAACAAAGACTAGCTTTAAAAGCACCTTTAGTTTTTTCTCTATCTCGGTTCCACTTTCTTTTCCCTCATACGTGGAACGATATAATCCTAAACAACACGCATTAAAATAACTAGTGTCCGACCGAAACATGTTTTTTTGCCGAAACCGAAACCGAAACCGAATGTTCGGCTTTGGCTCTAGTTTCGGCCGAAACCGAACCTTTTGTAGATTTGTTAAAATAGTTGAAGAAATGTATAAAACCGCTTTTACACACATATTATGGGGCTGTCAACACCCAATGTCCTTGAAATTGATGATATACTTAAGCAGTTTTTTAAGAAAATTACTAGAGTTAGACCAAGATAATTCTGCAACGATTTTGATAACACAGTGCAAGGGTTATTTTAAACGTCAAAACTTCTATGAAATTATGACGTATAAATAACATTTACGTCACCCTAGGCCCGTAAGTGGGATTTTATTCCCACGGGACGGGAAGAAAATCTCACTTCCTGGCCAAGGCAAGACGTAAAACTTTTTACAAACCACGGGCGGTAATTCGTAAAGCCCCAGATCGCATATTTATAAAGGCCCAAGTACACAATGGGCCATCGCCGGCCACTCCAAGGGACGCAGCCATGCAGTAGAATGAGATAGCAATATCACTTGCTCCCTCTAACGCATAAATGCGACCCTTGGAGTGGCCGGCGATGGTCCATTGTGTACTGGGGCCTTAACACCTGCGATCTGGAGCATTTACGAATTTACCTCCCTAGGTATGTAATGTACTTTTGCACTAGTTGCACTGCTATCAAAATCATTGTAGAATTTTCTTGGTCTAACTCTATTCATTCACCAGTTAAGCTAACATGTAGATATAGGGTCAACTAAAAAACCAACAACTATTCAGAAAATCAACTTTGTTGCACTAGTTGACCGTAGCCTTTAGCCTCGCTTAAAATTTGCCATTAGAGGTATGTAGGAAAATGACTGAATAAGTGAATGAATAAGAGCGAAAAAGACATCGTTCGACTCGGGCCGACCTGATATTGTGGGCCCCGACATGCTTAATCCGGCCCTGCTTAAAATTACCATTAAACGGTTCTAATGTCTTTATTTTTTTGACTTATGTATCTGAAATTTAAATCACAATGTGTAAATATTTATACCTAAACCCCTAACGAGTAATATTACACAAATAATCCACGTTTATTTTTATTACAATAGTTTTCTTATTATTTCCTTAAGTGATGGTGGCCTAGCGGTAAGAGCGTGCGACTTTCAATCCGAAAGTCGCAGGTACAAACCCCGGCTCGGACCAATGAGTTTTTCGGAAGTTATATACGAAATATCATTTGATATTTACTATTTGCTTTTCGGTGAAGGAAAAACATCGTGAGGAAGCCGGACTAGTCCCGACAAGGCCTAGTTTACTCTCTGGGTTAGAATATCAGTCTGATGGCAGTCGCTTTCGTAAAAACTAGTGCCTACGCCAATTCTTGGGATTAGTTGTCAATTGGACCCCAGGCTCCCATTCCCATTGCCACGGCTCGGCAAAAATTCCGGTATCACGCGAGGAAGATGATGAGTTTTCTTATTATTCTCTTGCCCAGGGCCCAGTAACATGCGACAGTGCGATCTCATTCACTCCGATACAATTAGACAGTGTGCGCATTATAGGTACTGACAGCCTCTTAAGACTGCGTCGATCGTCCAGTGGCGCCCTCATTAGTGGAATTGTATTTTATAATAAACCAATTAATTTATGTACCTATACAATACATGAATCAGTATATGTAGGGATTAATATTGTTGTCCTACTTATTCCCCAACTTTTGGTCTTTGTCCGAAGTACCATTTCGTAAGTTTCGGCCCGGCCGAAAGGTTCGGCCGGTTTTTGGCCGAAAGCGAAACTCCAGCCGAAACATGATTTTTTGGCCGAAACTGGCCGAAACCGAAACCGAAACCGAACCTTCGGTCGGACACTAAAAATAACATAATATCAATGTGAAATGAGGATAAACGTACAAAGCTTAAAAGCAAAATACGTCATACTGTCTGATTCGAACTTTAAGATACGTCACTTAATAGATCTAGAAGCGATATGGATTAGATCTGTCAATGTCAAAAGTGACGTTTTTGTTGGAAGAAACGTCACATTTGACATTGACACATCTAATCCATATCGCTTCTTTTGGAACCAGTGTAATCTGTGAGTTTTTAAACTCATTGGTTAGAAAGATGGCGATAAAACGGCGTCTGCTGTACAATATCCTCATTTGTGGTTTCGCCAAAAAAATTATACTGTGACTGAGATTTATTTAACTTGACGAATTGACGAGGGATGGCTATTGTTCGAGTTTTGTTCGTCCGAGTGTGCCGATAAAACGAATAATGTTATATTGATGGATGAAGAAGTAATATGTCTAATACCTTTAAACGAGCAATTATAGTATATGTATTCACTTATATAGGTATATATATAAGTAAATAAGTATGCAATTTCGGGGATCTCGGAAACGGCTCTAACGATTTCGATGAAATTTGGTATTTGGGGGTTTTCGGGGCCGAAAATCGATCTAGCTAGGTCTTATCTCTGGGAAAACGCGCATTTTTGGGTTTTTATATGTTTTCCGAGCACAGCTCGATCTCCCAGATATTAGGTATATTAAATAGCTATATATAGGGCAAACCTTGGCTTATCGGTGATACTTGGTAATTCGGTGATAATGGGTTGTTATCTTTCGCTGAGCTTACAATGCTGAAATGTAAGCAATTAAATCGCTGCCAACCCAATTGCAAGCATCAAAACTGACAGCTGCCAATGATTTTATAGCTCGCATTTCCTCATGGTGAGAACTGTGTAAGATTATAACGGAGTATCACCGAATTACCATGTATCACCGATAAGCCAAGGTTTGCCCTACTGTGCTGGGAATGCGTTCACTGTTATCGATTTCTACACTTAGGTTTAAAAACCCCTAAAAAAAACAGTATATTAAAAATATCACTTGCCCAGCTCATAACAACAAATCGATTATCACTTCCCACTCAAATCGGATCAATTGTTTAGACGTTATGGTAGAACATACGATAGAAACTTAACCCTAAAATTATAACCCATTTCGTAGTCGGAAAACGTCTTGCTGTGCACTGCGTAGAAACAGAACCTAAGTATTAATTAGTTATAGATGTGCCGATACTGCCGATGACAGGGTCGAGTGGAGAAAACGAGGGGAGGCCTTTGCCCAGCAGTGGCACACCAAAGTAGGCTAACAAAAAAAAGACGTGTTTACACTACGGTTTCTAGATTAATTTAATTAAAGCTATTTTTGTCAATAAATCTTGTTACGCAAGCCTCGGCTCTGCCTTTTATATTCAGGAGCAATGAAAACTAGTTACATTGAATATAAACTTCTAAACTTAGTGATTCCTTTTCATTGCTTTCGAGTGTACTTGTAGAGAAAGAAAAGCAATTAAAGTACTGTACGATAATAACTTAAAAAATGTTATTATGAGACATTTAGTTATTATTAAAACCCATTTGAGTTTAAAAATTCTGTTTGTCTTTAATTTCTTTAAAAGGGAAAGTTCTTTATCTCATTTCGCCGGCGGAGTAATTTCAAAATGAACAAAGTTTAGAAAGGGTTAATTTAGAAAAAAAACGTTTATTTTCAACAAAATGAATTTTTCATCATTAAAAAGCTAATAAAAAGTCAGGTTGACGACTAATTAAATGGCGCGTCGTTATAATATTTATGAAAAGCAAAATGTCTATAACTTTGTTTCAGCGCAATTACCTTTTAAGCGAGTTTGTCTAAGCATTTTAAATATTTAGACCGGAAAATGACATTTCAACACAAAAAAAACAATTGTGTAACAAAACACGATTAGAAAAAACGTAACGACAATATATTCTTCCTTTTTCCTGCTGAAGCCAAATAAAAACAGTATTAAAAGTAAATCAACTTCCTTCAAGACAAAAATCCGTTTATTAGATTGAAACAAATTTATTTTAGACGCTCTCGACTTTCATCTCAGTTGAGACGTGTTTTACCGTCAATTTACTTGAAATGAGGATTCCATGTCAATTCGAATCTTTATAATAATGACCCTCAAATTCGTGGGTTTGTTATATGGCATCTGATTTTGTTGTGGGCGATTTCAGGTTGAATATTTTTTCTCAAATTAGTAGTCATGCGCAAAATATATCACTGAAAAGAAAAGATTGATATGCATCTTTCATACGCTTTGAAGTACTTTACTCTTTTAGTACACTAGTACAGTTTAGTTCAGTACCTAGCTCAACAGATCCATCTTTATCAACGGTACTTAACTGGTTTCATTTTTCCTCATTCGCGGATATATTAAGCTGAATGAAGGATTTGATAAATAATTTCATTCAGTATGAATCATTCAAATAAATGAATTTATGAATTAAACATGGTGTCCTTGTCACTCTCTATGCGAATGAGCAAGTAAATGTCAGGATAACTATACTGAACTACTGAAGTAAAGAACTGAATGAATCGGAACTAAACTAGTGAATGAAAGAGTGACATCAAAATGCTTCATTTGAATCTTTCATTAACGAACTCATGTCTAAAAATTACGAAAAATAATGACTTAAACTGATTCTCCCGTTGGTTTTTTTTTGCAGTTTTATTACGTAATATTTATGAAATTATGTGCGAAAACGTGTCATAACAAATTTATGCTTTCTTACTTAAAATTGGTTTTTGGACATGGAACACATGTATGAGTAAATAAATATATAGTTGGTCAAGCAGATCTTTTCAGTAGAAAAGGCGGCAAATTTGAAAAATGTAGGCGCGAAGGGATATCGTCTCATAGAAAATTTGAATTTCGCGCCTTTTTCTACTAACAAGATTTGCTTGACCATCTATAATTAATATTGGACAAAAAATATTTTAAATATAGTTATGGTAACGGTAAAATAAAGCTACTATTATCCTAGTTAGAAAGAGGATACTCGGTCTATTTAATAACCTGAAAGCCTTTATAATTTTTTAAGCCTTTGATCATATATTGTTGAAATAATAACGCTTCCCTGCCCGATTAGAACTTTAAGATACACGGCTAGATACGATATACATTAGATACGTCGTAGATATTAAATAAATATGGGGCGGGTGCTAGTGTGGGATGCAACCTGCGTCGACACGCTGGCCCCGTCACATCTCCACGGAACCTCTGCGACGGCGGCAGCTGCTGCAGAGGCGGCCGAAAACGCAAAGGTTGGGAAGTATCGCGGTCTCGGCGCCGAATACAGTTTTGTTTCTTTCGGCGTCGAGACCTTGGGTCCGTGGGGTCCTGGCGCCCTGGGTCTCTTTGGAGACCTTTCAAAGAGACTCGGGGACGCAACTGGGGACCCAAGAGCTGGCAGTTACCTCGCTCAACGCTTCAGTCTGGCAGTTCAGCGGGGTAACGCAGCCAGCATCTTGGGGACCTTGCCACAGGGGCCTTTTTTAGATTTAGTTTAGTTTAGTTTTATTTTATTTTAGAATAGTTTGTGTTTAGTTTAATTGTAATTTTAAGTTATTTTATTTATTGTTTTTTGAGTTGTTGTTGTACCATATATATGAATAAATATTTTATAAATAAATTTATGTTGCAACTGGAATTCCCGTTGGCTTCTTCTCACCCTAACTTAAAACATTTAAACCAATATTTTACAACCGATCTAATTTTATGACGTGATCAATTTGTAACTTTTCCCACCTTTACCTTTTCGGCAAAAAACGCCAAAGAAATTAAGGGTCGTATTACTCTTCGTAAAGTTTCGTCGTAAATCTTGGCAAGTTTCAGTTATGGAAACAGAGAGACGTGCGTAAGCCAGAGAGCGTATTGGGAAACAGATATTCAAGTGTCACATTTTACACTCTTTTGCTCGCTTTAAAGTGCAACAACGTAATTCGAACTTTATAATCCTGTTATGAAACGATTGTTTATTGTCACGCGTGCAATAGAGTATTTTAGAGTAAGTTCGGCCTGGCCAGCCACATTAGGGCTCACGTACAACGACCATAATGTTTATTTGGAGTCGCCTTAGAGAATATAACCAAACGGAGTGGTCATTAATAGGCGTTCCCCTCTGTCGAAAATAGGCGGCCAATGGTCAACCACATGTATGGACTGACGTTTATCTGACATGGCTATTTTGACGTTACGTATACATTTGATGTGCCCCTCCCCCGCAAAAAACGGCAGACTATTTTGTGCTGAAAATTATAGACATGGCGTCTCCGTTTGGTTATATCCTCTAAGGGAGTCGCCGTCATCGAAAACGATGAGGAGGACTATAGGACGTCAGCTGTCAACAGTGATATACGTATTTCTTCAACCAGAGATGTTACTATTGACACCTGACAGATAATATCCTTATGGATCCAATCATCCGGTTATCCGTTTCATAATAAGAAATTACTATTAGATTTTTTTTATAGAAATATTGTAAGGAAGATTTGTAGCTTACAGGCACTTATAACTCTGGGGTGTCTACTGTCTAGTCGTTCGAATAATCTCGTAAAATTATTATATTTTCTAATAATATTTAACGTTTCCGAATACAGCCAAGGGTAATAAACTTGTAAAGTCAGTGACCAGACAAGGGGCTCATTAATGTTGCAAAAGACAATAAATCATTTGAGATATCGTTAGAAAATTAAAACGACAAACAACAAATATTGTTCGAAATATAATTTGCGTTTGTAAAATTAGTTAAATTTTGTCTACAAGCTATTTGCGTAGTCGGGTTTTGTCTGAAATATAATATTTTGGCTATTAATAAATATCAAGGTTTGTATTGGATATCAAATATTTGACTATTAAATTTTTAGTGATGTCATAAATAGAGCAAGGTTTACATCCAGAAACCATTTGTTTCCCATAACGTTGTATTAAATGTTGATTTTTCTCATTTTTGACAATATTTAAAGCATTATGTAAAAATACTCGCTTCTGCTCGCGACTTCGTCTGCGTGGGATGATGATGATGATTGATAAAAACTATCCTATGTCCTTTCCCAGGCCTCAAAGCCTCAAACTATCTCCATACCAAATTTTATCTAGATCGGTTCAGCGGATTATCAGACAAATAGACAGAACAGTTATTTTCGTAGTCATAATAGGTATTGCAAATTGTATACCGTCTATTCATCGTGTTAAGGATTAAATATACAACCTCAAATCTGCACTAAGTTTCATTAGCAAACCATATATTTGCTTTTCTGTATTCCTCATTAGCCGACACTTAAAGATACATACAATTTCTGCTCAAAGAGATTTTCTTTTCCAGTGTTGAAGCGTAAGGGCTGATTTAGACGGTGCGCGAACTCGCATGCGATTTTAGCAGATTTTAGTTACATTGCGGACTGTTGGTTACGTCCAATTCAACCGACCGATCAAAACCCGCAATGGTATGAAGCTCGCATGCGAGTTCTCGCATCGTCTAAATCGGGCTTAAGCCTCTTATACCTCCGGAGCACGTGGCTGTAGACTCGGTTTGTAGCGGTTTTATTAACGGAGGTGGAGAAATTAAATATAGAATCAATTTCCGTTTAGTAAATCGTTCTGACTTCCTTTTGATAAACTTTTAACACGGTGTTTTAATATCTGAATTTAAATTTAAGCTATTTACGAAAGTAATGGTGGCTTATGTCAATATTTTTATGCTTTTAGAGAAAAACAGTTTTATTTTTCAATTAACTTTATTAATTTTATACCTACCTTTATAGGGGGGTTATTTTAGGGGTCTCGAAAACGTCTCTAATGATTTCGATGTAATTTGCTATATGAGGGTTTACGTGGGCGAAAAATCGGTCCAGGTCTTATCTCTGGGAAAACGCATTATATGTTTTCCGAGCAATGCTCGGTCTCCCAGATATTTCTTACTACATAATAGAGTTAGGGATATTAATTTTTAGGAGCCTCTTGAGCGGATGCTGAAGCAAAGCTGAAAGTTTTAGTTATTCTCAAATATTATTTAATAGTCTGGCAGCAGTATTATTTATTTATGTTTTTGTTGTAATGAAGAATGCATTCAATTAGCAAGTAGTTTTATTGTGGTGTAAAATCGTGTCGAAACGTTCAAAAATACATTTCATGTCGCTATGCAAATACCTTAAAATCTTTTGAGCTGCTGGAATGCAAATTGGCGTTTTCCCAATGTTGCAAAATTCGTAGTTTTATGTTTCGTAAATGCATATCGGATTTATTTGGCCAAAAACCACTTTGAATTCGTTATATGTAAAATACAGGAATTAAGTCATAGTTTGTCAATATTAGAAATAAATACCACAATGGGAAGTGCAGTATATTTAGCTCCAGTGAATGTTCTCGATACAACGTTCCTATCATAAATAAGGTGTTTATAATATTAAAATGATATATCGTCGGCAGGGGATGCGTGCCTGCAAAGGATGATAAAATTGCAGGGCTACATTCAGAAAGCAAACACGATATTTAATCTAAATGCATATTAGCAAAATTCTTCATAATAACCTTTGTTGGTGGATGATGCAAAGTTACTTTTAATCAAAGAAAAATGTGTATTTTTCATAAAAAAAACTTAAATTATTACAGAGCGAATGTTAACCGTGGGAGTTGTTGAGAAAGAAGAGAGTGAGTGAGTCGGTGAATGGATACAGGAATATAACTATTCGGTAAAAATATGGTTGCGTTCAGAAACAACCTTTATTGGGCTACCCATCAGGGTAACATGTAAAAAGTAAATTATTACGTGCAATAATTTCAGAGCTTTAGTTTATGGTTTTTAATTAAAATAACTGATTTAAGTTTGTAATTTGAAGTGTATGAAAGGTTTTAAGGTTTTTGAAACTCAATTGTTTATTGATCAAAAATATATTTAAATTCGAAGCGTTTGTAAAATATCATGTCCATCAAAATTAACAGTGACAATGTTATTTCATATTTCATCTGATACTGATACTGTTATAATTTAGATACTTGATATGTTTATTAAATATGAACGAAACGAGGCGTGTGAGTGTGTTGAGTGTCACAAAATTGGAATATAATTATAAACAACATACTAACGGCTCGATTCGGAAAATGAATTAGATTTCTACTAGACTTCAACAAGTTACGATACGGATAATTTAAAGATATTTGTAAGATAGATATGTCAAATTTGACGTTTCCGCGATTCTGGAGGTCCTCTTGAACGATTTCGACAAGTTATGACTTAGATATCCAAGTCACATCTAGTCGATATCTAATGTAGATCTAGTTGATCTCTAAATCGTCTCAAGATCTTGTGATTATCTCGAAATCCGAATAGGCCTGTAAATATACAAACTATAATATTTTACAATGATGGGTTTGAGTTTTATTCCTTTTTTCCTACACCATATTATATACTTACTTAACTTCTGCTAAAATTAAACGGTATTGACATTTCTAATAAGTGTTTACCTAACGTCGGCAAGACAGATGGCCTCACAATTTGCTGTTGCCATTTATCTATTGGAAATCTTCAATGGTCAAGCTATTTTTCCGCTAGTGTCAGATTTCAACGTCGCTGCCCGGCAACCTCAAGGCTTCTTGCACAGTAGTAAATAACCCTAAACTGTCATTCTATGGAACTTGCTAACTATGTAAACAAACCGCCATATTGAAATTGTTTCTGAATGACGAATTTACTAGTGACTTTTGTTTACATGGTTAGCAAGTTCCATAGAATGACACTTTATTTTATAAATTATTAGTGATGTATCTTTAAAAAGGCTGCCTGTGAGTGAACTATTTAGGTACGTTTAAGTATACTGTCCTAAGTATACATATAAACATAATACAATGAAAAATTATGTAGTCGAATTCCCATACCATTACTAATAACTGACTACGTTGCTCGACCCTTCTCAGTAACAGACCATACAAAATACTTTTGCCCCATTCGTTGCAAAATGAGCGTCCAAAATAGGTCGTGAAAACGTTGGGAATTACCAGGCGGGCCTATAATAAAATTGCAATAATCATAGCTTAAGGCCCGTTGTTGTCCGCTCGGCATGTTTGAGTTCGGTCGCAGCTGCGTGGGCCGTGAGGGAAGCGCCACATACGTGGCTGGGTACGTGACACGGAATTATTTAAAGGACATGGATGGAAAAAGCGATACTTGGGGCAGTTTTCGTAAGCAGTGGGAACCAAATACCTACGGCCGCTTTCATGGTTTTATGTAGTTTAGTTCTATTAACTATTTATACATATTTGTGAGAAGTCCAGGGATGTTGCGAATATTCGCATGCGCATCCGCAACCCCGGAACATCCGCATTATTTTCAACATCCGCATCCGCATAAAATCTATGCGGAGCTAAGCGGATGCGAATGTCGAACAAGTCGATACAGGAACTTCTTAGCGGCGGCGTAAGTACTAGGTAATTTCGTCATTACCTAAAACGAAATCCTCTAGACCCAGAAAAGTCGGTCAAGTTACTGTTTATCAAATAGGTATAACGCACCTATATTCTTGCCCAAATACTAAACGATTCGTTTTATTTAGTAAAAATTACTAAAAATGTAATATTTGAGGTTTTTTAAGAACCTAATCATGACATCCGCATCCGCGGATGTGAGCCTTTAAATATCCGCATCCGCATCCGCGGATGTCAAAAAATCTGCATCCGCAACATCCCTGGTTAAAACACTTGACTGTCTCTATGCAGATTATTTTCAGTAAGTACATCAAACATTATTATGACATGATTCTTTTCTACGCACGTAATCTGCGCACTCAGTGAGCTTAAATTGTTGCCCGTCGCTTCTAAATTTTTGATTTTTAAGCACACATTTGATTACAACATTGTGTCAGAAAGTGACATGAGAGAAAAACATTGCTATTGTAGTCAAATTATGATGTTAAATAAATGTAATTTCATTCTTTCTTAGAATGTATTATAAAATTTTCGATGCACATACTTTTTTCTTTGGAAACATTTCTAAATTGTTGGCTTATCCGAAACAAGATACGCTTTTTATCTGAGTTAGCACCCAGGAAAAGTAATGTCAGGGAAACGAACCCATGTTCCGGCCTTTGACTCGTGGCCTAATAATTTTATGGACCAAGATAAGGGTCCAGTAAGTATGCGTCATGCGTACGTTACAAAACTGATATTAATGTGTACTTTGCATATATCATAGCGGACCACATTAAAACAAAATAAAAGGCTCGATTATCAATATATTTGTCGTTGATAATAAAGGTTGATTTGGTTATATGACCACATTCTGAGGGGTGAATATGTGGGTCATACTTAACAACTTTTACTATAGGGCCAACTCTGAAATCGCGAAATAATATGGTCAGACATAACAAAGTCACCTGTATAATTTACGTCACTTTGGTTTTTGACGTTTCAGGCATGTCTCTAACTGCCGTATTCGAACTTCAAGATATTCACAAGAGACGACACGTACTATATCCATTATACGTTATAGTTTAGATATCAACTAGTTCTCTTTTGCAGCGCAATTCGGGCAACCAATGTCAATTTACGTTAGATAGAGTAAGATATCTATTAGATGTGAATTGGATCTCTAAGTCATATCCTGTGGAAATCGTTCAAGAGTATCTCCAGAATCGCGCAAATGTCAAAGTTGACAGGTTAGATCTTAAACATATCGTTATCGTATCTTGGTGATGTCAAAAAGATATCTAATACATGTCTATTTCAAAATCCGAATCGGGTCCTAAGACAATGACGCAATGCAAAAATGATGCGTTTGCGTAGATCCGGTTACCCACCACTGGTTAATTAATTTAATATAATTAATTAATTAAATTTAATTCTGATGTTGCTGGTGGGCCACCAGCAATATCCAAATTCCATACAGGTAAACAAAGAATTTTGTGGCTTCAAGTACAGTATTCCCACTGCAATATCTAGTTTGACCTTAACTTGTAAGACCTTTTTCATAGGCAATCGCACGAAGGCCGGCCCCAGGGGTGTTGTCAGCGACGTAAGTGATGATTTTGTTTACAAAAACGAGATCCAAATAAGATAGATGGCGGCGGATAGTTGACGAATAAATTGGATGGCTAGGGCAAATATTGCCTCAAAACAATTGAATGCGGCAAGCGGGAATATTTGTTGTCTGAGTTTTTGAAGGTTTTAAACGAACGAATTTATTGCAGTTATGACGGTGTGGCGGATAGTTGTTTTTATAATTTTTATTGTTCATGTTTGGCAATCTGTGGAGATCAGTTCAAACTGTATTGCAAAATGTTTTGTTCTCTATTGTTATTGACAATATTTGGGTTCGGAAATTAAAACATAAAAATATAAGAAAACGGATAGTATCCGTCCTTAATATCTGGTTAGACATCTTTTGAATGGTAGATATAAATGTTCGCGGCGTACATGCAACTATCAGCGCTATTTTAAATGTTTAATACTTATTTCCATACAATTTCTACATTGTGTGAAATTCCATCAATTAATTGATTCACCATTAGTTCAAGTCGCTACTCTCTTTATTGCGACACCTAATATAACAGGTAAGTACTTGAACAATTAGTTCTTTAAAAGTACACAAACTTTCCGGTGTTTAACAATTTCCTAAAGGTTTATAAGCCCTATGGGTTGTGCGGATATTGATCATGCTCTGACAGGACAGGACAAACGATTTTATTTGGATACCTACTTGGGCCGTCTTCCATTAACGATGTCGGGTGACGTCGGTTACTTTTAATGGTCCACTAAGGCATCTTTCTTGTCAACGAGAAAATGTCAAGTAGATTTGGGATACAGAACACTTGTTTTGTAATAAGTACCTATATTTTTGTTGTAAGTATTATGATTTTAGCACTTTTTTATAAATTTATTCAAGTCTCCTACCTGGACAAGTCTCCCGGACTTCTACATATTTTTTATATAATTGTTACTTGTAACTGTATTAAATTTTTAGGTAACGGAAAATCATACTTCATTTCACCGTTTTCCAGTTATAACTGTTTCTTTGGAAAAGAAGCCACTCTATAAGAGGTAAAAAATTATGGCTTGAAGTTCACCAATACATTTTCTTCTCCGGAAAAAGAAAAGCAGAGTAGTAAGTGAACATTCCACAATTGTACAGTCACCACACGGGATGGTTATGCCATTTAGGGTTCTTGCTAAATTGGAAATTCTATAGCGTAAATATTGAACAACCAATTTAGCTAGGACCCTAAATGGCGCAACAATCGCGGAGCGTGATGGTGTAATATGGCGATTGTCCACTTTTAGTGTTTAGCAGTAACACTTTGGTTTACTGCGACATAAACGCGTATTGCTTGTGTCAGCGCAACCTAACGTGTATATATAGGCAGGCATTTAGAGAATATACGTTCTTATACTATCACACATAAGGTGTTTGACCTCTACTCCCATCACCCGCTCGAAACCATATACATAACTACTACTATCCTGTTATTTGATGGCGACCCAGACCAGCGAACCAACGAACTAATACTCAAGAAAGAAGAAAAAAATCTACCAAGACTACAAAAGAAGAGAAGAACCAACGCAGTCAAGATCAACCCAGAAAACCAATCACACTTTCAACGCAAGAATCCACGCAGTCAGAACCAACCACCATTAAGAAAGAAAGAGCAGAAAGAACCAAGAAACAAGAAGAACCATCTAACATCAATAATCGGAAACCACGAGAAATCAAGAAGAGCGAAGATCGAAGGGTATCCCGGCCCACCATAATCATCGGAAGCAGAGCCAGCCACCCATATGAAGCGTCAAGCGAGTGCCACGTGGAGGTGCCAGCTCGCCAGGCCGCGCCAACAGCAGCCAAGAATGCCGGTCGCGAACTCGCACCGGACCGGACGAAGACGAAGCCGAGGACGGCCAGCCACGCAGCAATAGGATGTAAATCCTACATGTAATTTATTATTTTAATTAATTTTCTCTAAAAGCCAGCATTTTTTCCAATTCAGTAGCAGTCATATTTAAATAATTCATAATTATTAAAGGTTGTCGCTAAACTCAATTTCGTTTCGAGCATAAATAATTTTCATAAGTCATAATATAATATAAAAATTAAAAGTGTCGAATAGTGTCCTCAATAATGTATGTTGCAATTTGCAGCGCGTGCCACACGTTGTGCGCACGTCGACAGAAAACTTAACTAGCCCGCGAGACTTCGCCGCGTGTTAGAATATTTCAATAAGCGATGAATGAAATTTGATACATCGCATGACGATTAAGTAATTAACAACTCAATTCAATAAAATAATTTAATTGTTTCTTAGTAATGATTGATACTTTAGCTACGTGTCGGACTGATCACCTGATATACAGCGAAAGTTTGATTTATTACATATTTTTTTTTTGAATTTTGGAAGTTAAATAAAAGTGTTTGTTTTATAAAAAACCTTACAGTACGGTACAAGTTTGAGAAGTTTTAAGGAGTTTAATAGGCACATTCCTACAATGTGACCTTATAGCTAGAGCACTAGTCCTTCGTACTTGATCATAGTGTGATATACAGTATCCTCCGTGAAAGTTGTAGGAGACTTTTAAGTCTTAATGTATTTGTGTCTCTAGGTACAGGCAGAGCCGTACAGCCTGGCCTGATATGCCGCTATTATTGTGTTTTAGGGTGACCATGCCCTCGGGTAGCCAATCCCGCGTGTAGTTATGAAGTTCGGGTACGCACGGGAGCGTAGCCCATGATGTATTGATTATAGGGTGACCATGCCCTGGGTAACCATTCCCATTAACTATGTTAGGAGCTTAGGACTCCGTCTTAATACGGCATTAGTTATTTTTATTACGAGATTTATAGGGTACCGTAACTATAAACAGCGAGAGTAAATGTTTTAAATTTGAATAGTAAATGTTTTAAAGATGAAGAGTAGGTAAATGTTTTTAAAGAACGAGATTTATATTTTATGAGAAAAGGAAGTAAATTAATATTTTAACGTTTGAGAGATGATAACATTTTAAGTGAAGATAATATTTTCTTATTAAAAGATAACGATATTTTTTTTACAAGGACGACGACATTAATACGACACATAAAGTCAAGCTAAATAAAGATTGTTTGCATTATACCTATATAATTTATTAACATTTTTTTTATTGATTTCAGAAAAAATTGTAAACAAGTAACATGCGTTTAAATTTTTTCTTCTGCCACCCCGGCGGTGAGAGGAACTTTCGGGGGAGGTGTAATATGGCGATTGTCCACTTTTAGTGTTTAGCAGTAACACTTTGGTTTACTGCGACATAAACGCGTATTGCTTGTGTCAGCGCAACCTAACGTGTATATATAGGCAGGCATTTAGAGAATATACGTTCTTATACTATCACACATAAGGTGTTTGACCTCTACTCCCTGCTCCCGCTCGAAACATAACAAGATCTCTCTTGTTATTTGAATGGTACCTACGAATTAAAATATGAGCTTAACTCTTCTGTCTTAAGTCTAAAGCCAATTAATTTTCTTTGAATAACAAACCTTACTAAATCGTTTATATAAGTGATTACTCTGATTACACAACGAAATATTCGACTTTAATAATTTCTCAAAGCTAGGTGAACAAACTGAATGCTCCGGTCGTCTAGAGGTTACGCCATTAGCATTGAGATATTGTAGAGAAAACGCTATGCGATCGTGGCTCAAGCAACATGTAAGTATATAATATATATCCAATACAGAACCAGAGAGACTCGGGTCTACGTGAATGATATTGGTAACGTAGGACAAGACTTAACACATGTTTGTCGCCAAACTGCTCATAATAAAAATTCCATGTAATAAAAATATCAATTTCAGCATGAACATAAGAATCTACTAGTAGCTTACTTTAGGTATCATGCGTGTAATATTGGCGAAATTGGTAAACAAAACTAGTCGCCGCTGCAGCTACAACAAATTAGCAGTGAAATTTGTAGAAGCAAAATCTGTATCGTCCATGATCAGATAATTTTAATTCGATTCGAGAATAGGTAATTGTATAAGACATCAAAAAGCTGTGCAATATTAAACTTGTATAAATCTTCAATTACCAATAAACGCTGAAATCGTCACACGCATAAAGTTGTTCATCAAATACAAGTCTCGGAAAGGTCATTTGTCCACCACAAATCACGATGCCTCGCCATGTATCGGCGGTAAATTGGTTCTAACACGAACGGATAGGTAGCTCGGACGCAGCCGATTTACGATCTATTGTGTTTTGGCCCAGCCATATTGATCCAGGTATTAAAAGGGGCTTTCTTGGGTTTTGATGGGCCTGTATAGGTCGTACTAATTACAGATATAATATAATAGACATCACCATCAGGCGTGTCTTGGTATAAAATATAACCACCTCATTGTTATTTTACTTACTCTTCATGAATCCGAGTATTTCCACATAAAACTAAAATATTATTAGCCGGCACTGTAGATAGTTTCCCGCTAAATTAATATTATATGAGGGTAGCAAGCGAACCTGAGTCGTGAAAACAACCCGCAATAATTTAATGGCCGAGCCGAGGGATTAAAATTTTAGTGCCGGTCGCAGGCGTTAGTATCCCATATAATTTTCAATTTACAAAAGGGATCTGATCGAATATCCGTTTATCCGGCTAAGTCGCATAATTAATGAGGTTTCAATTTGTCAAAAAATCTTTAAAGTACAAGGGTATACCTACTCGTATTTGACACTCACTTTTTTATACCCATTACATTTACGTTTGCGGAATTCGGAAGAGAAAGATACAGTAAAATTATACATTTTGCGTTTGCGTCAAATCCGGTAGTTCTGACTTTTTGCAGACTCGTTTATGATGTTGGCATGGATGTATACACTTTTGTTTCAGGCGATGCCGGTTGGCACAATTGTTTCTAAGGTCAATCAAAGCTGATTTGGCCCGGTAGCCACAAGATCGTGGATGTTCGATGGATTTAAATGTGGGTACCTACGTGTTATCTCTAACTCGATATATGTTAATATGCTACTACTTACTTATAAACTGCTGTATACTATATAGCAGTTTCTAAATCTGTATCACTCGCGAGCAAATGCTTAAAATGCTTAACATAAGACAGATTATTGAAAAAAGTCGAGAGTTCAACAATCCAGTTGTTCTCTGTCTACACAAAGGCATTTGACTGCGTTCAGTGGGGGGAACTATATTCTGTACTGTACTGACAGAGATGGGAGCACCGGAGCATCTCATAGGATTAATTCGTAACTTGTATACTGACAACAGAAGCTACATTAGAATTGGATCAGAATGTTCCAAAATGTTCCAGACCAAAAAAGGAGTCCGACAGGGATGCATACTATCACCAATGTTGTTTAACATTTATGGCGAGTATATTGTCCGTAAATCTCTTGAAGGATGGCACAAAGGGTTTGCTGTTGGTGGGAAGAGAGTTAATAACCTGAGATATGCTGATGACACTGTACTTTTGGCATCTTCAATATCTGACATGCAAGAACTTGTCAACAGACTGGAGGTCGAGAGCGGGAAGTTAGGTCTTGCAATCAACCGAAGCAAAACCAAGCTGATGATTGTGGATCGCGCCGGCCGCCTGTCTGCAGCTCCTACAATCCAGGGTATAGACACTGTTGATGAGTTCGTATATCTGCGGTCAAAGATATGTAATGATGGCAGCTGTGTTCCGGAGATCAAAAGGCGCATAGGAATGGCTAAAGATGCCATGACGCGGCTTCAGAAAATATGGCGTAATCGGGGAATATCCAGAAACACTAAAATAAGACTTGTACAAGCCCTTGTATTTCCAATATTTATGTATGGAGCCGAAACGTGGACAATCAAAAGCAGAGAGAAACAACGGATCGATGCCTTTGAGATGTGGTGTTGGAGGCGTATGCTGAGAATACCATGGACAGCTAAGCGCACGAATAAACTCGCCATACTGTTGGAACTCGACGTGAAAGTGCGATTGTCCACAATCTGTGAACAACGCTTCCTAAGTTACTTTGGCCATATAATGAGAAGGGGAGACGAAAGTTTGGAAAGGTTAATCGTTGTTGGTAATACTGATGGCAAAAGGTCACGGGGCCGTTCACCAGCACGATGGACTGACCAACTCAAAGGCGAGGAACCATCACAGAAATTCTATGACGTGGTGAGGGAAGCGATGGACCGGAATCGATGGCGAGAGTGTGTTCGTGCCCGAACAAAACCCACCAACCACGATCATCAGTCATGATGGATGCGACCAAGAAGAGAAATCTGTATCAGTGGGGTGCTAAGAAGCCGTTTTCCTCATAAAGATGTTTGCAACCGAAGCAAAACCTATGCCTGCACATATTTCGTCGCCCGCATTCCCGGCAGTTAATATTTTTCCTTTACACGATGTTTCGTTTTTTCACAGCTTGAAAATACGCCCGCGAAATCCCGCTATGCCGATGTAAGAATAAAAGCTGAATGTTTACTTTCCCGTTAGTAATATTTAAAAACAGTTTTATGGAATACGGAAATAATCGTGGCAAGAGATCACATGGTATTAAGTTATTTAATTTTGGATAACTGGCTGAGGCTAAAGCTATAACTAGAAAATTATAAACAAAAATCAATATTTTCTATATAATGGATGAATGGAGGGAATGGAAGCCGATAAAGGGCTGATGTACAATTTTAATCTCGAATCCCTATCGAAAGGTCACAGATGTAATAATACACGAGTATCGCACTGTATAGGTACATATATTTTTAAATTTAACACAGCAGTAAACTGAGTTTATTGGGTGGAAAAGTTAGCATTTCTACATTTTTCGAGGAGCAAGAACTCGATGCTTATTGCCCTTTTATGCAAACGTTTGAACGACAACGCTTCAATATGGAGTGTGCTTGTTAGATTTTTCCTTGTTTTGTCTCGTATAAAGGGGAGCTTTATTTTAAATCTGTCAGTGACAGCTCGTCGCCTTTTGTAAGTGACAGTGACACTTTTTGGAATTCGAAAGCATGAATTAAATGATAGAAACTTGTAGTGAAATAACTGCTATAAAAATCGTTATCGTAATAGCTTCAGTTTGGTATCGAGTTGCGGTAATTGCATCTCTTTCCTCGATATTCCAAACGAAAGTTACCAACACAATACTGATGTGTGTACTGACTGTACCTACTGACGTCTTTATGTAAAAAAATGATTGATACAAATATATAGGCAGGGCTGGTAAGCTAATAGTTATGCTGAATGTACATACCAAGCTGATAATAAATAAATAATGAATTAATTTCAATCACAAATCCACATTAATGTAAATAACAGACACTTAGCTGAAAATGAGCATTTCGCGTAAAGTTTTTCGTATCTTGTTCGAGTTTATACATAAATTCATGTTTACGCCATTCAGTGGCATAGATAATCTTCCACTAGATGCCACGCTAAATCGCACTCGCAGCTCATATAACGGTTATATAGAACTATGCAATGTTATTTACAGCATCATCAATGAGAGTCGTCAATTTAAAGTAGGTACTTCGCTCTGTATGCGCGTCTTTTAGGTAAGGAATAAGTTTCGGACATAAAATAAAATGTTTGACATAAAAAATATATATGGATCGCAGAAGTTGTGCGTTTTAAGAGCATTTTAGAACATCAAAAGACTTTTCCTCCTTTTTTTGCGTTTTGGCACGGAACCCTTCGTGCGCGAGTCCGACTCGCACTTGGCCGGTTTTTTTCGTTATTCACCCTTATATGCACCATCTAGCGGTAACTCACGATCCGTGTACGGCCATCAACATCGTAAGGCGGCTCGGTTAACATTCACGAGTCGCCTGGGAGCCGTTTTCTTATCAACTTTCCGTCCGATGACTGAATGCGAAAATTACGTGTTTTACACAAGAGAGGATATGATCGTGTGTTGAGAAACACACATGAGGTACACGATAATAAAACGTAACAGCTGAATTTCATGAGAATAACATGCTATTTACTTTTCATGTTAAATGTACCGCGCTATCTTGGCCCAGTTTTGTTTTTTCATAAAGTAGTAGTATTAGTAAAACACTTTGACAAAATAGAAACAGAAATAGGAAAAACTTATTTTTTACTTCTATGTTTCGCCTAAATGCTATACCTATTCCAAAGAAAAGCAAACAATGCCAAACAATTATAACGAGTGTTAATTAACTTGCAATACTATTAGTATCAAGTTTGTTTTCCTAACCTATAAAGCCTTTGTAATTGAAATCTTACATACCATTTACGTCATTTCAGTGAATACAATATGTATGAACTATTCGCTTAGTCTAAATGTACCTAACATCCCACGAGGCCCTACTATGTCTCATCTACGCTGCTCGTTTCTCAATATTGTGAAATAAGTGAGTGTATGCCAATACAAGTAACCGTTATAGGGTTGTAGATAAACTGTTTAGACGACAACGGTTTCACTCACATGACATGTTTCGGGCCCGTCGGGGGTCCTTCCTCAAGCTCGAGTGCTCGCGGCGGCTGCACTTCGTGGACTGAAGTGAGTGAGACCGTTGTCTTCTAAACAGTTTAAAATATGTCTCACGAAAGTTTAATTTCGATGGTTCTAGATAACTTTACCGGAAAATAGACAATTCTAAATGAAACTTGAAACTTGGCGTTGGCGAGTGGCCAGCTTAGAAGATTCATGCAAGTCAGAGTATTTTAAGCTATACAAGTTCAGTGTAGAAATAAGTTATTTTCTGTTAATAAGATTTATTTGTTGATCAAAGACTATGTGTGCTTGTAGATGATAATTTTCCATATAATTATAACAATCTATTTAGTTTTTTACTTATCTACTCAGCGGAACCGTTCAGAAATATGACATGACAGTTTATTTTTAAATATTTTTGTAAACACATTTGTATCAGTATAGAGTCTGTTCGGAAAGAGAAGAGTCGTGGAATGTATTGGGCCACATACATTCCACAACTCTTCTCTTTCCGCACAGACTCTAATACCTACAGAACAAATATGTAAATATTAGAGAAATTTCGTCAACCCTTGGCCAACTGTCAAGTTTTGTTTTTCGAAATATCTTATGTCACTTTAGTTTAAGGTGATTTAAATGCTCTTCATAGTATTGTCGTGCACCACATAAATTTTCACATTGGTCCCAGAATTCACGGCTAATTTCACACTGAACGTCCAACTCGTCCAACACCAAATTCCATCCTAACTTGTTACACCCAATTTCCAATAAACGACTTTCATCATACTAAATAAACTCCCTTATTTGCATATTCCCTGTCAAAGTCTGCGCTTAAACCTAGTTTAACAGGATTTAATTAAAATCGTCACGTCATGTGACGTCACATTGCATGCATTGTAATATATTGTGCGATGGGCTTTAGACTTGATGACAGGCTATTCTGCCCCGCGTGTAATTAAGCGCGTACGGTTATAGGCTTTAAGACTCCGTATACGATATTGTATCCATTTTGCTCAACTTTAGACGTGATAACGTCTTATAAATCGATGAACACCGGTAGCATGCACGAAAAAGTGTCACGTTGTGGACATATCTCCATGGTAACGTTGTGGACGGATCTCCATGGTAGCGTTACGGCCACGTTTTCTTATGACGTTATCATGCAAAATTATTGTCCATAGACCGACTTTACAGACAACCATTTTTTTTTATATTTTGAAGCAAGAAAAAACACATATTTTTAGTTTTTATGCATATCATGCATGTGAAATCTCTTCAATGAAAGGAACAAATGGGCTTCCGAATCTTTCCGATTGTTATAAATTGTGTTACTGCAGAATAATAGTAGTTTATGTGACTGCTACACAATGAAAGGCATTAAAATACGAGTGTGAGTTTATGAAACGAATGAAATGAGTTTCATAAAAAGATCACACGAGTATTTTAATGCCTAATTATGTACAGTTACATACACTGCTTTATCTACACACATATTATAAACTTTCTTCACTAACCTTATATTACAGCCGACATTGGGGCACTTTGTTCTCTGGCGGAACTCGTATATGAGGTGGCGTCTCCGAAATATCTTTATCGCACATTTTACATGAAACTTTTGTTATAGTTACTTTAAAAATAACAAAACAAATTATTTTTTACTTACAAAAACTAATTAAAAGATAAACTGTACGTCAAATGGCGGCAAATGAAAACTTTTTTCACGCACGTCACGCATCCGTAGTTTTTTTTTTAATTCAGAGACAAACTAGAGTCGGGGTCGATTACCATATCGTTCGATACCAACTAACATGCGACATTTGTCAATATTGTATGCATTTGTCATTTTATTTCGAATAAAGCGTCATCTCGACTGATATTAGAATAGGGGTCAAATCAAATTGCTTTTTTTTTCAGAGTTGTTCTAAATTTGAATGCATTACCAAATCGATTTTGATATAGTAATGAAGCTATTACCACATTTTCACAGATAAGAACTTTGCTGTAACAAAATAGTTTATCGTAATGTGGGCCATTATTTACGGATTTTGAAGGCATCATATGTGTGTAGATAAAACACTTTATTCTCTTCCAAAAGGTATAAGAAATGCGCTTATGGGTAAATTAGATGATAATGCAATAACAAGTTTTAAAACTTTGAAAACCGCAAACTGCGCCTTTATATTATTATTTATACTGTTTTCATTACCTAACCATAAGGGCCCTCAAGGTCCTACTATTGGGGAACAAGGGGGTTAACTAGCTAGCATTATCAATAAAGGCGATTGGTAGCATTTCGTGTAACGTAATACCGAGATTTGTGCCCATTACGGACAAAAACCAAACATTTTGCGCAATAATAAAAAAGTTCAAGAGAGAACAGTCTGCCAAATAAAATATTCTACTATGAAAAATCTAAGTAAATAAATATTAAATCTGGTTTCCATGAACAACACATTATAGTAGAAGGTTTTTTCCATTTCAGTTCACAACAGTAAAATATTATTTTCCCGATTTCCTGCGGACCTTTTTAGATGCCGCTCGGCGACAAAAGCTTAATTTATAATTTTTTAATTATCATTTATTCAAGGACCAACTGAGATCATTTTAATAACGTTCGTTAACAACTTATAGAAGGTCACAAATTTAACGAACTTTCTTTAGGAAAGAGCCAATCAAAATGGGAGCAAAAAGTCCTCACATCATCCAATAAAATCAATAGTTCTATTCTATCTAAGTAACTTTTTTCTACCAATCGTGTTTACTTTCAATATTGATATTACCTAACTCACAGTCAGCGCATAATGAACTGTCTGTCATTGATATACAATTTAATTTCGGTCGGAGATAGCAGTTGATTAACGACTCAAGCAAACAATGTCAGGCTCCTATCAGGGCACAGTTGGACCGACCAATAACAGGGAGTGGTATTATTGAAAAACTATTAATATAGATCACAGAACTGGGTAAGCTATATTGGACCGTTTTTTTCTGTTACGCTAGTAGATACTGGGATGAAACATTCATATGAATGTAAAGCGTGGTAGTGTTATTTGGGTACTGGATGCTTGCGGCTCGATTCGGAAAATGAATTAGATTTCTACTAGACTTCAACAAGTTACGATACGGATAATTTAAAGATATTTGTAAGATAGATATGTCAATCCGCGATTCTGGAGGTCCTCTTGAACTCGGAGTAATTAAAAATGGAGCCGCCATTAACAGGCGTTCCCCTCTGTCGAAAATAGGCGGCCAATGGTCAACCACATGTCAACCATATGTATGGACTGACGTTTATCTGACATGACGTACTATCGGGTGCAGCGACGGTTGAGCATGCTACAGTTCGTTTTCAAATGCACCCCAGACGCGGTCACTTATTTACATTATCCACCAATCGGAACAGTCCAAGATTTTTGACCAGTAACTCTAAATTTTTAATATAAACGTAACGTGCCTAACAATACGGTACAATTTACAACGGATATGAAATAGAAAGGAGTAGCTTTTTTTACTGTAAGCATAAGTAAACCACCAAGAAACATCTGGCTAGTAACACTTACTTAAAATTGAATGCATTCTAATGCCCCAACTCAAATTCCTTACCTCGCAGTTTCGGTTCTAAAATTAAATCTCTTGACGACTTGTCTTTATTCTAGCCACCTTTTTTATAAAAAAATTGAGTGCTTAACGAGTTCAACAAAGGTCAATAAATAATACTATTGATATGTTTAATTTATATTTATAATAAAATATAAGAATAAAATATACTTAACTACTTTTATAATAAATATTTAATTGGGGCTCCCATACAACAAACGTGACTTATTTGCCATTTTTTTCGCAATGGTAAGGAACCCTTCGTGCGCGAGTCATCATAATTCAGTTGCCAAATAAATAAATAATTGGTAGCTTGCTCATATTGAAATATTTTAACGCTTTTGTTGCCAAAGTAGGTATTAATTTTAGTACCTATTTCTATTTTTTTAAGCTACTGAAATCCGATTAATTAGTTGACCGGTTAAATACGTGCCCAAAAAACGTATGGGTAATTAAACAATTTAAGATTAATTTCAAGCGGGCAGATGTTAAGTTAAGACGCCGCACGGTCTCCGCACGCAAAGTGCGCAAAATTAAACAATTCTGGACAAACATTATGGCTATTAAAAAAAGTTTCCAAGTATTCTAGGTCGCACAATTGTTTTACGGGCACCAGATGTGTAAACTTTCTAACATAGAATGCCGTTTAAAATGCAACTGATAGACCGATAACGATGGTCAACACATGTTTGGGTTGGTCAGGTTAGAACCCAAAAACAATACCGATGCAATATACTTATTGCACGACCGTGATTGGTTGTAATACTTGTAATATAAGGAGGCGTGACGTTTTAAAGTTTTGGGTGCAAGCGATTTTCGTTGAGAAATGCTCAACCGTGGCTGCACCCGATAGCTACCTATACATTTTTGATGTGCCCCTCCCCCGCAAAAAACGGCAGACTATTTTGTACCGAAAATTTTAGACATGGCGTCTCCGTTGGTTATATCCTCTAAGCTCTTGAACGATTTCGACAAGTTATGACTTAGATATCCAAGTCACATCTAGTCGATATCTAATGTAGATCTAGTTGATCTCTAAATCGTCTCAAGATCTTGTGATTATCTCGAAATCCGAATAGGCCTGTTGATATCTTGATCGTGTATACTGTATATAGCTGTTTTATTTTAGTATGACATAAATATAATCATATAAATCATACACTGGAAAAGAGAGGCTCTAATTGATAAAACAAGAATCTTAATGCAAATATATTTTTAATTTTTATTTAACCACATGCCGTACCTATACAAGGAGCTCACGAGGAATGCGAGAGATTTTAACCACGCATTTCTGAGGTCAAAAGAAGGAAATAATTCTATATGAGTTTAGGTCAATTTCGCCAAAAGAAAAATCGTTTTTTTTTTTTTTTTTTTTTCTAATTTTTGGAATGTATTTGTACATAAAAAGTAAATTTTATTGGTAAACTTGTCACTTAAAATGGATTTTTACTTTTTTTTCGTAAAACCTAGTTTTGGCAAAGTGTTACTTGTCACTTTTTGACATCTATCAATAAGGATATTTAGACTACGTCCCATAGCAGCAACATCGCCATTAAAAAGGCGTTTTGCACTATGTAATAAGTAATAACTCTGAAACTAGGCGAATTTCAAAAAAAGTTTATAGAACATTTCTGTCTCTAAATATGATCAGGAATACGCTGTTAAAATTATTCGGTATCCTTATGTTACACCGTGTATAATATATGTATAATTGTATATGTTACCGTAAACACCAGTTTTAAGTATTTAAGGCCGGCAATTAAAAAAAGTCAGGAGCTGTTATATCAGGCGATCTTGAGGGCCAATCAATGTCACCGTTTCTCGAAATTAATCGACCGGGAAACGTTCTTTTTAATGTTTCTAAGAACGTTTTAACAATTAAAACACGTTGTTCAGTTGTAAAACGTGTGCCCTATCTACACAAAGTAATTTTCAAGCAACAACTGTCATATTTGCCGCCAAACCAAATTGGCGGCAAAAAAAAGTTGTTTACCTCCAAGTTGGCCACCCTGTATGCGGACTCTACTTACTGGTCAGGCTTTACCTCAATTAAAAGAAATAGACGATCTTATTCCGTGGAGCGCTCGTAGCCGCGGCTTAAGAAATTCCTCTTTCCTAATCGTAGGGGCGATCGGGAGATGCATATCGGGATTTATCTTCGACGGTTCATTAACTGTAACAAACTGTATGAATTAAGTATGCCATTGCGTATACAAATGCAATAAATTCCAAGTTCTGGAACGCACACTATCGGTTGTTGTGCGTGATGGGGCAGTACTTTAAAATTATTTTAAATGAAATTTACACGTGATTTTCAACAATACGACGAAATATGTTTAACATGCTATAGCAACGATTAGATAGCCACAAAACATCTGAACAGTAATCTGGTGCAGTAACTCATTAAAAGTAACTTACTCCCAAATAAATTAATATCTGTTAATCTTAAGATTGTTGTGGCAAATAAATTCTTTTCATTTTCTTTTTCATTCAAATGTCCTAAGCGTAATATTTTACCTACTCTGTAAAGTTTCGAGAGCAAAAATGATAAAGCGATCTTTGTATGATTTATTCTCGAAAGTTCGCAACACTAAGTAGTTTCCGATAACCGCTGACGCTAGCTCTCAGCTTCATGTGCTGGCTGGGGATAGGTATGTCATTCCTAATGCTTGCAGATCGTACACAATCGTTAAATGGTTTGACTTTTCGTTCGATCACCCAACGACGACGATTAAACCATCGTTTTAAAGGATCTTAAGGCGAAGTTCTCCGATGGTATGGCCATATACGCCACATACCGGTAGACTACGTCGGAAATAGATGCCTCAATCTCACTGTCCAAGGCCCTAGATCACGCGGCCGCGGTAGGCCTAAGAAGCGCTGGCGATGCCTGAGGATGCCGAAGACCGGGCAAAGTGGAGAAGATTGAGTTGGAAAGCGGACCCTGGCGCTAGGCCGGGAAAACAGTAGGTTGAAGAAGAAGAAGGCGAAGTTCGTCTCACCCCGTAGTGAGATGAATCTTGAAATGACCGTAAAACAGGTTTGGAAAATTCTACTTCACGGGAACAAAAAGATTTTAGGGTACAAAAAGATTTTAGGGTACAATCATTCGTCAGATCACAATTTTTTTTTCAATATACATAAGTATATTATTAATTAATGCAATCAACACAAAAATGCTCGTACCTATCCTTCAAAAAGCAGACTAAGTGGGTCTCACTTTAAGGTCTTATTACACTGGTACTCCTAAAACTCTGCTGGTAAATAACTATACACTCTAAATAGCTACCGATGAGATTACATAGCCTGGCTAGTGTAGCTGTATTGAGTAACTTGGCAGTAATAGCATTTAACGAGAAGCCTACTCAGTAAATTGGATACCGCGTGGCCAGGTAAGACTAACAGACAAAGGCTCCTTAGTGTTAGAAAATGGGCTACTTGCGTTCACTTTGAAAATAACATCGATCGATTCACTAGACTTATATCGACCGGGATATGAACCCTGATTACCTTCTGTATTGGTTTCGAGCTCCCGATATTTCGACGCAGTTACATGCATCTTGTTCACGGGTAACTGATGATAGCGGGTGGGTGTCAAAGTTGTGTAAACTATAACCCTCCTTTTGCGTTGCCGTAGTCGGGTAAAAAGAGTTATCGCTCGATTCGTCATAAGAAACAAAATCAGGTGAGGCAACTAAGCGTTAACACACCCCATATCAGTGTTGTGTTGCGACGGAGGTTGTAGAAAGATCCATTTGTACATTCTTTTTAAAATGTAATTGATTCATGCTTTGCGGATTATTCGTTTATTACTATAAACTATTTCTTGGCTATTATGCTAAAAAGTGGTTTCTAGTCGATTAGCTAAGATCATCATCATCATCATCATCATTCTAGCCTTCAGTCGCCCACTGCTGTGCATAGGCCTCTCTTCGTGTACGCCACTTATCCCGGTCCTGGGCTAGTCTCATCCAAAAATGTCCCGCGATTTTTTTTAGCTAAGTTACATTCTTTATTATATTTTGGAATGAAAAGATATAAATATTGTAATATTGTAGTCGTATTAACGACTACCTAAAATCATTTATTTACATACAATATACAGGGTGATTCAGGAGACGTGAGCAGGACTAACACTGCGCATATCGTTAATTATAAGCAACTGTTTCGCATCAGTATTAGTGAGGTTAACGTTAATTTTCTAGTCGTGTTGAAAAAAAAGTTATTAATTTTTTTACGACATGCATGGTCACCCTAAAATTAGAATACTAAACTACCGATATTTTGTGTCAAATTGAATGTCATTAGGTACTGTCATCACGGTCTGGTTAATTTTGAAAACTCGTATCTCACTCAAATTTGACAGTTTATTTTCTTCGAAATAAAAATGCCATTATGTATAAAGAGGTTTTGTGCTTATTAATTAGGTCATGTAGGGTGACCATGATTGTTGAGAATTAAATTTGCCCTCACCAAAAAGTAAAAAAATAGGAAAATGTGTTGTTGTTTCTCCTAAATAAGTTACTGAGTGTGTAGGATTAGTCCTGCTCACGTCTCATGAATCATCCTGTATATACAGTGGTACTACTAAACGAAATTAATAACTAGCTTAAATCTAATATAGGCCCTTGAGGCATTGTACCAAGGATGCTGGCGGCATTTCCTCGCTGTATCGCAATGCTGATACGTTGTGCGAGGTAGCCGCCAGCTCTTCGGTCACCAGTTACGTCAACCAGACGCTTCGCGATTTCTGCGAACAACTTATGCGCGCTGGGACCCCATGGACCTAGAGTTTCAACTCCAAATGGTACAAAATGGTACTCTCTACCGACTACCTTACATATATACAGGGTGGAAAGGCACGACGATCCTTTCCGGAAATGGGAGATAGTTTAGCCTAAGCTCTATATTTTCTCCATAGAAACTATGTTAATATGGGCAACCGTTTCTAAATTATGACCTTTTAAACATCCACGCAAAAAACTACTTTGTTCTAACCCTAACAGGTGACAGGGTCAATGAACTTACTTGTAAACAATCAGTATTCGACAGGAAATTATGCTAATTTGTTGCCATCTAACCATTTTTAGGTCTGCTTACAGCACGGTAAGAATCATTGCAGGATTTTCGCTTTCTTAGTGGTTCCACTTGTTCAATACTTGAATGAAATAGTTATGTTATTCCTTAATATTAATAATACTAACCACAACATTGTTTACAACGACAGTTCAAATGGTGACATTGACAACCACTCAAAAGTACGCAATCGTCTTATAAATATCTCTGGTTTCCTTGACTGATAAAAAGGTTTTAGTTTCTTAACACGTTTCACAAAATTATTTTCGAATAATTGGAAACTATCTAAAATAACTAAAAATAACAAGTAGGTTGTGTTAGTTGCACCAAATGAACTTGCAAAAATTAAATACTAAGAATAAATCAAGAATAAATACTTCTTAAATACCTAACTAACAAACCTTCTTGCGTGGTAGGAAATAGACAGACCGTCTGATGTTTGAAATTAAATGTGCCACAAATTGCAAATTACGCGATAAAACCTAGTTCCAAAATGCCCTTGGGAGCCCGCGATTACCTAAATTTGCTTATGTTATACGGGGAGTGTAATTATAATGCCGCCGAGACGTTACGACGCTACAGACAAAGATATCCTCCACCACACCCAACTAGCCGTATGTCAATTTTACGGGCCATTGATCGCGTGGCAAATAATGAGCCCATAGTACCACGAACGGGCCAAAACGACCAACGGGGAGGAGGTGTAGTTCACATTGCACCAAGACTTGAAGAGCGAGTGCTGCGGTATTTCGAGCAAAATCCAAGGGCTAGTTCGAGGCAGGCAGCCCGACATTTCCGCCTAACTCATACCACAGTACTCAAAATCTTGAAACGTGCACGTCTTCACCCTTACAGCATTCAGCGAGTTCAAGCTCTGCTGCCCAGGGACTGCCCTGTACGAGCAGCATACTGCCGTTGGCTTTTAAATAAACTGGAGGAAGATCGCCTGTTCATCCGCCGCATTATTTGGAGCGATGAAAGTTTGTTTTCCCGTAACGGCATGTGGAATAGGCGAAATGAACATATGTATGCAGTAGAAAATCCGTTCGAATACCGACATTCGGGTCACCAATATCGGTGGTCCGTTAACGTCTGGGCTGCAATACACGGGGATACACTGATTGGACCTGTTTTTTTGCCTCCAACTTTGAACAGAGCTGGATACTTGGAACTGCACTGAACTTGCAAAAATGAAATACTAAGAATAAATCAAGAATAAATACTTCTTCAATACCAAACTAACAAACCTTCTTGCGTGGTAGGAAATAGACAAGACGTCTGATGTTTGAAATTAAATTTTCATTGAACTATACTTATTGAATGTCATATTCTTCAAATAAAAATGTTAGATGCTCGTGGCTATTTAAATTTGTGGGGCTGTGTAAAAGATATGGTGTACCAAACCAAACGGAATGTGAAACTGCGGACGAAATGAGACAAAGGCTAATTGGTGCTTTCTGCGGAGGATAAATGACGAAGAGCATACACTATATCGCATGTGCATCGACATACTCGGGTACGGGCTGCGGCGGCGTTGTAATACACGGAGGTACATTTGAATACCGTATGTGAAAAGAAGATAGTATTAAATATTGGAAAAAAGTAATTATCTAAGAAAGTAATAAAATTGTTTGTAATATTTTTGCATGCATTTGATTTATTTGACATTTATGCGTCATTCATACATCATTGCGATACTGTCAACGATCGGAAAAAAGTGTAAATACCCGAGCTTTCCCGACGGAGATCCTTAATCTAGCCGTCATGTGCACATGCTATAGGGTTATCACCACAGTTAAAAAGTAGTATTTTTGCAATTTTTATTTTTTACTCAATTAACGATTCTTACCATTACCAATAGTCTCTGTATCACTTAAACGACCTAATACTTCCGGGAAGGATCGTCGTGCCTTTCCACCCTGTATATTTTATAATTTTTGTAAAGGATCTAACTTTTCTTAACGGCAGGTAATTGCTATAATTGAAGTTAGCTAACTTTGAACTTTGTTTTTAGAAGCTGACTGTTTTTGATAATAAGTATTAGGTAACCCTATTAATGATTAATCGACTTATGGAAAGTTAACTGTCCGTTGACAGTTAATTCTTAATTAACTTAAAAGTTCTTTACCCGTTAGTGGAAAAGTTAATATCGTGTAGTAAACTTTTATATGCTCTTTGGCAGCTTTTTATCACTACGCCTATGGAGTATTTGAGTTATATCCTTTTAATTTTACTGAAATAATGTTAAAAAGTAGGTAATTAGGTAGGTCCAACTTCGAGAAAGAGCCGAATCCAACTCAGTTGGGCAGCGTTCGGGAAACTACGTAATGTCTTTTCGTCCGACATACCTCAGTGCCTCAAGACGAAAGTGTGTGTTACCAGTGATGACTTACGGCTCCGAAACGTGGTCTTTCACTATCGGCCTCATCTCAAAACTCATAGTCGCTCAACGAGCGAGGTTTATCCTCGGAGTTTCTCTACGTGATCGAATCAGAAATTAGGAGATCCGTAGACGAACTAAAGTCACCGACATAGCCCACCGGATTAGCAAGCTGAAGTGGCAATGGGCAGGCCACATTGCACGCAGAGAAGATGGCCGATAGGGTCGAAAAGTGCTCGAGTGGAGACCACGGACTAGCAAGCGCAGCGTAGGACGTCCACCCACAAGATGGACAGACGACCTTGTTAAGGTCGCTTCCAACCGGTAGATACGTATGGAGGTCCAAGGGGGAGGCCTATGTTCAGCAGTGGACGTCTTATGGCTGAGATGATGATGATGATGATTTAAAAAGTGACAAATACCTAACCTATTTAAGTTATAATTCAAATAATAATAAGTAAGTTCTTAGATTTTTGATGGCTTTCAGCATCGAAGTATGGTCAAACCAACAACTCACTGGTTGTATCCGAGGACGCATCTAAAGAAAGCGATCGCGGTCTTATATACAAAATTGATATGGTAGCACCAATGTGTGGTGACCGCATGTATAAATCTGTAAGTTATGTGTCCTGTGCACAGACCATCCCAACTATTAGACGGAGCACATAAAACAACCGCGGTACCTACACATAAGCGCTCCCGTACAAATTTAGTACCTAGGGGCTGTCCATAAATTACGTCATCGATTTTTGACGATTTTTGACCAACCCCCCCCCCCCCTATAATCATCCAAAAATCATGCTTCAAATGACCCCATTTCCTCCTACTTTATGCTACCGTCATCCGATGTCCAGACCCCCCGCCCCCCTAATTTGAAATGACGTAATTTATGAATAGCCCCCTATCTCAGTTGACTGTCTCAGTAAACTCAGTTGTGCTCCTCAGATCGTTGCAGTTTACTAGTAAAATTGCACCTATGGTGACCTTAAAGGCTTCATAATGTGGTGTCTTTGTAGTCTGTCGATCTGTGGTACCCAGCTAGCTGAAGATGGCGCTTTCTGCGCTCAGAAAATTTATTGCGGGTCAAGTGCCGGCAAGCCGATCGCAATTGCGTTTGAACTTACACAATAAGAGCCCCATTTTGATTTATACTCTTGTTTACTTACTCGTTTATACATACTTGTTCAATTTCAACTGTGTACACATCTTTCTACTTCAATTCTGAAATCGACTTAACGCTCTAGGACATGAAGCTCACATTTCATTTAAAATTTGGGTTGTAGAGTTAACTTATTTGTTGTTTACAATTTCGGCTGCCAGAGATAGAAAGATAAACGACAAATACCCTTTTGAAATTGAATTGATAATGTTTTTTTTTTATTTTATTTGAATTTAGTCACAACTGAACATCAAAGCTTTGTTCCTGAAATTAGTTTAATATTAAATTATATAAACAGAAACGTAAAGATTATATATACGGACGGAAACGTATAGTTTTTTAGTTCCTACCGTTGCTATTTATTAAGCGTAGAGTTGTGCCGTTCTCGAGAACGTTCTCCGTTTACCTACCCATGGTAATATTCTCGAGCGAGAACATTCCCTATACAAAACGGAGAATGTTCTCGAGAACGGGACAACATAAATTAGGCGCGATAATTCTACGCCGTAGCACATCGTAGCCAGTCGTAGCATACTATTATAGCCTCTCAAGTTTACTGTGAACATAAACGAAGGCCAGGAAATAGGGATTTGCCGGCCAAGTGTGACATTAAAATAAAGGACCCAGCGAAGCGCGGCCGCATATCGCAGCTTTTAAAGCATGGATTAATAAAAATCGTTTCTTAAATTAACGAAGTAAATTCTACTGCAATATAAATCAGTAGTATAAAAGTGATTTCTAATTCGTGTTTTTGGTTCTCGTATTTAGTCTGTTTTGCGGATTATATTTTAACAAGCCACAAAAATCTAATTTCTAGTCGCCGTTATAAAAATAATACAAAATTCTCTGTAAATATAGACTGCGCCAAAAGTGATCGAAAACCAATCTGAAGTAATGAAGCTCCCCGTGGATTAACTTTTTTGTGTCCTTTCCATTGTTAATGTTCCATATTAATCAAAGGCATTCAATTTCAACATTTCATTTTATTCATATTTTAGTTGACATGCTTTCAATGTTTGCGGCAATAAGGAAAATTATTGCGGTTTATGAATACTTCCCTCAATTTTGTCTAAATCCAGTTAGTTAGACACGTGACCTTGTTGAAAATTGTTACACACGCCTTCATCATTGGTACATTCTAGAAAATTAAACCTGACTACAAAGTTATCACAGCAGGGAATGCTAAAGACGCTGGTTCTATTCCAGCCTTGGGCGTTAGTGGCCTTAGACTTCTTTCTTTGCAAATGACATCCACTTCTCTTCTTCAGTTTTGTTAGTAATGAGTAGTACGGCTGCGACCGTATGCAAATCAGTCGAATAGATGCACCTACGCGAGACGCACGTCTTTCATTTCCTTGCCCCGCCCCGCACCCCCGACTAACAGTGGCGACTGGGCTGTACCTTTAATTATTACGCGTGCAAAAATAAAACAGTGATCATGGCTAAAGTGTCCATAGGAGCGTTGACCATGCGTTGAGTCGAATAGATGCACCTACGCGAGACGCACGTCTTTCATTTCCTTGCCCCGCCCCGCACCCCCGACTAACAAGTTTCAGTTTAGCCACAGAATAAATAATAGTACTACGTACAGACGACTCACTCTCTAACAAAACGCGTCTGTTACGATCAGGACAGATATGGCCGCTAGGTGGCGACAGCGCCACGCGCGGTTTATGGCTAGCCACCAAAATTGGCGTGGGACCTGTAGCAAAGCGACGTAATCGCGGAGTGAGCCACGCCTGGTTAAGCTTATAAAGGTTCTTGGCGTTAAGGGGTCAATATCGCGACTTACTAGTACTCCAGCGCATTGTCAACTAACTTTTACCATTTACTTCCACTCGAACTTTCACAAGTCTCTCATGTAGATACGTAGGTAGAGCTGTACGGTTACCGTCACTTTGTCAGTGACATAAACGCCGTCGAGAACGTAATTTACTTTCTATACATCTCGCTCGCACACGCATATTAGTGCAAACGGGACGTATAGAAAGTAAATTACGTTCTCGACGGCGTTTACTGTGAACATAAACGAAGGCCAGGAAATAGGGATTTGCCGGCCAAGTGTGACATTAAAATAAAGGACCCAGCGAAGCGCGGCCGCATATCGCAGCTTTTAAAGCATGGATTAATAAAAATCGTTTCTTAAATTAACGAAGTAAATTCTACTGCAATATAAATCAGTAGTATAAAAGTGATTTCTAATTCGTGTTTTTGGTTCTCGTATTTAGTCTGTTTTGCGGATTATATTTTAACAAGCCACAAAAATCTAATTTCTAGTCGCCGTTATAAAAATAATACAAAATTCTCTGTAAATATAGACTGCGCCAAAAGTGATCGAAAACCAATCTGAAGTAATGAAGCTCCCCGTGGATTAACTTTTTTGTGTCCTTTCCATTGTTAATGTTCCATATTAATCAAAGGCATTCAATTTCAACATTTCATTTTATTCATATTTTAGTTGACATGCTTTCAATGTTTGCGGCAATAAGGAAAATTATTGCGGTTTATGAATACTTCCCTCAATTTTGTCTAAATCCAGTTAGTTAGACACGTGACCTTGTTGAAAATTGTTACACACGCCTTCATCATTGGTACATTCTAGAAAATTAAACCTGACTACAAAGTTATCACAGCAGGGAATGCTAAAGACGCTGGTTCTATTCCAGCCTTGGGCGTTAGTGGCCTTAGACTTCTTTCTTTGCAAATGACATCCACTTCTCTTCTTCAGTTTTGTTAGTAATGAGTAGTACGGCTGCGACCGTATGCAAATCAGTCGAATAGATGCACCTACGCGAGACGCACGTCTTTCATTTCCTTGCCCCGCCCCGCACCCCCGACTAACAGTGGCGACTGGGCTGTACCTTTAATTATTACGCGTGCAAAAATAAAACAGTGATCATGGCTAAAGTGTCCATAGGAGCGTTGACCATGCGTTGAGTCGAATAGATGCACCTACGCGAGACGCACGTCTTTCATTTCCTTGCCCCGCCCCGCACCCCCGACTAACAAGTTTCAGTTTAGCCACAGAATAAATAATAGTACTACGTACAGACGACTCACTCTCTAACAAAACGCGTCTGTTACGATCAGGACAGATATGGCCGCTAGGTGGCGACAGCGCCACGCGCGGTTTATGGCTAGCCACCAAAATTGGCGTGGGACCTGTAGCAAAGCGACGTAATCGCGGAGTGAGCCACGCCTGGTTAAGCTTATAAAGGTTCTTGGCGTTAAGGGGTCAATATCGCGACTTACTAGTACTCCAGCGCATTGTCAACTAACTTTTACCATTTACTTCCACTCGAACTTTCACAAGTCTCTCATGTAGATACGTAGGTAGAGCTGTACGGTTACCGTCACTTTGTCAGTGACATAAACGCCGTCGAGAACGTAATTTACTTTCTATACATCTCGCTCGCACTCGCATATTAGTGCAAACGGGACGTATAGAAAGTAAATTACGTTCTCGACGGCGTTTATGTCACTGACAAACTGATGGTAACCGTACTGTTGTCATGGTAACTTTAACACTTTCGTACAAGTCAACGTGCTTACGCTACGTTAATATGACTAAACTGTTAGTGTACAGTGACTTAAGAGTTCTTTGAAATGTAAATTACAGCGGCATCGGCATCAAACGCTTCAAGTAATTAAGTTTTCTTTATTAGTTTTGAAGACGTAGATAATTATTATGATAGTTACAAAAAAGGATACAAATTACAACTAACACTTACAAATAAAAATTAAAACTAAAAATAAAATAAAAAAAACTGGTCCCCGCCGTTCCCGGTGCAAAGGTGCCCATGATGCTCGCAGCATTTCCACGCTGGATCACCAGCCTTGGCACAAGAACGACTCGGAGCGGGGGCCCTCCCCTTGCTGTCTGAGTAGACGTCCTAAATCGCGTGTGAAGGGTTTCGCGTCGGCGGACCAGCAACCCGCCGTTTTGAAATGGTCATGTTGTAATAAAATTCGGCATATTGTTAAATTTATTTTTAATAATAGCATAGTATGTCTGTTTGTAAAACGGATTGCTAATATTTTCAATCAACTCAATATCAAAAAAAATAGTTCGAATAGAGCTAAAGACCGCAAACGAGTTCCATACAATTTCGAACTACGAAGGCGGAAGTTAGCGCGCAGTATTGTGCGCGGGGGTTTCAGGGGCAAGCGGGGATCCACTACAATCCAGAGAGTAGTCAAATACACTTAGCTGAAGGCCGCATTCATTCACTCAGGATTAGGGTGTCAGTTGTTTATTTTCCCCGTTTTGCAGCTGCCCAATGCAGTCGAGATAGCTTGCGTTTTCTTTTCACTTTTTAAATAAATAAACTTCGGAATTTAGTTGGTTATTTCTCTGGCTCGTAACTCCGCTTTCCGTAATTTTGTTTCAGTTGTTGAAAAAAATGTTTTAACCGCTTGTGTTTTGTTTTCAGTGTACAATTAGCAAACTGTTTAACTCGTTATGCAGTAGTAGGTTGTTTCTCGATCTTTTAATTGTATTTGTTTCATGGTTAATTAGTATTCAGGCGAGATAAGTCCAGACAGTATTATTTCTTTTTGATTTTCTAACGTGTAACCACTTAATGTCGCTATGTCTGACCTTTTTGGCCAATATAGGCTAAATATCAACACTTTGTGGTTTATATTCAATAATTTAGTAGATTATAGTAGATGTTTATAACGTGATAATCGGCTCGATTCGGGAAATGAATTAGAGACTCACTAGATATGAAATTGTAAAGATATGTGTTGTTCCACTGCTAAAGGTACCTTATGGCGGCTGGCGCCGCGATTCGGGAAATGAATTAGAGATTCACTAGATATGAAATAGTGAAGATATGTGACGTTCCACGGAAAAAGGTACCTTATGGCGGCTGGCGCTTACGTTACATAGCCTCGCAATAATATTGGAGCGGCGTTAATAATAGCGTAAGCGCCAACCGCGATAAGGTACCTTTACCGTGGGACGTCACATATCTTTATACTGTATCGTATCTAGTTAATCTGTAATTCATTTCCCGAATCGAGCCGAATATGTTTTTTATTCATTCACTTAACCGTACAAACAGCCCTCCCAAAATGTTACTCCTGCTTGCGCTTTTCAACCACAAAAGAAACAAAACTTGCACCAAATGTTCTATTACGGCACCACACAATCTAGCCAGTATTCTTTCCTTACAGAAGCGAGACCTAATTGTGTTTCCGACCTCACTGTGTGCACATTTTGTTGTGCAAACTGTGCAGTGGACCTGATTGCAAGCCAACAGCCAACTGATTTGCGCCCATTCGCGTTTGTGGTTGAACTTAGTTATGTGAGTGTTGTTATGTTTTTATCCGATCGTGTTTAACAAAAACAGTGTACATCATACTTGGGTCAAAACAATCTGACCAATGATACAAAAAATGAGCAATAGATATTAGATACCATTACCAGGGGGAAACTGATCTTTTCCGGCATTCTCGGCTCCGTTCGGCTCAGCATTGCTCCGAGCAATTATTAGGGTTGGCACAACTTGACGTCCATTTGCGTGACGGACCACATATAAGATAATGACTTGAATTTTGACAACCCTAAATAGCCGAAAGGAATAGTACCATCCATCATGATTCGTCCCTGAATCGCTGTTAAGACGAAACGGGAGCTGAGCTAAAAGTCAATTTTGAGATTTCAAGCTGAATATACCCGTCGCTCTGACGGGGCGTGAGAGACTGTATTTGTGTGTGTAATGCACGCACACAGATGCGTACGCTTGCACCCGCGCGCGCCTCATTGCCGACAATTTGCAATGTTATTTTTCGTGCGTTACTGCCACGAGGCGTTCACTTATTACTTACTGTGTTGCGATTGAATTTTTTGACCCGGCTTACGTTTACGGAACTCGATAATCTTTCTACTACTGTGACTTGGCTTTGTTTACTTGACTTTGCTGATCAGCTTATTGTTTTGGACTCCGTGAGTTGTGGTTACCTATTGGACCGCACGCAATTCATCTACCTTTATTCAAGTAATTAAGCGTAATTAGCCGAAACCTTTATAAGAGTGTAATTCATAAGAAGTACATAAGATATAATTTATGTACTGGTTTGCTGTTAGCTTTTAATTGTATCACTTTACATATATGTTACTCAAATAACTAACACGGTTACACTGTTGTAAGAACATTATTTTTCAGGTAGGCCTTATTATACCTACTATAGGCCTTATTACCTCCTAGTACCTTAGTAGTAGTAGTACTACTACGGAAATTGATTCAAAGACTCAAGACTGACTTAAGTGGCAGTAGGGTGTAGGGTTTTTTCTAGGCTTAATGAGTTCGCTGAAGCTTATTTTTTATACTTAGCGCACAGAACCACTAGTTTAACAGTATCAGCTCTAACCACATGTCACCATTTTGTCCTTTACGTAACAAACTCAGGGGCCCAGAATATCCGATGTACCTATCAAATCAAGGTTCTGTACCAAATAAGGCCCGGTTATTATAGTTCGTTATTTTTTAGCATTAGAAAGAAGGTAAACAATCATGACGTGTCTTTTTATTAATAATTATTGAAAAACGCTTTCAAAAATTAGTTTATATTACTTATGAAAGCAAAAGAATATAAAAAAGTATATGATTAATACATACATACATACATACATACATACAATCACGCCTATTTCCCGGAGGGGTAGGCAGAGACCACGGATTTCCACTTGCTACGATCCTGACATACCACTTTCGCTTCCTTCACATTCATAACATTCCTCATACACGCTCGCCGGTTTAGGGTGCTCTTGCTCATTAATATGATTAATATGATTTATAATTCTAACATATTTGCTATGACTTATTTTTCAATGGTAATTTTTAATAAGACATGTCAAAATCTGTTACCTTAGTGCAAAAAAAAACGAACTTTAAGCGTGCTAACTTTCAAAATTTCATTTTTTATAAGATAGTATAAGTAGATGGGCAAAAATTTTGCGTCCATGTCCACCAGTGAGTAAGTGATTGAGATACCTAAACATTTAACTTTATAATGTAAAATGATATAATTTACTAACCTACTCGTTTAATTTCAGGTAGGTTGAATAAGGAACCAAGTAACCATGGGTAGGAGCAGTATTTACTAACATTTTTTTTTTGGGTCTTCAGAGTGTATCGTTTCCTTTTTTTTGCACATTTTACACTTAAATATATATTCTCTGTGTAAACCCTTACGTCTTTCAATGACAAAGGCAAGATCAGCAAATGTACAATTTGTATGATCGTGCCTGATATTTGAGATCACAGAAAATAAATATTTTAAATCCACTATTCTGCGACCTTCTAAAATTTTGTTTTATCATGATTCATGATCAAAAAGCTCGGATTCAATAGTCGTATCAAACGTCGATTATGCAGTTGATGATGAGCTTGCATTTTCTACCATTGGTGCTGCAAATGCATCAACCGGTGGCGATAAACTTTGCCCTCTTGTAAAACAAATTACTATTGTGATTGTGTCCAGCAAAAGGCCAAAATTCGGTTTACTTTCCTGTTTAAAATATTACTAATTTATTCATATTTCAGATTAGGTACATAGGTAACTGTCTGAATGGCAAATTCTATCACATTTGTTTGTTTGGTAGTCATGGTAACATTCACTTACATTGATATCCTTATTAAGATCTGTATCTTATTATCCAGATCTTAAAATATTGCCACCGTTGCCCTTTAAAAAAATACTGTTTAAATAATTGGCTACTCAAACAATGCTTCTATAGTATAAATAATGACTACACAAAAATGGGTAGTATTGTATATAATGCACGAAATAAGGCCCGATTCTTAAGCGGGTTTAAATTTTGAGGCCATGTCCGCTAATACTATAGACAAAATATCAAGTTTAATAAACACAAAAAAAAAAACATTGATGGGCCTTATTTTATAATTTAGGCCTTACTTTGTAATTTAAAGTAGAGTTAGGCCAAGAAAAATCTATAGCGATTTTGATAGAACACGCAGTGCAAGTATTATTTCAAACGTCGCTTCTATGAAATTATGACATATAAATAACACTTGCACTGCGTGTGCTATCAAAATTGCTGTAGACTTTTCTTGGTCTGACTCTAAAATATTCTTTATTACACCACAAACATAAAAACAAATTTAAAAAAAACCGGCGAAGTGCAAGTCGGACTCGCACACGAAGGGTTCCGTACCATTATTTATAAAAACGGTCACCCATCCAAGTACTGACCCCGCCCGACGTTGCTTAACACGTTCACTGCGTTACGGGGGCTTTTGAACCCCGTACGATATCATCATTCAGTGCGGAGGCTAAAAATCGTGTCTACTCGCTGGTGCGGAAGCTGTATCTTGGATATTTTTATGACTACGATAAAGACAAATATACATTTGAGTTTCTTGTCAAAAGTATAACCAAGTGGTATATTCAAAATAAACGAGGTCTCAGGAACCCCGTACCGACCAGGGAACAAATTTTGCCTTCTAGTGCGATACGGGTCCCAGTGAACCCCGTATAGATTTTAGCTGGCCCGTACGGGGTTATGACCACAAAGTCACTAGTGCAGTCAGCATTGCAAGATTTCTTATCGGTAATTTAAGAATAATGCGTTTGGGACGCATGCTAGAATGGTGTTATTGCAAAAACAATGTAGTTAACAATTGGTATAATTTAGAACAAGTAATATACTTCACGACATAATCATATCACTAAATGTTACGTATTGTTGACTGCTGCTCAGTAATCCATTTCGACACCAATCAGTTCCAGACATGTTGTGTCCGAAAGTGACGTTTTTAATATTAAAACTTTAGCTTTCAATCTGAAAAACGATATCTAGCTATTACTATAGTAAGCGCTAAAATATCGTTTGTTTTATTTCCCATCACTATAGATTTATCGACATATATAATGTATGTGCGTTACGGGGTTTGCTAAGCCCCGTAGTTTTTCAATTTTAGTGCGATACGGGGAGAAAATAACCCCGTCCTTTAATTTCTCTATAATTTCGTACGTTTTTATCGTATCTACGTGCGAAGGGAACATGACGTAGGTAATTTCATACTCTTTAAATTAGTCAGAAAAAAAATTATACAATAAAATATTTCAGGACTTTATAGCAGTTTTAAGAGACTTGGGTGTACGGGGCACTTTTATACCCGTAACGCACCAAGGTGTAAACCACTACGGGGCGGATTAGGCCTCGTAACGCACTACATTTTAGGTAAAGGTTTTGGCTTGCCGCAGTGAACGTGTTAACTTCGGTCAAAAATCACGTTTGTTGTATGGGAGACCCCACTAAAATTTTTATTTTATCCTGTTTTTAGTATTTGTTGTTATAGCGGCAACAGAAATAAATCATCTGTGAAAATTTCAACTGTCTAGCTATCACGGTTCGTGAGATACAGCCTGGTGACAGACGGACGGACGGACAGCGGAATCTTAGTAATAGGGTCCCGTGTTTTACCCTTTGGGTACGGAACCCTAAAACCGATTTACAATGTAGATAAAGGTAGCAACAGGCGGTCTTATCGCTGTTAGTTCTTATTCTTCGTTTGTTTAGCATTAGAGTGAAGGTGACGTGTCTTTTTTAAGCATGCAATCGTATAATTATTTAGCTTTTTTTGTAATAGTTATGTACTTAGTGGTTAATATTAG
Source organism: Cydia splendana (assembly GCF_910591565.1). Classification (NCBI taxonomy): domain Eukaryota; kingdom Metazoa; phylum Arthropoda; class Insecta; order Lepidoptera; family Tortricidae; genus Cydia; species Cydia splendana. Next base: position 7,212,371 of record NC_085974.1, read on the forward strand.
TATTTACAATTTTTTTTTTCAATAATGCTTAAACACGAAGTATAGACATGACAACCAAATATTAACGCCATTGTAGGGCAGGCTATACAGAACATGAATCATTTGTACTGTCACGCTCCGTGATTGTTGAGCCATTTAGGGTTCTAGCTAAATTGGACATTCCATAGAGCACGAGTAAGTATGGAACAACCAATTCAGCTAGGACCCTAAATTGCTCGACAATTACGAAGCGTGCCTGTAGGTACCTAAAAATTTTGTTAACCCATTTTAACCATGCAATAAAATATTTTTGATTTTGATTTCTAATTTGAAATATTAGAATCAAAAAGTTCATAATAGATTGTATATCATAACTACAAAAATGTGTTCCCTACTCTCAACCCAAAACCCCTTGTATCTTAGGATCTAGATATTTTCACACAAGACGGTTTATCGATAACTTCTTAAGCAGGCCACTGATGAGCCTTCAAAATGGATGCCGTTACAATGGATTCATCCAAATGGACGGCATCCTAATATTAAACATTGTACGTTTTTGACATTCACGGACCGATTTTGGATTGCAGCCACGCTATTTGGACTGTTAGAAGGCTCGTCAGTGGCCACCTTTACATCACTAGATTATCGACATTAAATGTCGACTATTGCCCATCACTTTTCTGGCTGTGTACGTATTTAGAAACTTGACTCCGCCCCTAAAATTAGTGCGATAGGGACAACTGCAGCTGAGGCGAAAAATCCTGCGTAAAAATGACAAAAATCGAGGTTTCGTAGTCCTCTTTTTCCTCCCCCAAAACTTAACCAATCGTAACCAAATTTGGAAATCTAAATGATTATGAAATTATCTGTGTCGGACCGTTTTGCTTTTTTGGCTAATTGATATCAGTTTTGAATACCACGCCTCTCATTGCGGCATAGTCTATTAGGCCATTTTGGCCGTTTTTGAAGGGCTCTAGCGCCTTAAAAAAGAAAAATATCAAAAAAAGCAAAACGGTCCGACACAGATATTGACAATATTAATCTGTGTTGAAAAAATCATTGCTCTAGCTTCAAAAACCACGGAGGAAAACGAGGACTACGTTTGTATGGAGGAATGACCACTCCTGTTGGCTCTTAAACTTCGGTTTTGTAGGAAGTTTCTTTTCTGTACGGCAGTACTATTACTTATTCTGTGCCATTACTATGCTACTTCTGTTTGTTTTGTTTTCAGCGTATTTGAGTTTTACTTATTTTAATTTATAATCTGTTAATGTGTATTATCTTCTATTTTACCGTGTACCTAAGCGAATTGGTAAACTACTGTAAGCTTATATGTGAGAAATAAATGGTATTGTATTGTATTAGTGTCACTAAGATATCCGACATAGACACTACCTACGGTGGAGTGATTCTGGCGCAAGTAAGTAGTAAAAAGTTTACCAAATCTGTAAATCGGAACAACTCTCGTCATCCTTTCATGTTGCATGTCCAATGTCTTTTTGCATTTCGTAATAAAGATTACAAACTAAGCATCATAGGTGTTCATGCACCATGTTTCATCATTTCAAGTGAAAGTAGTTTGCAATTCACGTTCTGCCGCGAAAAATCCTCTACACGACCGGGTTAAGTCTTAGAATTATGCATGTGCACTCGCCAAGGCGGTGGTAAAAAGCCCATGTAGACCACGAAAAAAAGTAAAATTTGGATTATGCGAGTAACACTAACAACAGCAAGGTAGGCTGCTCCTAATTTTTATGCCGCTTTGCAAAACTTATTTAATTCTCGTCCGATTGTATGCTTTTTCTAAGCTAAGGAAAACTGTGACTTCTGTTACATTTACATATTAAGCTTAGAATAAATTTAAAAGTGGAAAAAATACTGTCTTGGGTGAGACTTGAACTCACGGCCTCTGGATCGATACTCCAGCGCCCTGCCATCTGAGCCACCAAGACCTCATCCATAGCCAGCAAATCTTCCCACCATATTATAGGTCAAGGGGACCCTTAGCGACATCTACCGCTAGAGTGTTACACTTCTTAAACGGCTACCGGAGTTCCAAGTCATATTGGAAATTCACCAGTTACGATTACCCATACTAATTTTAATTTTTAACAAGCAGAAACGTCTGCGAACGATGCTATTAAGCTTAACATATTCATTTACATATACATATTCCTGTTCTATCCAGGCTGCGTCATATTGTTAAAAATTTATGTAACATAATTTAGGACATTGATTTTTAAAATGGGTAAAACAAATTAAAATAACTTATCTTAGTAAATAATTTAATTACAACACAAATGATAAAAGCTTATACTTTATTGTCGTCTACTGAGTGTAACTAACAGCAGCTTAGAATTAGTTAAGGTTACTTAGGTCTGTCTTCTGTCTAATGGACTGATTAACTCAATTCAGGCCTAAAATCCTCGCATTCATGGCCTAGTGAGTCTCTTAGTAATGTAATTCTAATAATGATTCTTTGCTGAAGCTAATTGTATGTATGTATGTATCTATGTATATACTTTATTGTACATAGAAATAACAACACGAGAAACACAGTTACAGAGTGAATTAAATACAACTAAGGCGAACTTATTGGAACCTGTATGGGATCTCTTCCAGTTAACCTATGAGGAAATAAGTAGGACAGAAGTAACGATGAATGACAAACAAATGCAAAAAAATTAACGAAATGCAAGTCTAATTAAGGTTTGTAGTGCGTTTATAAATAACGCCATTATCAATGGCCGATTAAACATTTGGAGAAAATATAGAAGCGAATGCACAAACCAAGAGACGTTTTTAAGTATTATATTTATTAGAAGTATTACAGGAATAAAAACTACATGTACATATACGAGCAAGCCTATGTATTAAACAGACGTTATGATTAATTAACAATATGAATCACTTGTTGTGTAATAATAATATCACATCATCATCATAATAATATAATACATATATATTACTAACTCATAAGCGTCTTGGTTGGTTCAACTTCTAGCTCATGAGTGCTTAAATAAATAATCTTTATTTATATTTAAATATTTATTTCTTCTCTTTATCTTATCTTTAACAAAAATACAGGTTTTGATAAAACCAACTAAAATTTGAATAAATAAGTTAAGAATATATATGTAAGTTCCACAATAAAGTGAAAACTATTACGCTTGAATTGTTATGAACATTATGATAAATTTTAAACGGTTCAGTGCACTAAAATGTATATGAATTACGTGACCAGAATGCACTATTCTAAATTAATGCACTATTCTAACTGTGAATTGCGTGACTAAATTATAATTTTGTGCTTGGCCACAGAACAGATATTTAACACTTCTAAATGACAAATAAAATATACTTACGCATACTTTAAAGCACTTAATGACATTTGAAAACCAACGTATTAACTAAGTAGGTAAGAGTTGATTAGAAAGGCACTTTGCCTCAACTTTGAATATAGAGATATATGAGAGTTTTTTGTAAAGTACGACGTTGTAGTGACGATATTCTTAATTTTATAATTTACATAATTACTCGAGCAACATACAACAACTCGCGATCAATTTAAATTTATATTCCTTGCTAATAAAACGGAAAAAATATCACATTTTATTTTTGACAAAGTATTATTTTATGGGCTCAATTTTCTTTTTCATTTAATCATTGTGATTTCAGCTTAAGAGAACGCTTCCAGTAAAACTTCGTCATTTTGTCGTTATAGCCGGAGGCATCATAAACCGTTATTTTCTCATTTCTTCCAAACCTAGCTGTTTCTTTTAAGGTCTATTAAAACATTATGCCAGCGACGTCTCATCCAATTTATTCTTCAATGAAAATATCATAACGTTAGCTATGAAAAAACGATCTTCGTACACGTTTCGTTCGTGATAGTGCTTTAAAAGTAAATTATTGTGAGCGTAATCTCGTTTGCTTGTATTAACTGTTATTTAATGCTGTATACGTGAAATAGAATCCTCACTCAGGGAATTTAACAGAGTTACCTACTGGGTTTGCTTCGTAATATGGTGCCGTGCAGCAAAATGGATGTGGGAATACTGTAATTAGATAGACGGGCAAAGTACCCAGTGCCTCTTTTCATTTTATGCAGTTTTCAGTTGCGAACGTTGAACAGGGCGTGGTAAGCACTTAAGAGCATTATACTAAATATAGACACTATGCTTATATTGTTGCTCAACAAACTACATATGTAATTAAAATACTGTTTTGCACTAAGTACACATACTTGTTTCAATAATGAAACTTAACGTTAATTATGATCTGAATAATATGTGGTTTACACACTCTCGTAAGAATCGAATTGTCACTTCGCCGCTTAAGTAAATATGTTTCCTTAGTTTCCTTAAGCAAACCCTTAAGACTAAAAAAAATTATATAAATTTGTGTTTTGTACAATAAAATGTTTATATGTACATACATACATACATACTTACTAAAAAAAATTTTGTTTAGTATCAGTCTCACAGTTTTGCGTGGGGATGGGGTAGTACTTGCAAAACTATGCATATTTATGAAATACCTCACAATTTTTATAAAAAAAACATGCAAACAAAGCAAAGGTCGTCAATATTTGCTCCTTCCATATTTGTGATGAGATCCATGGTCCCCGGACCCTTAGTCGTACCGATATAAAATATTTGTCTTTTGCATACAAATTCTTGTCACAGGGGATGAAACATGCCAGCTATCCTTTGTCTGTCAGACTTTGGAAAAATTCAGACGCGTAATTGAAATAAAAGGTTTGAATTATTAAACTGGCTATCTGTACACATTTTAAGGGAATATAGAGCTATTTATATGCAGAAATATACTTTATTTGTGGTTGCTCATTTTAAAATTTGGTAGCATTTTATACGTCTTGGAATACCAAACGCAGATGAAGTTGTATATATTTCTTGCCAAGGTAACTTCAAGTAATATAGTCTAGTAAGTATAACATAACATAATATTTTACATAAGTTAATTAAGTATATATAGTCTAGTAGTAAACATCAAATGGCATCTGTACCTATGTTTTAATGTGTTATCTTTTTATTTATTAAATAATTTGTTTCTACACCTATAGCATTCCTACTAACAAGTGGTATTTTATGTAAGTATCTCGTTTATATTTCATACTAATAAAAGAGATGTTACACTACATTTTGGTAGATACCAGTGAGCCAACCTATCTAACACTGCGCTGGCCCAATATTACAGGGTTCTATGTTACATTTTCAAGGTAGTTGAAATTCGACTTAATGTCACTATGGCAATGTTCAAATTTCAGTTCGATAAAAGTGATACATAGAACCCTGTAATATTGGGCCAGCGACTGGTCAACGGAACAATGACGTCTGGTCATAAAGGCGAATCCCCACAGCCCCGCGGTACAATGTCACGACCAATAATTGATTTAGTACAGTTTTGGCACAGCGCCACTCCGGCTCTCTTGAGGGTGTTATGCGACGGCACGTACGGCTGCTGAGCTCAGTTGTTTAGAGCTGCAGTGGTCAAAAATATGTATGGAAGTTTCGCCTCATGACAATGGAGTAACGTGCCAAAGAGCAATTATCTTTGGAATCGGTAGTATTATCGTGAATAGTATTACTAGGTGAATTATTGACAAAATAAATGTAAACAGTAAAAGATCTTACGGTTCAAACTGATAAACAAGACCAAGTGCGGGTTATTTGAAAAACTCGCGCGGCTAGAAGATGTTGATGTCAACTTTAGCCAGTCTTCTCCGAGACCACGGGGACAACGCCGTCCTCGAAACGTCGGAGGTAATTCTTAAAACTTAAATACGCGGTTAAGTCCCGTTGTACTATTTAATAATGTGTAAAAATCGTGAAAGTTTAAATCTTTGGATCTTGGTACCATTGACAACATTACAAAATGAAAATCAATAACCTCAAAATTATCTGATAATCAATGACCAATAGTAGATTGTTAACCAAGGGTGGAAAGTGAACCATATCACACGAGATATTTTGGCGCTCGAACAAGTGAGAGCGCCAATAGTTCGAGGGTGAGATGGTTACTTTTACCCGAGTTAAACACTCTACTTTTCATTTCGACTATGAGGAAAGTCAAACACAAGAAAATATTTTGGCAGCTAAGAGAATTAGGGACTGGAATTGGCGCCAATTTGTCGGAAAAAAATCTAAAACCATAGACAAACCGATCTTAAATTGGGATGAGTCCGAAATGGTCTTAATTTATAAGTATGCGCCTTAAAAAATGAAAGTATATCAATGAATGTAATGTAATGATAGTATTTTAAACATTAATCATAATTTAAGTAAATATTTATGTTTTTATTTCATACATTTAAGTATTAAATACAAGTAGTATAATTTTTCTTAATAATGCAATGCAATTGACATCCAATTTCGATAATACTCGGTCTGAAATGCCGAAGCTAATATGAGAGCCTTTATTTGAATAATATGGCATATACGGCTGTGAGTCGTTGCTCGAAGTACAAATTAAAAAAAAAATACTTTCCACCCTAGGGTGGGAAATGCAATTTTCCACCCGGCTATCAGCCTATGAAAGGTGAACTTTCCGAACAGGAGAGGTGAAAAGTATATTTTATCAGTTATTACGTCCTTGCCACAGACCCGTCTTTCCAGTTATTTGCCCCCAACATTTCTTGGATTGCATTTTATTTACAAACTTTATTTTCCGCACGTTCCTTCCAACGGAATTGTAAAAATGTTTATTTAAAGTTTATACCTTCATGTGTTGAACTAAACTTTACACCAGCACTGTCTAAACTTTGCTTTTAAAGCTACAAAATATATCTATTGTAAGATGTGCAATTCGTTTATTTACTGTATAATCTTTGTTTAGTCTGTAAGTTACATATACATATGTAACTTACAGACGAAACAAAGATTTCATAAAGCATTTTGACACTGACATGTACTGGGACCGCGTCGAGCACCCGTACGTTTACCTTACCTACGAAATTATAAAGTTGAAGTGGGCATAGAAATCATGCATATGGATGAACCGTTTATTTATTTAAAACCCATGTCTATTCAGGCTTTTATCTGTGGAACGCATCTATTTTCGTCAGAGTAGAATACGCTATTGGGATCGATGGAATTCAAATAATAGAGTGGATTTGCTTTATTTATTTATCTCTCCTGTCACCAGTTAGCGACAGAATGCAATGAAATGAATTTATATCTCTGTATTTGTTCTATTGTACAATGACAATTGGCGCGGTCTGCGTTTAACAATACAATTATATGTAGAGACATAACACAACTTACTCGTACAACAATAAATTACTCAAATAACATAGAAAATATTGGATCGTAGACTCTGTTTATTTCTATATTTTATTGAAGTGAAAACTTCTTTAGCGGCGCTGTGCACTTTTTGAGGTGGAGAAAAAATGTTAAACTCGAGACAGCGTAAGGCGTAAGGCGTAACCCTCTCTTTCTACCGCGCGGCGAAAATGTATGCCTGAGCCTGCTGTTTCGTTTAGGCGGCGCAGGGCGCTTGCGTGACGTCATGTGTGACGGACAATGTCATTGTTTTTTGATTTAAATGCCATCTAGTGAGTTTCCCTCAAACTGGTATTAATATAACTGTAGTACTCACAGTGATGTGCTTAGGGGTTTCAAGTAATGCGACGATATAACGCTAGATGGCGTTAACCTCAATTATACATAGTGCTGCAGATATTTTGCTCTATATGGCGCTGTTATTAATATTTTGAGTTACAATGTCGTTGAGTTTTCACTTCTGCCGGCACTCCCGGAGTGCAACCCGTTGTTTTTTTTTTTAATAGTTTCTGCTAATTTAATATCACTGTAACGTATTCGAATATCGGTGTTCCTTCAGCACAATAATCTTATCGTAGACTACAATATTCAAAATAAGCTACCTCTGCACCGACTATATTGACGTTACAACGTGTGAAAGAGCCATAATAAATGTCATGTTTTCATATAAATATTCCCTTTATGACACCCAACACTTTGTTATTGCGGAGTCTGTACAGAGTTAGCTTGATCCGACTATATAGTGGTATTCTAGCATCATAGTAATGATGATTTTTTTTGCAGGTACTCGTCGTATTTATTTTATTGGAAGAAGAGTAAAGTAAGGTATGAAATTGATACATATAAATAACCTAGCACTGTGCTTCCTAGTAGGGCAGAGTAGAAGGTACCCGAGTGCGAGGAAGGTCGCCCATGAGATGGACGGACCAAATAAAGGCAGCAATGGACGGCCCCTTGCACGAATGCGCTAAACGCGCAGCCGTCAGGCAGGAGTGGAGGCGAGCCGTCAAACGTGTCACAAAGGGAGACTTCCAATGATGACCACGACCGCTCTGTCAAGAGTGTCGGGACACTCTCTCTCTGATCGGGATCAAGAAGAAGAGAGTGCTTCCTAATCGAATAAAAACAATCTTTTTTGCCAATAATATAGCACCGATAACATTTTATAGTCCGGTGCCGCGATGTAAAGCATACGTCTCGTTTTCGTCCCTCTTGATTAGGAAAATCACTGCTAAATGAATAAATTTTACTACCATGGCAAGAACGACTTCTCGCGACGACGACTCACACTGTCAATATTGTCGTATTTGTACAGTTACTGACAATATTGGTTAAAATATTTTTCTGAAATAATTTAATTTGTTCAAATACTTTAATATTGGTTTGCCAGAATATACTTAGTTATACTTATCCAATCCAATGCAATGACGCTGTAAATGAAACTATTTACACATCCTTTCGTGCTCAGTAATACAAATATGAAGTTATTTTCTCTTCTAAAATTACTTTACCAACAAAGTGGTTCAACGTCCTCTATGTGCTTTTACTAAAGCAGCAAATAGAACTAGCCACGATTGCTGCACTACGGGCGGGGCGTCTCTTTAAGAGACTAGCAAAGGATACTCTACACTGAGCCGTCGGCTACAAGTCGTGGAGGCGCGACGCATGAACATATGAATGCGGCGTTTGGGCCTATGACTGAGTTCAGATATACTGATTTGAACTTTCACGATTTTTAAAAATTATTAAATTGCACAACGGGACTTAATCGAATATCGTTAGTGCTGTGTGTCGACGGAGTAACATCCCTAGTGCGCAAAACGTTCAAACTGATAAACAAGACCAAGTGCGGGTAGTTCGAAAAACTCGCGCGGCTAGAAGATGTTGATGTCATGGTATAATAATATACTCCGCCTGGTACTCCATTCCCGTCTTTTCTAGGTCACCTAACTGACACGGGCCTACGTCATCATGCGACAGCGCTATATGATAATATGCGATAGCGCTATATATAGCGGCCATGTTGTTGTGACGTAGGCCCGTGTCACTCTGGGAATGGAAGACCATGTTTTATTAGACTATGGTTGATGTTAACTTTAGCCAGTCTTCTCCGAGACCACGGGGACAACGCCGTCCTCGAAACGTCGGAGGTAAATCTATCCGTCCGAATCTTATAATGTAAATATTAAGTAAGCGTGATATGAGCGAAAGCTTGAAATAAATGTTTTTTTTTTTTTTTTTATCTTAAAACTTGAATACGCGATTAAGTCCCGTTGTGCAATTTAATAATGAGTTCAGATATATTTTGTATTCTGTACCCATTCCACTGACAGTGTCAAAACTGGCATATATGCCAATATCTACGTAATTTACTCATCTCGCACTAATATGTCAGTACGAGCGAGATGCATAGAAAGTAAGCTTTCACGCTAGCGTTTATGTCGGTGCCAAACTAGTGGTAGCTACATAAGTTGCATGCAATGTTGCAATGTTTTTCCAACTTTAATAAAATCCTTCCTTTAAAATTTAATTTAAGACTAAATAGCCGAACGGAATATTAAAACCGAACCGAAAGGAATGATTTGTAGGTGGCACCTACCTAGGTATAGTTATTTTACGATGGAGGACGAGTCTTGTCCTTTGTCACGATTGATACTTTTGACAAAGGCTTTTAAATCGATAACAATGTCAGATTATTCTGAACAAGCATTGTTAATCTAGAAAGCTTGTAGTTGAATGTAAATGAATTCATATCAATGTTGTAGCAGTCACGATTGTTCTAAAGACTTGGTTAGCTTTGACTGCCGTTAACAGAAGTTAGATTAAATTAGAAATGATCTTTTGATATTTAACTATAAGCTGCATTGCCAATTGGAATATCCGCTTTAAATACTAATTACCTATTTACCTAATTTATTGAATCAGGTGAGGCGTTACTTTGCGGAAATCCATATTAATTAAAACAATACCTACTGCTTTGCCAATTACAAATTTTTGACACATTTTTCGCTTCTTTACCTGGCATGATTACATCAATAGACGCTAGAGATGTTAACGGTCAGGGGCCCGTTTCTCAAAAGCTTGTAACTTGTAATACAAGTGGAAGTCCCTTTCTAACAAAAGCTGTCAAAGAGTGACATCCGCTTGTATTACAAGTTACAAGCTTTCGAGAAACGGGCCCCTGCTGTCTGGTAATAAAGAATAATAATAAAGAACCGAGGTAGCACATCCAACCCAAAAAGTACACTTTGTACAAATATACATCCTGGGTAATAAGTCCGCTATTGGAGCGCGAGTAACACTGTCTTTGAAGTAGAAAGCTCCGACTGCAAAGGAAAAACTGAAAGAAAAGCTGAAAACGCCGCCAAAAGGCGTGCTACTTCACAACTTACTTCAAAATTTCTAAGACCTTGATTACTTGTGTTTATGCCGTAAATTTTAGATTACTTATCGAAAACGTGACTTCTATTGTTCCAATTTTTCTTTAGATAAAAATTTTCCTTAAGGAGAATTTCATTATAAGCTTTATGAGTTTTATGACGCTCATAAATTCACATTGGATTTTATATAGGTCATTATAACACATTCATTCTAATATGTCCACGCCTCTGCATTGTATTAGCTCAGTTTGTTATTCTGGTGAGGTGCAACTTCATCAAATACATTTTGGAAACTTACAGCATTTGCAGCAAGTCCAAGTTTTGAGTTACGACACCGCCAAAACGTCCTAGTTTTGAAGTTAATCGGAAGTTTTGACTAATACAGATTTTATAGTATTTGGATTTAGTTCACGCTTAATACATAACCGATAGCTTACCTAACAAGCTTAGTTGAGATTAGTTTGGAAGCAGATGTGAGTTATGCCCTACCATGCATAGCAGCCGGCAATGACATCACCGCAAGAAAACCGACGTTAAAAGCCGGAACAATATCGCTGTTGCAACTGTCATGCGATTTTCACCTTTATGATAAAATACTCCGTGTTTGCCTATGTCACGTGACGTGATATCAATATATAAATAATTCGAATTTGCGTTTCTGTTAACTGTAGGGATAAGTTCGACCTTGTACTATATTTATGTTCTATCTGATGTACCTGTATTACTCTCTTACAATAAAGTGTTACTTACTTGACTATATTTATGATGTAGTAATTAAACGCAATGGAAATTTAGCAGTTGCGCTTATTAGGTTAGTAATGGGGTGCTATAATATGTGACATTCACGAGGGTTCTTATGTATTAAATCTAGTAGATATGATATTTTGTGTTTTCTGAAAACTTGACAGTAAAACAATTAACACACGATATAGCTTTCCTAAACCCTTAAGAGCCAACGGGAGTGGTCATTTCTCCATACAAACGTACTCCTCGTTTTACTCCGTGGTTTTTGAAGCTAGAGCAATGATTTTTTCAACACAGATTAATATTGTCAATATTTGTGTCGGACCGTTTTGTTTTTTTTTGATATTTTTGTTTTTTAAGGCGCTAGAGCCCTTCAAAAATGGCCAAAATGGCCTAATTGACTATGCCGTAATGAGAGGCGTGGCATTCAAAACTGATATCAATTAGCCAAAAAAGCAAAACGGTCCGACACAGATAATTTCATAATCATTTAGATTTCCAAATTAGGTTACGATTGGTTAAGTTTTGGAGGAGGAAACAGGAGTACGAAACCTCGATTTTTGAGATTTTTACGCAGGATTTTTCGCCTTGTCCTTATCGCACTACTTTTAGGTGCCGCTTCCGTTAGCGAGACGGGTATATTTACCTAAAGTATTTAAAACTCAGCTCTTTCGTCTTAACAATACACGCGGCAAGTGTTTGCGTTTTACATAAACACAAAAGGCTCCCGGCATTTACAAATTAATTATTATACTATAATGTACAACAATTGTGCGAGAATGGAAAACCAAGTTAAATTGAGTTTAGAAATATGTAAGGTACTTACCGTAAAATGGGGTGAGTAGGCGCAAAACTGACATTCAAACCTCGATAACATTTTATTTTTGCAAACTGAATGGTGTATATAATAAGTGTTCCGGACGTTTGTATTTTAGTTTTTATTTTATTTTGGGTAGTTCCATTTCATAACTTTGAAGATAAACAGGAAAACCCACCTCACCCCGTAGTCCCTCGTATTTGTTGGGTTTTCATACAAATAGTGTAGTAAATAAAGGTAGTGGACCCCGCAGTAATTCCTCAGCCAGAAAAAACTTTACAGTATGATAAAGTATCAATAAATAAAAAGTATTGTGTAATTTTCCAAAGAATAATAATAATAGAATTAAAGTAAATACCTAAAGTCTTAAATCGTTAATATCTTTTTACGGAAAAATGCTCCGTTCAAACTTTCTTCACCAGACATATTCATGTAACGTATTGCAACAATATATGAAATATCAAAAAAATATCCCAGCAGAAATACCAGTATTAATAAAATAAAATTTTTTGGCGTGTCTTGGACCGGAAAATTGCTCAGTCTATTTTTTTCACTGGAATGCCATTTTATTGCCGTTTTATACTTACAAAATGAAAATCTAAAAATTTACCATTCTCAGTTTTTAATAGTTCTATAATACATACATTTCGATACGCATTTTTTTTTTTTTTTTTTACCCACTGCGCCAAATTATATTCTAAGATCATATAAGAAGAAAAAAATGACAGAGCAATTTTCCGATGAAAATGAGCGTCAAAAAAAGGAAGTATCATAAAAAAATATTCTCATGTTTGACAAAACTTTTAGATTTTTTTCTAGTATCACATACTGATACAAATAACTTATTTTGTAAAATAGTTTTGGACTGAGGAATTACTCGGTTCAATATATAATCATATTTGTGTTTTTACCCAACTTAGGAGTGTTTTTTTTTTGGATATTTATAATGTTAGTCTCGGCTCATACTATACAATAACCAAGCTAAATTTCATCGACTGAGAAATTAATGCATGGGTCTCCATACAACAACTTGCTTCATTTACTACACTACAAAGGTGATTTTGGAAGATTGTTGGATCGATTTTTTTTTATTATGAGTATTACTATAGCTCCATTTTAAATTGGAATAAGGTTTACTCGGGTAATTCCGAATGTCGAAAACTGTCGGATAATTCCGAAAAGAGACTTTTATTATGATGGAATTAAGGGTGATTTTCATCTGAATTTCGGAATTATCCCACATTCGGTAATACCCGAATACACCTTACATTATTTTTGTAGCAGTAGCCTTAAAAACCCATCTCAGCCCACTTTCAAACCTCCTCTCCCCATTCATAACCCAACTCTCCCCGCGAACCCTACTCACCCCATTTTACGGTACTCATAAATTTGGCTCACTGCTAACTTAATCATACATGGAAGAACCGCTAGTATTAAAATAACAAAAGGAGCGGACGGTAAAATGTAGGTAGTTGCTCTACTGTAGGTGCAGTCTGGGACAAGTACAAAATACAGATTGGAGTTAGTGTTGGCATTGTAAATATGTAGTTAGTGTTGACTTCACTCAGTTTTTGAGACTAATTAAGTTGAAACTGGAGTTATTTTCGTAGTTAGAGATCCGAGTCTTACCTAAGTTTTTTTCAAGACATCTCAATTTTTTTGCAATACATTTCGAAATGCTTTGACATCATGTAGAATGGTAACCAAAATGCATTGCCATCATGTAGAATGGTTATCAAAATGCATTGCCATCATGGGTTAGGTACACTAATCATAGAATAACGCATATTTTCTATAAAAAAGTATTTGATAAGCCAAGATGCTCAAAACTATCTGTACGTGCACTTTACCGTCTTGATAATTGAGGCTTTGTTCACATATTTGTAAACATCTAGGCCGCTACGATACATCTGATGATGACCAGACAATCCAGACATCGTATATTTTATAGCATTTTTGGTGTAGCGGAGTGGTGTTAACGGAATTGGTATAGATAATTCCAACTGAAATGGTAAATTAAGTAAAACGTAATTTACCAAACGTTTAGGTTATTTCCAAGTAAAATTACCGAATAACTTCGCGCATTCACCAACATTTCTTATACCGGCAAAACCAGCCCCTTATGTAAATGTATCCCAAATATTCCTCGATATTATGATCCCGTTTCACCAACAATGGACCCATGACCTGGCCCATCATTCGCGATGACTGATACGAGTGCGAACTAGCCACAGATCACTTGCCATTTAGATGGCGCATGGCGTTTCGGTATGGCAGCGCCCGAGCCACAGAATAAATAATAGTACTAGGTACAGAAGACTCACTCTCTAACAAAACGCGTCTGTTACGATCAGGACAGATATGGCCGCTAGGTGGCGACAGCGCCACGCGCGGCTTATGGCTAGCCACCAAAATTGGCTTTTATCTATAGGCTTGAAAGCACGGAATCGTATTCTCGGCCCCTTAAACTAGGAATAGCCATGGATTGTTCAGTATATAATGTGGACTTTTGTTGAAGTAGTCTTCACTTTAGAATTATAAGAGGTATGCATGTTACCCGCCAATCTTGTTTCTTTCGTCTATTAGAGTTAGTCTGTGGGACTAGCAAATGGAATTCAACATGATTGATGGCCGGGCACAAGACCTACATTCGCAATTGAATGTGATAATACACTTTTATCTTTTAACCCTTTTGTGGGAAATTGATAAAGTGCGAGCATACTATTACCTAACAGAGGCACCAATGTCACAGATACTTACCAATACGGATTAAATTGCATATTGCTATCTAGTTTAGCTGCAGGCACGGCAACAGAATAAATAATAGTACAGAATACTCACTTTCTAACAAAACGCGTCTGTTACGATCAGCACAGATATGGCCGCTAGGTGGCGACAGCGCCACGTGCGGCTTATGGCTAGCCACCAAAATTGGTGTGGAACGAGTGTACTTTTAGCTACCTGTAGCTGTAGGAAATATCTTCATTTCATCACATAACTATCCTATAGTGTTGTTCTATGGAATTTGCTAACTATGTAAACAAAAGTCACTAGTAAAAATTCATCATTCAGAGAAAATTTCAATATGGCGATTTGTTTACATAGTTTTAGCAAGTTCCATAGAAAGACACTTCACATCACTAAATTAAGCAGTTTCAACACGATACAAGCAATAAATTCGTTTTCAAACTTATTATTTATTATTTACAGGATTAATCGAACTTTTCAAAGAAGTTGATTTACTTTAATTTAATATAAAATGATTTAATTGTCATGTAAGTTACAGTACAAATTGTTGTCAGTGTGAAATTATTAAAGTATTTTACAATTTTACACTCCTATGCAAGATGGGCTTTAAGTACGAATATGTTTTAGATTTTGTTTCATTTCATTATGTCACTTCCTTCTATCAACACAAACCATTCCCTGTGTCAATAACGGAGAAAAATGGCCAATAATGATAGCCTTCCAATATCCTGTAATTAAAACCTATGTAAAATATTAACGACCAGCACACTCGCTCTTAATAGGGTCGTAAAATCGCTTATTAATGCCTGTTCCTGTGTTCATAGATATACATAGCTAAAACGGAAATTTATGAGAGATATTTTCTTTTATTATGTTTTATCTATCTATACAGATCCTAAACTAATAAATGAACGGAATTAATTACTGAATAAGTAACGTGTGTTTATATTTTTTCTTCAAACAAAAACGTCACTTTTGACACCGACATATTCCGATCCATATCGTTTCTAGAGTTAATTTTTGACGTATATTAAAGTTTCAAATCAGGCCGAAACTCTCTCCAACAAACTTTATGTTTAACTTGAATACTTTCGTTACATAATTAAATATATTCTCGACCCTTTGTCATTCTAGAAACTGACAAGAAACGCCAAAACATCCCTGACTTCCCAGGCCCAATCTCATTTGTAATGAACCTATGATATTTTAGCACTTCAGACATGACTTTAGCCGGACTGATTTAAAAATAATAGTTCCTTACGACTATATTTCTGAAGCATAAAGGGATATATAAAATTATAAGACACAAATAAAAGGATTAGGGATTTACTTACATTAACAATACTAAAAAAATGAATTTCTAAATAATTAGACAGTTTCCAGCAGATGTCATTCAAATTATGTGTTTCATAATTTGAATGACATCTGCTGGAAACTGGTAAGTATTTTGTAAAAATCTTGAAGAATTATTCTTATTTGATACTTATGTATATTGGCATTCCCAATCTTAACACCACACATAATCCTTATTTTATGTCTCAGTAAGTACCTTGCTTATCAAAGCGATAATACAAATATAGAACTTGGAGATTACCTGCCTTCAGTGGCGCGGAAGGTAAATTTTATATATGAATTTGGCCTGGAAACCTCATTCATTATTACCGTTGGCTCGAGATGTTTTTGCGGCGCCAAGCACCTACAAAACCATGCAGAAATGTTTTCCTCGAATTAAATTAAGACTGATTTAATTAATGTTAGTCTGAATTTCGAGGGACGTAGAATTTTACAAGTAAATATTCGGTTTTATATTAAGTTTTGTAATAATGTTTTAACTTCATTAACCTTTGTACACGGTATCCAGCGGCAGATTTCCGATTTCAAATTCAAATAATTTTCGCACGCGGTGTGCGAGTGAGACGCGAGTTTCATTAGCGTTGCGGATTGATTAGTGAAAATGTTCAGTCAAAAGGGCTTCTACGTGTTGGTTTCGGCTCCATGCGTGCCTCCCAAACGTCCGGATGCCATCGTTCCGTGAAATATCCATAGCGTGGAATATTTTATTTAAATTAAATCCTGTGGCCTGTTTAATCGAGATTATCTCCTTTTTCAATTAAGATATCAATTATTTGATATTTAATCAAGAGTTGACAGCAGTTAAGCCGATTTTAATTATTGAGTCAAATGAATGTACCGCAATGAATAAATACCTCATTAATAAATGGCACTAATGATAGCTTATATTAATCATTAGCTGGAAACTGTGAAGCTCTCGTTGAATTTTCTGTACTAATTTGCATTTTATAACACAATTTGAATTTTCCTGCGAAACTAACGTGATAAACTTATTATGGAGCGATGTGTGTAGAGCTTATTAAAATAATTTGTTTTAC
Source organism: Cydia splendana (assembly GCF_910591565.1). Lineage (NCBI taxonomy): Eukaryota > Metazoa > Arthropoda > Insecta > Lepidoptera > Tortricidae > Cydia > Cydia splendana. The sequence continues at coordinate 7,229,733 of NC_085974.1, forward strand.
TATCGATAAAGATAAAAGATAATAAATATTAATGTTTAGGAGCTTTCAAACCTTTTTCTATTCTTTAATATTATAATGTTCAATTATGAAGCTTCTTGGTTGGACAAGTTGCTTTCTAAAATAAAATGCCAATATAAAAGCAAATCATTTTAAAAAGGCATCAATATGCACATTAATTAACTAAAATAGGTAATGGTGTGCACCGCTGTAGACCAGAACTTAGTGCACGATAAGCGGCTTATAACATACATAATATACGGTTTCCTAACTTTTAAATATTGTATACCTAGTTAATGTGCATTAGCAAGTGCATAAGTATTAGCACAGAATAAATAATAGTACTAGGTACAGAAGACTCACTCTCTAACAAAACGCGTCTGTTACGATCAGCACAGATATGGCCACTAGGTGGCGACAGCGCCACGCGCGGCTTATGGCAAACCCCAAAATTGGGGCCGAACGGATGTACTTTTAGCTACCTGAAGCAAAGCGACGAAATCGCAGAGTGAGCCACGCCTGGTATTTAGTTAACTTTCTGGATTCACCAGAGAGTTACTGACTATGACGCTGAATGGTAAACATGAAATCGTGAGTATCACATACATTTTCACAAAGTTTTCCACTTCAACCGGCATTGTGTTCGCGCTCCGCAATCCGTCGCTTGTTATCCCCTTAATTGCGACCCTCTACTTTCCTTTTTGCAGATCCCGGTTTAAAATTTCATTCTTGTTTGTCACTAACCATCGCACACGCAAACTATGCTCCCAAAAATTGGTTTAGGCCAGCCAGTGTCCGATTCCCTATCGGCTAGTCGCACCCCTTTCGCTCAATTTACAAACGAGGGATCATTTGATGCTTGTCTGGTCAATTTTGCCCCTCTTTATCAAGATTGTGACACTTTTTTACGGGTTTCAATCAAACTAAGCTTTTCGGGAATTTAAAAAAATGTCAAATGTTCGTTATGAAATCCTTCGAAAACTCTGGTAAAGGATGGGTTAATTTGTTGTTTGACATTATTGTTCTATCATTTATACTATGCTTGTTAAATTGTGTTAGTTTATCTATAAATAAATAAACATTATAAGCATTATTGCACAAATTGATTTAGTCGATGCTTGATTCTGAAATAAATTGATTTTCCTGTTTGACGCAACAGTTTATATTGATGACAGTAATGTTCCTTGTATGAATAAAGATATGACACCAGTCACGGACTTTAACTGTTGAGCCATTTAGGGTTCGAGCTAATTTTGGTTGTCAATACTTATGTTATGATATTTCCAGTGTACAGTATTCTCTAAATGGCTCAAGAATTAAAGTTTGTGACCGTACTAATAAGTATTCATAAAAAATATAATAGTCTTTCTTGACACTGGATCTATGTTTCTACTATAATATATGTTCCTGTTATAACTTCGCATATATAACCTATGGTCTTACAGTGTAAGCAATATCCAATTTTCACGTAGTGTCTTGAAACCTGCTACACAAAATGCTGATATTTCTGTCACCTCAAACCTAAAAATCTCATTGAGTCTAAAGAGATTTTCTAGCACAAAATGAAAATCTAGCTGAGATTTATTACATCAGTAGGGTGCTGCTCATTTCCAGATTGCACGGCAGTATTGTTGAAAGCAATTAAGCTCAGAATGGCCGCTATTGAAAAGCAGGACTTCCATACTAATTGTTTCGAATGCTTCAGATGATGTCACAGATCCGTCCATATTTAATAATGGGATTTATTTCCGCATTTGTGGGCCGCTTTGTTTCGTAATTGTGATCATGAATGTTGTTATTTAACTTCCCTTGTTATGCTTGTTACTGTTCTTTCTATCAAAGAGAAAATGTCTCTTTTGTCTTTTCTCAAACATGCTATAAAATATTGATACAGTGAAACCTGGTTAATCGGCACCTGGATAAATGGAAAACCTCAATAATTGCAACCAAAAGTCCGGTCCCGGTCCCTTGAGACCAAAAGGCCTCTATAATTGAAATTTTAAAACCTCTATAATTGCAATTTAGATTTTAGTGCTTTGGGGTCATCCATTAATTACGTCACACGTTTAGGGGGAGGGAGGGGGTCAAGAAAATGTGACATATTGTGACATGGGGGAGGGGGGAGACACAAACTTTGTGACGTCACTTTAACTTCATCAGTAACCGAATTTTTTTTTTTAATTATTTTATTCGCTGTACATTTAAATAACAAGTTTTTAAAACGATAATCGTTTTTATTCTTTTAATTTTCTTTCCTAAGCAGTTTTGGGTTATAAAATTACTAATATTTATATCGTCAAAAATATTTTGATAAAATATTAATAATACTTAGGTACTTACTTAATTCGATTTGGCGATTTCGTAGAAAAAATGTGACGTCACACTAGGGGGGAGGGGTTTGCCAAATGTGACCAAATGTGACAAGGGGGGGGAGGGGTCAAAAAACCTAGAAATTCGTGTGACGTAATTAATGGATGACCCCTTTTCGTAATTTTGCCTCTGTAATTGACCACATCGCAACTAAGACCTCTATAATTGACACTGTGCTAAAAAAAAACCGTTATTTTGCTCTTCTTTTTACCTCTATTATTGAAACGAGTCTTACTTATTACCTCTGTAATTTAAATAATGTAGTTGTAGACAGCAGAAACAATATTTTAATGATCATTTTATTTATATCTTCAATTTATATCTTCATCCAGAATTCAATTCATTAATTGGGTATCTATCACAGCCTGTAGTAGGTGAAATAGTTTTGATTAAATCAAAAACAAAGTATGCTTTTTTATATTCTAATAAAACTTTCTTCTACAATTCAAGGGAATTTTTTAAACCCAAATGATTAATAAGAAAATAAAATAGTAATTAATGTAGTGTAAAAGTGCAAGTATAGACAGAAGCTATATATAGACCAGAAACCCAGAACGTAAGCGTGTAAATCTACTTTCAATGGTTATTTGCACCTCCATAAAAAAAAATTGTCAGAACGCAACCTCTATTAATGAAAACCTCTATAATTGACACAACGAGTTTTTGAACCTCGTTAATTGACACGACCTGCTTAAATGAAAAACCTGGTTAATTGACAAAAAATGGCCGGTCCCTTGAGATTGCAATTATCCAGGTTCCACTGTATTATGTTCTTCATATTAGGCTGGGAAGTATCAAGTCTCGGGCGCGGCCAGACTTAATGAAATTTCATATAAAGTTGCAGGCCTAGGCCGGGAAGTGGCTCTCTTTTAATTTCCATTTCACAGATATTTGTGACACAGCATCATGGCATTCAGCCATTAAACTACAGGAAGTATTTGCTTTATGGTTCGTTTTTTTTCATCTTTATAGGGCTGTATCTCCTAAACCGTGCGTCGTAGCGCAAAAATCATCAAATTTTCGTTCCCCTTTAAGAAACCCCCAAGTAATATTTAAAAAATAAAAAAGAAAGAAAAATCTTTATAGGGCTGTATCTCCGAAACCGTGCGTTGTAGCGCAAAAATAATCAAATTTTCGTTCCCCTTTAAGAAACCCCTAATTCATATTAAAAAAAAACAATAAAATCTTTATAGGGCTTTATATCCTAAACCGTGCGTCGTAGCGCAGAAATAGGTAATAAAATTTTTGTTCCCCTTAAATACCCCACGCACTGTATTGACCTATCACATTAGGACATGAAACAATCATCATCAGCATCATATTTTTATTATTATTTCATTTTAACTATGAGAAAAGCACTACTCATACAAATCTCGGCGTGATTGAAGTGGTTGTCGGTCTATTCTATTCGGCCGGCTACCCCTTACTTCCCGGCCTCTATAGTAATGCACCTACTATTGTTCATTTAATTTGATAACCACTGCCTAGTAATATTTTATTACCTTACAATACATATAATCGAAAGAGCACGGGGCCTTCTCTACAAGCGACTTCGGTACATTTTTCGTGTTCACCCAATGCGGATTGGGGACTTCTAAGATATACTTTTTATTTATAGTATACGCACTATACCTACAGAAATAACTTTTCTGGTAGTAGAAAAGAGAATAATTAAATTAATCAATTAATTAAATGTAAATATAGGTACAGTTCAAACTAAAACGAATTAAAACCTATAACTCTATATTTTAATTTTTAACAAGCAGAAACGTCTGCGAACGATGCTATTAAGCTTAGAATAAATTTAAAAGTGGAAAAATTACTGTCTTGGGTGAGACTTGAACTCACGACCCCTGGATCGATACTCCACTGCTCTGCCATCTGAGAGTTCAAGTCTCACCCAAGACAGTAATTTTTCCACTTTTAAATTTATAACTCTATACCTCTAGGAAATCCAATTTCTTCGAATGGTTATTATTTCATGCCTTTAAAAGCTTAAACTTTCAAAACTGTGTCAAGGACCAAGCCGTGGAGTGTTAAAGTCTTGCCGATGGACGAGGTGCTAATTGGCCCAACTGAAACGAGGTTCAAGTTTTAGGGCAAACCGAGAAATGTCACGCCCTGATTCTTGAAAGTGAACGAGGGAAAAATCCAAAATAAGTTGCCCGTCGTTAACAAAAAATATCAAAAGATCTTGATTTCGTATTATGAAAGTTGTGAGTAAAAGTAATAAACTCTCAACTACATACAACGAAATACCTAAGAATGTTAAACGCTAATGTTGAATTACAATCTTATTAGTTACTTTGGCACAAGTAATGCAAGCTTATAGAATTACTGTCATATTCTAAAAGACGAATGAAACTACCACAATATTAAAGCTACCACAATATTTAAGATATATTTTGTAATAATATGTATGCTAGTTTTAAGGTATTTATCTATGGGCCAATAGTTGCCTGAAAATAAATGTTTTCATTCATTTCATTCATTAAAATTGAAATAAAATTGTGCTTAATAGAACGACTGCATATAGAAACGTCCTTGCCTTATTGAATTAAACGTTATTTGACTCGACAGAGTGAAGAATTTCCCACTCTCGCAAAGCCAATATATTTAGCTCGCACGAATTCATCTCGTCCCATGTATCTCATCTGGAAGAGGAAGAAATTTGATAAAAAGGTGAAAATTCGTAATCATCACACCCTTCTTAAAATAATGCTCGCAATATATCTTTTTGTAAGAATTCTCCTATTATTTCATCCGTCAAGGAAAACAAGGACGATACATCAAGATATTTTTGGATTTATATTTAAGAAAATACTGTACCAGTATGTAAGGAAATAATAAATAATAATATAATATCTTCTTCTCTTTCTCTTCTTTTTAGCCCTTTTCAATCTTTGAGATGTAGGCCTCCTTCAATTTTTGCCATTCTGATCTATTTTGTGCCCTTTGTACCCATTTTGATCCAGCTGTTCTTTTGATGTCGTCATACTAACGCATCTTTGGTTTTCCTACTGGGCGTGACTCTCCCCAAGGTCTCCACTCTACCAGCCTCTTACACCACGAGCCGTCTTTCCGGGCGACATGTCCAGCCCACTCCCACTTCAGTTTCGCCATTCGTCTGGTTACATCGGTGACTTTGCTATGTTCCCGAAGCCACTTGTTTGTTTTCCTGTCCCTAAGTGAATATAATATACTAGACGGGCCCGCAGCTCCGCTCGCGTAAATGAAATAAAGAGTTTGTCTTATGTTTAGTTAAATACCGACACTATTATGTATCCCTGCCAGGGTTTATAACTGTGATAAGGATTTCTTATTTGTCAAGTAGGTGTAGCCGTTATTTGGATAACTTAATTCGAAAATTTCTTATAACGTACATAGGTATTTATTTAAAAATTGTTTTAACATAAAATTATTACTTATTGTTGTAAGCCTAGTTGCAAAAACGTTCATTAGATTACTTATTTTCCGCTTTAAGCCACGAATATGCACGACCACCACCCATAAATCGCCTTTTCATACAAACGTAGGTAGTCCCCATTTCCCTTTCTGGATCTTAACATTACTACGGCTAAGGTGACGCAACGATCCAAAGGACTCACCTGGCCTCCGATACCAGATCACGTCATGTTTCTTGCGATCTTGCGATAGCTCTCGCCATCGGGCGTCTCCCATTTTGTTGTCCCAAGTACGCTCGTCTCCCATTCTATAACTTTGTATTTTTGGCTCATCTCGGCAGCCCTTTCCCTGGACGAATGACAATGTTTGCCGAGCCATGAAAATCAATCTGAATAATAATAACTCATAAAGAAATTTAAAACAATAAAATACAAATTATTAACACGATAATCATACGATAATATTAATTTGATTGATATGTCATAAATGGCATAATTCACTCGTATGGGCTATGGACTAAGGTTGAGGTTGGCAGCACTTTTTATTTTACTTCGTGTAAAAAAACTCAGAAATACCTGTATACCAACATGACAAACATAATTTAGTTTACTTTAACTTACGGATTATTTGGTCTAATCTGTAGCACCGCCAAACGAAAGCAACCGAGAGTTCCCGAGAAATGGTCGAAGTCGTAAAATGAAGATTGTTATGAAAATTTCTTTTCCTTATTGTAAATTAAATACGCATCGAAAGCGATAGTTTTTATGTTCTAGTTTTATTCTCATATGTAGATAATAGATTTAAACAGTTTTTTCTTATCATACGTGCGTTGTATTCGAGATACGTGTCAAAAACTTTTTAGAAATTTGTAAGGCGCCATCTCTCTTCTTCGCTCGTTTTTTATCCCGTTCTGGTTTTTCAATTTTATATATATGATTAATAATATATTATATTAAAACGAGTCACTCACATTTTATGACGTTTTGTGAGTGATGTTTGAATATATTTAACATGTTTGAGTCTCACGAATGTTTTGTTATAAAATTATCTACAGAGAATAATGTCAGAAACTCGAAATTTTGCATTTCCAAAATGAAAGTTTCCCTTTATTTCCCGGGGAGGTTTCCTGATATTTCCGAGTCTTTTATTTACAACTGTCCGGATGTTACATTTTAAATCACAGTTTTTCTTAATTTAAAGTGGAATCTTAAAGTTTTCTTGTTTGTGAAGTGGCGTCGTATAATACTTTGGAGCTGGTTTTGGCTTTAATCCTCAGTCGGCTTTGACTGAAGCCTGCTCGAGCTGAATTATGGTGCTTCAGTATCGAGTGAAGAGATAGCAGATGCAAGAGAACATTTACAAAAGTGGATTTAAAATTAAATTATTTACTGTATCTAGCGGATGGATACCATGTAAGAAATTAGAAATTTAAACATAATTTCAACTTCCGCGACAGGATAAATACTGTTGAGGATGTAGATGGCCAAAATCTGATTTGTGCGTGCTTAATTATAATAATTATGGTACAAATTGAGGTAGGTAATACCAATAAATAAGCGCCTTTAAATGTACTTCACTTACCAGCCCACACTGCATGCTTTTAATTATTGGATATACACAGTGCGACATAAAATAGTAGAAATTAAATAAAATGGAACCTAAAAACTTCCATACTAAATTGTTGCCATTTCTAAGCATTTTACTTAAAAAATGTGACTGTTACGTAGGAAGTGGTGCCCTCAATAATTTTCTACCATTTCTTGTCGGACTATTACACAATGTAACATATTTCCCGTTCTTGTTTCTTACCCAATAATTGTCAGATGTTCAATAAACAGAACTTTCACCTCCAGTAACCTTCAGAATTATATGAGTAATATTGGCGTCTCCATAAATATTTATAGGGGCACCATGTATACCGTAGATTGAATCTCACGCGGCTCTCACCCTTTATTCTAAGAGGTATTATTTCTTTGCCTTAGAAGATTTTTAGATATTTTCTCCCCGTCCAAGACCCGCACATTGATACTTTGTTTGGGTATTTGTACAGGGTTATGTACTTGGGCACAATGTATAATATTTGGGTCTAATGTAATCTTCGCATTATGGAGTATCTGGAAAATAAATTTATTTTTTTTGCTTGGTTATGTTGCTTTAGTTTAGATGGATGGAACTTACTTTTCTTTGCTGTCTTGCTTCTGAACACTCTGCTACGATATGATATGGTTATATTTTGTTAAACTAATAAAGTCTTATGTTTTACTTGTTGTAAAAAATACTCAATATGACAATAACACTAACACTTCGTCTCATACAAATAATTAGTCCGTTACATTTTTCAGAACAGACAACAATAAAACGTAAAACAAATATCTGAATATCACAAGCACGCCGTTAAAAGCTTTGACATCAAACTCAAACAACCGATCTAATCCTGTGAGGGACAGATTTTGATGTAAGCGGGAAGTTTGGCTCAATTTCAATTAAATTTCACACTGACATGCATCAAATCAAATCTTTTGACAGTTTCCTATTACAGTTCTGCAAAACTGTCAGATAGAATGTTACATCTCAAATATATTGTAAAAATAATAAATTATATTATTGCAGAGGCATGATAAAGAAATGAAGTACCTTGTTCATTAATTCATAGTTACCACATAATTTATAACAGTTATTTATAAAAGTTTTAGTTAGGTAAGTACTCTTTATGTCTGTATATTGGTTTTTGGTACCTATCCGAGAAGGCCAATCGACGCTATTTCGAATATTCACGTAAGTCCGTTGACCCTCTATTGGCTCCGATCCGAAAAGGGTCTTTTGTACAATTACTCCTTTCATTAACTCCCATTCCTAGTTTTGTGTACTACCCATTTGATCGGGCTGTGTGTACGGCCTCAGGCAAAGCTGTGAATATAGTTCATACCTATTCTGTACCTATACCTAGATATAGGACAACTAACAGTATTTTTAAATTCTTCAACCAGATTTTTACGATTGATTCGGCCTATAATAGATTTTTTTCTGCTCCAACACTTCTATTTGTCAATTCAATGACAGCCAGTGATATCTCAATCGGCACAAGATTATGCCTACAATATTATAAAACTAAATTGCGACTAGCGCATTTTAGTTAATTGAGTATAATCATATTAATTTAAATTAATATTATTACTTATTTCCACTAGCCTGTATTTGGGCCATTTAACTGGTATCTAATGTTTCAATGTCTACATGTATAATGTTGACTTAACAATATTAATTGGGTGCGAAGTTCGAAACTAATAGTCACAATCTCTAAATTATTCTACGGTTAAACTTTGCTCTCCGTTTTGTGTTAGGTACTTTAAAAGCCACTGCAGCCATTTCTGGAGATTTACATTTATTTGTTAATATTGTTCTACAACTCATTTACTTGAGTTGTAGAATTGAGTGGTATTTGTTTTGTTAGCTTTGTTGAAGTTATTCGTGACTGGACTACTATTTATAGCAAAATGAAAACGGAAATGTTTATCGGATTACGCTTCGGTTTTCTATTTCTATTGTTAAATAATTTTCAAGAATTTTCAGCTGAGGAAAAATTGGATTGATAATAACATTAATAACTTAGAAAAGGGCTCTAAATAAATATGGTTTCCGAGTAAATTTAAATAACGCGCTACTTTTAAATGAAAACAGCATATTGTATGTTAAAGTTAATTTATTTATACATAACATTATTGTTATGTATAAATAAATCAATTACCATCGTTTAATTATAGACTTCTAATTTAAAGGTCTACTTTTCACAAGGTAAGGTCATATATTTCTCGTTACGCCAAAGCACCTTAAAAATAAAGTTTATATTTCAACACAATGTGCATATCAAACAAACTTGGTAATTTTGCAAAATTTCCACCAGTCGTAAGCAGCGCGTGTGAAATTTAAACGATGTGACGCGTAGCAAAACTAATTAATACTTTTACTTGCCGTGTGCACGCCAGACATTAGTTAGATTAATAATGTGACTTGAAACTTGCTCATTTTATTAGCATTTATTTTTGATGTACCCACAAATTTATATGACACGTAGTTTTTGATGTAACCACAAATTTAAATTAAATGTAGTTTTTTGATGTAACCATAAATGTAAATTAAACGTAGTTTTTTGATATATAAAACGATTTTGATATCCATTTTACTCTAGCCTTAACCCTTTTAAATGAGTAGGTAATTTAAAAAATCTAGCGGCAATGTGTTGGGTACCTACATAATCATTTAAAGAAACTTCAAGTTACTGTAACTTATAGTTCGTTTTTTTAGCATTAGAAATAAGGTAAACAATCTTGATGTGTCTTTTAATTGAAAAACACATTTTAAAAATAAGTTACCGCAAATATGTAACAATTATGAATCTAATACGATCATTTATATTCTTCTGCTTTCATAAGTAAGTCATAGTTTTTGATTTTAAAAAGCGTTTTTCAATTAAAAGACATGTCAAAATCGCTTACCTTCTTTCAAGTTCTTTCTAATGCTAAAAAAAACGAACTATAGAAAGTGTAGCAACTTCAGACTTCATGAAGAATCTTTTCACAAAATATCACCGATCGATCACGAGCAATAATTTCCACTCATGTAAGGCATTTCAAGCACTTATTTCACACTCGACTTAAGGTTGTAAATTGCGTCGTAGCCTCTCTCCAGGCGGATATTGCCGCCCTTCCGGTCGATTAGGCCCTTAGCCTAGGTATGTGGGTGTCTTCGATGACTGATGGTTTATTAATGAACGTTAGTTTAATCGGAAATGCCGGAATGGTTGAAATACTTGGTGATTGGAAAACTCAAATTGATATCTGAAAATGGATTTAAGGTTTTGATTTCTTTTCATAGATATTTCTTATGTTTCTGCATTAACTGATGGTGAAGGTGAATAAAATTACAGTAGGTATATTGTAAGTATGTAATTAAGAATTTAGTTTGTCAAGCGATTTTTTTATTTCAATTTAAATTTAAACTTTACAGAAGTGGAAAAAATTAACGTGTTTAACGAAAAATTTATTGGGTTTGTACCACCATACCAAACTAAATAATAACAGTCATGTTTTATCAAATCACGGCAATATTAGGCAAGTTAGTAATTCACTTCAGCTACCACTTCATTAATATAGTTCGTGTTTGATCAATTACTCGACAATCAATTAATAGCAAATTGAGGAAACAAAGAGGCTTCATTGTGCTTTTGATCCGATTATTGCGAAAATGATGATGATAGCTTGTATTTTACAATTAAATTTCCATAGGTATTCATTTAATATGATTATTTCGTGTTTGATACATCGCTTTATGTTGAATGTTATCAAGGTACTTTATCGGGTGTTTGTTTCTAGCTGAATCGATTTATTTTACATTTATTGGTTTAATATCATATTTACACCTTATAAAACAAAGTCCCCCGCCGCATCTGTCTGTTTGTGTGTTTGTATGTTTTTTCGCGATAAACTCAAAAACTACTGAACGGATTTTCATGCGGTTTTCACCTATTAATAGAGTGATTTTTGAGGAAGGTTTAGGTTATTATAATTTGTTAACCCGTGCGACCGAGGGCAGGTCGCTAGTTTTCTTATATAGATGCTTGCGATTACTACGTTATTGGCAAAAGTAAGCATGAATATGTTAAATACACTAACATCTAGACAAGTGGTTGATTTTAAACACGTTTCATTCTATCTTCCGGACAGCAGTCATTTAAAACAAACAGAAGTACCAAAATTTCAATCGTTTCCGATTTTTCTGACCTATTAATTTAGTTACCGTTTACCTAACTGGTAAGACACGCACACATTTATGCATGGTTTTTATACCATCGACCATTCTATTCTATTATATTCTATTCATTACCACATAAAATAAGATCCTAGGTATGCTGCACCAAGCTCTTCTATTTATTTATTTATACAAGGAATCCCAACAGCTATGAATGATACATTAGACTTTTTAGATAGCATTACAGAGTCAATTATAGGAACTCGCAAATAGAAAAATCTCTTTTAAAATCCTGTCATTGTCTAACTGTCCTGTTATCTGAAATGCCTCGAAAAACGAACGTCACATCACGACGCGCAAACTAAAAGCCCGCAAGTACTGGAACTATGCATGAATCCTCAATGTCTTTGCAGCCTTTTTCCTATGGATTGACGTCCCCAATGTTTCCACTTCTGGAATTCCGTCGTGCAGCGGCTGAATCCGAAATTTTTAGGTGACAATAGCGGAGTGTCACCACACGTCGTGTCACGTCATGTCGTTTCACGCGAATACAATGTGTGTTTTTATTCACAGTTGGAGCACTTGGTGAATGAAAATGACTCGTATAGATACCGCTTTACTATAATTTAAAAAATTAAGCAATTATTTGACTACGCACAACGCTCACGCTCAACAACTGATTGCTTATGTATATGGCGTCGGTAATTAAATAAATAGGTAAATACATATTATACATATAGGAAAAATTTCACAAATTGACCTAGTCCCACAGTACTACTAGTATAGGGAATCAAACTGTACTCACAGTCTTCCAAAAAAATACCGGGAGTGGATTCCAAATTGCTTCAATAAAGTTTCAATACTTATATTGTAAACACAAGTAAGTTTGATAAAACTTTCCTTTTGAAGGTGTCATTCTCTTGCCCTTGTCCCATTCACTTGGGGTCGGCGCAGCATGTCTTTCTCTTCCACACCTCTCTGTCGCCCGTCATTTCATCATTCACTTGCGTTCGTTTCATATCATCTCTCACACAGTCCATCCACCTTTTCCTCGGTTTTCCTTTCCTCGTACTTCCCTCCACATTCTCAGATTATTATCCCGACATAACAATCAGGTGGAGGCAGAGCCTCGGGTGCCATTTCACAAAAGGTGTTTGTTTATAAGTTACATGTTTACGGTGAAAAGTATTAAAGAGTTGTAAAAAATGCGTAAACATTTTCGCCAACTATGATTTTATTCAAACATAAAATAAAACGAGGTGCTATTTGGAATAACACGTTTGGCAGGCATGTAACTACTGAACGCTATAGAACTACTTACATACAATATGTATGTAACCAAATGATATATAATTCGTACAAAAATAGAAACAATCGTCATAATCGCGTATATGGACATCTTCAAGGAAAATTCGAAAAATATTGTCAGTTTTGTGACGCATCTTCACATACATTTCGTATGGACAAATCGTACTCAAAATTTTGGTATGGTAAAATGGGAACACTTTTCATTTTTTGTTCAATGTACTCGTGATTTTCAGTCGAAATAACCCAAAAGTTTTTTGAAATAAATGATACACTTTTTTTCTGAAAACTCAATTTTCTCCGATTATTGACAGTGTGCTTTGAAAATAGACTTATATCGACCGGGATATGAACCGTGATTACCTTTTGTATTGTTTTCGAGCTCCCGATATTTCGACGCAGTTACATGAATCTTGTTCACGGGTAACTGAAGATAGCGGGTGGGTCGATATACTCGTAAGTCTAGTGAAACTAACCGTGAATCATTCAAAACTATTATTGGTTTGAAAATGTTCATAGGTTTAACTTAAACCAACTCATATAAGCGGAGCTTAATTCAGAATATCGTGATGCAAATAGAACGACAATAGCGATGCAGATCACGTCACATTCAAATATGCTAACATTGCTAACTCTTCATAATCCTGCACACATCGGCTACTAATTCCCAATTAGTTCGAAAACGCTATTCAACTTGTATGTCCCGTCCTTTCATATTAGGCTAAGCTCGAGTGAGGCAATAGAGTAAGCTTCAGCTATCATAGACTTTGAGGCTATGCAATGATATCGTTCTAAACACAGAAGAATGCGACTTTCTTAGAAAATTCTAAAGAACAAGTTTTTGTACATAATTTAATCAATTGACCTGACGTTAATTCTACTTATAATTCTATCCTAGTGCCTACCCACTAGTTACAAATATGAACATCTGTCAAGTTACACCCCAATTTCGTGGAGATATTAAGCCCCGTTGGGATTAAGAAGTATAGAAACTTTATTTAAAACGTAAACAAAAATCTCTTAATTTTATTTAATTGCGTCTTTTAAATTATTAAATCAAGAATTCCCGTCCGGAATACCTGTAAGTACCTGTAATGAGCAAATTTCCTGACATCAGTTGTCGTCAACCGTTGGTATCGAGACGACGTCCGGATATTAGAAGCCGTGACGTTTATTTACGTCTACTTCAAATTGAAATCGTACTTACCAAATTAGATTAATGACAATTGCCGCGCCGCGTTTAAATCTTGTACTTAAAACCATCTAAGTGTCATTGTTGTTAAATAATTTTGTGTCACACTGATATTGCTAATTCACCGGCACAAAACAATTAAGTCTTTGGACAAAAAAAAATATATCGGAAAAATTCCAAGGTCTAATAGTCTATCTCGGTTATTAAGTAACTTGCTAATGATTCGTGATTTTTCAGCAGTTTAAATATAACAATATATCATTACGTCAAGTACGTATACTATAAAAGGTGTATTATGTTCGGAAGCATTGGGTATAGGTATTTTTATGAGTACTATGTCACAACTTTATACCATTTGCTGCGGAATTTATGAGCAATACGGAACTGGATAGGATACAGCACTTTAATGCTAAAAGCCAAGTTTCTTTTGAATTTCTTGAGAAATCATTAGAAAGAAAAGCAAACAAACAAATGAAGGGTGATATTTATGGCGACTTTTTCTTTTGCTGGACGAGTAGGTCTGTAATAAAATATTCTCTTTTGTTACATTGCATTGATTAAGTACACAACACAATTTATTTGAGTGGCTGAACCATAACGGATCGTTTTTAGGGTTCCGTACGCAACGGGTAAAAACGGGACTCTATTACTAAGACTCCACTGTCACTCTGCCGTCTGTCTGTCACCAGGCTGTATCTCATGAACTGCACTGTGATAGCTAGACAGTTGAAATTTTCACAGATGATGTATTTCTGTTGCCGCTATAACAACAAATTTTAAAAAGTACGGAACCCTCGGTGGGCGAGTCCGACTCGCACGTGTCCGGTTTTTTAAGAATTAACTTAGGTATATTTAACGTAAATGTTCATGTGCTTCACACTGCTCCAATGGCTGTCTCCTTCACTTTTAATTCCTAGTAATAGATGGGGCAAAAAGGCTGCCAACTATTGATAAAAACTGGCAATCCAATAAATCAATCACGTTTATTTGAGTATTGAATAGAAAACAATAATTATTTTTGACCATGACTACTCGAAGAGATCCAAAACAAGCGTAAAAAGAGTGCGAACGACCCTGAATTCAATCAAAAAGATCCAAGCCTCAGCAAATATTTATTAGGTAAACATAAACAACGGAGTCTCAAATAAAGTATTGAAAGCCAATTTCCTCGTCAGCTCCAGTGCTAAGTCGGTTAATCTTGTTTTCGAGGAGTCTGTTACGTCGACTGCTGTCACCAATTTATCTTTAATTGACAATTTTGCGTCTGAATTTCGTTGAAGAGAATTTAAACGACAGTTTGTAATTCAGTTTCGTTTGTTTGGTAGATTTAAATAAACTGATTCTTTTTAAGCTCGTTTAGTTTATTTATTAGCGTTCTTTGTGGTTTTTAATTTTTGGTTTTATTTATTTTAACAAAAGTATTAATACACAATTACAATGATATGGTTTCGCCAAACTGCTTGACAGTTTGTTGGCGAAATACAGCAAATCCCAAATCCAAACCTCATGTTCAAATGGGTCCTACTAACCTAAACATACACAATTCTGCAAAATGTCTCCTAAATCGGTGCAGAATTTAATTCAGACTTCAAATGCAAGCCCGATTTAGTTTCTGTTTGGGTTAACAATCGACAACTTCTAAGTGGATTTATGGTTCGATTCACTGTTGAATGTTACGTATTGGAAACAAATGGAGATCCTATATGTTTATAACAGCATTGACGTGTTAGAAGTTGAAGGTTTATGTGAATGTTCCAGTCTGAGGTATATTGGCAATCTGATTAGTGTATAAAATTTGATACTGTTTTAAGCTGTCTTATTGATTTTAAAAGACATCTCGATTAGGTACTTTTAGGACATGCATTGTTATGGTACCATTGAATAGCAGGCCTATTCGGATTTCGAGATAATCACAAGATCTTGAGACGATTTAGAGATCAACTAGATCTACATTAGATATCGACTAGATGTGACTTGGATATCTAAGTCATAACTTGTCGAAATCGTTCAAGAGGACCTCCAGAATAGCGGAAACATCAAATTTGACATATCTATCTTACAAATATCTTTAAATTATCCGTATCGTAACTTGTTGAAGTCTAGTAGAAATCTAATTCATTTTCCGAATCGAGCCGTAGGTCTGATGATGGACACTGAAGGACTATAGGAACACTGTAATACAACAATCACAACAACTTGGACACGAACTTCAAAGTATGGAAGTATGAAGTTGTATAAACTTCACTACTAGCACTTCCACACTTTGTCACATAGATGTCTCTGCAGAGTTAGCTTACAAGAACTCTACTCGTATATGCGCTTTCGTTAGTGCTCTAACTTAGTAGGTAATAAAGCAGATTTATGTCAAGTCGGCGAGGACCGAGAACTAACTTATACCAGTAATTCAGCACTGATTTATTCACAACCACATTTATATATGGCCTATTTAATACCTACTTATGGCATATTAGATATAATAAGTCGATATTTCAGAATATTTAACAATAATACAGATACAAGTAGTGTAGTCGACAGAAGAAGAACATTAGTCGAGGCAGTGGACACAAAATTGTTTTTTTTATTTAACTTTACACGTGTCAAACAAGGGCAAATGCCATCAAAATATTCACACCAAAACTAGACTACATATGCAAGGGGAAAATTTTAACCAATCCTACCTTAAAAGGTTAAAGTTGGCTCAATAGAAAAAAATCACGAAATCATGTTTAATTTTCATTTATTTTCAGTTCTATATCGTTACCTTGCAAACCATAGCAGTATAAGTAACTTTAGTATAAATAAGCTAGTGATATAGCCGAGGGACCTGACGAGCAAAATTTTAAGCAGAAGTATATTTTTTCAGAGTAATTGAAATAAAAGGTAAAAACCTGCGTGGGTTTACTAATATGTGGCCGAAAATTGTATGGCAAATTATCACTACCCAAACTATTTTTCCCATAGTATCATTTGGCAAAACTATCAGATGGCAGACCAATGTTTCGCATATATAACATGTCGCAAATGATTATTTACAATATTATTGTATGGCAAAATATTTAGTTGGTCATGTTTCAAAATGTCTTTTATTGTTATGTCGAATGTATTGATAGGCATAAATTATTTTTCGCCTAATATTGTGAATAACCTACCTATCCCTGGGAGCAGTTTCGTTTTTAGGGTCATAAAAAAAAATAACCCTAACCTACCTATCTCTGGGAGCAGATTCGTTTTTAGGGTCACCAAAAAAAAATAACCCTAACCTACCTATCTCTGGGAGCAGATTCGTTTTTAGGGTCACCAAAAAAAAAATAACCCTAACCTACCTATCTCTGGGAGCAGATTCGTTTTTAGGGTCATCAAAAAAAAAATAACCCTAACCTACCTATCTCTGGGAGCAGATTCGTTTTTAGGGTCACCAAAAAAAAATAACCCTAACCGACCAATCTCTGGGAGCAGTTTCGTATTTAGGGTCATTAAAAAAAAATAACCCTAACCTACCTATCTCTGGGAGCAGTTTCGTTTTACGGGTCATAAAAAAAAATAACCATAACCTACCAATCTCTGGGAGCAATTTCGTTTTTAGGGTCATAAAAAAAATAACCATAACCTACCTACCTCTGGGAGCAGTTTCGTTTTACGGGTCATAAAAAAATGCTAAATATAGTTGTGATCCAATAAAAAGTATGCGAAATTTCAATTTGGGCAAACGTTATTTAACAATAAATAGTTAGGTATAATAAAACATTTGCTTAGTAACTATTTTTCTAAATAAATCGTGGTAAAATGAACATCTGCTAAATAAAATTGTGTTCAAATAAAAATTATGCTAAATAATAATATGCTAAGCATTGGTTTGCCAACTAAAAGTACTGCAATAAGTTGGTTGGGAAGTGAAATTAGGCGAAAAATATTTCGGCGAGATGGCAGTACACCACCTGCGTGACGGGTATCTTCCGTCGCAATTTTCGCGAGGCGCTCCATGTCTTGTTTCCTTCTAATTTCCTGGTTGTACGCCCCCCCCTGAATCATACTGTTTTCAGATAATTCTCAACACCTCGCCCGCACTTGCTGCTGACTTATGCTGCTGAAAGTGAATGCAAAGATAAAAATACACCAAGTATACTAAAAACTATTCTCGATATCAGCGACAAAGCCTTTATAGATATGTCTGAGGGGCATCGGACCCCTTTGATAAATAAGATTTCGCTATCACTAGACAGATGGACTGCAGGGGCAGAGATCGGAAATGGGTCGCCTCGGCAAATAGTTTACGAGAAATATGTGAGTGCTGAGATGGGATAGGGGAGGGATAGCTTTTGGAAATTAATGCCGGACATTCATTTGTATTAGGTACATAGTTTACTTACATTTCAGGTTAATACTTACAGCGCATTATAGTTATAAGGTATAGTTCAATACAAACATGATGAAAAAATATTCATACACAGTAGGATGTACACATTTATGCTGCTGACTTTAAATGTTGATTCTGTTCTGTTCCATGTTTTCCATGAAAATTCAGTATTTAAGTATATAGTCAGGTATAATAAAATAATATTTGGAGGTTAATTTCAGTACAATTTTTTAATTAAATACGGCTTTGCAAAATTGTTGTTAAACAAACAATTACCTATATTTACTATAGTTACTCCTGATTCTATGATTTGATATAATATTGAATCAATTTTCTGTACTGCTCCTCCCAGTTAAACACCACATAACCTTCAAAGACAAGTTATCCTGAACAATACACGTATATAATCAAACGGAAGCACTTCCCTGAACATCTCGGCGATCTCACCACGCAATATCCTAAAGTAGGTACCTACCTCCACGCCCCTGGCCGGTGCAAGTCACGTACTCTGTACATTGAATTACAGGGATAAAATGCTCGTTGCTAACAGTGAATATTAGGTTCTAGAGTTAGTTAAAGTGTCATTCTGTGGAACTTGCTAACTATGTTAACAAAAGTCACTAGTAAATTCATCATTCAGAGACAATTTCAATATGGCGGTTTGTTTACATAGTTAGCAAGTTCCATAAAATGACACTTTAGTATGAAGTGTACGAGTAGGTACCTGTGATCATATATTATGAGTGAAATTAAAAGCAAGCCACATGCTATGTTGGTTAGGTACATTGTAAAAAAGGATAAACCGCCTCCGTGGCTTCCGTGTTGTACTCAGAAACTCAGATAGGTCGGTTGGTGAACCAGTTTAATATACCTGTAAATACTTGGGATTGCGGGTCACGTGAAGGTAATACAATCACGGTTAATCTTTGATTTTTCTAGCGTAACTACGAAAAACAAGGCACAGTTTTCCCGTTTTTGAATATTGTTTAAAACTCCCTGGCATGGTATAATAATATACTCCGCCTGGTACTCTCTTCCCGTCTTTTCGTGGTCACGTGACTGCCAGAAGCGTCATCATGCGACAGCGCTATATGATAATATGCGATAGCGCTATATAAATTGGCAATGTTATTGTGACGTAGGCTTGTGTCACTCTGGGAAGAGAAGACTATGTTTTATTAGACTATGCTTCCTGGCTTACTATAAGCTTTCAGGTTATCTTGCAGAAATGTTTTTGAATATAATTGTGAGCTCATTGATTTCTTCAGTTTAACAAGAATGTGTTTTTATCTCCCTAAAGCGATATTACCTTTGCATTAGGTATTACACCTGCATTTGGAATGTATAAAAATGAAGTACTTAAATGTTTACTTTTTTACACTTCAAAAGGTGCGGGCGTTAAAGAAATAAGTGACTTTGAATGAGAAATCTCATGAAATACTTGACTTGTATATAGTTACTTAAATAAAATATTCGCATACAAATGGCCCTACATTAACAATGAATGCCGTAATCCTTTCACTAATAAAGCAAAGAGCACAAACACCGAAACCCTCTTTAGCTTTTCTTTTCACAAAACTAAAAGCAACTTAATGTAGGTTACTTTCACTTAATTTCTTACTTAGTCTACCTTTTACGTTATTTACTTTAGGGGCTATATTAAAATGTGTACAGTTACTTACAATATCTTTGTGCATTAGTGGGTCCGCCTATCCCATAATTCATGGAACGGAAATTCTCGTATACCTACGTCATAAATGTGAAAGCTTGAATCGAGTTTCGCGACGAAAAACTAAACACGGAGCCAAATATTGATTACATACTGAATTCAGGTTTATTACAAGCTTTTGTTTAGTTTCATATTTGTATTGCTAGTTCGTAATAAAATCTTTTAAGTTTAACGTACTACTTGTCACTTTGGGATTGAGCTACAATTTTGTAGAAGTGGTATTTTGCGTTAAATATTATGCATTCACCAATTTGAACCGTCGCCTGCAATATTTCCGGACCGATACGACCTTCAAATCTTCAAGAAAAGAGCGTACTCCCATCTTAAATGCTGGCAACGCACTTGCAACCCCTTTTGTGTAGCGGGTGTCCTATATCATAAAAAAATTTAATTTATACAAGTTTGGTTTTGTTTTCGACTCTAAATCTGAGTCTGGCACTTCTTAAGGCTCTGTTGAGATAGCAAAAAGTAAAAAAAGTTATCCTACTCACGTTTAAGAAATTAAAAGAACAAGCTGACATTTTCTGTCGTTGACTGGCTAGAAACAAAACAAACGCGAGTACACGTCAGCAGCTAAGCCCGGACAAATGACGAGCACACCGAATTTGCCGGCTGGCAGCCAACATGGCTTGTTCGTTGAGGCGCAAGACGTGTAGGTTTAATCCGAGCCTTGTTGCCATTAGTTACGTATATGCAAGCGAGTGTTACTAGCCAGTATAGTGTGACATCGACATCCTAGAGTTTGTTCGGAAAGAGAAGAGTCGTGGAATGTATTGGGCCTCATACATTCCACGGGTCTTCTCTTTCCGCACAGACTAACTATTTATAATCGAGGAGTACACCGATGCGCAATTCTTATTTGTCCATTGAAATCGCTCTATACAAAGGCCAAAAATTTTTCATGTCAAACAAAATTTTCGTAACATGAATAACAAGCTTACTTAAACGGATCCCCACAATTTATTTTAGGTACACCTTGTATTTTCCTGTCCTGATAATTAAAAAGTACTTTGGTTCTCCTGAGACGCGCTAAGCTATAGACATAACAGTCCTAGAATACTAAGTTTAGGTAATACAGTATGCCGGAGGGTAGAAGCCAGTGTTCAGTTTGTTGACCGAGCTCTCCCAAGACGCTAAGATTGAGTGAAATACGGCACGTGTGTGCATCACTCTAAAAAAAATTTGGTTGGCCCAATCAATATCTTGATAGTCGTAATCAAGCATCTTGATTCCATACGAGCCTAACAAGAACTTAGACACATCAAACAAGGTAATTCTGATTGCTATTACTATTGTTATGTAACTGAACCAATTAAGATCTTGTTCAATATTTACATGAAAAATAATTATACTAACTAAGGGCTTGATAATTATTATCATGATACGTAACTGTAACAACTAAAACAAACAAGTTAGTTTAACTAAGAAGTAAATCAATGTTAACATGAAGAATTACTGTATTAACTATTTGACCCAAATAAGTTCAACTAAGAACATGATTACACCGACTTATGCACCTTATTAGCCTGAACTAAGATATTGGTCAATTTGAATCTATTGTTTAATCATTTCAACTAAGATGTAAATCAATGTTAACATGAAGAATTACTGTATTAACTATTTGACCCAAATAAGATCAACTAAGAACATGATTACACCGACTTATGCATTTTATTAGCCTGAACTAAGATATTGTTCAATTTGAATCTTAATTGTTTAATCATTTCAACTATGAAGCTTGTTTAGTACAATACCATTCTTGTTCAATTCTACTATGACTTACTTTGTCTCATTTACTAATACATGCTAATACATTTCTTTCAGATCTCTAGTTTTTTTACGCGCCGTGCTGAATAATGCTGATGGTCCTCGTTGTTATACTCAAGGCATTAGTCTTAAATACTAAGATATACATTTATTTCAGATCTTTTTGGCGATCGGCCTAGACCGGTTTAGCTTTACAAACACGGGAGGAGGCGTGCTTGTGAAATGTGAAGCCATACCGGTCTAGGCCGATCCTCAAAAAAATCTGGAATAAATCTGTAATCTGTATTACCTACTTAGTATTTAAGACTAATGTCTTGAGTATAATACGAGTACGAGGACCAGCATTTATTCAGCACGGCGCGTATAAAAACTAGCACAAAGGAAATTTATCAAATTTAAACGAATAAGTAGTTAATAAAATATAACAACAAAGAAAGGGATAAAACATAATTAAACTAAATCAGGCGCGTAAAGTTTTATGAAAAGGGGTAAATAAATAAAACAAAAAAATATTATAATAAGATGATATTTATTAATTTAAACTTTTTGAAAGTACACTACACTCACAGTGTCACTACGCGAGTTTGATTCGGATTTCACTGGTTATTTTTAGACAAACAAATCACAGGATTCCACACATTTGACAGTTTAAAACCCGATCTTCACGATTGAAATTTTTATATTTGTGAATTTCAATGGCTTCTCTTACCAATCTTGGTATATAGTGGTGTCGAAATGACCTTGGGACTATGCAACTCGATCCAGTGATTATTGTACCCGATTGTTCTTGACCGCAGCGATGTGTTCTTTAATTCTGCAGGCAATAGTGCGTTTGGTCTGCCCAATGTGCGAACTACCACAACCTGCACTCAACTTTGTACACACCAGGTTTTTCCAGAGGAATAAGTAATTGAATGAGCTTAACGCAACTGCATGCTACTGAGACTCGACTGCTCGCTCGCACGGTGGCACACGCCGCGAGAGGGGCGCGGGCGGGGCGGAGAGCGGGTGTACAGGCGCTCCCCCCGCTTATCTCTTGATTGATCGGATTAACCGATTATTTAATTTAATTATTAAGAAAATCGATTTAACAAATAATTCTTAGTAGAATGGAATATTAGTTTCGTAATTAATACAATAATTTGATCATAATGGGATTGAATGTTTTATCTTCGTTGTTCTAAATATTGTATGTTTAGTTGATTGAACTACCAAATCTTATGTAAATCAACAAAGACAAAATAATCAAATAAACTATTAAAATGTTCATAACTATTAACATATTTATCTGTTTTAATTAATTTGTTATGGATTGAATTAACCTACGTTACATAATTATGCCAACAAGTTAATAATAGATGCAAAGTATACAATTGTTAGGATTAATAACATACCTACTTTATTAGTTCAATCACAGATACACTTATTGTTTTAAGTAATCAGCTTTCTTTGATTTATATAAGATCGTTATTGTTGTAATTAACTTAACGTCAACTAAGAGAAAACTGCTCTTAGTTGGTCTTCATTTCTTAGAGTGCACTGACACTGAAATAGACTATATGGCTATATGAATATTTCAAGGGCATGAATGTTACCAAGAGCAAGCAAGAGGGATTATCAAGCAACTAATAACATATGAGCTAAATATATCTATGTATAAAACTAAGAACCCTAAATATATCTAAAATTAAACAAGGAATATAAAAATTACTGAAAGAGGCCTCCCGCGCTACTCCCGGCGCAAAGATGCCCATCACACTCGCTTCGTTACCGCGTTGAATTGCGATGCCTTTGTATATTTACAGTATATTGCATACTTGTACATACAGTATGCTGTATATTTACGTTTTGTTTTCAGATTATAGAAAATCAACATTTTATTAAGCTTTTTGCTTTCTGACGAAAACAAAACTCGCAATTTACCAGATACGAGGATGGATTTCACGCCTTCACAAATGTTATTAGCGCTCGAACGTGTCAGGTGGAATCCTTAATCTGATTATTGTCGCTGGATAAATTCCGTGACTTATTTTTTACAATGATGTCGATGAAAATATTTGTCAATAAATTTATTGTTGTCAAGAATGTCTGTCGAACCTATTGCATTTTAATTCAATGTCTTCCAATTCGATAGAAAATATCTAATTGAATCCCTAACAGAGTCAGGTTCTGTTTTTATAAATAATGGGATAGGTATGTTTGAATATTAATAGATAATTAAATGATATTTTAAAGAGATCTATTTTATGGCCACAAAATAAATTTAGGGAAATATTTAATACATTCATCGGCCTCAAACAAAACTTAGTCGGTCCAAGGTCGCCTGTTTGGATTCTACTCTAAGCATCTAAAACACACTCTAAAACCTATATTTATTTACAATTTGGCGCTAAAATGGCCATCTATCATTTCCAAGAGTTTGCCTATTGTGCTCTTCTACTACGCGACTAATTCTAACATACCACGTCTCCAGAGAAAGAAAACTCTTCCACATTTTCTAATTACAAAACAAATGACGCTCCGCTTTAGCTGGAAACAATATTCTTTTCTATTTATTTCACCACAACGTCCAATTTGCCATGAGTTTAATATAAATGACGTGGCGTAGCAGAGGAAAGTGAAGCCAGTAGTGTATTTAATTTGCACAACCCCACACGAACGAAACCGCAGATATAATTGGAACGCGAGAGAGTTGACAGTGTAATTTATTATACTGAACTTAAGTAAATATTCACTACTGAAGTTGGTAACTGCTTAACGATGAAACTTCAGTAGAAATGTCCGCTTTTTTACGTTTTAATATCGTATATTTTTATTTGTTACTATAAACTTTGTTGTTTACAATTAATTTGAGGGATACTGCAGTCAAATGTATATAGGTACCTACCTGTGGCTTTAATATCCTTGAAAATGACATAAATATAGTAGTAAGAACTTATAATAACAATCACATTGTGATATAATTTTCCAGCACAATGAAAGCACAGCGTTGAATAAAAGAGGCTTTATAATATAAGACCTAAGATTGCCCCACAAAATATTTTATTTCACAAAAACTCTTTATTTACGAGGAATATACTAGTCAGACTTTAAGCGGCTTAATATCGAAGATAGAAAAAAGAATTCATCTGCAAAATTCAAAAAGGCAATAAAATATTCCTTTGGATGTTCTTAGATCTAATCGGCCCTTTTCATTGCAGGTGGCGCCGTAGGCAGCCAAGGGGTGTCGGTCTCCACTCAGGTAAGAGATACTTATCTGAAGTATCAGAATTTTTGAGTTAGTCGGTAAGCTTCTACTACATCTGTGATACAAGAAGTATTGTAAGCCATAGTTTGTTGACCGTGCTTTATTGTTTTAAATAGATATATGATAAGGTAAACGTACTACTGTTCGACATGCTAATGCCCAATAGAGGTGACAGCAAGGTGTCACCTCTATTGACAATGAAGTTTCAAGATGACATACACTGGGACCGCGTCGAGCACCAGTACGTTTACCTTAACTATCTAGTACGGCTACCACCAGTTTTGACATTGACATAACGCTCACGTTTACGTAACTTACTTTCTATGCATCTCGCTCGTACTGGCATATTAGTGCAAGCGAGATGTACAGAAAGTAAATTGCGTAGACGTGAGCGTTATGTCACGTCAAAACTGGTGGTAGCCGTACAGTTGGTACATTGTAATAACCTCCGTCCGCCCAGAATTTTTTCGTCAAAGATGGGATACAAGCCCAGAGGCCTTTTTTTAGGTTAACATGGTTCTGGCCCAAGACTTCGACGTATGATTACATTGTCATAGCATTGTATTATGGGTGTGAGATTTTTTTAGCATCATAATGGTTTCAGTAGAAGGTTAAGAAACCAAAGAAACACCGAAATTCGATGTCTTTTTTATAGGACTCAGGGCCGCTACCTCAACAAAGTGGTTTTTCTTAGATTGTGTATTTCTGAATTTATTAAAATAATTGATGTACCATTACGTTGATTCACCCCGCTTCTGTAACATATTTTAAATATATCAGAATTAATTAACGCATTTCATGTAAAATATTATATCAAAAAAAAATCCTACCTTTGCCACATGCTAACAATAATATTAGCCACAAGCAGCATATTATCTTACTTTGACTATTGGATTATAAGAATACAGTGAATATTCAATTCTACACAGGCAGTGGGAAACTAATAAACTGGGAAAATGACCTAACTAATAGGCACTAAACTCGAGCATATCGATTTTTCTTATAAAAGTAGGGTAACCACCCGCAGGCCTATTAAAATCCTAAAGCTACTAATTACTACCATCTTGTTGAATTTATGAATTTTTAAATATTATTTTTGCCAAAACTAACTATAAAGCTTTTCAAAAAGACATTTAATATTAAATACTTTATTAAATTCAAATTTTAATCGTTAAACGTACAGCATATCCAATGCAAACCAACCCAATATAGCGGTTAAAGCCCGTAGACCTATAAAAAACCTTAAATATATTACGACCCACATGCCTTCCTATGGGTCTTCCAAATGTTAATAAATGTGGTAAAACAAAGACGAACATATGAGACATCATTTACAATAAAAATACACAAGGAATCTGCCGAGATAGCCAAGAAATCATCGATTAAATTACCACGCCCTCGAGTCCCTCGACCCTTCGTCATTGTTTTGGATATTACTTCAAAACTGACAGATCATTTTACACAGATTTACATCTATTGATAACATCAGATATGACGTATTTTTTCAAAACTGATCTGAATTCAATACGCGTAAATTTGAATTTTTATGACAGGTTAAAGTTGTAGACATTTTAAAAGGTCATTGGGCTCGTATAAGTTAAAAGTGTAACTATGCTTGGGCCTTGGCCGGAACCACTACTCAGTCGGAGACCTTTTGATAGGTCTTTGGGCGGCAGGAGGATAACATCTTGCATATTACACGGCTAGGTAATACCAAAGACATTATGTAACTTCGTATAAGACGTATAAAGTCTAAGGAAAAAACGTGCCTCGGAATTCAAGTAAAAGTCATTCTCGAATAGATGTCGCACACACCTTTAGCTTATCCTCAGCTAGATGGCGTGACGACACCGTTTCATATTTAACAATTTTAACACATAGATATCAGTAAATGAACATGGATCAAAATGATATAAAAATAATAAAATCATGTATCCATATATATACATTTTTTGATAACTTTATGCGTTTTCATTTTGAGTTTTAGTCGTGTGTCGATAGATGGCAGTAAATTTACAGTGACTACAAAATTTACAATGACAGGACCCCTCTATACTATCTATTCTTTTTGGTAATACTTAGGCCCTAATGAATTAACGTGGAATTAACTTATAAATATGTTTTATTAAAAATTTACGATTTATACTTCACTTGCAAAATAATTCAACACGCAATGTATCAACACTACTTTGTTACTATTGGTGATGACAACGAAATACATTGCCGCTCGAAAAAAAATGTAAATTAACTCCTCCTTCTTCTTCCTCGCGTTATCCTGGCACTTTAGCCACGGCTCATGGACGCCTGGGGCCCGCTTAGCAACTAATCTCAAGAATTGACGTAGGCACTAGTTCTTACGAACTGCCATCTGAACTTCCAACCCAGAGGGGAAACTAGGCCTTATTGGGATTAGTCCGGTTTCCTCACGATGTTTTCCTTTACCGAAAAGCAACTGGTAAATATCAAATGATATTTCGTACATACGTTCCGAAAAACTATGCTCTTTTAATTAAGGTTCACTAATTAAAAGATCATTATACTATGTATTTATGTATGTATATTAATAGTAAGTAGTATTTAGATAGTGACTCATCTTTCTGTACTGATTTTCTCTTCCGCACCCATTGTAAGTTTCTGTTTGGCCCAATGGTTGACTGGTAGAGAATGTTAATGCCATGGCATTAATTCCGCCATTTGTACCTACTTTCTTGTATTGTGCAATAAAGGTTAGATAAATAAATGTCTCCTTTTATTTTGAGGTTGTTTAATGGAATGGTTACGGCGAATATGTATTTCAACTATACGTCCTTCAGGCACGCCATTTAAATCCAAGTGGATGACGTGGATACAGGTATCTCAAACGCTCAGAGGGGTTATCGGAAATCTGTTTGAAACGAGTGCTTTCAGTGTCAATTTAAAAGTATATTTGACGAGGCGGTTTAATATATTTCAATTTATATTTTATATTGCCAAATTACATCCCTTTGAGTTGGGTTTCTTGTCTTTTGTATTTGATTAGGGTTCCATAGCTAAAATGCAAAACCGGCCAAGTGCGAGTCGGACTAGCGCATGAAGGATTCCGTATCATTACGCAAAAACCGGCAAGAAAATCACGGTTGTTGTATGGGAGCCCCACTTAAATATTTATTTTATTTTGTTTTTAGTATTTGTTGTCATATCGGCAACATAAATACATCATCTGTGAAAATTTCAATTGTCTAGCTATCACGGTTCATGAGATACAGCCTGGTGACAGATAGACAGACTGACGGACAGACGGACAGACAGACGGACGGACAGTACAGGTACGGCACCCCTTACTTACTTATTTATATAAAAAAGCGGCCAAGTGCGAGTCGGACTCACCCATGAAGGGTTCCGTAGCAGCAAGTAACATAATAAAATTGCGGTTTACGATTTATGACGTATTAAAAAAAAACTACTTACTAGATCTCGTTCAAACCAATTTTCGGTGGAAGTTTGCATGGTAATGTACATCATATATTTTTTTTAGTTTTATCATTCTCTTATTTTAGAAGTTACAGAGGGGGGGGGGGGGGGACACACATTTTACCACTTTGGAAGTGTCTCTCGCGCAAACTATTCAGTTTAGAAAAAAATTATATTAGAAACTAGAGATGCACCGGATATTCGGTTACTATCCGGTATCCGGCCTGTCCGGCCATTATTTTAATATCCGGCCGGATACCGGATAGTGACCTACTATCCGGCCGGATACCGGATAGTAACATTACTTGATTTCGGAGTAAACAAATTGGATTTAAGAAACAGTCACGGTCATAATCGTACTTGATTATTATTTTAAAACAATTTTAATATTCCACTGACTTGCACGCGCCTATAGAATACCTAGAAATGTGTCCGCGCGAACGTTCACTAAGGAAACAGATCAAACCTTTAGAATGCGCACCCGAAAAACCGAAATGTAGGTATAGTTCCGCTGGCCTAATATTCGGCGGCCGGATACCGGATATTCGGCCGATGGTCAGGCCGAAACTCCCTCCAGCCTGCGGCTGTCGGGAGTTATAGACCTCGTTTACAAAATCTCGCTTACCCCCCTCGTTGCACAATGTACTATTTATAATATCTAGGATAACAATGAGATGCTAATACAATACCGTAAAATTAGCAATTGTTTCATAGATACCTAACTATATTTTTAGAATGTCATCATAAAACAAAACTTCTATTAAATTTTACTTGCCATTTCAACATTTTAGGAGATCATAAACTAACTTTAGATGCTATTTCATTTAGAAAATAAAATGTTGGGACATTAAATAAAGCTAAACTGTATTAAAACTTACAAGTTGTTGTTGTTCGGTCACTGTTGTGAAACAAATATTTATTGTCCACAAAAAGTAATCACATATTAAAAGTTGTACGTCACAAAAAATAAATCACACTTAAAACTAATTACTGCTACTTAACCTTAACCTACCCAAGCTATAACTAGATAAAACTAAAACTAAAACATAACTAAATGTAAAAAAATCTCCCTCAACTCACCCGCTTCCGGGAAACTCCCCAAAATGCTGGCGAAGTGGCGACATCCCCCCTCTGAATCGCTGAATTGTTGTTACACATATTAGCATACAGTTATTCATAAATTCATAATAACTACCCTTGATATTACTTAATATGGTAGTGTCAATAGATTAATTAGATAATTTATTGTAACTCAGCTTCAGAAGGTATTAAATATCAATTCAATAAATTTATGCCTACATATTCTAAACTGATTAGACTTTACTCTGTCAACATAGACTTATAAATGAAAATAAACTCGCATGGCGCTCTTAATGCGTGCCTACCTAATGATTCTCCGAGAATTTTTAGCAGATTATCCATTCGCAATTTCGCAGACAACGATTCGCCGAACATAGTTTCGCAGAGTGATTTATTTGTAAATGTAACTTCTGTAAAATCTGCTTAATTTTTCTTAGAATAGGTATCAATAGGGCACCAACACGTGTAAACGATTTGTTTACCTGTACAAATATCTTATATAAAAACAAAATGACGGTATTTCAGGATTCGAGGCACGTGTGTTACTTTACAAGCATGGGTATAACACCTGTGATAAAAAAAGGTTGGGAGGACGCTGCACAATATTACCTACAGATCCTGCATGTAACTTCAATATCACTTTAGGAATTCTAGAAAGAAGAAAGTAAAATACTTGAATAATATGTTGCCTGGAGGAACTGAGCAAATAATATGTCTTGAGCGGGCAAATAATAAAATGGAATAAAAATGTAGATTATTTGATTTTACGCATAAAAAAACCGGCGAAAATTTAACATCTTTTCTTGATTTAAATAAATATTAAATAAATATTATAGCGACATTCTTACACAAATTGACTAAGTCCCACGGTAAGCTCAAAAAAGCTTGTGTTGTGGGTACTCAGACAACGATATATACTCGTATAATATACAAATACTTAAATACATAGAAAACATCCATGACTCAGGAACAAATATCTGTGATCAGCACACAAATAAATGCCCTTACCGGGATTCGAACCCAGGACCATCGGCTTCATAGGCAGGGTCACTACCCACTAGGCCAGACCGGTCGTCAAAAATATGTGATTTGTGTATAATTAATTACAAACATTAATACGAGTGTCGCGTTCTTTCGCTCTCCGAAACCATTAATATTCGCTTTCGAACATACACGAGGGTGAAATCTGTAGTTCTTAAAATCCGTTATCATTGGTTTTCGTTTAATCCATACCTACTGAACGAGATACCGTGTATATGTGTATAGTTGTATACATACGACCAAGATTCATTGGGAAATATCATTTATGAAGTTCTAATGTTGTCCCTTAATAGCGCGAGTTTCTATAATCTATCTATTCTATCTGGTGATAAATGTGTGATAAATAAATTGCGGGTTCTCCTGATACAGGTATACATATACTTACAAGGAGGACTCAAGTCTAATTGTATACAAATTGTACTGTTTAACACAATAAACATTTTTCATTTTCATTTTCATTTTCATAAGTACATAATTATGGAGCTATATCACGTAAATTATGGATTAATAAGCGATCCCTTAGTTAGGGAAGCATCATTACGATCAAGTTAAAGTAAATGCTAACCAGCTTGATTGATGAATTAACATCAAAAGTAATTATTTATTTATTATTTATTTATTTAATACAATTATGTTTACACGGCATTACAGTAAAAATACCAATGCGCCGAGAAACGCTTACAAATATTTCATTACAAGAAAAATATAACACAAGGTAGATACAAGATACAACATACACAGGAAGAAACAGAAATAACAAATCACATCACATAACATATTATTACCTATACACCGACTGACTAATCTACTTTACGTTTCAGAATACCTCTATATTCAGCATCATTACAATAACATTTATTAAGACAATAGACAATAGAGCAAAACCGAAATGAAGCGAGTCCAATTCCGGTGATGATGATGAGCCAGGCTAATTTACGACGCGATCTTCTTTTAATGAAATTCCTGCGATGTAAGGACCGTGGAAAGTGAAAACCCTTTGTTTCAAGTATTCAGGTGTCTGCCCTTTGCGTGGGGAACAAGTTATAAAAGGCAGGTGGAGCTGCCGGAGGGCGCCGTGGTGGAATGTCATCGATCCCAGTGCGCCCTCACGAACGGCAGAGAGGGTGAAACGCCGGAGTGGGTTTAGTGGGTAGGGCCAAATTCCCTCATCTCTTGCAAGGAGCACCGTGCATAAACGCATTCCCACTCCGTCAAAAAAAAAGGTATGCTGTGTTCGGTTGGCAACTGCAGCTGCATTACTGTTGAGACATACTGCTACGGCCTTTATGCGGGCGCCTATCTGTGAATATACTTGATACAATTAGTGGCGGATTGAACGTCATAATTGATGCGGCGGCGTCACTCAGTTTATCAAAGAAATTGATAGATACATTGGCGATACTGGTACTGCTACACTCTATCGCTTGCCAAGCCGGTCCAGTGTTATCTTGCATTTATTATATTAAAGTAAATATAAGTTAGTCCTATGCCCTTTGCTCGCGAAATACAAAAAATAATGTGCCCCCCGAAATTTGTAAAAAATAAAGTTTTGCTATGTGGTCAAGTTTGGTATTTTGGTTTTCGTGTAACTCAAGGATGCTAAATTCGTTTCTGATATTTAATTTATACGGTTTCATATAAATAATTTGAAAAAAATGAAAAATAAAAATTTTATTCGATATTTTTCTTATTTTATTATGCACCCAAAAAATAAAAAAATCATGAAAAAGCCCTACTATTTCTCGTTATAAAAAGTATGCATAATAATATGGCATATTTATTTTACATTAATGTGACTAAACAAAATTACATGTAATGTAGGCCTACTTTCGACTACTCATCGAACAAGATACAACGATGTGAGCTACAGCTTAGCAATTTATTATGATTAGATCCCTTTTTATTATACATAGTGAGTCCTTAGAACCCTTAGATCATTTTAGGAAGGAGATCCACCTAGATTTTTGATACAGTCGGGATGAAAGGTGGGGTGATTTGTCCCACACAATCATAAATTTACGCAAGCACCTGTTTAGGTTTCTGCAATAAGTTGATGACATTTTCGAGTAAATCAAAAGACAGAAATCATTTAGGTAATTAAATATTCAAAATACAAATTAATAATTTAAATATTGACTGATATTTAAATTATTTTCCTCCGTATAGCTACGTCCCTTAAATCGAATTACGTTGTGCACCAAGCATAAGCAATGTTAAAGAGTTTTTACAAATATATTAGGCTGTAAAATCTTTTAAATACGAAATAATGTAACTATTAGTGCATTTCTCTTTTTTTTTCTTTTAATTTACTCGATAATGACACCAAACTTAATGCAGAAACCTAAACAGATGCTTTCATAAATTTATGATTGTATGGGACAAATCATCCCCACCCTTTCAAGCACACCGCACCAAAAATCAAGGTGGCTCCCGTTCCTAAAATGATCTAAGAGTTCTAATGACTCACTATGCTAAAGGCTATCTCATCATCATCAAACGCCATAATTCTCATAGCTGTAACTCATATCTTTGTATTAAAAATTAAAAAAACTATCTGATTCTATTCACTATTTCATATCTTTGTATACTTATTCAGTGAGCTGGTGGTCGAATGTAGGTTTACATTTCATTTTTTTTTTCTCTATATTTTTAGACATAAATATGTCATGTGTATACTTTTTATAACGAGGAATAGTAGGGCTTTTTCACGAAATTTTTGTTTTTTGTGTATATATAAAAATAAGAACAATTTTGGCATTTATTCGAAATATAATAAAATAGAAAAAAAATACTTTTCATTTTTTTCAAATTATTTATATGAAAACGTATAAATTAAATATCAGAAATGAGTTAAGCATCCTTGATTTACCCGAAAATGATACCAAACTTGCGCACGTGCCAAACAAAATTTTTTACAAATTTCGGAGGGCATTTCCGTCCCTTAAGTCAAAATTTTGCATCAAAAATCCGGTTGGCTCCCCTTCCTAAATCAATCTGTGAGTCAAAAGGAGCAACTCTGCAAAAGGAAATTCCATCATCATCATTTGCCGTATATCACACTTTTTTGTCGTGGGCTCCACGGACTAATGACAAAGGATTAGTACGAAACGCTGTTATCATGGATAGAGAAAAAAAAACATTAAAATTCGCAGAATAAAAAGAAAATTTGATTGGTATGATCTGATGAATCTAACAGCTTAAATGCAGAGTCTAGCTTTAATGCAAATAATTTTTGGAAACTTCCAAACGCGATTGCAACGCTTTATGTTTGTCACATGCACCAAACCAACTGCTTCAAGTTGTGCTCAGTCAGGCGTGCATTCATTTTCTCAGAAATAATTATACCCTCCGTTATTTTAATTACTCTGGCGTTTTATTTAAATTAAAACCCGAAGTTTATTATTAATGTTTACCCATAATGGGCGGAATTAGGATTTGTGATAAATTGATTCGATTTAGTGATGGTGTTATTTAAATGTTTTTGCGGAGAATTACAATGGGCAAATAGGTATCTGTTTGTGCGTCTGTGTGTTCGCGACAAACTAAAAAACTACTGAACGGATATTCATGCGGGTTTCACCTATCAAGAGAGTGGTTCTTGAGGAAGGTTTAAATGTATAATTTAACAAATTATCTGATTCTATTCACTATTTCATATCTTTGTATACTTATTCAGTGAGCTGGTGGTCGAAAGTAGGTTTACATTTCATTTTTTTTTTCTCTATATTTTTAGACATAAATATGTCATGTGTATACTTTTTCTAAAGAAAGTAATGAAACACACGGACGACGGTTGACAAGTAACGGGATTTATTCAAAGACCAGATTTAGGCATAGACACATGTTGTACATATTCTTAACTAGATGGCGCTAGTAACCCTATTTTAAGCTTATTTTGATATAAGTAACAACACCCCCACTATATCAAAATAAAAATAAACTAATATTTTAACAGGTGTAAGCCGGTGAAACTATTTTTATTTTATTATAACAGCAATTCTACAGGCAAAAAAAAACACAAATTATTAAATATGAAACTAAATATGTAAAATGCTTTACTAACAATAAACATTAATAAAATCATTTTTGAACCACACCAAGTGTTTTCATAAACCTGTAATGTTTCACCTCCGGTAAACCTTTTGTTAACAGGTCAGCGGGCATGTTAGCGGTTGGCAAATACTTTGTTTCCACAATATCATTATTAATCACTTCTCTAATGAAATTATATCTAACATCAATATGCTTAGAACGCTTATGTGACTGATGATTATTTGCCAGCTTCAATGCACTCTGACTGTCATTGTATACTACAATTTTATTACTAAAACCCATCAGTTCCACTTCAAGGTTTTGCAAGTAAATGGCTTCACGGCAAGCTTCTGATAAAGCCATGTATTCACTCTCACATGAGCTCAAAGCAACAGTCCTTTGCTTTTTGCTCTCCCAAGAAATAGCAGAACCAGACTTCATAAAACAAAAACCTGTATATGACCGTCTGTCTATGGCGTCGCTCGCCCAATCGGCATCTACAAAACCTACCAGTTCT
This sequence comes from Cydia splendana, assembly GCF_910591565.1. Lineage (NCBI taxonomy): Eukaryota > Metazoa > Arthropoda > Insecta > Lepidoptera > Tortricidae > Cydia > Cydia splendana. Next base: position 7,264,964 of record NC_085974.1, read on the forward strand.
GCTTTTCCTTTGGAATATTTCAAACAATAGTCTTTTGTTCTCAATAAATATTTTAAAATTCTTTTAGCATAGTTCCAATGAACATATGAATAGCAATTATTAAATTGACTTAAGTAACTAGTAGCATAAGAAATATCAGGCCGAGTTAATACTGATAAATACATCAAGCTACCTATAAGTTTCTGATATGGCAGTTTTTCTTTACAATCATTTGTTTTTTCAACATTCAATTTACATTCTATAGGAGTCTCGACAGGGTTGCAATCTTCCATATCAAACTTTTTCAACAACATCTCTATATAATTCTCCTGATCTATAGTAATGACATTTTTGTCCTTATTTAAATTAATTCTCATGCCTAAGTATTGTTTTACTTGACCTAAATTCTTTAATTTAAACTTTTGACTCAGTGCCTGTACAAGATTATCTTTTTCTGTACTATGATTTGAAAATATTAAAAAATCATCAACATAAACACCAACAATAGTTTTCAAATTATTGTTATGATTTTTTATAAATACACAAGGCTCAAGTTTACTCTTAGTATATCCTAAGTTACACAAAGTTTCATCAACTTTTTTATACCAAGCGAGTGATGACTGCTTTAAGCCATAAACAGCCTTTTTTAATTTTAACACTTTATTTGAATCAGTGACAGGAAAACCTTCTGGCAAATGCATAAAAATGCTTTCTTTAAGGTGACCATTAAGAAAGGCTGTTGTGACATCCAAATGAGTGATATCCATTTCTAACTGTACACTCAAAGCAAATAGTAACCGCAAAGTTGAGTGCCTAATAACGGGAGAAAAGGTTTCTTGATAGTCCACACCAAGCTTTTGTGTAAAACCTTTAGCTACTAGCCGTGCACGATATCTCACTCTATTGTCACAATCACGTTTCTTTTTTAAGACCCACTTACACTGCACTACACTAGCGTTGTCTGGAGCATCGACAACTTCCCATACCTCGTTGTCTTTGAAAGACTGCAGTTCGTCTGCCATCGCCTGCAACCACTGTTGTTTCTCAGGTCCACTGATAGCGTCTGCATATGTCATCTCATCTTCTCCCACGTAGGTGCTGGTGCATGTATTTGCAAAACCATACCGCTCAGGTTTCTTTCTCTGTCGCTTCAGTCTTTCTTCATTGACTGTGGCCAAACTCTCCGTGACCTCTGCTCTTCTCGGTGAAGCATCTTCTGAAGACAGTTGATTGAGAGCATCTGTTCTATGATATGTATCTTCTAAAAACTGCTGCTGTCCTTCCTCTTCATGCTGTTCACCTTCATTGTCCACATCAAGGTACTCTGACTCAGACTCACTGGAGTTAGACTGGTTAATCGGCTCTAATTTAACCACAGATTCCTCTGTCAACTCCCCCACTGAGTCTGTGTTTTCTATACAAACTGTGACTGTATCCTCATTCTTCTTCTTCTCTAAAATCACTACATCTCGACTTGTTGTGATCTGATTCTTTACTGGATCATAAACTCTGTAGCCTTTTATATTCTCAGGAAATCCTACCAGTATGTGCTTCTTGGACTTTTTGTCCCATTTTGTCCTTTTTTCTTTCGGGATGTGTACCATGACAGGGCTTCCAAAGATGCGCAAACCTTCTAAATTAGGCTTTCTCCCTGTCCACATCTCGTATGGAGTTTTTTCTATCCCCGACGCTACTGACCGGTTCTTTATGTATACAGCTGTATTGGCAGCTTCCGCCCAGAATTTCTTGTCTAGGCCGGCTTCAAACAAAAGACACCTCGCTCGTTCCACAATTGTACGGTTGCTTCGCTCACTAAGACCATTCTGCTCAGCTGTGTAGGGGTTGGTTTTCTGGTGCACTATACCTTCATTCTTTAAGAAATCTTCAAACTCTTTACTACAGTACTCACGGCCTTGGTCCGTTCTTAAAAATTTGATTTTCTTGTTTTGACTGTTTTCCACCATTGACTTGAACTCCTTAAAATAACTTAATGCTTCACTCTTGGCTTTAAGGAAATAAATGAAAGTCATTCTGGTAAAATCATCAACAAAAATAATGAAAAATCTTGCACCACCAATTGAATTTTTCTCCATAGGACCACATATGTCACTATGAACAATTTGAAGGATCTCTGTGGCTCTTGTGCCTGGTGAGAAGGGTAACCTTGACTGTTTTCCTTCACAACACACTTCACAGTTTAATTTACTTCCCGTGAATTTTCCAGGGAAATCTATTCCGTCCACTAATCCACGCTTCATCTTGTTTAAATCACTGGCATTTATATGCCCGAGACGGCTGTGCCACGTCTGACCATCAGCTGTTGACGTAGATAGCATACACCTCGGTGTTGTTTTTAGTTTTAACTTGTAAACACCATTGACTAGGTCTGCTTCTGCCACTAAATTCCCTAGCTTGTTGTGAATCCAACATTTCTTAGGGCCAAAATGTACAGTATTTCCATTTTTGGTTAGTTCACTGACCGATAATAGGTTAGTCGTAAGGTCTGGCACGCACAAAACATTCTTCACGTTCACTTCGTATCCGTGACTTGTCGTAATTTCCATATCTCCGGAACACAAAACAGGAACTTTTGTACTGTTTGCTACGATTACGTCTGGAATATCCGGCGAAAACTCTTTATTTTGCAGCCAAGTTTCATTCGCCGTAAAGTGCTGACTCGCACCGGAATCCACGTAAAAATCACTTTTATTGAAGTCGCCACTAAGAAAAACAACGCTGAATGCGTTAGTCTGCTTTTTCTTGTCTGTTTTTTCATTTAACAGTGGACATTGGCTTCGATAATGACCAGCGTTTTTGCATCTGTAACAAATCACATTCTTCGTGTTATTTACATTTGGGTTTGACGTTTGAGAGGTTTGTTGTCTATGCTTGCTAGTGTTGTCACACTTCTTCTTCAAGTTACTTTTTGCAAGTAATGCTGAATTGCATTCTGTTTCACTTACTTGACTTGTTTCCATATCAAGTAATTTTGTTTTAATTGTATCGGCCGTTATGCTGATTCCAGAGTGCTCGATAGCCATAATCATAGGCATAAATCGTTCTGGTAAACCAGCTAGCATCAACGAACCTACCCACTCATCATCGATTTTGAAACCTGTACCGGTTAATCTCTGCGAGGGTTCAACTATTTGTGTCACATAATTCGTCATATTTTCACAGTTTTCCAATCTGATGGATATCAAATGACGAAGCAAAGTAATTCTCCGCGAAAAACCTGAATCGTCGAACAAAGTCTTCAACGTTGTCCACAATTGCTTCGTGGTCTTTGCATTCTTTATATGCACAAATAACGATGCATCAATCGTCAAAATCAGCTTCGCTCGTGCTTTTGCGTCTGCAGTGTCTGCTGCTACTGCTGAAGCAGTCCCGTCTGCTGGAGGTTCTTCCTTCAGATACTTGTTCGCGCCTTCAAGTATCAGCAAATTTTCTACCGCGAACGCCCAATCGTCGTAATTTTCGCGACCCTTAAGCTTCGGCACGTTCGTCAGAAAATTGGAAGTCATTTTCACGCACTAAACACGAAAAACACTAATACTTTTCTATTAAAATACGGGATTATTGCCCATAACCTCTAAAGAAAGTAATGAAACACACGGACGACGGTTGACAAGTAACGGGATTTATTCAAAGACCAGATTTAGGCATAGACACATGTTGTACATATTCTTAACTAGATGGCGCTAGTAACCCTATTTTAAGCTTATTTTGATATAAGTAACAACACTTTTTATAACGAGGAATAGTAGGGCTTTTTCACGAAATTTTTGTTTTTTGTGTATATATAAAAATAAGAACAATTTTGGCATTTATTCGAAATATAATAAAATAGAAAAAAAATACTTTTCATTTTTTTCAAATTATTTATATGAAAACGTATAAATTAAATATCAGAAATGAGTTTAGCATCCTTGATTTACCCGAAAATGATACCAAACTTGCGCACGTGCCAAACAAAATTTTTTACAAATTTCGGAGGGCATTTCCGTCCCTTAAGTCAAAATTTTGCATCAAAAATCCGGTTGGCTCCCCTTCCTAAATCAATCTGTGAGTCAAAAGGAGCAACTCTGCAAAAGGAAATTCCATCATCATCATTTGCCGTATATCACACTTTTTTGTCGTGGGCTCCACGGACTAATGACAAAGGATTAGTACGAAACGCTGTTATTATGGATAGAGAAAAAAAAACATTAAAATTCGCAGAATAAAAAGAAAATTTGATTGGTATGATCTGATGAATCTAACAGCTTAAATGCAGAGTCTAGCTTTAATGCAAATAATTTTTGGAAACTTCCAAACGCGATTGCAACGCTTTATGTTTGTCACATGCACCAAACCAACTGCTTCAAGTTGTGCTCAGTCAGGCGTGCATTCATTTTCTCAGAAATAATTATACCCTCCGTTATTTTAATTACTCTGGCGTTTTATTTAAATTAAAACCCGAAGTTTATTATTAATGTTTACCCATAATGGGCGGAATTAGGATTTGTGATAAATTGATTCGATTTAGTGATGGTGTTATTTAAATGTTTTTGCGGAGAATTACAATGGGCAAATAGGTATCTGTTTGTGCGTCTGTGTGTTCGCGACAAACTAAAAAACTACTGAACGGATATTCATGCGGGTTTCACCTATCAAGAGAGTGGTTCTTGAGGAAGGTTTAAATGTATAATTTAACAAATTATCTGATTCTATTCACTATTTCATATCTTTGTATACTTATTCAGTGAGCTGGTGGTCGAAAGTAGGTTTACATTTCATTTTTTTTTCTCTATATTTTTAGACATAAATATGTCATGTGTATACTTTTTATAACGAGGAATAGTAGGGCTTTTTCACGAAATTTTTGTTTTTTGTGTATATATAAAAATAAGAACAATTTTGGCATTTATTCGAAATATAATAAAATAGAAAAAAAATACTTTTCATTTTTTTCAAATTATTTATATTAAAACGTATAAATTAAATATCAGAAATGAGTTTAGCATCCTTGATTTACCCGAAAATGATACCAAACTTGCGCATGTTAGATAAATGGATAATTTAAAAAAATATTAAATATATTTAAAACTCAAAATTGATAGTAAATATTATTTTCAAAGATAAAACTTGTCAGGATGTTATTTATTTACCTTGATTCATAATTATGTAAAACTGCTAAATCAATAACTGGATACTATTTAAGTTTTAAGCAAGATAAATAAAATAATAAACAGATGTAATTGAAAATAAAACTGTTTTATTAAATTGAATAATACAATTTATTCACCTTATCATCAACAACTAATATATACAACCACTATTAGTTTATAATTCAGTAAGAGATTATTTAATTAATTATTAATTAATTAATCCATCTAATTAATCAAGTAGGTACATAATTATTACAATAATTACCAACATAGTATTTACTTAACTTTCAATATTCCTTTGGCGATGATTAACTCAGTGCTGCAGGGCAAGGCAGAATGCAGAATCAGAATGAAGAATGATCAATAATGGATGGGTCGGTCCCTTTTATACCAATTTCTACCTGGCAACTGGTTGATCATGCCACTTGTCATTCGATAAGTGACGTCACAGAAGTAGTTTCTCATGTACCTCGTCCATTTATCGAATTATGCAGAATAAAACTATTAGAACATCTTTTCAACAAACTCCGTTATACATAATTATTAATCAGTAATATTAATACGAAATATACTAAATATAGTCACTTCAAAGTAGTTTACAAATCTTAGTAGTAGGTTAACTTACTGTTTCTCTTGTCAACCGTGTTTTCGTATCGTACCCACATAAATAACAAATTCTGTAAAATTCACGTGATGTTGTGTTAAGTGTTTAAATTGTGTAATATATTATCAACATTGGACGTCAAAGAGAAACAGGTCAGTTCATACGTAATACAATTTGTGAATAGAACAACAATATTCTAACACGGCCATGCTGACGTGTACTTCGTTCTCGAAGTACCTACACAATTAATCAATAATATTAATAATAATAAAAAAACACCATAGCATAATCATAGGGTAGTGATTGATTAAAATAATATTAACTTTGACCACTTGCCAGATATCTAGACATGTTTGTCCCATTCACCCGCTGCTAATGAAATGAACAAACACCAAACAAATGGCCGACCAGCGGAGTGCTTTAACTAACTCAACACTTTGCTAATCATCTAGACATGTCAATCTCATTCACTCGCTGCTAGTGAGACAGAAAAACACCAAATGATAGGCCGACCAGCGAAAGTGTTCAACTACATCGCTACAAATCAATAAAAAAATAATCAATCATCGAATAACTTTAATCAATCACTTTTAAGTGATTTTGAACAATAAATATTAACTATACGTATAATCTTTGCATGATCACTATTCCAATATAGATTAACATAAATATTTACCTACATAACATAAAGATCGTTCGGCCAATCTGACGAATCATTGCACATTGTGTTAAAAATATTAATTACAGTTGCTACACATCTTTCTACTTGACCATAGCTTCGTGGTACACCAGGACTCTGCTCCACTGTCGCTTGTAGCGGGGTTAAAGGTGGGCAAAGCGATGTCCTTGTTTCTTCTGCGAGCACCGGAGACAGCTTTCAGAAGGCTTCCAAATTCGTCTGAAATTATATAAGTATATATGTAGTGTAGCTGGATACAATCCCACTTCTGATGTTAGATAAATGAATAATTAGAAAAAATATTAAATATATTTAAAACTCAAAATTGATAGTAAATATTATTTTCAAAGATAAAACTTGTCAGGATGTTATTTATTTACCTTGATTCATAATTATGTAAAACTGCTAAATCAATAACTGGATACTATTTAAGTTTTAAGCAAGATAAATAAAATAATAAACAGATGTAATTGAAAATAAAACTGTTTTATTAAATTGAATAATACAATTTATTCACCTTATCATCAACAACTAATATATACAACCACTATTAGTTTATAATTCAGTAAGAGATTATTTAATTAATTATTAATTAATTAATCCATCTAATTAATCAAGTAGGTACATAATTATTACAATAATTACCAACATAGTATTTACTTAACTTTCAATATTCCTTTGGCGATGATTAACTCAGTGCTGCAGGGCAAGGCAGAATGCAGAATCAGAATGAAGAATGATCAATAATGGATGGGTCGGTCCCTTTTATACCAATTTCTACCTGGCAACTGGTTGATCATGCCACTTGTCATTCGATAAGTGACGTCACAGAAGTAGTTTCTCATGTACCTCGTCCATTTATCGAATTATGCAGAATAAAACTATTAGAACATCTTTTCAACAAACTCCGTTATACATAATTATTAATCAGTAATATTAATACGAAATATACTAAATATAGTCACTTCAAAGTAGTTTACAAATCTTAGTAGTAGGTTAACTTACTGTTTCTCTTGTCAACCGTGTTTTCGTATCGTACCCACATAAATAACAAATTCTGTAAAATTCACGTGATGTTGTGTTAAGTGTTTAAATTGTGTAATATATTATCAACATTGGACGTCAAAGAGAAACAGGTCAGTTCATACGTAATACAATTTGTGAATAGAACAACAATATTCTAACACGCACGTGCCAAACAAAATTTTTTACAAATTTCGGAGGGCATTTCCGTCCCTTAAGTCAAAATTTTGCATCAAAAATCCGGTTGGCTCCCCTTCCTAAATCAATCTGTGAGTCAAAAGGAGCAACTCTGCAAAAGGAAATTCCATCATCATCATTTGCCGTATATCACACTTTTTTGTCGTGGGCTCCACGGACTAATGACAAAGGATTAGTACGAAACGCTGTTATTATGGATAGAGAAAAAAAAACATTAAAATTCGCAGAATAAAAAGAAAATTTGATTGGTATGATCTGATGAATCTAACAGCTTAAATGCAGAGTCTAGCTTTAATGCAAATAATTTTTGGAAACTTCCAAACGCGATTGCAACGCTTTATGTTTGTCACATGCACCAAACCAACTGCTTCAAGTTGTGCTCAGTCAGGCGTGCATTCATTTTCTCAGAAATAATTATACCCTCCGTTATTTTAATTACTCTGGCGTTTTATTTAAATTAAAACCCGAAGTTTATTATTAATGTTTACCCATAATGGGCGGAATTAGGATTTGTGATAAATTGATTCGATTTAGTGATGGTGTTATTTAAATGTTTTTGCGGAGAATTACAATGGGCAAATAGGTATCTGTTTGTGCGTCTGTGTGTTCGCGACAAACTAAAAAACTACTGAACGGATATTCATGCGGGTTTCACCTATCAAGAGAGTGGTTCTTGAGGAAGGTTTAAATGTATAATTTGTTAACCCATGCGAAACCGGGGCGGGTCGCTAGTGGTGTAATAAATGGTATCGCGGAAACCGCTGAATACGATCGGAAAAGGTATGATTTTATTTAGAACTTCAGCTTACAAAAAATTGGGTTCATAATGATTCCCAGCCGGGAATCTTTATAAACCCTATTTTTATTTATAAGTTTATTTCACGCACGTATACAATCACGTCCAGCTATCAAAATCAGTCCGATATGATAAAAATCTGTCCGCATTTCCATATTTTATACACAGAACAACTTTTATTCCAATTGCTGCAAACCGGGCGTCCATAAAAGTCTGAATGCAGAAAATAATTTATGTTCCCACTGAAATTCGCACATGCATTCCTTTCCAGAAGAATGAAACGGGAGGCCGATTTTGTATTAACGATTTGATAATCTACTTGTTTTGATACTACTTTGAGTCGTGTCATCACGCATCTCACGCACACCAAAAAATGCGTGCGAGAGGTCTAATCCAATCAGCGCAAGCTGCAAACGCTGAATGATCCTACAAAAATGCAAAGAGTCGTCTTGATAGCATTTTTCTAGGACTATTCAGCGTTACTTACTTACTGCTGTGGCGTAACGACCCGAATTAGATCTTGGCCTCCGACACCAAAGACCGCCATGCTACTCTGTCCAACGCCGTTCCTGTCCAGTCCACGGCACTTTCTGCACTTCATCTCTCCAGCGGTACCTAGGGCGTCCAGACGGTCTTCGGCTACTTGGTACTCCAGACTGTGCTTCTTCTCCCATCCGGACTACGTGCCATCGGAGTCTGGCGGCTTTCGTTTTTCCATTCAGCGTTAACTCGCTTGAAATTATTAGTACGCGTGAGACGACGATTAAGATAATTCAAGGTCGTGTGATAAAACAAGTTGAAAACCATATCAAATTATTATGAGGGAACTAGCCTCCGTTACGAAAAACACTAACTGAATTTTGTTTAATGTCTCTTTAAATATTTCATAGCACGGCTATAGTGCCACTTTGTTTCTGAAGCCTTTTATGGAACAGCTCTGCTAACGACAGTAAAATTATGTATGATTCACAAACTGCACAGAGGTAGAGAGGGTACATTACTTATGTTAAGGTTAGATTCATCACAACCGCAGCCAGCTGCATTGCTGTTGAAGCATTAACGAACTAATTGAGTGGCGTTTGTTGTTGCATTACTGTTGAGATTAGAACGCTCAATCCGTGACTTACTTAATCAAAAAACAAAAAGATTGACAATGCTGCTGATTGCAGCAGATGCTGCTGATGACAATTGTGTCATCCGAATATCTCCGTTTCATTGATAACAATAAATGAGACTCATTCATGAGTTTCATGACAATAATAATCAAATAAAATATAACACAACATTTTTATTTACAAAAATCAAACCATTCGTTATTACTATAAAGAACATGTTAAATGAGTATTAGTTTGTTTGTAACCATTACAAATAACTAATGGTGTTAGCAGCACCAATTAAAGCAACGACAACACGAGGGCTATACATGAATGACATGAAGTTATGGGTAATGTGAAATATTTTTCGACTTATAATCTTGTTTGACATCGGTTTACATGTTCAAAGGAGAACAAGAAACAAGAAGATAAGGGTTTTAGCCTTGTGTCGAGGAGGAAACTCAATTCTTTTATTCTGCGATTCTTAGAAATATGACATCGAAGATAATTGTGAGGAAAATGTTGAAAATACAAAGAACACAAAGTAAATAGGAATCGAAAGGAAATGGGGAGTCTTTAACGGAAAGACATCTGATGTACCTATTGTGGAAAAAACTCGTTGACCGTGAAATTTTGGTCGTTGAAAGTTTTTGCTTAAATTCGAGTAAAGGTTGATTCGCCTGCTGTTATGAATGTTACCTATAGGAGAAATTATCCGAATGATAAATGACTTCGTCCTAATCAGGGGCGTTAAGAGCGTGACGCGTAACGTCGATCACTTTTTTGGAAATATTAGATGCTGTTGTAAACTAGAAATATTGAGTTTGCACCAATGCATTGTTTACAGTATACAGGGACTTTTACATATTTCTATTTTACCTTATTAATTACATTAGCTAAGGTATCATCTGCAGGAAGCCGTGCATATGGCAGGTGACAGAAGCCTATGGAAGAGACTGGTCAGCAACATTAGGACATGATGTCACGATCCTCAGCATTGAGGGAACGACTGATGATGATGAAGGTATCAATTTAAAATTCAACGAGTAATCTTATAACTAAGACGGCAGTGAACCTTTAAATCTTGTATGTATTCTTTAGTGCACCTAGCAAAATATAATATGAAATTATGTAACATACGAGTATCTTTTGGGAACTAACAGAACATTTTAGTTCAGTGAAAACATTTCCAGTGAACTAAAGCGCATCAGAGTCCGACTTCTGAAGTGGAAAGTTGGCAATAGAGCTCGCGTGAAACTTGGCTAGTTGAGCAACTTTCAATAATTCGAAACCTGCCAGTTGATAGTACTTCTTATTGCTTAGTGAAAATTCTACGTATTGTTCAAATCAAACTTGTACTACCACCATCTTCCTGAAAACCCGGGGGTTCGCTTGACAACTAATCCTAAGAATTAGCGTAGGCACTAGTATTTATGAAAGCGACTGCCATCTGCCTTCCAAATCAGAGGGTAAACTAGGTCTTTTGGGGATTAGTCCGGTTTCCTCATGACGTTTGCCTTTACCGAAAAGTGACTGGTAACTATCATACAATACATCGTAGATACTTAAATTCGAGGTTCGAACCCGCGACCTCTGTTTTGAAAGTCGCACGGCCGGCGCGAGACTACCAAGCTAGTAACATTTTAACTACCAACGTCGAACAATGGAAAAGGAACAACAAAAATGTTTAAGGTTTAATGTTTAATCCCTATATGATTCCTATTTCCACAATATTGCATTTGTAGGTTATGAGTATCAGCTCGCTTGGAAACAGTAAATATAATGTATTTAGATAAATTATTTGCGTTCTGTGCCGCTGGTGCACTTATACGCCTACATGCGCATAGTTCAAATTTACAGCTGCAATCTATGAATGTTTTTTTTTACTTTATTATTCAGTTAATTCAGGAGTTTGAATATTTTTTTAATGTGAGAATGATTCGTCCCTAGTATGAAGCTTGACTGTACTAGTAATCTAGTTTTAGTGTTTAATATTATGTAAATCATACACCTATGACAGATCGCCTATTCACTATTCTAACGTACTTAAAGATATTTTTTTTGTAATACAGCGTTTATTACTTACTTCCCAATTTAACCACGGCAAGAAGAGATACCCTTGTAATTGGGCACCAATGTTGCTGTATAGAGCATACACACTACTGCAACAAAAAAAAATTGGCAGTATGCAATTGAAATTCAGCTGTTTTGCCATTTGACGTCTACCAGATCCGATTGCCTTTCAAATTCAAAGTCACCCCGAACATTTGCACTTGAAACGCATTAGAATTTTAAAAAGCTATCAGTACGTTTCCACTCCGTTGATGAAACAGATAAGATCTCCATTTTATTCGCGAGCCGACGCGCGCAGCGATCAAGCGAACAAATCTTAAAATTATGCGATAGAATAGGAAATTTCTGTTTCGATGTGGTAGTTGCGCTTTATCGTATATTGCTGAGTCGCTCTCGCATTTGATAGAAAGTGACGGCGACGATGACAAACGATAAAGGTTAGCGCTGAGATAATATCTGGGAGACCGAACTTTGCTTGGAAAACATACAAAAACTCAAAGATGCGCGTTTTATCTAGATCGATTTTTCGCCCTCGATAACGCCCATATGGTAAATTTCATCGAAATCATTAGAGCCGTTTCCGAGAGCCCCGAAATATATAAATAAATAAATAGGTACACAATAAATGCTCGTTTAAGGTTTAAGGTTTAAGATGTTTATTTCTCAAAAGATTACAAGAATAATCACTTCCTGAGAAATACATGTTTACACTAACATAAAACTAAGGAGAGGGTAATTACTAATTAATAATTATACAAAAATTTTACAAAGCCAATTCTAAACAACTAAGTATACAACTATCTAATACTATTGTATTACTTGTTAAAAACAAAGCGGGTAGATATAAGCAACGAGACATGCATGCGCTTCTACTAAGTAGCATTATAACAGGGTTGGTTAAACAAGACTAGTAACTAGTGATTAACCGTCGGTTACGATCGGTTGGTTAATTACATTAACATTATAGTTTATACAAACATAATATTTTGTACATTATTTATCATTGTTTTATATGTGTATAGGTATTAAGTTTATATTTATATTAATTTATAGGTTTATACAGAGCTATAAATTAAAAATCAAGGTAAGTGTTAAAAATATATTGTTTAAGTGCCTTTTTGAACATTTTCATGGATTTTGCGTCTTTAATGTCTTTTGGTAGTTTGTTATACAGCTGTGCCCCCTCATAAACAATACTTTTTTTGCCGTAGTTAGTTCTTGGCGGCCGAAGTAATAAATTATTTGCCTGGCGTGTAATCCTTTTTTGTACCTGCGCTCGTTTTGTAAACGTAATATGACAATGTACTTCCTTATTTATTATTTTCCTTACCAAAATACATGTATTATATACGTATGTCTGTGGTATGTTTAATATTTTTGTTTCTTTATATATTTTTTCTGTTGGAGTCCTGTGATGATATTTAAATAACATTTTAATCAATTTGTTTTGGGATATCTGAAGCGGACGTAAATTAGACTTACAGGCCGAGCCCCATACTTCTATTAGATAATCTAAATGAGGCTTCACCAGCGAATTATATATGGTATAACAAACCTTGCGTGGGAGACAGTGGGAAATGCTTCGCAATGCACCAGTGAGTGACGTAACTTTAGATCGTATTTTATCTATGTGGGGTTTCCAGGACAAGCGATTATCAAGAACTAGACCGAGGTATTTTTCCTGGTGGGTGGTTAGCAGTGTCACATTATTTACCGTTAAAGGGAGGTGGCTTGGAATGGTTTTATTCTTTGCAGCAAATATCATAAACCTGGTTTTTGTTTCATTTATTGTTAGTAAATTTGACACCAACCATTCCTGAAATATGTCAAGGTCAGTCTGTGCTTCAGTTATTATGGTAGTAATGTCACGGCCAAAGTAAAATAAGCATGTGTCATCTGCATAAAGGGTTATATCGGCTTTTAAGTTGATTTCATGAACGCTGTTTATATAAACAAGAAAAAGCAATGGCCCTAAAATGGATCCCTGAGGAATGCCGCATGTTATTAATTTAGGACTGCTTTTATTTTCTCCAATTTTTGTCACTTGTACTCGGTTGGTTAGGTAGGATTTGAATATGTTTAGGGCATTTCCTACAACACCTATACTACTTAATTTCGATATTAGTAGGGTATGACTTACAGTATCGAACGCTTTCTTTAAGTCAATGAAGATACCGAGAGCTATGTTTTTTTCGTCAATACCAACATTAATTTTTGTTAACAAATCAATTGTAGCTGATAAAGTATTAGATTTAGATCGGAAACCATACTGTTTATTATATAGAAAGTTTATACTATTTAAGTGTTCTGAAAGACGTTGACGGAGAATCTTCTCAAAGATTTTAGACATAATAGAGAGGACAGATATTGGGCGGTAATTTCCGGGATCTGAAGTTTCACCTGCTTTAAAAATAGGACTTACTTTTGCTACTTTTAGGGAGTCTGGGAACATTCCTACCTCTAGACACTTGTTGATGCAGTTTGTTATATCATTACAAACTAAATGTTTGACGCATTTTATCACTTTAGTACTTATACCGTCCATTCCTGCACTGGTATTCGTGTTAAGTTGCTCGATTATTTTCATAACTTCTCTTGTAGTTGCGGGTCTAAATGCTGATATTTCTTTCGTTTGTCTTTTTCGTTGAGTCTCAGACTGTCTGATGTTTTGGGCTATGGGCAATCTACTTGCTAACGTTGTTCCTACGGTAGCAAAGTAGTTATTAAAACAATCACAAATAGCTTGTTCGCCTGATATTAAGTCTGTTCCAATTTTGAGAGTCGTTGGTAATGAATTTGGTTTTGTTTTATTTCCAGTTAAGTCATTAATTAATGTCCACATTTTTTGTGGTTTTCCTTTACATACTTTGAAAGCATTATGGTAATGTGTATTCTTGGTTTTCCGTATTAATTGTGTAGTTATTTTCCTTTGCTCAATTAGTTCTTGCTTTGCAGAAGTGTCCTCTGGCTTCAATATCGTTTTTTTCCACAGTGCATTTCTTCTATTTATTGCATCAATTACTTGTTTACTAATCCAGTCTTTGTTAGGGGGATTAAGTATTTTTGTTTTCCTTTGTTTGTGTTTGTTTATGTTGTTTATTAAAAATGATTCCAGGTTATTGTAGTCATTATCTATGTTGCAAGTTTTTATCGATTCTATAGATTTGTACAAATTTTCATAATTTACAGCTTCATATGTGACTCGTTGTAGAGGGTTTTTCTTAAGTTTCTGGACCTCAAAATATATTTGTTTGTGGTCGGATATATCGGATTGTAGAATTGCCATGTGAAAGGGGTGACCTTTTATATTTGTAATCACATGATCAAGAATTGACTTAGTATCGATGGTTTCACGTGTGCAATATTTTTTAGCAATCTTGTTCAGAATATTATATCCAGCTTCCCGTATCACTGTTTTGTACTCTTTTGTAGTTAAAGCGTCGTCTAGAAGATTGTAATTAAAGTCTCCAAATATGAGTGCTCGTTTTCTTTCTTGTAGTTGTTTATTAAATGTTTCTAAGAAATGTTCTGTGTTTGTGCGTCCGGGTTTGTAAATAACTCCTATGTCGATACAGAATTTTTCTATATGAATCCAGAGGTAGTGGTTTTCATCATCGCATTTTTCTTCTATAATATTGTGTTTTAAATCATCGTGTACGTATATTGAAACACCTCCACCCCTAGTCTGTGTCCGGTAGTTGTAATAATGGGTATAGTTTGGGATTCTCAGCATATTTGCCTCATGTTCCGATTTGATCCAAGTTTCCGATAATGCAATTACGTGGACTTTTTGTATGGCTTCTATGATGCACCTTAATTCGTCTAACTTCCCTGGCTTCACTAGGCTCCGAATATTGACATACAAAATTGTCAGGGACTTCGTGTGAGTTACAAGGTCATCGTAATTTTCAACAATTTGGTAAGTGGTATTTGCCCGGGTGTTTTGGTGACATAGTTGTGGCGTGGCTAGTTTTTTGACTCCGTTGTGACGATCTTTGGTACACCTTTTATGTACTTAATGCAGAGGTTGGTTTCTCCATTCTGTTTTCGAGATTCTAGCTCTTGTTTTAAGTTCTTCATATATTTTTGCTGGTATGGTGTCTTGTCTGAATAGATTCTAACTTCATCGCTGGTGAGTTTTGATACGTTACGCATAATGGATTTTACGGTAGTTGCACTATAAAACACTGCCTTAATAGGTCGGTTCTTATCAGGCATATATTTCCCTAAGCGTATAATTTTTATAGGGTCTGCGCAGTTTGGATCAGCCATCTTTATTAGTTTCATCACTTCACCTTTATCATTGTCAATTCTTTGATCTTTGTCACTTGTCTCGAGTTCCGGGACACCAACTATGATGATATTTTTGTCTCTTATACAGCGCTCATTAAGTTCAGACATCATGTCCTCGCACGAAAGCATGGGCGATGTAGTGGGCATCGTAGCCAGTGTTGAAGATGCTGAGGTTTTTAGAATCTGTACCTCGTTTTCTAATGCCGTCACTCTTAATGCAGTATCATTGGTGTTGTTCTTTAGGTCAGCTACTTCCGCTCTCATTTTTTCTTGCTCCTGAATAATTGTATTAGTTTTTAGCCGGATGTCGTTGATTTGCTCTTTTATATTTGATAAGTCACTGGATATTTTTTCCATATTGGAATTTTGAGAATTTGTAGAACTTTTTATAAGTGAGCGAATTTCCTGACGCAGATTATCGAAGTCACTTCGTATAGAGTCATCTTCATCTCTATTTTTTCTTTTGCGTAGTTTGATTGGATCTCCTTCCAAGTCTTTCGGTAAAACCAGTTGCAATTTCGATCCTTCACTGCCAGTCGAAGGCGAGGCCGGCTGTAGATTCACTGCCATTGCAAGTGTCGGTGATTAACTATCGCTTAAACTGTTGGTATCACTCGGCCGACGGGTTGCGTACGCCCGTACTGTGTTATTCGGTAAACGTCTTAAAAACCGCTTCACTCGCAAGCAATTACTAACGTTATGTTAAATGCACTAAACTTAAATTTGATTGGCTTAATATTTTTATTTTTAAATGTAAATTAGCAATGCGTCTGCTCCTTACGCTCTCCGCGCGCAATCTTTAAAGGTATGATAACATAATTATAATTTCTTAAATAAGTTATTACGTTCGTTTGTTGGTGCGCTTGAACTTTGAAGAGTATTTTTATGTCAAAGCTACATTTTAACAAACGGTTAACTAACACAATATGGTGAAAAAGAGGTGTGAAATGAGTAGGTATAAAATTTTGAACAATTACTTATATAACATTTTTTTTTTCCGTTAAGAATACGGAATAAAATACCGGTAAAGAATCTATTATCCACTACGTAATTTTCGAGCCCGTAAATTTTATTTTATTACAAATTACAAAAGATTAACGAGGCAGTCCACTAATTTGACCCTCTTGAGCAACAAGGAAAATTGCACGATGTATTTTACCTGCTTTTTATAGGGAAGTAAACTTTATTACCATAGCATAAGAGCTAAAATTTAATAACGTGCATCTGGTGTTATCTTATGTAAAACTTAAACGTGGCTAACCTCTATACGCTAGGTAATGAGGAGGAAAGGAGACTTTATTGCATATCAATTGCACAAATATTTACGTAGCGTAAATTCTTGGAAGTTATAATATGTGAATCATACGTACTATACGTACCAGCTGCCTTTTAGTGATAACCAGTTCAGAAACGGTATCATGGTCGCATTTTTATCACCTGTCATGCCATGCGTCACTTAGGTACACACTAACATATTTGTTAGAACGTGACAGCCATGGTGACAAATGATAAAGAGCCGACCATCTTAGCCTTACAGTTCCAATTTAGTTCAGATTCCTTCCGTAAGTTGCCATGATGATGAATTAATCCATAACACGTCATGATGGCGAATTTAACAAACATTTTAAAAATTATTTTCAGAAATAAGAAACCGCCTCTAAGTGAAAACGTGACAATTTTTTGTTCTAACTGACAGGCCGATATCGTCCGGCGGCCTGTTAGTCAGTGGTCGGCTTTAGCTTTCGCATTGTCTCAACTTAATTCCAAGGCAAATAAATGTATTCCTATCGCTTAAAAAATAAATAAGAAAGTTCGAGCTCGAGTCGAAAACACGTGAACTATTTCTACTACAACAGTTGTTTACAACTGTTACTAAATATAAAATATTAATTGCAGCTTACATTAGTAATTACACTAATTACCTACTAGTAAAGAACGCGAATGTTCATTTTCTCATACTCATTAATTTGTATGGGAGCGCCAACAATGTGTGTTAAACGCGGCTGATTCGGTCTCCATAGAACTCTATTTTATACAGAAGTACTTAAATTTTACCTATGCGTGTGATAACTATGCGACATTGGAAAATCACGACAACTTGGTACAACTTTAAGTTAACAGCTAGGCGATAGGAATACAGTCAAGGTGAAAACATGGTAATTTAGCTCTTTTATTAGTATTTTCGGCACGAACTCCATAACGAAACAAATTTCAAGTGAAATATAAGCTGAGTAATCTGTGTAATTAATATTTCAGCTGCTTCGTTGGCGTTGCATTTTGATTGTAATCTACTGTAATCTAAAGTAATTCAATCTGTGTTATTAATTTCTGATGTATAAATAATCACCTCCGCTCCGTTCCGGCTCCGTTCGGCTCAGCATTGCTCCGAGCAATTATAAGGGTTGTCACACCTTGACGTCCCATTGCGTGCACGACCACAGATAAGATAATGACTTGAATTTTGACCACCCTAAATAGCCGAAAAGGATACATACATTAGAAAGGGACAACATGATATAAATAAAAAATATTTAAATATGAATATTTATTGAGTTCGCACAAACAAACGTAATTATAACTGGGCTGGTGCCTCTTTTTATTAAGTGTACATGACACTTGTATCAAGAGACATAATGATTCGTCCCTGTATCATTGTCAAACTTCGGTTTCCTTTCTGTACGGTAGTATGTACTATTATTTATTCTGTGATAATATCTAGTTCCTACTTGCTACACATATACCTGTTTTGCTCCAAAGAACTGCTCTAAATCTATTTAAACGCTTTCCAACTACGCTCATAAACCTGACATTCACATTACCGTCATAATAATGAAACTGAGCGAATTTGGAACACAATAAAATCCCTCCCAGTTTATTGCCTCTCGAAGTAGGTAAGAACAAATGTTCGCAACTAGAGCAATAATTGCAAGCCGGAGAGTTCGGTCATTTCCATTTCAGATTGAGTCCTATTGGAAGGAACTTTTCGAGTGAATCCAGTGACTTGATTCATTTGATGCCATTGTAGGGGTGGTGCAGTAAGGGACCTCGATTTAGATGCATGCACCTTAATCTGTTAGGTATTCTTTTGATCTTGAACTTCCGAGATACGTAAAAGTCTTATACTTTATAACAGTCGTCTAGTTGAAAGTCAGTATTTTAGATAAATACCTACGATGCTTATTACTTAATAAAACAAAACGACGTCTTTCTAAGTTATCTACGAGATCTATTTAGTTTATGAGATCAGTCAATTGAATTTTATATGTTTATAACGCCCGTTACGATCAACCAATACTTATAACCTGTGCTACGCCGCGCCGTGGCACCACCATCGGATTTTTTATTTATTTGTATTAATTCGTTCGCATACCAGACCATAAAAAACAAATCCAGATCAAATTAATAATAAGAGTACAATCAGAATACACCTTCTGCTAGCATGACTTGCGTCGCCATGCGCGACTCCATATGTCAAGCGCTAATTTAAGTATACAGTCAAGAAGTCATGCTAACAGCCTGACCACGACAGTGCGCGACTGGCTTCGGTTAAGGCGACAACCATAGGTTGGAGCGAGACAGAGCGATCGAACCTTTCGTTCTCACCTATGGTTTTCGCCTTAGCCGAAGCCAGTCGCGCAATGTCGTGGCCAAGCCGTAAGGGGTCAAAGGTGACTTTCCTCACGCCCATACTCCCAGGTTGAGTGGCATTACTGGCAACCATTTGACTGTGATACTCCCTAGCAGAAACTTGTTAGTGCTAGTAAAAGCTATTCAGACGTTTGATAAGATTCACTAAAGATTCTCTAGTGACTTACAAAAGGAATAAAACTAAAACGTGATGGATCAGGTTTAATAAAATGTAACACAAGATAATGCGAAATATAATAATATAATACAAAGTTTCTTTGACGATACTAATTGTGAATAAAGTAGAATAGAAAAACATGAAAGAAATAAATTAGAATATTTGAAAGGATATTATAATGTATTCCTTTGCTAAACAAAAAATATAATCATGTGATGTTTCATTAAAAAAAATTAGAGTCGCTTGCAGACGTCTCTGCTTGATAAAAAATAGTTTCGAAAGACAGAAGTATACACGGTGGCCAAAAAATAACTGCATTCCCGTTGCCAGGGAGGTTTTTGGATTATACTGAGCAACTTTTACTATGGGACCAACCCCGAAATCGCGATAAAAACATTAACCCTCCCATAGAAAATTGACCAGCCAAAATGTATGAAACAGTCCCATAGTAAAAGTTGCTCAGTATAACCCCAAAACCTCCCTGGCAACGGGAATGCATTTATTTTCTGGCCAACCTGTATATAATGGCTAATCTTCCTTCTGAACATTAACAAAAATCGATGTGACCTGATATCAAATTGGAAATCTTCAATTATGAAGGCCATTCCATTTCTAAAAGTGCCATTGTGATGATACTACATAGAAATCGCAGGGCTTAAATGCTCTTCAACTTAAAATGACTTTTCCTGATAGCGTCGGCAAGTATTTACATAAAACATTTTATCATTGAATTAATGTTTGTAGAGAGGGTAATTTTGAAAAAGGGGAAGATGGCAATGAAGAATATTGTTGATGTGCTTTCTATATTTTTCACAAAATAGCTTATTAAAGCGGGGGTCTTCTAGAATATACGATTTTATAAATGGATTTCTTTTAAGACACTGTATTATAAAGTAAATAAAAAATATTTAATTTAGGATATGGACCACCAGTCCACCATCATCATGATCATAATTTAAGAGCATGGCTCTTGTCGATAGAGTATGCACCAGTTTTCGCGGTCCTCGGCCAGGTTCTTTAGGTCCTATATGGACCACCGTCAATGTTTAATTGAGTCGAACCAAAATAATTCTGCATGGCGTTTGCAAACAATGTGTAGCCATTCATGTCAAATATTTATAAAAATTTGACGTTTATAATGGCACTTCTGATCAAATCGGTGCTAAGTTATGATGCGTCTAAGCAGACGGATTCTAAATACACATCTTAAGTGATCTTGCTAGTGAAATATACAAGTAAAAAAAAAACAGAATGAATATACTTACATGAGTTTGTTTCGTAGAATATTCAGTAGGTTGTTATCTTACTACAACAACATTAATAAAGATTTCGGCTCTGGAATTAATTATGTAAAATTAAAGTAAATAGTAGTTAGTATTCCTCTTCACTGTGGTTTGAGAATGGCTTTAATTCCACGGCGTCGTGATTTGAATAAAAGCTTTTGTATATTTACATTTAAAAGTCTTCTTGTTATTGAGTTAACAATATAAAATCGCCAGTTTTAGGCGTTCAACTTTTCACGCATTCAGGAGTAATTAAAATTTCTTACCTTATATCTCACCTTTACAATTGCTCAAGCGTCCTTGCAGTAAAATATGTATTTTGTTTGACAGGCGGACATAGCACATTCGGCCAAAGGCTACGAGTCGGAGGATGAGAACGCGGGCAGAAAGCGGCATAAGGCCAACGACGACCGGCCAGCCAGCAAGACCACCATGTACTCTAAGCAGGTAAATATTGTTTGTAACCTTAGAGCATTTAATAACTGGAGTGGCCATTAAGAGCTTACCCCTCTGCCGAAAAACTTGCACAATTGTGCAAACTTTTGTATGGACTGACATGGCTATTTGTACGTTAGGTACAAATCATGTAAAAATTAGCAATACATTTGACGTACCCTCCCCCGCAAAAATCGTTTCGTAAAGAAAATGACAGCGATGACAGCGTGTATTCTCCAGTTACTAAATGATCTAAGTTTGTAATGCACCACTCACCGATGACGGTATTTTCATCCTTCACACCTTAAACCTTTGAACTTGATCCAACCTCAAATTGGTGGCGCACTATGCGGTTTCAAAGAAGTTTGTTTATGTGAACTTGAACCAACATCGAATTGGTGGCGCACTATGCGGTTTCAAAGAAGTTTGTTTCTGTGAACTTGAACCAACCTCGAATTGGTGGCGCACTATGCGGTTTCAAAGAATGTTTCTGTGAACTTGAACCAACCTCGAATTGGTAGCACACTATGCGGTTTCAAAGAAGTTTGTTTTCGTGAAAGCTCCGGCTGTGGAATGAGCACCCTGCCAAGGTTTTACCGAGAGACTAGGTATAAAATATTGTTAAAATACAAAAAAAAAAGTATAATATGTTTCTGACGGGTCAGCAAATGCACGCGTCCATAACGTCGTTGTAGGACCTTTCGTATTGCCCCCCGATTGGGTGACTCATCTAACTTAACTGTGACTCGGTGAAAAACGTTGGTAAGACCAACATATAAATTCTCTATGTCAGATCTGCTCTTTCTAATCTCCCTTCCTCTTCATCTTTCGAGGTTTGCGCGACGCCGAATTCTATTTACTTGGTACCTTAGCCTACAAAAATTTTGAAGCATTTTGAAGGGAAAGAAATGAGTAATCGATAATTTTATAGGAATTCCGGGAGCAGTACTGCATCAACAACAAGCAACTGGATCTGCTGGAACTGGAAAAATCCAAGAAGGACAGATTTCTTGGATGCCTATCCCAGTACCACATCGAGAGCCCCTGTTCAAGAGCCAATCGGTAAGTTGACATTGTGTAACTTTTTATATTACTTCAATGTGGAGAAGACCATAGACATAAGGGAAGCCCGCCTATAAGTTCTTTCGTTCTTTTTTCAACTTCCAATTCTGAGGTTTAAAAAAATTCAGCCTATCATGGGTTAAAACGAAACTAGTGTTACTTCATTTATAAATCAAACGTATTAAGGACAGAACCACCGCCCCAAACTTTAATTATTATGCCAATTCCAGAAATACCGCAATCAAACAATTTTAATTGACTTTAAATGGGTAATTAATTATACAAGTCAAACCTGAAAGTTTCCACCTTCACAAAAATTTTGTATTGAAATAATCAGCCGCATTTCAACATAACGTATTTCTAAAAGTATAATTTCAGCTTCTAAAAATAATATCCAAGGGCCTTATATATTATTTTTAGAAGAATATTCTCCGAGAAAACTAATTATAAATGTATTTTCCCAACCCCCGATTGAAAGAAAACCTTCAAAAGGTCAACGTCAGGCTTAAACACCAATTAAACTAATATTGGATTAAAAAATAAACGTATTTGTTATGTACCTACCCTTGCACCTTGTACAGACAGTATCTACACTGTAGATTCCACAGGGTGGCTAAAAAATAACTGTATTCCCGCTGCCAGGGACGTTTTGGCAACGGGAATGCAGTTATTTTTTAGCCACCGTGTAATATTAGGGAATGAAACAACGGTCCAAAAGTATCTGCCATCCGGGAATTATTTTCCAAATAGAGATATATCTCTACAGTTCGCGTCCTAAAGTATCTGTCACAGTCTATATTGTTTTTCATACAGGGACTTGTATATTTTTGTAAGGCTATCAGAGAATGGTTGTTACCTTGATGCTGACTATCCTAGCATTTGTAGGTATTTCCATCGTTTGACCGTGATTATTGATTCTGACCGGATTTTATTTTTAAATGTGTTATTTTTATCAATACACAAACAACAAATAGAAGTAAATCACCTTATCGTGCACCATCCGTATGATAGTGCCGGACACTCTACAAACTGAGCACCGTTTTCCTCAAACGTTACACATAAACTGGCAAGGTAAAAGATTTATCACATAAACTTTTATGCTACTTTGCGAAAATGCTTTCGAAGTGTATTTCCTACTTACCTTATCTCTTGAGCCGACGTTGATTAGCCAGTTTTATGAAAGTCTTGGGAAAGTGAAGTGGCAATAACATGTACTTATTCCGTGTAAGTACTTTGAATGTTGTCTTATGTATATATATAATATGCTTTGATTTTTTGTATAGGCTGCTCTGCAATATTTTTTTAGCCATGTTGTTGTTATAATGTCAAATCCGAAATAGTTTTGTTAAAAGTATATCTTGTATTGCATGAATTTCATATTAATTGTCCCTGTGACAAGGTGAGAAGTGGCACAGAAATCAGTTGACTGGATATAAAATAGCTGATATGTGACTGCCTACCATGAAACATAAAATTGCTCCAATTAAGGACACAATAAATAGCTTTTTATTTCTAGTTCTACATTCTAAAGAAGAATATTTTAGAAAGGTCGAAATCTTGAAGATTCTGTCACCCATACTTAAAAATTAACCTAATTCTGGAAGAGCTTAACTGGGGTTAACTCGGTTACCCACTCCCAAGATTTGACGTTCGTAATTACGAAAGCAACTACCATCTATAGGCATGGTTTTGTGTGTTATAAAAAATATTGGATTAGAAGTTTTGTATACTATTTATCCCCAGATTTTTTAACACAATACTAAAAAACACAACTATGATAGTACATAATCCCCGTAATCCTTAATGATTCAGGCACATTAGGGCAGCCTAATGAAGAGAGAGGGCACGTTATTAATGATTTAAGCTGACCCTCCATTCTGAAAGGCCATTGTATCACATAACAATCCTGCGGTGGAGGAATCCCTTAATGACAGACAGTCTCAGCATCGTAAGCCCTTTAATAGATCATTGTGATGTGAATCCATATAGTTCACGTAGGTATTGGGTTTATTTGAATTTGGGATGTAAAGGTCTTGATAGGCGATTTCATGGACCAAGAATTAGGTAGGCGTGGGAAGGACTTGGAACTGATATTTGAAATAGTTTGTATTGTATTTGTACACGTTGCACCAACTTAGACCATTTAATAACCGGTGTCTTTAAGAACTTACCCCTCTGCCGAAAACCTTGCATAATTGTGCAAACTTTTGTATGGACTGACGTTTATCTGACATGGCTATTGTACGCTACGTACAAATCATGTACAAATAGCCATACCTACATTTGACGTGCCCCTCCCCGCAAAAATCGGCAGACTGTTTTGTACAGAAAATGACAGCCAAGGCGTCTCCAGTTACTAAATGCTCTAAGGGCACCAATAATGAATGAATGAATGAAAACATTTATTTTCAGGCAACTATTGGCCCATAGATAAATACCTTAAAACTAGCATACATATTATTAAATATATCTTAAAACTAAAAACACAATTATGGCTGCGATGCAGTTCGCAACCCCGCAGTGTCAGGGAGCCGGCCGCGGAACCGCCGGAACTTGACACCCTTCGACCAAAACTCCTCCTTGGTGAAGGTCGCTAGATGTTCAGTCGGAACGCTCAGCACAAAAGAATTAAAATTCACACTGTAATAATGAAACCGATACCACAAATTCTGTAAAATATGTATTTTGCATCAGTTTTTAAACACTGGCAACATTTTACCATTAAACAAGAGCCATAGTGCTCCTTAAGTTTGACATTTTATAAATTTTGGTCTAAGTAATGGCGCCATACTGTGACTGGAGAAACATAGTTTTAAATTGGTAATTATGTTGAAAGCAAGCAGTAATTTAAACATGTCGAAAACATAAAAGAAGAAAAGGAAATTTAACTATTAACACGCGAAGCGATATAGAAATATTACAGTTATTAATGAAACATGAAAAAAAACTCCAAATATACTCTTCAATGTTTCATGATTGGTACCGTTACTTTATTACAAAATGCAAACTTTCACTTTAACAAAAAGCACGTAGGTTCAATATTTAATTTCACAAAAGATTAAAACTTTTGATTGAATTTATGGAAGCGCTGAATGGTTTCGGTGATGTTATAAGCTCTTTAATGTAATATTGATCCGTTATTATACCCGGAAGATGCTGCTGCTCTGAAACACAAAAGAAGAAAGAAATTATAAGAGAATATTTAATGTCGAATATCAAAAGCTGGTCTCGAGGTACTTCATTTTAATAACGATTTGAGTTTTAATATTAATTATAACATAATTTCACATTTTAGGCTCCGTTCATTGTTCGTACTATTGCATACAACTGAGGTGGATACAGTTAGTTCAAAAAGTCGCTCGACTTTTAGTCTTCGCTAGTTAATTTACTTTTTAAAACCTTATTCAAGGTGGAAGATCATAATTCCAATGGCAATATTATTGAAATGAATAGTCACTGCCGCACTCTACGTATAAGATTAGGCAGCCGAAGGATAAATAAGAAAACTATAACATTGATTGCCTTTAACAATGTTTTAAGGAATCTTGTCATATCTATATACCGCTTTCAGTTAATGAGGCTTGTAATAAAGACCAACAGTATTGCATACAATTTCGACGCCATCTCTGAACCAGTAGGTAGTTAGTTACTAACATGGGTTTAACTATAGCCAAGTTCGCCAACACTTAACCACTTCCCTCAACTAGTAGGTACTAGTTTAGCTAATTTGGCGGAGTAACAATAACCCCAAAGCTCGTTGTCTACTTTAATTACCAAACTTTTATGAATACCTAAAAAGTAAAAACCGTAAAACCACGTAACTATAGTCCGAAAGCTCCAAGTTATAGTTAAAATTTGTCTCGAATATTTTCGTTTAGGTGGGACTATTATTTTTATTTGAATATACTAGTTCTATGTTTATCATTTTTTAATAAAAGGAAGGGAAAACTCACGAAAAACAAACAGAACATTGGTATTGGTATTTATACGTATTAAATAATTACCTATGTCTCGAAATTGTGGAGCATATAATTGTAGTACTGGACTATAATACTTTTGTCATTTTACGGGGCAACATTTATTACTTTCTAGCTAACAAATATTTTGACAAAGGTTAACTGATCTCTGTAATTTTTGACGCTTGAAAGTTTAACCAGGGTGGCGTATCCTATCTCTCAACATTTCTCTATTTTCTAAAAGTATTTATTATTTATAACCGTGAAAATCTTCCTGTTAACTTTTTATAGCCATTTAGTGTAGTAAATGAAGCAAGTTGTTGTATGGAGACCCATGCATTAATTTCTCAGTCGATGAAATTTAGCTTGGTTATTGTATAGTATGAGCCGAGACTAACATTATAAATATCCAAAAAAAAAACACTCCTAAGTTAGGTAAAAACACAAATCTGATTATATATCGAACCGAGTAATTCCTCAGTCCAAAATTATTTTACAAAATAAGTTATTTGTATCAGTATGTGATACTAGAAAAAAATCTAAAAGTTTTGTCAAACATCAGAATATTTTTTTATGATACTTCCTTTTTTTGACGCTCATTTTCATCGGAATCTTAGAATATAATTTGGCGCAGTGGGTAAAAAAAATCCAAAAAAAATGCGTATCGAAATGTATGTATTATAAAACTATTAAAAACTGAGAGTGGAAAATTTTTAGATTTTCATTTTGTAGGTATAAAACGGCAATAAAATGGCATTCCAGTGAAAAAATTAGACTGAGCAATTTTCCGGTCCAAGACACGCCAAAAAATTTTATTTTATTAATACTGGTATTTCTGCTGGGATATTTTTTTGATATTTCATATATTGTTGCAATACGTTACATGAATATGTCCGGTGAAGAAAGTTTGAACGGAGCATTTTTCCGTAAAAAGATATTAACGATTTAAGACTTTAGGTATTTACTTTAATTCTATTATTATAATTCTTTGGAAATTTATACAATACTTTTTATTTATTGATACTTTATCATACTGTAAAGTTTTTTCTGACTGAGGAATTACTGCGGGGTCCACTACCTTTATTTACTACACTAATTCACCTATTTTGAGGTGCATCTAGGTGCCTCTAAAATTTGTATTTATAAAGGCGATTTACGTCAAGTGCATCACAATCTTACCGACTGAAAATGAAACAACCAGTACGAGAAATTGTTTTATAACTTTAGTTTAGAGAGTTGTTAAAATAAATGGTTGTTGTCGAAAAAAATGTTTCAAACATTCATTTTATTAAACTGCGAGATGAATTGGTATCAACTCTGATATAGAGTTATTTTTTTTTTAATTAAATATTTTAAGTTAAGTCGGGACCTGTGAAACTTGAACGCTGAACCGCGCTATTAAAATAAATACATATTTGATTTGGAATTTAGTTAGTAACGGTTCCAAATCTAATATTTATTTTGATATCGCGGTTCAGCGTTCAAACTTCACTAGGTCCCGACAAAATTTAAAATAGCTACTGTAGCTATTTTTACAATTTAAAACATTATCAAACAAAATTATGCGAACAAATGATCATTACCAAAAATCGAATCCAAAACCTTCGCATGTAGGTTCTACCAACTAAGCTGAAGCTGCTTATACTCCTATGAAAATGAAATGTTTTTTTTTAGACAACTAGGGGCCCATACATAAATAGTTAAATACCTTAAATTAAAACACTAACACTGTATTATCTAACACGTTGTCTTGGTGTGAATCAAATAATGGTGAGGTAAGCAAATCATTATTTGACAGTTGCGTGCCAATAAAAATTTAATAGCACCCTAACTTAAGCAATCAAGCTAATAATTGTCTAAGCGTACCGGTGCTTCTCTTTATTCAGCACAAGTTAATGTAGTAAATAAAGGTAGTGGACCCCGCAGTAATTCCTCAGCCAGAAAAAACTTTACAGTATGATAAAGTATCAATAAATAAAAAGTATTGTATAAATTTCCAAAGAATAATAATAATAGAATTAAAGTAAATACCTAAAGTTTTAAATCGTTAATATCTTTTTACGGAAAAATGCTCCGTTCAAACTTTCTTCATCAGACATATTCATGTAACGTATTGCAACAATATATGAAATATCAAAAAAATATCCCAGCAGAAATACCAGTATTAATAAAATAAAATTTTTTGGCGTGTCTTGGACCGGAAAATTGCTCAGTCTAATTTTTTCACTGGAATGCCATTTTATTGCCGTTTTATACCTACAAAATGAAAATCTAAAAATTTTCCACTCTCAGTTTTTAATAGTTCTATAATGCATACATTTCGATACGCATCTTTTTTGGATTTTTTTACCCACTGCGCCAAATTATATTCTAAGATCATATAAGAATAAAAAAATGACAGAGCAATTTTCCGATGAAAATGAGCGTCAAAAAAATGAAGTATCATAAAAAAATATTCTCATGTTTGACAAAACTTTTAGATTTTTTTCTAGTATCACATACTGATACAAATAACTTATTTTGTAAAATAATATTGGACTGAGGAATTACTCGGTTCAATATATAATCAGATTTGTGTTTTTACCTAACTTAGGAGTGTTTTTTTTTGGATATTTATAATGTTAGTCTCGGCTCATACTATACAATAACCAAGCTAAATTTCATCGACTGAGAAATTAATGCATGGGTCTCCATACAACAACTTGCTTCATTTACTACACTACGTAGTAATTTACGATTGTTTTCATTAGAACCGAATTAGAGAATTCCCGACTTTTGCCATGGATCCGGTTCTTAACTAAATAGATTTCCAAAATGAATGGAGATTTCTTAGAAGGTAAAGGTAACAAATTGAGCATTTTATTATACTTTGCACCCTTGTAATCGTATTACGTCTTAAGTGAGGTGAACGGACGGTACTCGAATTTTATTTGAGCATTTGCTTGAGTTACTTTTGACCTACCCAATGGCTATATATAGATATATATGATAAATGTACATATCGGCAATAGGCCTCCGAAGACCCAGAAGGTGCCCTAATGCTTGCCTTAAGAAGTAGAACTCATATTGAATGTGTTGGGTTCAATATTATGATAAGGGATTAAATATTTATGAGGGTGAAAATAGTATGACCGTTATGTAGGTATCTAAGCAATATTCTATAAGAAAATTGAGCGTATGTTTCTTTATTAAAGGGTAATAAATTACTTAGGTACTATTGATTTAAAATTTATATGAGAAATATGTATCATTTAATATTTAGCAGTTGCATTTCGGAAATAAATAAAACAGGCCGACCGACTTATCCCGATAACGCCTAGGTTCAGAAGATCAGGTGACATTCATTTCATACAGTCTTGAGGTTAGGATATCCAGTGGACCCTGAGTTTCTTTACGAAATATCCAGGGTAATGCTAGTAATGTCGATATCCAAATGTTTCTAAATATATATTTATATCAAAATAAGAAATCTTCTTCTTACTCGGCGTCTTCATTGCTGAAGGTCGTGTCTAGTTTGGTGGGTTTCCTGCGTGATGGTGGTACCATGCGTGGTGGTACCTGCGTGGTACCATGCTTTTCCAAGTGTTCCTGTCCTCGGCGGTCTTAATAGCTTCAGGTATTGGCAAGCCGGTGATGGTTTTATCAAGTCTGACCACCGGGTAGGCGATCGACCGCGTCGTCTTTCCCATTCGACCTTACCAACTACCATCAGCTTTTCTAAGCTCTCTGGGTCTCTACGAGCAACATGTGCGAAATACATACGGAAAATAAGAAATAACAACGTCAAAATGTAGCGACGTACCTAATGTCTTTAAATAATCTAAAACAAGACACAGAAGAACATTTATGTTACCAAAGCTGAAATTCAACTTCAGCGGAACACGATTGGAAATTTATGTCCCAAATTGCTACCGTGATACCGCAATGTCTTTTAATATCCCATCTAGAATCACTTCCACACAGATATGCCGCTCCCCGACTCGTTAGCCCCAAGTTTTAACTAAGTAACATCAACTCTTGAGACCCCGAACACTTTGCCGTGAAGCCCCTTAACGGTACTTACATGACGTTAATAATGTATTATGTTCGGTTTGTTCAATGTGCCCACTCAAGTTAGCTTTAGAAATGGTTGTGTAACATAATTATAAAGTTTAAACATGAAACAATACGTATAACTAGTATCAAAATTTGTTTTAAATAAACATAGAACATTGAACTATAAATAAGCTTAAAATTAATAATAAAAACTAGGTATAAATAAACTTAAAATAAAGGCCCTATAAATGAAACACGTCCTCCAAGTCACTGCCGATGGGCAGGGTGCCCAGAAGGCTGGCCGCATTGCCACGTTGAATGGCAATGCTAATATTGCTAATGTGTTGAGCAAAATACTGGCCAGAGCAAAATACATAGTTTATTCAGATTTTGAAA
This sequence comes from Cydia splendana, assembly GCF_910591565.1. Taxonomy (NCBI): domain Eukaryota; kingdom Metazoa; phylum Arthropoda; class Insecta; order Lepidoptera; family Tortricidae; genus Cydia; species Cydia splendana. The sequence continues at coordinate 7,295,825 of NC_085974.1, forward strand.
TCAATGAGGTACATAAATTCATAAACAAGTGGCTAATGTTGCTATTCATAAACGACTGTCAAATTAATAATCTGTTGATAATTATTGGTCCATATCCGTCATTTTTACAATTGTGTTAGAAAGAGACAAATTTTGACAAAAGTTTGCTAAGTTTTGTGAGGCGGTTTAGTAGTTACCGCGATTTTGAGTTTCATAATTTCGATCTTCGTTAGGAAGCTATATACATAGGTAAGTAGCATGGCCTACGTAACAATTACGTGGACAATATTGTCCACGTCTACATAATGAACCACGGCTAATTATGCTTACATATAATGTTCTACTTGCTCTTGATATTCCATTATGCAATGTCCAATTATCTTAATACATACAATATAATCCACATTGTCTTGCCATTACTAACTACTCAACTAACGCTGCGATTGTTAAATTAATAGGTATGTAGTTATATTGTGTCACTGTTAATAAATCAATATTTTTTATTAAATATAATATATATCTAATATTGTCTTCAGTTACCGCGATAGTTACTCATAAAATAAAACTATTGATATCTATATTAAAATATGTAATTGATAAATTGTGTTGTGTAACATAAAGATGTATGGGTTGAAAAAATATTGTTTTTGTTTTGTTTCAGAGCATCATTTCTATCCGTATGTGTCCGTCGTCGAGTGCCCTCGGATGAGAATCTCAACACCGACTATGCACCCATACAGAGGTATCCCAGGTAAGAATGAAGACATGCCTTGGTGTAGGAATCCAGAAGGGTGACGTCAATCAGAACTATGAACCTAGAATCTACTTACCTACATAAAAATTGCTTTTCGACCAGACTTCTCCAAAATAGTCGAACGATGAGGAAAAAACATAACTAAACTACAAATCTATTAGTATTAATACCAGTAGGTAACTTGCTTTAGTTATTAAAGTATAATTATACTCTAAAATACTATTGTTTTGGCTAGACAGCGTATGCATCATTTGGTACATACCTACGCTTGCTAATAATATAAATGGTGGAAAAGCAGTCTTTTCCAGCATGGCTGACGATGTGCTTCTGATCTACACATATCCGTGCTGAGCCCTCGTTAAAATTAAATTTACTACCTTGGATCATTTTGAATAATCAAAATATATATAGTAAAACCGTCCCTTTTGCTTGTCTGTCTGTAACTGGACCACCTCACGTTAGCAGAATATGTAAAGTAAGCACAAAAATTAAATGTGATAGATGTCGTAATTTACATGTCAAGAGGCCAAAGTAGCTCAAAATCTCTGCATGAGTATGAGTACCCTGTCGCTAGCAACATTAGTCCTTCTGTTTCTTAAAATTGTCGAACAGTTTCTCTGCATCAGTGCTTACCCCAATTGGCTAAGAGAATGCTACAAAAACTAGGTTACTTTTTTAGTTTCCGATCAAAACTTTAGTGCTGCGATAAGGTTTTATGTACGCGCCCAATATTATAGACCGACCGCTTAAATGAGGCAGGCGTACGGCGCCCGCACCTTCCCCGCCGCCCTTAGTCGTCCTACCCCGTCGCCCCCGTACCGCGCAGGCGAGGACTCATTTTAGCGGTCGGACTATAGTAGCCTCCAGTTCCAATATCGTAACGTGGCAAATATTTGTTGAAGGTTCGGCCAACCCTCCCCCGCGCCACCGGAACTTTGTGCCCACGACGCCGACCTGGAGTGCTCGTACTTTCGCCGCCGCCCAAGATCCGTGTGCAGCCAACCTGACCCCAAACGGTACACGTGGATGCCTGAGGATGAAGACTTCACCCGGATGGAGTGGCCACAGTGAGTTAAATTCAGATGTTCTATAAGTCAAGCTTGAAAGTTTTAGAGCAAAACTGTAGAGCGGGTATAAAATTTGAACCCTCATACTCTCTTATCGAAGACCGCTGGACTCGGATATCCAAGCTGCTGTTGCTAAAAATATTCATTGATATTTGTCATAAATATACACAATTTTATTTTTGTAATACACACATACATAACACCTTTAAGATACATCATTTTCATCTCATTAAGCCAAGTAGAGAAAATTAAGTAAAGTTCTTAGTTATGAACTTATGAAACATAATATTGTATATTTGTCACCGAAAACTTTCCATAATAAAAAGAAGACTACAGACTAAACTAAGAGACAGCATTGTGAAAAATATACATATTTATTTTTCAAAACATTGACTTGTCATTTCCGTGAAAGTTAACAATCGGCCTAAAATCTTTCGAGTTGAAACAATCGTTCGTTAAAATATCCCTGGGCTCTCATTTCCAGGCAAATACAAATAACTGTGAAGTGCTCCTACGTCACCTTGAGAATTTGCATAACTGGGGTATAAAGAAACGTTCGTTAACTTGACAAACTCGCGCACTCGGTGCTCGCATAATTTTCTCGAAGGTCTTGGCGATTGTTGAAAAAACCTTTAGATATTTGTCGCCGTTTTTATAAAGTTTCGTCGATGGGCTTACTAACTGTTAGTGTAAGGCCTGAGTGGACGCTCGAAGCGGAGCGTTCGGCGTGGCGTGCAGCGTGGCGTCGGGCTCACAAGGGATTTGAGCAGCGTGCACTAAGGCCGCTCCTATACGTTTGCATTTGTTTAACATGCACGCCGCACGCCCGACCCGCCCCGCTGCACGCTCGACTCGAGCGTCCCCTCAGGCCTTACACTTAAGCCGAGGTTTGAAAGTGTTTTCTTAGTATATACCGATGAAAGTGTTTTTGTTTTTTCGCCGGAGTAGCAAACTCGGAATAAATTCGGTAGTCAAAATAAAGGCGTCCTTACGAAATTCTAATTTTGCTGTTTGGAATTGTATCTGCTCCTTTGTAATACTAAAATGTTTTGCCATTTATCACCAATGTTTACTTTATAATTTAGTTCTTGAGTCAACACGCTAACCAAATCAAGACTAAGTGTTGAACTATTTTATAGCTAGAAAGTGTCGACCACCGCATTCCACGCTGTAGGGTTGGTCGACCGCGGTGTGACCTAGAATCTTCGTCCTACATCCGACCTAACTTAACGCTTCAGCCGACTATATATCTCACCGTACATGCCCTACAATATTGTCTGAGGTTATATTTTAGCGAATAAGGCGTGCACGATCGTGCTTAATATCTGCACAGCCAATTTAGCAGCCAATTCAGATAAACACGCCTACGCCTAACGTGCCTAATAAAATGCACACTTTTCTATAATAAAATGCGATAAAGTATTAAAATGTGGATATGAGTTCGGGTTGTATGTTGATATAAAATTTTAAGTGTACGTTGGTATTGAGTTTGCCATATGCAAGCTTCGTTTGACCTAAAGGCTATCTAAAAATACCAAATTAAGATAGGTCATTTGATATCTGCATTTCATGGTGCGGTATAACGCATTCACTGCCAGGGGGCGTGGCCTAGGAACAAACTTGTATGACGGTGAACGCACATGTGAGTCGGGGGCAGTGAATGTGTTAAGTGTCATAACTTGTTTTCTTAGTTCTTGAAATCTTGACACGTTATATAATTTGCGATATGTATAACTTATAATAAGCCGTAGTAGCACTGGTGCTGTATTAAGCTGAGCAGATTCTTTTCAGTAGTACCTTAGCTCGTTCGCGTCCGACTCAAAGATGCTGAGAGAGAATCACTGAACTTCGTGGTCGGCGCTTTAAATCAACGTTCTAAAATCGGCGCAGTAAACGGCTAACTGCCCGATTCGAACTTTAAGATACGTCAATTAATAGATCTAGAAACGATGCTCTCTCCTGACCGATTTCGGCCACAGCGACTGTGTGCTCTGGAGTAGGCAATTTTTAACTCGTGTTATTAGAGTGTAGCTGATCCACTCTCTGGTGCGCCCTTAGGTGGCTCACGTACCCTATCTTCTTGCTAAATACTCGTCTAGAAATGATATGGATTAGATATGTCGGTGTCAAAAGTGACGTTTTTGTTTGAAGAAACGTCACATTTGACACTGATATATATAATCTATATCGTTTCTAGATCTATTAACTGACGTATCTTAAAGTTGGAATCGGGCCATAACGCTGTAAGCGACTAAATACTAAAATCATTTTTTGTAGATTATAAATTAAATAGCATTTGCCTTAACTATTTACGTCTATTACAACTGTAACAGTACATCACCCGTGAAATATGGTTATCTAGCGGTGCGGGAATCTGCATAGTTTGGAAGTTGGCCTCATCGGAAGTTGCTTAATTGTCCTTTGTGGGACATATAAATTAAGCCGTTCCGGAAAGTTTCGGGTAAAATCTATACATTTCACCACGCCTACGTGTAACTACTTACAAAAATTTGGTATAGGTATTAATGATCACTCGCATGTTAAATTAATACGGGTGTGTAATGTTTAATATAATTATGAAAAAACTATCATACATTTGTTATAACGCCATTTGATATATTATTGTATGTTATAATATAATTTTTATTATACGTTTCCTTTATTATATAGTGATTTCATCTAAACTTTCATTGATATAATGCCTAATGTAATATAATTTTCAAATAGTATATAGACATGTTTTATAATGACATTTGTTATATTATATTTTTGTATAACGTAATACTTCATACAATTTTATCATGTATAAATACATATATCGTATAACATTTTTTGACATATTTCATTTACTGATAACGTAAAGTTTTACATACTTTTTATAACTAGTACGCAGGCCTACTGCTTTTGCTAGCTATTTTATTCTAAGGAGGTCGCAGTTCTAACCTAACCTAACCTATTTTTCACGGATTTCGTTCTGCGGGGACCGCAGTTCAAACCTAACCTAAACCACTTTTTTGATAGAATATTTTATTCTACGGAGGGTCAAAGTTCTAACCTAACCTAACCCTCCTTTTGTTAGGTAGTTATTCGTTTGTGCGGAGTCGCAGTTCCAACCTAACCTAACCCATTTATGTCATGCAACTATTATGCTACATAAATAATTATGTGATGTCACTTGTTATAACAAATAATATGCTTTCGAGTATGTAATAAATATGGCAATGTATATTAGACGAAGTGTAAATATACCTTATGACCATTATACCAATAATAACATTATGTATACCGTTAATTAGGTATTACGGTAGTATGCCATTTATTACGTTATTCAAAATAACGATATATCAAACTATAATATATGAAAAGTAATTATAACAAATGTAATGCACCCAATTAATACGCATAACACGCATATCATGTATCGTGACTCGTAAAACTTCTTTTTTCTTTTTGTTTCTCACTTTTCCTCCTGTATAATACTGCCACTAGTAAAACGCAAACAGATCTGATTTTTTTCCACCCAGAAAAACCTGGTTAAGATTAGTCCAGTTACGCTACGGTAAATTTACATTTGCTGAAAGCAGTAAGTAGAAAAATATTACAAACATTAGTTCCCAGACACCTATACTTAAATCATTAACCTAATATTACAAACTTCGCCCTTGAACTGCTGCTTAAAATTATATGTTTTGTTACCTATTTTATTTTAAGTACTTATAAAATAATACAGCTAATAACAAGTATCGTATCAATGACTTGGTCGACTTGTAAAATATACTTTAATTCCATGTATCTAAGTTTCACTTTTAATCAAAGGCCTAGAAGTTCTGGTTTTATGAAAACTGTACGTATTTATTAGCTACGAGTTCGCTAAAAGTTTCTTTTAGTAGTCTATAGGGGCATATCGACGAGTAACTCTCATCATTTCTTTCTAAAAGTCTGGCTTCATTTAATTTTAACTCATAGCCCATGCAATAAAAGCACTCGTGGATAAAAAATTCCAATTGACATCCTAACCTTTGAAAGTTAATTACTTTTTGACATTTTAATGCACTCCTTTACCTTTTCTTTTCACGACTGCTCCATTAACCATTTTTAATTAATGTTTTTTTTAACCATCCTATTTTGTTTTACGAAAAAAACAGGCACGCCACCCGCTTACTGTCGAAAAAGGGACACTTACCTACTAATTGTAAAAAAATGCAAGTAAAAAATTGCAACCACTGTAGGTTAGACTACATAAAATTGTAACTGGTTTTGATGGAGACAAGTCAACATTTTCGAAAATACACTTTTCGTGTCATGTATCATTCGTATCATGTTATGATATAAACATAAATGACAACCGGTCTGGCCTAGTGGGTAGTGACCCTGCCTGCGAAGCCGATGGTCCTGGGTTCGAATCCCGGTAAGGGCATTTATTTGTGTGATGAATACAAATATTTGTTCCTGAGTCATGGGTGTTTTCTATGTATATAAGTATGTATTTATCTATATAAGTATGTATATCGTCGCCTAGCACCCATATTACAAGCTTTGCTTAGTTTGGGGCTAGGTTGATCTGTGTAAGATGTCCCCAGATATTTATTTATTTTATTTATTTATTTATAAATGGATGAAAAGACCCACCAGTGACTCTCCGTGCCGATAGGTTTTGAGATGCTCAGTTCACTATACTTCAAAACTTCCCAATCTTCTTCTCTTCAGTTATCTGTCTATTATGCCGACACGCTTCAAAGAAGTCCTGACTTTATACCTAAACAGCCATTGGATTTGGAATCTTTATAGAAAGTGAAAGAATGTCCATACAAAAATAATCTAAGTGAAGATAAATGTCCGCAAATAGTATATCATAAATTATACCTTTGGCTGAGAGCGACTCAAATAACTTCATAGGTGCGAATGGTGTCCAGTAAATTCCCTACAGTCCTCATAACCTTTGGGTCGACCCTCTCGTAAATAACTTTTTTACTGCCGACTCACCACAAGGCAAATTTAGTGGGTAATAGAATTAATTAACTGTTGTCATAAAGTTTTAACTCACGAGTGTATAAAGCATACGATTTCAGATAAAGTAATTTAACCGGTATCTATGTTTTTTTATCAAGCTTACTCATTTTGAGCTAGAATTTTCAGTGCAATTTATTCTAGTACGGAGTTTATCTGAAGGCTGAACAGCTTTTGGCGGTCTTCCAAATTGTGCAATATTTTCACAGGACTCTTATCAGGCCAGCGGTTTAAAAGTTTTAAATTTAATTAAAAGTATATAAAAATACATAAAACATTTGCTTCGTAAGCCACCGCTATTTAGATCACCTATAGATCTCTATAGATGCACCGACTTTGTGCATTCGAATTTCTCGTCCTGATTTTCTCAGATGTTAAATATGTTTAAATAGCATTTGATGGTATTAACCAGTTGCTCTTCGGCAAAGGAAAACATCTTGAAAAAACGCATACTTACAACCTGAAATTTTTAAGAAGAGTGTGAATTTTGGTATTGGATAAGCGTGGGGACTTACGAACCCTAATGTGATAGGAGGTCAGTGCCCGACTATGAGAGGTATATAGGCTAGTAATGACATTGTACCGTAAAATGGGGTGAGTAGGGTCAAAACTGAAATTCAAACCTCGATAACATTTTATTTTTACATATGAAAACTGAATGGTGTATATAATAAGTGTTCCGGACGTTTGTATTTTAGTTTTTATTTTATTTTGGGTAGTTCCATTTCATAACTTTGACGATAAAGAGGAAAACCCACCTCACCCCGTAGTGCCTAGAGAGGGGATTTCATACAAAGGTGATTTTGGAAGATTGTTGGATCGATTTTTTTTTATTATTCGTATTACTATAGCTCCATTTTAAATTGGAATACATTATTTTTGTAGCAGTAGCCTTAAAATCCCTTCTCACCCCCACTCAAACCTTCTCTCCCCATTCATAACCCACCTCTCCCCGCGAAACCTACTCACCCCGTTTTACGGTACTTGCTTTGTTGCCTAGGACAGTTATTTTAAATACAAATAATTAAATCTTTCAGATCGGTAATAGAAGATAACGCGGGTTGGCCGCAAAACTACAATGTGGACCAAATCGCGTCAGTGACAAGAGGGGGCTCTTTGCCGAGGCCGCCTTCAATAATACCGTAAGTACAATTAAAGGTCTAAAACATTTCAGGACCTACTACAAATACCAGAATATAATACACTCGATAAATCTTATACCCTTAAACGAGCAATTCTTGTTTATTATATATTTATATATTTCGGGGATCTCGGAAACGGCTCTAACGATTTCCATGAAATTTGCTATGTGGAGATTTTCGGGGGCGAAAAATCGATCTAGCTAGGTCTTATTCTCTGGAAATACGCACATTTTTGAGCTTTTATATGTTTTCCGAGCAAAGCTAGCTCCCAGATATTGACTATTAATTTCATCCAGTTGCATAGGTACACAAATGTATTGGTAAGTATTTACTTTTTTTAACAAACATTTTGGTTCTTGCTAATAACATATTAGTAAGTACCTATTTAAAATATTTGTTAAAATGTTTTTGTTAAAAAAATGTTTGGAAGAAAAAGAGATTCTTCATAATCTCTCAGTCATGAAGGTAGGTAATGTTTGATTGCATGGTTCCATAAAACTGTTCTGTTAATTTTAATGAAAATCAACAGTCATTTCGCCCTAAACAGACACGTGTGCTGGTAACTAGTATAGGAGTTCCATACTACGGTAATTCTGGGGCGCTCCAGGGGTTAAGCAAGAAATTACTGTTGATTTTCATTAAAATTAACAGAACAAACAGTTTTATGGAACCATGCAATCAAACATTACCTACCTTCATGACTGAGAGATTATGAAGAATCTCTTTTTCTTCCAAACATAAAACAAATTCAGGCACAATTTATGTTTACTTTGATTTTTGAGTTACAGACAAAATTAAATTGCCTACAAACCACACAAAAGAAAAACAAACGTAGTCAAAAAGTGGTCCAATTAGGCTTCTATTCATATTATTATTTTCCCGAGCTAAGAACAATAGAACCCTTTTAACCTTTTTCTATTTATATATACATTTGGGTAATGCTTGTCTTTCTAACATATTTTTAAGCTCTTTAAGATAAGACAGCTAAAATCCTAACGCTGAGATTTTCTCCGATGAACATATTAGGATTTTTCTGATCGCTCTTGTTATATTGCGAATATTTCAGAACCCGGCACAATATTATCATTTGCTGAGTCAATGCACAATTTTACGGAAGAGTTAAAAGCAATCATCTAAAGCAAGTTTTCATAAAAAAATAAAGCATGGTTTGGAGAACTGGTGAATTGATGAATTGGAGGATTGAATTCCTTTATTGAAAAGTCTTGTAGTGAAATATGGAGTTTAGAACTGAACGATTATGATAAATATAGACTGTGAATCAATGCTAATGTTAATGCCTGAATTTTTCTTATGAAATCACAAGTATTAACACACAAAAACAGTCGGACGGATTTGAACGGAATACACATAAATAAGGCCGCCTGCTTGCAACTCCTAGCTACAAGCACAGAGAGTTTCATGAAGTATCATGAAACGTTTCAGTGAATTCGATTACGTTCGAAGAACGGAAACTTCTTCTGTAAAATTACAAAGATGTTTGTTTTTAATTTCAGCTGTCCCGCCCACACTCCGATACCCCCACCGCCTCCGCCGCCACCTCTCACAATACCCCCCCACAGGTAATGTCCCCATATTGTATCGCATGAAAGCGTTCAACTTAAGCATACCAGTGCAGATGTGACCTTCAAGTTCGAAACGACTTCACGTAATAGAAGGTCATATTTATACTGGTCAAAGCCATAACAGCGTTAGGTACCACACTGCCGGCATATTTTGCGCATACCTAATGAATTTTCTATCGAAGGTATACATACAATAACAACAAGTTGCACAAACACATGGGAAAACTTATGTGGTGCAGCAAGAAGCACGATGCGAATATACAAGGTGCTACTTTATTAGTTGCAGATATTTTAACAGATGATACTTTACTTTAAAACAATTAACTTTAAATAGAAATTAAGAATATTTAATTAATATTTTTTGTTTTAATTTACCGAACAAAATATTTAATTTAATTATGGTTCGGCGGGAAAACTGTGGCCAGATAGGATAGGCCAGATATAGTTAGGTTTTAGGTAAAAGAGGTACTAGAATCTGTTCAATGAGTTCACATTTAATAATCACATTAACAGGGTGTTTTACGTAGCAAATTTGTTTTTCAGTTCTCCAAAAAAACGTCGTACTAGCTATAATGTTTCATACTTAAATATACTCCAGGAACCGAGTACTATCAGCTGTAAAAAAATCTGCAACTAATAAGGTAGCACCTTATATAAAGTAGTTAAATGAACTAAGGATAAAAACATATATATAACTCCAATAATAAATTTCTTGAATGAGATGGTGATAAATTGATCCTTTATCATATAAAAATAGGTTATCAATGACTTTGAGGTAAATCGTGCATAGTTTTTTGTAAGTATTACAGCTTCCAAGTATTTATAGCAGATATCGCAGTTTACTATAAATAGCTACGTTTTAACCCCTTCCAGTTCTTAATCTTGTAGATTAGAAATTTTCCATCTCATCTTACTTATCAGTCCGTAATTTACCCCACATAAAAATACTATATCGAATTAGATCGGCAGATCACATTTAGGAGTAGTATTGTATACAGAATAAACCAAACGTAAGCAATCAAAAGAAGTTGCTGAGCGTTAACTCCCATTGCATCCCTTCGTAACCCGCAAGCTGGATACCGTATTCTTCGGGGGAAGGGTTTTGCTTAGCGCTGGCCTTGGAAACGCAATTCACAAAATAAACGTACATTTCCAGGGCTAAACACGTATCGTTCGCTCGCTCGCACACGCTGACCACATTCGACGACACCGTCATGCCGGCCGCTGTCAGCAGCAATAGGTTCAGAAGAGACTGCGAGCGGCTCATCGACGGACGTGTTATTAAGGTAAGCCCTGCTAAGTCTTCAAAAATTAAGACGAAATTGGGAGACCGTTTAAAAACGCTTCTCCATACATAGTCCCCATTTTCCTCTACCGTCCTGATTATATAGTACAGGGGTCTCCAAACTTTTTTACCTGAGGGCCATATTGGGGGGGTGTATCTTGGTTGCTGCTGTTAGGGCTGAATCCAATCCCTGGAGCCTGGCTGCCGCGGGTCCTTTGGGTGTCGGCGGGCCGGATTGGAACGCGTCGCGGGCCGAATTTGGCCCGCGGGCTGGGGTTTGGAGAGCCCTGATATAGTAGGTAAACAGCTTGATGTTACGAGTTCTGACCCTTGATCACAAATTTGAATTTTGGAAAGTTTGCTATACTTCACTTGAAATTTATAAATCTAACATCGAAGCAGTAGGCCCCCATATGAGTCACTAATGAGTTGCTTAAGAGTTGAAAGGGCTTATTGTGACAAGCTCCTGCCAACACTTACCTCTGTTACATCCTCGGTTATTGTTTCAAAGGCTAGGACAAGACTGTGACAATTGTATTAATTATTACTGTTAAAACCGTAACTTTCAACAGCGCTGAATTATTTTATTACAAGTTGCAATTATTTATGTAGCAATTAAAAGTCACCTCCAAATAAGTACCAACGTAACTAATGGCATGAGTACTTTAGTTGGCAACATTTTAAAATTATTATCTTTATTTTCAGCCTGAACCAAAGCCGTACTCGACACTGCCAATCATGTTCCAACCGTTCACGCCGTACCCACAATACGTCACGCAACCGCCGGCGCCGATGCACTACACTCCAATCACGCCAATGCAACAACACGCGCCCACAGTGCCCATACAAACGCAGACCGAACAGCCGAAAGTCGTCGTGCTTGGTAAAGTTTATAGGACAAGTAAGGATTTTAGAGGAATTTGTGCATGCTGACAATTTCATTGACAGCTTCTGGCACTTTCTGGATTCTAGGTCTTTCGCTGCGAAAAGGTAGGGCACCTCAATTGCTCGTATTTGCTCAAGTGTTAATATTGCATCTTTTGCGCAAAGTATGTAGACGGAAATAATATTTTGCACAAATACGACCGAGTGAGCTCGGCCTTACCCAGTGAAAATCGGGTATATATTTAAAGCACTTTATTCCAGTTGCTTCTTATTTTAATCATACTTAATAGAGTCAGACCAAGAATAGTCTGCAGCGGATTTCATAGCCCGCGCAGTGCAAGTGTTATTTTAAACGTCAAACTTCTATGAAATTATGACGTATAAATGACACTTGCACTGCGTGGGCTATCAAATCCGCTGCAGACTTTTTTTGGTCCGACTCTAGTACCGTTCTCACCTAGTTGTAAGGATACCCTTCATCAGGTTAGACTTACATACTTAAGACTTTAATACTTAAATACTTGCATCTTAATGCAATGCGAAATAATAACATATATTTTTGACGAGCAAACTACGACATTTAAAAATGCACCACAGCATAAACAGCATAACAATTATATCAGGTTATATTACACCTGTATCGTTTGAGGTAGATATAATCAATGAATTGATTGTAATTTTGTTAATTTTGTTTAGATTCAATAAAGAAAGGGGTCATGAGGACACAAGCGACGCAGACTGAAGTGTGCTTGGGAAGGAAACCACTGCCACCGAATTACTTGTCACTTAGTCCTAGAACCATTAAAAGGGTAAACAAAAGTGGCATTTACCTACAATAAAATAGTTGATAATATTTTTAAGAGTTTTGTGATTTCAACCACTGCTTGGTTTTAGGTTAAGATGGTAGCTGCAGGAGTACAAACGAATGGAATCACTGTTGGACCTCGAAGGTTAACGAAATCCTTTTCTGAAGTTGGTGGGGACCGTTTGGCTGGAGATGCTCAAAATGATATCACAGCGTCAGTGGAGAGGTAATATTTGACTTTAGCGACAATTCATAAAAACTCCATTAAAGAGTAATTTAACAAACATTTGTTATATTTTAGTTTCATTGGCATTGATCATGAAAAGCTTCATCGAACGCAGTCAGAGGAACCACCAAGATCACCTCGGTCACCCACTTCAATGATTCCACCATCACCACACATACAAAGGGGCGATTCTGAAGACACCACTTCTTCTCCCATGAAATCAGTTGCATCGTCACAGATAGACAGATCTTCCGAACTAAGCGCACTGCAACGGCAAGCTCAAGAGTATTTTCAGCAAAACTTCCAATTCATCCATGAAAGTGATAGAGACGACACGATAGACGATGACATAGAAAATATAGAGAAAAGTATGGCGCTAAATAGAAGAAACTTAGAATATCTTCAGCAAGAAATTGCTAAGCAAGCTAAAGGAGAGAGATCATTAAGATCTATTTTATCTAAAAGTACTAGTGACACTTCTCAAAAAACAAATTCTCATCCATTTTCAAAAACTTCTACATTCCAATCTGAACCTTCTACCGAAACGTCCGTTACGACAACTGATGATAGTGAGAAAAATGAAAAAGAAATTATTATAGATTTTGAACCGAGGCCAGATGATGAAGCAATACCGTTTACAACTCTTCGTAGAAATAGACGCCTTCTCCAAAAAACATTATCAGAGGGTGAAATTTTATTAGATGTGTAAGTATTGCTAATTTTAATTAAGCTTAGCAAGCACTAATATTTCGTGTGACATGTATTATTTGACATTATTATGCTTTTGTTCAGACGTAAAACTGAAATTTACACCAATGGAGATGGTGTCAAGGATGCTCCTCTTATTATGTCCACTAGTCAGGAAAATATGACTCGAGAAGACCGTGAACGAGAGGCGCTATACATGCAATATATTGGTCAAAATTACGTTCAAACGCCAATAAAAGATGAAGGTATCTTCGGATTTGAACCAGACGGATCTTTTAGGTATATATTTAATAAATACTCAAGTCTTGTTGATAGGCCTTTAGAGCTAAAGCACTTAGACAATTTCCATGCACATAACACTATCCTTAGCTTAGACCTACACCTACACTTTAACGAATATTGCTTTGCTAATAAAATTAAAATACATACATATAGAACCATTGATGCAATTTCTTCAACTGCTGCTAGTTCTTATAGATTTTGCGTTTGAAGTCGGTATGTTGTGCTTTCATTCATACACATGCATTAAATTTTCTTCATAGTTCTTCGGACGGAAATGCACCATACGAAGATTTTCATGAAAAATACATTAGTTACAAGCATGATTCTTTTAGAATTCGAAGCGTAAGTTTTGAAGAGCAAATTGAAACCGTTGACGTAAAAAAGGATGAAATTCCTGCAACCAGGTATGCGCACATGCTAGCAATGAGGCAGTAGATTGATGCCTTTTTATATTTCTCCTTGCTAAATTTAATATAAGATTTATTACTGATTTTCACGAGCAAAATGTTAATTTATCTTTCCTAAAACTTTCCGAATCTCTGGATACTTACTTATCCAATTGACCAAATTTCTTATACAAGTAAAAGATTAGTATAATCATAAAATGTTTTCAAAGTAAACTGAATATCCAAGAGTATTCAATGTTATTTGCTAACTTGACATCCTGAATCACCAAATCAAACGTGGCAACTTTACGATTAAATTTTCAGCACCGCTAAATCAAGTCCGGGTTCTCCAGAGCCAGTGAGCCTCGATGTTGACATTAACCATAAAACAAAAAGAACAGTTGTTTCAAAAACTGTAACCACTCTCACTCCTTTGGACAAGATATCGCCATGTGCATCGAATGAATCGTTGACTGTTGATCCCAGCAGGTAAACTTGAACTTAAATGAATTAAAATACTGCTTTCATTCATTATTAGTGCAATGCAACCACTAAAAGTATTCTTTTTTTAAGGGATCATTCTGACGGCATGTGGAATGAGTCTCAGACAACTGTTTTACAAGTTGATTCGGGAACCGACAATGGAACTGTTATAAGGTAGGTCGCTTATTGGTTAGTTCCAACCAATAGATGCCAAATATTAATATAATAGATGAATATTTTGAACCTATATTACAGTTCCTCCGACCTAAGCTCATTAGCAGCATCACCAGGGGCTTTAGCGTTACTAACTCCTACATCTAGAAGAAAACAGTTATTACTGTTACAACATCAACAAAGGTCATCATTAGATACCGATGTATTAGATGAAGAGTTTGATGCTTCGCAGGTAAAGTTATAACAAATAACATATTTGTGCAGTTAATTATTAATGTAAATAAAATGATAATTATTTTAAAACAATTTTCAGAGCCAATCTCCAACATCACCTAGAAACAAATTAGATACGTCCAGTTCAAGTTCCCAAGCCAGAATTTCACTTTCACCGCCAGCCGTTGTTCCTAATGTAACATTACCAATAACAAAACAACCTATGATATCAAAAACTATTTCATCAATCGCACCTTCAAAAGCTAATCATACGCCGGCTATTGCAATCACTCATCCTAGTTTAGACCTAGCGGATGTTCCGTTTAAAAGAACTCCTAGTTTTATTAATAAAAAGAGAGAAAGAGCACTGAGTCCGTCAAGGAGAAGAGATTTACAGACTAAAGCTAAACCAACAGAACACAAACCAAATGCACCATTAATAACAGAATCGCCGTCAGAAACAGCGACGCTTTCAAAAGCCGGTAGTAGTGAAACAAACTTAGCAAGAACTGATTCTGGAAAAACGAATACTACTGACGTTTCTGAAAGCACCACTACTACTGAAGACTATGTTACTGCTAATTCAGATAGTTCTAAGAAAAGTACTAGTAAAAACCAGAATCAATGTAAGTACTTCAAAAATAATTTATTTATTTACATAATACAAACAACTATCATCACGTTTTAGTCACTTTTGAAAGTCAATGTTTAATTAAATTTTTGTTTTAGATCCTGAAAACAACAAAACTCAGGAAGGTTCATCTTTTGAAAGCGCGTCCAGTTTATATTCAACCACTCGTAACGATAACGCCACAGAAGATTTAATTGTGCCAAGTTTTTCTCCACCTTTAGAAATCAATGATGATTTTATAGTACCTAATCTAACCTCCCCTCCGTTACCGTTGCCTGAGAGATTGCCAAAGAGGACGGTAGAAAAAATTGAGGTAAAAGCAGATATAACTCCAAGAACTGAACTAATTAGGAGAGATAAGACTGATAAACATAAATCTAGTGATGAAGTCCCTAAAACTGTAAGTTAGTTTGAAATTATAATAAGTTTGAAATAGAATACACCTATATAAAATCAAACTGATAAACTATGTTATCATTTTAGAGTACGACACGTGACGCAGTTAGCGGTAAAAGTAGTTCTAGTGGAAGTTACAGTTTAGGTGGATCAAATCCCAACATGACTGAAGATATGGGAGACAAAACACCAACAAACAAAACAAAAAAGCTGCCAGATAAAATAGAACCTCCACAAAAAACAAAAGAGGACAAAGTAACAAGTCCTATGAGTAATGTTCAACGAGCACCGAAAATGATGGTAAGTACCTAAAGTTTACATAATTTGGGCGGTAGGTTTATATTTTGACTTGGAATGTCTGATTTTTTTTTTAATATAACGCCCTGGTTCATGTTTCAGGGATCGCTGTCTGATGACGAAAGAAGTGTGCATTATTCATCATCTGGCTATTACGAAAGCCCTGTTGATGATGATGACGACGGCGGACTAAGTATGCTTGCACAATATAATGAGCAATCCTACCTGACTGAGTAGTCCTACTATACCTTTGCATTGATATAATTATACTTACGTCCTTGTTTTTTTTTGTTTTCAGCGTATAAACATTCTCAAAAATATAGGTCCTCACAAAGACAAAAAACTTGGTTGCTGGATGAAAAACGGAGGAAAAAGAAGGCTTTTACTTTGGAGTTCTCGAAATCTTATGATGATTCAGTTTCAACGTCTCAGGATGATTGGGGCAAGAAGCCGACAGACCCTGATAGTATAAGCCAACGGTCTGAACGAAGTGCATTAAAAGGGGCGAATTTAAAATCACCAGAAGAGAAACCAACGGAAGTTAGAAAAAAGAAAACTCATTTTGCAGATAAAACAAAAAGTATACAATCGTCACCTAGAGAAGCAGTTGATGTTGAAAAAGCAATCAAAGAAAAGATGAAAAAAGATAAAGAATCTGAACCCAAACGATTGGAAAGAGAGCGGTACGTAAAAAGGACGAAGCTAAAAGCTAAGAGTCCTACTCAAAGCAAGCCGGCTGATGGAAATCATAGACCACAAATTTACGATAGAAGGGATAGTGCGGGACCAAATATGAAATTGCATTTAAATATCCCTACCTCAGATGACTCTAGTGAACAATATCGAAAAGATGGTACGTACCCAAATTGTGGATATATTTTCAATTAATCATAAGAGACTAATATGTACCGGTTTCTTCTCTATCAATCATATTTCAGGGACAAGTAACGGGAATATTTCTCCGAGAAAACATAGACGTTTACGGGATAGTCCAAGAAGGAAAACAACTCAAAAAACAAATTTAGTTAGTTCTCCAACGTCAGCAAACGCTCATACAAGTTACAGGTAATTCTGTTAGGGTTAGCATGATAAACTAATGTACTTATTAAAATGCTAGTTATCCTTTTCATATTTTAAACAACTTATTTTTAATTATACATTAATATGCATATACTTGCGGAAAACTGACGAAGGCTCCCGGGGCCAGATGGTCTAGAGGTTATTTAGCCACAATATTTGACGACGATGGCTTGAATCCAGCCTTGGCCACCGAACGCCTTTACAATTTTCTGTTTTAAATTTATCAATTATCTTTTATAGTTGCCGTCCAAGAAGAAAAAGTGCTTCTAATGAAAGTATATCGCTTCCTGGAAGCCTACCTAGAAGAAAACAGTCTATTCCTATTACCACTGGTCTCAGTTCATTAGAAGCAGAAGACATTGAAACAACTAAGGTTCTTGCCAGTGCTGGATCTAGATTGACTCCATTACGCTACGTCAAAAGTCCGACGTCATCACCGCGGCATCATCGCAAGCAGGACAAAGGTAAAATTTGCGTTGCTTATCTTGATGACAATTTTTTCCCTCGAAACCTTCATATAATATGAATTGGCACAGTATTATTTTTCCCAAGGGCTTTTTAGTACGACGCAGACGTTCAATGTGGCGTTGATAATCGCAAAGGACAGTAAAAATAGTACATAATACGCCGCCACACGAATCAACCGTGTCGTACTAAAGGCGCTAAAACCTTTAGAGTTAGACCAAGAAAAGTCTGCAGAGATTTTGACAGCGCACACATTGCTAGTGTTATTTATACTTATGTCATAATTTCATAGAAGTTTGACGTTTAAAATAACAACTGCACTGCGTGCGCTGTCAAAACCTCTGCAGACTTCTTGGTTTAACTCTATGCATTTTACCGCCGCGCGTCTCAAGCCTACCTTGAACCTTACTTTCAAAATTCAAAACAACTCCGCGATTCAATAAGGTTTTCTTTAGAAGGGAAATTCGCTAAAGCAGCGTCTGCCGAATCCCTCCGCTCGGTGTCTCCTGGGTCAGACTCTGTGTTTTATTCAGAGCAAACGGAGCACAGTTTTGCTGGTGCCGATGGGGAAGCCAAAGCGCATTGCTTACACTGCGGGAAGGAGGTTCACATTGTGACGGCGGCCCATGAGCATGACAGTTTGGCTTCCAGGACTTCGCATACAGACGTGAGTTACTGCAGACAAATGATCTTTGGCTTTTATGAACGATGCGTCGTACAGTCAGCATCAGGTAAATAGTGACTTCCATAGTGGCCAAACATATCGGAATAAGGATATTTTTATGGTAAAAAAGGTATACTTACATTTGATGCTGACTGTGCCATTGATTTAGATTTTAAGCGGTAGATTATATTATAACCCCTTCGTGTATTGTTTGTTAAAACTTGTATCCCATTTATTTATCGCATTTAAAAAAGTAAACTTTATTTTATTTTCTATTTAGAGTTCATACTTGCAAGGGTGATGGATGCTAGTTAAATTAACAATTCGAAATATGAAGTTATTTTTACAGGATGTGAAATTTATTTTGGTACTAACATGATTTTAAAGCAGTAAGTAACATGTAGTAGATACACCAAAAATAATAAGCATTTATTTTACAGGAATCATACGCAGATGCGACACCAGACATAGTCCCTGCGCCTGCTGGTTTTGCTGACTCCCCAAACTGTACGTCTTCAAAAAAAGGAAATGGTGCTAGATTATATAAAAAGCTAGAAAAGAGATATCGCTCTGAAGACAAATCACGGCAACATAGAAATAGACAAGACGTTCGAGCGAAGGTGATGATTTTTTTTATGATTTGTATAATGAATGATGTATAGTTTTTACCATACGGTGGTTGGTGATGTAGTTTTAATCGGTGTAGTTTTTTGTAAGTTTTAATGTTACTAAAACAAACTTTAAGACTCCGACAGATTTACTTTATGTTCGCTTCACTAATCAGTACAGTTAGCATGATATAGATAGTGAGGGCCAAATTGGCCAAATATATGTGTACAAATCCTTATTTATATGGTAACAAAGGTGTGTTACGATATATTTGCCAAATTGGCTGTCACTATCCATATGACACTGAGGAACATAGTTTTGAGATATGAAGTCGCTTGAGTCGCCGCAAGACACAAGATGCACTGCACTCGATTGTCAAGCATATTAATCTAGGTACCGCAAAATATACGACTATCCTTTTCAGCTGCTAAAACTGTCAACCTACATCTAATAGTTATTTTATATAAGTTGATACCAAGACTAAGTTTATACCAGATTAAATTTCTAGGAAGTTTATTTTGGGGCACAATATCTTAAATATCACATTTTCAAACCTTTGTAGTCTGAAGAAAGGGGCAAAGAAGAGTATGCAGCCAGTGAAAAACCCCAGGACACACGTATCGCGAGATCTGCCGGGAACAGTTTGGATAAACTTGCTGGCTCCAGCGGAAGCGTCGATCCTGACGGTAAATCAAATTTCCGGTTGAATTGATAACATAAATTGATTAGCAAATCTGTTACCGCACATTCATATTCAGACATAGAAATTTTTGTGGCAAAATAAAGTGATTGACAAAATGAAATATCGACATGTCTGTTATCGATGTTACCTTAACGTCATACTTAGATATTTATTATATTTTATAAGAAGATACTGATATAAGAAGCTACCGCGAAATACACAACACGTTCGATATCTATTCCTTTGGCACTGTAGACTACAGTTAACGTTTTAATTTTTAAGTGCTAAATATGTAATGAAGAAATTATATACCCCTTTGTAATTTATTTGCATTATTGAAATTTCTCGGTAACTTTTACCTACGGCCAGTAGAAATTACATATTTTAAATAAATATAAATATAATATATCGATAACGGATATATCGATGTTTCATTTTCTCAAACACTCGTTTTTTCCACAAAAACTTCTATGTCTGTTCATATTTCTTTGCCGGGACAACCAAATAAACAGTTTTTTTATCTATCAATCCGTCTACTGAATATGTACTGAGTAAAGAGTTCTGGTTTTACCTAAATATGAAAGCTAAGTATAGAATTTGTTATGGTTTGTACAGTCGACGTCAAATATATGTTCACACTTTTGTAATCACAACATATACTTAAAAAAATTGCTTTTCGAGTAAAAAGCTATTTCTAAATATAAATCCGGTTTCGGTATACAATCCTTTTGACTAAAAATTTAAAACAAAAATTGTAACTTTAAAAAATTTTGCTATTGTTATTTCAATAGGCGCTTGTGTTTTTGCTCTTTTAAACTTTCTTTTAAAAAGGCATTGATTTAAAAAAAATACACAGACGTTGATATAACTCCTGTTAATTTTTCTTTTCTACAGAACACGAAGAGTGTTCAGTAAGTTCGGAGGGAGCGGACGGGAGTCGCAATGAGAGAGGCGTATACGCAGCTCCTTGGTGGTGCGGTAACTGGATCCTGCTCTCTGAATGTGATGACAGTTGGACGAGGATACCGCCAGGTATGAGCTGAGTTGTTTGAAATTTTAGATGATCAAATTTTGTTCTGCCCTATCTCTCAGAAACGCAAACTTCTGTCATGCAAACTGTCCTAACTGGTGCACCGTAGATTTAAATGTTTAAGTGTCATTTGTCATGTCTAACAATGTCACATACTGGTCATTGTTACCTACAAGCTACAAGCTAGCAAATAAGAAAACTTGGTGACTTTGACAGCGTAGGCCATGCTATATCAATATCACATTTAATTTTAGACGTTCTTTGTACGACAACTCACGTCTTAAGGGTATGTGCGCCTAATATAGATATTTCAAAGGGTTAGGTCTAAACGTAACGTTTAGATACTCTGAAAACCGAAATCTTATGGCGACTAGGTTTTTATGGAATTATGATTAGAAAGATCTTATTGTTAAGGTACTCTTTCGCCCGTTCTTAGAAGCGTAGGTACCTATGTGTGTTGGAACAATGTTAAACATGAGTGTTTCCCAATATTACAGACCTAATAGACACCGACATGAGTCCCGAAGACCCTACAGAGTCAGAAACGGAGTTCAACAAGCGTTACGTGGCCCTGACGCATCGGCTGGTCCATCGGCGGGCGTGCATCGAGCTCAATAGGCGGCAGTCTGACAACACGTTTGGTAAGTGAAAATAAGAAAATAAGGTAAAGTTGTTGTTTAACCGCTCGTGGTAATATTGATAATGGTTCGAAAAATAGAATATTGACCGTTGCGAGGGATTCAAAGCACGAGGGTTAAACAAAATTTTCCCCCGAGTGAAACACAAAATTTATCACCACACCAACCCGAAGAAAATATAAGATATCAAAAACAAACCAAATCAAATCCAAATGAATGTTATTAAATATTTTTATCATTCAAAATCATAATTTAAAAGTCAATTTAACCTGCCTTAATTTGACGACGCCTGTTGCGGATTTTATCGCTGTAGTTTTTTGTGACGATGCCTGTAGCTGATTGTAAATTTGTGTTCACCTGACGAAGCCTGCGTTGCGGATATAAAAGTATGATCCCTAAATAAATATTATTTAACCAGTAAACATAAGAAAACAACTCAACATTTTCATTTGATTACTTTTCTGTCTGAATAAAATGCAACTTTGCTATCGGTTTTTGAACAATCAACCAAAGGCTCTCTTTACCAGTTGGTGTGGTGAAAAATTCTTAATTATCATGGCAACATTGAAAAACAGGAGGAGAGATCTTCTGGTCAAGTGACAAAACTGGGAACCTAGTCGCGATGACAAATCATTCAACGACAAATGAAAAAATAATGTAGGTATCGGGACTACAGGTGCTAATAAAAGATTGTGACTATTTCCAAAGAGAATAGATAGTATAGAGGGTAATTGTCATAGTAAGTTTTGTAGTCACAGTAAATTTACTGCCATCTATCGACACACGATTAAAACTAAAAATGAAAATGTATGAAAATATCAAAAAAAAATATATAAATATGGATAAATAATTTTTTATTATTTTTTAGAACGCCATCTCACTTTGACCCATGTTCTTTCACTGATATGTGTTAAAATTGTTAAATATCAAACGGTGTGTCAACGCCATCTAGCCGAGTATAGACCAAAGGTGTGGCGCCATCTATTCGAGAATGACTTTTTCTTGATTTCCGAGGCACGTTTTTTCCTTAGACTTTATTTATCTTATACGGAGTTACATATATATTTGCTATTTCTATACGTTACTTTAGTTTCGACTGGCGTTTTCTATCAACGATCGCCATCTTGGCTAGGCCTCCTGGGTGCGTAGACAAGATGCCAATCGTTCACGCTCCGTAGCGTAGCGTAGTTATCTCTCTGTATCACTCTTCCGTATTAACAGTTTTGAATGATTCACGGTTAGTTTAACTAGAATTATATCGACCGGGATATGAACCGTGATTATCTTTTGTATTGTTCAGTTGTAAAGGTAATCACGGTTCATATCCCGGTCGATATAACACTTCCATATTAGTGCGACAGACACGCGCGATTCCGGAAATGAATTAGAGATTAATTAGATACGATATAGTAAAGATAATTATTTACTATTTCATATCTAGTGAATCTCTAATTCATTACCCGAATCGCGGCGCCAGCCGCCATAAGGTACCTTTTGCCGTAGAACGTCACATATCTTTACTATATCGTATCTAGTTAATCTCTAATTCATTTCCCGAATCGAGCCGACAGTTGCGTTTCGTTTGCTACGGAGCGTTAACGATTGGCATCTTGTCTCCGCACCCTGATCAGATGGTGACCAAACAGAGAGAACAGTCAAGCATCCAGCGTGTCATGCGCCACTTTCGCACTTACATACTTGTTAGAACGTGACAATTGGTGACGATAAAGAGGGATCATCATGTGCAATAAAATGCTAATGTATATGTATGAAGACAAATGTGTTCTAATCCGACTGTAATAAAAATATCGTTAGCAGTGTTAAAAAGCGTATACTGTATGACTTAAGGTGCAACGATTTAGTGAAACGACCGTATTTTTTCTTACGTCGCATTAGCGCACGCATAAAAAATACGTGCATTTGCCAAGTCACAATATTATAATTTATAAGAATAACATAACATAACCTAACCTAACATAATGCAACGTGCAATCAATTTATTTTATTTTTCTTTGATAATACGAGTAGGTATATATTTCATAAATAAATAAATTAAATGTTAATCACATCATTTAGTTAGGTAGGTACGTATTCTTCATATTCAACCAAATACGTTCTGGCTATGTATAATAATTTTGATACAAAACTTACCCCCTCTCATTCTCATCTTTATTCATAAACGGGCTACAAACCTCAAATTTATTAGCTAATAATCGTTTGTCTTTATCTGTCATTTCGACTTATGTATGTGTAAGAAAGGGATACTCAAACATAATTCAACCAAATCGGGCCCGTAAAGTTTTATGAATAAGGAGGTTAATCTGTACCTAGTACGTAATTTAATATCTCCCCTGTTGAATTTTAGAATTTTACTGGTGATTTAAACTAGGTATAGTTCGATGTAAGTAATTAATTTTTAAGTTTTTGAAGTGAAAACTTCTTTAGCGGCGCCGAGCACTTTTTGAGGTGGGGAAAAAATTATAAACTCGATTCAGGGTAACGCGTAACGCGTAACGTAACGCTGACGTCATGTGTCACGGACAATGTTATTCACCAAAGAACTTTAGTCATAACGTATCATAAGCAATAAAGCTCAATGCTCTAATCTTGTACGGGCTGAAATACGAGGATCTCACAGTTGCATAACTTCATATCACTCCAATATAATTCAATAAAGCTACATCTTGATGAAATCGCTAATAAAAGTGAACTCTAGTACTGTTGAATAAAACTCAAAATATCATGACCAAATATATTTAGATGCGAGGTCTGCAAGGTAACTTTACAATTTCTATTCGAATTTCAAACAATTAACGCTACAAAGGACCATGGGCACTTTAGTATCGAGTCTGGTCCATATCCTCAATACTTATGAAACCTATGCCAAACGATAGCTTCAATGCTATCATTTATATCACACTATAACAGCTAAGTCGAAGTCGCGGGCCAACATGGTCTTTTTTATATAAATAGAACCCAGTACGGCTACGGTTTCACCATAGTACTCGTATGTTGTATTATAATAGAAAGAAAACGACACGTTATGCATTTTATTATCATTGTATTTATATAAATCAAAAAATAACATAGTTATTATATAGGTATCTACCTACCTACCTACCTAGTGGTTTTTAATCCACCGGCACTTGATCTAGACGATTTAATTGTAGATATTTAATATTGTAGGTAGGTAGATACCTATATAATACCTATGTTATTTTTTGATTAATGTAAATACAATGATAATAAAATGCATAACGTGTCGTTTTCTTTCCATTATAATAAAACATACTATGGTGAAACCGTTGCCGTACTGGGTTCTATTTATATATAAAAAACCGGGCAAGTGCGAGTCGGACTCGCGCACGAAGGGTTCCGTATCATAAAGCAAAAACAAAAAAACGAAAAAAAAACAAAAAAAAAACGGTCACCCATCCAAGTACTGACCACTCCCGACGTTGCTTAACTTTGGTCAAAAATCACGTTTGTTGTATGGGAGCCCCATTTAAATCTTTATTTTATTCTGTTTTTAGTATTTGTTGTTATAGCGGCAACAGAAATACATCATCTGTGAAAATTTCAACTGTCTAGCTATCACGGTTCGTGAGATACAGCCTGGTGACAGACGGACGGACGGACGGACAGCGAAGTCTTAGTAATAGGGTCCCGTTTTACCCTTTGGGTACGGAACCCTAAAAAGACCATGTTGGCCCGCGACTTCGACTTAACTGTCATAGTATGAAATAAATTATAGCATTGCTATAGCTATCATTTGGCATAGGTTTCATAAGTATTGAGGATATGGACCAAAATTACTCATTGTCCTTTTAGCTCACTGGCCAGCAATTTCGGAACTAAAGTTTTTCAATAGAAAGGAGGATGCTGGACAGACATTTTGGACTAGTCATTGAGTTTTCACTTTTGTCGGCACTCCCGGAGTGCAACCCGTTTTTTTTTTATTTAGTCGTTGTATTTACGTAAACTTATCAATTTCCGGTTTCCTACTAACGAGCACATAACCCGCCGTTGCGTCACCGAGTTAACCACTCGGCTAAGTGACGTACACGCCTATTTCTAGTGCACTCACTCGTTTTAAATAGCGTCACCTATTATTTTGAGAGTTGCTGAATTCTTTCGTTTATCACGACTATTGGCACGGAAATAATCTACGCCCGGTTGTGGAATTCCGTTTTATAGGTTACTTGTTTCGATTTCTTGTGTTGCCGTTTAAAAAATTAAATAATTTTGATATTTACCTATATTTTAAATCGAGTCACTGTCAGTGTCAACATTGACATATTTCCTAACGTCTGCATTACTTACTTTCTATACATCTCACTCGCACTAATATGAGTTATGACAGTACGAGCGTGTTGTGTAGAAAGTAAGTTACGCACACGCTAACGAATCAGTGTTAAATTTTTAGTGCTAAAGGATTAATTGTACGTAGTAGTATAATTTTGGTTAACTTTATGAGTTTAAAATAGTCCATTAATATCTGAACCCAATCTAACGCAACAATAAAGTCGTGTTAAAATGTTCGTTTGCAACTGATTTGCTTTGATGCTCTAACTGTAGATATGCTCTAGTTGCATGTAGAATACCTACGTCAACATAGTATTTTTTACGAACTTTTAATTTATAGTATCCTGAGGAATGTTTAAAAAACTGCAATGTAATTTATCTAAATTGCTGTATTTTATGCGATGTCATTTGTTTTACGACTTGGATGTGGCCTGACCTATCATTCGGTAACTGAAAGAGAAAGCAGATTCATTTGCAACACTCGTAACCGGCCGGCTGGACTGAAGTGAACTATATTTAATTCTCAAAACACTACGGACGTCAGCCCTCAGTTCTTAGAGACACGCGACTACGGACTGGTGTATGTTAAACGTGAATAATTTTCGACGTATTGATTCAGAACGACATTGTACTGTAAGAAAATGACGTAATTTGTAGCGCATGTGCGTTTGACAAGATTGAAGTTCAAGAGTGATTTAGGAAAATTATCAAAATGGGGCTATACTGTAAGTACAAATTCAAATATACTAGTTGAAAAGTTTCAAGTAAATGAAAACGATATTGATGATTTTCCTTTTTATGGTAGTGTCAGAAGTATTGATGAATCCGAAGGGCAGTTTGAGAAGCAAGCTAGAAGAGATATTTAAACTCATGCTCATGCTGTGGTGTCGACAGTGTGAAGCCAATAAACTAGTCGCCGCTGAACCGTGTGGTAAAATCTTTTTATTTATGTTTCACACCTTACTAACTAAATTAACTAGTAAAATTAGTGCTCTATAGGATCCTTTCTATGCAATAAAGATACCTAATCTTAGTTTCAATTTGTTCCACCACTTGTATCCGTGTATTGTCAGATTTTTCATTTAACGGATTCCTATAACGCTCAATTCTAGATTCGCCTGATACCTACTTACTTTAAAAATTCTTGCGGCTTTTTTAAACTCTTAATGCATACCTACCAATTTTAAGTTCCGTAAAAGTTTTCCGAAATAAGAATCCAATATCCAGAAAACGAGGATATTCCACAAATACGGGAAAATAACGGATTCATGAGTACCAGTATTCATTGATTGTATTAGATAGGTATTTAAAATCTATTAATTGCTTCGTGCTTCGAATTTAACAGTTAATGTGGATGGTGCTGTACGGCTCCTGATAATATGCGGCAACTCGGCTTGTAACAAGTTTCTAAGCGCTCGGTACAGCGCTATCTTTTAGGTATAGCTATCAAACTCGGGGGTACTATTTTTTCATAAACTTTACACATCTCCTACAATCAATGAATCTTTGCTATAGACAAAGACATATGTAACTTCGTATAAGACGAATAAAGTCTAAGGAAAAAACGTGCCTCGGAATTCAAGTAAAAGTCATTCTCGAATAGATGGCGCACACACCTTTAGCCTATCCTCGGCTAGATGGCGTAACGACACCGTTTCATATTTAACAATTTTAACACATAGATATCAGTGAATGAACATGGATCAAAATGATATAAAAATAATAAAATAATTTATCCACATATATAAATTTTTTGATAACTCTATACGTTTTCATTTTGAGTTTTAGTCGTGTGTCGATAGATGGCAGTAAATTTACAGTGACTACAAAATTTACAATGACAGGACCCCTCTATACTATCTATTCTTTTTGCTATAGATAAAAACTTAATGCATACTTATTTTACTTTCCGTGAAAGTAAAAACCGATACAAGAACACGAAAGCTCCAAATCCGATAAAACGAGGAACATAATAAATAATGGATACTTGATACTTACTTGTGTCTTACTAACACCGCCTGATGATTTCCGTGAAATCCCTTAAAAGTATTAGACAAAAGAAAAGGACGACCCTTTCCGAAATAAACATGTCAATTATAAACAAGACAGTGTCAGTGTCACCCTCTGATAAGGGTTTTGCGGCTACACGTCGGCAAGATTGTGTGAAACCTTTATCGGTTTAATAATTAGCGATTGGTTCTTATACTAAATACTCGTGCTGTTCATATAAACTAGTGGCTCTGTGAGCTGTAGACCTCGCGAGCAGAGTTTAAAACTGAATAAATGTATGGTTCCGTTTTGAAGAATTTAGAGAATCTAATTAAAATAAAAACTTAACTATCAATTGCTTACAAAATTCGGGAATTGGTTTAGATATGCGACCTGTAGAGTAGAACATATGGACATACGAAACAATTTTTGGCTAACAGGCCAATTCAAACTTACACTGATATCAGAAAGACATCTAAGTAACTGATGTCATTTAGTTATCGTGCATATCACTCGTTCTTGTCCGTACATGTATTGGCGCAAGCGAGACGCACGATGACTACTAAATAACATGATAAAAATATCATCCCGATGTCAGTGTACGGTCGTCCGGTCGATGCCCCTTAAGTATACACGTCGCCATACTAATTGTATAGAAAAGTGGATAGAGTTAGACCAAGAAAAGTCTGCAGAGATTTTGACAGCACACGCAGTTCCAATGTTATTTGTGCCAGTGTCAAAATCTCTGCAGACTTTTCTTGGTCTAACTCTACTTATGTTAGGAAACCAACATTACCTTTGAATTAACCTGTAAACTGCAACTAAGAAGCTTCGTGCGCGAGTGTGGCCCATAATTTCCGAAAATCATTTTTTCTTCGAGGCAATTACTCCGTTCTCATATTTTGCGTTGCCCATAATTTCCCGAAATCATTCATTCCCGGTAGCAATTACTCCGTTCCCATATTTTCCCAATGGTTTTCTTCCGCAATCGCCTATTTTTAATATTTTTAAATTAATCTTTTCCTTATAGTTTTCGTTCTTTTAAATATCTAGGATAATATTTTCTTGTTACTGTATGTTAATAGTGTAGTAATTATATTTGTTACTTGTAGGTATTTCACATACAACAAATATCAAAAACACTAAAATTAAAACATAATCTAAAAAACTACAAGTAAAAAACCAAACGCTGTCAGCCAATAACTCTAACCTACCTATCTCTGGGAGCAGATTCGTTTTTAGGGTCATCAAAAAAAAATAACCCTAACCTACCTATCTCTGGGAGCAGTTTCGTTTTTAGGGTCATCAAAAAAAAATAACCCTAACCTACCTATCTCTGGGAGCAGTTTCGTTTTTAGGGTCATCAAAAAAAATAACCCTAACCTACCTATTTGAAAAAAACCTGGTTATTTTTACCACTAGCATTAAAAAAAAGAGAAAATATGGAGATAGAGAATATTTAGTTAATGAAAACCTACTGGTTATTTTAACTACTAGGATTAAAAAGAAAAGGGAATAAATTGAGAAAAGGAAAATTTAGTTTATGAAAAAATGTACACGAAAAATTAAATAAAGCGAAGAAATTCCACTGGGAAAAAATGAGAACGGAGTAATTGCCTCGAAGAAAAAATGATTTGCGGAAATTATGGGCCATTTAAGCGAGGCGATCCAAATTAAAAGGCTCAAAGTCTAACTAACATTATTGTTAGTTAGACTTTGAGCCCGGGAAATCGCAACGTACGAGCAACCTACAGCTAGTTCCCTGAGCCCAAGGTCGACCACTACCCTAGGCAATGTTAACCCCTGCGATTTATGGATGGTGACCGCCCATGCTATAAACGTAAGTGGAAATTGACTCCTGGAACAGCCATGCCCTTGAACTAAAACCGCTAAAAAAATGTTCATACAAGAACTCAAACCAATACGCTTACCTCGCGCTTCGCGCTCGCTTGATCAATCAGCAATACGATGTTTAAGTGCAAAAAATAAATAAAAAAAACTGCATTTACTGGGGATCGAACCCGGTACCTATCCCATATCCTTGCTTGCAAACGTCTTTCCAACTGCGCTATGATAGCATTTAGATGAGCTGACGAAATTTGGTTACTTATTCTCGAGTAAGAATTTAAATATCTAATCTAAAGAGAATAAAGTGTATAGGGGACGTGCATGAACTATAGGGGGCAGCACAGGAGCCGTCAGATCTTTGGCGCGAAGCGTAAATATGTAGTTTATGATTCCGATGTAGCCCACAAGATGACAGAACCTACTATGCATAAGGAAACGTACCTACAAGAACGGTAGATGGTAGAACTTGTTTTGGCAATGTACATGTTTCCGATTCAGGCCACAAGATGGCAGACCCTCCAACGCGCACGGTCCCTATATGTAGTAGAGGGTTATTGTCATACTAAATTTTGTAGTCACAGTAAATTTACTGCCATCTTTCGATACAGGATTAAAATGAAAATGAAAAAAAAAAAACAATAAATGTATATATGTATGGATAAATGTTTTTTTTTTATTTTTAGAACGCCATATGATTTTGACCCATGTTCTTTTACTGATATGAGATGATGAAAAATTGTTAAGTATAAAATGGTGTCGCCATCTAGACGAGCATAGGACAAAGGTATGGCGCCGTATATTCAAGAATCAAATTTTCTTTAAAGCGCAAAAAGCCATCATCTCTTGCAAAAAATAAACGAATGCGCTTAGCCCGCGCTTGAAAAATAAAAAATACGATTTTTTTCATTTTTTCAAAATAAAAAAATAAAATAAAAAACAACAATTGATACGAAATTTAACTATAAAAAAAATACAAAAAGTTATGTAGCAGCATACAATTACTGGGGATGGAACCAGGGACCTCCCTATGCAAACAAAAAAGCGAACGTTTGCAAAATGCGCCATGATAGTTCTTACTAAAGCTGACGAAATTTAGCTACTCATTCTCATGTAAAAACTAAATATCTAAATACCGCCGAAACCAGCGATACAAATTTTCTGAATTTTTGGCCATTTAATCTATAAACATATATCAAAAAGAAAAAACTCTTATGATATCGATACGACTATTTGTTTAGGCGACAGGTATCACGACTCCGCCATTTTTAAAAATTTCCAAAAACCGGATTGACAAAAAAATTTTATTTAGTCATAAAATTCGGTCACAAAATTTCACGAGAATCGGTTAAGAATTGCGACCTGTAGAGGAGAACATCCGGACATACGAAAGCAAAATGCCCGAGTCAAAACGTAGACCTTCGCTTCGCTTCGGTCAATAATGATTTAAAATCAACGCCAATTAGGTCTTTCTAAACGATACCTATTTTACCCTCTGGTCTGCATTATGCATGCATTTTGAAACCTCGCTAGCTCTCTCTGGGACCATTTCAGAGTCAGATTTCAGTTAAAAATACTTGGTATATTTCCTTCAATTTTGAAGAGAAATAAAAAAACCTTATTTGTATTAAAATTAATAAATCAATTAAATAATAATCAATATCTATCATGGTAACAGGTTGTGTATGTTTGGTTTGATAGTTACGTATCTTACCCGCCCTCATCAAAATCATCCGTCGCCAATCCGCCGGTTAAACTTTTTGTTTAAGAAAGTCTTAATTTCGCTTATCCTGTGACTTAACAAATTACGTCTAACACCGCATAACAAATAGTATGAATGAAACAAAGAGGCATGATTGACAATTTGGTGTTTTGCCAAATCATTTAGCACAAAGTATTGTACCCAAATATTTGGACTGAAGTATCCGCGCGAAGTGCGAGTGAAAACTGTGTCATGGCCACCTTTCTTGAAGTTTATTGCCATCTATATGTAACCGTACTATTTCGATAATCTGATAAATAATAGGTCAGTTGTTCAAGTCATGCCCTTGATTTAGATCCTAAATATAAAAGACGAAATTGAAGTCTGCAAATTCTAATTCTGTTTGCTACTCTTGAATATGGATTGAAATGCTTCAATGTTGCTATAATTTGTGATAGCCAATAAGTTATTTACGATGCTCTGAGCGTTAAATTTATATGTTGGCGTTATGAATTATAAACGCGGTTATTACAATTAATATAGTGCAGCTGAAGTTCAAAGCCCTAGAAAACGATTAAGACCGGATTGTGGGTTTGCGATTTGTAAAAGTTTTTTTTACTAATAATTATAAGTAAGAAGTAAGGTAGGTATATACCTACTGGTACCTTAGGTTACATAAACGTAAATTTTGCCTCCTCGTTACACTTTAGTTACACGTGTTTTGAATGGCATTTTATCTTTGCGAATATTTTACAAGGACACGTGGCCGGAATTTAGATTTGAAACTATTTATAATAGGTAGCTATTTCTTTTGAAATGTAGTTTCTTTAGATCCGTACGTTCTTGTTTAAGTTTCTCTACAACACGGAATCGCCTGATAGTTTATACACTCAATTCGAACAAAAATAATTCGTTAACATTTGGTTGTACTTACGCTTTAATATAAAACGTATAAAATACGTTTTCTGTCTTCTTGAGCTACAAAAACCGGACGAGTGCGAGTCGGACTCGCCCACCGAGGGTTCCGTACTTTTGAGTATCTGTTGTTATAGCGGCAACAGAAATACATCATCTGTGAAAATTTCAACTGCCTAGCTATCATGAGATACAGCCTGGTGACAGACGGACGGACGGACGGACGGACAGCGGAGTCTTAGTAATAGGGTCCCGTTTTTACCCTTTGGGTACGGAACCCTAAAAATCGTAAATTATTTGGCATTACAATCATACCTAATCAAGATTGGCTTTTCTGAGCCAACGTTGTAAACGTTCTATAAAACACCTGCCATTTACATTGCAGAAAGCGACAAAACAGTCGTCGTCCGCCGCGGCAATGAGGAGTTCGGCTTCCGGATCCACGGGAGCAAGCCAGTCGTCGTGTCCGCGATCGAACCCGACACGCCCGCCGAGACCTCCGGCCTCGAGGTCGGCGATATCGTCATAGCTGTTAATGGTAAGTATTAACCAGCTAACAATGTGTTTGGGTTTAACAACCACGGTAGAAAGCCAGTCGTGTCAGCGGTCGAACCCGACACGCGCGCCGAGACCTCCGGCCGCTCGCTCGCTGTTATCAACTTATCAACCCTAAGCATCTGTTAATGTTAAAATGTCGTTGTTCCTACATACGTATGTAATTGTGTACCTATGTATTATCTGTTGGTGATCTTTAAAGAAATAAAATAAACCCGAATGTTGCTGTGTATTTACCAGCCGTCATGACCTCATGCTTTTGCGAATCACTGGAGCAATAAGCTAATCGTGTCTTTGATCGAATTCGCACGCTCTCCGACCTCGATGTCCCACAAGATTAACATTGAACCTAGGTTGTAACATTGTATCTAGATATAAAGCCTAGTATTTATGGTACTTCCTTGTATGTAGCATATATTATGTAGAGTACACGTACCTACCTCTTAAAATCTTAAAGAACTAACCGATCCTTATCTTTTTTCAGGTATCAATGTATTAGACAAAACACATTCAGAAGTAGTAAAAATAGCACACTCCGGTTCAGAAATACTTGAATTAGAGGTAAGAAAACATTTGTATTTATAGGATCGACAAATCTGAATTATGAAGACTCTGTTTATGTTCAAATAATGTAGGTATGGAAAGTACGGAGCATTTCATATTTGCTATCGCAAACGTTTCTATGGCAGTAATTATTTGTTCTGCCAGTTGGTATTCTAAAACAATGACACTACAATTGGTAGGGGAGCCCAAGAGGGGATTTTTGTGTTTACTCGAGCGCGTCAGATTAAGATATATTATGAATGATATGTTGCTACCCCATGTAGTCTACCTTTACCCCTTTTAGCCATCTATGTTGAGCCCTTGGTTGGTAGGGGGTTCAACAAATTGTTAAGCAGATTGTGGATTTGGTCATATAAGTCCAAATTAACGCTATAATTGTGCTATTACTAAATCTGATAATTATTTGCACGCATTTCCCTAATCTGATGGTTACAGTCAAATTAGGCGTCAAACTTGTGTTCGTCAGATTAAGAAAATGCCTACAAATAAATGTTATATTAAGTTATAGAAAAAATATAGCATTAACGTGGACAAAAACGACCAAACCCACAAACTGCTTAACGATTTTTTAACCCTCCACCAACCTCACGAAATTTAAAAAAAACTGTAGACGCTTTCCGGCTCGCTGGAAAAAAAACTTTATATAACTTTTTTTCTTCTTATCATCTAATATTTCGATTCCAATAGGTCTGTATGACGCTCGAGTAAATCCCGATTTAGCATCGTGGGCTCTCCTACTAAAAGATGTTTTCGCGGAATTTAGTATTATGTTATGACATGACAATTGAACTTTCCATTTCATGTCTAATAATACTGATACATTAACCTTAGCGTGCTTTTCACTTTCCAGGTAGCACGAACATGTGAAGTGGTAGCTTCCTTAGCCCACGAAAGTGGCCCAGCAGCCCTTTATTCAGGCTATTTATGGAGAGCAGCCCCCCTGAGGCCGCACCACCCGCCGCGGTGGACCAGACGGTGGTTCGTCCTGAAGAGGGACAATTGCCTGTATTATTATAAGACGGATTCAGTAAGTCTCTCTCTCTCTCCCTCTCTCTCTCTAGAATCTCTGTTAAATATGGTCAATCAAGGATCTCACGAGAGCGGCCCGGTTATGCTCTACCAAGGCTAGTTGTAGCAAATTGGCTTTTTAGACCGCATCACCCGCCGCTGTGGATTCGACGGTGATTCGTCCTGCCTGTATTAGTTATAGGAAGGATTTGGTAAAAATCTAGTTCCCAATTATTTTGGATTTTACGAGCGCGGCCCTCGGTAAATTTGGCTGGCTACGGTGGACATACTCTGAGATAACACCACTATTTTTACTAGATGGCGCTGTACTTGGACCTATATAGCTATTATAGGTACCTGACTAACATTTAATTAGATAAATCTACTTTTATCGCTATTTACAACTTCGAAACGTAACATTGAACTTTCCTGACCACTATCACAGATATTCAATTGCAATCAAATTAAAAAAGGCATAGCTAAAATCTACAATCGCCGTCTACAACAATGTTAATTCGGCGATAGATCTGATTTCCACTTCCTACGAATCAATCCAACCTTTCCTTCATTTGTCTTACTATTTTCCAGAGTATTCACCCCGTCGGAGCGCTCATGTTAGTAAACTACCAACTGACTGAAGAAGACGCGGGCAGACCGCACGGCTTCCGACTACAGCGCGGCGGCGGCAACCGCTTGCAACTAGCTGCTGATAGTGCTGAGGCCGCCGCTAGATGGCGCGCTGTTTTGGCACATGCCATTGATACTAGTAATCAGGTAAGGGTGATTCCATCTGTCCACTCCAATATCTTTGTCCAATGTCATTGCGTCTCACTCATTAAACAAAATGTGAGACAAAATACACATTGGACTAAGCTTAAATATCAATAAAGAGTAAGCGGTAAAATTGTTATTGTCTTGTGACGCTCAGCGACTCCATTTAGCGTGGAACTTTTAGGAAAAGCTTCGGTTAGTCTCTGGTCTGACGACGGGCGGGGCGGTGGCCTGCGTTAGTAAATGTTTTAAGCCAGTGTCGCGAGATGGCGTGGTTTTATGTAGGTTTAAAATAGTTACTACAATTTTCATTACACTTCGGTGTATTTATCATGCTATTTAAATTAAATTATGAAGTGTAAGTAGATATGAATAGGTAGGTACTACACATCTGTAGTGGAGTTTAGTATCTTCAATACAGCACGCACATAATAAATGACAATCAAATGTCTATCTACTTATCAAGATAAGTAAATAATGATACTCAAACACAAAGATTATTTGATGGCATAAAAATTGACTTTTAAATTGTAACAATTTTGCTTTTATTTTAATGATTATATTTTATGAGTTTTATGACCTTTCGTTGACTGATAAAGAACGCTTTTTGGCATTTCATATTTAAGGGGTCATCCATTAATTACGTCACACGTTTAGGGGGAGGGAGGGGGTCAAGAAAATGTGACATATTGTGACATGGGGGAGGAGGGAGACACAAACTTTGTGACGTCACTTTAACTTCATCAGTAACCGAAATTTTTTTTTTAATTATTTTATTCGCTGTACATTTAAATAACAAGTTTTTAAAACGATATAAAATAAAATAAATAAAAATAAAAAAGCCTTTTATTCAAGTCCAATTTCGTTACATTTCATTCAATTACATTACAATAAAAAAAAATAAGTCAGCATTTATTTTAGGTAAGTATAATGTCATTTTGAATTAGTTATTGTTAAGTCATTTCATCGATAATCGTTTTTATTCTTTTAATTTTCTTTTCTAAGCAGTTTTGGGTTATAAAATTACTAATATTTATATCGTCAAAAATATTTTGATAAAATATTAATAATACTTAGGTACTTACTTAATTCGATTTGGCGATTTCGTAGAAAAAATGTGACGTCACACTAGGGGGGAGGGGTTTGTCAAATGTGACCAAATGTGACAAGGGGGGGGGGGGGGGGGGAGGGGTCAAAAAACCTAGAAATTCGTGTGACGTAATTAATGGATGACCCCTTTGTGCAATAAAAAATAAAATAACCTCCCTTATAAAAAAACTGTCATATTTAATGTCCCCAAGGCTTGACATGGTTATTGGTTAGCATATTTTGTCATGTTTTTTTTTATATTGAATAGGTAACTATTGCCTATCCTTTCTATCAAATAAGGGCCAGTTGCACCAACCAGACAGATCAACGTCACGCAGCAGAGATCTATGGAACTTCCCATACAATAACATTTTGCGATCGCTTTAATGGTGACAGACGGTTTGGTGCAACCGACCCTAATACCAATACCAACATATTTTGATATTTGTTCCCCAGCGTGACGGTTGGCTCGAAGTAACGATGAGGAACATGAAGCTACCTCCATCCTCAATACCCCGACCAGACTGCTTCGGTTACCTGATGAAGCTGGGCTCCAAGTGGAAGTCGTGGGCCAAACGCTACTGCGTGCTGAAGGATGCCTGCCTTTATTTCTATAGCGAGGGGAACAGTAAAAATGCATTTGGTAAGTACCGTTACCGTTAACTGACTGCGCCAGCGAGCAGTTCTGCTGCAAGGATGCAACGTTGTTGGTGACACGAGAGCTTCGAGCTTGCTCAAATACGTCGGTCAGAGGCGGCTTGTCATTGTCAACAACCCCCGTCCAGATTTACCTGTTCCAAGCTAGGACGTATATCTGGGCCTACTCGTGAACTCCTTCCATCGTCTGCTGCCCCGGAATGCTCAACTGGCCTTCCTGCCCTACTTCCTTCCTCAATACCCCGACCGGACTGCTTCGGTTACCTGATGAAGCTGGGCTCCAAGTGGAAGTCGTGGGCCAAACGCTACTGCGTGCTGAAGGATGCCTGCCTTTATTTCTATAGCGAGGGGAACAGTAAAAATGCATTTGGTAAGTACCGTTACCGTTAACTGACTGCGCCAGCGAGCAGTTCTGCTGCAAGGATGCAACGTTGTTGGTGACACGAGAGCTTCGAGCTTGCTCAAATACGTCAGTCAGAGGCGGCTTGTCATTGTCAACAACCCCCGTCCAGATTTACCTGTTCCAAGCTAGGACGTATATCTGGGCCTACTCGTGAACTCCTTCCATCGTCTGCTGCCCCGGAATGCTCAACTGGCCTTCCTGCCCTACTTCCTTCCTCAATACCCCGACCGGACTGCTTCGGTTACCTGATGAAGCTGGGCTCCAAGTGGAAGTCGCGGGCCAAACGCTTCTGCGTGCTGAAGGATGCCTGCCTTTATTTCTATAGCGAGGGCAACAGTAAAAATGCATTTGGTAAGTTTATATAAAAACCCACTTTCTTATTTGA
Organism: Cydia splendana; assembly: GCF_910591565.1. Lineage (NCBI taxonomy): Eukaryota > Metazoa > Arthropoda > Insecta > Lepidoptera > Tortricidae > Cydia > Cydia splendana. The sequence continues at coordinate 7,333,484 of NC_085974.1, forward strand.
GAAAGTTTGAATGAATGATTGATGCATTTATTGGAAATTTTCTGTGAATCACGAGATCCTTCCATCCGAACCAAAAACGTGTCCAAAAACGTGTCCAAATTTTTGGAACACTTTTTCATATGAAACTTTCTTTTGTATCACCGTGGAATCATGGTAAGGCAATAGGAATAACTTTAAGACATGTAATTTTTTTGTGCGCAGATAATTTAACAATTAATAACTTGACTTTTTTAAAGAAATAACTACGTCCTAGCCTAGCATATTTTCAGAACAGTTTTAAGTAAAATAAAATATACCCTTTCATGCATGATAAAAGACTTAATATCCCTGAATCGGAATGTCTACAACGTGAAACATTAAGCACTTGAATGTTCCGAAATATGCAACCTCAACCTTTCTTCTTTTGGAAAATGTCTTAAGCATACAGGTAACATTCGTAATTAAATGTACGTTAAATTCTTTAAAGCAAAATTCCATAGAGGTTTCTTTTGGCTCAGAATGACATATTTAGTATCCCAAGTCTTCGGAATGCTGATAACGCATAAGATTCTGCGCTAGTCTCGCTGAGTTTTACCATTGCTTACCGAACGAAGGTGAGTCGATCGCTTACTAAAACCAGTGTCATTTTGAGACGCGATCTTAGAACCTACCAAATTGAAAAAAAAAATTGGGGGAGTTATTTGCTTATATAGTTAAAAAAAATGGTAAAAGAACTGTTTTTCAATGTCTAAACATAAAACAAAGTCCATAAATTGTACCTTCTAAAATAATTCACGCCTTAATAACATCGAACTTACATGTAAAATAAAAACATGTACCGTATTTAGGTATGAAGCTATTTTATAACATAATTATTTATTATTATTTAAAAACATGTAAATTATAAACTAAAAGTATAAAACTCTGCCCTATAACATAACTTTGCCCACCGCTCTGTATAAAGTGAAGAAAGTGTATATGTAAGTGATGTAACTACTTTAGATTATTTCGCTTTTACTGAACTGTGATGCGGTGGGCAAAGTTATGTTAAAGCGCAAAGTTTTATACTTTTACGGCACTGACCGATGTATTAAGACTTGACATTTGCATCTTTAAGGTATAAATTAATAAAAATAGAGTCTTAGTGGCAGTTCCCTGTAACAATCAAGTGATACCTAAATATGTATGCGTAATTGGTAAACACTGGATTATGCTGGATCATCAAAGCGTTCGACTTGAAAAGCCATTAGAATAGCACCCCTTTCAAACACGCGACCGCCCGAGCCCAGCCTCTGGCGATGGTAATCAGACCCCAGTCCTCATTAATACGCAAACTGCAATAAAAACAAGCTTTATAATCGATAAAAGATTTGACTGTCGTTTTGAGAACAGCCTGTAGGAAACACTTATTTATCATAATGATAGGGGTCCTAAGTTATATTTTAAATCAAGTTCTAAAATGTGTGCCTATGCTTAATTGAGTTGAAAAGAAGTAGTTAAAAATATTAATTATGGGTTCCATTTTGTAGAGCTAACTGTAAAATAAAAATATTTAGTAGGTTCAATCGGTGCTATAACATAACTTTCCACTTTTCTATAGATATCTACAGCTTGTATGGTAACGTGGGTACATAATGTGGGACACTTACTGTATCATGAACCACGATTTTCGTGTCATATTTGACTAATTTTACTATTTTCATGACCGTTATCTCATGCAAGGAAATATCTAATATAAATAGTAAATACTTACTTAATTACTAAAACATCTACCTACTTATTTTTAGGGTTCCGTACCCAAAGGGTAAAACGGGACCCTATTACTAAGACTTCGCTGTCCGTCCGTCCGTCCGTCCGTCCGTCCGTCCGTCCGTCCGTCCGTCCGTCCGTCCGTCCGTCTGTCACCAGGCTGTATCTCACGAACCGTGATAGCTAGACAGTTGAAATTTTCACAGATGATGTATTTCTGTTGCCGCTATAACAACAAATACTAAAAACAGAATAAAATAAAGATTTAAATGGGGCTCCCATACAACAAACGTGATTTTTGACCAAAGTTAAGCAACGTCGGGAGTGGTCAGTATTTGGATGGGTGACCGTTTTTTTTTTTTGCTTTTTTTTTTGTTTTTTTTTTTGCATTATGGTACGGAACCCTTCGTGCGGAGTCCGACTCGCACTTGCCCGGTTTTTTTTTATTGTTCTGTTTCTTTATATCGAGTGGGTTCATTGTCATATCTTATACAATTTGTATGTTTTATGTATATAAGTATGTATTTATCTATATAAGTATGTATATCGTCGCGTAGCACTGCAGCCATAGTACAAGCTTTGCCTAAGATAGTTTGGGGCTAGGTTGATCTGTGTAAGATGTCCCCAAATATTTATTTATTTAATTATTTATTTACTTTAGGGTATCGACCTAAAAATTGTATTTCACATCACATTTACACCTCTAGTTATTAAATCGTTTTATAATCTTGACAAAGGTAACTAACAGACATTTTTTCTTTCCAGGTATGGCATGTCTCCACGGGTACAGAGTTCAGACCTGCGCGCCAGGAGGCAAGAAATACGCCTTCGAAGTCATGCCTACCGAGCCGAAGCAGCGGCACTTCTATTTCCACACAGAGTCCGAAATGGATAGGAAACGGTTGGTTTAAAACGGTTTTTATAGTGTAAGAGATTAGATTTCAGTGTTGTGTTAAAGGCAAGTTAAGTGGATCGTAAAAATTTGGGCGAGTAGATGACGGTAATCGTAAAATTAACTCGATCTCTATAGCATAATGCTAGAGTTGGGCCAGCTAACTCTACCAAATCATAGTTAGCTAAAGTGGATTCTACAGTAAATTTTTCACAACTTTAAGAGCAAGGTTGCCGAATGTAAACCTACTTATAGACACACTTTAGTAGGTAGTAATACCTATATTCTTTATTTCAGCGCTAGGGGCTATTCATAAATTACGTCATTGCAAATTGGGGGGGGGGGGGGGGGGCGTCTGGACATCGGATGATGGTAGCATGACGTAGAAGGAAACGGGGTCATTCGAAGCATGATTTTTGGATGATTTTAGGGGGGGGGGGGGTCAAAATCGTTAAAAATCGATGACGTAATTTATGGACAGCCCCCTATCAAATATAAACAAATCAATAATCATGACCGCCCATCGTGCGATTTGAGGTGTCATGGTTTGATTCCGAACGTATTTGTATCAAAATTTTGGAAAATTAAAATTAAACGGTTTATAATCCCTAATTTTATGAAGTTCTTCTGTGTTTTAAAGTTATTTAAGAATACCCGGTTTTCTATTTCAGATGGATGGCGGCCCTGGAGTATTCTATAGACAGATGGATGAAGGCTGGTTGACGACAATGTCTCGCTTTAGAGGACTCCTACATATTCTTCATATTCTAGACTCAATTATATATTTTTTTAATTTGTTTTATTTTCTATTATTTTTTCCCTTATTTCCTGATTCCTTTTTTTCATAATTATGTGAAACTTATGCGGTTACAATTTTCAGACATTAATTTTAAATTAAAATAGTTTTTGAAAATTTATGGAATCCTACTAAAGAGATAATTGAATTATACTAACAACCGTAAAAAATCTGCTACTTTAACTGGACATGTTGTCCTAATACTCTGTTTAAAGCTACCTTTTGGAATTAATCACTGATTAGAAGATTTAGAGGTCCCCTTATATTTGGACTTAAAACTAATAAAAGTTTAGGAAAATTATTTAAGGACTTTGTAACAATATTAGCATAATCATTGTTATTTGTAATAAAATCATCGAACATTATTAATAAATTCAGCAAAAAGAGCTTTAAAATACGAGTATTGAATTTCGGAAAATTGGAGGCCAAATCGAAACATTACAAAAGCCTTCGAATGGTATGCGATATAGCATGTTCAAAAATGAAATGCATTTACAACATAGCAGTGTATAAGGAGAGGCTAAAACAAATGATATGAATTGACATTTTTACGTAACGTAACTAATAACATTTGACTAAAATAACACAGCAGAAAACATCGAAACGAAAAGGGATTACATTGAACGAAATGACAAATAAAACGCACAATCCTAAGATGCGTATGGTATGCATACGGTATTAACGGTATGCAGTTATTGCATTGGTGAGTGCGAAAAGTAAAGTAAATATAGAGTAAACAATTGAATTCATTTAAGACGGTTTCAAAATGAAGCTCGTGAATTAAATGGTCAAAATTATAACTAACAACATATATGTATAATATATTAATTACAGAATTAGTATAAATGAAAGAAAAGAAGCTAATTTTATTGTAAATACCGCTTCTAGAAGGCTTATAAATATTTATAACCGTATTCTCAAAAATGATGCTATTATTGTTAAGAATGAATATGTGGAAACATACATTTTAGGCTGATATGCAAAATTGATGTATTTGAATGAATTACATGAAATTAAAGTCACGAAGTGATGACTTTAAATAATGTTAATATTTATAATAGAGATTTAGAGAAGTTTTCGGTGCGGGTATTAATTTAGGTGGATATATTCCTAACGAACCTATTCACTATGTATTGTGTAGAAGATTTTTATTAGGAGACAGAATATAATATTCCTAATAATACAGATGTGCCAAAGTCTGTTAATTAAGAAATATTAAATCTTTGACTTTACAAATCACAGTCGATGTAACTTTAGGTAGTCATGTATCTGTAACCCCTTGTATTAAGATCTTTATTAAATTCGTGATTGTTATCAGTGTTGTGATTTATGTATTAACGTATAAATTTCTTAATTTAGTTTTCATTTGTACAAATTGTAAGTACCGTAACGTTTAGTGGGTTACAGAATATGCGTAATATATCACATTATGATTATAAAATCCTATGTTAAGAATCACACGTATTCAATATTACTATATTTCCCCATTAGAACGTGGTCCATACTAGGTGACTTAAATCGTGCATTAATCTGATAAATAATAGTGAATTTAAATCCAATACGATGATATGTACATAAATAATCACGTTAAAGCTCAAATATATTAAAAATAATAAATAAAAGACTTGAATATTAACAGTATTCGGTTAAATAGAGTAGCCTTATAATTAGTGAGTGTTTAGCGCATAAGCAAATTGAAATCCTGTTTAATAATCGCAAAAAATATTTAAGCACATTATAAAATATAGTTTTAATGTTTATTTGTAATTCATAGAATTATCGAAACGTTTAAGATAAAAATAGAATTATAATGTGTTCAGTAAGTAATTAAAGAGGGAAATATGAGAAAAGGGAATAATATCAATACGTATTTACCTATTTAAATCGTCGTCATTCAAAGTAAAACTTTGTTTAGGAAAAGTTTGTGCCAGATTATATTAAGAAAGTTGCCAATATAAATTTTATTTATTTGAAAATATAGGTATTTGCCATATTGTGTCGTGTAGTAACCATAGAAATTTAATATTGTTAACAATTTACGCCCCATATTTCATTAAAAGATTGGGAATCAGAAAGGAACATGTTCGTGTAATAGGTGATTTTTTAAATATTTATGTGACTATATCGATAGATTTCGTTGTAATAAATGAGAAAAATATAAAAAAGCGTTTTATTTATTTTCTCTCATTGCATATAAAATGGTATCGTCTTGGGTCGTCCCATTCGTTTTTCGTCAAGTTCTTAAATTAGTCCTATTCTGCTTTCGTCACTCATTCTACATTCGTCATAATCGTCGGTGGCTTTCAATGTAGAATGAGTGATGAAAGCAGAATAGGACTAATTTAAGAACTTGACGAAAAACTAATGGGACGACCCAAGACGATACCTATAAAATAAAACTGTTAAATACGCTAAAAAAATCAATTAGCAAGGCCGAACGATATTCGTAAATAACGAACCGGGCAGCGTTAATTTACGTGGCTTATAAGCTACTAACACGAAAAATAAACAATCCAGAGATATCCCTTTTTTATCGCTCCAAAAGTAAAACAGTGTGACAGAAGGCAGAAGGCTTCGATCTGGTGGCGCGGGCGGCGGGGGTGCGCGGGGCGACGCTACGGGAGCGCTACTGCCTCCGACGCAGGCGCGGTAGTACGCTCTTGACTCCCACCAGTCGCGCGCCAGCGACGCACGCGCAGCCTCTACGCATGCCACGCCACAGATAAACACTAAAGTGAAACGCTACCAAATTCCATAAAACGGATTACAGTGAACCGAACATAAGTGGAGTGATACGTGACATTATGTGACAAGTGATAAATATATTCAGTAACTTTTTCACTCACCGTGCCTATTAACTGTTTTATGACCTGTGCAGTGCGGCTATTGTTATGTTCGCGTCTACTAATCTCCTATTCACCTGTTGAAGCCACTGCGGTTGGACTGTGAAATGTGACAAAAAATTGCAATGAGCCTCTATTGTGGGTCTGCGGACCTTGCGTTTGGAAACATTGTGGGCAACTACCTGACTACCGGAGGGTTGGACATCTGACGATCGATCGGCCAACCCGTCGACGCCTTGTGAGTTCTGTTAAGTTTTTTTTATTTATGGGGTAATTTAATACAACGGATGTGGAATAAATTGGGTAGGCAGGGTGCACTTGATTATCGCTACCTGTTTTATAGTCAAGTCATGTGTGTGACTAGGGGTGTTATTGTTTACGCAGCAGATGCCGTAGGAAATAAAACAATTCTGAGAATTAGTTCTGCGGCTTACCCATTGTTCTTGTGCTTTACACCGTTGTCTTTAATGATTATTTAAATGCTTCCTGCCACTGTGTTTCGCAGTAATTATCTAGGTGTAAGATTGTCTCGGTTCAGTTGTCAAGGCTGAGAATTTATGATGATAATCCTACTGTGATATGCTTTTCGCGGTAGATAGAGATAACAATCCCATTGAAGTCTTGATTGTAAAGAAGCGTTGCGGTTTTAAGTCAACAAAGCCTATTCTTCAAAGCATGGCTCACCATAGCGGGACAGTTATACAGCTTTCTCACTTCTGTTCATCTCTTGATTGTTTGGTTAGTCTACGGTTGCTCTAGCTCAGAGGTATCTTATACCCCCTTTAGATTTTGTTAAGCAAATCTACATCTTTAGTAGTGAGGCATTCACCATTTTCACCAACTCCCTCACCAGTCTCGTGACGCCTCCTGGTTGCTATGTTAACCCACTGGTTGGGAACTCTCTTGCTTTGAAATACAACATTGAGCAACTCCAATACCACTGCTGTGATGTATACTCTTATCAGATTAAGTAGGTAATGTAATCCAAACACTATCCCTAATGCTTTTAAACAACAGTTCAAAAGCTATCAATGCCGTTGTTAGTCACAATGTCAAAATAATCGACGATAATGGTCCGTTATCGCAGTACAAAAGCAACCGCTAAAACGTTACGAACGTACCTACCAGTAACACGGTAGAAGCATCAGGTTATTTAATTGCTAAATAAATAGTAGTTAATCTGCACCATCAACTGATAAGATTGGTAATCTACTAGAATCACACATATCTCGAGTGATATTTATCGTCGAACAAAACCTTGCGGTGACGGCTTTTAAATCTGCGTTGTAAAATGCCATCAATAAACTTAATTGTTTGTATATACATGAATTATCTAACCAAACTTAATTGTGTCCTCCAAAGTTTGGATTTAACGAGTTACGTGACTCAAGAGTTTGGAAAAGTTTATGACAGTAATTATTTCTTCTGTACTCATTTTATGTAACTACAAGTAAATAAATAATTAAGCACCTGGTAATTTAGAAAGAGCCTCAAATTTTTCCAACACAAGATATTAATTATTTATAGGTAGGTACTTTATTACAAATGAAGTACAGTTAAAAATACGAATAAGCACACAATTGCTTACAAGTTCTCATTAATTAGTATACAGAGGATCAATTGGTGATGCAACTGCATCAATAATTGTAACTGGAGCTTTTGCCACCTACATACTAATTATGTAACGATAATTAAAGTCATCTGCTTGCATAATAATAGGATCACAATGTTATATTCAGTGAGAATTGACAATACCCTATCATAATTCACAGTTCCTGCTTTTGAATTTAAATAATTGAATCACATACGTATGTGTAACTTGATAAAATAGAGGTACATTTAGTAACGGACGACGCCAGGTTTTTAACTTAACGTAAACCGTCTCTGAACAGGTTCCCAAGAAACCTCATTGCTATCAGTAAACAGCTTTAAACGCCCCAGTCCGATTACTAAAACCTTCCTTTAAAAGTTTTATTGAAATGACCAGCTACATCCGACTCCATTTGGTACTTACTGCAGTGTGTGAATACATATTCATATCTTAAAAATCCTCGAGCAAAAGTCGAGATAAAAGTATTTCACCGCTTTGGAGCGAGTAAGATGGTAGAAACTCGATCAGCCGTAACCTTAGTGCAAGCGAGAAAGAATGAACGCCAGGTGGTCGAGTGAAAGGGATGGAAAATCAGAAGGCTTTTACGGTAGAACGGGCAACGCGTAGTGAAATGTGGACCTGGCACGCCGACGTATTCGATCTCGCTTGAATAAATTGATTCTAAGATTAATCTTTCGAAGCCGTTGGTAACTGACATGTACAAAAAGTTTTGACTGTAGGTAACAGTTGGATAGAACTAGAAGTAGACACTAAAGATAATATATTTACAATTCAATGAGAATTAGGAAACAGTATGCGAGGATGAAGATCATGAATGCATACTTTTGTTTCATTTGCGACTTCCGTAAAAACTCGTTTGTATTAAAATATATAATTATCACAGTAGGATTACCAGTCATTAAAACCCAGCAAGACATAAAATCTCACACGAGTCGCAGAGACCGGAAATCTTATGAAAACATACGCGCCATACAACCACGGCAGTAAAGCGAAGCGTCAGTTTTATTGTCCCTGGCCCGTGATACTAATTTCAGTTGGTAATAGACGGACAAATCGTAAATCTGGTGATGGCCCTCTATTCAGAGATGTTGTTCAGCTTATACAAATAGTGCAGAATGGAGAAAGACAGATCTAATGGGTTTGAGTCTGTTTTAAAAGAAATAAAAATAGCAGAAAATAAAAAAAAATCCTCAATAGGAGAATCGTAATAGATTATCGTAGTATGTCTTTGCAGTATACTTTGGTTAAAAAATTATACGATTTGTGACCATCCACAACAATTTTACTACGCATTATACTCGTAATGGGCTTGTCTAAAAACGTTTTACTTTATAATGAATAACTGTGATCATACTTTATTCATGAATGAATCGACATCAATACTGGTATTAAAATATAAATACGATCATCATTTACATGTCTAATATCACCAGAAGCCAAGAATTTATCGGAATCGAAACTGATGAATGATGCATTAGGCAATAATTAATAGGATGACTATTCTAGTATTCTCTCAAAATTATCAATTGATCCCACAATTTTAAATAAGAAACATCTTGAATTGACATCAATGAAAAACGCCTTTTATAGGTGCTACTTTTAAGTCAAGTGGACGAAAGGGAAAAGTTTCAGAAAGATAACATCGTCTTTAGATCCGGTTGACACCGACGCTGTGTAAAGCATCACATTCTATAAAAATGTAACTATTATTCCGTACCTTTGTCGCTGGAAGCACATGGCGACAGCCTCAACCGGAGACCAAGAACTCTTGGGATTCAATTACTCTGTATCAAATTGTTACCTATTCGGTCGGCACTTTGAAAAATGTACGAAGACCACTTGAGAAATAATGAATATTTTATGGTAATAGATACCTGGAAACAATGTAGAGCTACTTAATTAAGCATGTTTCTCGATCCATAAATCTTAATGGTCAACACCAGCTTTTAACTGGTGGGAGATTATGAACATGCAACCGGTCGGATTGGGATCGTTTATCAAACTTACGATCAAGTGAAAGCCAATATAGATAAGAATCGTTCGGAAAACACAAGTGAGGTGACCTACGTGAACTATTAAACAGATAAATAAACACTCGTTTCTCAGATCACGAATCTACAAAGTAACATCCAAACTAATGATATTCTTTTCTGTTCGCAGATTAATTTTACGTCGTGATGTCGGAAAATGGAAGCACGGTTGTATCTCGGGCGTCCACACCGCGCCCTGTCACAGACACACCTGTCACGGCCCCATTACGCTCAAGACATGACCAGTTTTTGGCAAGTTCAGCTGAAAGAGCGCCCGTCGGCCGGCCGTCTTCTAGCGGAAGAAATCCTAGCGCAAGCTTTGACTCCCCACCATTGCCCTATCATCGACAGATGACTGCAGGCTCACTGCTTTCATCAAACCATCGTGAATCATCGGCCTTTGTCCCAGTTGTCCCAACCAGAGCCATGCATCCATTGATGTATCCCAATGAAATGCATCCAGCCTTAATACCCTCAGAGATTATTGAACGAGAAAGAATGTTAGATCGGGACAGAACTGAACCAGCCAAAGGCTCCCCCGATAGAGTTTCGGCCAATTTTCCAAAAAGGAATTCCTTTGATCTAATGGCTATGATGGTTGAAAAGCGAAAAGAAGTAGTTCTTAGGGAAGCTGCTGCAGCAATGCTTATACCACACCACCGCGCGTCATCTATCGAAGGAATTATCACCGATGGTTCTTCACAACCGCCTATATACGGGCCACCTGGTGCCTTTCTTGGTGCTCCCGGGCCATCGCCTACTGCCACCAATAGTTTCACTTTTCCCGGGGCAGGTTTATTCCCACCCGGCGCTGGGCCACACCAAATGCATCCTCACCTAGATAGACGGCTTTTAAGAGCTCCAGGAAGAGCATCTAGACCGAAGAAGCAATTTATATGTAAATTCTGCAACCGACAATTTACAAAGTCCTATAACCTGCTGATACACGAACGAACGCATACCGACGAGCGGCCCTACTCCTGCGACATTTGCGGCAAGGCTTTCCGTCGGCAAGACCACTTACGAGACCACAGGTAAGACATGCATTTACAGATCATTTGCCTATTAGGTGAAGATATAACACTACTTGCAGGCACCATGCTTTGCCGCTTTAATTCAGTAGATTTAGATTTAGATTTATTTATTTCCTAATATGAAATTACAATATAAATTATTTTACACTAATCTATACGAATTTATATTATGATCGTCAAGTAGGAAAATAACAATTGATTATAATTATACAAATGTCAAGCAATACACAATTTAAAAACCATTATAAGCAATCGATTAATTAACAAAATTATAACCAATGTCAAATAATATAAAATAAAAAACAATGTCAATATGGCTAACCTGAGCACGGATATCTCATAATGATTGTCAAATCAAAATAAAATAAAATAAAATGAAAAACAGGTCAATAGAAAAATTAATTACATTCAATTTGGATTATTAGTATTATTACATGTCATTTCCATATATTCATTTACAGAGTATAAAGGATTATCCAATAAAAAGAGTCTCAATTGGCGTTCAAATGTTTCGTCAGAAAACGCAACCGCTCATTTTTATTGCGTCCACGTTTACACCTTTTAAAAATCTAAATTAAAATATTTCTGTAAAAATATTTGAAACGGTAAACATGAGCTGTTTTAGTATGAAATGATCGACTAAGAAATGATACTTCGCGTAGAACTTTAAAAGTATGACAGCGCCAATGCAAATGTGTGGTTGCCGTGATGCTTTTTATAATGCGGAGCCTATATCAGGTAGCCAACGCATGCACTTTATAATAACTGGTAATTACGGCCGCCTGTATCCGCTTCTTGCACATTTTAATTTTCTGCCGCGCTGATCATAGTTATGCGTATAAAATTCTAATTTATATGCACGTAACGCAGCCGGTGTAACCCGAGTTGCAGATGTTAAGCCGAGTGTGCATCCGCCCCGCTACTTGGAAACGGAATATTTATAAAGTTACCCGATTGTTGTAGCTGGCTACTAGGAAGTCCGTCTTGATTAATTATGATGGTTACCTTTATGTTAAATTTAGATGCAGCTATGCGGAGTTCAAAGGATTAGTTACCATTTTTGTTTACGTTTCGGATGCTAGTTACCTATTTTGCACTTAGTTTTCTTGAGTATGAATTGTAGTCTTGTTTGGATGAATTATTGTTGTTTTAGAAACAACAAAGAAATAAAGGGGTTTAATTTTATTGCGGTTATTTAAGTAAACCAGCACAAAGATTATTCTTAATTACTTCGATAACGCTGTACAGTCCCTTTTAACACTTTTGCGTCAATTTACTTAGAACTCGGTATCAGGCTGTAAAACAATAATATCAGTGATAAAGATCTTTGGTATAGTTTTTTGATGGAATTCCTTGTCAATCTTATCGCGTCAATCAAGTTCGTCGATGTCTAGATACTGCTATGATACAGTCAAATAACCATTAGTAGTATTAAGGAGCTTTGTATGGATTGACAAAAGTAATTTAATTTGAGCAATGTAGGTACGAATAAATGTAATGTTAATAGGCCTTTGTCTTTTCCCAAAAACAAAGAATTAAATACATAAATGCATAAAAACAGCTACAAATTCGACAAACTATCGAAGAATCTATGACTCCCGCTTTAAAATATTGTTTGTTCAATAAGATATCGACTTTATTAGGTAAATTGTAAATATGGCGGGTTTATACAAATCCTATAACGAAGAGTTTTTAAGCCAGAAAATTAGAAAGAAACAAAAGATATGACCTTAATGGATCTTATTACTCTGAAAAACCTCGGCTATATCACTAGCCTGTTTTGTACTATAATCATACTGCTATAGTATGCAGGGTAACGATATACAACTGAAAATAAATGAGAAATAAATTTTTCGTGATCTATCGAGCCATACGGGTTTTTTAGAGTCTGCCCTTGCCAATTTATTAGTCTAGTTTCCGTATGAGTTTTAGGGTTCCGTACCCAAAAGGTAAAACGGGACCCTATTACTAAGACTTCGCTATCCGTCCGTCCGTCCGTCTGTCTGTCACCAGGCTGTATCTCACGAACCGTGATAGCTAGACAGTTGAAATTTTCACAGATGATGTATCTGTTGCCGCTATAACAACAAATACTAAAAACAGGATAAAATAAAGATTTAAATGGGGCTCCCATACAACAAACGTGATTTTTGACCAAAGTTAAGCAACGTCGGGCGTGGTCAGTACTTGGATGGGTGACCGTTTTTTTTTGCATTATTTTTCCGTTTTTTTTTCATTATGGTACGGAAACCTTCGTGCGCGAGTCCGACTCGCACTTGCCCGGTTTTTTCATAGCCGTGCCCTTGATTCATTGATACGTGTAAAAGTCAATATAAATAAATATACAACTTTGCGTTGGCGCCCTCTTGAATAAAATTCCAAACAACAGAGCTTGGTATTACGGATGTAATGATTTTTGATGGACCCAAATGCCTGACTGAGATTTCGTCTCACATTAACTCGAGTTTTTTCCTTTTGGTAATTAGTTTAGATACTGATGACTCATCCGATTCTATTGGTCGGCTCGACAATGTAAAAAGATTGGTAGAGTCCGCAGTAACAATAGGTACGATAGAAAATTTAGGGACGATTGGAAAAAAAAAGTATCTACCGTGTCTAGACTCTGTAGAGTACAATTTCTGTCGCATTCTTATTCAATCATTTGTGATTTTTTTAATCCTTTTTTTAATGATTCTTAAAGATCTTTATTAACTTTCGTATACTAAGTAGGAACCTAACTGATATTGTTATTTGGAATAGTTGTAATGGTAAAAGTAATAATCAAATCGCGCAAATGTTACAAAATAAATTTAAAAAGTTAATTGTTCTCTCTACTGTTTCGGTTAAAGTATTTAGAGCATAATATGTATAATTTTTAATATAAATTATATGTACATTAATCTTTTTTTGCACTTAAATCCCACGGTTTTAGTGTTAATTTAACATTCCAACTTAATTTGATTACCTATGCTGACGTTACCGGCGTTATGCCTTCAAATTCAAAGGCAATTTAATACTTCTCGCTCTCGCTCCGCCTTATCATTTCAGAGTTGTCGGTTAGGTATTGAATGGTAGTTACAAAATGCTTTTAACATTTTAGGCACATTAGATCTTAAAAGCTGCCTAAACTGTATTTTGAAATTGATGAACCAGTTTCGTTTTAAAAAGTTCTCGTATTATTTTTGTCTTTCTAAAATTTTATTTTATTTGTTGAAAATATTCAGCTTTTAACATGATGGACGTTGTTTTTCTACAATAAATGGAGGTTAAAACAATTAAATATTTGTCCTCAGCATCAAAAATGGAAAGGAATGTGAGCTCATTACAGCTCCGCCATAATTATCCGTGGTTACGTTTTTTGTCGCGAGCACATAAAGATTGCCGTATAATCGAGATGCACCGCACAAGACCTGCATAATACCCGGCTATTATATCCCGCCATAATTAATACCCGAAACCACAACGCCTTTAACGCGAAGGTCCTCGATATGAGGACAAGAAACACCACAGTTATTATATGCGCAAAAATCCATCACGCTCGCTAAAACATGCCGCGATATCCCATGTGAAAATTTCTCGACATACAAGAATTGAACTTCGTCGATAAATTTTCATGAATATTTAATGAACAACAACCGGCCTTACGTAAATAAGAAACGTAACGACCGCGGCTTATCCGCCATCGATCGAAAAAAGTTTCGGATCTGACTTTTCGACCACTTAATTTTTCGATAAAAAGTGAGCAAATAATGAGACGATCGCTTCGAAGATGCGGTTATCGGCATTAATATTCAAAAGGACGGGTTAGCGTAATTACATTTAGTTTCTAAAGTGTAGTTATTCCGAAATCAAGATTGCGTATATGGTTAAACGTTGGAGAATATTATTACTCGGATGTGTAATAAGTGTTCGTGGTTTCTACGAATTCACCGGTTTACTTACTAGATATACGTGAAACTAGCTCTTGTCGCACATGTACTAGTTTCGTTTAACTTACCTACGGTTAGCTACGTGCTTTAACTTCAACTTAATATTAAAACTTAAAACCTTCATGTGACTTAAATTTGTAGAGAACCTTTAGTGTCTGCAATAAACAAACTTCTAAAAAGGTGCTGATATCTGATAAGTACCATCTTAGAGGCTTTTGATAAATAAGCAAGCAATTAAAAATACTCATCGATATTATAAATTAATCATTAAATTCATTAATTTACTCTGGACAGCGTCGCTTACCAAGCAAGTCCTTATAAAAATATTTTTGCATTGAACATAATTTTATCTCGGCGCTCATATGCAATTATGATTCGCCCGAGACCACCACATAATAGGGCTTGGGCAGACCTCCACTCGCTCGCTCAGATAGCTCAAGGGGCCTCGGCAAAAAGGGATATCAAATTAATACTGAATCCATAATAAATCAAATCGGGCAGGTGGACTCGGTCGCAGGAACACTTTAGCCTACGGATAAGTTGGAAATTATCATGCAAATACCAATTTAATCGTAACACCAAGCATCCTCGGGCGCCGTTTTCACTAAAATATTTACAAATTGGTGGCAAAAATCTGCAATATGCGGATCTGTTGGGCCCATTTGGATCGATCCGAGTTTTGTCACGCGATCTCTGAATTTTTATCATAATGGTATCCAATCGTTATAACAATAAAACTGCATCAACGACACAGTTAAGACCCAATTTTCATATATTAAACCGGGTTTCGAAACTAAATTCACTCTTTTATTGTAGTCATTTTCGGATCTTAAGTGTTTAACGTTGACTTTGCCTGAAGCACAAGATCTATAGATGTAGAAAAGTGCTTTTCTGTGAAGCTTCAATAATTGTACTCATTTAAATGCAGGTTGTCTAAAGTGTATATAGTCTAAGTAGTAGATCTACATATGAGTTAGAAATAATCGTGACTTAAGATGTTGAATAATTAGCTACAAATGCGCGGACCGCTCGTCGATTTCACAGTTTCTTATTGGCTTTTGAAAGTTCTTTCTGGCCATGCTCGGTCTTGCGCAATTTGTTACTTACATACTTTTTAAAGTTTGTGTTTTATACATTTTTTTCACCTGCCTCTCTAACCTAAAAAAAATATGTTTGTTTATTAGGTAAAATTATAGAAAGTGCAAAAGAAAATGACCTCAAAATATTAATCTTCCGAAAATGAACCTATATTTTGCAGGTCCATTTAGGAACCGCTTTTATAATAGCAGCTGCCCTGGCAACTATAATAGTATATGCAATACTTTATCGAATCGATACAGACAGGCATTATTATTATCTAAATTATACTCAACACGCTTGCGTGTTAGGTTGCAAAACAGTTTTTGTCGCTGCATCGAACCAATTAAGTTTAGGATTAGCGTGATTCAGGTTCTTAAGTTTTTTATTCCATTATTTATTGTTGTTTAAGACTTTTTTTGCATTTAATAATTGTAGTTCGTCCATCATTTATTTGTATATATAATTTTGTTAACCTTTATGAACATCCATTTAAACATTCTAAGGTTATTGTTGATGTAAGTCACCAAAACTATTTAAAAACTCGTAAGAATTATTTCACGGGTTGAACGAATATATTGAGTTTATAAGTCTGTGTCCAGTGCACCATAGTATTATTAACAGAGGTCATCTACCACATAAATTCCCAGCACGAAATGGTAGCTATTCAGAACGAGGTTTTTTGCGCTAATCCCACGAGGAATTTATAATCCGCCTCGAAGATTCTTGCACGTTATTACTTAAATCAAAATATGATATAGGTTTGGTTGGCATTCCAAATACCAAGTGCGAACAAAACTTGTTTCATGTAAGCATATTAAGTTTTCAAACAAATTCGATAGAGTTTCGCATGACCGGCGTTTCGAATTTGTAGACGTTCTTTTAAATGTTATTAATGAGTTCTTCGTGGTATGTGGTCCATGTTCAAACAATAGGAATAGTGTTCAGCATTATGTCGAAATCAAGAACGGGAGGTAAAAGCCTCAAATAACTAGCCGAACGAATGTAGTCCTTCTTTCGATACGCTTAGCGGTCAAAATGACTAAGCTGATATTTTATCTTCGTTCCTACCGCGTGGGTTGACAAGACGTATGCTTATCGTCGATTTGGCATTTCTCTGCTACTTAATCCAGTTTTAAAAAGCCGTTACAGTTGTAGTAGCTATGTCATTACATTAGTGCTTTTGTAGAACTCTGAAGCAAATTTCCCTTAACCGATTTATTAAGCTTTTCTTGAACTTTAATCCTTAACGTCATATGTCGTTTCCTTTATCTCTTACGTCTCCTTGTGTTCCATCTTTGTTACCACATTTTTTTTGTACAATATTTTGTCCTTCGTCCACGACTGTGTTACGTACTCCGTTCATTCTTAAATTCAACACCGGGCACTTATTGCTTGCTCAAGAGTTCTTAGCTCAAAATATTTCCGAGTGCTTTCGAGGAGTCTCAGAGCAAACAGTGACCGGTCGGTTGAACAAACAAACGTGACGGTGTGTATACCGGTACTATACCTAAGGCCTCTAAACCAGCCCACACTGCTTGACGACGCCTTGTTGACTCTACGACCCTCCGATATTTGCATGTGAATATTGTAATTAATAGTAAACGTTACCTGTGAAACTATTTCGAAACCGTGCTTTGAGAAACCTGGATAACGTTAGATGAAAACTTTAACATAATAAGCATAATAATTTAATAATTGGTAACTCTTACATCTTTTCACATAATTTTTATGATTACATCAATATTTAAAGGACTAAGGGAATCTTTCACAAGAACGCGGTCCCACTACAAAATGCATTTTCACTTTAGGATGCGTGTCTGTAATGTTGGATGCCGCATTCTTTATATACATTTATTCTAAGTAATATTGCCTAAGGGGTATGATTAAGTAATAGAACTATAATAGTTAGCGTTGTCATGATTATTATCTTAAAAAAATAACAACATTTCTCACGAATACATTTTATATTCTATTTTAGAATGAAACCTATCTTTTGACCCGTGACGTGTAACATTAGTAGACGTCGAATTTAAAACGAAATGGCTGCTTGACTGTCCCCAAAAACAAGTTTTGAAATTATTCCTAAGCCTTAGATACCATTGTTATTTATGAACTTATGGAAGAAAGAGGTTGAGGCGACTTTCTGTACGATCATTTATCATACGACGACGTCTACCTCAGATAAAATCCATAGCAGCACACACACTGACGCAGCACATATTTGTACACAAGCCACACAAAGTAAGGTTAAATAACCTGGTAGAGGTTTTTTTCGGTATGAGAGGCATATAAGTAGGAAAAAGCTTTGTGTAAAAAATATCCTTTGCATTTATTTTACAAATAAATGTAGTAAGTAATTGTATTAGTTTATAGGTTTGTTGTCAGTAAATTAAGTTTGTTACAAATATACAAAATAACTTTTAATAGCGACGTAAGTTTTCTTATTTTTCATATTGTTGAAGTACCTCAACGTACAGTGTTGAGGTACTTCAACAATATGAAAAATAAGAAAAGAAATACTTGACGGTATCTTAAAAGTAAGTACCTAGATAGGTAACCACGGGGCTTAACGCCATACTGCTGTTCAACCGGTTGTCCTTGATGGCTTGAACCCTTGACTCGCGTAACCATGGCTTTCCTCCATGCAGCTATTTAAATTGCGATTACAAAGCATTTATTCAAGCACATTTCTGTGACAAAATTTAAATTCAAACACGTAAGTAAAGCCTTTTGACAAAAATAATTTCATCTGAGACAGCTTTTGTTAAATGAAAGGTAGCAGTTTCATAAAGTCAGAAAAAATCTACTCGCCGGTTATTTCTTCTTAATCCCGTTAACAAAGTGGTCTTTCGGTTGATTTAACTCGAAAAAAGACTTACAGTATAGTGAAGCCAGTTTCAAAAGGAAATAATCACGTTATTTATTACCCCTGCCTGAGCTGAGACCAACCATCTTTAATCTGTTCTAAGCGCGTAGATCGATTTTATGAGAGATTAAAAGCATTGATCGACTAAGAAGTTTTTCGGAAAGCAATAAACATTTATTAGTCGAGACAGGATTGGAACTAGATTCGAGCTTAATGAGACCAATTACTATGCTCTGGGTTAACGTCTAGTGGCTTTATAAAGTCCTTTTTCTCACAATCTAAAAGCATAATATTAACATGAGACTGTTAAATGTTTTAATTGTGTTAATAACTCATTCGTGAATAAAGTTAGGCATTTTTTTTTGTAAAACAAGTTATTTGAGGCTGGGAATCGAAATAGATCAGTTACTTTAAAGCAATGTTCAATTCGATATTAATAAATAACCATTGAGGTGTGTACTCCTTTGAATCATGAGTACCTATCGAAGATAATATTAGATCTAAGTGAAGTGTGTTTTCTTAATTTCTTATGATTGTTTAATTTTGGTTTCTGCACTTCAATGTGTATCATATATCATATATAAACTCACTTGCTGCTACCAACTAGTGGTTACTCTATCGGTAATCAACTGTTTTTATTATAAATCTTGTTATGACTTAACCACATCAAATGTGGAATACCAAACGCCGATTACAGACGATTAGAGCCAATTACATTCAGCACTAAACCCAAATTTATGACTAAACCAAAATTAACACTCTTCCCATTTGGCCTAATTGCAGCTCTGCGTCTGTGTATCGTAAATCTTAAATCATTGAATATAAGAAAATTGTAGGAAGGATCTGAACTCTAATTGGATTTGTACATAGCTCGGATCTATCAATATACTTTGATTAATGGTATCGAGAGACCCCAGCGTAATTACAAGCTGAGACCGTCATGAATCAACTGCCAGAGTTATAAATCTGATAAGTAGAACTTGTTTCAAGCAAGTTGAAGTATCACTTCCTAAGCTACTTCAATCGATTCGTCTCTTTCCTTTTTTAAAGTATTTGCTTTAAGATACAGTTGTGTTTTCTCATTTTAATCTTATCAATTTTTATGTGTACTGGAATTGGCCTCGAATCTTGTGAGCGTGTCATTTTAAGTAAAGTAATGATATGAGGATTTAAAGTTGATCTTGAAAAAACACTCTATAAGTCGTCTTTAAAAGTAAAATCCTATGGATCTTATATACCTCATATTTGTTCTTCACAATTAATACTGAAAGACGAGCAACCGGTCGTCTTAGAGATTTTTGAGAAATATCTTTGTCCAGCAGTGGACACATTTGAGCTGATATTGGGTGTCTGAAATCATAGAGTTAGGTACTTAGCTGAAAATCAAATAAAAATACCAAAACATCAAGGATAAGTGTAGGTATAATCAAAGTGGTCTTAGTAAAGCACCTGCGGAACAGCGAAGTCAAATACGCAGCACAATAAATGTTTGCGTCCGTCAGAGGTGAAATTGAGTGTGAAGCGGCAGCGGCCTGCCGTCGCTCCCAATACGTCGCTTGGACTGCGCCGGCGCAAGAACCGGCTGCTAGCGTGCTGTGGTACGATATAGGGATTGAGTTTTTAACAGCCTCTGAGAAAAGACGAACTGTACACTTGCTAAAATTTCGGGGTTGTTTGTTCGAAATAAAACGACGAGAACTTCATAGGTACACTTAATAACGCACAAGCCTTTATCATAATGTGACGACTTGACTAGCTTTTAGTATAAGTAAACTTTCATGGAAATATTTGTTTTATAAAGCTATCCAATGTAAAAAACTAAGTAGCTCATTGATATACTTGAAATTAAACTTTAATTAAATAAGTACTGCAGTAAAAAATGTGATGGATGACGACAATGTTGTGGTTTTTATAAATTGGCTACCATATTTAATTGGCACTTCTGCATCGGAAGAAGCAAAACACTTAGACGCCAATCATTTACTTTGAATTAAATCCAGATACGCACTTTTTATACTTACATACAGGATTCAGTGTCTAGGTATACTTAGTGATCTAAAGTATGACTTCTAACTGATATCTGACATCTGACATAATCTTTCATCTTAGTGGTTTATAAATAAGTGTAGTCCCTTGCTTAGTTTCCAGTTGAGCAAGCAGGAATTTTAGTACGTTTTGGGTCGGTAGCTTTCATTAAAAGATTTTTTTGATAATTTCTGAACTGGTGTTCGTTTCGTTTAGAAATTTTTCATAATTTTTCTCTTTCTTTTTTTAGTCTTGCTTTGGAGTTGTAGAGTTAGCAGCAAAATATCAAAACGAGAGCGCTCCAATCTCACGTTAACTTACCACACCGCGTCCGGCCCAACCTCTTTGCCTCGGTCCATTAGTATTTTCCATTTATTTTTTGTCCTCGTACCTGTCCGGCGTCGGGGATTTAGTTTTTATATCGCCGCGCGACGAATACAGAATTTCTTTGGTAACAGAAAATAAATGATGTAACGTGAAACTACGCAACCCTATAATGCGGACTTTATTATTTTTCGATTAACTTTTTTCTCACTCTTTGTACCAATAATGGTACGCAGAAGTATGCCGTTATTGGTTATTATGCTAATGGACCCACACGGTTCACTCTTCCGTGAATACACGTTATTTGCGTTAAGCATCGTTTACGGCCGTTTTCAATATTATTGAAAATTAAAATACCCATTTTGATTAACTAACAGTTACATTTAAAAGTATTGAACTCGTTTTGTTTGGACCGCTTTACAAACTACATATCTAAAAAAATATTCCGTTCCCAAGGTTTTTAAAAGCAGCTTATTGACTAGTCAGCTAAACAAACCTTTATTAGAAGAAATAGTCATTAAGTCAAGTTGATAATATTTCAAACTGGACTGATTGGATACTGCACATTCATTAAAGCGAAAGGCTCGTTTGTAAGTAGCATGTGGCACGTTGAAGACCGAACGTCTACCAAAGGCTGTGTATTCCCTTCGGTTTCTTGAATGCGAGCACGTTGAGTATCGAACTAACCAGTGAAATGTAACCCTGTGATCCATAAGAACTATTCGTAATTGGATAGTGATTATACTGGTTGCCCCAGCAATCATCTTGCCTACGTTCAAAGACCCATTGGAATGACTCCCCAGTAATGAGTCATTGTACTAAAGTGAATACTGATTGAAAGCCACACACCCACGTAGAATCTATTAACATACGAATACTATCATAGTAATGACTCCTCTAGTCACACACCAAAATACGCTGTTATATGATAATAATTTAAAATAATTGCATACTGTTTAAGCCATCAGAATAGCAGTGATTATAAAAAATAATGACTGTGATGTATATAAATAGTATATTCAACCAAGCTGAATACATTGCAGTACCTACACCAATTCATATACTATAAACATAACTGTATGCATGTATGTAGTTTAGGAATTAGGAACCAATGAATACGCTAGTTACATACTAGTATACAGGTAAATAATATATATTGCATTTACTCTATCGATCTTCCGTAGAAATTTGGAATATTGCGCGTATTATATTTACTAGACTGTATTTATTAAGTACCTTACTTTTTTCTGATCGAGCTAATAGTTTCAGAAGTGACCACAGTAAAAAAAATATATCTATGGCGAAACACACTGATATTGCAATATTTATTTTTGCGACAATTTTTTTGAAGTCCTGTAAAAACAACACGAAAGTTTTAATTATTGCCCAGTTTAGAAAGACAATTTATCAGAAAACAACAGATTTCAGTGGAAAGACACTATGAAAGCTCACAAAAAAATATAGAAAAAAGCCACATAACATTCCTACAAAAAAAATCCGACTCCGTTTATTGACGTCTCATTTGTTAAACCGGAGGTGCAAAAAACGCCTTATAATTAGAATACTAATGTTGCCGAGTCGTTGCTAAAACATTCATGTGAACCTGTCTGATTAGCATAATGTCATATACTACTTGATGTGTTTGCTACCGATGTCAATACTGGTTCTGCTTATGGACGGTACGGTAAAATAATGTGACTTTTGTAATTTGTAATGCTCTTGAAGCCTTAAGAGTAGGTGTGAGCTGGTGGTGAATCCTTACAAATGAAAATCAATTCCGTGGTTTCGTTTTTGAAGTTTTCGTCCTCCGAAATTGAACTTAATAAAATAAAAAATTAAAATGTTTGTATGTCAGTGATGGGCTTGCGTTTTGTATTTTGATTATTGATTTATATAACTATAAATATTTACAAAATGCTACAACTGTTCTATTTCTACAATTTTATAATACATGTTGCAATAGAGATTTGTTTATGAAAATGTGTTCTGACCGTTGTCGCGTCATTTACGACAATGGGTTAGCAAGTGTTCAAGAATATGATAATCAAGGGTCTATTACGGTTTAACGTATTTCGCATTACTATTATCACATCGTAAGCATTGTAACTGCGCATTAACATGAACAAGAATCAAATAACAGTATTTATTCAGTTCTTATTAGAATAGTACACGTAAAAAGCATCTTATTAAAACTGGAGCACGCTCAGAGGACAGGTTTCTCAAGATGTTCGTTAACAAGCTCTAACAAATCTGCTATTCTCATGTTAATTAGTTGAAAGTCAAGCGGAGCGTTGGCGTCCTACTACTGACGCTGAGATATTAGTAGCATAACAATAAATCGACTTAAAGGAAACCAGCTTAGTTGGCTGTAGAGATAAAACGTGCGTGGGGGCAAGCGACAGCCCCGAGAAGCACGGTTGTTTAAGCTCTGCCTTTATGTATGTACCCAAAGCCAGAGGACGGACGTATCTCCTGTGAAGAATCTTTAGGCAATTAATATTCAAGAAATCCAAGCTTTTGAGCATCATACTTATCTTTCAAATCTTCATGAAGATATTATTCAAGCAACTAGACATGCGTGTGAGCTTGTAACTTAATCTTACATTATGCAAAGCTTTCTAACATAACTTTGAAAGTCAATGTAAACTCATCGTTTTCTAAACGATCGATAAAAAATGTATTTTTGAAACATACGGTAGAACAGTGGTTCTCAATAAGAAAATCAGTCACTTCATTATACAAATTGCATGATTATGATAATGCAAGCTATTTATAAGCGGTTTTGATTTACTTACAAGTCTGTTTGCGGTTTGTGACCGTTTCTGAGAATAAATTTATGCATTGAATTCCGCTACCGTTCTGCATTAGTGTGGGTTTTGCAAAATTCAATTTAAACTCGCTTACTTATTACCATAATGCACCTGCATAAGCATATTTCAGAGACATTTCTGCATATTAATGTCGATTATTTAGGTTTAATGAATTGTGTCGGTGTATATGAAAAGTACCTCTACCCGCAAATGATGTTAAGTGTTGGTTGACGTCACAGATTTGACAGTGATTCCGTTGTGTCAAAAATTTAATTTTGTTAGGCCCACTTGCACCATCCCACTAACCCGGGGTTAAGCGGTTAAACCGTTAACCCAGTGTCAAATTGTACTGGTAATCATGGTAACTCCAAGTTTAACTGGTTAACCCCGGGTTAGGGATTGGTGCAAGTCGCCCAAGTTGGACCAAGATAACTCCGCATGTCATTAGCAATACCAAAATGTGGCAATGTCATTAAAATTGACAAATTTCTATGAAAATATATTATGACACTCCCTCACTGATCTATTAAAATCGGTGAATAGTTAGCTTAGTCGGACTCTACCATTTTCCGTGGGCTGAAACAATTTTAACTCGTATCCAAACAATTCTGACGTTTTAGTAACACACACACAATATCGTTAATAATAAAAAAATAATTAAAATTACAAATTAGAAGGCCAGTACGATTAATCTAGTCGATAGGAGGCTTAGAGATGTGGAGAGAGATGAGCTAGAGGGGGGAGGCGGGAGGGGGGATCGGGCACTGACCCACGCCGCGGCATTCCAACGTGCGGTGGACTTGCTCTCTTTACTTTTAAACTGAAAACTTATGAAATTGCCTTTATTAGAAAGGGTGAAATATATACGTTTTATCAAGGTGCGTAAACGTATCTTATGAATTTGAGTAAGTACTAAGTATATTTAAAATGTACTTAGTGAAATTTATGTAATGTAAAGGGAAGTATAGGCTTACATAGGTTTAGTAAATTGAGCCTTTTTACGATGATTCGTTAAGTAATGGGATGGCTTTAACGAAGTTACCTTTTCTCTGTAATGAAGATAAAAAGGCATTTTCTTTGTAAATTTTAAGATTTTAGTTTTTCTTGCCTCATTATGGAGTTCTCACTCTTTCAAGAGTTAATTAAAATAATTTTTTAGTTACCAAATTCAGCGAAATCGGCCTGGAGCTCAATATGAGCAAATGTGAACTTTTTGTAAGCCCAGATGTCCAAAATGATACACAAATTATAAACGACTTTAGAAATAACTGCCCTGGCATAAAATTACTCACCAAAAGCTCGCTTCATCTCCTTGGAGCCCCAGTGTTTGAAGAATCAATTCCAGAATACATTGATACCCAAATTCATCGTTTTTCTGAAATTTCGGACCGCCTTCTACAAATTAATTCACACATGGCTTTTTTTATAATTCGGTTTTGTCTTTTCGTTCCTAAATTTACGTACGTAATGCGATGCAGCCCTCTTTTCAAATATCCACAATTATGTCAAAAGGTCGATGAAATTATACACATCGAAATACAAAAAATCATCAATATTAATATTGACAATAGGCAATTTATCCACGCCACATTGCCTATACGGTTTGGTGGCCTAGGTATAAGGCAGATATCTAGTGTCGCACTGCCCGCTTTTCTGTCTTCCGTGCATGGTACACTATCCCTCGTAGGTAAAATACTCACACCGTCACTGCGTGACTTCGAGGTAGTGTACCTGTCGGAAGCAGAAAATGCGTGGCGTCTAGCTTGCCCGAACAAAGACATGCCGGCCGAAAAATCAACCCAACGATTTTGGGACGAACCGCTCTGCCATCAAGTACAAAACTGGCTGCTAAATTCAGCACAATCCAACACAGAAAAAGCCCGCCTTCTTGCCTCATCCCAACATGAATCCGGCTTTTGGCTACACGCCTTCCCCTCCATTAATTGCGCAACTTTACTGGACAACAATTCTTTCAGACTGGCTGTCGGCCTCCGCCTAGGCGCCGAAATAGTTGTCCCCCACAGCTGTCCCTGCGGAACAGAAGTTGACAGTCTGGGCTCCCACGGCCTCTCCTGCCGAAGGAGTGCCGGCCGCCTGTCCCGCCACGCCAGCCTCAACGATGTCATCCGTCGGGCCTTTGTCAGCGTGGGCGTGCCGGCCGCGTTGGAACCAGCCGGTCTGGCGCGCGACGATGGCAAGAGGCCCGATGGAATAACCCTCATCCCCTGGCAGATGGGACGGCCGCTCATCTGGGATGCCACATGTGTAGACACCCTAGCGCCGTCCCATCTAGTCGCCACGTCTCAGAGAGCTGGCGACGCGGCGGCAGCGGCTGAAACCCTAAAACGCCGCAAATATGCTGGTCTTACAAACAACCACATATTTGCGGCGTTCGCGGTAGAGACCCTGGGGCCGTGGTGTCGTGACGCTCACAATCTTTTTAAAGGCCTAAAAAAAAGACTATTGGAAACCACGGGTGACCCTAGGGCTGGCTCATTCCTAGGCCAAAGAATAGGCATAGCTATTCAGCGTGGGAATGTAGCCAGCCTTATGGGCACCCTTCCGCAGGGGACAGATCTGGGGGACCTAAGGTAGGTGGGTAAGTTTTATTTATTTATTTTATTAGTTTTATATAGTTTTAATTTATTTAGTTTATACATAATTTTAATAATAGTTTGTATAAGTTTTGTTATTGAATAAATTAAAATAACTAATTGATTAACTATTATATCCGTTCAAGAATCAGCAAAACACAAGTACCTACCTCTGAAATATGGTTAAGTATATTTCTATAGGTACTCAACGAAGAGGTTAAAGTAGTTTTTGAAACTCTAGAGACATAAAAACTAAAGGATACTACTAACTATATTATCAAAAGCATCCTCCATTTGGTTGACTGACGCTATCTGGCCACTCTGACCAAGTAGGCAATGGAAAAAATCTTTTGAGAGAAATTGAAACGCTTCGTGGCACTCCGGCTGTATAGAGTTAAAATTCTTTTAGAACTGTTTCAAAAACAAAATATGGTTGTCTGTAAAGTCGGTTTACGGACGATAATTTGGCGTGATAACGTCATAAGAAAACATTGATGAAAAACGTTACCATGGAGATTTGTCCACAACGTTACCATGGAGATCTGTCCACAATGTGACACATTTTCGTGCATGCTACCGGTGTTCATCGATTTATAAGACGTTATCACGTCAAAAACATTAAATATCAGTAGTATTTTGAGACAATACATAAATAACGGCCCGATTCAAAAAAATCTTATAAGAATTCACAGCGGTTATAAGCATTGCCTTTAGATGCTGGAGCGAAACTCACATTTATAGTACCTACATAACTACATATTACAAAGTTATTTTTTTTACTTACCTTACATTAGTCTACATTAGCCTTTTTACATTAGTCTAAGTCTAAGATGATTTAAGCAAACAATAACTTAAATCAAATATCTTATTCGTAACTCTACATTTTGTTACCGGACTCTTGATCGTTCGATAGGCAATCTCCAACGCACGAATGGACAGAAAAAAACCTTCGAAAAAATACCTCTCAGAGGTTTTAGTGTCAGTGCTTCTACTTTTGAACGTGGATTACGATTGCTAGAAAGATCTTTTTACTCTAAAACTATAAGTATCCTATCCAATGTTAAAGGAAAAATGAAGTTCATGACAAATATAGTCAAGTCAAACGTGATTGATATTTTTTTCCTGACTTATAAACGGTGTTGTCACAACTCGCGCGCTGTTTGTTAAACGAAACGAGGACGTCTGCTCGAACCTGTTCTTGATTCTGTTACCTCAATGAATATTGCTTTGGCAAAAAATATCCACGAATTCTTCAATGTACGAGTTAGCATTACGAGTATCGTTTACGAGGTTTGGTATTCGTTTAATATCACTTTGTTTATCCTGTTTGGTTTAAGTAGATCATTTCTTTCCTTTACGGCTTTTTTTATCTTGTGTTATAAAAGTAAAAAACATTCCCAATTTCACAAGTGACTTCACCAAAGTTTTTTCCATCGGCGCCAAGCCAGCTCAAGTTACTATGGGCATTACTCGTCAGGCAAGTAATGGAAAATATTTTTTAATGTACACCATTAGCACCGGGCCTTGGTCCTCTCTGTAATTTCAAGCCTTTTTTTAATCTCCATTGCCCTGATGGGATTCTGAGCGACTGTCCAACTTGATCTTATCTCGACGTATAATAAGAAGAGACAGACGTTACTTATATTTTATTTAATGTCAGAATTGATCGAACTGGTGCGATAACGCAGTTGGAACGAAGATTTGTTTAGTGTAATTAATTACGTTTATTATTTTTGGTCTTTTCTAACCCCTCTTTTTTACGTTCAAGTTTTTTATTGCGACGTGAATTAATTCCATTCTTTATAAGCAATTTACTTTGGTCAAAGGTTTTTAGGTTGCTGTTTGGATAGTGAGAATCGTATGCAGGGGCCGGTTTGTTAAGAACTTTTTCATAGTAACGTGGTAATTGCCTTGTCAATTTGATTTTGAAAGCGGCCTCTTTGATGTCTATGTGTAGATGTTTGAGGGCCGACCCCGAATGCATCTCTTGGTCCACTAGCTCAATAAAAAATATTAATTTAATTAATTAATTTGTGCACTGTAAAATGAGAAATATGAAGAAAACTGAGAATGAAGATTTATTTTCATCCCTAACCAACCCCTACCCTAAACCTAAAATTGTGCTTAATATTTTGAATGTTACTCTAATTTATATGAATATAATTTATAATAATATGAGTAACATTAATTATGATCAAATATCAAAACGTTTACTTCTAATTTATTGCAGAACTAATTCTGAATTTAATTAAGTTAACCGTATTACTGATTCTCAAAGTTACCTCTTTTTCATGGTTACCTAAGTTTATCAAATATTTTTATGCCTATACCTACATAACTCCACTTTCCTACATTGCATAACATCAAGAACTTATTCTAATTAACTGCTGGACGTTCACGGAAACAAACTGTACTGCCAAGGGAAAGAAAAAGCATTATAAATGTATGAATACATAAAGTTGAAATGTCTTTATTGCGTTCTTCTAAGCGTTAGTTCCGTGCCTTTTACCTTTTTGTTTAAAGAGTCCGAGTAATGATATATTGTTTACGTGGCGCATTCTTCAGATGGCTGACGGGATGAGGAATCTGAAAAGTCATTATGATTAAATTTGAGCCACGGTGACGTCTGTCATTTAGTTTTTTTATCAGGACCTCATTTATGTAAGAATAGTTAAAGTTGTTTACCCTTTGAAATTCATTATAATCATTATCAAGTTTTATGTTTTTTGTGTGATGTAATTTTCTTCTTCCTTAGTCATAATTAATGCAGACAGTTACTTCCTCTTCCTAGTGTATTAAAGAACCTAGGTTTCTAATGCTTAACCTTTACCTTCGAAAATTTCATACTGTAGGCATATCAAATGATTACTTGAACACTATAAGATATTATTTATACTTTAAGGCACTTATTTTCCTTCTACAGTGCGAAGCTCCGTATTATCTTTGCTTTACAAATGAAAGTTTTCTTCGACATCAACTCTTCACTTATAAATAACTTTTAACCTGAAGCCTAGTAACTTAATACAAGTTTCATTATAATAATAATCGCAGACTGGCCACAAAATGATTTTAACGTAATTCGATTCGGCCGAACACTTGTAGAACGGCACCATTTTAAATTGAACCCTTAAACTGTTTAATGGTCCAATTAAAAGAGGTCTTTCAAGTGGTGAGGTTCTCGCGCATGCGTATAGTCTTGCCTTGAGTCTGGGGTCTCGGGTTACTCGGATCACGTTCAAGGTGCGTTTGCGCCGGCCAGCCAGTGTTTTAAAATGTTCGACATTTGGAAATTTCAGCCAGACCTTTAGGGTGGCATCTAGAGATTTCGAAAGAAAATAAAAAGTTGGTACCCTACCCTACTATAAAGTAAAACAAATTTACTGAAAGGCACAAAAACTTATGAATACAATTAGGTTAGACTTACCTTAGACTTAATTAACATAACTTTTTTTTTAATCTCCATGCAACATATTATGTAGGTACGAGTATTAAGTTCTTCACAAAGAGAGATAGAATTTCTACCTCATATTATTCACATAAATTCATAAATTACGATCTATCTATGTATAAAGGATAATCCAATAACTATTAATCCTTTTGAGATACGCCAGAACCCTTCTCAATAGTTTCAAGATTCATTATAAAGATCTGTAGAACTTGTTTCGCGGCTAACTCCACCTTTCTCAGACATTTAATTAAGGCGCGATACTTTATGGTACGAATCTTATTACATACAAATAGTTTAAAAAATAATATCGAGAATGTAACAACAAAAAACTTTGTTCTCTCGTGGTTTTTGTTTAGAATAATTTTGTGATAGCGATTTGCGGGAAAATTATAATACTTAACGATATGAGTTAAAACGTACGCGCATCAAGATAAACAGTTGGTTTGATTAATATTGCAAATATGTGGCCAGCCTTTGGGGCATTGGCAGAATTTTCGTAATTGATCTTAATAGAGCAAATAAAACAATCATTACTAACTTTATTTTTTGTATTGTTTCAGGTACATTCATTCTAAGGAAAAGCCGTTCAAATGCACGGAATGTGGAAAAGGCTTCTGCCAATCAAGGACCCTGGCAGTTCACAAGATCCTCCATATGGAGGAGTCGCCCCACAAATGCCCAGTCTGCAGCCGAAGTTTCAACCAGCGATCCAACCTTAAAACCCATTTGCTAACACACACCGACCACAAACCGTACGAGTGTAACTCATGTGGAAAGGTGTTCAGAAGAAACTGTGATTTGCGGAGACATGCTCTTACTCATGCCGTGGGCGATGTACCACCTGGTGATGTTTTGGATGTAGGCGAAGAAGATATCGGAAGACCTGGTTCACCCATTGAACCAGGATTTGAAGATGACGATGGCGAGTTATCGTCTCCAGACCATTCTCCTGTAAGACGAGCACGATCTTCATCCATCGAGAGCATCGGAAGAGAACAAAGCATCGAACGGCCGCGACCATTATCGCCATCTGCAGTCGAACAGACCCACTGCCACCACAATGAGCCACGAGACCGCGCAAGTCCTTATACTATGCGCCCACATCATCCAGAAAGACATCGCGGCCAATCTTCAGAGTTGTATGAAAAACGTCGTTATACATCTGATGAAATTATAGAAAAGGAAATGCGCTACACTGATATGTCCGACCCACCTATTCGTCATCCACAGTTACAAATAAGAAGAGACCTACATCAAGTTGCTCCGCCTGATTCATCAAAGATCGGACAAGTACCTAACATGCCAATAGATCCAGGGCCATCTGCTATGTATCTCAGTCCATTTAGAAAACGAAGCCACCCGCCGGATATTGGTGAAAATGTCAGAACTTGCGCACCGGTGTACAGGAGTCGTTCACCAGAACCGACAAACTTAACAATGCCCCGTCAATCACTTGTGACTGCTGAGGTAGGAGTGGGCATTCCTCCTACAATAATGGGAATGCCATCGTATCATAAATTTGGTTTACCTATGCCTCCGCCTCATCCTCAAATTGCTTACGGGGGCGTGCCGCATACCGTACTTGGACCACAGCAAACGGTCGCACAAGATCTAATTGTAAAACATTCCCCTCCGAAAGATTCGTTGCCGGGCACGTCGACAAGCGTAACTAATTGCAAAGATTTGTTGCAGCCTAATGCAAAGGATACTGAAGATTCGAGTTCGAGCTCCATTACTAATGGGATAAAAAATATAGTAGGCATCCAGCCAAACACTAATCCCAAGCCAGGGACAAGCCAGTCCAGTGGACCCAAGAAAGGATTCAGCATAGAAGACATTATGCGACGTTGAAGAGTGATAATAAATGATAAGTTGGTGCATTTTACAAATATTCATGTATTTACTTGTAAGTGGAGTATTAGATTAATGAAAAGTATTATTAGTTAAAGTATTGATTACACATCATGTACTATCCTAGAGGTATGTTTGTATGTATTTGCAATGTGGATTTGGTTTTCGTAAAGATCTCATAAGGTTTGTTTGTGCAGTGTTTTGTTTACCTCGAAAATTTTAAAAATTAGTTTATCAAAATTATAATAATAAATAATATTGTGGTTTTACTCTATTTGTTATTGTTGGATATCTGAATATTATAAGGAGAACAGAACAATTTATATGTCTCAACTTGGTTTGAACCCATCAATGCTGATTGTAACATTATTTAAGGTTTAGGTTTCATTCGCAATCCTATTTATAAGTTAGTTATTCACTAGTTATGTATAATGTTATTTATTCTTTAGTTATTCCTTTAGTGGTAATTAAGTTTATTCTTAAGGATATCTTGTTAAATTAAAAGTTGATAGTGATTCAGCATAATGTTTAGCAATATGAAAATCATTACTGTATATACCTTTTTTTCAATATTTAGGTATTTAGGTACTATATCTTAGGTAGGGTTTATATTACATAAAATTTAGCTTTTATTGAGGTTATCTTTCAATGTCTTATGAAATAAATTACGCAAACGTTGTGATGTCAAAACAATAAATTTGTCGATATTCACTTTAACTTTTAATTTTTAAAGAAAAATTGTCCAAATGGTGTCATCAGTCCAGTGTAAAAAATTACAATTTAGTTTTAGAATATTTTGCTCAGATATGTTTAGTAAACTTTTGTTTACGGTTTATGTATGTACGTACGATACTATTTTTTAAAATAAATTATGATGAAAAAGAATTATCTTTTCATTGAAACGAATCTACTTAAACTTCAAACCAGCAGGCGTTTAATGATGGATGGCGTTATGTACACTACTATTAGCTTAGCAACCCTATAATAACCATATAATAGTTTCGCTAACGCCGTTTGATAGAAAGAGACAGACATAGTGCGTCCAATTGTAAGTCCAAGCGATCATATCATGGACATAGAAAATTAGAAAATATCAGCTATTATCATTTTTATAGAAGACAGAATGTTTATAATTACGAAACTTTTAGAATTTGTCTACTGTTTTCAATACAACAGACTCAACTGAGAGCAATGAAATTATTGCCGCTTTCAACAATATTTTCACTTCTTCTTCCTCGCGTTATTCCGGCATTTTGCCATGGCTCATGGGAGCTTGGGTTCCGCTTGACAACTAATCCCAAGAATTGACATAGGCACTAGTTTTTACGAAAGCGAGTGCCATCTGACCTTCCAACCCAGAGGGGAAACTAGGCCTTATTGGGATTAGTCCGGTTTCCTCACGATGTTTTCCTTCACCGAAAAGCAACGGGTAAACATCACATGATATTTCGTACATAAGTTCCGAAAAACTCATTGGTACGAGCCGGGGTTTGAACCCGCGATCTCCGGATTGAAAGTCGGACGCTCTTACCGCTAGGCCACCAGCGCTCTACCTAGATTCCTACTAATGTTATAAATGCGAAAGTAGTCCATCACGCTTAAGGGTCTCCCCAGATATATCGACGCGCATTCGGCAAAATACAATAGGAAAAAGCTTTATGTCCGCGCAATAAGAGCCAAAAAGCCGTCGACGCGTCGACAGGCGCCGGCCGATGCTAGCCGAGTCGAACGACTACTTTTTCGCTCTTATTGCGCAGAAATAAAGCTTTTTCCTATCGGATTTTGCCGATTCCGCGTCGATATATGTGGCCACCCTAAACCGCTGAACCGATTTAGAACGAAATTTGGTATGGAGATAGTTTGAGAGAGACATATCACTCGGCATCACCATCATCATCACCCCAAGCAGACAAAGTCGCGGGCAGAAGCTGGTAAAAAATAAGTGCAGTTCATGCAGAAAAAAGTATTAAATGCAGTCATACTATAATAAGCCGCTTTCAAGTGCTAATTCACAGCAGGTGAATTAATTCGATCTAGTGCTCATTTGAATAAGCGGAGCCGTGGGCAGATCTAAGCCCATTTCAGTAGAAGCATATTATGGACTCAACATGAAGTAGATATGTAAAGCAATGGGTGGTCTAATATAAGACTTTTTGGTGACTATAAAGATTTCGAAGTCTTTAAACTTTTTTTTGAGATTTGGACGTTGAAGTCTTAATCTTTGACAGGGTTCGATGAGGATAATTGAATATTACTAAAAAAATACTGGAGTGCCAGCGATAATGTATCGAGGTTTTTTGTGAATCTAAAGTTAAGTCACGTTAAAAGTAACATAGGCCTTTTATAATTTATTTTATTCCTGCAGTAATTAAATACAAATTTGGAAATCGAAAAAAATCACGACAATTATTTTATGATATGTCTCCCGTCGATTTATCCGATAAGGTCGTGAGACTAGGGTCACTAGGGTCAATTGCCGGTAAGTAAGCAATAAAAGAATGAAAACCTACTATGTACAAATACTTATATGGAATCTTAACTCGGAAGCCGTGCCTGTCTACCTAAAACAATTGGATAGGCAACATATATGGCGACTCCTAAAGCCACTACTAAAATGTGTCTGGACGTATAAGGCAAATCCCATACCAGTACTGCAAAAGAACAACTTCCTTTATAAGCTAAAAGGTGTTTCTTTTATGATCACCATTTTACGACACGGCGCGCGAACCTCTCACACGCTTCTTTGAATGGGTGGTGCAAGTTATAAACGGGTGAGTAGCGATTTAATAAGCTGAAGCGGAATCGTCTTATGTGTAAGTATTAATTACAAAAAATCATATGAGCCGAGAATAATCAGAAAAGTGTAACATCTTAGGGATTCTAAGTAGGTATATATATAAACAAGTGACATGCAATAATTGCAAATACATACCTATCGCTGGTAGCCTAGCGGTAATAGCGTGCTACTTTCAATCCGGGGGTTGCGGGTTCAAACCCCGGCTCATACCAATGAGGTTTTCGGAACTCGTGTAGGAAATAAAATTGGATGTTTGGGCATTTCTATTTAAGTCTAGTTTAGTGTACGGAACTTATGTTAGAATTGGGAATTTTTATATTATTTCTACCCAGGAGCACGAGGTTTTTCCATTTTTACGGAGAAAAAAATGTCCCCAAATTTTTGCTCTACTTTTTTAACACGACCTCTAAAAATTACAAAATAAAAAATGGAAGTAAGTGGTACAATATTAAATAGAAATTCCCACTTACCAGCCGCTTTTCGTTCAAGGAATACATCGTTACGGCTCGGCCACGACATCGAGCGACTTGCGACGGCGGGAGCGATAACCATAGGTTGGAGCGTGACACAGCGATCGGACCTTTCGCTCCAACCTATGGTTATCGCTCCCGCCGTCGCAAGTCGCTCGATGTCGTGGCCGAGCCGTTAGGAAACTGGAATAATCGCAATAAGGCCTAGTTTCCCCTATGGGCTGGAAGATCAGATAGCAGTCCCGTTAGTAAAAACTAGTAACTAGTTCGTAGTTTTTGGGTTTAGTTAACCAGCGGACCCCGAGATTCTATGAGTCGTGGCAAAAATCCGGGACAACGAGAGGAAGGTAAAAGGCGTAAGAAATCCGCGTGCGTGCCATGGGACATGACAAAAGCGTAGGTGTGTTCCACACATTTCATTAAATTATCGAAAGGGCATCTCTGGCTTGAATTAGCTTCGCGCACGCCTTTGACATATTTTCCGTGTACGGGAAAGACATGAAAATGAGCAAGAAATTCGAAATCGCTCCTGCTATTAAATTACGCCAACCTCCCAGAGGCCATTCCGACTGCTACTTGGGTGTTTATGCAAAGCGTTCGCCGCCAAATGAGAAATAATAAAAATAATTTTACGAGTGAATGTCGTTTCGATATTTCAATCCGGTCGAATCGAGGTGAAAGCACTAAAAACGGAGCGGTGGCAATCAATTATCGATCGCATTCGTGCAGTGTGAATAATCCGCGATGTGCGGTCCGAATGGATTAGCTCGAATAGACACGAAAAAGTAGCTGAGAACCATTTGGCAGCCAACAAGCATGCACTACTAACAGCAACACTTTTGACTAACCTTCGATGGACCTTATGTCTTCGCAATAAGGATTATGAATTGTCATTTAACAGTGATGGTACTGGCACGAACGGCTACCAAATGTACGTTCTTGTGTTATTTTTTAGTTGGCTGTCGTTTTTTATGGCAGTAGGTAATGCCAGTACGATTGTTCCTTTATTATGTACTCTATAGAATACGTAGGTTTCGGGTTTGATACCGATAAAAATACTACTATTACTGCTAGTTCTAGGACTGGACTAAAGTTGGGTGTTTTACGGAACTGAGAATGGTTTCGACTTATCATGAAACGGGTTGACGTGGAAGCCCGATTGCGTACATCAAGCAGGAACAGCTACTTACCAAGTTTGTGGAATTCGATTGCGATCGCCACGCCGTTTTCATTCAAAGCCGTATGGAAGTAGGGTTGTTTTCAAAAAAACTACATAAGTAAATATAAAAAAAAATCTATTACAGTGTCGGTCCAACTCGAATATCTGTTAATCTAACCTAAATGATACCTGTAGGTATACTTAATAACTTCACTTCATGTTTATAAGTAAGTATTGGTAAGCTTACTTACTTTTTTGCCTTAGTATTAAAATTGATTTGTACTTTCAACGTGCTGTCACAACTTTCGAATTTATCCGTTTTTTTAATCACTTAAAGCTTGATTCGATCACCAAAAAGGTTCCGCGCAAAATCTCGAAGTTGATGTAACTTATAAAAATAGCCGTTTCTTGGCTTGTACCTACAGACATAATTTCTATTCCATATGTATTCCTATAACGCAATGCATGATTCCAGTGTAACTGAACCGCACGCCGTGTCACCAACTCGCCCGCTCAAAGGTTTCCGAATAATCGTAAATCTGCCACGTGCTCAGACTCCACAACAGTTACAAAATAACCACACACTTTACAACTTTATCGCTCTAACTGTCTCTAGTATCCGTCAAGCAACTACGTGTAGAGTTAAATGCCACAAAGTCCTGAAGCGAATAGAAACTTCGAGGATGACTCGCTCGCGATTCAGTTTTGGCTGGGAAACCCAGTATAGGTAATCAAAACCAACAATGTACGTGAGGTGGAAACATAGAAGTATGGTAAACATATGAAACATAGCTCAGATTACATGATACAGGACAGATATGCCAAGTTAGCAGTTAGTAGACAAGTTAGGGCGATATTCTACCTATCCAATTTCTTTGTACAGTGTTGCGTCTCACATTTTGCTTTAATGAGAGAGTGAGAGCCAATGACATTGGACAAAGAAATTGGACAGGTGGAATACCATCCTTAGAAAGACTACGCACTAGCGTCTTTGGAGCGTCGGCGTCTAGGCAGCACAAGCAGCGCAGCGCGCCTTGGGGGCATGGCACACTGCGTCCGATTCGCATGTCGCTCCGACGTACTTACGCATAACGTTATCTCGCTCAAACTTCGGAGCTACGTGCGAATCGGACACAGTGTGCCATGCCCCTTACAGCCGTATTCGAACAATGAGATACGTCAAATACTAGATATTGAATTGAAACGATATGGATTGGATACGTCAGTGTCAAACAAGTGTCAAAAGTGACGTTTTTGGTTTGAAGAAAGTCTTTTACTAGAACTGTAAGTAATGTAGTACTTATTAGTGGGTACCTATAGGTACCTACAACAGAACAGCAGCTGAACCTAGGACATAGGTTCATAATGCGCGTCACGGTGCGTGCAGTTAGAATGTTTCAAATCTTCAAGTGTAGCGTATCTTTACATACATATTATGTTGTAATCTGTGATACCGGTGAGAAGGACCAACGGCAAAAAAGGGAT
Organism: Cydia splendana; assembly: GCF_910591565.1. Lineage (NCBI taxonomy): Eukaryota > Metazoa > Arthropoda > Insecta > Lepidoptera > Tortricidae > Cydia > Cydia splendana. The sequence continues at coordinate 7,371,257 of NC_085974.1, forward strand.
CAGAACTGCTCGAGGCTTTTTGTAATTCGTTTTTGAGTTATGATGGGAATTGTAAGAAAGGATGAGTTGAGCTTTTTCGTAATTATTGCTTTTAAAATAAAAGTATACCGATTTATGTTGCGTCAACAATTTATAGTACCTAGGTCTGAGTACAAATTAAATTAGGTAAATACAAAATGTAACTAATGGTAACATTCCATTTCTAACCGCAGCTGCACTACCGGTACTGAACGCGTCGCTGTCATTGTCAATTTCCATAGTAAAATTGACAGTAATGCAGCTGCGGTTAGAAATGGAATGTTACCATTAAGGTGACGTTCGAATGGCAACTGCAGCTGCGTTAGTGTTGCGACTTGCGACATTTCTGCTGCGGTCTCGACGCGGATGTTGTATCTGCCAATTTCTTGTTTATGTCGTAAGTAAAGGGGCCCACTGATTAACAGTCCGCCGGATGGTATCTGCCTGTCAGTTGTTCGGAACTGTAATCAGTGGGCCCCTTAAGGCACTGCCGCGATTACCTACGAATTTGTCTCAGTATACACAGCGAGCTGCAAAATTGCATGGACACAAATACACAATAATTTAATTTCTCTTATCTAAAGGTGGGATCAGACGGTTCATTTTTTGTTCATTTTTCATCTTTCACTCAAACTGACGCGTCTGAACACAAAATGAACCTAAAATGAAAAATGAATTCATTAGTGAAAGAATCCAACAATGTTGGATATTTTCATTCGGCATCTTTCACTCATACTCGGAATGAACAAAAAATTAACGGTGTGAACACAGAAATGAACGTTCATTCGGATTTTGCATATTTTTCTCGTATCCTGTGGGTATACTACCTACTATCTAGCTAGACAAAGATAACGTAAAAGCATTAAAATGGTGTTCAAGTGGAACGAACAAAGTAGGATATATGGTATTTCTAGGTACTCTGTATAAATATCCCAGAGTTCCAAAACAATCGCCAGTAGCAAGGTATCGCAGTACAATTTGGAGTTTTATTCGGCTAGGTATACTGTCTCTCATTAAAGTGTTTTCTTTAGCTATTAACGGACCTATTACTAATGAGAGAAGTTCTACAAAATTACTTTAAGTCATCCGCAAATGACTGCAATACGATTTCGGATATCATCGGCTAGTTCTCTCAGTAATGTATTCGAGGCTCCAAATAAATTTCTTGCGATCCAAGGTCTTTATTAAATCATTTCATTATCAAACATTTAATAAAGGTTAAAATCTTTATTAAATGTTTGATCACAAATTAAACTTATACCAAGACGCACAACTTCATTCGACGCCATAGTGAAAGAAAAGAAAAAAATGAATAATCTTTCCAGCAGCCGTGTGAAATAAAAGGAAAATGAAACATTCACTCGAGTGAACATTCATCCGAGTGAACCGTATGATCCCACCTTAACACGAACTTTTACCAGTGTGCGAATGATATTATGTTTGTTAGAGTAAATACAAGTCTTTGGGTACCTATACCTCTGTGAGTACATCATTCATCTACTCCCAACGATCATTAAAGTTACGACTCGATAGTTGGCAGTAGTGTGTCAATAGAACTCTGAGGTTGATGTTGTGTAGAAAGCTTTATGGCTCTGTGAAGCCTGTGAGTCAGATTGGGACATGAATCAATTCAACGCCCTGTGCATACTTATTGACAGACGGCCCGATTTGAAGTTTAAAGGGGCCCACTGATTAACAGTCCGCCGGGCGGTATCGGCCTGTCAGTTAGAACAAAATTTTGACAGTTCTTAACAACTGATAGGCCGATACCGTCCGGCGGACTGTTAATCAGTGGGTCCCTTAAGATACGTCAGTTAATATTAGAAACGATATGGATTAGATACGTCAGTGACAAATGTGACGTTTCCTCAAACAAAAACGTCACTTTTGACACTGACACATCTAATCCATATCGTTTCTAGATCCGTATCTTAAATTTCGAATGGGGCAGTGTGTGTTTGCTGGGATACTTACAAAAAAGTTGTCTCAGGATTTATACTCTGTATCTTTAGGTATTTAAATAAAGGTAAACAAAAAATTTGTACATTCTCGGGTGGTTATAACATTTATTGGTTAACCAACTAAATACAAAACTGCCTGGATCTGTCACTGAACGACCTGACTTTAACCTACATTATTTGATCGTGTAATGTTTTCATCTACCCCCAACTGACTTAAGGAGCAATTTGAGGGTAGATTTTGTTTACTTTTATTTAAATACCTCAAGATACAGACTATACTTTGATATTTAAAATATGCCTTTCTTAACGCTTTAAACGCCACGCCTATATCAAGATTTGTGGAGTAAGTTTAATCTGATGAAGAGTTTGTATAATCGAATATTTTCACAGTGGATAACGTATGATGAAGAGTTTGTATAATCGAATCTTTTCACAGTGGATGACGTATACAGATGAAGTAGTGATCCAAAAGACTCGAGCCTTTGGAGCTCTTTTTTTAGGGCTCGCCTCATCTCTTGACGCCTAAAAGGCTAAAAGCCTATTTAGCTCTTTAGCCCCCGAGCCTAGTTCTATTTAAGAGCCTAGAATCTTTGGGCTAATAACCTTATTAAGCCCCTAAAAAAAGCCTATTTAGCTCTTTAGCCCCCGATCGGCTGGCCGGGCTTAATAAGGTTATTGCCCCAAGAGTCTAGGATCTTAAATAGAACTAGGCTCGGGGGCTAAAGAACTAAATAGGCTTTTAGCCTTTTAGGCGTCAAGAAATGAGGCGAGCCCTAAAAAAAGAGCTAAAAGGCTCGAGTCCTTTGGATCACTAGATGAAGGACATTTCTCCTTTACTAATTCACAACATTTCTTTGCTCAAAAACCAGCAGTCTTCAAGAGAAGCGATTAGTCTAACTGGAAAATCTGCTATTATCCGTAATGTATCAGATTAAATTCCCCCAACATCTGTACTACATCTTAGACAAAATCACAATTATTAGAGGGCCAATCATACTCATGTGGGGATATAGTCGTAAAACTTTATCGACGTTTTCCTAGAAACTTAGACGGGCTGGGACTGAGCTGGAGCGAAAGGTGGTAAGTCGCTTTTTATAATTTTACTTACAAGCGTAAGAAACCTGCTTTAAGTACCTGGACTAAGACATACATCTTAAAATAAAAGTTATCATGAAGGCGTAAGCGTACATACTAGAGGTAGGCCTTTTAATTCTCTTGGTGTGTCTAATGAATTAAGGTGGGCCTGCAATTAAGTATTATAATTATAACATTTTCTTAAACTTTCTATTTCAAGGTAAAATACGATAGAAAAATTAACAATTTGCCGTTGAAATCCCACATACGTGGCCGTATACCTACCTAGACACTGGGCCACGAATGTAAGGTAGTAAGATCAAGCCTCGAATATGACGTATGAAATACAGCATCAGATTTCCAAAAAAAAAAATGTAATTTTTAGACTTAGGTACTGGTTTTTGAACGTTTTTCAACGTAACCAACTCGCGTCGCTTGCAAAACTGGAAACAAGACAGTTTGTAACGTATCAAGATCAAATTCGGCGATAAACAAGACAACATTTTTTACCAAGCAGATTAAATGAGGCGTTAGTATTCTTCTAAAGCGTGACAAATGCTTTATAAATATGAAATAGGATATGTTTTTCTCATATGAGTCATTGGTTGGTAGCACATCGTATTTTACGGACAAAGAACGGAGATGTTACATTGTCAAATAAATCTGATAACTTATGTTGGTATTTTAACAACAATGGCAAGTTAAATGTGCGCTTGTGTTACTATACCGTACAGTTGATGAATAAATTATTATAATTAGTAAGGTGGGTGCGTAGATGTTATGGTGCGGTTTTTCTAGTGAATGTGTAATTTACAAAGTATAGTTTTTATTTATTTATTAGATTATATAACTTGTTTGTTCTTAGTAACAGCATTTGGATGCAAGCGTTTGCACAAAGCTTCTAAAATAAAAATAATTATACATATATTAAAAAGTCTCAAGTGCTTTAGAAATTGCAATGGAATGCAAGCTTTGGAGAATGAACATCATGTCATTTGATTTGACAGTGGTTAATGTTGTTGATAACAGAAACGATATTCTGGCAAACCATAAAAACTAGTTTTAATTTGGATATTATTACGCGAAAATACTCGTAAATACTATATGAATTGAACTCAATGAGTTTTCAGTACTTAGGGTTATGGCTTTTAAGCATGGTGGGGCATCATTAGCTTTATGTTATTAGGGCTAATTATTTGTGAAAAATCATGACATCTTACTTTGAATGGGGACTGTTTTAAGCTGTCTCTGTTTCTCGATATGCTAACTTATATAAACTTTAAGGTTTTGTGCGGGAAAACATTGTAGGATTTTCTAATAAATTATTCAAATATAAAGCTAATGAGGTAAGTTTGATCAAATACTTACGTTCTCCATTCCAGCTAAGAGCAACGTTATGTGCTGCGTAAATACTGCACTTGACTACGAACACAACCGGTTCTCAAGCCATGCGAGGTGGTTCACATGGGCTATGGCCCAATATTATGATATTACTACCTCATCTCATCGTTGCCTAGTGCCTACCGTGCCAAACATTGCCTGACTTTGTCAAATATGCCTACCATCTATATCCATTTGTAATAATGGAAGGAAGCTGCTTCCATCGAAAAAAACCTGTCAACCGGGACATACTCGTATTTAACGGCCTCCTAGCCTAGTCGGTAGTGACCCGGCCTACGAAGCAGGTCCCGGGTTCGAATCCTGGTAAGGACATTTATTTGTGTGTTCATCACAAATATTTGTTGCTGAGTTATGGATGTTTTCTATGTATATAAGTATTTATATATATGTGTATAATATATATATCGTCGTCTAGTACCCACAACACAAGCATTATTGAGCTGAGGTACTGTGGGACTAGGTTGATCTGTGTAAAATTGTCCTATAATATTGATTTATTTATTAATTATTTAATTATGATGTTTTTGTTGATCGTTCTAACTTAAAAACTTTCTGAAACATAAACTAATAGCTAATAGTTGCCAAAACCTGGTATGATATATATTTGGATTTTATACCGAAACCAATACTAAGCACCAGCGGCTTAAAACAGCTTGAGGCTTCCGAGTTTTTTTTTATTTCTATAACGTAAGTAGGTAGGTACATTATATTAATTGCTAAACACATTAAACTGGCATCTTGTAGATTATTTCCTTCACCGGAAACATGCTAGTCTGGACGGATGCGCGGTGCAAGCCTCTAGGCCCTGTTTAATGAAAACCGTTTTGATCTATTTGTAGTTTATCCTCCTTAGGCCCAAGGTCCTACCTATAGTACTTATTCAGTTCAATGAAATTTAAATCATATTCGATTGGAACAGAGTTGCTTTTGCTTTGTTTCGTTCAGTTTCTGAATAACGCAAAATCAACTCTATTTCCTACCTTGTAGGTTCAAATTTCTGTGGCAAATTTTGCATTTTTCATTTATATGGCTGGGCCTTGAGGCTATATAGGGTTTACACGAGACCAATTACCGAGACAATTAAAAGTGTGGCTACCACGAGTTTGGCACTGACAATAAACGCTCTATCGAGAACGTAACTTTCTATGCATCTCGATCGTACTCGCATATCGCATGACGACCGGTCTGGCCTAGTGGGTAGTGATCCTGCCTGTGAAGCCGACGGTCCTGGGTTCGAATCCCGGTACGGGCATTTATTTGTGTGATGAACACAGATATTTGTTCCTGAGTCATGGGTGTTTTCTATGTATTTATCTATATAAGTATGTATGTATATCGTCGCCTAGCACCCATAGTACAAGCTTTGCTTAGTTTGGAGCTAGGTTGATTTGTGTAAGATGTCCCCAGATAGACTAGACTAGACTGGTCAAATGTAGACCCAAACCAAACGGACGACCGGGATCGTAAAACTTCTCATTCGCGCTCGCGTAGACGAAGGTAGGGTGAGAGAGATAGAGATATGAACCCGGTCGTCCGTTTGGTTTGGGTCTACTATAGTGCGAGCGAGATGTATATAATAGGCCCCGTGCATGAACTATAGCCGTCAGATTTTTGGCGCGAGGCGTAAATGTGTTGTTTATGCTTCCGATGTAGCCCACAAGATGGCAGAACTTACTATGCACAAGGAAACGTACCGACGTGAACGGTAGATGGTAGCACTTACTTTGGCAATGTGCACACGTTTCCGATTCAGGCCAAAAGATGGCAGACCCTCCACACGCACGGTTCCTATACAGCATCTGACTCTGAAAACACTTGCCAAAGTGCTTTAAGCAACTAAAAATTCTTTATTTTACGTTTTTAAAGCTACTTGCTGTTGTGTAAACGTCCAATCAGTAACATTAGGTAATGTATTTTGTAGACGTAATGGCCAAGCCTTATATGGTACCTTATACTACCTTTCCTGAAAAAAGTAGTATGAGCACGAAACTAAATACGAAGTTACGTTATATTTCTTTTCGACTCCTTAAGGCTCTCATGAAGGTTTAAAAGGTAGTAAACTGTTATGAAGTCTGTTGTTCTTGTGCCGTTTTAGAAATAAGATGCAGTCTCAGCTGCAGCTAGACTGCGGTATAGACTAAATCGGACATTCTATCGCTCCGTATCAGATTTGAGCCGAATTGCACTGTGGCGACCGGCTCGGATAAACTGAGCAAATGTATTTGACCACTGTAAGTATAGACTTGGGAAAGTGAGTTATACATTTTGAGTATGTTTTCTCTATACACACTCCACACACTCTACTCTAGACAAAGTAGCTTATGTTATTTTAACCATCGATGGGAAGTGTTAGAACCATTATCACCCTTATTTTCTTATGATTTAATTCCTTGTTTTTTTTTAGATTACTTGTTACAGAAATGCACGAAAAAGCAATTATCAGGAAGAAATAGCAGAGAGACACACACGTGAAAGTTCACGTTCACATGCAATTATTGACGTTCACATCTAGCCTGCAATTAAGATATCTAGCCTAAAACAAAACAAAATTTAAGACCATGGATTGGTCGACTCAAGTTCTTGATAATTGGATAAGACATAAAAGAAATAGAGCCAAGACGATTTCATATTTCAGTTAGCATTCGATTGAATACTAACGAAACTACAATTTTACTTTAAGGCCGTTCCCGTACCCAAATGAAATCTACAATCGAGCTTCCCCTCACGCCACCCATCCCGCCCCTAGATACAATGACGATACAACAGCGCCACGCAAGAAGTAGCGACTTAAATGAACTAACAGGACACTGATTTGTAAAACGTATTACTAAATACTGAAAAAAAGCATGCTGCATCTCATAGATGGCGTTAAAGTTAAATTGGAAAAATAAATGAAACATAGTGCAAATTAAATATTCATTTTAATGAAGTCAACTCTTATTTCAATAATATTTAATTATAAGGGTAAATACAGTTTATATTTAAACAAATTAATGACTGCAAGTTTTCTATAATATCATTATTTATTAGGTATACTGTGCAGGTATATCATCGATATTTATTAAAAAATTAGGGCATACCGATACAAGTGCGAAAAATAGGTAATTCGCACATGTATCATACAACGTTTTACAGTACATAATATGGCCCTTTAAATTTTCGACATAGTTACGTAATGTGCTAATTATCGCACTAATGCGGTAAAGTAGCACCATATTGTAATAGTACTTACCTACATTACGTTTACAAGTGCGGCAAATAGGAAATTCGAAACGAGTGGCGATAAATTCGAACACGACCGAAGGGAGTGTTTTGAATCGACACGAGTTGCGAATTACCTATTGGCACATGTATCGTACAACGTTTTACAGTACCTACAGTCCTACATACTAGGGTTTGCTCCCGGGAAATACCGGTACCGAAAGTACCGGGAATTCCCGGGATTTAGAGCCAAGCAAAGAACCGGGATTTCAAAATTAAATTCCCGGTACTTTCGGGATTTTCGGGACTAATATTTCCGGTACAATATTTGACTGTTTTCTGTTACTTAGCATGAAATATCATGTTTTTTAAAGAAATACATTATATAAATCCATTGCTGACGCTAATACTTTTACGACTGACCATATATTAAAGCAAAACAAAAATAGTCAATGGGTTTGACAATGCCAACAAAATAAAACAGCTTATTTTGAAACTATACGAGTGTTTCTACGATAAATAATTTTATACGAATAATTAGTTAGTTGTATACTAAATACGAGCAAAAACTAGAGAGAATTGTGTAATTAATAAAATATTTCTTTTAATTCGAATACGGTATAAGAAACTCTTATTGATAATCTGAATGACATTTTAAAATGAATTAAAATATTATAGTGACATGTCCTCTCCTTGGTAAATTCTTAATTCTGGCTGCAACAACTTCTTGATCCTTCCTATTGATAATTTTATTACCATTTTTACCTACTCACATGCAATTTTGCACATTTATTCAAGCCCCTTATCTTGTCTAGAATACAAAATTTCGTAAACGTAGCTCTAACAGTTATTCATAAATTAACGTTTTAAAACCGGCATTTTTGTGACTGACTGACTAATAGATCAAAAACCTAACCCACTTCGAGCTGACCTAGAAACTTGAAATTTGGCACTAAGGAATGCAAATCGGTTATTTTTTGTATGGAAATAACCGCGGTTTCGGTTAATAAAGAGGTCACAAAGAGTCCATCTTGAAGTATGAACAAAACAAGAAAATTGCGATTTTGTCGGTGAAATATTGCGTTTATGTATATAGTTTCCATACAATCTTTTATTGGATAAAATGTGAGGAATCGAATCGAATGGTAACTAACTGCGACAATTCTTCGACCGACGGTTTTGTCAGGAAGCTCTTCTTCCACATTGAACGATATTTGTAACTAAAAATAAAATATATTGTATGTGTTAGCATTTACAATTTGTCACATCATGTACAGTCGACGTCAAAGATATGTACCTATTGCAGCATACTCCTTTGTAATAAGGTGAAAAATGTATACATATATTTGACGTCGACTGTACATATAAAGCACCGGTGGTAAAGAACCAACGAGAGAAATAGAAGTAAGACCCTGTATAATGACTACGAATCGTGTGATAAATCAATTTACGATGGAATTCTGGCACACGAAGTTGAAACAATGTTATTCTAGCTAGGTAGTTAGTACAAAAGGTAAAATTGTTCTCTGCTCTACAATCAATAAGCATAATTAGCATGAATCACCTACCTCATGGGTATCTTCTTCCTCTAATATACTAGGAACCCGATAAGTGTTATCCACCTGTGCAATGCGTGGGTTCAAAATGTTTGAGCCGATCGCCTCACTGTCAAAACCAAAATTAAATAAATGTATGATGTTTTACAGCACATATGGACTTTACCGCACTAGTGCGATAATGCACACACACATTACGTAACTATGTCAAATATTTAAAGGGCTAGTAGTAGTAGTAAACTCTTTATTGTACAAAAAGACATATTAAAAATAACATACAATTAGCAAGAAGTACAAAGGCGAACTTATCCCTTTGAGGGATCTCTTCCAGTTAACCTATAGGGCTATATGTACTGTAAAACGTTGTACGATACATGTGAGAATAGGTAATACGCAACTCATGTCAACTATTTTTTATCATCAAGTGATGATGAACAATAACAGCCACATTTTGCCTCTCATTAAGCATCCGGACAAATCTGTCGGTCGAAGAATTGTAGCAGCCAGTCATTTCTTTACAACATCACTCAATTTATAAATTAGTCCATTACTATTTCATAAATTGATCATGGACCCGCGAAACGCAGCATTCCAGAAATGCAGTTATTTCGAAAAGTGAGACAGACTAATTTCAAAATTTTTATGTAGGTACCTATATTATAACAAGTGATGACAATGGAGAAAACTACTTGAAAGTAAATAAACCATTGTGCTGGTTACAGGTACAGTCGGCGTCAAATACTTTGTAGCAACAAAGTAGCCAAATAGTAACATCTAGCAAGTAACATAATAAAATTGCGATTTATGACGTAAGTATTAAAAAAACTGCTTACTAGATCTCGTTCAAACCAATTTTCGGTGGAAGTTTGCATGGTAATGTACATCATATATATATTTTTTTGTTTTATCATTCTCTTATTTTAGAAGTTAAAGGACACACATTTTACCACTTTAGAGGTGGTCTCTCGCGCAAACTATTGAGTTTAGAAAAAAATGATATCAAAAACCTCAATATATTTTTTGAAGACCTATCCATAAATACCCCACACGTATGGGATTGGTGCAAAAAAAAATGTTGAGTTTCAGTTCTAAGTATGGGGAACCCCCAAAATGTATTGTTTTTTTCTATTTTTGTTGGATAATCCAAGTTTCAACAGTACCTATAGTTCTTATAGTTTCAGAAAAAAGTGGCTGTATATACGGACGGACAGACAGACAGACATGACGAATCCTTAAGGGTTCCGTTTTTTGCCTTTTGGATACAGAATCCTAAAAATGCTCTATCACAGGTAAATGAGAAATTGAAAATGGAAATAATTGCCCAAGATTATTAGTTTTATTAAAATAAAAAATCGGTCAACACGCTCAAGAAAAGGAAATCATTTACTATTGTGTAGGGTAGGTATAATATAAAATAACTACCAGTTCATTAAAAAATACGTAAAAGAATAACGAAAGTACGGACAATCGGTAAATCCCGGGATTTTAATTTCCGGGACTTACTCAGGCAACCCTATTACATTCTATCAGTGTACATTTTTAGGGTTCCGTACCCAAATGGTAAAAACGGGACCCTATTACTAAGACTTCGCTGTCCGTCCGTCCGTCTGTCCGTCTGTCATCAGGCTGTATCTCATGAACCGTGGTAGCTAGACAGTTTAAAATTTCACAGATGATTGAATTTCTATCGCCGCTATAACAACAAATACTAAAAACAGAATAAAATAAATAGTTATGCAACAAACGTGATTTTTGCCGTTTTTTGCATAATGGTACGGAACCCTGCGTGTGCGAATCCAACTTGCACTTGGCCGGTTTTTTTTAATTAAGTACCTCTTGGAGAATATCAAATAACTGATGAGGGCAATGTATCTCGTACGTTATTATTGATTGGCGACATTTTATTTAGTTTTCGGCGAACATTTGCTAAGTAGGTAGTACTAATAGCCATCTAGGAAAATAAGTACAAAATATGTCCAAATAATTGAGAATATCAATTCAATTCATAAAAAGATATAAGCATCTGCACTGATAGGAAAACAGTAGGTATCTAAATCTAACTAAGGTCTTTTCGTACGCCGCCGCTGTGAGTACTTGAGTAGGTAGGTATTTATCGCAACGCACGAAGTTACGCGCGACATAGGTACCTACATATGTGACGTTATCTATGAAAAGGGACCTTATTGTCGATGGCGCTTCCGCCATTATTAACGATGCTCTGATATAAATACCACGCCGTGCGACGCAGTGCGTCGTAAGCGCCATAGACAATAAGGTCCCTTTTCATAGATAATGCCACAATTAGAATTAGAACTTACTCGTTACTTTGAATGTCAGTGGTTGATGAAATAGGAGATTCCATTTCCATATTTTGCAGTCTGTAAATAAAGATAAATTGTAGTAGTGTATTGTGTTACGTAGGTAGGGCTAAAAAGCACAAGTCAAATAATTATACTCACTCGATGTAGTCTAAAGATATAGTATCATGTTCGGCTGTGAACTTATCCAATTTTCTTCTTTTCCTAGAAAGACAAAAAAGTAAAAAGTTTAGACGCATGACAAATCACGAGCTGAGGTTCGAACCCTCGATAGGTGGATGGATTGCTAAAAGAACGCTTTATGCGTCTAATTGTGTGCGTTACATGTATCACTGTGTGCTCGTATTTATAGGAAGGCCCACTACACCGCAACCGCGTAACTACGACTCACGGAGACGCACACATAGACGGCAATGTTTTCTGTCTTTGCCGTGCAAGGCAGCGGCGCTAGTGCCGCGTGTTGTAAACGTCGCGAATCGCAATATCCTTTTAAGCTATTTAGATGATGAATTGATGACAATGTTTAACCGGTAGATGGAGCGATTATTAAATTCTAGAATGTTTTAAGTTATATGGATTACTAATTAGTACGATCAAGTATAAATTAAATTAAGTAATAATTACGTATTTCACTGTGCAATAAATATACATTTTTACTTACGTTAGTTCCATTGTTTGTTGGAATCTTCCGAGTTGTCTTTTTCGAGATGTCTTCTTTTTATTCAATTGCTTGTTACCCATTATAACTTAAAGGTTTTGGTGCACACGGTATATCACTAGGACACACAACACAGCACAGTTTTTATAAGTAAATCTTATATTTGTTTTGGGGACACCTAGTACAGGTCCGTCTGGCACGAGCGCTCAGCCATCACTGTCTCATTTCGAAAGACGGACGGAGATAGAGCATGCAGGCCGGAGTCGATATTTTGTTACGATAGAATTAGTTGATGTTTATTTATTTTAAAAATATTGCCTCTAATTATCGTTTTTCTAAAGCTGTCAAATTACTGTTATAGTTATGATTGATTTTTCTCCTTTTTTTGTTTCATAGTGTACACATAGTAAAGAAACAAGTAAAGTTGGAGTAAAAATTCGAATTGGAGGTTACTTTGGGAATAAATTGTATCGAGCGAAGTGTTATGAATCGTGTATCGAAAGCTGTGTTATTAAAGATAATATAATCAAGAATTATATTTATTTTTCCCACGTCTACAAATATCACCGTTTCTTAGAAAAATAGGATAATTATTGGGGTATTTTTACATTTCTGGCTCAGGGAACGGCCTTAATTTCAAAAATCCTATTTTTTAGCTTTACGTTAGATGGCCCGTACGAAAATAACCTTGTATTGTACCTATAGAAAATCATTACTGGTGATTCTTAGCTCAATACTACATATTTCAGATAGCAGCGCCGTTAAAATACTCCCATCTTCTTACGGTAGATGTCACCAGGAGGTAAAACAATGAAGGAAATTACTTATAACAATATTAGCCGCTATCGAAGATAATTTGGTAGCTCAGTTAGTAAAACCGTGGGCTTTCGTATGTAACTTACATTAATATATCGCTACGGCATCGAAACTGAATCGCAAGTGCATAAGTGTAAATACATAATAAAATAAAAAAATAATAAAATAAATCTTGGAGTCGTGAGTAACAGCATCTTTTCCCAGTGACTTTTTTTATGATAAAAAAAACATCATTTTGTATTATGTTCATAGTTGCCGTAGTCAGGGCGGTGTAGGTACGCATTAGCCGCGGCACCGGCCAGTGGATCGCAGGCGGTTACATACCGCATTGCAACTCGTAGGGTTGCCAAACTTTTTATTTCCACTTCATACCTATTTTAACTAGTGGCTCTGTGAGCTGTAGACCTCGCGAGCAGAGCTTGAAATAACATGGTGCTAAGAGCTTTAAATACACCGTGTTTTTTTTGATTTCCGTTAATTTCAAGGGTGCATTCCTGAGCTTAAATCAAGTAACTTTCTCAAAGACACCGATGTTCTAATTAAGTCCATTTCGGAGATAATCCATAATTTATTTTTTTACTATAAGGCCTCTACAAGCGTGTACACTTGCCTTAGGGCCGGCTTACATATTGATTAGTGTTTAGAATGAGTTCATACATTTGCTACTAAACTTAAGTACAATCTCGGTCGATTGATGTACGAAATGACATTGATATGTCACAGATTTCAATTGTTTGGTTGAGTTAAATGTAATGCCCGTGTTACAACAACGCTATATGCTACATTTAATTACTTTTTAAACAAAAAGAAAAACAAAAAAGAAAACAAAAAAAATTTTTTTTTTTCAAAATTAACTATGCCATTTAGTTCTTATAAACGTACTTAACTATACCCCGAAGTTAACGGAATTCAATAAAAACACGGTGTATAGTAAATTAAAGAAAAACAATACGAAATTTATGTGTAAAAAAATACAAAAAGTTATAATATCCCAGCATACAATTACTGGGGATCGAACCCAGACCCTCTGTGCAAACAGAAAAAGCGAACGTTTACAAACTGAGCCAAATAGTTCTTAGATGGGTTGACGAAATTTAGCTACTCCTTCTCAAATTAAAATTAGTTAAAATTAAATATCTAAATACCGCCTAAACCAGCGATAATTTTTTTCTGCATTTTTTGCTATTAACTCTGTAAACATGTTTCAAAAAGAAAAAAGTCTTATGATATCGATACGACTATTTGTTTAGGCGCCAGGTATCACGACTCCGCCATTTTTAAAAATTTCCAAAAACCGGATTGACAAAAAAATTTTATTTAGTCATAAAATTCGGTCACAAAATTTCACGAGAATCGGTTAAGAATTGCGACCTGTAGAGGAGAACATCCGGACATACGAAAGCAAAATGCCCGAGTCAAAACGTAGACCTTCGCTTCGCTTCGGTCAATTATTAAATAACGACGAATTGACGACCTACCAATACCTACTATCTAGTCTCATCTTCTATTCACAAATGAATTTCTTCCGATTTCTTGGTTAAATATCCCCTAGATCTGCTCAGATATACGAAGAAAATAACATAATAAATACGTTGGGTACAAACAGTGCGAGTATATAGCAAACCTTGTTCTAAGTTGAGCTCACTACGTTAAAACCAACAAATGTATAGAACCTATGGTCAAAGGTCAAAGTCGTACAAGATAATTTATTTAATGAACCTACTGTGTTAAAATTCTCTGCTACATTCTTCTCTCAATCCTCATAAGTCGATAAGCGCATATATTACTTAAATAAATAAATAAGCCTTTATTGCTGCTCTACAGTGATAACAATATTAGGTATTTCTTTTCCTACGATTGGGTTTTGTAACAACAGCTTGTCTTTCGACAAAGGCCTCCTCTAAAGATTGCCATTTCTCCCTATCTCTTGCAAGTCTAATCCTGGGCCGGCCACTTTTTTGAGGTCATCTTCCCAGCGTTTCCATTGGCCATCCTGGTTCCTTTCACAACCTATTAGGTACCATTCTGTTATACATATATCTTCCTGGTCCATTTATTTTATTACAATAACTATAGAAATTCTTCATCTCATTATAACTTCTAACACTTAGGTAATATTATCAGCTTTTGGGTCATAAATTCGTAAAACAAGGTGTTAACCCTAGCGCCAATGGACTGGATACACCAAGCCGACTAATTAAAACGGTCCAGGGACCCTTTTATCGCGAGATACGGTTACGTCGCGGTGACACGCGAACCTTCGGTCGGCTCACTTCGGCAGTTTTCGGATTGCTGATAAAACACTTAAGGGACCACTAAGGGAGCAATAACCTTAGGATCAGATCGTAGAATGCACAAAATTAAATAGAGTCAGACCAAGAAAAGTCTGCAGCGGATTTGATAGCCCACGCAGTGCACGTGCTATTTTAAACGTCAAACTTCTATGCAATTATGACGTATAAATAACACTTACACTGCGTGGGCTATCAAATCCGCTGCAGACTTTTCTTGGTCCGACTCTAGCCTAACGTAATTTAAGGATGACTCACGCTTGACCGGGCCGGGCCGGAGCTTCCGGCGCTTCGTTTTCTATGGAAAGCATCACGTGATCACCGATCAGCCGTCACAGAAAAAGGCATGTCGGACGCTTCGGCCCGGGCATGGGCCGTTCTAGTGTGAGTGATCCTTTACTCACTACAAATAAAACAAGTATACCAGCCATATAGTAAATATTGTAGGAAATCGTTCGATCAGTCGTTGTGGAGGTTCTTAAGGAAGGCAGCAGTGGAAGTATTTCGGTTGATTGCTGGTATCTTGTGTTACTTACAGGTATTGTGTAATTTGTTGCTTACTGGTCGCTCCATCGCCTTAAGGATAACTCACGTTAGACCGGGCCGTGTCCGGGCCGGAGCTTCCGGCACATCGTTTTCTATGGAAAGCATCACGTGATCGCCTGTCATGTCATAGAAAAGTAAGCCCCGGAACCTCCGGCCCGTATACGGCCCGGTCTAACGTGAGTCATCCTTTAGATCGGCGGTCGGCAACCTGCGGCCCGCGGGCCGCATGCGGCTCGTGAAACTGTCACTTGCGGCCTGCGAGCCTCTCTGGCTATGTAATATTGAGAAACGACAATGTCTGATAAAGTCATAAATATTAACAAAGTGCGGCCCGCGTCAACTTACTCATCGTTAACTACGCTACTAAAACTACGCAAAAAAAGGTTGCCGACCGCTGCTTTAGATTATAGACAAAGTGTATCTTACATAAATAATTAATTTTGAAGTTTTTAATGTGAGTTTTGAACTTACTGAGTAACTTTAAGTAACGTTAAGCGTTGTGTGTTTGCGTTACTTAAATAGACGGTATATTACCTATATAAAAGTAGAGATTAAAACTTTCTTCACATTAATGTTAGAGAATAGTTAAATTTCCCAACTAACGCAAAATGAGCCGACAGAGAGCTTTAATTGCATCGTTCTTCATTGCTTTTGAAATTTTAATAAAGTTTTATGATTCCTTCAGAATGCACCCAGCGCTGCGTTTACATAGTGCAGTTGTTGAGGATTGGTCACCTCTCATAAAAATGGAATTATATTCCGTGTTCCATAAATACAAATGGGTAGTATTTAAAATTTATTACTAAATCTTGAATAAACGGCTTTGTATAGGATTAGCATAGAATAATGACTATCCGGTGCTACTAACAGATTTGCTATTGGCTCATGGTATTGAAGATGGTACTCTTCTAAAGTAAATAAAACTTACTTAATATTAGAACAATAATAAATCTGACAAGGCAAGGTACAAAACAAAATACTGGACCTAAGAGACACCCCACACTTGCGTATTTTGAGCGTCGGAGTCAGCGCTAAGGAAAATGATGTCGCTCCACAATTGCGCCAACGTTGCGTCGAGCAGCAGCCATATAGTTGACTAGACGTCGACGCTCAGGAGACGCTAGGGGGGGGCGTGAAAACCATAGGTGGGAACGAAAGGTGCGTCTCGCTCCAACCTACGGTTATCGTCTTAAGGGGCCCGCTGATTAACATTCCGCTGGACGGTATCGACCTGTCAGTTGTTCGGAACTGTCCAAATTTTATTCTAACTGACAGGCCGGTAACCGGCGGCGGACTGTTAATCAGTGGGCCCCTCTAGCCGAAGCCAGTCGCGCAATGTCGTGGCAAGGCCGTAAGGCTGCAACTTCCCTATTTCGTGTCGTAGCCATTTCTCAGCATCGCGAGTATAGTAAACTGCGATCTCGACCGGCGGGCGCTCGGGCGGGAACCAGTTTGGTTGCCTTTATAGTGCGGCCGCCTGCACTGCAGCTTGGCTAGGGAAGCCAGGCGTTTGAATATTACCGATCTACAGCACTACCTCTATAGCAGTGCTAAACTTAAGGTAAATGCGGGGAAGACCAAATCAAGTTACAACACCAATGTAAGGAATTTGGTTAGGAAGGCTTTCTTAATAAGGCACAAACTCTCGTATTGTACACGTTCTTCGCTCAGATGCAGACATAGAGGAAAAGCTTCCCTCCTTCTGCTCTATCGTCCTTCTGTAAGTGGAGAATGTGTAAGCGCAAGAGTACCAAGCGACGAAAGAACTTATAGACGGTCTTCTCCACATTGGTCTTACGCAGTAAAAATGTCTCTCCTTCTGCTCTATCGTCCTTCTATAAGTGGAATTTGTGTAAGCACAAGAGTTCCAAGCGACGAAAGAGCTTATAGACGGTCTTCTCCACATAGACCTTACGCAGGAAAAGCTTCTCTCCTTCTGCTCTATCGTCCTTCTGTAAGTGGAGAATGTGTAAGCGCAAGAGTTCCGAGGGACGAAAGAGCTTATAGACGGTCTTCTCCGCATTAAAGATAAAGATAAAGATATTTATACCTTACGCAGGAAAATCTTCTCTCCTTCTGCTCTATCGCACTCCTGCAAAAGTTCCAAACGACAAAAGAACTTGTAGACGGTCTTCTCCAGATTGACCTTACGTGATTTTTGTTCTGCAACTTGCACATTGCTAGTTCGGATAGATGTTCCAAGTTTAATTTTAGTCATAGAGTAAGAGATTTGCAGACTCATTATTGACTTTTTGCTAGAAGAATCAATTTTGTCCTCTTATGTAAGATACGGTGTTTTAATTTTTTAGATTTTACAGGAATAGTGGTCACTTGTCATTGTAATTTGTTTAAATGAGTTCATTATAATTTCTAGGATCTCGTCTGAAGAATGAGTGACCATGGCCGTAACAGATCTATCAAGAACGCATGGGGCAACTTAAACTGAAGTCCAAGTCATAAACCCTTCAACCCGTGTTCTAATTTTAATGAAAAAAATTTGAGTTTGTATAGTTGAAAAGCCGATATTATAAGAACATAATGGGGGAAACTGTGGTAAGTCGATGGCCCCAGTACGATTTAGAATCTATGTTAAATAACTTATTTTCCTCAATAAGTTACCTAATTAAACAAAACTAGCCGTGAACCATGGCCACCCTAACCGGTCTTAGATACAAACGTATACGCATGAATTATTATAATGAACGGCAACAGCCTATTTTATTGGACTAGCTTTATGGTGTATCGCAGAGGCTTTCATTCTAAAACTAATTAAAAGGGATTGCAAAAACCGATTTATTGGCTTAGAATATATTTAATGAAAGAAATATTAATTGAGTTTGATAAGAATCGTAAGGAGTTAGGAAAATCGTCATCTTCCTCGCGTTGTCCCGGCATTTTGCGATATAGGAAAATATCGGAGCAAATGTAACAACGATAACACCGCATGTTGCCAATAGATTTCCCTAGTTTTTTTTTTGTAAGTCGGTGAACAGTAGAGAAAATTGTATTGTATTCTATTTTTTATTTAGGTAGGTACATGAAATTGTAACTGCAGTAGCATTGCTGTTAGAGCGTTAGAGTGGTCAATTCTCTCACTAAATTGATTAAGGAACTTGACTCCTGCCGACTGCTGCAAAAAATAGGTTTTCGGGTCAAAAATGGGATTTTCTCGAGCAAGTCAGTCAAACATTCGTGGCCTCAAACAAGCCTGGGATATCGAAGGGCTTAATCTACGAGACCAGATGTGTTATAGCATTAAAAATAATTAAGGCACTCAAATATATTTTAACATGACTGTATGTATATATTATAAGGGTAAAAAGTAAAAACGGGACCCTATTACTAAGACTCCGTTGTCAGTCCGTCTGTCTGTCACCGCTCACCAGGCTGTATCTCATGAACCGTGTTAGCTAGAAGTTGAAATTTTCACAGATGATGTATTTCTATTGCCGCTAACAACGAATACTTAAAAGTACGGAACCCTCGGTGGGCGAGTACGACTCGCACTTGTCACGGTTTTTTCTGAGTACATTCACAGGGTTGATATTTGTGCAGCTGAGTGTACCCGTAGTCTATTTCAGAGTAGGTACTTTTAATACTTCACACTTTATTATTGTAAAACAGTGTTAGTGTTAAGTACAATTTCAAAATATGGAGACACTTATGTACTTACTTTTACTTACCTATTCCCTTAATCTGGGTGAAATACAACTAAAACTCTAATACTCTTCTTTTAATATCCTTTAACCTTTCCACTCTTTCTAGCTAGTTGTGTGTTTCTCGTGCTGTCTCTTTCAACAAACAATGCCACATTACCATAAAAAGAATATGCCAAGCTAAGGGATGCCTACTACGAGGCTTTACTAAATATCGATACCTTTGTATTTATCGATATTTGAATTTTGGACATTAAAGGATACAAAATATGTATGTTACAGCTAACATTTTTCAGTTATTTTTTTGTTACTGACATACCTACTGGTATTAATTTTGAAACATTGCTGTGTAGGTATTAATATTTTAAAGGGCTAACTATGTGTACCGCTAATAATTTGAGAGCTTAAGTACTTACCGAGCCTATTCGTAAAAGTTTAAAAATTGCATTGTAATTATGTCAAACCTAACTCTTCTATTTTACAACAATATTTTCTACAAATTTAACGCTTCGTAAAAACTCAAGACATTAATACAATAATAAAATATTACAGCAACATACTTAAAATAATATGGATCGTGGCCTGTTTATTTGCACGAAGTGTAAATGTTTTCGATTTACGCCACAAGATCCTACGCCAGGCCTACAACGCACAAGAGAGTGCACTAAAACTATAGAGGACAGCACCTGCATATTGGCGTGAAGTGACATGACAATGTCAAGTTAAAGTTTTCAAATTACGTCACAAGGTGGTAGACTGGTAGACTCTCCAACAACGCCCAACGCACGGTCCTTACAACTTTCTAGACTAGTATTTTTATAGATTTTTTTATATTTGACGATCTTTTTGTGAAATGCTTAGTATTAAATTAGATCTGTATAATAATTCATTATTATGGAATAATATATTGATATCAATTAATTGATCTGATGATTAACTTAAGATAATATATAGGTATGTATACTATGTATTACCTAAGTACTATTCATTTGTGCTTTTTCCTAGGCCTACATGAATAAAGTATATTTTGATTTGAACTTGAACATAATTATACAGCTCCAAGTATATAAGACTGTTAATGTACCTGAGTAAATAATTATGAGAAATTGGAAATTAAAATTTCCTATTTTACTCTATCAAAACCATCGATAAAAACCGCACTATCGATAAGCTAGGCCGTGCTACTGCCACAAAAAACACTCGTATTTTATCGAGCACGGGTCAGGCTAAAAAACAAACGGGACAGTAAGTCACTCGGAGGTGGGTTATGGTTTTTTTGTCACAGCCGACGGCACGGTCAACGCATTGTGAATGCTGGGATGATAATGGCTCTCAAACTTTCAACTAAGCTTAACTTCTATGAATGGTTTTAAGTGATTTTCTAGACATGGTCGTACTGCTAAAGGTGACATTCGGTTTGCAACCGCATTACAGTTGCAAACTTACTGTATCAATGTCACTATCAATTTCCTTAAAAAAAATGCGTTGACGTCGTTGCTGCATTACTGTCGCGATTAGAACTATGGAGGGTAGAGGGAAGGAGAAAACTCTTTTATGGGAGAATATTTGCAAAAGTGTCCAGCTGTCAGCTATAGATAACAGTTCCAAATCTCTCCAGAGTAGCGCTAGAGTAGCTAAGGACGTAGGCGTTATTGACGGAGTAAAGTTGTGCTGTGAATGATTTGAATTTTTTTATCAAATACTCTAGGTATTGTGGCGCCACCTATTTAAGGTTTTTTGACGGACACTTTTTGATACATGGAGATTGTTTTCCTAATTAGAACGTTCAATACGTTACTCTTTATTATTAAGGTAATTGACAGTGACATTGCCTGACCCTGACGCAGGCATCAGTCAGCAGCGTAAGCGTAAGGGCTCATTTAGACGATCCGAGAACTCGCATGCGAGTTTGCGGGTTTTAATCGGTCGGTTGAATTGGACGTAACCAACAGTCCGCAATGTAACTAAAATCGCATGCGAGTTCGCGCGCCGTCTAAATCAGCCCTAGCGCTATGTATGTAGCGTAACGGCTATTCAACTTTTACCTGTCATAAACATATAAGTAGAAAAATAAATTAGATACTTACCTAAATTGTGTTTTAATATCTACTATCAGTGCTTTAAATCAAATTTCATCTCAGTTCAAACTTAAATATTTAAGTTCAAAAGGGAGTACGGTTTGAGAGCCACTGGCCAGTGGTATGGAGGGCGCATACTTAAACGTTTTGAAACCCTATACAGATAGATAAAGCCGAAATACTGGCGTTTTGATCTTGAAATATTATTATGCTTTATGGCATTCTATTCGTATGTTTTACTAATTCTTGTATTAATGTTTATCATATTTTTGTTGACTAAAGTAAAATAAAACGCCTAAAACTTAAAACACACTTTAACTTTTCAAGCATTAAGCACCAGTTTCTATGAATAGAAAAATCATCTGACCATAAGAGGAAGAACATGAATTAACATTTAGAAGGATTTAATCGCGTATAATTAAGTTCAAGTTATTTCATAATACACCAATGTTTATCTTCGCCGAAAAAAATGGTAAAGCTAAACTAGTACGTAAGTAAGGTAAACGTACTGGTGCTCGACGCGGTCCCAGTACAAGTCATCTTGAAACTTAAGTCATTGTCAATAGAGGTGACAGCAAGGTGCATGTCGAGCACTAGTACGTTTATTTTACCTACGTACTTATTGGTCTTATTGGCTACATGTGTGTGACAGTGTCGTGGCGCCCACTTCAAAGTAAAATTCGAATTGCGACAGCATTGCAGCGCAGCATTACTCCCGACTCTATTGCTGCTGTAATCGAAGATTTCAATGCGTGAAAAATAAAAAAAAATAAAAATGAATTTGATCTGAAAATTTGAATTTGAATGTGTGAAAGTTGAGCTCACGCAAGTTTCCACGTTGAGCGCGGTCATAGTTTTTAGATTCTCCAATGCCACCGTGAAGTGGGTGGGTGAAGAATTTCGCAAGTTCGGCTATAGCCAAGAGTTATGAACAAGTCAGTATGGTTTTACTCAAACAAACTTTTCCGTTTAGGGTAATATCAATTTCACTAGATACCTAATTCCATACTAAACTTAGAAATCGACTCGCCGAAGAGCCCTTATTCCTGCGCGACCTCAAATAAATCCACGCGTCACCTCAATTTGATTCTGTACTGTAATGAGCAATTTCCTCTCATCAGTATTGGTTTCCCCAATACCCCATTATCGTAACGAAACATCACGTCTCGGGTAATTTCATACAATCGAGAAACAATACAAACGCCGGCGTATGTCCTTTGTGCAGCCCTTTCTTTTAAAAGGACGTTTATATTAGCCAAGCCTTTGAGAGTTATGTCTTCTTGGAGGCACGCTTTGTGGTTTTAATGACTTGCGCTCGTGCTGTCATCTTTTGTCTTTTCTTTGTTGTAAGGTGTGGCTTAAGGTGGCCACTGACGAGCCTTCCAACAGTCCAAATAGCGTGGCTGCAATCCAAAATCGGTCCGTGAATGTCAAAAACGTACAATGTTTAATATTAGGATGCCGTATTGTATACAGCATCCATTTGGAAGGCTCGTCAGTGGCCTGCGTTATGATTCAATGAGGAAAAGTATTGGGCAGTGCATGGAGTATCGGCATGCTGTAAACATATAGGTAAGTATGCTGTAGACCGATAATTGCCAGTATTAAAACATACCTACTTACCTACATGTTTGCTACTGTAGTACCTTACGATGTAGTAATATGAATTGAAACTGTCATTACAGTACAATCTCACTAATCCGGCACTAATGCTGACACAAGAGAGCCGGACTGGAAAATTTGGATTACTGGAAGTTAGAGCAAATCTGTATATTATTTTGATGTGTTTTTAGTATGTCGTAGAAATACATATACTAAAATACTAAATTCAAAGACAATTCTACTGTTATCTGGAATATATAGCCATTTATAAACAGATTGAAGTGCGACAATGTAAGCGCACATAGTAAATTAGGACATTAAATGATCTACTGGGTGTACCGGACCATAGAAGTGCCGGATTATCGAGATTTCACCGTATATAAATACCTACTAACTTATGAAAAATCACCAATCAATTTGCCGCCTAAGAAGACCAGTTCACGATAAACTTTAGGTGAATTCTATCATAAGCAAACCGAAGCCGAAAGCTCTGCAATAATTCCTTATGTGACTAAAAACAACACACTTGATAGTTCTACAATGCCCCATGGCTGCGGTATCCGCTTACCAACAGGCAGACACGTGCGTTTGTGGTGCGCGTATCGCGGCCGCTGCAGAGTGCAGGGATCCATCGCGAACGCGGACTTCCGGGCGAAGAATATGATAAGTATTTCGGCGGTTCCGCGGGAATCTTCCGAATCCTACATCAGAACAGGCGATGCAACAGAAAAGAAAACTGTGTCGCCAAAAAAATGTTTCTTTAGCTTTTAAGATTTTTATGTGAGTAGGTATGTATCTAATGGGCCTTAGTTGCCAGAAAATAAATGATATTTAATTTCGGTACTTTCTTTGCTTTTTGTAAAAGAAATACCAAGACAGCTCACAACCTTGAACCCCCCACGTCATCCCGAAACTCTCACCCTCACTATCAATTTCATCTCTGCCATTGTGATTACAGGGCGCATGCGCGGCCCGCCTCCCGCTGTGCCACGCCCTCACCCCGGGGGTTGGGGTGAACTGGTTGAAAGGTGCCGACGAGGGGTCGAAGTAGCTAGTACATGGGTCGGGGATAGCTTCTACGGGATCTGAGGGTTGCGTTGACATGCACTTTTATTTTTCTTCCACTTCGTTAGTAGGAACTGACTTTTGTGCCTTTAAAAGTTTAAAATTACGAAATTAAAACTTTAGCAGGCACGTAGGTATATCTTACAGGGCAATCTTATGTCTCTTGGATGATTTCCTTCAACCATAGTCCTATCATAATGTATTTAAATATTTCAAACAGTTGCGTTCTACTTATATCTAGATTATGACAAACAACGCTGAGTCTAGAGTAAGTAAGACGTTGAATGAATAACCTTGAAATTTAGAGCTTGTATAATTATTTCTTATATTCATCAAATATTGAATACCTCCACTAAGAAATTATTCATTGTAACAAGGATTAGTAAACAATTTTGAAGACTTTCACGTGGACAAAGACGCTTGCGGAGTCTAGTTTTAAATCCCAATATCCTTTAAACTACGAGACTTAACGCTTACCAATTTTATTAATATCTGTAGTTTTTAGTTATACTTTTGTATGTAATCTTAGCTTTAAGTTTACCACGAATAAAATGCTTGATTCTAATTCTGATTCTGAGACGGCGTGCTTGGCGGAGGCTAGAGACGCCTGGCTGACGGCTTGTCCGGGTCAAGATTTATCCTTAAAATTACACATTCTACGTTGCTGGGACGACTCGTTGTGCAAAATTAACTTTAAGGAACTACTTTCCAGCTCTGAAGGTCCTATGTGCAGTTGTGCACACGTGCGCGGCTGCTCGCTGCTGCAGAACGAGAATCCGGCCAGTAGCTGCATGCTTAGAACTTTATTGAATAAATAAGCTAACGAACTGTAAAAAAAAATATGAGACAAAAAAAATGTAAGTAGGTACCTATGTAATTTTCCTTTGAGTTATGAAAATACATACGTTTTTTTGGCTACAAATATAATGACCACCAAAAAATACTTTGGTACCCTAAATAAAAAAATCATGCTTACCAAAAAAAATTACTGAACACCAAAAAAATAAGACCTAAAAATACAAAAGTACCACCATTTTAATTACGACTGCACTTCAAATTGTATTCAAATACCAAATATATTGAATGATCACCAAAAATCATTAATGATCACCAAATCTTGAAGACCAAATTAATGCGATATTTTCACCTAAATAAACCACTATGATTACCAAAAAATGTATACATATTACCAAATAAAGTAAACTGATGCCAAAATTACTAGCCCCTCCCGCTCAACCCCCCGTACCCCGCGCCGCATACCTACCTTACCTAATCTACTTTCCTAGTAGCATTTCGTTATGCTACTAGAAAAGTAAGTCAAACTGCTATCAGTTAAGTGGGTTAGGTTAGCACTGCGACCCTTACAGAAACGAAATGGTACTAGAAAAGTAGGTCAGGTTAGGTTTGAACTGCGACCTTTACAGAAACGAAATGCTACTAAAAAAGTGGGCTAGGTTAAGTTTCAACTGCTACCCATACAGATACGAAATGCTACTAGAAAAGTGGGTTAGGTTAGGTCTGAACTGCGACCCATACAGAAACGAAATGCCAATAGAAAAGTGGTTTAGGTTTGCTATCCTATTAAAGCAAATGACTCCAAAATAATCATTCTTCTAGAAACGAAATGCTACTAGAAAAGTGGGTTAGGTATAGGTTTGAACTGCGCCCCATACAGAACCAAACTGCTATCAGAAAAGTGGGTTAGGTTAGGTTTGAACTGCGACCCTTACAGAAACCAAATGCTACTAGAAAAATGGGTTAGGTTAGGTTTGAACTGCGACCCTTACAGAAAAGAAATGCTACTAGAAAAGTGGGTTAGGTTAGGTTTGAACTGCGACCCTTACAGAAAAGAAATGCTACTAGAAAAGTGGGATAGGTTAGGTTTGAAATGCGACCCTTACAGAAAAGAAATGCTACTAGAAAACTGGGTTAGGTTAGGTTTGAACTGCGACCCTTGCAGAAAAGAAATGCTACTAGAAAAGTGGGTTAGGTTAGGTTTGAACTGTGACCCTTACAGAAAAGAAATGCTACTAGAAAAGTGGGTTAGGTTAGGTTTGAACTGCGACCCTTACAGAAAAAAAATGCTACTAGAAAAGTGGGCTAGGTTAGGTTTGAACTGCGACCCACACAGAAACGAAATGCTACTAGAAAAGTGGGTTACGTTAGGTTTGAACTGCGAACCTTGCAGAAAAGAAATGCTACTAGAAAAGTGGGTTAGGTTAGGTTTGAACTGCGACCCTTGCAGAAAAGAAATGCTACTAGAAAAGTGGGTTAGGTTAGGTTAGGTTTGAACTGCGACCCTTACAGAAACGAAATGCTACTAGAAAAGTGGGTTAGGTTAGGTTAGAATTGCGACTGTAACAGAAATAAAATGCTACTAGAAAAAGGTGGCGAAGTGGATTAATTAATTTAATAGGATACCGATAATTATATTAAATATTTGCACATTTTTAATTAAAATGTGGTTAAAATTTTGGTGGTCATTTACTATTTTTGGGTTTACAATGATTATTTTGGAGTCATTTGCTTTAATATGATATCAAGATTTAAAAATTTGGTTATAATTTTACATTAAAATGGAGTTCTAATTTTGGTGGTCATTTACTATTTTTGGGTTTAAAATGATTATTTTGGTGTCATTTTCTTTAATAGGATAGCAAGATGTAAAAATTTGGTTATCATTTCACATTAAAATGGGGTTTGAAATTTGGTAATCATTTAGTATTTTTGGGTTAATAATGATTAGTTTGGTGTCATTTCCTTTAAAAGGATAGTAAAGTGTAATAAAATTGGTAATCATTTCACATTAAAATGGTGTTATAATTTTGGTGATCATTCATTATTTTAGGGTGGTAAAATAGATTTTTTTGGTATTAAATTTTAATAAATCTGGTGATCAGTTAAATAGCAGCCGTTTTTTTAGGTACCTACCTACTTACAGTAAAATTCGCGCTTAAGTATATAATATACAGAATTGGGAACTCTATCTATGCACCTAATTTTATCAAATACTGACGAAAATAAACTACTAGCAACAAAATAAAAATCTGTCCAAATAACTAACAATATAAAAACATCACACTGTTACCAAATTATCGCCGAATGTTCAGCAAAATAGGCATTATTAATAGTCTGGCCAAATTAACGTTATCGCACGTAGCCCGCCCGGTTTCCCACTCGTAACGAGCCGCCCCAGGGCCCCCAGGCGAGTAAACACATAAACGTAATTGCCAAATCCGGCCAATGACGTACGTTCACGAAGGTTGAAGAGTGCGTGCGACGAGATTTTTGGAAAACCAGTATACTTTTTTTTCTTAACCCGTTATTGTGTCCCACTGCTGGGCAAATGCTCCTCCCGTCTCCTCTGTCTTACCTACCAGTATACTAATATACTTATTAATAAAATATTGAAATATACATACCAGAGCCAGGAGAATGAATGGTCGAGTGATAAACCAAGCGAGAAAGGGCAGTGAAAGTTAATCAAGCAAGAGCGACTGTGGATAAGTAATACATAGTTCGAAAATCTCATCGCTGCTAGCGGCTATATTTTTCGTTGGCACGGCATTAGGTCCTACAGCTCCCCTGTAGCGGGTAAAGCAGCGAACAGTGAGTCTCCATAAGTGAGAGCAAGTGTTCCCATCACAGCGTCTCACTTTCCCACATGGTCATTTATCGCTCGCCGTTTGTCGCCACTTTGCATTTTCGTGGCCGTGTCCATTCACTTGATAATATATAATAGTACTCTATATTCCAGGTACCTAACAAGAATCAGTTGACAGTTGGTAACTTTTAGTACCCAATACTAACAACTACCAAATACTGGAGCGCTCGAGCGATCTATTTTGAAAGCGATCGGAATTACACTTAATATTGGCCGCCAGTGTAATTCAGTTATCGCCCTACAATATTGCTAGTTGCCAGTGTTGCCACATATTACATATAATCATGTGTAGCCTGAAATGAATAGTGTTAATGTGATCATCCAAATGGCAATTTTCTGTGAAATTAGTTGATAGTATTTTCATTGATAGAAAATAAGCAACACATTTCATTATTACCATATTTGCCGAAAGAGGTCTACGGTAGAATAAATATACGATTCCCCAAGGACCTTTACAACGAGTCGTTATCCAATGATTCACTGTTTGCCTCCTTTATCATACAAATTTATATATTTTACGATGTCCCCAGGAAAGTCGCATAACCTTGACTCACACCGAAAAAGTTTTAGAGCTTAAATATCTACGTAGAGACACATTACATCAAGTGTAAAATGGTCGAACTTTGGCTGACCATTTTACACTTGATGTAGCCAAACCTCTGACTTTCGCAACAGGCAACCACATAAACATTCTAATGAAATTCAATCTTAATTGAATTCAAATCTAGATTACCAAAGCGCCTGCTAAATAACTAGTCAGTGAATGACATTCCATTACCCCATAAAGTAAGTAGAGTCATTCAAATATTATAATCTTTGACAGAATGTCGTAAAACTAAATGAGAATATTATAATTTAGTATAATCCTTGTGAGACGCCTCGTTTTATGTCGGTCTTTATTAAAACCGGCATCGTTAATATTTTAGTAAATCTGAAAAGGATACAATTATGTCAGTGTTTGATAGCCAAAGATTTATTAACCTTATTTTTATTGTCACGTTGTTATATTTATAATTAAGTAACCCAATATACCTAAGTAGGTCTACTTAATGTAAAGTGACAATGTCTCTTTTTTTAATAATATCTTTATAATAAATAATAGTACTACTAATATACTAGTACTAGTAATATCTTAGTAGGATCAAATTAAATAGGAGGTACGAGCCGACACTTCGTTTTCTATGACGAATGATCGGTGAAATAATAAATCAATAAAAAATAATTAAAATCGTAAAGAATCGGGAGACTGTACACTTTGAATCTACTATGGTATCAATATACAGAGAAACCTGGCTAATTCCGTCCGGTCCCGGTCCTCTACAATTGAAATTTTGGAATCTCTATAATAGCAATTTAGATTTAATTTAAGAGTATAAATTAAAAAGTGGCAACACTGGTAGTGTCGTCCCTTTCAAATCAATGAATATAAGAAAACGGGACGACCCTACAATGTTGCCACTTTTTAATTTCTACTCTTTTTTGCCAGGCTGTACTAGTCATTGAAGGGAGAGTTGAGGCAACGAGCCGAAGGGGGAGACCAAGGAGAGAACGTACATAGATCAAGTAAAGGAAAAGCTCAAAGTCGTGTCGTATCAGGCTGTCAAGGAGAAGGCAGAGGACCGACATGCATGGAAAACGCTCCACCGACAAGAGTCTAACTCTTAAATAAATGATGATGATGATGATGTACTAGTCGTACCTACTTACCTAAACTCACCCTACAACAATTTGCGCACCCAACCCGGGATGGGTGAACCGGGAGCGGTGTTCGAATTTAAAAAATCAGATTTTGATTTGACAATGCTCTAGCCAGATACAGCTCGCTCTATTTTATAACAATATGCGAGCGAGAGGCACCATACAATTTCCAAAGTTGAAATGCCGCTTCGGTGGTGAAAAGCTACTTAATCAGATTCATTACAGGTCCGTGTTGACAAACGGCGTCAGATCAATGTGTAGACACTACGATTTATTGCGTACGGAATCGATATGCCTATAATTTGTCCCCAAGTGTACGTGTCATTGTTAGGGTTTGGGGTGAAAGAGATTAAACACCTACGCTACACTCAAACAAAAAGCCTGGGCAGTGGAACGTGGCAAAATTCGTAGCTATTCGTAACGAAGGAAGGTTTTTATTAGAGTTAGATCATAGTTGCAACGATTTTAATAGCACATGCTGCATTACAAGTGTTTTTTAGGGTTCCGTACCCAAAGGGTAAAAACGGGACCCTATTATTACTAATACTAAGACTCCGCTGTCCGTCCGTCCGTCCGTCCGTCTGTCACCAGGCTTTATCTCACGAACCGTGATAGACAGTTGAAATTTTCACAGATGATGTATTTCTGTTGCCGCCCCATATAACCATTCCAGTCGCAGAATCACAAAGTGGTAACTAAATGTCAGATGTGTCGTAACAGAGTCCACACAGTGTGTCTAGAATTGTTTCGAAACAAAGTGTCGTCGCCGTGTCTACACTTTTCCGTAACAAGGTGTCGACACATTTGTGTGCACTTTGCGTGCGGTTTGCGACTAAATCTGACAGCAAATGTCAATATAAAATACCTCTTGAAAACCAAGGTTTGTCAAACTACTATTAGTGTCTCGTGTGCTCGTAATTTTAGTAAGTCATCATGGGCAATGCAAATGATAATAATCGACCGAAACCATATAAACACCCAACACCCGTCAACCTTTTACAGAAAAGTTTTTAAAGAAATTCAATAAGCTACTTAGGTCAGGCAACGAATGCTCCAAAAGTTGTAGAGGGAAATGCTCGGAACACAATTTTTGACTCCGTAACTCGGTTTGACAAGTTAGGAGGTGAACATATCAAAAGTCCCCGGCCGTAGCCCTTGAGCGGGGGGGAGAGAGGGGGCTTTGAAGGTCCCATTTTCCCGTTTTTCGATTATATCTCGGAAACTATGCATCTCAGCGACATGGCCACTTATACAAAATGAAAGTTAATTTAATTTGTTACAAGTTTATTCAATCAATTTTTTCGATATGTTGAATAGTTTTTGAGATATCCGCTCTTAAAAGTTTATTTAGGGCTCTAAATTTTATCTTGATATATCTATATCAGTGAAGGTGCTAGGCCGTGTTTGGTATCGTTTTCGTATAAATCTGGGGTGCTGAATCCATTTAAGATATCACATTGACACCATTCCACAAAATAAAAATAAATCTTTTTAGGGTTCCGTACCTCAAAAGGAAAAAACGGAACCCTTATAGGATCACTCGTGCGTCTGTATGTATGTCCGTCTGAATACACAAAATAGTTCTTTACCTATAGATGACAGGAAAACCTATTAGAAATGTGCAGTCAAGCGCGAGTCGGACTTAATGTACGGAACCCTTAATACGCGAGTCCGACTCGCACTTGGCCGGTTTTTTTGAAACTCTTCTTGACGCTTAACCGCTGAACCGATTTCGTTGAAATTTGGTATAGAAATAGTTTGCGTCCCGGAACAGGACATGGGATAGATCTTATAACCAAAATCATCTTTTGAAGGTGTGAAAAGTGGCGTGGCAATTTGTACGGGAAATCAATAACCGCTGAACCGATTTATATGAAATTTGGGATGGTCTACATCTTTGATTTAGTTAAAAATGATGAAAAAACATGACTTCAAACCTAAACTTAAACAGTATTAACTTCAAGAAGTCAATTCTGAATTCCCCCTACACCTCATTTCACACCTTTAAAGGATGATTTTTGAGATAACTTATTATATCCTGTCTCGGGACTCAAAATATATGTGTACCAAATTTAAATTAAAACTGTTCAGCAGTTTAAGCGTGAAGAGGAGTTTAAAAGAAAGTATTTTAATAAGTTTATATGTTTTTACTTCGGAATGGTGTCAATGTGATACCTTAACTAAATTTGGTACTGCGAATTTATACGAAAACGATACCAAACACGGCCTCGTAGCTTTACTGTTGTAAATAGAAGTCAAAATAAAATTGAGAGCCCTAAATTCTTATTACTTGGCCAAACTTGTGTAGAAGGAAAAGGTAAAATAAAAGTCTTCGGCAGGAATATAAGACACAAATATATTTTTTTTTTGCGTTACTATTTCATTCATCAAATATAAACGTACCTTGATTATACTATTCTAGTGAGATCCTCATAGATAAACAAAAACATTTACTTAAAAAATTACAAGGTCGAAATGTCACGGAACTTGTGAGAGTAATATGTGAAAAATAAAAACTTTTATGACAAAAAAAATCTGGACACAATTTAAGAACCACCCAATTGCGTCGAGGAATCATCTGTATTTTTGCTTGTTTCATTACCTCCTCGCTTCTTTTTTGTCCTTTGTATTCTGTAGCAATTTGTTAGATCTGAAAATAAAGATAACTTGCGTCGTCACGGATGTCGATTTATAGGTTTTAGGGAGTGCAGAATTCGAAAACGATGATCATTTTATAATCCAAGATGGCGGCTACGTATTTTGTCATAAAAGTGGAATCCAAAATAGTCATCATTTTCGAAATCTGCGCCCCCTAAAACCTATAAAACGATATCCATGACGACTTTTATGACATAGTGCATTGCCGCCATTATGAAATTGAAAATGTTATCATTTTCGAAATCTGCGCCCCCTAAAACCTATAAAACGACATCCACGACGACTTTTATGACATAGTGCATGTAGGGTTGCCAGATCGAAAGGCGCTATTATCGGGAAACAATATAAATTTTTCGGGATTTTGGGACTTAATTCGGGAAAAAAAAATTAGAGATGCCACGATTGACACGATGCCATGAGTCGGCAACTATTCGGTATTCGGCCGAATGTTGCCTACTATTCGGCCGAATACCGAATATCTGTTGCATCTACCCAAAAAGAAAACTTACAAAAAGAATAACCAAAAACTAGGTATATTTAATATTTAAAATATATTCTTGGAAAGTAGTTAAATTCGAAGGCACGTTTTTGAGCATTTATTGATTACAAATTATTTTATTTTTATCATGGGTCTGATTTGATTGACTCTAATATACATTCATTAATTTTGTTCAACATAAAAATATATCTTAGCAAACGTAGTGCTTTGATGGCGAACAGTTTGCATAATAATTGTGACTCAAAATGTTCGCATGTCATGCTGAATATTCGGTCCCTCTGTCGGCCGAATATTCGGTATTCGGTATTCGGCCAAATTCACTATTCGGGGCATCTCTAAAAAAATACATTCAAATTAAAGTAATTGTATTAAAAACAACGATATTTTACATTATTGGCACTACGTCAGCTCGCTCGCTCGACGACAGTTCGGAACTTGAAATTATTGTTTTATAACGTGAAGCTGTTTTTCGGGACAGTTTACACTTTGTCGGGAATCGGGAACACCTGCTAAAAATCGGGAGAATCCCGCCAAATCCCGACCATCTGGCAACCCTAAGTGCATGGCCGCCATCTTGGAATCCAAAGTAGTCATCATTTTCGAAATCTGCGCCCCCTAAAACCTATAAAACGATATCCATGACGACTTTTATGACATAGTGCATTGCCGCCATTTTTAAATTGAAAATGTTATCATTTTCGAAATCTGCGCCCCCCAAAACCTATAAAACGACACCCATGACGACTTTTACGACATAGTGCATGGCCGCCATTTTGGATTCCAAAATGGTCATCATTTTCGAAAGCGGGGCCCCCTAAAACCTATAAAACGACATACACGACGACTTTTATGACATAGTGCATGGCCGCCATCTTGGAATCCAAAATGGTCATCATTTTCGAAATCTGCGCCCCCTAAAACCTATAAAACGACACCCATGACGACTTTTATGACATAGTGCATGGCCGCCATTTTGGAATCCAAAATGGTTATCATTTTCTAAATCTGCGCCCCCCAAAACCTATAAAACGATATCCATGACGACTTTTATGACATAGTGCATTGCCGCCATTTTTAAATTGAAAATGTTATCATTTTCGAAATCTGCGCCCCCCAAAACCTATAAAACGACACCCATGACGACTTTTACGACATAGTGCATGGCCGCCATTTTGGATTCCAAAATGGTCATCATTTTCGAAAGCGGGGCCCCCTAAAACCTATAAAACGACATACACGACGACTTTTATGACATAGTGCATGGCCGCCATCTTGGAATCCAAAATGGTCATCATTTTCGAAATCTGCGCCCCCTAAAACCTATAAAACGACACCCATGACGACTTTTATGACATAGTGCATGGCCGCCATTTTGGAATCCAAAATGGTTATCATTTTCTAAATCTGCGCCCCCCAAAACCTATAAAACGACACCCATGACGACTTTTATGACATAGTGCATGGCCGCCATTTTGGATTTCAAAATGGTCATCATTTTCTAATTCGGGGCCCCCTAAAACCTATAAAACGACATCCATGACGACTTTTATGACATAGTGCATGGCCGCCATCTTGGAATCCAAAACGGTCATCATTTTCGAAATCTGCGCCCCCTAAAACCTATAAAACGACACCCATGACGACTTTTATGGCATAGTGCATGGCCGCCATTTTGGATTCCAAAATGGTCATCATTTTCAAAATTGGGGCCCCCTAAAACGTATAAAACGACATCCATGACGACTTTTATGACACAGTGCATGGCCGCCATTTCGGATTCCAAAATGGTCATTATTTTCGAAATCGGCACTCCCTAAAACCTATATATCGACACCCATCTCGACTTTTACGACAAAGTGTTTTGCTACCATCTGCATGCAAGACATTTCTATTATTTTTACGTACAAAAATGGCCCCCTGTCAACTTTCAATCGAGATTTAATCGATAATTTATTCGATTAATATTCAGATTAATTCAATTTCAATCTATGTTAGGTCGACTAAACTAATCGCGATTAAAATTTGAGAATTAACTTTTTTTATTCCATTAATTAGTCGAATAAACAGTTAATCGATTAATGCCCATCTCTGACCACGGCATTTTTACACTTTGAGAATATCTTAAAACAAATCAACAAAAGGAGCCATTTTGCAAATCCAGTAACATACCAGTAACTTTGTTATTACTTTTGACAGCGCGTGTCATGTGTCAACACAGAGTCGACACAAAGTCGAAACATTGCAACTACTTTGTGACTGCAATATTTCTCAGCCTTGAACCATATTTATACATCATAATTAACAAGTTTCGTAGTATGTAAAGCGTTATTTCTGTTATTTAAGTATAGTATACGCATCGAAGTACTAAAAATGCTTCAAATAATATAGTTATGAACACAGGCACTGAGAAGTAAACAATTTCATTTCCGGCTAAACTAAAACAATGTGGTGGCGCGTTGATTATATTACACTTAGTTTATCAAATCACTCGAGCAGTTTAATTCCCCATAATAATTTAAGTCCTATTGTAATATAAATGCAAACAATATATAATTACGTCTTGTAATCCGTTTTAGAGATTAATGTCACTTATTTTTATTTAAGTATTTTTCCATCTGACAGTTTCCATTTGACAGGAACAAAATGAACGAATGAACGAATGATTTTGGCATAAAGTAGTCGCAAACCCGAAACAATGTGTGCACACGGCGACCACACTTTATGTCACTTTGTGTCATGTGTCGACCCTTCCCCATTTCTGGTAACTGTGTCGACACGGCGACGACTCTGCGACTGGAATTGTGACCGAAACAGACGGTGTCGACACAAGATGTGTCAACACCGCGTCGTAACGGCGACTGGAAATGGTTGTATGGGGCTATAACAACAAATACTAAAAACAGAATAAAATAAAGATATAAGTGGGGCTCCCATACAACAAACGTGATTTTTGACCGAAGTTAAGCAACGTCGGGCGGGGTCAGTACTTGGATAGGTGACCGTTTTTTTTGCCGTTTTTTGCATTATGGTACGGAACCCTTCGTGCGCGAGTCCGACTCGCACTTGCCCGGTTTTTTATTTTAACGTCGGAATTACACAGAAGTTTGACATTTAAAATAACACTTGCACTGCGTGTGCTATCAAAATCGTTACAGGCTTTTCTTGGTCTCTAACTACTTTATCTGGTGCTCAGGGTTTAAATTTACTCACTGGGCCTTGTTTCTGTTTTATTTGACATTGAAAACATGAAGAAAAACGCCGATCTGTTGGACGGGGCATTTCTTTTATGATTGGGCCCTTTATAGGTTTTTTTTTATGCTGTATTTATAGGTAGGTACTAATTTATTTAATTTTTAATGCTAATGTTCTTTAATGTAATTTAATTTGAATAAAAAGTCTCGACTCTACTTATTAAGTACTTAATTTTGGTCTCGAAAAAAAAAAAAGTTGACTGGTATTACATTACAAATATTACAATACAATACTCTTTACTGCACACCTCACACACTCGTAGTTTACAATAAATGTACAACAATTATTACAAAGTTATTTATTGATAACTCTTTTATTTGGGAAAAATTGGCTGGATCAATATTAACGATCTAATCTAGTTATAATAATCATATCTTATGTACGGTGAAAAGTTTAGGTAGGTACCTACCTTACACATTTCACACTTAGTTATCTTGTTATCTTCGAGAACCCTCATTTTGGAGCAAAGACCACAAAAAGATATTTTTAAATAAACGTAGTAACTTAAGTACTTAGTAATTATAACACTCATATACTTCTGACTTAAAAAGAACGACAAGAAACTCTATGAGCTCGAAAAGTTACCGTAGTTTCTATAAAACCAAATAAAACTATTAATCAGAAACAACAATCTACTACACTGTTCTTTTTGTACCGCCATCTATACTTAAAATCATAAACTACGAAGCTTTCACCCGTCGATCGATCCTACACCGTTGCTAAGTTAGATATCTACCTGCTTAGTTACTAAAGTTACTCCTAGATGGCAGTTATATCAAATTTTTAGTCATAAATGACCTGTTACTGCCAAATTGAATTATTATTGATTTGTAAAAAAATTAACGAAATGATGACAATAAGATAATTAAATATTTAAATTTCAGTTAAATCGGACGTGATATTATTTTTAACATTACAATAATTACTGATTATTAGTTTTGATAACAGCGCCATCTAACGTTTTTACAACAAACTAGGTCAAACCTTTGCCTGTCTTTTGATATTTTTAATACAAATCAATAGTAGTTCCTCTGCTTACCACAGTGCAGCGCTGTAGTAAATATTCAAAATTCCTTTCAAACAACACACACACATTTTCGGGCTTTATCGAAACATTGCAGCGTAGTTTAATGTAGGTAGGTACAGCTTTTCAATCTACCGTGCATTTAACTGGCAAATTGTCAATTTAGTCCATCCCACCAGAATGAAAAATTTGCATGCAGAAGCGCCACTTCAAAGGTAACTGTTGATAACTACTTTTCTTACAAAGACATGTCCTTTCAATCAAAATTCTACCTTATGAAGACGCAAAACGATTTGAAATTGCTTGGATCTTTTCCCACGGCTCTTTACTCTGAAATTCGTAGAAGATCAAAGGATATTGAGACTTAGTTGTATGGTTATAAAGTATGAAATACAATGTTCTCGGATTATTCGCTGCTGAAATGTCGCAGATTAATTTATCTCGAAAGCGGGGCGGTTGTGGGGTTGTTTAATACGATTTTGTACCGGTGAATGAGTTTTGGTAGCTGCCAGCCATCTTTTGTTTTCAGCCTGGGAAATGGTCCTTTAAAACGCGTTGTTTGTAGTGGTATGGCCGGAAATCGAATACGTACCGAATATCCGGCCGTCGCTTCCGCCGAATATCCGGTATCCGGCCGCTGAATATCCGGCTATTAAGTAACAAGTATAAGTTAGAACGCGCGTGTGTATCTATCTAAAAGGGAAGTGCTCTATTATTTTCACTTTCTGTTACCAAGATAAGATCGGGTCAAATTCGATCCTATTATTCATAAAAAACAAACTGATTATAAACAAAAAAAACTCGATTATTGGCTCTATGATCGTATGGAGAGAGGGCGTGACGTCACAGCGGGAGTCAGATAAGTGATAACGTTAATTTGTAGTTGGCATCTGTTGGATTGAATTTCTGGATATACCTAGTGTGAATATCTAGTGTTAATTGTAGAATTGTTGCGTCAGAAATTGGATATATTCAAATGAATGATTTAATTGTAACGTCCGGGATCTGTAATTGTATGTAGGTATACCTCCCTGTATATGCTCGCTTCTCCGCGGATCTTCATCGCAAGAAAAAATAATACGAAAAGGAAAGGGATTCGTACTACCAAGTACTACAAAAAATATTGAAAGCTGTAGGGGTCGTAGCCAACTAACCACAAGCCAAATGGCAATAGTTGAAAAACGCCAATCCAAACTTAAATTATGGAATAAATGATACACAGGCCCGCTTTTAAATTTTACAATTGAAATATCCTGATACATTTTACAAGCTTTTATTTAGTTTCACCTTTTGATCCACTTCCCGGTTTCCAATTGAGCTGAAATGTTGCATGCATACGTAAGTCGGGTGACAATGCAATATTATGGTGTCATCGAGCTGATCTGATGATGGAGACCGGAGATGGCCATAGGAACTCTGTGATAAAACAACGAAACCTAATTGTGTTTGAGGTTTTTAGAATTGTCTCGATGAGTATTATAGTTGCCTGTTGAAAGAAAAGTACAGTCGGCGATAAAAGCTTGTACCAAAAATATTTTTTTTGCCAAAAACTTATTTAATTTTCGACTGGCGTTATTCGATGTGCGATTGTCATTTTGGCTGCGGCCCAAATACATTGACATTTTTTTTACTGCGTCATATTGTTGACAATTTTAACAAACTTTTGCATTTGTGTATGAAAGCTATTAGGAAAATTTGATGATAATACGTGTGGTGGTTTAAGTCAAATGAATGTAATTTTATTTTTTATGTCAATTTGCAAAAGACGTGTAAGTACCAAGAATAAATTATCCTAAAAATTATTTGTCAGCGTATTTTTGGGCCAGCCTGTAATTAAGTAGTCTGAATAGTCTGTAGTTTTCAGATCGTCATATTTCAGTATCACATCTCTGTACCAGTTTGTATTGCGCTTAAATAAATATTTGTACGATATCGTCAAATTTATCGGTTCAAGTAGTCGGTGTCGAAATTTGAATTGAAAGTAAACATAGTGATGTGACTATCGCTTTCCCACACTCCGCTACTTCAGGTTTATTATGTGTGCCAAAAAAGCTTAAGGGCACTTGTGACTTGAAACATTAGTAAATCACTAATAGTTCTTTTAGTAGAATTTTTGGGTTCATCAATCATCGATCTTCTTAAGAGGGTCGCGAGGTTAATAAATAAATTACATTATTAATATAATTTGAGACCCAAAGTAAGCTCAATAAGGCGTGTTTGTTGGTACTAGACGACGATAATATATGTATAGATTAGTAGTTAATTAAATACCTAAATATATAGAAAACAAACGTTCTGTGATATACTCACTACTAACACTACTTAGATGAATTAATTATAAGAACTATTTTTAACTTATAGTGTTTAGAGTACGTTAATTAGTAATAATGGCTCTTGCGAAGCTGAGGTGCGACGTCGAATCGGGATGGCAAAAGGAGCTATGGCGCAGCTGCAAAAGATATGGAAGGACAGGAGCATCACCCTGAAAACCAAGACCAACCTTGTGCGCACTTTGGTGTTCTCCATATTCTTATATGGCGCAGAGACGTGGACCTTAAAGAAAGCCGACCGTGACCGCATTGATGCTTTTGAGATGTGGTGCTGGCGCAGGATGCTGGGGATTCCCTGGACAGCACATCGCACCAACGTATCGATTCTTCAGGAGCTCAAGATCCAGACGAGGCTTTCTACCACCTGCCTACGAAGGATTCTGGAGTACTTCGGACACATAGCCAGGAAAAGCAGCGATAATCTCGAAAAATTAGTGGTCACTGGCAAAGTGGAAGGAAACAGACCTAGGGGCAGAAGCCCGATACGTTGGACTGACCAGGTTCGCACCACCCTCGACACCACCGTTCACGACGCTCTTCACGAGGCAGCAGATGGAAGTGTGTGGCGCCGAGTGGTCCACACAAAACTATTTCGACGAGATGGTCACGACCCTCAGCATTGAGGAAACCGACGCGAGGAGGAGGTTTAGAGTACGTTACTACAAAGAACACTTGAGACTGACAATAATTATGATTTGTGCTCGTG
The DNA here is from genome assembly GCF_910591565.1 of Cydia splendana. Taxonomy (NCBI): domain Eukaryota; kingdom Metazoa; phylum Arthropoda; class Insecta; order Lepidoptera; family Tortricidae; genus Cydia; species Cydia splendana. Next base: position 7,411,329 of record NC_085974.1, read on the forward strand.
TTTAAAAATGTCCCTTGTTACTTATATCTACCCGATAATATTACCTACCCATGAAGAATTAATATTTCTATTGAATTTATATATCTGTACATGGGCCGCCGGCCGAATCTTAGAATCGAATAATAGAATAATATTTATTTGAAAAAACCTTGTTGACATTAAATATCAATATCCTGTGGCCCCATGACATGCTATGCCTGTGACGTGGCTTGGGTAAAATCAACCTGTCTCTAGACCACATCAGTAGGTAAGTTAGCCAGGTACCTACTAACTCCCTGGCTTGATAAGAAGCGTAGTAGGTAGTACCTATTCTATTTCAGTGGGACGAAAAGGCGCCAATAGATTTTCGCACGACGAAATGGTAAACATAAGCCGGTGAATACTTGTGATGATATTTACATAAACTTATACATTATCTTGAGTAAACAGTTAAGTGGTGAGAATTTATATTTTGGTTAATCGGAATTGTGCATGTACCTAAATATATATTTAATTTGTATTAGTGCATTTGTTACCTACCTAAGAATATGAATTCATTGTAGTCCTGCCGGCCTAGCCAAGGTTACAATCGCTATCGCTTCGACAACGAAAAGCATTATGTCTCTCTATCACTCTTCCATATTAGTGCGACAGTGACAATTGCGTTTCGATCGCTACGGAGCGTAAGCGATCGGCATCTTGGCTACGCGGCCTGTAGAGATAACATTGTATGAATAGACAACACGACGTTTTATACGTATACAAAAAAAATACTTTATTTTCAGAAGCGAACACTTTTATTTGTATTTAAGTATTTATATATTATATATATCGTTGTCTGAGTACCCACAACACAAGCCTTCTTGAGCTTACCGTGGGGCTTCAGTCGATTTGTGTAAAAAATGACCTAAGTAAGTAATAAGTATTTGTTTCATGGGCATTTTATAAAATATTTGACATGATTCAAAATAGCCATGATAAATTCCAAAACAAACTAACCTGTTTTATCTTTTTAATTAAAACTAGAAAAATTACGATGACAAACATCCAAACAAAGAAATTATCTTATCAAATATTTCCCATTTATTTCATTTCCTTGAAAACTAAGAATGTGACATCATATCCATAAACTTTATCGTATCAGTCTGTGTGGTCAATCGGTGACGGTGACACATTTCCGCGGATTATTTCCTACTATGTACTTATACTAAATCAATTCTTTGTATACGATGAGGAAAAATCTATCTGGATTATTTTAAACCGTGAGACACACATGCTGTAGGTTTCGTATATCTATTAAATACATAAATTTTAGCTTTACAGACTTGTTTACAGTCGAGCGTAGTTTTATTAGGTACCTACTAGGTATAAAATTAGCTTTCGGATAGTGATCGCAGCAGCCTTGCTCTTGCAGCGCTGCGTTACTGCTGCACCAATGATATAATTATGTCATCCAACATCGTACAATTTATAACCTATAAATGCCAAATGGCGCAAAATTGTATTGAATTGACATCGATCATCGTCTTCATCGTACCGTTCCAGTTTGAAAAATATTATAAGTACTATGTAGTCGCTACCCAATGTCACTTAAAGGCTATGTACTAATACTATGTTTAAAGTACTATTTGAACTAATGTCATCTTAAGACTTCATCAATTTCTTACCAGACATAATTGAAACCTTTCCTATTTTCGGATTTACATGCTCATAATCCGGGCTTTAGGGGGCCCACATATTACCAGTTCACCGGTCGATAACAGCGTGTCAGTTAAACGCAAAAAGTGACAGTTCCGAACAACTGACAGGCTGATATCGTCCGGCGAACTGGTAATCTGTGGGCCCCTTAAAGACTAGAAGAAACCCTAAACGCGTTTGGTCATCAGTAGTCAGTTCGTCTACGATAAACTACTATCAAACACCGACAAAAACAATCTTATCTCTGAATCACAACAACGAGCTGCGTTAGGTCATGGTGACGATTAATGATAAATTGTATCGGAAAATAAATACCTTACTTGTGATGTCAAATACACAATATAGGTATGGGGCATTATATATGAAAAGGGTATTGTCGATGGTGCTTACGCCGCACAGCGTCGCGGGTCATTGTATTTATATCGGACCATTAATGGCGTAAGCGCCATCGACAATAAGGTCCCTTTTCATATATAACGTCACATATGAAGTCCTATGAAGTGTCAAGAGAAGAGTGTCAATTAGTCTATTAGTTAGAGGTAGGACTTATGCTATAAAAGACTGAATATTTCCACGAGTACAGTCAGCATCGATAGTAGAGGATGAAACAAAAGTATCGGCTACTCTGGAATACTTTTCCATATAGGGATAAATCGCTACAGTTCGCGTTCAAATGTATCTGTCATAGACTTAATTGTGAGATACCTAACGATAGATAGATACTTTGACGCGTATTTAGTCTGATATTCGTAAAACATTCCAGTAATAAATATTTACATGTTCTCAATTGGCTAATTCTGAAGTGTAGGTAGATATTTTTGTTTTACTTTCCTTGTCGGATATCACTAACATCACCCATTTTACAGAATTTAGCTAAATATAGATATGTATTTTTTCTCGAAATCGTATATGAAATTATCAACACTTACTGGAAATTTTATTCAATGATAACACTATATGGACCTACTTAAATATGTAGGTACATAGTAGTCTCTCAGAAGTCATCCAAAATTAAACGAATTATCTACTTACCTATGTATATCTTTTGAATTAATCACCCAATCAAGTCCTCTAATTCCAGTCTAATCCGTACTTAGAAAACGATTAATAAATATAAATAAAAGAGACAGCTTAATTTACTTTTTAAATACCTAAAGAGTGTGATTATTAAGTAGGTAAGGTAAGTTTGTTTAATTGATTATTAAAAAACATCTTAGACTAGCAGCAGTAGCAGCATCATAGCTTTGTTATTAATGTTATTATTAGTTTTGACAGAAATAGAGCCCTTACAAGCGATTAAAATCTTTCAACACTTTGCTTAACTACGTATAATGCCAAAATTATTACAAGTAACTGTTACTACTTCAAGTAAATGATTATTAACCATGCGCATAACGAGTGATGATATGATCAATGAATATGATACGTTTTATTTGTCCAAAAATGATCGATAGATTCCTAAAATCCAGGGATTTGGTGAGATCAGGAAAGCATCTCATGTGAGCCGTCGCGGCGAAGCCACTTGACTGATAACGATTTCAGAGATAGCACGGTTCCCATGGATGATCGCGGTAGCTCTACCGTATTACTGTTTGAGCTTATGATAAGAAAACTAGCAAATTTCTCGACTAAAGATATGTTTAGACTTTAGAGGTTGTGGTCGTGCAAAATATGTGTTGCTTAGGAGTATTTAGATTAATTTCGTGCGTTTGTATATTAGGGAACATATCAAACTATATATTTAATTCGCCATAACATCTTTAAAGTACATAACTAACTAACTAACTATTTTGGCTCAGCAATTCAAAGAGAATCTTGGCCTCCGAAACGAGAGCGTGCCACCTGTCCCGATCCTGCACAACTTCCTGCCGCGTTACTGACGCGACAAGTTACTGACGCGAAGCTGAAGCAGATCCGCCGCCACACTATCTTCCCAGCGATACCTGGGCCGACCCACCGGACGGCTACCAGTCGGTCGTCCCAAGAACGCCCTCTTGACAGCCCGATCCTCTCCCATTCTGAGTAGGTGACCGAACCAGCGAAGTCTGTGCGCTTTCGTTTCGCCGACGATATTGGGTTCGGCCACTAACTCCTCGATCTCGGCATTTTTCCGGATCCTCCAGGTGCCGTCATCTCTCTGAATAGGTCCCAGGATCTTGCGAAAAACTTTTCTCTCTGCTACCAGGAGCTGACTTTCTTCTTTTAGTGTTAGGGACCAGGCCTCACAGCTATACATTAGGATAGGCCGTATAACGGTTTTATATATCCGTAACTTTGTATGTTTGCTGAGAAGCCCGGACACCAACACTTTGTGGAGGGCTGCACTGCACCGCAGGGCGTTTTGGATGCGTATGTTGATCTCCTCCTCTCTGGTGTTTGTGTCGGTAACAGTGCATCCCAGGTACCGAAACTTCTCAACTCCACGGTAGACGGTACCCCCAACATGAAGACTATCACGCTGGATGCGTGTATTCTTGTAACGTTTCATGTGGAGGTATTCAGTTTTTGCTTGGTTGATCCTGAGACCTAAACTAGAGGCTTCTCGTTCCAGGACACTAGCTGCCTCCGCTACCTGTTCACGGTTCTCCCCTAATAAAGCTAGGTCATCTGCGTACCCCACCACCTTGTGCTTGCCGTTCAGCTCTACCCCTATGTCCAACACTAAAACTTTCCGGACAACATATTCTAGGGCTAGATTGAAGAGCACAGGCGATAGGGCATCCCCTTGCTTTAGGCCGGTCATAACCGTGAATTCTTCAGACTGCTCATCCCCTACTCTGACTCGCATTCTGCTCTCTTTGGTTGCTGCAGTAATTATGGCAACTAGTTTTTTGGGGATGTTAAAATGAATAAGAATGGAGTATAGAGTACCTCTGTCTATGCTGTCATAGGCCTTTGTGAAGTCCACAAACAATGAGTGAATGCTTTGTGCGTACTCCCACTTCTTTTGCATTAGTTGCTTAAGTAAGAAGATCTGATCCGTCGTGCGTCGTGCGTGTCGTCGTCGTCTTTAAAGTACATACCTACTTTTTTTTTAATAGCCTATTTTGTGTCCCACTGGCAAATGCCTCCCCTTTCTTCCGCCACTCATCACGGTTTGGTGGCTGGTGCAAGCTCCCGCCAGTCGCTGCGAAAAGCGTCGAGGTCATCCCGCCATCTCTTTTTAGGTCTGCCTCTGCTGACATAAATATTATAATACAATGTATTATAACAAAACTAGGTATTACTATACGGAACTAAAACAAAGAAAAATCAACAAAAGTCCTGGATTACCCCCCCTCCCCCTGCATAGAAATTTATAACCTTACTACAGTAGAAAAAAACTACTGGCGTTATTCATAAAAGCGTTACCTACTGGCCTGAATTAGTTATGAATCGTTAGTCTTTATCTGTCATTTTGACTTATGTATTTGTAAGAAAGGGATAAAACATAACTTAAGTTTAGTTCCCTCGTCAGGCCCTTAAAATAAGGGGGTAAAATGATAAAGAAAAATAAAAGCATACATACTGATTTGATTTCTTACTACATAGATATACTTGGTCAAGCAGATCTTGTCAGTAGAAAAAGGCGGCAAATTTGAAAAATGTAGGCGCGAAGGGATATCGTCCCATAGAAAATTTGAATTTCGCGCCTTTTTTTACTGACAAGATTTGCTTGACCGTCTATATATGTACAGTCGACGTCAAAGATATGTTTACACTTCTTGCCTTATTACAAAGGAGTAAGGTGCAAAAGTGTAAACATATCTTTGACGTCGACTGTACATCTAATGTGCTTACATGTACCTATATAAATCAGGAAGAAGGTTGCCAAGGTTAACGAGTGACTACTTTTGTAACTTCTTCTTAAAATTAGATTCTTCATTATTAACAGTTAATAAGGAATTTTGAATGTCAGTTTCAAGGACAATAGTCGCGTGGCTATACCCGTTATTACAGTTTATTGTTTAATGAAACAGTGTAAGAATTTCGTAAAATTATAGAAAAATAGTCCGTAAGTCGATGCATTAAAAGGCGTCGTATAGGAACTGTTTATTTGGTTCCGTAATAAACAATTACTTTAACAGTAAGAACGCGACAATTTGAGACAATGTCTTTGAGCTTTTTTGCCTTTATTTAGAATTTTGAAGAAGCAAGATCGTATGGTACGAATCGTATGAAATTGATAAATCTTGCTAAGCAAAATAATTCCTTTTTGTTAATGAAGCAAAATATAAATACAAAACAGAAAAACAAAAGATTGCACAACGTACTTTGAGGTGAGGACAGTTTTGGTAGTTTGATAGTATTATCATTATCAGGCTAGCTAATGAATTCATAGAAGTATTCTCCATCCCTTGATTAAAAATAAGCAAGTAGGCAATAATCATACACATTTTCACTGTTTATATAAACTGTACCTATGTTAGAATGTATCACTGTGTTAAGATGATATCCAAAGTCGTGTTTTCTCAAGTTCAGTTTGACCATGGCACAAGCCTCCACGCGCCATAGTCATAAAGCAATTAGAAAAATAATAAATAATAGGAATTCTCCACGGATCATAATGCAGGGACAATATTTTCGGAAGGCCCCAATGGCAGTTCTTACTAAGAGTTTTTTGAAACGGTGTTATGACGAAGCTTTGTTTTTTGTTTTTAGGTAGATGATTTTTATTTCTGAAATTGACGCAATGCCTATCTACATCAAACAAAACAATAAGACGTAGGTAAGCTATTATACGTATTTTAAATTAAATTTTGTGTCGAAACGACATTCAGATAAATAGATCAATCCTAATTACATACATGTTTATTGAAAACCAAAACGTAGGTACTTTGAAGTACGTGATAGCAGGTAAGGAATAGGTAATAAGTCTTTCATCGCATAATATTTTTTACCCAAGTACTATTTACCTAGTTATGTTTGAATATGTTAAAACCTAAAAATATAATAAGAGTCGGTATCGCGCTTTGTTAATTCATTTAGATATTATTTTTATTTTTGTTAAATACCGTTACTTCCACAAATCAGACAAGACTAACAACGGAGAATTTGTATTATTTGCCTCGTTAGATACACCCTGAATAAATTTATCGCAACAATGCACCTGTTAATGCATTGTGTGTACACAAACACAGCAAATTAGTACTGGGTAAAAATAGCAAACAATTCATTATTGTGTCGGTTGCCGATTCTTGGTAAAGTGTAGTCGGGGTTGCGCTTTTTTAAATGTTGACGCGTGGCGAATTTTTTGGCACGCGGTACTTATATGCATGGTGGTGATAAAAAGTTGCCTGTAATGTTGCAATCTAAGTACCAAATTTTCAACTTTTCTTCTTAGCTTTTCTTTGAATGGACAGAATAATCAAGTATCAAAGTATTGACACAGTAAAAAGTTCAGGTAATATTAAGAGGGGGAGGGGTGTCTTATCAAAAGAGCTTATTTCTTTATGAACGCCATACAAAAATAAGCCCTTTTGAAAAGACTCTCCTCAAAAGGTGCTAGGTATTTTTCCATGCTTTAAGACATGGTTAGTTTCAGGTAGGGCAAACGAAAATCCTTTACAAATGTTTATCTATATACATACATACACGTTTTATGAACAAATTGAAGCTAACTGAGAGAGACACAGGTCACAAAAGAAACTTACCCGTTATATCTGTGCGAATGTCAAGAAGTGTCGAACAGGTAAATGTGATTGAAAGAATAGGCCTTAATTATATCCATTTTTAGGAAATTAGGTACAGATCGTGATTTAAAGAGCTGCACCCAAAGTTTTCCTTTGAGGTCCACAAGCCAGCGCCAACAGCCAGCAGGGTGCAACAAACAAAAAACCCCGACGATGTTAACACGCGTTAAATGCACGAAATCACTATTTGTATAATTCGGACAAACAGACAGACGGCCCGACATTAACGTGGGACATTAACGCGGACAATGTCAACAATGAGAGACAATAAGTCGCTCGTGTCCAAGTCTTTGTTTACGAAGGAAAACCATTAAAAATTATTGGACGTCAGTTTTTGGTCGGTACTGGGAATTGAATCTGTCGCGATGCGATTCGGATCGGGCAGGTGAGTTTTTGTTAAGCTAAAAAGTTAGATGCACAAAATACTTACGTAGCTTATTAACTTCAGAGACTCAACGGCTAATATCAACGATCAGGAGGATGTTTACATATAGGGCAAACCTTGGCTTATCGGTGATACTTGGTAATTCGGTGATAATGGGTTGTTATCTTTCGCAGAGCTTACAATGCTGAAATGTAAGCAATTAAATCGCTGCCAACCCAATTGCAAGCATCAAAACTGACAGCTGCCAATGATTTTATAGCTCGCATTTCCTCATGGTGAGAACTGTGTAAGATTATAACGGAGTATCACCGAATTACCATGTATCACCGATAAGCCAAGGTTTGCCCTAAAGCCCGAAGTTTGCTGCACTAAATGTAGGGAATCGACTATGTTACTACGACGATACATGACACATTGACAATTAAAACCATCCTAACCAAACCGAACCTCAGAACGGAAACAGAAAAGAGGAAGGAAGGCTAAATAAATGCACATGATACAGTCGCCAACAGATATATCGGAGCGGCCAAGGTGTTCACAATATATGTACACGCACTCTAACGCCCTGACAATAGAGGCGTGTTCAGATATTTGTGAGCTCCTTAGCCGCTTCGATATATCTGATGGCGGCTGTACAAGTGAAGAACTAACCTGAGGGTCATGGAACGCACGATCCGAAAGTGCAGAAGGTCTACCGTAAAATCCAAAAACTTTTCGTTATCTGCCTCTCTAGCGCTCAAATACGCGTGAGTGATAGAGAGGCAGATAACGAAATTTCGATTTTCTATTTTCGCGGTAGGCGGTCAGACTTGACGCTGACGCCAGCCGTAATAAATACGTTAAGTAGTTTTACTTTTAAACAATATACTGTATGGCGGTCAGCGTCATCGTCGCACACGTTCGAATGGTGCGATTCGTGTTCGAGGCATAAGGTTTATGAATGCTTGGAATTGCTTCAGCGATCAGGACATACAGTGGCAGGTTTGCAGTCTTGGCTGCCCTAATAGGCCCAGGCCCTGTAGTAAACACTAGCCGCCCTTTTTCTCAGCACCCACCATATAGACTGCCGCCCCTAATCAGGCCGCCCTAGGCCCGGGCCTACTGTGCCTTGGGGCAAAACCGCCACTCAGGACATAAGTAATTCGAGTAAGTACATTAGTCATTGCAAAGGCAATGTATAAATTGACGAATACATCGAAACTTGATATTTATTATTCTTATATAACGTAATACCTAATCGGTGCACGTGCAAAGCGCTTTTTCGGAGCAGTGGGTCCGATCTTAAAATTGTCACATCTATCCTGCGTACAATCTGTTGGTGTCAGGAGACCTTTTATCTAGTTTGTTTGTTCGTATTAAAAGCTGCAACTTTTGTACAGAATCAGGTGCAGTTTCAAAAGGAGTAAAGCTGCTAATGATATATAACCAATAAATACCATACGATTCATTGGCCGAAAATTCGACCTACCGTTTTTATAGCCACCCCCTAATGTTTATCGTAAATCGATTCAACCAAAGTGTTCCAGGATAACAAAAAAATGTCCCTTTTTGCGCAGTTGTTAACTCTTTGCTCTTTTTGTTAAATTTGTTTATATTGTTCAACGCCAAATTATAAATCTACTGAAAAAAGTAGCTTCACATGATTGACGTTTTATTGTGACTCGTAAACTTAATTTATAGTCCAAATTCAAGGAAGCCATTTTGAAAACCCTTTGGGGCAGTTGCGGACGTGCGACTTCACAAGACTATACTGGGAGAGTACATTTATATACAGTAATTTATACACAAATTAAAAAAAATGCTGGGTAACATGCAAAAAATTATTACGACTACCAGGCAGCTACCCTGGAGTATGCTGGATTAGTAAAGAGAAATGGTAATATTTAAACATCGAACCTAAATTTCTTAATACTTGGAGAGATATGTCTTTAGTGATTATGTCGGCGGCAGATCGTAGGACCGGGCATATCAGATCATGAATTAATGCCGGCGTTTCATGATCAGCCTGGGAATATCACCCCTTGAGGTTTGCACGATATGGCTGGTGTTCGCTAGGCAGATCATGAAATGCCGGCGTTTCATGATTTGCCTAGGAATATCACCCCTTGAGGTTTGTACGATATGGCTGGTGTTCGCTAGGCTGATAATGAAATGCCGGCGTTTCATGATCTGCCTAGGAATATTACACCCTACTTATTTGATATGCCTAAACGTCGCCAGGCAAATCGTCAAACGTTGAGGTTTGTACGATATGGCTGGTAGTCGTTAGTCAGATCAAGAAATGGCGGCGTTTCATGATATGCCTAGGAATATCTCGATATGCCCAATTTTACGATCTGCCAACGACATTTATACTGCGTTAAGTTAAAACGGCCGTTTTTGTTTTGAGTTATAGATCGACGAATCCAGCAACGTAAAAACTAGTCTGATGTATTCAAAAGGTACTTAAATACAAAATACAGTAGCGGCCCCCTTTTTTAAATACTTGTCGTTAAATTTAAATAATCACGATTATTTAGCAGTAGCGCTAGCGTGCACGTTGATTGGCTCTTAACTCATTCTAAACTATTCCGTGTGAATTTATCGCTTCCTTCTCTTACCCACAGCAAACTAAAATGAACTGAACTTGTGCTGTTTACTGTACCTTCAATATGGATAGAAAGGAAAGGAAAGCTTCGATGCGAAACAAACTTACATGGACCTATACAAGAAAAAATGCAGTTATGTCTTGACTTAACACTAATATTTTACTTAACTTAATCTTATATCCACATACTACTATTTACTGTAGATATGTAAAATCAGGTAATGTGCAAATTTACTTGCTCAATATGAACAAAATTGTGGAAATTTCTATCGATTTGGGCACGAAACCAATTTTAAACATGCATATACGTCTGCGAGCGATATTCCAAATTTTATATTAAAAGAAAAAATTTGATTGGTTAGAGCAAACGCACGGATTGCGGAGGTTGCGAGTTCAGTCCTGCCGGACACGTAAAAGATTTTTATCAATTTTCTCCTTTATTATAAAATTAGGCACGAAATACCCTATAATTTATGCCGCCATACAATCGAAAGGTAACAGCGACACTATATGTAATAAATGTTTTATTGTACCCATAGATAACGGAAGCATGCGCATTCGATAAAGTGCTTCAATAAAAGTGCATTGTGGTAGGTGCAATGTGTGCGCAGTAAATGCAGGCTAGAATACAACAGATGGCGTAAAGTAGAAACAGAGTAGGTTGACATAGAGTAGTCCATGTTCAAACAAAGATACGGCCCGATTCGAACTTTAAGATACGTCAGATAATAGATCAAGAAACGATATGGACTAGAAATGTCAGTGTCAAATGTGACGATTCTTCAAACAAAAACGTCACTTTTGACACTGACACATCTAATCCATATCGTTTCTAGATATTAGTTGACGTATCTTAAAGTTCGAATCGGGCAGATAAGTACATGTAAGCAACAAACAAGAGACGTAGTATAAAAGCACCTCCGCTAGCAAGGATTCCGTTAGATTTAGGAAAGACGAGCTATCGGTGTGTCAAAGATTTGAATATAGGACATGAAGATATCGGGAGATAGGCTACTGTTATCTTTATACTACTTATGGTATCAAGCAAGTTGGCGTTTTAGAGTTCCGTATCACAAATAGAGAATACTGAACCCTTTAAGATCATCATGATTAGTTCTATTTTACAAGTGTTTGGTTGTGGCACAGAACCAACTTCGAATATCAAAAACTAACCCAATATTATTTCATTTTTACGAATCATGGTGCATGTTGTGTGTTGTGTCATTTGTGAGTAGATGATTTAAAGAAAATAATAGCATACACAAATTATTATTTCAGTTGTCGTGTTTTACAGAATTGTGTTAGTTGTACTTTCATATTGTGAAATTTTAATAAGTAGGTAATAGGTATGTATATTATTTCAGCGATGTTATAATTTATTCAATTAAAATGTTATCTAATATCAACGCCGACTGTACTAGCCTAATCATTAGGGTGCTTGTGCTTGTGTGTAGAATAAAAACCGGCCAAGTGCGAGTCGAACTCGCTCACCGAGGGTTCCGTACTTTTTAGCATTTGTTGTTATAGCGGCAACAGAAACACATCATCTGTGAAAATTTCAACTGTCTAGCTAACACGGTTCATGAGATACAGCCTGGTGACAGACAAACGGACAGCGGAGTCTTTGTAAAAGTCCCGTTTTTACCCTTTGGGTACGGAACCCTAAAATGCAAAAATATTTACCCAATTTTATTGAGTACGGAAAAACCAATGACACTATACAATGTTACATTGACATGAATCAAATTACCCATGATTTAGCAGCTAATGGAGTTTCCGTGTTAGTACTCCTACCGATGACTGCTGTTGATATGATAAGATTTGAAAGTCACATCGTAAAGTAAACAATACCTACTTAAATCTACTCGAGTGCAAACGGCCTCCTTTGTATTAATTTATCGATATTAATAGTTTCGCTATCAGTGCCACAGCTGTTACGATCGTAGAATTTTCTATTTAAATTTGACTATCTTCCGATATCTATTTGTGTTTACAATTACAGTGTAACTAAATATGTACTCGTATTTTCGAAGGGCATACAAAATTCCCGTCATAGTAAATACCTTCGCTTACTGTGACATCCGCAAATATAAGTCTTAAAAAGTCATAATAAAGATTTGGTTTTAACCTTTAAATGAAATTTCATATTTAATGAAATCTATGATTAAAATGTTCTACATATAAAACCAACTTATAAAAGCGATTAGGCACTAACTGTACTCGTATTTCAGGAAACGTGTTTTTTGGAGTAAATTATTGCACAATATGAATTGGAAACTACTTTCCTACAAATAATGTAGTTCTGTAGAAGATATGTGCCTTTAGCACAATCTTATTTTGACATATGTACTACATTGTCAAACTTAGCCTCGGGAACATTAGCAACTTGTTTTTTAACCTATGCCAGGCGTGGCTCACTCCGCGATTTTGTCGCATTGCAACAGGTAGCTACAAGTACATCCGTCCCACACCAATTTTGGTGGCTAGCCATAAGCCGCGCGTGGCGCTGTCGCCACCTAGCGGTCATATCTGTCCTAATCGTAACAGACGCGTTTTATTAGAGAGTGAATCTTCTGTACCTAGTACTATTATTTATTCTGTGCCTATGCCCATAAACTTTTCAAATTTATAGCTTTTTCGACGTTAAAGTGCTCCCCATCTTGGGCAACCCACTTCAAGTAGCACCATCATTACACCCGACTACTTAACATTCTACATGTGTCAAACGTCTCGCCATTATTTCAGTTATCTGCCAGACTCACTTATGAGGGAGATAGTATCAAATTCAAACCAAAAAGTCGTAACAGATTAAGAATGAGTCTGTTAGATACGTCCTTTTCAAATTGAGCTACATATTATATTTTTGGAGCTGTGCTTAAAGACACTTATAATAATTGCGATGCGTTAGGTACACATTTTGCTTCAAAACATGTCGACATTTCGTTTTACGCAGCGACAAAAAGTGAAATTTCGAAAACACTAAGTAATTGACTAAAGAAATGAACATTTTGAAATCAGCACGTAGCAACCATTTAGGTATCTACCTAACTAGAACGCCGAGTAAACTACGCTATACCGAACAGTATTTAGAATTTGAATTTTATTAACTTACCTATTTATTAAACTCACATCTCACATGTAATAAACGATGTTAAATTTGCTATTCTCACTGTCGTATCCTTCACCAGTGCTATCCAAGCCGCTCTATCTTGGGTCCAGTGTATGCTAGCCTGTAATGTGGATTTGCTATACTACCCAAGTATGTAACAACAGTTGATAGGTTGAAACAGAGGAATTAGCTCCATTTTGGGTAACATTTTGTCCTTCAATTGTATTTAAGCTTCATAATATGTATAGGAGGCGATCGGGCGGTGAAAAGAGCGTTTGAGAGAAAACCGATAGGACGCTGCGAGCTCCGGGTTGAAAACTGGCGAGAAACGGCACAGGACCGGGGTCAGTGGCGAGACTGGCGAGCAGTCGTGTTGGAGGCATGCACACTTTCGGTCGCTGCATCAGAGAAGTAAGTAAGTAAGTAGTAATATAATAATATCAGCAAGGCGCCTTAATGGCTGCAGCAAATGTTTTAGAATATCACAGATGGCGCTATTTCGATCTATATATGCAAACTTCTTGGTTTTTACCATTAAAACCACTTCATCCCAGAGTCCGTTGTGTGTTATTACAACATCTTGAAAAAGTGGGTGAGTCGATGTTTTAGAGAAACCATTGTAAAAGCGCTACCCGTTTGCATGTTGCATTAAGGAACTAGAGCTCAAATTACGCTGGTTGTTCTAATAACTTTTTTGACCTTCGTCAGTGCAATCACTTGGAGTATGGTCTTTACAACCTGATAAGGACGTGAAAATGTTCACAGAAAAGGTGTCTCTAGAAGAGTGAGTGTATTTTTAACACGCCACTTCAGCTAAGTTACTTTTTTGTCAGATAACCGACATGGCAAAAGCACTCTTCACGTTCTGAGAATATTTTTAAGAAGTTTACTGTATTAATTATTTTTAGTATGTTTCAAGTAGGTATATTCTTAAAATTAGCTAGTTACTTATACGTTTGTGATCCAGTTATCACGTGAAAGATATAGGTACAAAACTCAGCATCAAAATGAATCTTTTCAAAAAGGGTTTTTACAACAATCATCTTAATCATCAGCCTATTATTTAGGTGCAGTAGGTACATCCCGGTGCTGGGCACTGGCCTTCTCTAAAACTTTTCGCTGACTCATACACGTTTGTCGTGTTGTTTTTTTTACCTTTAGCAACTGGTACCGACATAACTGTCGAAAAATAAGTTCCGATATACAGATAAATTTAAAATATGTTTTTAAGCTCTCTGCTTCAGACATACCCCAAACTGAACTGCTGCTTGCTTAACGACAGCAAAATACCAACCATTAGGTAACCGAATTCTCATGAAAACATGACAGACCCCGTGATAATAGTAATGAGTAACAGTAGAGTGGCATTTGGGGCTGATAAGGGAGCCAGATGCAGGCGATGATGGCTGGTCCGCCCACTGATCCTGTGACACTGATACTGGGTAATCGATAATGCGCACTGGGCATGAATATGGACAATAAACGTTGATGACTCCCGTCACACTGGATAATATTAATCCAAAAGTTGGTAAATTAGAATAACATCGTGCGCAAAAGGCCAAAAATTCTTACTCGTAAAAAATGCGAATAGAGGGGTTATAACTACAAAATGTGTGCATTATTAGATAGGTACACTGCCAAATTTACGGTTAAAAAATATGTAAAACTGATAAATTCGTTCACATTGGTTGGATATCATTCGACATATTTCGATCCATAGTTTCCACGGAGGACAGCTGGAGAAAGCTTAAAAAGATCAAAACTTTTCAAACGATTTTCGACGTAAATCCCCCTAATTTTACGTGATTGATGCGTTTTGAATTCCCAGTTTGAATTCTCTACCTATACTTATATTTATTACTCCGTGCCATTGAGGCAAGTGAGTGCACTTGCCTTTTTCATATTTTAGCACTAAGCAGCAGTTATCTTCTTTTCTGATCATCAAGTCAGTGGTGTATTCTTTAGTTTTACCGTTTTACTCAGGCACATATTTTTTAGTGTAGGTAATGTTATAATGTATAATTAGAGAAAAGCTTTTTTCTATAATATTACATCTGCTACAGAGACTGAAAAACACGCGTCACTAAACACCCGTTACGCCGCTAATAGCAGCCGCATAACTGACAAATTTCACTTTTTGTGCCACCCTAATAATTTCACGTGCTATTTACACCGTGTAAGGATCATCCCTTCAAATTTGACATTTCGGTGAAATTTGGCGGTGTGATTTCACTACCGTGCGACAGTCACACGCGTCAAATTTCAACATGCCACATGTGGATGACTTTTTGTCATAATTTGCGTGTGGCTCTCGACATTCTCGTGAATTTTATGTTTTTTTTACTAACAGATCAAGCTACTGTGATCCACTTAAAATAGTCTCGATAAGTAAATGTTTTAAACTAAATAAAAAAAAAGTATGGTTGTCTCAGAAATGTCACTTATTTTTTATCGTTATTTACGATTTAGGCATCCACCATATTCGTATTGGCATAAGATTGTAATATTAAGATGAAATGAGCGTAAACAGGATACAAGCAGATTATTAAATATGTAATATACTTAATCAAATAAATAAATCAGTTTCAAGTTAATATTTCAAGCCTCCCAAAGTGTTTTAACAACGGTATATCACTTTCCGTTTTAATGCTTTGAAACGATCTGTTTGTCCCACATGAATAGCATGAAGCCTAAGACTGTTAGTTAACGCCTGATTTACCGACTCAACATACATTGTCCTTAGACGCCCCGCGTGGCTACAGTTACGAGACTATTCGACCAATAATTACTATGGTAAACGTCTTTCCATAGCTTATTGAATCGGTCAAAACACGAAGGCACGCTTATGCCTCGCGCCTTTGTCTAGTTCACGGTGCATTCGACACCGCAGTATGTCCAAATTTCGGTTTCCTTTTCTGAGAACAATATTCGGAGCATTTGTAAGTTGTCACGTCAAGGTCCGTTATACAAGTTTGATCCTCGAGCGTCGACAGTTACCGTTTTTTTTGCGACTTTTATGAGAACCAATAAATATTTCAAAACTGGAGCAATTTATAAGAGCAACTTCTATGGTAGTTCATAACTGTTACTTTCAACGAATAGGTTTTTTTTGTAAACAGTGGAAGTTTCTTTTGTTTGTGAGGGTAATAAAGTTTCGCTTTTAAATATTGAAACAATGAAAATACAGTAGAAATGAATAATTGCTAGACGATGTGAACCTAGGTAGTTGATGATGATTCATCTGTTCAATACGAGTACAGTACCTACTAATAGTAACGGTCAAATTAGCCAAATACATCGTATCACACCTTGTTGCCTTAGATATAAGGATGTGTTCCGATATTTTTGGCCACTTTGGCTGCTTCTATTTATTTGATGCTGACATTGCTGACTGTACCTACATATGTAAGTACTTACAGTCGATACAAAGATTTACCTAGGTACTCCTAGCGTTTTAATTTTTTTTAGAGGTTTCAGATACTTAGGTTTTTGTATATTATACATAGTATGTTAGTAGTAGTAGTAATCACTTTATTGTACACAACACAGGTTTACATAATATACTAGTTAGTGTTAGTTACTTACTTTAAATTGAAATAATTGTAGGTATTATAAAAATTATTACATTTTGATAACCCATTTCTCAAACCATAGAAATTCCGGAGTGAAAGTATTTCAACCCTTGTTTTCCCAAAAACTCCCACAAAATAGAGCGTTGCGAATGCGACAGTATTCATCCGAAATTTCACTTTTACATCCTAATTACCCTTTCTCCAACAATACTCCTTTCACGACCAGAAAATGTGAAATTTATGGTTACACTGTTTCGCGCAAGGGGTACAACTATTGACGCACAAACCGTTGTTCTCAATAAATGCAACTAACTCTTTCCTTTTGTGCCGCATAGCGGTCCTTCAGAACTATTGTTTTGACAATAATTTGACGAAACAGTTCGTTACGGTAAGTAAAAGGGTAGAATGTTCGCATAACAGTTATCCAACTAAAGGATCCTTCTTCAAGCAAAGAAATGTAAACTCTTTCAATAATAGAATAGGGTTGAATATTTGAATTGGAAAATCGCTTTTGACCTTGTGAATTTACAATTTTATTTATTTACAATTATTGTTAGGCAGTTACGCGATTTTTGTTAAATTGCATTTTACTCCGTTGCAGCCTTTTCGCGAACCCTTTGGCTAATAAAACTTTGCTTAAACCCGTTAGTTTACGGTACATTTGTTTTTTGTTTGCTAAAAAACATTGAGGTTTAATGGTGGACAATTTGGCATTGCGAAAGGGTTTGCAGACGATGCCATTAACAGTAATTGTTGAATAACTTTTTTTGAAAAATAATCTTTTAACGAAGTACATTTTTACACAAAAAACATTGTTAAAATTCACGCATGTGCAGTGTTTTAAATTTTTGCCGTGCCATGAAAAATTTTCATTTTATACTACCTTTTGCTGATTGAAAATAAGTATGTGTAAAAAAAATTAGAATGTCGATGAATGTGGCTCTCTCTGCACTTCTATATCAATAGGTCTCATTTAAATATGTACATATATAAGTTATATGTATAACAATAGGGGGTATTACTGCTATGTTCTGTCCCCAGAATGCAGCACTAAGCTAGCTAGTAAACCATAGAGTAACTTATATGTACATACTATGCCTTAAACTGTTTTTTGACAAGTTTTCACAGACAATAAAATATGACATTGATGCATCAAGGTGGTTTGTTAACGAGGGCCTACCGAGAAACGCGAAAATCGAAATTTTGTTATCTGCCTCTTTATCGCTCGAATAAGCAAGAGTGATAGAGAGGTTAAATAACGAAATTTCGATTTACTTGTTTCGCGGTCGACCCCCAGATTGTGTTGGAATGTGGTACTATATAGCGCCTCCTACCCTACGAGTTTCGCGTAATATCCCCTATTAAAGATCTTGTTAACAATCTGAAAGTCTGTTGGTTTAGTTTCAAATAATGAATAAACAAAAAATAGAAATTAATAAAGTAAATGCTGAAGGATATTTATGTTTTTTTTTAAATAGTTAGTGTCAAACGTATACTTTATCATTATTATTTATAGATTATGGTCATATCATATGGATCATATGTATAGTTGTTAAAATACTTATAGCTTCTAAAATAACAACCCATAACCCATGAACAAAAATATTATTCATGTATATTATTCATTATTTTTTAAACTTTAATAATTCACGCACAATACGTTTTCGTCAAAGAGACAGATAAAGTTATACAGCAAGAAAAGGAGCGGGTTCAAGCAACAGTTTATTAGACCTTATCCTTTGTTTACAGTTCATTTATATAACTGTCCTTATTCCCAGGGTAAATGTAACGGCATTATCAATACAACAAAACAAACGGTAACATTTGTCGGCATTTTCAAAGGTTTAAATAGTCTGACGGAAAGAAAGTAGCCGGTTATAAAAATGTTTCGAAAGTACCATAAAATGCTACCTTGGACCGTTTGCCTAACTGTACCGAAGGATCTGTATTTGAGCATGTGCATGAAATTGGGCCTGGACTTAAACAATAATAAATGTACAAAATGGCAGAACTCTTCTTAATCATGTATTGAATGTGAAGTTATTAAATGAAAAAAAAAAACTGTTGAAGGTTCTGGTGGATATAGATATTTTCGATAAATTACCAAATCTGGCCAGCTTCAGTCAGACAATTATTGTTATATACATCTTGAATTAAATTTGATTATGTCCTGTGTGTGATAATATTAATAATTACTTAACCGATTTACTCCGTAGGTCCACAATTCAACGATTTGCTGTATTTGAAACTCACTGTGCGGGTTGGGGACTAAACATACATCTTTGAATTTCTTCGCAGATGTATGCAGGTTTCCTTAGGATGTTTTACTTTACCGAAAAGCTATCAAAATATCAAATGATATTCCGTAGGTACATGCGTTCCTAAAAACTCATTGGTACGAGCCAGGAGCCAGGAATTCAACCCGCGACCTCCGGATTGAAAGTCGGATGTCAGATCCACTCGGCCACCACCGCTTTAGTTTATATACTTAGGTAGTAATTGAGCTATATTATCAATATCATCACGTAGACGATTTTTTATTCTAGGTTACTTTTTAATGTCTTTTAGTTCGATTTAGTAGCTATCATGGGGCAGCTGCCACTAAAAAATTGTTTTTACACGTAGTTGCTGACTTTGCAAGTTTAAATATTATATTTTTTTATAATTAAAACATAGAATTAGATTGTCAAAACCGGATAAAAATAAGTACGGAGCTGACAAAATGAATTTAACCCAGATTTTTAATTTGAAAAAGTTTAACGAAATTCCGTTACTCTGTAATTTTCATATTTATTCTAACGGGTCCAAAGAGAAAGCAATTTCATAGCCAACAAAGCAATTACCGGCGCAGCCTTTTTATCACAATTTCTCCGTCCCTAAAAACCTTTTGCGCAATAATGCCATTTCTCTCAAGCTTAGTATACATTTGCTAGTGCAATAAATGTGAAAATGTTTTATGCAATGCAGCCTTTTGCAAAAGCGTCAATAAAGTTATATATTCGGATTTTTTGCGTCTATCGCAGTTCGTCTAAAGAAACGCCGCTAATGTCTTGGAGCTACACAGCTTTTCAATTCGGAAGTTTACAATACACCTCCACAGTAGGACTAAATTGCTTTATTGTAGGGAAAAATGGATGTTTACGATACGCCATTGTTCTTGCAACTAAGTCCATTTTAACTAACTTCTAAAGGTGCCGATGCGATAGGCACGCTCCATTGTCTTTTATATTTCGTTTTTAGTTACGCAAAAAGGTTCGGAGTTATGCAAATTTAGTCTATGAGGATTAAGATCCTTTGAATGAGTTGTTAGTCGTTCATCCACTAATTCTCTTTCGAAAGGTTTCCTGTTTGTAAAAATACCTCCCACGTTTTCGCAATTAAGTTTTTCATTCTGTTATTTTAAAATACTATTTTATCCTTGAATTTAAAATAGGTTTTTAATTTTGAATTACTTTCTGGATTTAGGTATAAATTTGTATTGCATACTAAATACATAAAACGAAGCAAATGTTATCTTTAGATAGGATCTTGCTCACCCTTACTAATATTGTCTCTATTGAGTTACTATACTTAGGGTATAATGTAACTAATTTGTTCTTCAAACAGGGGATCCTCAGTACACAAACATCATTCAGACACTACTACCAAAAACTGATCTGTTGCATTTCATAAAATACCAACTAAGTCGTATGCATTGGTAATATAGTTGATAATTGACTGTCTTTTAGCAATCTGTCTGCATGAAAGTAAAATGATTTGAAGCTCCAGGATATTTATTTGACGCGAACCGAAGCTTGATGCCTTATTGTCACCGAAACGTATTACAAATTAGTGTTGAATCGTACCGTGATGTTAGCTTTATGTATCGGATTAATTTTTATGGTCATTTGTAGTGACCGTTTAAGTATTATTATAACAAGAGGGAGTACAAGTCTAGTTGTAAATTAAGTCACGATAAAACCATCAAAATAAATGTTTTTATAAATCAAATATTCGGAGAACATAGCCGAAAAAAATTAATACCTACATAACCCTGCGCAGTATGTTTATCAATAAAATAAATTATACCTACCATTACTTTGAAATAATGCCCTGAAATTGACATCCATGACTATCATATTTTTTATATCTCATGCTCTGAAAGGGTGTCGTTGTTGTTCTAAAAGATGCGCAGAAAGTGATACGTTTATTATGCTCTAGCGCAGAAAAGTGGTGTACTCCTCTGCGTCCCCGTCCCACGAACAACTGGGTGGAAACAAAATGGAAAAATAGTGTCTATATTTCCTTGCCTGGAACAATTGGTAATTGTTTAATTTTACTAATCCCACGTTGATCCTTTTTTATAAAAAATGATGTAAGTAAATTGTTAAAAACAAATTATTCTTGATTTCTTTCGTTGAATTCTATTTACTCGATTTCATAAGGCGGGAACCAAAAGGAATACACCAAAAATATTTTATACACCAGAATCTTATACAGCCACAGTTAAACGTTTGTACGATATTAAATTGGTTTTTAAAGTTATTTAACACTATGTTCATGAAAAAAAATAGAATAAAATATAAGATAAAATTTTCGTATATTATTAATTAAATTGTTATTCAATATTTAAAATACTTTTATTATGTTATTACGTGGTGCGGCGCACCAAGGTCGCGATGCGGTCCGGTTGTCTGTTGCGGCTTTTAGAACGAAAAAGTATAAAATTAAAAAGTAAGAGGCAATCCCGCTGATTTTCATACTATAATGAACAAATCATTTTAAAATTACTGAAGTTTGTTAAAAAATGTGTGTTTTAGTAAATATTGCAATCTAAATAATTTTCGCTAGGGGTTATTAAACTTCACACATGTAGTCTCCGATTGCAAAAAAATGACGGCCGTAGGTCTATTAGGTACTTCAATTACTGATTTTGCGAAATTGCCTTATCTTGTTTGGTTTCCTCGCATTCGATATGAAAAGTAGAGTGTTTAACTCGGGTGAAAGGCACCATTTCCGTCTCGGACTATTGGCGCTCTCACTGCGTTCGAGCGCCAAACTACCTCGACAGAAATGGGTGCCTTTCAACCCTTGGTTAACAATCTACTATTGCTTGTTTGTTCTGCCGTCAACTCAAATATATGTCATATACCATACAATGTATGTCACCACATTCGTGTGGATCCTTATGTTATTGTTCGTGTTCGTTCTGGTTTCCACATCACCACACGTTCGGTAACGTTACCAATTGTACCCTCCAAATGCACGTAAGTACAGCAAAGTACCTTTCGATTGTCGTTAAATTGAAAACGAAATCTGTATCAAATATGCAGCGTTTGTGGTGTAAGTACCGAAAGCTTTACACACAAATGGAAAGGAATATGATCTGTATTCACATACATTTAAAGTTTAATTTTATTTGCACAATCTCGAGTATTCGTGTTAACTGAACGATTATCGATGTTATTGAATTTCTCGCAAAAAATGGATCGTTGTGTGGTCTACGTATGTGAGTAGCATGGATTATACTGGACTCAAAATTGCATGAAATTGCGTCACATTGTCGTTGTAATCCGAAGTGATGTGAAGTTACGGATACACCGTGGGCCCCAATAACCCAACGAACTGACGCTGTTAAAATTTAAAACGGATAGGTATATAAAGTATTCATCATAGATCTATTTATTGCCATTTTAATTAAGTTAATTTCTGTAACAAATTAAATTAGTGTCGTTACGTAGCTTTTTTTTGTTAGTGCCAGAGGTCTAAGCTACGGAGTAATAATACTAAAAATGAAAAATATAGAAGTGAGTTGCGTATAAAATCAATTGATATGGATGCATTTGCCGAGAGATTTTGCGACTATTTAATTCTAAAAAAAAATCTCCCAGAGTATCTAATCGTTTTAGTTATTTTTCGCCTCTAAGTTACAAACTTTTTTACTCTTTGGCATCAGAATCTATGGTTACCTATAGACAGTTGGATACGAGAAAATTACTCGGTCGGTTCCACCTTGTATGGATGCTTTACGCCATTTTAAATAGGTGGCTCAGAATGGTTGTTGTGTTAACTGTGGCTGTGAAGTGACGAATGTATTGAAGAATAGTGTCGCTCTCACTTCTTAGGTTAATCGAGTGCGAAATAAAAGCTTCGGTTTAAATGGTACTTTATCGCTTTGAGAATGTTACAGCATTCATATTGATCATTGGTACTGAGATACTCGATATTTGTCATAAAATTTCGTTTTGAATTGCCATTATCAGATCCACGCATATGCTTACACTTTGAAGGTTATTTTTGAAAATTGGTACACTGCGTAAAAGTCAAGGTCATTGAAAATAAAATGACCAGTAGGGTATCAAAAAATTAAAATAACAAGATAATTCTTAAAAAATCAATCAATTAACAATTCAAGCAGTAAATATAATGTACATACAAGTACATGTTACCTATGAAGGAATTTTGTAACTGATTTATTTTATGGTAAGTACATTTAATACGATACAAGTGCGAAATATAGGAAATTCGAAACGAGTGGCGATAAATAAAATACGAGCGAAGGAAGTTTTTAAATCCACACGAGCTACGAATTACCTATTCGCACATGTATCCTACAACGTTTTATAGTACATGTGACCCTTTAAATTTTTGACATAGTTACGTAATGTGCTAATTATCGCACTAGTGCGGTAAAGTAGCACCATATGTACTGTTAGATATATTATTTACTTAGCTCACAAAATAAAAAGTACCTATCTACGATCTTTTGAAATAACGCGGTTCTTAATTGTAGGTACCTTATCGGGAACGAATGAGAGCACGTGTTTCAAAAAGCCTGGTTTACTTTTAGCATCAGCAAATGTATCGTTAACAACCAGTTGCTTATCTCAATGCCGTGTCCCTTTTTTAGCACCAAGCTGTTAGGCGTGTGTTAAACATATTTTTGACACACTGTACTTTCCAAAACTGCGCAAAATCTTCTTGGGTGGTCCTTAAGTGGCGTCATCGCGAAGCAACTTTGGTTTGTTTGTTTTATCCTCAAACAAAAAATATTCTAAAATAAACTCAATCCTTTTGAAATAGAGCTTAATTTAATGTTCTATTTCATATTTTTGTTTTACGTGTGTAACTAAATATTTGGTTTTGACTGTCTTTATGAATGAAAATGTCCAACCCTTGAAGTAATGAAAAAACAAAATGCAGAAACCAGATAGTATCGTTTACAACAGCTGGCTTTTGAAATTCCTCACGATTTTGAAACTTGTGCAAAACCTTATTTTTACTACGTATTGACTAAGATTAAGTTTTGAACTCGATAAATTATGCTCATTTTATCAAGCTTATTCTATTCATCATCATCATCATCATCAGCCCGTTGCAGTCCACTGCTGGACCTATGTCTGCCTCTCCCTTATTCTCTTATCTTATTATTAATAAGTTTCCAAAACAGTCTCCTTAAACCTATTATACTATTATTCTGGTGGTTTCACTATACATATATGTACATACAGCATGTAATGGAAAATATGTAAAAAAAAATCTACAAATCTATTAAAAAATACGCCAAAAAAGCATGAAATGGCAAATAAACTTTTCTGTAAAGTTCTATTTGCTTGCAGTAAATATACTTATGAACAAGGAATTATTTTGAGGTAACCTGAAATAAAATCATCAGCCGGGTATAGAGATAGATATTTCGTGTTATCTCCAAATCCATTCACATTTTCCTCCCTTTTATCTCCTCATTTCATATTCGCGAAACTACGTGTCAAAAACTACGGCCGCTCAATAAAGTAAAGCAACACACGTCAGAAATCTTTATTGGCACTAGTCCGATATCGCAAAAGCACTCCTGCTACAACGCGCTGATTATGCGGCGGTACCGTTGCGTTACATTACGAGTACACCGACGCATTAGCCGATGTCAGCATTTGGCCCAAGTCACTAGTGTCCCTCCAAGCTATTATAAAACAAATAGGTGAACTTTCCAGTTGGGCTGATGGAGTACAAAAAACATCTGATTTAAGTTCAACTGTAACGGAAATCTGCACCAACTTTGAAGTGACGAAGTGTGGATATGCCATTATAAACGTCATTTTTTCATGACACGTTACAGTGAGCTTGGTCCGACTCTAGGGGCACATAACTGATCTAGACTAGTACGTTTTGAATTTTGATTTGTGATTTGGTTCAATAACAACATAGATAGCTATTTTTAAAACATTTATTTACATACAATATATATACAGTGGTACTACTAAACGAAATTAATAACTAGCTTAAATCTAAAATAGGCCCTTGAGGCATTGTACCAAGGATGCTGGCGGCATTTCCTCGCTGTATCGCAATGCTGATACGTTGTGCGAGGTAGCCGCCAGCTCTTCGGTCACCAGTTACGTCAACCAGACGCTTCGCGATTTCTGCGAACAACTTATGCGCGCTGGGACCCCATGGACCTAGAGTTTCAACACCAAATGGTACAAAATGGTACTCTCTACCGAGGCTCTTATATTTGTTACGATAGCTATTAGGTACACTTTAAGAATGATTCTTTGGGATTACCCGCTGTCGGTTTCATTAGCTTGTTCTTTGGCTCGGCACGGTCTTGTGTGATCGAGTCATCATCTGCACTTGATTTTAGTTGTAACTTATATGTACCTACATATTACAAAGTTAGTCTTTCTCGTAGATAGTTGTCTAATATCGTTCAGACTGCATGATGATGATGTAGGTATAATTAAGATTATCCGGCCAAAAATAGGTCATATTGCTGCAAGTAGAAAGTATATAGTGTTTAAAACATGACAAACGCTCGTGTCTTATAACTTACTTTAATTACGGTTGATAGACGTTCCGATAACACTGTCACAATAGACTTGTCAGGGCTGTTATTTTTATTGTGGTATTTAATGTGTTAATACCCGTGTAGGCTATGGCTGTAGATTATGGTGCTACGTATGCTATTAGCTGATTAACATGCCTATGTGTTTGATTCTCGTGTAAATCTTAAAAATGTAATACTAAGCTTAAAAGTCGATGGATACCATCTTTTCAACGGATTGGCTTTCAATTGGATAACTTATTATTTACTACCGAAAAACGGAAAATTTGTGATATTGCGTATAATATGCTTTTAAGAAGAAGTTAAAAGTTGGATTGCTGTTTTCTCAGCAACCATTCACTGCGTAGCAAATATGCATCGAGTTTCATTAAAGTCGGTTTTGTAACTGTCTGAAGAACTATCCAATTTGACTATATACAGCGAGTACTTTTTCAAAATCATCCCATGTCTCTAGTTCCTTCCTTATTTGCTTTGACACAATGGTGAAATTCCCCTTTTCATAGCATCCATTTTAGTTAGCCCTGTGGTCAAAAGTGTCCCTTCCTGGCTACGTACTTCCTCCTCTCATCTAGTTTTCCTACTCCTCGAGCCTTTACCAAATCGTCTACCAATCAATCTCATTATGTAATCTCGTGAAAGGCTTATCTACATCACTTGTAGTCGTCACTCACCATTTTAGTACTTTCTAGAGTTAATAATCTGTTCTACTGGCTAGCTAGCCAAATTAGCTGACACTATACATTTTTTCAAGCCATGATATTATTTACGTATATTTATTTAGCTAGGTAGTTAATAATTAAAGAGATAGACAAACAGAACAAAAATGAACTTAACATAAGATCCGACGCGCGCTTCAGGCCCCAGCGGTTCGACTAGGGTTTCTGCTCGAGAATTCTCGAGGCGAGAAATCTCGAGAAATTTGTCCTTCGTCGAGACGGGAAAAAAAATCTCAATGCCTCGAGAACTCGAAAAATAAATCTCTAGTGATAAATAACCAGAAAACACGCATATAAAGACGTGATGTGACTATACTATAGTGTATTTCTTTAAGCAGTTAAATAAATGTAGTTACATAAACTTAAAACATTTATTAGTCAACCAACTAAATAAAAAACTGCCTTGATCCGTCCCCTATCGATCTGGCTTCAACAGATTTTCCTCTTTTGAAACTTTTAAACTAATACTCTCAAATGTCTAAATAATTCGTCTTGTTTTAGGTTCATTACTACAATTCGTTTTTTTAGTATTAGAAAAAAGGTCAACAATCTTGACGAATCTTTTTATTGAAAAACGCTTAAAAAAATTAGTAACTTTAATAAATGAACGTATATTATGCTAATGTTACATATTTGCCGTGACTTATTTATCAAAAGTGTTTCTCATTAAAAATACACGTCAAGATCGCTTATCTTTTCTCTAATACTAAAAAAACGAATTATAGAGCCTAAACTAAATTACTATTGATAAATCAAATCATCCCGATACATTCTTATTAGCAAAATAGCACAATATTAGCAGCTTCATTGTTACGTTGAGTACCTATGTAAGTATTCATATTACTTAGAAAAACTTGATGATAAAATATCTTATTGTGATTTGTTTACATTTTGTGAAATACACTATAGCATATCACATCGCCGGCACGCATGCACCTTTAGTTTTTTTGTTGCTGAATTTCGATTATTAAGTGCAATTTATGGTAACTACAAACTTTCCATTTGTTTGATTATTGATCTCACCTACGACACCAGTCTGATTTGTAGTAGAGCAAAAAATTGAAAATAACAAGGTGTTTTTTGAAACTTTCTAAATTTCTCGAGATACTCGAGAAATTCTGGTCGAGAATTACCGTGCCTAGAGAAATAAAAAAGGCCGAGAAACCAGAAACCCTAGGTTCGACCCTAACGCCTCAAACATTTAATTACTGTCATCTACTGCCAACGGTGGCGTATTTGCGGCGTTGGGATTGGAGATGAAACCCCATCACTCTTCTAATAAATTCATAAAGAACTACCTATTTTCATTACCCTCGATTGTACATTAATAACGCACATTTTACATCACTATCAAAAACCGGTAACATCAAAACATTTCGCAAACATTATCGCTAGTTTCATGTCTGCTACTGTAATGCGTCGGTCTTTCAGATCTTCCTTATCATTTGTCGGCACACTTTGATCTGTTATCAAATACTTCGAAATCATATCTTTGACTACCTGAGTATTGTGCACCTTTATATACAATGGATAATGTTTTGATAATGGTAGTATGTGTGGGTGTATTGTTTATCGAATGAATCATTTTGACAATGTGACATATTTTCAGTACCTACCTATTAATTTTAGCTACCTAATATTTAAAGGGTGTGAAACATTGAAGAATAAGAATGTGTCACGTAAAACAATGTGTCTTGTAGCGGTAGTGTAAAACCGCGGTGACAAACAAGCATACGGCCGTTGACAGATCTCAATGAGGGTGCGGTGTTATACAGGTTCGGTAACGCGCATGCAAACCTCCGGAGTTGCGTAAAATCTCAATCTTACATAAAATCTTTTATATGTTAAAATAAAAATTCACCACATTTATTCTGCAGATGCTCAATTCAGCAATCAAGAAGAGGACACTTAAGATAACATGTTTTCGCATGTTAATCTTTTGTTTCTTTAAATCGTACCAAGGAGTCAGTGAAATTGTTTCAAATTAAGCTCGATAGGTTTGTCCGAAATATAGGTTATAGGTTCTCGCGGGCTTGGTTTCCGCAACTCGACGTCATATTATTGCGCCTATTTTGCGTGGTGGGTTGGCGGCACTGTGGCGGCACTATTCTTGCCAACCCAACTCTACCAAGAAGCCCGAAATATATTTGCTAGACGATATAAGCATAAGGTCCCTAAAATAAAAAAATATAAAACCAAACCAAAAAATGTAGCATCAGTAAATATGTCTTAAGCCCGGGCCCGCTCCCGCCGCCGTGTGTGTTAAGTGTTAAATTTGAGCCATATGATTATGTTCTCAGGCACACTTCACACGCAATGTTTTCTAAACAATAATATTATATTGGACACCATGTAACTTATTCCTTTTAACAACCTTGATATTAACTACTACACATATTACAAGGCCCATTTATATGACTGTATCAATTAGTTTGTCAACAACAAAGTAGATTTTTAAAATCATGACTATATTAAAAAAAATATGAATTAGGTAAATTCCTTAATAAACTCCGTCTGATGAACATCACACATTGAAATTCATCAAGCAAATCGAACTATGCTACAGAACATAAAAATGTGGTAAGTACACTTGAAAAACCCTCTAAAAGTTTGTAAGTCTGGTTTATAATCTCACATCCTATTAGTTACTTATTAAAGCTATGTTTTCATATTACCTACATATGATGTGTCTTTTCAAAAGGGGTAAGTATGGTATTCATAGAGAAATAAGCCCTTTTGAAAATACATTCCTCATATACGTTTTCGATATTTAAGTAATATGAACATTTAGTCCACGAATATAAAGCTGTTGAACTACACTAGTGCTCAGTAGTAAACGGAAAAAAAGGCCAACGGTTTGCGAAAATATATGTACATAAGTACATACATATGTATTATGATTCTTGCAGTTTTCTATAAAAAATTTAAGTAAATCAAAACTGATTCAGGATGCAACTTTAGTCATCTTTTCATATCTCATGCTCTGAAAGTGGGTCGTTGTTGTTCTAAAAGGTGCGCAGAAAGTGATACGTTTATGCTCTAGCGCAGAAAAGTGGTGTACTCCTCTGGGTCCCCGTCCCACGAACAACTGGGTGGAAACAAAATGGAAAAATAGTGTCTTTATTTCCTCGCCTGGAACAATTGGTAATTGTTTAATTTTACTAATCCCACGTTGATAGTTTTTTTAATAAAAAATGATGTAAGTAAATTGTTAAAAACAAATTATTCTTGATTTCTTTCGTTGAATTCTATTTACTCGATTTCATAAGGCGGGAACCAAAAGGAATACACCAAAAATTTTTTTTTAAACCTTACACTTGCGTAAATGAGCAAAGGCAGAATCTTATACAGCCACAGTTAAACGTTTGTACGATATTAAATTGGTTTTTAAAGTTATTTAGCACTATATTCATGAAATAAAGTAAAATACAATATAATAATTTCTTATATTATTAATTAAATTGTTATTTAATATTTAAAATACTTTTATTATGTTATTACGTGGTGCGGCGCACCAAGGTCGCGGTGCGGTCCGGTAGTCTGTTGCGGCTTTAAGAATAAAATTAAAAAGTAATTAAAAAGTAAGAGGCGATCCCGCTGATTTTCATACTATAATGAACAAATCATTTTAAAATTACTGCAGTTTCTTAAAAAATGTGTGTTTTCGTAAATTATATTGCAATCTAAATGATTTTCGCTAGGGGTTATTAATCTTCACACATGTAAAGTCTCCGATTGCAAGTAAGTCCTAAGGAAAAAATCATGGCCGTAGGTCTATTGGGTACTTCAATTACTGATTTTGCGAAATTGCCTTGTCTTTTTTGGTTTCCTCGCATTCGATATGAAAAGTAGAGTGTTTAACTCGGGTGAAAGGCACCATTTCCGTCTCGGACTATTGGCGCTCTCACTGCGTTCGAGCGCCAAACTACCTCGACAGAAATGGGTGCCTTTCAACCCTTGGTTAACAATCTACTATTGCTCGCCGCTACTTACGCCATTTCCCGCAATTTGCTGCATTGATTTAATTAAATGATCGTATCGAATTTAGTACACTAGATATGTATTGTAATATCAAGATTGTCGGTTGCTTTGAAGTAGGCCGTAAAGGTTTCTCTGCCTATCTGCATTCTGCAATTACAAGTCTTTTATACGTCTTTCCTGGAAGCGATTCCTTATTTGCAATATCTGCAATCAATTGATCGCTATGTGTATATACAATATATTTAGTAAGTCTAATTTACTGATCCCGAATCTAAAAGACTACTAAGGTTTACATTTTTACATACCTATGTGAAGGCGCAAAAAAATAAAGAATTTAGAAAACATTTCAATATACACAGGTCAGGCATATAAGAATCCAACACTCGGTAGGTTAGGTTAGGTGCCTACATGGTAATTTTTCTAGAGTTTCATTGTTCCTTTATCTTACAAAATGCACACTGGTGAGATAACACAAAGGTCACATTTGACCTGTAAAACCTTTCTCAAAACAACCACACATTTAGCTTCGCGTGGTAAAAATTAGCCTTCAAGGAAAGGTTACATAGTTCACGAGACCCCATTATCAGACCTACACACATTAGGATTAGGCTCAATGGGCCATTGTTCCTTAGTTCCTTATCAGCGAATTCAGGTACGTCGGAAAGGCAAAGGCCCACAGTGGCAGCTAAGGCGCTGTAATACTATTTTGTTCCATTGTAAACAATCATTCAGTATGTTTACAACCTCGGCATTTTATTGTTCTAGTCGGCTTGTTTTAAGTTAGGAAATTGGACCGATTGGGCGTTGCAAATTGTGTACACAGATGAGTAAGGGTTACCTGCTCTTAAAAGTTGATAAGTTAAGTTTTTCACTCATAGTCGGGTCAAAATCTACGTTTTTAAGCATTTTTTAGTAGCTGTGATTTTAAAAGAGTATCCAAAAATGGAAAATATGTACAAATGGTTACAGTTGCCTATATTAATCAATCACTGTTAAAAGCGTTATTGCGCGAAAAAACCCAAAGTTAAACGTCATAGATGAAAAGAGTAAATCCCTAAAAAGACGTCAGATAACTATATATATTTAAAACTACAAAAGTAGACGATAAAAACAAGCAAAACAGCGTATATTGGCGGCAATGATGTCCCTTTAACTATTAAAAGAGAAAGGATATATCATATTCAACATAATATTCGAGAGAAATATATGTTATATATGCGCTTATCGAAAGTTAAGGTGAATAAAGCTGGATTGTTGTTTTCCCGAAACGATTGCAATAGAACAAATTGGTAGCAATTTGATGATGACACAGTAATGTTAGAAAACGAGTTACTGCAGTTAGTTATTGCTTAATTTTTAAGCAACCAGCCAAATCGGGCTCAAACCGTTATGATAAGGAATTTGACTTATTTAAATTACTCAAATAAAGAGTGGCCTTGTCGCTGTCAATTCATACTATTGCTGTAATTAGATATAAGTATCATTGTGTAAATTAAGAAGTTTATTGGCGGCCTTATGACGGATTTTCGTTTGTTTTTCATATTTGATCAAGATTACAATTTTATATCGTCCATGGTAACGAAGGAGCTATAAAGCATCACAGACGTAATTTCCCTATTTGACTCATGTCATATTACACAGGTGAAACCCGTTAAAAAGCAATTAGTGAAACGTTTATTTACATTAAACTAGAATCACCTGGTAAATAATAGTAAGTTGCGTTACAGTTGTTTTACAAGTAATTTGAACAATTTGGCATGTAACGAAATATAACTAGATTTCTAATTTGCATTTAAAGGAACTGTCGAAATACGGACATTTGCTAAAGAAATTATTACGTAACAAATATACCGTTGGAGTCTTTTGATCCGTTAAATGGGTTAATTTAGGATTGATCTCCCAGCAGGGAGCCTTTTTTGGCATTGAGTTGTAGATTTTGAGATACTGATCTAAATATCTAAATACTTACTATCGACATAGTCAAAAGGGGTGTAAATGGTGTAATTACAAACATTATAATTTTGAATTTTCTCTAAAGCATCGTATCCGGGGCTAAAAAAAAACTGACCCTGACTAAAACAATCTTAGAGCATTCTTGATAACGCGTAACAAAACGTAATACATTAACTGAATATGCTAGACATATTTATGGGACTGCATTAAAGTAATACAAAATTCAGAAACGATAGTCAAAATCCGACAAACGTACACAATGCACAAAACGCCCCTTACTATACTCTGTATCTTTAGGTATTTAAATAAAAGTAAACAAAATCTACCCTCAAATGGCTCCTTAAGCCAGTAGATGAAAACATCAAATATAATAATAGGTTAAAAGTTACAAATGCCATAACTTTATAAGTTGGTTTAAATTTATTTTCAATTTAGGTATCGCAATTATAACGATGATCACTTTGAGGATAACTAATGTCATCCAAAGTATCTTGTAATTTGTCAGTTATCTTTATTTATCTCATGTTTGAACGTACCTAATTGAGGATTGAGATTACATTTTATTTTAAATGGTAGGTTTTTTCTTAACAATTTTGTTTGTTCGACATATAAATCTAATACATATTATACTGTCTTTCACTTTATTTTAGTAATCTTTAGACGAGAGAATAATCTCCGTGCAAACAAGAGTGTCTTTGAAACGGAAGCCAAGAGTAAACATAACATTAATACTCGTGTCACCTACGGTTTATTTTTCGTTTAATATGTATGTAATCTGTAACATACATTTTTTTTCTTAGCTGGATATTCTTGTTTAAAACAGAACTCATGTTCGGGTAAAATCACAGCGTTTGGGATAGCCGCCATTATAAAAATGTTGTAATCTTCGTTAAAACATACTTGGTCATGTAGAAAACACGCTTGACAATTACGTATATGCAAGATGTACCCTGATGTTTGTTTCCTCTTTAGCATGTGTTGATGGGTACATTTTAGTTAGAAGTTTAATACTGATCTGGGTAGTCCTGCGAATAGGAGAGTTAAACATGCGCCGAGCACGGGTTGCGCGCGCATCACAGGCTTATTCGGATCTCGAGATAATCACAAGATCTTGAGACGTTTTAGAGATCAACTAGATCTACATTAGATATCGACTAGATGTGACTTGGATATCTAAGTCATAACTTGTCGAAATCGTTCAAGAGGACCTCCAGAATCGCGGAAACGTCAAATTATTACATATCTATCTTACAAATATCTTTCAATTATCCGTATCGTAACTTGTTGAAGTCTAGTAGAAATCTAATTCATTTTCCGAATCGAGCCGTCAGGCTCAGTTCTGTGCCGTCCGTCAACGTTTTGTCAAAAGTTATGAATAATCGAACATTTTTCATCCCTGTTCCACGACTTCTAGAAACACTTGATCAGCTAACTGCTGGCTTCGACCTGGCTAATTGAAGCATTCTGCACCAAAATCACATCGCGAGAACATCAATTCTCTGAGTTTTATTATTTAATGCATTGTTAAACATTTAGACGCCATCAATTTGATACTAACAGAGTTCGAGAAAACAACATAAAGTACGTACATAATATACAACACAGCAAATACTTAAGTTTAAAAGGAAAATTTACCTAATGCTGGTAAACAATATTTATTAAAACTTCCTGACCATTAACATATTTAAACAGCATGATTATTGGAAAATGCATAACCTCAAAGGCTATGACGCGATATCTTACGTAGAAGCGAACCTTGAAACATTTAAGAACCAAACCCAAATCATGTAACGAGTATGTTTTCGGTTGTCATAACGAGCACTTAAATTGTATATTCCACATGTTACAAGGAAGCTGTAACATGTGGAATTTGTATGTATGGCTGCAGTTTGTATGGTGGCAGAAGTCATTATGAACGCAAAATGACAGAGTAGGTACAATTAGGCATTTTCTTTCGCAGGTAGCTACCTTAGGTTAGGTTAGAGTTTCAAACACACATACGGCGCGATTCGGGAAATGAATTAGACATTTAATAGATATGGAATAGTAAAGATATGTGACGTTCCACGGCAAAAGGTACCATTGCATCGGCTGAATATTGTAGCGGCGTCAATAATAGCCTAAGCGCCAGCCGCCATAAGGTACCTTTTCCATGGAACGTCACATCATCATCTCGGCCATAAGACGTCCACTGCTGAACATAGGCCTCCCCCTTTGGGGGGTGTATGCCATAATCGCCACGCTTGGCAGGCGGGTTGGCGATCGCAGTCGAGTACACCGAATTTGAGGGACGCTGCTGCCCGTCCACCTGGTGGTCTTGGACGTAGTTTAAGGACATACCCGGGTCCTGGACGTAGTTTAAGGACATACCCGGGTCCGTCACATATCTTTACTATTTCATAATATATCTAGTGAATGTCTAATTCATTTCCCGAATCGCGCCGTTAGGCGATCATCGTGGTTGCTTCCAGATGTCGTTGGATATCTTAAGTTGCAATAACTGAGGAAAATAGGCAATATAAACGTATGACTTATTCGCATGCCACAAACGGGTACACGCTTAAGATTAAACAAAGCCACATAACATAAAGATGACCGTAGATTTGATTTGCTAACACAATCCTTACTTAGCATCGTTACAACTAACATCTAGACTCAACAAGGTGTCTAGTGGCAACGCGCAGCTGGCATCTATAGAAACTAAAGATTCTAATCACCACTCAAGCTCAGACAATTATAACGCTTAGGATGTTTTAGTTGGGGTTAAAATCGCGTGGGACACTTTCGAGTTGTAGTATGATTTGGTTGCGTGGTTGAATGTTTGCGTCGGCGCTTTTGATCGCGGCACAAAAGGCGCCGCGATGGGTCGTGTGTCCATCGCCCACCTGACCTATGTTTGCAGTGGGCCATCAAAAACGCTCATGTCGTGAAACATGGTGACATGCGTCCA
The DNA here is from genome assembly GCF_910591565.1 of Cydia splendana. Lineage (NCBI taxonomy): Eukaryota > Metazoa > Arthropoda > Insecta > Lepidoptera > Tortricidae > Cydia > Cydia splendana. The sequence goes on from NC_085974.1 coordinate 7,446,752, forward strand.
ATATGTGCGGATGATAGGGTTGGCAGAGTTCGATACTCGCGTACACAGTTTACAGATTAAATATCTATTACCATTTTATTTTCTCATTAGATATACCACGAAATCATTTATTAGGTACTTACTACAAAGCGTTTCTTAGATATTAGATGGCAAATTGATGTGTCCCTACCTATACACAAATAATTCTAAAAAGTACTCGTTCTAACTATGTAAATACATTCCATTTGAATAAACTTGCTAAGATAAATACAATTTTAAAAATACTACTTATGAGCCACTAAATAATGAGAAAAATATCAATTTCATACTTTAGTCCCCATTTTGTCACATTAACTAATGACATAGGTACATTGCATCGATCACTTGAATAGTGCAATGTCTACAACCAGGCAGGTGCATATTAATCCTCACGCAATTATATCAATTACCTAATGAAATAAAAACATACATTAGTAATTATTGGTATCAAAAATATTCCACTTCAGTACCTCATGCCTTGAGCCTCATTAATGAGTATATTATTAGTTCGTTTTTGAGTCATTTTTCGAGTTTCATCAGCCTTACATTCCATATTTTTGACGTACCTATTCCGCGTATTCGTGGGAGTTTGAAGAACTAGGGAGAATTTTTGAGAATAATTATTGCATTGATTATAGAACAAATTTCTTTCTATTGTTGTAGATATAGATAGGTAACTACTTAGCTCTGAATCGAATGGACATTTGTTAATTTACTTGAGTGTTTTTTACCGTTTTGACTACTTATTAATATTTATGAACATTAGGATAAGATATCCCGGGGTTTTGGGTACGGGAATGGTTTTGTGTATTTTATAACTTTGTTAGGTAATTCTAAAATGGTAACCAAACTATGAATTAGAAATAGGTAGGAAGCTCCAAATGTGCTTAAAATTTTAAAATAGTTTCTGTTTTGACCTCTAATATCCCGGGTATTCTTAAGAAATGCATTAACGTAACCAGAGTGCCTACCGCGAAACACGTTCGACGTGTTGCCTCTCTGTCGCACTAGTAAATTCGTTCGTAAGTGTGACAGGGAGGCAAGACGTCGAATGTGGTTCGCGGTAGGCCTTCAGTAAACGTTGGACAACCCTAAGCTAACACGAGAGACGCCTTCATCATACCCATGTCGAGGACGACCAATGTAAAATGACATTGATTATTAAAATCATAAGCCGACGAAATAATAAAGTCGGATATGATCGCTGTCGTGTTGTTCACAGAATCAAATGGAGTTAGGTATAATTTCATTTATGATATATCAATCAAGTACCTACCTACGTTTGTATACCTACTCGTATGTATTTTAAATCGCAATAATCTATCAAATAACGATTTTGTCTTTTAAAATATGGGAGGTATTAGTTTTTTATAATTTTCGCTTCTTATTACATGGGTATTTGGCAAAGACGCGTCACATTCGTACATTACCTTTTATAAGATAGATAACAGGCATACGGCGCGATTCGGGAAATGAATTAGAGATTAACTAGATACGATATAGTAAAGATATGTGACGTCCCACGGGTAAAGGTACGTTATGGCGATTGGCGCTAATTCATTTCCCGAATCGCGGCGCCCGCCGCCATAAGGTACCTTTTGCAGTGGAACGGCAGATATATTTACTATTTCATATCTAGTGAGTCTCTAATTCACTAACTATAGCAGCATACCTACCGCATCATTTCACAGCATTAAGTATATGCTACCTACTCATGTATGCACCTACTCTACTGCAATTCGAAGAATTGCATACATCAAACAGATGTACAGAGAATAGGTTCCTCGGTATAATAATAATGTAACATTGTTAGGCAATAGGTACCTAAACCCAAAGAGAAACATATACCTAAGTATAAATCTTTACTATAATCTGGAAGAAGTAAAACATAAACTCACAGTCCTCTGTGAAGTAAAGGAGTCAGAGGTAGAAAAATTATGCCCTAGCTAAACCTGAGTAAAAAAAATGTATCAAAATATTAAGTATGATGCACTTATACTAATAGTCTGGACCTAATCAGTCTAAGGAATTCGCAAGTCATTAGGAAACGCCGGATAACCCCAACACCTTTGCACTTTAATTGTTTCACTGTAACACGATATGTGATCAATTAAGACTGTGGAAATAAGATTAATAAGCTATTAGTTCATACCTACACTAATTGATTTATTCGTTTGATATCATTAGACATTATTTAATTGATTATTAAGCTGAATAAACGAATTGATTAATGAGATCTTAAGTGGTAGCATGTGATCTGATGTTAAACATATGTAGACATATTTAATGCAACTCAGCTGAAACGTCGGAATTTAAGGTAAAAACAATGGAATTTATTTCGCGGTAGACTCGTTTGTGTGATTAAATAAACATTCAATTTCTACAGGGTGATTCAGGAGACGTGAGCAGGACTAACACTGCGCATTTCGTAAATTATAAGCAACTGTTTCGTATCAGTATTAATGAGGTTAACGTTATTTTTTGTAGTCGTGTTGAAAAAAAAGTTACCTATTAATTTATTTACGACATGCATGGTCACCCGAAAGTTAGAATACTAAACTACCGATATTCTGTGTCAAATTGAATGTCATCACGGTCTGGTTACTTTTGAAAACTCGTATCTCACTCAAGTTTGACAGTTTATTTGGTTCGTAATCAAAGTGCTGTCATTACGGTTAAAGAGGTTTTATGTTTATTAATTAGGTCCTGTAGGGTGACCATGATTCTTGAGAATTAAATTTGCCCTCACCAAAAAGTAAAAAATAGGAAAAAGTGTGGTTGTTTCACCTAAATACGACGGTGATCGATCAATTATCAGTTACTGAGTGTGCAGGATTAGTCCTGCTCACGTCTCATGAATCATCCTGTATAATGGCATTTCCAAAAACGGACCTGTCAAACTCGGTGTAGATTATATTAAGTAGATTAGATGAAGTCTGTCTTTTTAATATTCCGAGGTAACAATACTTACCCACCTATAGTCACTGTTTGATGTATATATTAGAAATTGAAATACCTAAATAATATTTAATGCTACTTATGAAACTTTACATCAGAGAAAGTAACGTATGTATAGTTTAGGATCTTTTTGTCCTAACTAGTTATCTACTGCGATGGCTTTTATTATTTATTGACACTGAGTAACTATAACGAGTTCCATATAAATTTTATTTAGGTTACCGTATCTACCAATATTTTAGCGCTTCTGTTCATAAATAGATAAATTCGTTCTAGGCATTCACCATATGTATAGTTAGTTATATAGGTGGAAGAGCTAATATTAGATGAACTTTACAGATTGGGCTGATGGAGTGAAAAATGTTCTCCTAATACCTATTAGCTCTACCATACTTATATATAAAACCTTTACCAAATACATAAAATAACTACTACAACCCGAATCTACGTTTTCACATGAAAGTATGTAAGTAGTTAGGGTCAAAGCTACACACATGTAGAGGTACTTAGTCCTTGATTGGTAGTTAATAGCACTCTTCGCTTTTCAGAATCTTTAGTTCCCTTACAACATCGACAAACGTTTGTTACAGAACGGTCTCACCGAACAAACTAAAGACTAAACAAATCGACCAATTAGTCCATTCAAATGATTCAGCTTTCACTACTAAAGCTATCGTGCCTGATACCTAGCTGCAATAAAACGTTTCAAAGGGACCGAACAAAACCCGGCATACAAAGACTTGCCTACGAAACGCAATTAGTAGAGCATTCCGCTCACCTAATAGCTTCACTCGGGACGCTGTGTCACCAAAAATTTGCATTGAGCTAATCCAGAACAGCGTAAGAAAACAAGCTTTAGTATGAAAAGGTCCAAGGTTGGACGGTGAAATTGGGAGCATAGGGCTTAGTAGAGTCGTTGAAGTCGGTCGTTAAAGCGATTCGCGATTATTGCCGATCGATTCCGAAGGCAGTGCTCGGTAGGCCCCGCCTCCTGGGAGGGCAGCTGCTTCGGGAGCCGAGCCGACACAGGCGCCGGCCGCGCGGCGCGTTTGATCTCCCCCTCCCGGCCCCACGCGCAAACGCAGGCCCCGATAACGAACGCACACAAACTCATAACGCTCCGCGCTCTCCCCCAAGCAGGTTGTGTCGAAACCGGTTTACAGACGCATACAGTGAAGTGCTAAAGACACAGTGCCCTAGTGTTTAGTTTTATTTGGACATTTTTATTTGTGGAAATGGAAGATAAGCCATACAGTGTGGACAGTTCTGACGATTTCGTTATTGAAGAAGAGGAAGAACAAATCGAGGACAATCACAGTAAGTTTTGTGCTTTTTAAATAGTTTTGGACCATTTTTCTTTTTATTTACATTACCATTTAAAGTTTATTTATTTATGTGTAGAGAATTAAGGTATTTAAATACGAAACTTTAACTTTTTCTTAGTAATTAGTAGTCTTTAGACCACATTATATTTAATCAAGTTTAAAAATTAGTTTATGATAAACTTTGATTTGTTATTCAATCATTGTAATATAAATCCGTAAGTGGCCAAATGCGACGATGTTTTAAATGTATATTTTTTTAACAGGCTATCCTCCAGACTTTCCGATCGAAGCTTTGGTGAAGCTCGAGCGTCCGTCGCCTCCTCTACCGACGCCGCCGCATACGCCCACCGACGACACGCCTCCGGCAGTCGTCATCTCCCGCCACCAGCCCCCCGTGTGGCCACCCGCTCCTCACTACCCCACCTACCCCCGGCCAGCCATGCAGACACCCTACCCTTACGAGAAAGCTACAGTCCCGAATTACTCGCACCCTGCGATGTCTGCCTATGTCCAAGCTCAAGTTGCGACTCTACCCCCGACGGCTCCGTACCACGCCATGCTCGTCAACCAGTGGATCAGAAACGCGGCCTTGTATCACCATTCATTAAGATACCCGGGAGCGATGGCCCAGAGAATGCCAGGAAGAAATCCGCCCCCGATGAGGGCCCCTGGTGTGCCCGGCACGCGCCCTAAGAAACAATTCATTTGCAAATATTGCAACCGCCAGTTCACCAAATCTTACAATCTGCTCATCCACGAAAGGACTCACACCGACGAGAGGCCCTACTCCTGTGACATCTGCGGAAAGGCTTTCAGAAGACAGGACCATCTAAGAGATCATAGGTAAGATATCGATAATTCATTACACCTTCTTGATATAATGCCTCGTGCTCGGACAATATAATGGCCCATAAAACGCTATTAGTAATCAATTGTTATCACAATAACCACAAATTAAATGTAACTTCCACTTCTAATAGAAACCAGGTGATTTAAGATGTGTTTCAAGAAAGCATTGTTGACGATAAGAGGTAAAAAAAAAAAGAATTAAAAGTTTACCTTTTTGTGAGGTCGCGACGCGGCGGGCGCACGCGTCCCAAGAACCGGTTAGGATTTTTACGATCACCATATCTGTTTCGCTCCGCCGTCGAACAAATTACATGTTATATTTCTTCGCTTTTACGAGACAAACTTTTTCCTTCCAAATTCATTACCCATCTAATGTGTCCGTAATGTAGAATTACCTCAATTTTCATTTGAAACGGTTATTATTCCGTCGCCTTATTGAGCCATAAATACTGCTAGGTGTTTGTTTACTTTTAACGCCTCTTATGTGTGAGTGGAGAGAAAGTTCAAAATACTTACCGTTCTTTTTCTGTTTTCCAGGTACATTCACTCTAAGGAGAAGCCGTTCAAATGCAACGAGTGCGGTAAAGGATTCTGCCAATCCCGAACTCTGGCAGTGCACAAAATTTTGCACATGGAGGAATCTCCCCACAAATGCCCAGTTTGCAGCAAGAGTTTCAACCAAAGATCCAACCTGAAGACCCATCTGTTGACGCACAGCGACGCCAACAAACATCACTTGGAACACCTCGAGGGATGCCAGGAGGTGTCATCCACAAGCCATCCTGAGAACTCTTTACTCGATCTCTCTCAGAAACCTTCCCCACCGCTGCAGTCCTACCAACAACAGCCTGAAGTTAGTGCTCAACAATCACCTGTCGACGCGCCAAAGAAGACATTAGGATTTTCTATAGAAGATATCATGAAGCGTTGATATGTCTAAGAATGTATTTGTAGCTTTGCTACACGTAGCTGTACATAGCTAATTTAAGATCTTACGTAGTATCACTTGCTAGTTACTGATTTAGAATTTCTTCGTGTCAAGTGATTACTTGATTAGATGTATTCTAATTTTTTGCCAAAGAAATTTAATTTCGACTGATTATTTCCAATAGAGACACATCTGTAATGAGCATCCTGAGTTGAAATAACCATGTAAGATACAAATACATTTAGAAAATATTTAGGTCCTCGTTTCATCTCTGTAAAGACTGAAATATATGTTTTAGCATATAATTATTGTTGTTATGTTTTCTTTGAAGTTTATTTTATTGTGATAGTCTTACTACTTAATTAGATATAAGTACAAACTAAAGTTACCGAAAAGTATTACCTTTGTTTTAAGTACCTACATCATTTATGCCAAATTATGTGGCTATGACAGTTTTGAGCATAAGTATTCAAATTGATAGACATAATGATTGTAGTGTGTTTGAATATCTGGTTAGTTGTAATTTGTACATTCCTGTAAATATATTTGTAAATTATTTTAAGTCATTATAAGTTAAGTCGACGAGGCTATATTAAAAATCTTAATTATGAAGAGAAGTACATGGAGTGGAAAATTTATTTCCTTGTTTTATTTTACCCATAAAACTACTTGCTTCAAATTGTACACTAAGTAGATGCAAAGAAAAAAAAAACACAAACGAGATCAGGCAAGCAATTTAGATCCTAATATATAATATGAAATTCTAAATAGGGAGGTGCCTAACTTAATTTGTAGTACTAGCTTTTTCTCGTTGAGACAAAAAATCTTGTAGAATGCAGTCAACCGACATACCTTTTAGAACCATCAAGCAATGTTGTTTATCAGTTTCATTAAAATAGTCCTTTAGTTTAAAAAGAATAATTTTCAACATCCTGCAAGTTTATACACAATCAGCCGGGCTAGTACATCGAGACGAGATAGACTACCCGTCCCTCTTAAATTAACATAAAATGGACGGGAAGTCTATCTCGCCGCGAGATACTGTCGCGCTAATCATGTGCTAGGCCTACCGAGTAGAAATATTTTCGCTGCAGCTTATGAGTTATGACTTACTTTGCGAGAAATTGTAACAAACTGCATGTTCTTTTATATAACCATCCATTTTGGAGTACCAAAAATACTACAAAAAAATAATGGCCGTAAAGATAGCGTGACGTACTGTACCTATTATAAGCTGAACTATGACATTATAGTTACCGTTACATAGACAGACAGATAGATAAATATTGCAATACAAAAACAATTATAATTATAGGGCCGCACATTATGAAACGATAATCAACTTAGATGATTGAAAGTGCTTTGCGAAAGGAATATTCGTGACGGTTAAAGCAGTAATATTTAGTAACACTATGTTTAAGAAGTCATTAATAAATTATTTGGGTTTAACGGCCATTGTTTTAATAAAAGTTACATGTTTTGAGGAGTCATGCTCTTTTTCAGGTCATAAGCTCAGAGCAGTGCGTTTTGGCCTTGGGTATCCATATTCTTCACCAATTTTTACTACGGGTATAATCACGGTATAATGTATTTATTTGCCCTTTATATTACCTATTATACAGAAGACAACACATCGTACTTACAAAAGAAAGATTTAATGCTATAATATAAGGCATTGGCAAATGCTCTACCAGTCAACCTCCGGCTGTTTGAAGACGTTGGAAATTGCTACTTTCTATTAAACCTAAATAAAATTATATGTAAGTTATGTTTGGCTTTAATAATAATAGAAAATACCGTCAGCTAACAAACTAACAACTTAACGTATCTAACGGTAAACGGTTACGGTCTATAAAATAACTAAACTCTCAAACCAACCAAATCAGAATTCTAAATTAAATACCTGCTAATAAAAATCTTGATCAACGAAACCAATTTCATCTAAATAATAAAGTCACACAGTGTACAGAAACGATTTTCATTTACTATTATGGGTCTCCAAAACGGCTCATAATAGGCGAAGTATGATTAAACCCAATTTGGGTAGGAAAGTTGGAATTAGGTACATATTAAATTATATTCCCCACGGGTTGGTGGCGCCACCTAGTTCCGGATGGCTGAACTGAACGATGTCATCTGTCGCGACGCGATGTCGCTACGGGTAGCGGAATATTCAGAATCTCAATACAGCGGTGATCCTATGTTAGGGATACATTTAGGTATTTTGAATTGAGACCGTCGTCCGTTGGAATTTTATCTAAGCATGTGCAATTGAGCAATTGTGCATCGAATGTATAGGCATGTCGATATATTTTTATGAAATATTACGCAAAAATAATAACAATACTCGTACACATACCTACATGTTTAAAATTATGACTGCTAAGTATGTGATTTAGCGTAAAATTTATTTATTATTAAATAGTTGGGAAGTACGTATTTAATACCATAAGTTTTTCCCAATATATGTACATACTTAAGTATGTAGTTTAATTTTTCATGTTGGCTGACTAGGCAATTGTTAAAGAGTTGTAGTTACAATTTGATACTTCAAAAGTCGCTACTTGAGAGGAATTATTTTGTTAAACCAAATAATTTCAAGTAAATAATATTTTTATAAATATAGAGCCATTCGCACAACGTTTTTTCGGACTAAACATTTAAGATCTATATAAAACCGATGACATATAACCTTGAAACCGCCAAACTATTTCGCGAAAGGCATTTCGTGTGAACCGATTAGATTTCTCCAATTTAATTGTGTAAATGACTAATTTCGCCCGTCTTAGATTGATGACTGAAGTCTTAACGCCCGCAATTTGCCAGTCAATGGAAATTGCAACGATCCCTCTGATTGAGCCCTAATCGCGCTCGAATTGGTCGAATTCGAGAATCGACCCAAACATTTTCCCATGACTATTTCGAATTTATGTTTTTAATCGCGGACATATAATTGACCTACGATTCCAAAAGAAAAATGCAACAAGGTAAGGAAAAAAAAAAACTATATCAAAACAATATAAAATAGTCAGGTAATAAAATAATACAGATACTCAAATATTAACAATAAGGACGTTAAAGTTTATATTTTTATCACTTTTATTACTTTATAATATTTTGTGTAACAATTAAACTTGTGAAGTGGAAAGAGTGAAATATATTTTGACTATTAATTTGGAAAACAATTATTAAAACTTTAATTATTTAATGGGTAGCGTTACTTAAAAAGGCAGTTTTAAATCTTTCTTTTGTTCCAATTAAAAGCAATTCAGGAAGGATTATAGTCGAATTTCGAGAAACCACTGCCATATATCACGTGATTTAGTCTGTCAGTATTACTGACTGACGCTGTCTTGATTTATGACCGATCTTTACTGATTCATCGAACTAAATTCAGGCAGTTCTATTCAATTATAGGAAATCAATCTAGTTTATATCATGTTACGGTAGCTAGGTTTGATTATTATCGTAGATCATGAAATAATTGAAAATAGTGGTCATGATGGAATTTTATTAAAAATTGAACGATTACCTTACACACCTACACAGAGACATTCCATGTACGTTCGAAGGTTTTCATGGGAGTAACTATTATTATAATTAATTAAGCTGCATTAAGTTGAGCTTTTATTATTAAATATTTATACAAGTTGTACTTATCTAAAATATGTCTGTTTGTCGCCATCTTTTTATTGGTTAAATTCCTTGAGTAACGAACTTTTTATACCAGCGGTCGATCTCGTGCCATACTCCTGAATTATGCTCAACAAAAAAACTAACTGTACTCTAATGGCTGCTACTTGGGTCATAGCCATTACCGACACGCATGAAACAATCTACGAAACTTTTGACATACAGCGTCCTTATCAACACAAAGATGTAAGAGACTTCATGTGTGATATTAAGATAGGACTTTGTGATATTAACTGCGTGATAACAATAAAATGTACCCTAATGAAGATTCTCCCTCTGGCGCTCGTAACGACCATCTGAAGTAGCACACAAAAAATTGGTGAATTATATAAAGATTTATTACGACTTAGACAATAATTGTCTTATACCGATATTTTTGAAGGAGATTTATGTTTTGGCTCTAAGCTATGTTTCTTTTTGGGTAATTTTAATGATTTTATCGCGTGGTTTGATGTATTGTTGCATTGGGATTGGGTTTGAAAAACTAGGAATAGGTATGGTTAGCCTTATAGCTTTTAATTCTTCCATTTGAACTGCTTCATACATTTCAACTTTGGTATATGTAGGTACTAGGTATATCTTTAATTTCCTTCTGTTGTCCATTTACCACTAGTGGCTGATTATATGACCTGAAGACCGCTGGAGCCCCAACGGCACCGCCATTTTGAAAAAAAAATGCAAAACTGAATCGACATAAAAACAGTATTAGGTATAGGTATTAAACCTTACTTTACAATTAACCGGAGTTTGATATCAAGGCGGCACACTTGGTTAAAAAATAATTATGTCATCTAGCATTTATATGAGGTATAGGTACTCGTAAAATATATTATTTTGGAATTTTCGGAATTTAAATTCCGAGCATCCCCTTCGTATTCCCATCGTCGCACGCGCAGCCTCCGTAAACACGCGATGCTCATTGGCAGCTGTCAGCCAGAAGGATATAACGTGCATTAACCACAATCAAACAGTTTTGAGAGAGAGCTTCAATGAAATATGTTTTTTTTTACCAGGAATCCGTATTTGAACGTCAAATACAATTAGGTCTATGAAAGAAAGATCAGATTAAATGTTTAGTGACAAATTTTCACAAGGAATTTGCTAATTATTTAAATAAACATAATAAGGCAGTCAATAAGTAGTAATTTAATAGTATGAGTGTCTTAAGTACGACATGTTATTATTTGTCGTATAAGTTGACTACTTACGTATCAGATGAACGTTTTCAATCCACCAGCCCAAGCCGAAAAGTTCAACTTATGTTAGCTCCACTACATGATAAAAAAAAAAACACTGTCTCATTAAATTTAGAATTCTTATTTATTTGGTAGGTACGTGTTACCCGTGTATGTAATTTTATCCCTCGCTATCTAAATGAGACTTATATTTTTAGACTCTGCAAAACGCTTAAGAATACATACATATCCCCCTAAGCTTGAAGTAGCACACTTAGCGTGATCTGACTCTAATACATCATAAATATCTACTCCAAATTAATACTTAGCGATCAAACTCGACTTTACCCCAATCGTATGTAGGTTAGTCTTAATATAAATAGAGGCCGTTAAAACCTCCTATTTATATTAAAATCTCAGTTTAACATCCCTTTCAAGCGTCATCGCACACGCAACGTGGATTGACAGCTGTCAGCACAAATCAGGGAATACAGGGCTTATATTGGGCCAATTATGGTCGCACCCACCGGGCCATGAGAAGCCAAAAGTAGACATGATGGCTAATAAAAGTTACACACCCACTATTACCGACTTTGGTTTTTAAGTCTCTCCATAATATTATGAAATAAAACTTTGCAAACGGATTATATCGCGTATAATGAATTTAAAATACATCTAGGGACATTTGCACGCTTACAGAGTTTTCATGGTCAATGGGAAACTAAGGGAAAATATATAGGTATTCACATCTGTCAAAATTACAATGTGAAAATCGATGGTTTTACTCATGTAGTTTTTGTCACTAAGCGCAACATATTTCAAAGAGTCCCCATTTAAAAAATTGGTCCCCGAAACATGTCCCGCGATGTGACAAAAATATCAGAATGTTTTTTGGTTGCGTTCATTGTATATTTGTATAACTATTTACCAACGGTGTTTGTAACTTCGTAATAAAAAAGTCAACCTCATCCCACTGCATAAATTACTTCCTCATGTTATGACTGATATTTGTTTTGTCTTCAGTTCGACCTTGACCGCTTGTTATTGCTAGTTAATCGATTTTTTAATTAAACAGTGTCAAAATGTTTCCTTTTATGCATCACGTTGAAGAGTTCATCAATGGCATGTTTTCGGTTTTTAATCAAAATGATATTGGTACAATGTTACCTGCAGTCTCTATCTGCTTTGAATTCGTTGTTTCCAGATAAATTTAATGAATAATTTTTAACAAACAATAATGATCTCAGTTAGTCTCTGAATAAAATGAAATTGAATTGATTGAATTGAATTGGTAAGTATAGTATGTACAGTTAACCACCAATTTGATTCCTAGGTCACTATAGAACTACGACATAATTAATCAATTGTTTATTTTCTACGACCGTAGTTATTGACTACTAACTAATTAATTACTTACGTAATAAAAAAATAATCAAAAATGTAGGTAAGTAGGTACCCATTATTATAAAGTAGGAAAATATGATAGTTCCACGGAAGAAAGAATGAGCGCGCCGCGCTCTGTTTTAGTAGTGAAGAGTTAAATTGTTTAGCATAGTCTCATTAGTCTCATTACTAATATAAGTCATGTGAGATGTAGTCCCAACAGCATTCTAAGATAAATTTCGGATAGATTTGATTGCCCGATTCTAAAGCATTGGATCGAGCAAATCAAAAGTATAGCGCAATTTATAATAAAGATATCTATTATACTGTAGTACTAGTGTAGGTATACGTATTAAAAATTTAGCAGATCTTAAATGTCTAGGTTTGTACTAACATTAGATTCAGTTTTTTGCTTGGTTTACTAACACTCTATGGATAGGTACATTTGTTTGTCCGAAATAAAGACATTTATTAGGTATTTATATATTTATTTAATGTCTCTTTAAAAATTATGGCAAACAGGCATGAATAAAAACCGGATCGACCAAAACGACCATCTTTTTAAACCAAATATTTCAATAAACAAAATTTAATTTCTTTCGACAGTTTTTAAGGCGGCAAAGGGCAATTCATAGTTAAACACAACTTTGACCAGAACAAGCTACACAAAGTATACCCGCTGTCAAACACACGTCAAACTTTGACAAGCGGGCGGTCAAAATGTGTACTACCTTGGACGTTATACAAATAAATTACTACCACGTAAGCTATGCAATAATAGTCCATATAGTTCTAGTGATAGAGCTGTCAGTTTTTACGTGAGCGGTAAAATTATTGTGGTCATGTAACGGTGCTATGCTGACATCGGAACGTGAGGTAAAAAGAAAAGATTGAAGTTGAAAAAGTAATAGATTAAATTAAAAGCAAAAGTGAGATAAACTAAGAACTTAAGGGTCTGCGAAGAATAGCAAGAATACATATATTATTATATTATCCTACCTTAAAATTACCGACTTCCATGGAACTATCGAGGACATCCAAGATAAATTGAAACTTTAATAATTTTGAGGTGACACAGTAATATAATATGTACAGACAAATTCTGTCACTTTTAATCTAAATAGGATTATTCGTAAATATGATATGCAGTACCTACCTAAGAAAACACTGTTACTTTTCCCAATAAGTCGATAGCTAAGTACTTACTTGTACCTAAATGGGTTTCTAGATATATGTATCCGTTCTACTACCTACTGATTCTGCAGACAGTAAAATTACTTACTTACTTACTTACTCCGTTGGCTCAGCGACCCAAAATGAGACTTGGCCTCCGACACAAGACAACGCCACTTTTCCCGGTCCTGTGCGACCTCTCGCCAATTGCTGACTCGAAGTTCGCGCAGGTCCGCCTCCACCATGTCGCACCAGCGATATCTGGGGCGTCCGATAGGACGTCTTCCTGCTGGACGGCCCAGGTATGCTCTTTTCACGTTCCGATCTTCATCCATTCTCTCAAGGTGGCCCAACCAACGGAGTCTGTGAGCTTTAGTCTCTCCCATGATGTTAGGTTCAGCCACTAGGTTTTCGATTTCACGGTCCTCCTAAAATTACTTACCATTTGAAATAATTAGAATAATTATCTAAAATCCCGTTAATAACTACATGTCGGTCAAATGTTTGATTAAATTATAGGTGTATCAAAATATTTATCTATTATTACTGTGAAATAGTAACTAATAATTAAACTATACGAATTCAAAGGGTACAAGTGCATCTCACTCAAGCATAGACTAGGAATCCTCTAGACGGAGTTTAGAGCAATTATTTCATGAAACCGATGCTGCCAAAAATACGGGGGTGCGGGGGACGAGGTGAGCGAGGTCCCGTGCCGTGATTGGTCCGTTCAAAGACACGGACGTCACACAAAGACACTTTCGACTCGAAAATGGAGTAAAACTACCGTATTTGTGGCAGAGGGGGTAGAGCTACTATGCTCAGTCTGGACGATGTCTTGTCTGTGCACTCAAGCCGCGGCCTTCTAAGTAAAGCCAGGTAAGTCTAAAAAACTGGAATCGATGTTAAAAGTCCGACCTATAATTATAAAAGATCAAAATGTTCGCAGCGTTGTATTACCGGTTATTAAATGTAGGTTTTAGGAGCAAATGTGGTTATAATAGTCGCTCGAATGATACGGGACTAGAGAAACGTAATTTTGTGACTTTTTGCCTCGGGGTTGCCACATGGTTCAGATGGTTACCGCAAATTAAAAACATGGTTTCACTTTGGATGATCTACCAATTGTGGATAATATAACAGTTGTATTTCTACTCGTATATGGGTTTATTCGACATTGATGCATACAGACACTAAAACACTAAGTACATATGAATACAAAAGCGAAAAAAATTTGAAACAATTTATGTTTAACATGATTTACTTTAAAAAAAATGCACTTTATACAATTCATAAAAATACTAGATATCGCATAGCGCCTATGTTGAGAATTATGAATAACGTCAATTAATTGCCCAAGGTCATTATATCCCTAGGTACTTGAGTGTATGATGAGTAGTCATATTCAATGTCTTATTCTGAAATTTTGAAAAACCAACTGAATTTGCAATGGCAACCCTAACTCCATTATTTAATCCTGAACCATTTTGCGGTTAGTAGTCCGAAGTCCGAACGTGCCTTCCGTCCTCGGCTATGTCATTTTGCGAACTAATAGGGACAATTCAAAAGGGTCGTATTCATTTTAGTAATAAATAGACACTGCCAATTTTCTGTCATTATAGACGCCGAGAATGACAGATTTACGGTATCATTGTTGTTTAGAATTTTTATGACAAATTCGAATGTTTAAAAAGTGATTCTGGTAATTTTATGACAGTGACGCTAAATTATATAGGAGTCGAATAAATAATAGGGTTACCGGTGCTTAGAGTGGATACTGGACAGTAAGTATAAATTCCTAGATAATATTATAATCGCAATTCTAGGTACAGTGTATGAAAAAAAGGGTAATTAAATTGTAAGCAAGATATATTTTATTAAATTATGGCAATGGTAAGATATATTTTATTGTAATTGCCTCAGTTGTACTAAAAAAAAGATACTGCTGATCTACACGAAACATTTTGGTCCCATGTAGGAAAATATAACGGGTGTGCTAGTATTCTCCGGTAGAATGTGGAAATTTTCAAGAAGGTCGGAAAAATAGTTTTTTGGTATTTTTTAATTTCCCCTTATTTTTCCACTAAACCGGTTATAGTATAGTATTTTCCTGCTTTTTATTTTATTAAAATACCTAGTTTGAATTATTATATTTATTATGTGTGCTTTTATTGACAGAATACTTGTTTCCAGACGTAATATTAATATTTCCAGTAAGAACATATATAGTAAATGTTAAAATTCTTACTGTATTAATTTTCTAGTTATCTACTTTGTCTACTAAATCTCCCTGGAGAGCGTGAGAATAAATACCCGTAGAAGTGATACTAATAACAAAACCATTCGAAGTATGGCTATAGGTACTTGATCAATAACCTGATAATCTCGCTCAGACGTCATATCAAATCATCGCCAAAAAACAGCAGAAAAAGGATGAATGGAACCAACAAAGTCCAAAGCCACTCAATAAAACAATTTCCGCACCTAAACCATTTCTCAAGTTCTTAGTAAGTGACTAATTTATAGGCGCCACCGCTCAGACGAAACACCGCAAACTAATCAAACAACCGGTCATTATGCCGTCATTTTCGGAAACTGCCATAGGTTAAGGAAACGAGTAAAAGTATAAATGGTTGTTATGGATGGTTCGCAGGTAACGGTTGGGAGCCTCAGTGAGGCATTGAAAAACGGACGTAGGAAAAAAAACAACGGGTTGCACTCCGGGAGTGCCGGCAAAAGTGAAAACTCAATGACATTGTAACAGTTTTTCGATCAGGTCACGTGTCCGTCTTACGTCTTACGAATCTTACGGTCACGTGACCTGTCGCGAGTTTAACATTTTTTCCCCATCACAAAAAGCGCACAGCGCCGCTAAAGAAGTTTTCACTTCAAAAAGAAGAATTATATAAGTAGGTACGACGCATTGGCTTGATTCAGGATGGATCGCCGGCACCGGCAAATAGATGTAGGCGGCAAAAAAACATGGACACTATATTTTCATTTTAGAGAGGTTGCCTCGTTGAAACATACTATCCAAGATTCATAGCTGTATTTTTTTAAATTAAAATAATGGTGTTGTAGTTTAAAAAATCCAAACAGTTTAAGTAACTAAATACGTTCGAAAAGATAAATGTCAATATATTAATAAATCACTTGGCCAGTCTATTGTCTTACATTGTCTTTGACCAAATGGAAGGTGTTTACGTTCGACATGTCAAAAATTATGGCGCTCCATATATCGAAAGCAGACCTCTATTACTATAATTATAATGAGAGCAAATTTTAGAAGCCATTTTATGAAATAGAATTCGGAAAGATACGGTTGCGAATATTATTGCAATGTATTTTATGGTGCAAAAAATAATGAATGGACGTTTAGAGAAGGGCAAATTTAGCAAAATAGGATGAAAAAGCAAAAGCTGTTAATTTGTTTTTACAACATTGCGAAGTTTACTGTTGGGTAATAGGTTGTGGTTGACGATGAGGAATGAATCATAACGTATGTACTTAGTGCCTAATATAAAATAGACTGCTTAGAGTCTAACTAACTTTTAGTTGACTGTAAATGCGTGAACAAAGTGTTTAATTACGTTTAGTATTTTGCTAGTAGACACTACCACATATACAAAAAGTCGCGTGTCTAAAACTACCATCGCAATATAAGTAATGAAGGCTTAATTTAAAGCTCTAAATCATAAGCTAAATTAATTCTGAAATAAAGAATTAATAATAATAATTCTGCTAATAATAATTTGTTATGTATATGGACTAAAAAAATACCATTTATTCACGGAACAGCATATTTTTACATGATAGGTACAACCTCCGCCAAACTGTATAACAGTTTGTTGGCAGAAATAGGCTCCTCTTTTTTTTCTTTTTTTTGTCTGAAATAGACATTAAGTACATACATACAATCTGAGGCGCGGAAATCGCTACACAGGTTGACCCTAACAGGCCTCTGGAGCGATAGCAAGCCAAAGACCAAACACACAAACATGGAATGTGACAATTTCATGAAAAGGATTACGAACATGGGCTGCGATAAGATGCAACCCAAGTTTGTGTTCCATAAGAATTTTAACGTTAAAATTCCAACAAGGGCTGAGTGGACCGAAGGTCTTGAAGCACCAATCTCTGATGAAAACGACATCATATGGTACACAGATGGGTCTAAGACAGAATCTGGTACGGGGGCAGGCATTTATGCAAATGACTTTAGTAGTAGTATAAGCATGGGCAATTACGCCACTGTCTTCCAAGCCGAGACATTCGCTATAATTGCCTGTGTGCATGAGAATATAGTTAGGCGAACCCAAGGGAAGAATATCTATATACTCAGCGACAGTCAGGCCGCTCTCAAAGCGCTCGAAGCTCCCAGAGTGGACTCTAGACTGGTATATAATGGCGTCCAAGCCCTGAACCAGCTTGGAAGGCAAAACAGAGTGCAACTGGTATGGATCCCAGGGCACGAGGGATTCATAGGCAATGAAAATGCAGATGAACTCGCCAGAGCCGGATCTGTAAGTAACCTTATAGGTCCGGAACCATTCGTGGGGCTCTCACAGGGAACCATCACAACGGCTATTAAAGACCATACCAAGACCAAACACCAGGAAGAATGGGATAGTCTGACGGGTCTAAAGCATGCAAAGCTCTTTATGCAAGGAATAGACTCCGGCTGGAGCAAAAAGCTTTGGAAACTTAGCAAAAGACAACTCCAAATCATAACGGGGGTGTTTACTGGCCATTACGGGGTCAAAGGATTTCTGGCCAAGATGGGACACTCTGACAACACCGATTGTCGTATGTGTGGCGAAGAGGAAGAGACAGTAAGACACTTAATGTGTGAATGTCACGCCCTCGCCAGACAAAGAATGAAGGACTTTGGAGCAGGATACCTGGAACCAAAGGACTTTAAAACGCTACCCATGAGCTCCATCATCCGACACATGGATATGGTGGGAAAAGCTCTTGAGTAGTTGACGGATCTCTTCTAGGGGGTAACTGCACAAAAGATCCCTATGGGTCGAAGTGTATCCGCAAGGGCCCCCGAAAACAATAAGATAAGATAAGTACATACATACATTAATCAAGGCGATAAGGTGGAAATCAAATGTAAAGAGACCAAGTAATAATGTATAAAGTTGACTTTATACATGCTTTGTTACTCGGTCTTTGATGTAGAGGTAACAACACTTATGTATGTACAAATAAACATGCGTGTTTTTCAAAAACATTACCCCCTCTTTTTCGTCAAGGTAATAAAACTCCATAATGCATCACGACTCTCAGATTTACCGTCCACTTTCCTAGCAGTCAATAGCAATAAAATCCTGCTCTTCACGCATGCGCTCGGACACATCTTTAGGACATTATTAAATTAATGCGACTGATAAATTGTCCTGATTGCGCTCATAGGTGGTCTAAACTACCGTAAATGTCTGTCTTCTCTGATAAGATGTTAATGTCAGGCACGCGCTAGGCCAGCGATTCTCAAATTCTGCCGTTTAAATAAAAAGGATACATAATTCATTGTATATCGCTGACTTCACATTAGGCACTGACAATACTTTTTTTATGAGAAAACAATCACCCGCGAAAAAATAACTCTCTTGCTTCTCGCTACTCGTCAAAACTCGGACAGCTGCTTTAAAAACTATCCGGCTTAAAATCCAGTCCAAAAATAACTACTTACATATAGATACGAAATGCAACAGCAAATATTTTCCCAAACCGAGCCGTCGCTAAAGTTTGAGATCCACTGCGCTGGACTAGGAAGATAAGTCAAAGGTTAAAATGATTTTTAAGTTTTATGTTTAGTGTATTCTATTGCTTTATTGGTACAATCAAAGCCATGTGTTTGATTGATTTAGCACATTTATTAGGTTATTAATGATGATGATGAATTTACTACAGAAATACTGTATTTTGGTAAATGCTAATACATATCATAGATTAGGTAGAAAGATGGCAAATATGTTATCTTTAATATAGAACTGAAGATCGTTATCATTTATCTCATGAATTTGGTTGAAGGTTTTGACTAACAGTAGGTAAATTCAGCAAAACACCATAAAACTGAGAGTTATTTACCTACATGCAATGTGCATGCTGCTGCGGACCAGTAATGAAATTAACTTTTGAGAAATAGACAGTGAAAAATAGGCAAAAAAGGAACAAAAGCAAAATAAATATCAACCACCTACGTCAGTTACCTACAAGCCTACGATCATTCTCGGGTAGGTTAATAATAGTGGATGCACAGAAAGTACCTATGTATTTCAGGATAATTCAATAATATTTTTTAAATAAAAATTGTTTTTAAACAATTGCAGGTGCACAAAAAATCTGATCCTAGATCGCTCGACCCAAAAAGACCCAAAATCACCTGCACAGTAACACCCAAAACATTAAGCCGAAGGTCCCGCACGACTCTTGCCCCAAGCCAAGATGCTTATTAGGGACGTACCATGCACCTGTGTGAATATTTTCATAATCCCCTTAATTAGAGGTTCGCGGATCTTCCCAAAGGCCGCGAACGGTTGGGCCTCACTGAGGAGGCAATAAATTGTTCGACATTTGACCCCGCCGACTGGGATTTTTTTGGGGAATTTGCCCTCCGGCTGTAAGAAAGTGTACAGAGTAGAGATCGAGTTGTTGAAACTGTGACAGTAAAAGATTTTGATCAATTTGAAGTTTGCGTTGCATGAGCTACCCTACTTTGAACTCACCACAGGAAACTAGAATAAAAATTTGGGGTTTGGGCAAATTGCATTTTTTTTAAATGGGTTGTTATAAATTTATGGCATGTATTTTGAAGTCAATATTTTCCAAATAATCATTAAAAACTGTTGAATATCAAATGTTTGTCATGCACTGTATAAATTGTTTCATTCTGTACGCCGAAATTTGTTTGCAATTCTCTGTACGTAAATTCTACACGTATTTAATAACCAAACCTATTTCAATATAAGTGCTCTGTGCTTCCACTAATGTTACATATATTTATCAAGCCGATCGTCAACCGTGGCGTCTTGCCGCAGGGCGCCCCGCCTTGGTTGCCTGTTTCCCACGTGCACCGAATGCTTGGATTGCGTGCGACCTCTTGTACCAACCATGCTCGTTCACCACACAATTCTCATTCATCAAACTCACATAGACTAAGAATCGTTCTTACCAACCACTTCCAAACTGCCAGTATATAAACTGTGTTTGTATGTTACATTTTCATCTGTGGCTTCGTTTGATGAGTCAGTGACCAAGTCTGTAGGCTCACATACGGTCGCTATAGCTGCTGCAGTGGATCTACTGTTTGCTCCAGGCTAGAGATCTGGGTTCTCACCTTTAACTTCTTTTATGACCGTGGGATTTTGACCACAAGCATGAGGAGCTAAGATTTTATTAATGATAAGTGAAACTTTTGGACTTGTGGGTTTCTTTGGACAATTTATTGCATAGTCAGGTTTCAATATTAGAATAAATGGTGGGATCTGTACTTTTGTGTTAGTGGATTCGTGTAGGTATTTTACTAATCTTTTAAGCTTTTAAGATTGGATTTAAAGTAACAGTTACTTGCCAATCTTTTATAAAGAAACCCCATGATTAGGGGTTGATAGAGATCCCCTAATTCTACATTTACCCTTAAATTGCGGTTACGACCAAGCAATATTAAAGGATTAAGAAGAAATCCAACGTCGCCTTTCTCAGATTCCAGACTATAAATGGTAAACGTTCATAATTTGAGGCTGTACGTTGAACGTAATAACGATACTAAACCACGGAGGTGATTACAAGCGTTTACCGAATTGTTCAGTAATCGATCGGACGCGGGATTGAGGGAGGAAAATGTCAGGAATTCCTGTAGGAACGTACGATTTCTTAAATATTATATTTAGCCGAGCTATGTTAATGTATTGTCGAGACTATAAAAATTCCGAAAGGTTATTGGGTGTTTGGATTAGAGAGTAGGTTAACAGACAACCTTGAAAACTTTTGTCTTAATTCTATAACATCTTGATGAAATTGTAATAGACTCTTTGCGATACAAGTTTTTGGTAGTTTTAAAGTCTTTAATCTAAATATGTATCTTAAATATAGGTAGCTATCAAAAGTAAATTCACAAGGGTCAAATTTAGAAGACTTAATAATATACCTAGCTTATATACCTATAGGTTTCGATATTTTGAGCTTTAGCAAGTTGGTTAACATAATAAATCCAAGTTATTTTATTATAATATGACACCGCCGTCTCACATCACACCTTCAGATTTCTTAGTACAACCAGAAGTGCAAAATTTCCTGTTTAAACAAAATACCCACTTGATTAAAAATCCTTCATAGAACCAACGGACTGTTGCCAGGGTTCAAACAACCTTTCGATTAACTCGATTGGTTACGGCCTACCGCCAATTAGGGCAAATTTTCGACTAGCTCAAAGGGACCGTGTTGTCCTAAAGATCATTGGTCGGTAATTAAAACAAATAGGGTCAAAAAGGGCCCGCCGCAGGCGCCACGGGGCGGTTCTCGGCCTCGTCTCGCCGTCGCCGAGGGCGGCCAACCCCCTCATTATAAACTTAATCTAATTATTGAATTCGTACAATGTAGTGTTTACATTTTTTTTCTAATTTGTTCCACTATACTTAAGAATGGATGCGTAAGCGCTAAATAGCACGTTTAGAGCCATATATCATACGAGAGTCACTGTATCGCCGTCGGCCGTTCTCACGCTGTGCCTTGCGGGTTTTTTTTAGGACATAAGCGGTTTTTAGTTTAGGTTTCTGAGACATTAAGGCGGTCTCATCAGGATTATTATAAGGTGCGTTTACGGGTTTGCCTCTTGATGATTGTCACGATCTTGTTTCATTATACGGCGGCTTTGGGGTTTTGTTTTGGTTAGCTTTTAAACAAACTACAAGTTAACGATATTTGCGTAAGTAGGCCAATTTTAAAATATTGATTATATTTCTATTCAATTTGCTAGCCTTATTTAAAGCCGCTGTAGGTAGGTAAATATAGGTAGATTGGTAAATACATTTAATATTTTTGCCATTAGCATTTCGGCGAAGGACACTCCCGCGAGGAAACCTGCATAGTTTATTCAAGGCTTGGTTTACCAATTGCTTAGAATTAGAAGACAGTCGCTTTCGTAAAATCGAGTGTTTACGGCTTAATCTTGTTGAACTGATAAAACTCTTAAAATGCAACAGGGAATGCGCTGAGATGGGGAAGCGTAAGCTATTTAAAAACATAACTGGGCTACAGAGTAAGTACAGTCTTGCCGAGCAATATAATTTTAAATTACCAACAACTTATTATTGACAACTCATTTAAATAGCTCAATGCGCGAGATAGCTTCGGTCGCCTGCGGCACCTATCTCCGACGCTGACCGTGCATATTCCAATACGATTGAACCGAACGTTCATGCGAACCAGTGTATGTATCTACGAACCGCGATTATTGAGCCATTTAGAGTTCTAGCTAAATTGGGCATTCCATAGCGTAAGTATTGAATGACCAATTTTGCTAGGACCCTAAATTGCTAAATATTCGCGGTTCGTGATGGTACCTTGAAATTCGTTAAAACTATTACTACTTCTAATGCGTAATGTATGTGTGAAAGTTACGCGTGATACGATAAACGATAAAAGTGCAACCATCAAATTCGTACAGTACATAACTACATATATCATAGTCGTATTTGCGTGGCGATGCACTTTCAATTGCGTGGTGTTTTAAAAAAGACGTTTTATCACGGGGATAATGTAATCCACATACGCCTGTATAGGTTTAAATTAAGAAATGGGACGGTTATATTATACCCGTGTATTTAACATCTTTTCGATGATGATTTTATGATACTTACCTACTGGTGGTGTTATAAGTGTTATACGAGTACAGTTTATGAATTATGAATGAAAGTTTTTTAAATGTCTTGAATGACTTCTATCGAGATGCTCCGAGCTGTCAATTCAACCAACTCTCGTTAGCCTAAGGGTCAAATTATACTAGACTATACAGACGATTTCATAGACGACTGTCAAAATACTGTGAATACTTAGGTGCTTCGGCATTCTTCGGCTCTCGTCGGCGGAGATCGCGCGATCATCCATCATACCGGTAACGATCTTTATGCAAAACACTGAGTTGTTTTGACGCGTTCACTACTTTTATAGATTTTTAAGAGTTTGATTTATGGCAAAACGTGTTTTTCTTTTTTTGAAAATTATGGAATTTGCAATCATCATGACATTCTTGACTCTTTTTCTGTATATTTTCATAATTCTATAACTTGGTCATACTTCTTTGCTGAAACATATATTTTCTTGGCCTTGAATATTTCCATTGTAATGATTTTAATGTTTATAATTCATTAATATATTATTGATTTATATAAATAAATAGACAGGTTCAGCACGATATGAATCGGACTCGAAGGACCTAACCTGATTTTAACAGGGAACCGTAAATATGAGTCTCCAGTTCTGCACTCGCCAAATCTCCGTTTGCCTGAATGAATGATTCACAACCAAATATATTCATTCGCAATTCGAATCGCATTCCTGAAAAACTTTTTAAAATGAGAACATAAATTTTTCAAATGAAGAATGAAGACGCGGCTCGCTTGGCTCATTAAAGCTCATTTGGTGAGATATTTACCGAGCAATTACCTTATAGGTTAGTTACTTTCGCGTGCTCATATCTGACACAGCTCTGAAGAGGTAGAAGCAGCTTTAAATCGAGTGGAATAAAGTTTAAATTCCATGGAAAGTCGCTGGCGGTATATGAGATTAGTGAGATTACAAACGTGAAATGGTGTTATGGTATCGCTTATTTATTAGTGGCCAGTACCTTGATTCATAGCGGCCGATGCGTTGTTAGTGTCAAACTGACAGTTTATTTCAGGGGCAGATATTATGTGAATGTTATTAGTAATTTTAATAAGTAGGGTGTCGAAGTGTCGCTGCGCTTGTATATAATTCATGTTTATTAGACGCTAGTTGGCTGTCAGATGTCGCTCGGTTGATATTAGTCGTATAGTTTTCTGCAGTAAGTATTATCAAAGACATATCTAACTTCGTATAAGACGAATAAAGTCTAAGGAAAAAACGTGCCTCGGAATTCCAGTAAAAGTCATTCTCGAATAGGTGGCGCACACACCTTTAGCCTATCCTCGGCTAGATGGCGTGACGACACCGTTTCATATTTAATAATTTTAACACATAGATATCAGTGAATGAACATGGATCAAAATGATATAAAAATAATAAAATCATTTATCCATATATATACATTTTTTGATAACTTTATACGTTTTCATTTTGAGTTTTAGTCGTGTGTCGATAGATGGCAGTAAATTTACAGTGACTACAAAATTTACAATGACAGGACCCCTCTATACTATCTATTCTTTTTGGTATTATTAATCACATACGGAAGAGTAGATATTAAATGATGGTTTGATTAACTCAGGTAAGCTATAGTACATTGTGCAACGAGGGTAAGTTAAAACGCGACGGCTTGCCGGAGCGATTTATAGATTCGAGTTTGCAATATTATTACGCCCCGAATTACACACAATGTTTTTCATCACACTTAAAATTAAGATTAATTAAAAACAAAAAACTGTTAATTATGGCCTAGAAACTTCATAACTCCCTAGGGAAAACGCTTTTTCTATAACTCCCGCTAAGCCTGCGTGCAATTCCACATTTACTGAGCGAGTGTGATGAAAAATTAATTACCTACTAGAACAAAGACGACTTACGATTTTCTCATAAACAATGGTAAAACAAAGTATGTAACTCCAGTGGTGTCACATACGTGTTGAAAGTAGCCTATTAAAAAAACCTTGGCATGAAGTAAATTTCCTAGACGGATTATGTTTTATCCCTTTCTTACAAATACATAATTCAAAATGACAGATATATTTCCTGTCGAATCTCCGTAGCATGGATTACCAGGTAAAGGTTAAGACTGAACAGTTTTTTTTATACATACTTAGTATTATACAGGGTGATTCATGAGACGTGAGCAGGACTAATACTGCGCATTTCGTAGATTATAAGAAACACTTTCGTATCAGTATTAGTGAGGTTAACGTTAATTTTCTAGTCACGTTGAAAAAAAAAGTTATTAATTTATTTACGACATGCGTGGTCACCCTAAAATTAGAATACTAAACTACCGATATTCTGTGTCAAATTGAATGTCACCACTGTCATCGCGGTCTGGTTACTTTTGAAAACTTGTATCTCACTCAAGTTTGACAGTTTATTTTCTTCGTAATCAAAAATTAAAGAGGTTTTATGCTTATTAATTAGGTCTTGTAGGGTGACCATGATTGTAGAGGATTAAATTTGCCCTCACCAAAAAGTTAAAAAATAGGAAAAAGTGTGGTTGTTTCCCCTAAATACGACGGTGATCGATCAATTATCAGTTACTGAGTGTGCAGGATTAGTCCTGCTCACGTCTCATGAATCACCCTGTATTGTCTGTATCGCGTGTATGAATAAGGGGGTAAGTATATAGGCTAATTAGGCATAACCGACCAATTATATTTAAAACAAGTTTCATCAGATAAGTCGACCAATAAGTACTTTCCCAATGAATTAGAATTTCAACAAAAGCTAACACAGTCTACTATCCACCACCAGCAAGTGTGGAAGCACCTTTAATGCGGTTATCTCTACGCCACTTACACTCCCACTAAATCTACTTCCCACAAACCAAGCACATAGATCTAACCTAGATACGGCAGCTTCCATCTAAGACTAGAATACCCTAACCACATTTGGCTTGAAGTACGCTTCAGACCTTCTTTGCCGCGGCTACCGTCACAGCGGCGAACGCATTTACAAGGGGAAGTGGGCTACATTTCACGGTAAAACACGCCTACTTGTTATCTGATAACCGGTGACGTATCTAGCATAGTATTTAAATACAATAGGTGAGGAAACTGTGTAGTGAAAAAGGAAACGTTGCGGTTAGCACATGCGGGTATTGAAACTTCCTCACGTAGAATAAACGTGTATGGAACGTAGACATATGCAATACAGTTTACAAAAATATTGTACTGCACTCCAAAAAGGAAACACATTAAAAGCACCGTTACTTAAATACAAGAAATTAGGACGTTTGATTACAAACATAAATATAAATATCTATTAGCAGTTGATGAAAGTAAAGATAGTGTAAATATTTTTCGTAGGTAAACTAAGAAAAAAAAATACTGCAAAAAACTCCCCTTAGTCAGGGGTGCGTAACTCCTGACTTCGGTCAAACTCGGCTCCGCTCGGCTCAGCATTGCTCCGAGCAATTATTAGGGTTGGCACCACTTGACTTCCTTTTGCGTGCACGACCACAGATAAGATAATCACTTGATTTTTTGACAACCTTAAATAGCCGAAAGGGATTGTGCCATATATTAGAAAGGGACAGCATGATTCGACCCTGAACCGCTGTCAAACTTCGTTTTTATAGGAAGTTTCCTTTCTGTACGGTTATACTATTAATTATTCTGTGCTTTAGTGTAAATTTCGACGTACGCGTTTGCGTTAAGTCTCATTTTGTATTGAATTTTGAACAGCGCGCCAAGCGGGACGTTTTGTAAACTCTAAATCCCATACAAAATAATACTTAACGCAATCGCGTACGTCACGTCACGCTATTGTATGAAATTTACACAGGGGTACGTACAGAGTCCGTACCATGAGTCACTGACAGCGTCAAAACTGACATACACTGACGTCTACGTAATTTACTTTCTATACATCTCACTCGCACTAATATACGAGTACGAGCGAGATGCATAAAAGTAATTAAGTTACATTCTCTATAGCATTTATGAGCTGAACAATTTCCACTACATTTCCCAAAATGTCCCAGAAAGTTTCTAAGAAACATTCCTTTTTTGTTACCAAATGTGTAAGGAAATCTGGTAACAAAAAAAGGAATGTTTCTTAGAAACTTTCTGGGACATTTTGGGAAATATGGTGGAAGTTGTTCAGCTTCAATGTACTTTACCAGCATACCAATTTTGATAGAAATCTAAGATGTGATTGAAATGTACATACTTTTTGAGAATTGGTCTTATGTCAGTGCCAAACTGGTGGTAGCCACACAGGTACCGAAGTAATCAATAGACAGTCTTAAGAGGTCACAGACAGAATTACTTTCGAATTTATAATATTAGTAAATATTTGGAATAGATTTCCATCGGATCTTAGTAGGTAGGTATCCACTCTCACGCTCTTTCGACAGACATTTCCATTACGTCTTGACATTTCTAATAAACTTGTTACATTACCAAATGAAACGCTTAAGACCACAGTCTCACAGTCATATGAGTCAAAATTACTGTCAATCCATGCACGTACGGTCGCCGGCTTGTAATTTGGTCGCCGACGACGTGACCCAGGTTCGATTCCCGGCGAATAGTTCTCAGGCAATTAGAATGTTTTCGTAACTTATTGAAGAATGTTCGTTGTGTCGCGACTTCCCTTTTTGATTTTCACCCGGCTTGGTGAAAACAGACATGTGTCAAAACCAAAATTGGGTGTTTATTTTGACACATGTGCTTTTAATTTCCGCAAAATATTTAGAAATACCTAATCGGTTTTTATAATGACGGTACCTAATAACTTAACCGCTTAACTAATTTTAATATCTAACTTACCATAAAGGTACCTAACCTTAAAATTAAAACTAACTACAAAACTAAAACTAATACCTACCTAAAGAATAAATTACTCATTTAGTTGAATTTTGAGTTGAGATGAAGTCGAAGGATAATTTCCATCATGGCAATCATCATTCTACGCAGTCGCGGGCAGATAAGCTACTGGGTAATATACCTACAGTACAGTCAGCAACAACAGTAGAGAATGAAACAACGCTCACTCTGTCACTTTTTCAAATACAGATATATATCTCCTATAGTTCGCGTTCAAATGTATCTGTCACAGTGCAATCGTTTTATGCAATGCAGGGACTTGTATCGTATGATACTTAGATACTTTTGACGCGTAGTCTGATGTAAGTACAGTCAGCAGCAGAAGTTACTAAGCGGGCGAGTTGTTCAAAATGATCTTGGTGCGACTTTATTGTCAAGAGAATAAGAGCGTGTCAAGGTAATTTTGAACACGCCCGCTTAGCAACTTCTGCTGCTGCCTGTACCTATGTTTATCTGAAAAAAAAGTTTCAATATTATCCACATAATATTTTTCATGCCCTTAAAACGATATACATACTCGTAGTAGGTACTACTACTACCTAATTCGCATGCACTTGCCTGTCTTGCATTACCTATCTAGAGCGCATCCTAACGGAAGAAGGCGCTCGGGAAATGCATATCAGCCTTACCTTGCATCCATCTGATAAGGAGGGGCGGCACGCTGGGCGGGCTCTTTGCTCCAATTAATTCCACTGCAAAGCCAGTACGCAGCTGAAACAGTTATATACTACATAATTACATGTTTGTACATAGAAAAATACTTTGTTGTATTATGGCTTCAATGTCAATGAGTTTAGCCAATTCAATTTTAGATGAGAAATGTTATCACTAGCTGAGCAACAACGAATAATTTCGGAATTACAACGGACGCGTCGTTTGATGACACAATATCATTGGATTCTTTTTTGTTCAATGCTAAATATGCATTTTTGTAATGAAGCGTTCAATAAGCATAAAATCATCAAATCAAAAACAGCTTATCACAAAATATAAGTGCAAACACTTTGGAGGCAAAGTGCAAAAAGAAAAACTTGCAGATTTTAGTTCATTTGAATCTCCGTAAAAATAACTCCCGTTATGTGTAGGTATGTAACTAATAACACTTTGCTAATTGACCTTATTCAATTAATTAATATTTTGATAAATGGTCCAATAAACTTTTAAGCAAAACAAGCAACCGAACACAGCGTCTGTCATTAGTAAACAAATTTCGCACATAAATCGCAATTTGTTATCCGAGAAAATTAAATTAAAGCCATGTTACTTGAAAAAGGCTTGGATTGCGTGTTTGTGGTCACTTAATAATGATTTTATTTGGCCTTAAGGATGCTTAAGTCTCATCCAAATCCGCTTACTCTACAAATTAAACAATATTCAGTTCAATAAAACTGATATCTAAGAATTATACTAGAATTCAAGTCGCTTTTTTAAATAAATTTTACAAGCTAACTTGCAATATTTAAAGTTAATATAGTACTTTTCGAAAAAGGGTTACCTGGACACATTCGTCTTCTATCTGTGTCCATGCCGTGTCGGAAAAATCTGCCTAAATATTGTATTTTTGGATGCATTGCATCTTAAGCGGCAAACAGTTTTCAACTATCATGTTTCCTTTTAAATTCGGAGTTCATCATTTGTCTCCGTCGCCGTCTGCCTTTATGTCTTCTATCTGCCTCACGACTCAGCAGAACTTAGATTAAGGAGAGTCCATCAATTTCCATGTATTAACCCTTTACCTACGGGTGTCAACCAGAGTTGCCAGTAAGGCAACACCGCTGCAGTACGGGTGTCAACTATAGTTGATCGAAGTAATGGTCGTGTTCAACATTTTTTTAAAACAAAACGAGACCTTGTGGCTTGGTAATAGCGGTCACATTATGCACTGTGATTAGTATATATACAAAGAAAAAACTATCCGAATATTTCGGTAGATGGCTCTGACATAAACATAATTTTAAAATTACCGCTTTTTTGCTGGCAACTGGAGTTGACACCCGTACTGCAGAGGTGCTAATAATTGAATTCAATATGGCGGACAATAGTGTTGTTTTCAAATTTCATCGACTTGTTGTCGATATGAGAGTACGGCGTGGGAGTGTTTGGAGTGTTATTTTTAGTGTTTTTTTACCGGTTTTGGTTAAAATATTGGAATTTAACATGTTATGAAATCATTATTAGGTACTATTGTACCTAATAATAATTTTACCACAATCATAACTTGTTAAATTTCAGTTTTACATTTACTAGGTTATCGATATATCGACAAATGCGTCGATAGACGCACATCACTATTTTCCATAAGTAGCAAATTCTTTTAGTGCAATGTTTTTTGTGATTGATATTTATGCATTATTTTCATAATTATTGTTATTTAAGTGTTTATTTGTGTTAAGTATATTATAAACTAATGTTCTTAAACGTAAACTTGTGAAATCCGCGATTAGTTACTTAAAAATCTTTTATTTCTTAGTGACTGGTATATTGCTTGATAGCAGAAAAAATAGTGAATATTATTACTCCAAGTGATTATTTATTGATTAAACACATTATACTTATTGTGTGTGTGAAGTTTCAAGTGTGTAGCTGTAATACTTCAAAAGTTACAAGTAAGTGAAATTATGCCTAACCGCTGACTCTCGCCAAAACATGCCCGTATTGGGCGGTGACGGAGCGATTTAATAGCCCGTAGGTAAAGGGTTAAGCTAGACACTGGTATCAATTTGTAGGATCAGGTGACCATTGAATGAAGTAGAAATTCATGAGGGTATCGCCGTAAAAAGAAATTTTTTTAGGTCTACACGTGTTGCCGTCCTTTTCTCCACCCTTCTGTAATCCGACACGAAACATTTCTATGGCTACCTTACGTCAACCCTTAAGGATATCTCAATAGGACCCAATAAATTGATTGCTACCTATAATAAAGGTCATTAGTCAGTCGACGGCACTCTTAAATCACGTACTCTAGTTGCGTGTTTGGACGCTACCCGTGTTGGCACGCAAGGCGTTTTTTGAACGTATTTGTGAGGTTTTGGCCGCTGGTCTCGGTATGGCACGGAGGTATGTTTGGGCATTTTTTATCAGAAACATCTGTTTATTTCCTCTTTAGTTAATGTCAGCTGTGTTGTCAAATGTAAAATAGATTGTACTTACTATATTTGTATAGTTGACAAATTAATTAGTAGGTAGGTAGGTAGGTACAACAAATTTCTATAATAGCTAACTAGAACATGATGTAGGAGTAGGAGTAGCCACGTGAATTTTGCACCTAAATGAATTAAAAACAATTGCTTTAAAATTAAAATTGGAATCGGCATTTAATTGGAACCTAATAAGCTTTCATGTTGATTTGTTTTGGAGGTAATAAAATTGTAAAGTAAATTTTTTTTAACTACTTTTACTGCTGGAAAAGTCAAAATTAATACCAATGTCTTGATTAAATGACATTTTTGAAAAATGCAATGCAGTGCAATTAGCAGCAATGCAGTGCAGCAGTAACGCTGGTGTAGTGCAGCACGGTTCCATTTTTATCGACTATCACTATGCGCGTTCCTTTCGCACTTACATACTTGTTAGAACGTGACAGGTATGGTGACAAGGGATAAAAACGCGACCGTGCTAAGCCGCCTGAAGTAGGTAAGTCAAAAAACTTCTTACCCGAAATGTCATAAATCTACTGGAATTTCTGACCACTGGGTGAATTAGATGTTAAATAACAATCAAACGGTGAACATAATAATATAAGACATATAAGGTTTAACTTAGTGTTCCATGTTCCTTAAAATATCTTTAAAAAATATTATAACACTCATGAGTGTTACTTAAGATTTGAATTCACAACAAATACCCTCAATAATAATTATGTCATGGAGTATAAAAGTAACTTTGTTTACTTCTATACTCCGTGAAATTATGCTACGTTCTCGATTATCATAATATATTTAAGGCTCTACAGAACTTGCAACAAATGGTATGCGATTTTAGATGATTGCTGGCTGATTAGCAGTAAAGAATTCAATCCATCGATGAAATGCCGCAATATATTGCAAGCGCATGCGATTATCGGTGACGTTTATAGAAGCCATTAGCCATAAAAAAAACCATAGACAAGCACTGATATCTTTTTAAGATACCTACCCGAATCACTGAAGTATTTCGTTTTAAATCCATTTACCGAACCGTCAGTGTACCTTCCTATAATCACAAAAAGTAACTAAATATTGTTCATTTACCTCTTTTAACATGTATCCTCCATATTCCTGAACCTAATTAGACCATTAGCCATAACTACATTATAAAAGTAGGTTAATATTGAATCATTCGGTGGGCAAACGCGCACGTAACAAAGCTCCTTGCATTTCACAGGAAAACGCTGTAAGTATGTACTGGTTTCTTACGTACTTACGCTCATTTGCTTCTGTATATGGCTACCTATTACCCTGTTTCTCACAGCAAGCCTGAGAACCAATCAAATGAGCTATTTTAATGCTCCGATCACTGGTCAATCAATACTAAATCATTCCACTGGATTTCTGTCATTAACTGTACGATAATTCATGTTATTGTGGTTGGGTCTGTGTGAACTTTTGGAGTAAGGTTTGTGCGAAAAGAAAAAAAAACTGGATTAAAACAGTTCTTACTAAGAATTTATTATATAATAAGTAAATTGTAATTTTTATTTATAATTTTTACTTGTATTCATTTATTTCAGTAAGCGCTGGTGGCCTAGCGGTAAGAGCGTGCGACTTTCAATCCGGAGGTCGCGGGTTCAAACCCCGTACCAATGAGTTTTTTCGAACTTATGTACGAAATATCATTTGATATTTACTAGTTGCTTTTCGGTGAAGGAAAACATCGTGAGGAAACCGGACTAATCCCAATAAGGCCTAGTTTCTCCTCTGGGTTGGAAGGTCAGATGGCAGTCGCTTTCGTAAAAACTAGTGCCTACGTCAAATCATGGGATTAGTTGTCAAGTGGACTCCAGGCTCCCATGAGCCGAGGCAAAATGCCGATGCCGGGATAACGCAAGGAAGAAGGAAGAAGAGACAGGCTATAGAGCGAGCCGACAATGTTCGTATCTTTGACGACCGGTCTGGCCTAGTGGGTAGTGACCCTGCCTATGAAGCCGATGGTCCCAGGTTCGAATCCTGGTAAGGGCATTTATTTGTATGATGGTACAGATATTTGTTCCTGAGTCATGGTTGTTTTCTATGTATTTAAGTATTTATATACATATTATATATATCGTTGTCTGAGTACCCACAACACAAGCCTTCTTGAGCTTACCGTGGGGCTTAGTCAATTTGTGTAAAACATGTCCTTATAATATTTATTTATTTATTTATTTATAATATTTATTTAGGTATGCCCCTCGGAAACTTGGTGTCGCCGGAGTCGGACCTATTCTAATGTTTACCTATATTAAAGCTTATCTCATTGATCGAGCGAAGGTCTTAATTTCTGCTTAGGCCACAATGCTTTCGTATGACGTCTGTCCGGATGATTTCCTCTTCGGGTCACAATTCTCAACCGATTCTCGTGAAATTTTGCGGTCAGGTTCGATAGTTAATTTTTTTTGTCGATTCAGTTTTTGAAAATTTTCAAAACGGCGGAGCCATACATTTTTCAGTTTTAAATTGTGCTGTCGTGGTCTGCAGCTCACAGAGCGACTAGTATATCTTATTTTTTATTTACCTAAGCAGCTTCAGATATATAAATAGTATGAAACCTTCTTCAACCGTTTTGATTATCTTTTTTATTTATGACATTAATAAGATTCAGACTTTTGACAAATGTCATCATTGCTGTACATTTTCAAACAAATTGTCAAAAGCACTGCCAATTATTAATACAGTATGTTTCTTTTTGTTGTCGATTATTGGAAATAACTTTTGTTTGAAAATTGATTTTTTTATCTTTTGTTCTAATTAAAAAAATATCACCTAAAGAGCATTTCTTAGAAGTAACCCTACGTGGGATTTCAGGGTTTGTCCAATGGCTAAGGTCACGCTGTATATGTATGTAAGTAGGTATGAAAATATTACGAGAATTAGTAACTACTTTTCTTATTTTATTCCGTACCTTATAATTTACAATACGTATATAATTAATTTAGAAAATGTTATCAATCTTAATTGTCGTGGGAAAATATTCCTCGCGAATAACAACATGAATAAGACAGGACGAGTGAATCTGGCCCGACATATTTTGGACTCACAATGTCGATTATTGTTGGGATGGGCTCACGTTACGATACTTGTATCGACATAGAGATGTTACAACCAATTATTTTTAATTATAGTTCGTTTTTTTTAGCATTAGAAATAAGGTAAACAATCTTGATGTGTCTTTTAATTGAAAAACACGTTTTAAAAATAAGTTACGGCAAATATGTAACAATTATGAATCTAATACGATCATTTGTATTCTTCTGCTTTCATAAGTAATAGTTACTGATTTTTAAAAAGCGTTTTTCAATTAAAAGACATGCCAAGATCGCTTACCTTCTTTCAAGTTCTTTCTAATGCTAAAAAAAATGAACTATATAATTAAAAATAAGTTTACCTACTGGTTTTTTAAACACGAACTATGGATTTGATAAACTTTAATTACATAAATAAGGTACCTAGACATAAAGTCAAACATATTTAGCCATTCCCCGGCTGTTTTACCAGTTGAACTAGTAAAACAGTTCATCGATGGCCGAGCAATTGCTCGAAATAAGCACAAGCAATTGAATACATAGTTCCCAATCCTACCTAAAACATCAGTCCTATACCAAAAAAGAGAGCTACTACGAACTAAATATTAGAATGAATGTGAAGCTATTGAAATATGAAAAAGAAACAATCAGAACGATTGAGTTGGAATAACATCTGCATCAATTTTTTTATATAAACTTCAACAAATACACTTTTGTAGAAACAAAAATTATAAAATACTTACAGAAGTAAGTAACGATGCTGTATCGATTAACGAAGGGATATATATAACAATAAATATTTTGTGAGTGTAGGTGGAAAAACCCGCATACATCGACATAGAGAAGACGTGTATAAGTGACAAGTCTTATTCAAAATATCGGAAAGTAATATAATATAAAAATTTGAACGTATCTTTTGATTATGTTTTTAGGTATAATGTGGTGATTTCTTATTATTTGCATACTGGGTACATTTTTATTGAATAATATCTATTTCGTTCTTTAGAATTATATGAGTGTACATATTGTACCTCCCGTTTCACAACTTTTTTCCTAAAAGAAAAATTTAGATTTTTATGCCCGATATTTCTTTGATCCACTGTGTTGCCGTATCATGCAATAAGGTACGTTGTAAAAGATCCACTGTGGCCCACGATCCACTGTAGCCCACTCTCCCCTAATGTCTACTACACTAATTTGATACAAAATTTTTGAATTGAAACAACGCGATGACTGAAGTACGCATACCTTCATATTTATAATCTGCCAATGTTCCAGAGTTTGGTACTTGAGTTTGTTGTTTTTTTCGAGAAGTTAAACCATTATACAGGGCGAAATCGGGGTCGTGATTCAAACCTATTGTACTTAACTCGGTAAATTAATGCGGTGTTAGGTATAAAGTTAATTTTTAACTAATTGCAGCTATCCATTAATTAATCAGCAATTTAAGTATCCCAGTTGAAAACACAAATTATGGTTACCTTACAATTAATGTTAAAACCTATTTAATAAACAACTGATTAGACGAGTAAGAAATGTCAACCGTCACTGTTATGACAAAGTCAAAACTTTAAAATAAATAAAATCATTGAAGGATTGTACATTGAGTTCATGAATTCTGGCAATTCTAAAGATAATTAAGCAGAAAAATGCCCGCGGCATATCCGTTTTCAAATGTTGAGCGGTCTGACATGGTAATGTTTTATTACCAAGCACGTCGTGCTACCACTGCTCGGAATTTATTTATTTATTTACTGCGAGAAGTGCCGGAACATTACTGGCCTAACTTACACTATCAAAACGATGGTGCTTCATCTCATTTTGAACACCGAGTACGCAATTACCTCGATGGGAAGTTGGATTGGCCGCGGCGAACCCGTGGCATGGCCTCCCCGTAGTCCCGACCTGACGCCCTTGGATTTTTTTCTCTGGGGCGAAATCAAAAGATTGGTGTATGAACAAGAGTCCAACACTATCCTTCGATAGTTCGATAGCTTCGTCAGCGAGTTATTGGAGCATTTCAAAGTGTGAAAATGAATCACTTTGCTCTCGGCAGATTAAAAGATAACCTAAGGCGACGAGCCGAATTGTGTCGACAGCAAAACGGATCACACTTTGAGCAGCTCGTGAAGTAGGTATGTTTAAGTTTTGGTCGTATTTGTTAAAAGCTTGTGGAGTCTCCGTCCCAGTGATTGTAATATTATTTTAATAAAGTCTTTAAATTATTTTTTAAACTTTTTAATGCTTTTACACTGAATGTAAAACCGAAAATAAGTGTTATCAATTAATTATCGTAAGTTACCACTACTTTCTTTACTAGATGTTTGTCTTGTCAAGTCTGTACAGGGTGACCATGACTCTAAATAAGAAATTATTTTGTATTTAATTTTTGTATGTACGAAAAAGATACAAATTAATGCACTCTAATCTACAGTGTTGTATTCCTAATTAAGTGGCAAGTCTTATTTTTCTTTCTTGCTACACGACCCCGATTTCACCCTGTATATAAAATTATCTCTCTCCTTTTATCCACTCTATGTTACATCCACTAATAAAATAAGTCTACACTTTTTGTGGCCGGCGAGCGCACGCGTCGTGGTTGGATTTTTTCACGTTTCTCGACGATTAGAATGGTAAACTCCCATTGCGGTATGCGTCGCTTTTTGTTCTTTATCGACTATGACAGTCAATTTGATTTTTGCGACGTAACTAACTCATATTAGATTAACGTACAAATGTGTGGAGACAATGCTTAAGTCACATTATTGTAAAAAAAAATGCATATTGCGATGTAGTTAGCAAAATATTAACAAAATTGCTTATTTAATTGGCCTGTTTTAAAATCGACCCTCATCTACCCTACGAAATATCAACTGATTTTAGTGATTTCTAACAGTTGCCTTTCGGCGAAGGAGAAACAACGCGTAAGTAAGTAAGTACCTACGAAGAAATTATTTTTTGTAGTGCGCCTCACTTTGAAGTTACATATTTTAATTTTGTAATTTAAGATGCTTGTAGTTTTAGAATCTATGTAGAACCGATAAAGTCAGCAATCTGAGCATAGTGGTCACTTGCCCATGGCGTCACGGCGGCGGCGCACATTTTGGGAACCCCTGCTATTTTTAAGTTCCGAACAAGGATGTAAGTTTTATGCCTAATCGATAGTGAAAAACTGATAAATGGTAAAGCGCATTACAAACTGCAAAACTCTAAAATGTGCAGATTGTAAATGTATTCAGTCTGGCTGTCTGCCCTTGTGTTGGAAATGTGCAAACATGTGCTCCAGGCCGCCCATTGCACACGTGCTTCGTGCCTGGGCATTATCTGTGCATTAAGGGGGAACCGGCTTAACATAAAGGTTGCCCCTTCATTGGTTGACGTCATTTCTCGATCGATGAAGATCGTGTTGAGTCAAGTTAAGACGTGTTTTATATATAGTAGTAATTTAAATTTGTGTATTTGTAAAAGTGGTTTTAATGTTTTAGGTTAACGACAAAATACGCCTTTCTTGTCAAAAGATAATTTTAACATAGTAGCTTTACTAATAATTATAATATATTCTGGTAAAATAATAGCCGCGACATGTCGGTACTCTGTATTTCGCTAAGATCCTACGTCACAGGCTCAGCCTAGTGTGGGAAACACTGTACAGGCAGTACAGTGATTTCCTCCTGTAATATAAATTTCTGAAATAATATATCTATATATTTTGTTTTTTTTTTTTAATTTGCTAAGTATACTGAGGAATAAGTAGTATGAGTAGGTACTATGTTTAGAGTGTTGACTGAAAGTTTGTATGGCCAAAGTTTTGTGTTAATTCACAAAATATTGTATCTGGGCCATTTTATTTAAAGTTGTGCCTACACTTTTTTTTTTTAATTGGGATTTTTTATGTTATTTGTACTCAGAATCATGAGCTCTTTAGATCCTAATAGGAGAAAATAAGTGTCCCAAGATTTCCATACATTTTTCGATCTTTCCATTCCGAAACCGCCATACAAAGTCTATGAAAAAATGGTAACGGAATGGGGAAAAGCCTTGGGGCACTTTTTTTCTCCTATTAGGATAGAAAGAGCTCGTGATTCTGAGTAGAAATAACATAAAAAATCCCAATTTTGAAATAAAAGTGTAGGAGACAACTTTAAATAAAATGGCCCATCTGCCGCTTTTAAATACATTTCCATAAAACGACTGAACTAGCAAAACTTCCCTCTACATTTTAAATAACTAATAGGCGTGTTCTGATTTTAATAACAGGTTAAGAATAAGATATGGATCTAATTCTTAAATTATTATTCTAATCATAATATGCCTTGCTCACTCTCTAGTCTAAGTTCAGTCAGCCTGACGATGAAAACATTATATTATATATATGCAAATACATATTGCAAATATTATCTAGTTTTTACCCTTGATAAATCAATCAACCTTAAATCGCCACACAACACGGAAGGTTAGGTTTGATTAGGAAAAAATAAACGAGGGTCAAAGGTTATGTCCAGTATTTTGGACGTTGTAAAATAAAGGGTTAAAAACGAGTAACAATTCAATATCGGTACTGCAGTGGTGCCCCCTCTTAACCGAGTTGCGACCCAGTGCCCTCCGCCAGCCTGATTGGAATTTATCGCCCTCCTGCCCTGTAACTTTGTTCGGCGTGCGCCCACCACTCTTTTTACCCTTTTTGCTACATGGAATTTTTATTGTTGTTATTCGCGGGTTAACTAGGAAAGCAATGTGAATGGATATAAAGGGTTCAGTTTGGTTTGTGTTCGTTACATTGTGGGGAACTTAGAACAATGTCGCAACTAATTAGATCGCAGTTTGACTTCAGATCCTTGTTTGTTTTTCACAAATCGGAACTCAAAAAAATCAAAACTCAAATTGGTACCTACACCTATTTAAAGTATGTTTAAGTAATTATCCTTACCCTTTACATTGCTATATTTTGTTAACAAAAATACATTTTTTTCTTCTTTTAGGTAATTAAGAGTACATGACAATAGTCGGGTTAACTACTATATTTTAAAGGTTCTTGCACTGAGAGAAAAATCATCACCAGGAATTAAAAAACAGTTCTGTACTGGGGGAAAAAATGAAGTTTTAGTAATAATTATGGAAGTTTCACTGTTTCTGTATAATTTATTTATTTCTACAAACAGCTCAGTAATCCAAAATCTAATT
The DNA here is from genome assembly GCF_910591565.1 of Cydia splendana. NCBI lineage: Eukaryota > Metazoa > Arthropoda > Insecta > Lepidoptera > Tortricidae > Cydia > Cydia splendana. The sequence continues at coordinate 7,486,369 of NC_085974.1, forward strand.
TCAACAAACAGACTTTAGTAAATGGAGCATTAAACAAAGTTCAGTATTTGTTACAATCCATTTTCATCACTACTAAAGTTCTCCGAATTTTACGAATTAAGATTTCGATTTTTGGAAAAAGCATCTGTGATTTCAAGTTATGATTTTAGTAAATGTCTCAATTACATAGTTTTGTAATATTTAAAAAACGAGTTCGCGGGAATAACATTACCCCATTTAAAATAACAATTCAGTTGTTACTATAGCGACATTACAAAGTTTACTGGTATTTAGTAGATAGATTTGTTGTGTTTATGTTCATTGTTGTACCAATCACCAAACGAGTTTTGTAATACCAACACAACGAACGTTTTGATTCATACAAAACAAAATTGTTGTGTTTACATTTATTTTGACTGCAATTGCTAAATGAGGTTAGAAAATTTGACTAAAATCACTAACATTCGTTATTTAAACAACTGAATTGTTACGTTCATTTGGTTAGAGTTAGTACTGTGTCGGATGTCGGGCGGGCGTGTCTCGTGTCTTCTTTGTTTAAATTATACTTAAGTTAAATAATAAATTTAGGATATATATATTGTGCGCCATGAACATATTAACCCTCGACCTACTGCGTAGTTGGGGTCTACAGGAATATATTGTTCTGCTATTTCGAGCTAGCTGTTGTTATTCTAGTGATAGTGACATCATAGGTAAATCTAAACTGTTTGCAATTCCAACCTCCCTAGCACAGGTGCGAGGCGAGAGCATGTTGCGCGCGTAATAACTACTAGTCTCTTTCTGACTGTATGAATAAGAAAGGAATGGGTAGAATATCTCGACAGGCTTTTATAGTGCCTCTTTAGCACAGAGATATACTACCAATTGCTTTTTTATTCATACAGACAGAAATAGAGACGGGTAGCTACCACGCGCGCGACATGCTCTCGCGGCGCACCTGTGCTAGGGGCGGTGGAATTGCAAACAGTTTAGTTTTTGCCTGTGATGGCATTATCTCTAGAATAACAACAGCTAGCTTGGAATCGCAGTACAGTTTAGTAAAACCTGTGACGTCATCGCCTCCGATATTGCTAAAGCACTGTTAGAATTACAAAACGGTTAGTTTTCACCCATGACGTCATCACCTCCGATATTGCTAAAGCACCTCTCGGAATAACAAAACCAGCAGTTGCGGGTATCACAAATGCATACTTCAAATTACAAATATAGAAGTTGTATATCCTACTCATAGAAATTGCAAAAGTCAATTTGTTCCTATTAGTTGACTCTCCTTGTCCCCGGATTAAGTTTTATTTTTGTAATTATAAGTGTATTTTTGTTGGTTTTTCTCTCAGTGTGGCCTTTTAACTGTCTTGTCACGGCAATTTAATGCTTACGTAGAGAAATTGAGCACCAAAATAATAATGAGCGATAATTCACAAAACTTCTTACATAAAAGCTAATCGAAATGCGCTCAATTCCAAGTTTCTTTTTTTCTGTCCCATTCACTTGCGGAGTTTCATGACATGCCCGAGGGCACGCTTCGTTTCCCACGACACTACTTACTCGTGAAATATACCTCTACCTTATATATAAATCCATTCAAATATGCACCTTAACTTAACGTATCAAAGTATCATTTACATCGGTAAGAAAATGGTTTTTAAGTCATTTTAGAACGCTTCAAAGAGGCTTAGGTAACACTCTTTGAAGAAAACAAATCGTCTTAAGAATTTTTATAAGTTGCGAAGGAAAATAATCTTTAACGTGTTGGAATAAAGGTGCTTTATATAAACTAATGAAGAGATTAGAACAATTCGTTCGTACATGGATCTTAAAGGTAATTCTCTTAGCTCTTTCTGATATAGCACGCGTCAATGACAAGCCGGGGTTCACAAGATTTTAATGCGGTAATTATATATTTCGACTGTATTTTAAATATTACTTTTAGAATGTCCAGATAAACGTATCGAATGATTTATAGGTACATAAAGCTTGGTTTGGTTTAATCTGGTATCACATAAATAGAGAACTGTTACCTACTCACTTACTTATTTACTTACTTCTTTTACCTGCTGCCATATTGAGAAAAATAAGAGTAGCAATGTGACATCATGGATAAATCTCAAAATTTTGCTACTAAGGCTGGATGGCTGTCTGGCAACGATAACTACATACAATAATCTTCATCTATCTATGTGTATAGGGTACATACATTTAATAAGTGTCTAATTAATAATTATACACTATGGGCCCGATTCGGATTTTGAAATAGACATATTTTAGACATCACCAAGATACGATAACGATATGTATAAGATCTAACCTGTCAAATTTGACATTTGCGCGATTCTGGAGATACTGTTGAACGATTTTCACAGGATATGACTTAGAGATCAAATTCACATCTAATAGATATCTTACTCTATCTAACGTAAATGTGACATTGATTGCCGGAATTGCGCTGCAAAAGAGAACTAGTTGATATCTAAACTGTAACGTAGGTATCTAGAATGGATCTAGTACGTGTCGTCTCTTGTGAATATCTTGAAGTTCTAATACGGCAGTATGAACTGTATTAACCTTTAAATGTCCAGAATTCGATTGTGGTTTAGGCCTCTCAAGCCTTTAAGATAAAACTCTCTATCTTACTCATTTTAATAATTAGGGGAAATATTTTTTGAGAGAAAGTATATTGACACTACGAGTATTATGAGTACTTGAGTAACTATTTAGATTGAATTTCAATGTGAATATCCCCTTATAAGCTTGTGTTAGCTTCTTCTGTAGTGTTAGCTTTTGTACGATTCTGAACTGCATAAAATTAATATTTACTGCTATTTTTGACTATTGTAATGTTTATCCTTACGTTGGATAATAGTTATTTATTTTACTGAGGCGCAAAGTTGTTGTTTAACTCCTCGTCAAAATAACCACGAGCGTAGTCAGTTTTGAAAATAAAAATATAATATTTAATATTATTTTTCAACCGATCTCTATTTTTGTGTCTAATTGATTCCCAAATATTGTGTAAGTTCAAACTGATTTTTCAACGGTTGTTACGCGTGGTAGAACAGATTAGCTGACCTTTTAACTCAAATTAACCTCAGCTGTGGCGTCTACACAAATATTCAAATTAGGACTGATAATTCATCGCCATATGACAATATTGACAGGGTGTCAATAAATATCGTATTGTCGCCTGCTAGCGCTAGGCGAGGCATAAGTCAGGGGTCGGAGTCAAGCGTTCGACAAACTGCGCTATTGTAGCACCATTACTGGCCAAGGCGGGCGAGATGAAGAGTAGCGATAGTGAATATTTGAAACAATATTATTTTCTAGCTGTTGCTTTTTAGTAGTAAAACACTTTATTGTACAAACATCAAAACAAAACGAAATTACTATCTAAATAGGCCTCAAGACTTATCACGTTCCTGGTGGTTGACTTACAAATAAGTTATTACATCAAATGTTCGTGTCGGTGAATAAGGATCTTACTAGATAGATGCAATGAATATGCTTGCCCAAGTAACACACAAGCAGGATAATAGAGTAAAATTATCATCTTATTCAAATTAAGATTGCATAAATTTTGTGTATAAGCGGTGGAAATTACTAAATTCGGAATAAGAAAATATGTGGGCCTAGTGGGGCCTAAATGCTGAATAAATTTTGCATGGTATCGGTTTTGCATATTAAAGCTGAATAATACTTATTTCTTACACAGTTAGTCAGACATTAACAGCTTAAAGCATTTGTGGTTACTAAAAGCTGCATAATAGCAGCATTAGCAGCAATTAGCTGTATATATTTTGTGTCGTGAGATATTAAGCAGACAATATTAAGAAAAATGTGATAGTGGCTACTAAATGCTGAAAAGAAGCGTCGGTGAAGACTTTCAACTGTATAAAAGCGGTTGCAGTTTCTGTTTTAATGCTAGTTTTTGAATAAAGGTGGACGCTATTACTGGAAGCTGTAATGAAATCCACATATTATTTGTTATTCAGTAGCTGCATATATGGGTTAGTTATGGCTTTTATAGACATAACGTCTGAATAATAAATACTAAAACAACACTTATACTTAAGTTATAGCGATTTTAGTACACATATACTATATTTTCTTGCTAAAAGCTGCAAAATGAACGCAATGTGCAGCGCTATTCAAACTACTGCTTAGTATCAACAAATGTACGGTGGAGAGGGTTCCGTAGCTTTATAAGTTTATACACGGTCAACAGTGCTACTTGAGCCTGTTTGCTTTGAGCTTGAGCGTGTTTTTATTTTATTTTGAACGCATCTTGCGTATTTATTCTTTAATCCAACCATTATTTAAAAAATCGAGGTTTAGTTTGCTTAACAATTCTCTTCCATTGGTTATTTTACACAAGATGCATTGTCGTTTTAATGACGTAAAACAATTGCTAGCTACCATCGTAAACATTGTTAACTGACCATTTGCATACCTTACTGCAACGAGATAAAGTTTACCAATGGCCATTTAAGGTTGTTGCTAGTTTGCAAACAAGGTGGCAAATGCTAGTTATTGATATTGTTGCATTAAAAACTTGTAGACTGGACTGGGTATGTGAAAAATAAAATAATCACCCCCATTAAAATATAGCGAAATCGGTTCTCCTGTCGATTTTGAACGGACTGTTTTTAGGTTTCAAGTGGGTCTACTCATACCCATCCCACACTATACTCGTACTCATACCTAAACAATACTGCCCATACCAAACTATACTTGTACTCATACCCGTGATACCCGCTACTAATATACCCGCACCTTCGCACCTATACCATATTCATATTCATACCATACTCATAACCACACCATACTCATACTATACACATCTTCGTACTCACTTCGTACATCTTTGCGTATACCTTTACCTACTACATATTTGTCGGAACTGATAACGGAAAAAATAACTGTGTAGTCTGCCGTGCCCCCAGATTTATCATATAACTTAAATATTATATCGCGTTTATAATATTAGTAGGAAGTAGGATTGAATATTGCCCGTGTTACATACCTATAATGTTTCTCATCAAACTAGTGAGGATCTATGTGGTTTTTACCATTTGTGTATAGAACCCTAATATGCTTTAAGATTGCGAAAACAATTACTATTATACTGATGTTATTCAAAACTTGTTGTTCTAAAACCATTATTATCTAACATGTAGCTTAGTAACGCGAATAATGTGAATGCCTATTCAGAAATTTAGCACATAATAGCTGTGGCAGCAGCTTATATTCAGCACAGTCGGACGTCATTACGGTTGCTCATATTCTAACCTCTAAAATTAAATAGGAATTTAAAATGAACTGAAAAACCCATTTATATTCATTTATAAAACTAGTTTTATCGTAGCATAACTTGTTAAAGTACATTTTCTATCACTAAAACATCTAAACACCGCAAAAAAATTACAAATTTAAAAGTGGAGTACTACATTTTCTATATTTACTTTCTAAACAGTGCATTATTTACGCGGCGCTTTAAAATTTTAAATAAAATGTATATATATATATTAACAGTAAAGCCGCATGCGCAATGAAATTGATGTTATGTAAACATCAAATCAATATATGGGTAATGTCCTCCTTATTTTGTATTCACTTCAGACACTACACTTTGACACGAGTTCACAAATTAAAATGGAAGACAAATCATACACAAATAGCTAAATATATTTTCTGTAACAATGCACTTTTGAACCAAAAGCTGCATAACGTGTGACTAACTGAGTCATTCTATACAAAGCTGGATAACTTTGGTTTAAAAATAAATAGCTTGGCTTAAAAATAATTATAAATAGCTTTTACGATGATATTATCACTGTTCTACAATGTGGTGCGAATGAAAGTGCAGGTTCGGATGCTGATGCGCCAAGGAGTAAAAATAAAAAGCCAATAACTGGCTGGAATTATCACGTTCGGAGTAGTCATGAAGTGGCTAAGCATGAGTTTCGGAACTGGATTTTAAATGGAAGACCCAATAGTGGGATACTATTTGATAAAATGCGCGATGCTAGAAAGCTGTTTAAAAACAAACTTAGATGGTGCCAAAATAACCAAGAAACTATCAAAATGAATATTTTAGCGATACACAACAGTAATCGTGATTTTGGTAAGTTTTGGAAAGCAACCAAAAATATGAGTTTAAGACCCAAGTTGCCAACCAGCGTGAATAACGTACATGACACAAAGAAGATTGCCGATTTATTCGCTGGCCACTTCAAGGTTACTCCACAACATGTTGACAATGTGGTGGATACTGAGCCCACGCCAGTGCCGCAGTACACAAATTGGATAGTAACCGCTAATGACGTAGCACGAGTAGTTAAATCTATGAAACGTGGGAAATCTGCCGGACATGACGGGCTCAGTATCGAACACATTGTCTATGCTAGTGAAGAAATATACAGGGTGCTCTCTATATTGTTTAATCTATGTTTAAGACACAGCTGCCTTCCTTCTAGCTTAATGAAAACGGTGGTAGTTCCTATACCCAAAAACCGAACGGGTGACCTGTCAAATTTGAATAATTATAGGCCTAGTTCTTTAGGTACTGTAATTAATAAAATTTTAGAGAGACTTTTGCAACCCGAACTGATGCGGAATGTGGTAATAGACGATGCGCAGTTTGGTTTCCGACAAGGTGTTTCAACTGATTCGGCCATACTGTGTCTAAAAAACACAGTAAATTACTATTTGCAAAGAGAAACGTCCATCTACGCCTGCTTTCTGGATTTGAGCCGCGCCTTTGACCTTGTCAACTACAAAGTGCTGTGGAACAAATTGCTGAGGGCGGGCGTGTCGCACAGTATGGTCGACCTGCTCAAATTTTGGTATGGAAACCAAACGAATAGCGTTAGATGGGGCGACTCACAATCTAGTGAATACAGACTAGAATGTGGAGTCCGTCAAGGGGGGCTAACCTCGCCGGACCTTTTTAATATTTATATTAACGATCTGATCGATGAACTGAGGGGGACTCGTGTCGGCTGCCATATTGATGGCGTCTGTTTTAATAACTTAAGTTATGCGGATGACATGGTTCTCCTCAGTCCATCGATCAGTGCCCTACGCGAGCTCTTAGCGGTTTGCCAGAACTTTGCCTTAACAAATGGCATGAAATACAATACCGCTAAGACCGAGATGGTAATTTTTAGATATGGAAAGGGTCCGGAGAGAGTGCCACCGGTATTTCTAAATGGTGAATCAGTTCGGGTTGTAAAACAGTTCAAGTATTTAGGACATATACTATCTTATAACATGCAGGACGACCTCGACATGGAGCGTGAACGAAGGGCCCTGGCAATACGTAGCAATATGCTGGCACGTAGGTTCGCTAAGTGCTCTAAGGAAGTTAAGCTTGTGCTATTTCGGGCATATTGCCAAAGTTTTTATACTTGCCAACTATGGGCAAAATATACACGAAAAGCCTACAACATCCTTAGAGTACAGTACAATGACGCTTTGCGAATTCTCACCAAACAACCACGGTTTTGTAGTGCGTCAGCGATGTTTGTTGAAGCCAGGGTACCTGACTTCTTTGCCATTATTAGAAATCGAATAGCGTCGTTCTGGAACAGGGTACGCTTTTCTAATAATAGGCTAATTACGACTGTAAATGAAAATATTTACCAAAATGTGTTTTTCCGGCATTGGTTGTCCGCGCATCAGCAACCGAACCGTAAGTAGTTTTTTAGTTTTTTTTTTTAGTTTTTTTAGTTATTTTTTAGTAGTTATTTATTTTTACATTTCTTTCCTTTTATTTTTAAATTTATTGTATTTTATTTTAATTTTAAAATTATGTAATGGGTCTATTGCCTGAATAAAGAAACATTCATTCATTCATTCATTAAAAGCGGTATAGAAGCTTTTGACAGCCTCTATAAAAGTGTTATTCAGCGATTCAATGTGTGGGCACACACTTATACAGCTATTACATTACTGTTATTCAGTAATAAGCGGCGTGGGCTAGCCCACTTTGCGCCCAAACCTTCTGTATAACGTCTGTATAAGCGCTTATACAGACGTTATTCAGCTACCTTATTCAGCATACAGTACGGAATGCTCTATTATTCAAACAATATTCAGCTACTTTTGTGTTACTTGGGTGGGTTTTAAAGTAATAAATGATACTGAGATTTTATTATACATCAGTTCCACTACAATATTGACAGGGTGTCAATAAATATCGTATTGTCGCCGGCTAGCGCTAGGCGAGGCATAAGTCAGGGGTCGGAGTCAAGCGTTCGACAAACTGCGCTATTGTAGCACCATTACTGGCCAAGGCGGGCGAGATGAAGAGTAGCGATAGTGAATATTTGAAACAATATTATTTTCTAGCTGTTGCTTTTTAGTAGTAAAACACTTTATTGTACAAACATCAAAACAAAACGAAATTACTATCTAAATAGGCCTCAAGACTTATCACGTTCCTGGTAGTTGACTTACAAATAAGTTATTACATCAAATGTTCGTGTCGGTGAATAAGGATCTTACTAGATAGATGCAATGAATATGCTTGGGTTGGGTTTTAAAGTAATAAATGATACTGACATTTTATTATACATCAGTTCCACTACAATATTGACAGGGTGTCAATAAATATCGTATTGTCGCCGGCTAGCGCTAGGCGAGGCATAAGTCAGGGGTCGGAGTCAAGCGTTCGACAAACTGCGCTATTGTAGCGCCATTACTGGCCATGGCGGGCGATATGAAGAGTAGCGATAGTGAAAATTTAAAACAATATTATTTTCTAGCTGTTGCTTTTTAGTAGTAAAACACTTTATTGTACAAAACAGGAAAAATAACATTCGTCATTAGTACAAAGGCGAACTTATCCCTCCAAGGGATATCTCTTCCAGTAAACCTTTAAGCAATTGAGCTTTGTCATTTATGATTTACCTACTTGATATAGCCCAGATAGGAAGGCATATTCAGATAGTAATTTCTTGTTATCAAACGGTTATAGGTATGATCTATTCTGTCAGCTGTCAATAGTGACGTTTCTTCAATCAGCCAGAATAAAGACAGCGGACAGATCATATACATAACCGTTTGGTAACAAGAAATTACTATCTAAATAGGCCTCAAGACTTATCACGTTCCCGGTCTTACAAATAAGTTATTACATCAAATGATCTTACTAGATTGATGCAATTATGCTTGGTTTAAAGTAATAAATGATACTGATATTTTATCTTATGTCAATTCCACTACAATATTGAAAGGATGTCAATAAATATCGTATTGTCGCCGGCTAGCGCTAGGCGAGGCGTGTCAGGGGTCGGAGTCAAGCCTTCGATAAATTGCGCTATTTTAGCAGCATTACTGGTGTTGTCAACATGAAATGGCTTACATTTTGCTCTAACAACAGTTTTCAGTTGCAGCGTTCTTCGGCGTGCGCGTGGCTACATTCATCGGACGCGTCGACAGTTTGTTGGTCGCGGCCGCGGGCGCGCGCACTCGCTCGGAGCGCCATCTAAGACTCTACATACACAACTAAACGGTAAGTAACGCACCAAACAGGCACTGAATAGGTAAAAACTGACAGATAGTGTACGTGTCAGACCCACTCAAACGTTTGCTAGGTTAAGTAATGGTAAGCTCGCACAATTATACATAAAGCAATAGTATTTTAGTCACTTACAAACAACGGTGTTGTCCGTCTTGTTCTTTGTATACCACAGTCATCATCATCATCATCATCATTCAGCCTATATACGTCCCACTGCTGGGCACAGGCCTCCTCTCACTCGCAAGAGGGCTTGGGCTATACCTAGTCCCCACGCTGGCCCAATGCGGATTGGGGACTTCACATACACCTTTGAATTTCTTCGCGGATGTATGCAGGTTTCCTCACGATGTTTTTCTTCACCGAAAAGCAAGTGGCAAATGTCAAATGATATTGCGTACATAAGTTCCGAAAAACTCATTGGTACGAGCCAGGATTTGAACCCGCGACCTCCGGATTGAAAGTCGGACGTCATATCCACTCGGCCACCACCGCTTCAACACCACAGTACCTAATCTCGAATTAATAACACGAACTTAGGTTTGAAATGTATAAAAGGTTTAGGTGATTTAAACGTATCACTTTGTTTCATTTTGCTACAATTTTCAGATGCAGTATTCTTCGGCGTGCGCGTGGCTACATTCATCGGGCGCGTCGACAGCTCGTTGGTCGCGGCCGCGGGCGCGCGCACGCGCTCATAGCGCCATCTAACATTCTACATACATAACTAAACGGTAACGCACCAAATATGCATTGAATAGGTAAAAACTGACAGATTATTATCTGTCAGTTTGTGTCAGACCCACTCAATCGTTTGAAGGAATGGTAAGCTCGCACAATTATACAGATAGCAATTTCAGTCACTTTACAAACAACGGTGTTGGCCGTCTTGTTATTTGTATACCACAGTAATCTCGAAATAATAACACAAACTTAGGTTTGAAATGTATAAAAAAGGTTTAGGTGATTTAAACGTATCATTGTTTCATTTTGCTACAATTTTCAGATGCAGTATTCTTCGGGGAGCGCGTGGCTACATTCATCGGGCGCGTCGACAGCTCGTTGGTCGCGGCCGCGGGCGCGCGCACGCGCTCATAGCGCCATCTAACACTCTACATACATAACTAAACGGTGATGTTATGCTGCGAAAAATATTGAATAAGAGAAGGTATAAGGTAGTACCTGCGCAAAGAAGCACAAACATGGTCGCAAAATTTGAACCCATTCACATTAATAAAATAATGACATTTTGGAAGCTTAAGAACCGGGCCTTCATTGATGCAGGTAACCTGTTCTTTGGTTCCAACCATCACGAGTATTCGATAAACAAGGCCATATCAGCCTGTGAGTACTTGCAACTCCCTTCGAGTCACAAGCACATTGCTAACCATTTAAGTATACAAAGATTCACTGTATTGACAGGCGTACCTAAGGAAGGGGCACTTGCTGGAGTGGGTATTAAACCACTGGAAACACTTCTATGAAATTATGACGTATAAATAACACTTGCACTGCGTGGGCTTATGGGCTATCAAAATCGCTGCAGACTTTTCTTGGTCTAACTCTACCCAACACAGTAACAGGCTCTCACATTTTTTACATAAGTGCCTATCTATTTTCTCCAAAAAATCTTATTTAACGGGACGAAACATCCCAATAATTACCAATTTATAAAACAAGACTTCAATATTATTTAATTGCTCTAAATTGTATCGAATCTCACTGCGTTGCAAAAATGTTCACTGCTCCAACGTTTTTCGCAAAAGCCAACTTTAATTTAATTATGAATCACCATAAATCTCCTGGTCATATCAGCGAGCGATAAATCCCGGTCTAATAAATAAGCCGCGACAAATACCCGGCCGTTGTCATACAGACGTTGCGTTGTCGACGTTGTCGTAGATATCGTTTACACTAACGACTGGCATTCACAACGTCATAGAGAAAAAATACATAGAGTGCTCACTCTATACATCAGTTTTAGTACCGAAACGACTATTATTTTCGTTGTCGACATCTAGCATCGAGTAGCGGAATTATCAGTACTGCTACTTGACAATAGATGTTCCGACGACCGAAAAATCTAATGCTCAACAATTTTTAGCTAATATTATAACCAGTTTAACCGGATCTCTATTTTCAACTCCTTCTACTTTTAATATTAGTTGTAAATTGTTGTTCAATACAATTTTCGTGAGTCGCAACACTAGAGAATTCTAGTATCAAGTAACAGTACTGACTATTCCGCTACTCGATGCTAGACGTCGACTGCGAAAATAATAGTCGTTATGGTACCATCAAAACTGATTGTATGGAGTGAGCACTCTATTCTTACTATATTTCTCTATGACAAGGTTTACAATCGTCCAGATGCTGCTGCTGACATATTGTAAACCTTCACCGATCCACCGATGGCCAGTTAAGAGTTGCTGTTAATGTTTAAGGGTAGGTTTACATTCTGAAAATAGCGTCGAAAATCTTACTGGAGGTAGGAATAGTAGATTGTTAACCAAGGGATGAAAGTTACTCATCTCTGCCGAGGTAGTCTGGCGCTCGAACGCAGTGAGAGCACCAGTAGTCCCAGGCTGAAATGATGCCTTTCACCCGAGTTAAACACTATACTTTTCATTTCGAATACGAGGAAAGTAAAATGCATGTGATTTTTTAAAAACATGACTAAGTATACATTTTTATAGTATTTTTTAGGGTACTTTCAATTAACAATTTAGGCAAAAGTATCGTTAATTATGGAATGTGGAGTCAAATATCAGAATGGAAATTGTATAATGAATCCATTTATACCCAAATTTCAATTGCTTATCGTTAAAAAAAATCGTACTTGGAACCTAAAATGCTCTAGTGCAGAAACGTATCATTTTGTGCACACCTTTTAGAACAACAATGAAAACTCTTTCAGAGCATGAGAAATAAAAATAGACTGAAGCGTTATAGTGGCGGTACCTATAGGTAGGTACAAAACATAAGCGCGTAAAGTCAGGAAATTGGAAGAGAACGATATTCATTACAGTTAAATTATAACCTTCACGAAAAGAGCGTACCTACTATCTTAATCGCCAGCAACGCAATAACCTCTCTGGTGTTGCTGGATGGATGGATACCCCCATGGGTGACGGTAATTACTTACCATCGGCGACATTTTCTACTCGATTGCCTCTTATGTAACAAAAAAATTGGGCTGTAGCTAAGTATACTGTGTGTGTCTGACCATGGGGCTTTAAATCTAGGGCTCTATTCTACTCGCTAAACTGGGCTACTTTAATATGGCACCAACCCCGAAATCCCCATTTTTTTTTTACTTTTTCATACATTTTGGCTGATTAGATGTCGGCGTTTTCTATGGAAAAGCCAAAATTTTTTCCCCGATTTGAGGGTTGGTCCCATAGTAAAAGTAGCTTAGTTTAGCGAGTAAAATCAAGCCCTGGATTTAAAGCCCCAGGTCAGACACACCATGTATAAGTAAATAATGTCTGCAAACAGTATCACAGAATAAATAATAGTACTAGGTACAGAAGACTCACTCTCTAACAAAACGCGTCTGATACGATCAGGACAGATATGGCCGCTAGGTGGCGACAGCGCCACGCGCGGCTTATGGCTAGCCACCAAAATTGGTGTGGAACGGATGTACTTTTAGCTACCTGTAGCAAAGCGACGAAATCGCGGAGTGAGCCACGCCTGACAGTATCTCAAATTGCAAATTTCAAATAGGGAACACTTTACTACTTAATAAAAGACGAGATTTACTTAAGTATAAGTAAATCTCGTCTCGTCATTAGGTACTTTTTCTCCTAAGATACAACAATACTTTCTTTCATAAATATTACTCGCGTTCGAAGTACTTATGTATAAAATGAAGCCGCTATTAACATTCGATATGTTATGTACTAATTATTCGAATAATGTATTACCAAAAAGATTATCAGCAGGAACCTTCATTGTTTTCCTGACCCGATCTTATTTACATACAGTCCATCTGCATCGAGTTACAAAACCGATTCGATACTCAAAAACATCTACGGTTAAATTACAACATTTCCTTTTCATTCACACTAAGGCCTTCAATGCAAGGAGAGATAAGGATGTCACTACAAACAAGTGTCGATAGAATTGCGTTGTCGATGATATCGAATAGCGCCGATCGATTCTGTCGAGATTGCATCGAAACAACTCTTTTAATTTTGTTTTCTTTTCACTTGCGCATTCATTGTTGCTTCGAGCTTTTGTGTTGTGAATAAATATGTGCGTCATCGATGTAGGTCTGACGAATAAAAGTATCTACAGCAGTTTGAAAAGTACTGTTACGAACATTCATGCTTACATTCATTGCCATGTATAATTTACATTTAAAGTAAGTTACACGAACTGCTCTTTTGGAATTTATGGGATCGTACTCATTTTATTATACCACCTCGGTGGCTAACAAACATACAGCCTTCTCGATGGTAAGAAAAAAATAAAAAGATTTAAAGGGTCGGCAACGCGCATGTAACAGTGAGGCCCCTGAAGTTGCAGGCGTCCATAGGCAACTGTGACTGCTTACCATCAGTCGGGCCGTATGCTAGTTTGCCATAAAATTATAAAGAGGGCTTGGACAGAGAACGAACTAGCCTCTTGGACAGGGAACTAAGTATGTAAGACATTCACTACTAAGCTAATCTTAAAGTGTAAAGATTTTACTTTGTTGCCAAAATCATGCGTACCGCATACGAGTAGGTATATGTATGTTGCGATTAGAAATAAAATGAAATTATGATTTTGATAGGTACCAGGTTATGAATTTGATCGCTTGATCCAAATTCATAAACTGTTATACAATCAGAATAAGCCACCTGAATGGTTTTATACTTGTGTTATTGGTATTCAAACCAACAAGCGAGTCCTGTTAAGACGTGTCAAAAAAATCGTAAATCCAATCAAAGAGCACCATTATTCAAAACACACCTAAACAACTCCGCAATGTCGTTTTAAAGTCAGTTGTGATGAATGAAAAGTCGATTGCCTCATGAAGGTGTTGAAAAACACTTTATCCATTTGTTTGACGTAAACATGTCAGGTCCAAAAAACATAACATAGATGAACCGGAATGTTTATCCTCGTATGACTAGGAGAATTAAAATAACATTTTCGCCATGACGATGTAGGTAGAGCAAGGTGTGGTCCGTAGTGAGGTGCGGTCACGAAGCGTTATCGATAATGTTAATATCGATAAGTATCGATAATATTACTGCTGGTGTATCAGCAAGTTGTAATTCGATTATTTAGCAATATATATTTCCTTTGCATTATATAATAGCAAAATCTATAATGTAGGTATAATTGTATTGCTTTTCCAAGTATATACCTTATAAAAAACTAACAAGATATTATACGATATAGGTAGATAGATGTATTCATATACTAATGTTTATGTATTTATGTTTATAAAATAAAACTAAAGAGATTCTGAAAAACTTGCAATTACTATTTTTGGACAGAATACTATAGGTACTAGTCAAAAATCATATCAACGGAAAAAATCTTATATTATTGTAAAAAAATACCTAATACGCATATTGGATATTTTCATAGGTAGGTACCTACTTCATTTAATGTTAAGTAGGTATGCAAATACCTATTTACTTTTTAAAGTTATCCATTTAACTATGATGATGATTGAGATTAACGCTTCTGATATTTTCATGCGTACGTAACATAATAAGATACGATCGCCCATCAATATGAAATTCATTCGTAGACGAGAAAACAAACTTCATAACCAAAGAGCAACGCAACATATCACAAATTATACCTACGTTGCGTTAAGTTCCGAAGTAGACCGTTTGTAAATAAATCGATAAGACAGATATCGATAATCACCATTCCGTCACTAGGCGCACCTTAGGCCCGCGTGACCTCTGCCCTCCGCCTGCTCATCCTCCCCCCTCCCTCCCCCCCACATGCGATGCCTGTAGCGATCCCGCCCCACACCCTTTCCGTATCAAACCAAAAAATCAATACGTCGGGCACCAAATTCATACCTGCAATTAAACAGATGGCAAAAGGTGTTCGGTACGAATGAAGATTTGATAGTATCGAACTTCTTTGTAGTTTTACGCTTATTTTTCGCAAATAAAAATAGTTTTGGCATGTGATAGGTACCCTAAATATGTACACATACGTACACGTATAGGTGGTTAACATATGTAATAACTAGCGACCTGCCCCGGCTTCGCACGGGTTACACAAAACCTTAACAAATTACACACCTAAACCTTCCTCAAGCATCACTCTATTGATAGGTGAAAACCGTTTGCAAATCCGTTCAGTAGTTTTCGAGTTAATCGCGAACAGTATACATACACACAAACAGACAGACGCGGCGGGGGACTTAGTTTTATAAGGTATATTGATACTTGTCACTAGCTATTTCTAGAGAAATTGATGTAGTTAATAGGAAAAAAACCGGTATGTAAGTGCAAATATCTTCGTTTAGATACCTAGGTGTATTAGCTACACATAAGTAGGTATAAAATAAATATCTACATTTCAATGTAGTATCTCTGTATGTAATACTATATGTACAGTGGAAACTGGATAAGTGGAATCGCAAGGGACCGGCTGTTTAGTTCCGCTTATCCAGGTTTTCCATTTATCCAGTTTTCCACTTAACCAGGTTCAAATAAAACGTTTTCTCACTTACAGAGGCTCTCGCTAACAGAGGTTGTGGATGCTAGTAATGTCGCTTATAGAGGTCACGTATAGTATGGTCAAATAAAAGATCCATACTTAAATAATACACTAAGATTGAATCTTCTCCTTATCTTTAATTATTCTACAAAGCGTAGACTGTGGCACACTAGACTGGACACTGATATCTTCACGCGACTTCCCACTTTCATAGTCTGTTATAATTTTTAATTTATCCCGAAGAGATAAACACTTGATTTTGCGCTTAGGCATTGCTTATCTAACAGCACGGCACCGCACCACGGCTAAAAGAACAAAACTGAACGATGTGTGATCTCATACATGGTCTAATAAAACATGGTCTTCTATTCCCAGAGTGACACGGGCCTACGTCACAATAACATTGCCACTTTATTTCAACATAACATGTTACATGGGTACATTATACCTATGGTTAATAAGTTAAAATATTTCTTTATAATTTTATAATTTTCATTTATATGTATTTTATCTTAAATTTTACAATAACACGTCATTTTTAATTATTCGTTAGCAATATCTTCCGATTCACGACAGAAATTTCAGACGTTCGGGTAATTCTGTTTACACTACTGACAACACAGGATAGCGCTGTCACATTTGACAATTCGGATCTAGATAACTTCATGCCCTGACCGTCATCCTTGTCGAACGCGTGTTAATTGTTATTTCCTTCTCGCTCAGTGTCAGCAGTCGCAGTGTTTTCCAAACTTTTCACGCCGTAAGCTTGGTAATTAATGTGTAACTGTGAATTAGTTTTTCAAACGTTTGTCTTGTATAGATAAATAAAGTTTAATTTAATACATTAGATTTGTTTTATTTTACTATGTTCCTACATGAATAACTTAAAATTAATGCCGTTAAAATAATTTTCACCGTTGGTTAAAATTCTCCCACATTTTAAAGTTTGAGAACCTGTAAACAGCATGATGACGTAGGCCCGTGTCAGTTAGGTCATACGCGAATCTCGGAATAGAGTACCAGGCGGAGTATATTATTATACCATGATCTCATACAAAATACGTAGTTAAAACACGAACCATAATGTTAACGAAACAAACTACCCTCCTTGTGACGGTTTATTAAAAATACAAATTTTATAACGCCGAGCTATCCCACTCATAGAGGTTTCGGAGACGGCTGCTTCCAGTTACAGAGGTAAAAATAAGAAATTTTAGAAAAAATGGATTCCGCTTATAGAGGTCCCATAATTCCACTTATAGAGGTAATTCGTTGCCAAGGGACTGGAACCGAGAACTTGGGTCCACTTAAAGAGGTTTTCCACTAACCCAGGTTCCACTTATCCAGTTTCCACTGTACCTACATATTTTCAATTGACCATTGGCGACCATTTGAACTTAACAGAATTTGAGTAAAAGTTTTTGCAAAGGACAATAAAATTAACCTCAAAAAGAGATTGAAATGCAGTCCTAATCGGAACAAAGCCACTTACTCCGTGAACTTGCACGACCTTACAGATAACCGGCAAAATCGGACATGCACACCAAACCTTAACAATCCAGGTCGGTTAGCCGACCGGCGACCTTTTAAGCCTCAGTTAACCGCACGTTTCCGTAAAACTCGATACCGTAAGTAAGCCATGACGTTTCCAAATAAGTTAAAAAATAAAAGACTCCAAGCACGCGATCATCGAATAACATGTGTTCATCATTAAGACGCCTTTAGAATACCACGCATACCTCACATTATTCTCTGAGGCTTTCAACACAACAATGCTCGACAAAGAGCCTCGACTCACTTAAATCTTAATTTCTACAAAGGAGTAGATTAATGAAATTAAGTCGGCATTTAGTAGAGTTAACCATCAAACG
Source organism: Cydia splendana (assembly GCF_910591565.1). Lineage (NCBI taxonomy): Eukaryota > Metazoa > Arthropoda > Insecta > Lepidoptera > Tortricidae > Cydia > Cydia splendana. The sequence continues at coordinate 7,504,444 of NC_085974.1, forward strand.
ACAACAATAGCTTTAAATAGTAACAATCAAATCAAAGGATACTCGAAAACTCCCCGCAACAAAAGCCCTAACTAACCTGGCCAGCCTTACGGTGACTATTAAAATTTAATGACATGATTTATTCAGAAAAAAATACACGAGAAAAGGGTACGATGTTACGAATCATTTTTCATATAACGCAGTTGGTAGCGAATGGGCAAATAAAAAATGTTTAACAGGGCCGACACTTTATGAAAAACGCACTCCTACGGCGCGCGGCCTTTGTCATCGCGGGGAATTTATTCATGCTTACCTGTTGAGCCCCAGCCGTGATAAAATATAAAGAATATTCCATTTTTCTGGATTCATATTGCATAAGGTGTATGGCTACACGAAAGTCTCGAAGCTCCTGAAAAAAATGCACATCATAGATCTTTCTGACAAAACACCCATTTGTCAGAAAGATCTAAGAAGCGTTTATCATTTTTCACTAAATCATCAACAGAACTGTCATAATCATAAAAATTTTAGCTGTTGGTACTAAAAAGTTTAGAATGATAAAATACTACTACACGATTGACAGTAAAAACTACTAAAACCACTAATTACTTTCTCTTTCATTTGAAACCAATTGCCTCAAACCAAAGCGAATTTAGTATAGAAGCCTATTGACCAAGTAAAATTTGTAGTTACAGTAAATTTACTGCCATCATTCGACACATGATTAAAAGTATTAAAACTTTTAGACCGCCATTTGACTTTGATCCTTATTATTTCGGTAATATGTGTTAAATATGTTAAATATCAAAAAGTGTCGCCATCTACTCGAGTGTAGGCCAAAGGTATGGCACCATCTTTGCCTCTATTTAAATTATCTTTGCGTCAAACGGTCATCGTCGTTAATTTCGTCGAGCCGTACAAACAGAAATATTTGGTCATTCCCTCGGTGGTAGCCGTCCCATTTATAATATTTTATAGAAATCAACAAAACAGAATTGAGAACATTAACGTTTTGACTATACAAAGCGTCCACTTGTTCGTGCACCGATTCTGTAAGACATTTTTATATTTTTTATTGTCCGATACTTATTAGGTTGACCATGATAACAAAAAAGATTTGTTTATTTACTCGTATCGAATGATTATAAAGGGTTTTATTTTATTTATAATATTGATGTGACACGTGAGAATAATTATATGATAAGTTATTAACAAATAATATATTTAACGTAACGTCCTAACAGTAATCTAATGTCGTATCGGGAAATAATTTGCGCTTATACAATAAGGCTGATTACGAATAACAATTTATAAAAATATAAATATAGGGGCTTAGGTACAAACTACAGAAGAACTATTTTAGCAGGAAAATAATAAATAAATAAATACTATAAGACATTTTTTTTACACAAATTGACTAAGCCCCATGGTAAGCACGGTAAAATATGTAATTGCATTCAGGCACTTATAAATTACATAAAGTGTTTCAAATTCAGTAATAATTTCAATTGCTTAATCCCCTAAAAAAATTAGGTACCTACCTTTTACTTAATTAACTTCAATCCTAATCCCGTAGACACATTTATTAATATAATGCAGTTAACCTAGGTTGTTCTTATACAAATACGAGTATTGTCTCTACTCTCCACAATTTATGGACATCTTGATGGCTCCCAATCAAATTACGACTTTTATCTATCCATGCCGATCCAGAAAGGCGTGGATATGTTGACTCGTTTAATCTACATGTAGTACTTTAATACGTGGGCAGACAATGATGGTTCTAGTAAAATATTGTTATGTGTTTGTTATTAAAATTCGATTAAATATAGCTGTTGTTTAAATACATTCGAATAGTACTCAAGAACGATTAACATTATCGTTTACTGCGGACTAGAGGCTCAAGTTTATTAAGAATTTTAGAAAATGTAAGTCGGAATAGAACTTTGTTTTTTTATTATCTATAGTAATTATTTATATTTATGTCACTTACCTAAGTTTTACGTGAAGTTTTTACTATTTAAAAGTACAATACCTAGCAGTTTTCTGGGTTTTATTGATAATAATTTGGATGTTGAGTGTTGTATATGGTTTGGTATGGTCCTTATTCAATCTATCTTATGTCACCTCTTGGGCTTCTAGGCTATTATTAATCGTGTAACAGGTCATATCTAAGCACCCAAAACAGCCACTGTTGATGTCAAAAGATTAGAAGATTTCAAAAACGAAATATCTCAAAATATTATTTTCAAGTCCTTAAAATTCGAGCGAAAATATTACAAAAGAACAGTTTATTAAATTATGCTCACAAAGGGAGGTAATCCTGTGAGCTCGCAGACTATAAGTCGCCTTCATTCAAACAAAAGCGGGCGGAGAAAAAGTAGCAAAAACGGAATTTCGAATAGGCATCCAAAATCGCGAAGCATCCCAAAAGTCATCGTGACTCCTCGCATTCAAGATCCACCCCCACATGTCACCATGCATTGTGTTCTATTCAAAAATAGTAGCGAATATGACATTGACAAAGGGTGTTGGGGCAAACTCAGCCGAGAACACATTTTTTACATGGGTAACTGAAAAAAACTAATGTAGAATTTATACGATTTATAAAAATGGGTTCACCTGTCGCTAATTGCCACCTTTTGGCGGCGATGTCTTTTGTGATGACAAAAAATAAAAATATCATTCTCATGAAGAGGCTTGAGAATAGGTAGAATAATATGGGAATCAAAATATTAAAAGGAAGAGTGGAACCCCTGGGCTCAGGTGATTTTGGAATATATTATTGCTTACATGTATGAATAATAGCAATTAATTCGGCTATATATCACAGTGAAATATTCGATCCCATTTCTATCAAACTTAGAAAGAAAATAGGCTAAAATTACTGATGCTCTTTGAATTTGATCACATTTTTGAAATATGTACATAATATATATATTATGTCATGATTCTAAGTTATTGACACTTTTTGTTAAATGTTTTGGCGAATGTTCTGATTTGGCAAACATATTATTAAACATCTTCGCTATATAAGAAACAGAGTTACCACTTTTACCCCAGACAATTACGATCTTATTTGTTTTCATTGCAAAATTACCATAATTAAATTAAGGCGAAACCAGCACGACTGAACCATTATCGGGTTTCATAATTTCTTATAAGAAAACTCAATCAACCTAAGAGACTGGTCGATTGTAATCCAAAAAATGAATACTGCCACAGACTAGTCAAAATTTCCTATTTCTCCGAGCCCTAATCATCCCATGTAGCGCACACCTACCATCTGTCGACACAGATAGTTCGTGAGGTTAACATCTGCCGAACTGAACGACACTAATGTTATGTATCTCTATTCCTATCGGTACAGCGCCATGTTTGAATCAATCATCAATTTGAATACATTCACTGATATATTTGTGTCGGTGATGTCGGAAAACGTGAGGTGTGCATTTTTGTCTGGATCTGATTTACCGTAAAATGGGGTAAGTTGGGACAAATCCGAAGTTCAAACCTAAATACAGTGGAAACTGGATAAGTGGAATCGCAAGGCACCGGCTGTTTAGTTCCGCTTATCCAGGTTTTCCATTTATCCAGTTTTCCACTTAACCAGGTTCAAATAAAACGTTTTCTCACTTACAGAGGCTCTCGCTAACAGAGGTTGTGAATGCTAGTAATGTCGCTTATAGAGGTCACGTATAGTATGGTCAAATAAAAGATCAAGAAATAAATAATCATCTTTTCTTAAATATGAGTGTATTAACAGAAAATCGGTATGTAATCCTGACTTTAAAAAATGCAATACTGTAAATAATCCACAAGAGTTCGTATACAATTTTCAAAATTTCAAAAACAAAATCAATTAAACAAAATCACTCCTAATATTTATTTATGCAAGAGAAACCAGTATGGTTAAATAAATCAATGTACCGATTGTACTTTAACATTTTATTTTTATATGTGGCACGTTGATTCATATACTTGAAAAATATTCCGGTAGTATGAACTTTAGTTTTTCATTGATAATCTGTCGTTTTATATTTCATAGATTCAACGATAAACACAAAATAGTAGGAAATCCCAGCTCACCCTGTAGTCAGGGATAGGGTTTTATTATGGTGGATCTTATTTATTTAGCTTATTTTATAAAAACGTACACTCATATCTAAGTGATCGTAGTTAGTCATAGGGTGTATTTAATTATATTAGTTGTGGCTTTCACATTAGGTACCGTTATTGAAAAACTGGGAATAATATTATAATCACACGCCGCCGCCGTACGATGTTTCATCATTTTGGTAATATCTTGTGTTTTTAAATCCTGTCAATCAGCCGTAGGCATGTTATATTGTTTCAATACCTTTAGTTTGTTAAAATATATCATAATGTCTTACCGTTATTTAAGTATATAATTTTGTAAAAATGTTACTTTTTAAAACTATATATAAACAAAGAAAAGATGAAAATAGAAAGTTCCACTTCCGCAGACAATTAAAGACAGAAATTGAATTGAACCGATTAATGCCTTCTCCATCGTTTTCCAGCCTCTGCTTCGCCTACTAACTTAATAAAAAGTATCCATGCACGCACGTGTCTGTGATTGAAAGAGCATGAGATGTGAATGAAGTGGGCACATTATTTTTAATTAGGGATGTATGGGGTTAGAGTTGAATCCGATGTTGGGTCAGGCGTCAGTCACAGGTCAAAAAATGAAGTTAAATAACGGCGTTTGCTCATGAATATGTAGGCGAGTTATTGGACGTATGTGTAGTGACAGGAGAGTGTTGGATGATCAGGCTCGCTCGAATTTTGGGATACTTAAAAAACCGGACAAGTGCGAGTCGGACTCGCGTTCCAAGGGTTCCGTACATTACTCGATTTTTAATAATGTTTTTTTTTTTATGTGGAACGTGAATGAAATGTCTTTAAAAAACCCCTAAGGGGTCGGATCAAAAACTAAGTAATTAAGTCCGACTCACGCTTGACTGCACATTTCTAATAGGTTTTCCTGTCATCTATAGGTTAGAGAACTATTTTGTGTATTTTTTTCAAAATTTTGGGATTTTTGGGAGAGGGAGAGGGAGAGGGAGAGGGAGAGGGAGAGGGAGAGGGAGAGGGAGAGGGAGAGGGAGAGGGAGAGGGAGAGGGAGAGGGAGAGGGAGAGGGAGAGGGAGAGGGAGAGGGAGAGGGAGAGGGAGAGGGAGAGGGAGAGGGAGAGGGAGAGGGAGAGGGAGAGGGAGAGGGAGAGGGAGAGGGAGAGGGAGAGGGAGAGGGAGAGGGAGAGGGAGAGGGAGAGGGAGAGGGAGAGGGAGAGGGAGAGGGAGAGGGAGAGGGAGAGGGAGAGGGAGAGGGGCTGCTATCAGATAGCTGATGCTGAACCCTGGCAGTACCTAGTTCTCGGGTTTAATACAACATAAGTACACGCTGTTTTGGTCATCGGACTCGTCTCGATGAGCACTTAGGAGAGTAGTACCCAAGATAGCTGATGCTGAACCCTGGTAGTACCTATTGGAACTCAGGTTTGGTGCAACATAGACAAACGCTGTTATGGTCATCTCTCGTCGCGTCAAACTGCTGTCAAGAAAAATACATATCTTGCAGCAAATGGGCCGCTGCCGATCAAGACTCGAGTGACGATAACGGCGATGTGGCTACCACTTCTCGAGTTGACTACGGATTTGCCGTGTAATAATTTTCTTGTACTTTGAACATTAATATATCCTGCTTATTAATCGAAAAATGAAATATGTACCTATACTTATGCGCCACGGCGACAATTATTCAAACTTCGATCCGCGTGTGGAAATTTTGCAATTTGTTTGTTCACATGCGTTATGTCCAGGATACTTGTGTTAGTCTAAGAATAAAATAATTATCATTCAACATTGTAGTTTTATTTTGTAACTTTTTCCTTATCCAGACTTTCTCGTCGCTCAGCGACAATATTTTTTCGAATTCCGTAGATTCATTTCCAATGTGCTCGATAGTCGTGTGAGGCACGAAATCTGTGAATTTTTTTTCCTACGATTGAAAATCAAAGAAATATACGCTCGTGGACGGCATAGCCCCTATGACGGAATTAGCCACATTGAGCTTAATATACTCGTTGACGGCAATAATGAATTAAATAGGTAACATGATAATGAATGAAGCCTGGAAGGAACGGCACGATTGGTGATCTGGAGTTGTCATGTTCTTAATTCTCAATTTGTTGGTTACTTAACAACTTCTAATTATCAACTATCGCATTTAAAATTAGCTAATCAGTTTGCGCAAGTTATTTATTAAATGCAGAAATAAAGTTTGAATAATGTGAATTCCGATCCACACCCATGAATATTGCAATTTGCGCATGTAGCTGAGATAAAATGTTGAACAACTAATGGAACGGGTCATTTCCATATTTAAACGGTCGTGTTTGCATAGCAAAAATCTAGTCACTTACATCATTTTATATAAGACAGACACACCTCTTATATAATTTTTATACAGACCTTTTATATAATTTTAGCCTTGTGGTTTACTGTGAGACGTATGGCTTGCGATATTAAAGGATTTATATTTTTTTAAGGTGTTAATAGAAAAAGCTTCAAAATTCTTATTGTCCTTTTATTAGCACTCTCTTTAACCATTACTACTACAATCATGACAATATCAATGGTTTGACAATTTTAAAGACAAAATTCCTAAACGCTAAGTAATAGGACAAGCGGAACCTTACTTATCAAGTGTATTTATAAATATCCAGTAAGCAATTTGAGCTTGAAATATAAATATTAAAGGCTGGTAGATGCCAATTGAAAATATTGATGGCTTCAATAATGCGGTTATAGGATGCGCATTAGTATGCAAGCATTTACACCTGTAATCGTTGTTGTAATAAATAATAAATTATCTGAAGAAGATCGTCATACTTTTGTAATTGACATATAATTTGCTGATATCAAAATTAATTAGGTATACGTTAAATTTATTTCTTAAATCCAACTATTGTAGACCACTGGGGTAGAACCCCAGCTCGAATCGAATACTAACTAATCTAATCTCGCGCCTACTAGCCACACGATGAAATCCTATTTTGACACCATTTTTACTTTTTCAATATACATACTCTATCAAGTCGAAACACCCGAAGCATAAACAGGGAACTTAATTAATAACATCAGGTGCACTCATAGTAATATGCCATCTGACCAATATGAAATAAGATCACACTGCCAAAGATATATGGCGTACCCAATTAAGGGTGCGCTCCCCGCTGGGAAGTTCTACTGGAAGGCTCAAATCTAAAACCATTGTAAAGAAGAGAACTACAGTCTTCATATTGCTAAAGAACTTAAGCTCTTTAGAAGTAAGGCTTTAGAAATAATAGCCCCAGCACGAACAGACGCACATAGAAGGTTGTAGGTTAAGAATGAAACTATTAAAGACTTGCCCTCCGGTCATTATGCACTATTTCAAAGTTTCAGTTATCTGGAGCGCGTTGACAATGAAAAATTGCATAAATTGTGCCGTGAGAAGTCATTTGTAGCTGGTTCTGGTTATTACGGTTCATTGGAGTTGAGTAGGTGAGCTTATGGCAACCATTTTAGGCTTCTATAGTTGATTGATTCTATACAGTGGAAACTGGATAAGTGGAACCTGGGTTAGTGGAAAACCTCTTTAAGTGGACCCAAGTTCTCGGTTCCAGTCCCTTGGCAACGAATTACCTCTATAAGTGGAATTTTGCGACCTCTATAAGCGGAATCCATTTTTTCGAAAATCTCTTATTTTTACCTCTGTAACTGGAAGCAGCCGTCTCCGAAACCTCTATGAGTGGAATAGCTCGGCGTTTTTAATAAACCGTCACAAGGAGGGTAGTTTGTTTCGTTAACATTATGGTTCGTGTTTTAACTACGTATTTTGTATGAGATCACACATCGTTCAGTTTTTTTTGCATTAAAGTACAATCGGTACATTGATTTATTTAATCATACTGGTTTCTCTTGCATAAATATATATTACGAGTGATTTTGTTTTTGTAATTTTGAAAATTGTATACGAGTAGGTACTGTGGATTATTTACAGTATTGCTTTTTTTAAAGTCAGGATTACATACCTATTTTTGTTAATACATACATATCTACATACATATTTAATAAAAGATGATTATTTAAGTCTTGATCATACCATACGTGACCTCTATAAGCGACATTACTAGCATCCACAACCTCTGTTAGCGAGAGCCTCTGTAAGTGAGAAAACGTTTTATTTGAACCTGGTTTAGTGGAAAACTGGATAAATGGAAAACCTGGATAAGCGGAACTAAACAGCCGGTCCCTTGCGATTCCACTTATCCAGTTTCCACTGTATATTACATACATACAAGAAACGTCGGTTTATCTATTACTTACTTTTATTAATATGCTAATGTTGATACTTTTATAAACGTCGTATAATCTTAGGATTTAACATTTTCACGTAGTGTCAGTTATGAGACTTATGAGTGAATAAGGTTTGTAAGAATTTTTATATTATACAGTAAATGGCACTGATTTGTCATAATTATGAACTTTATTTACTATATCCAGTCTTTATAAAAAAACTTCAGTAGAACACGCCCGACATTGACAAAATCACTATCATAGTATCTTGATGCCATCAGCAGCTATTTTCTCTAAATAAAATACAACATCAATTTTATGGAAACAATTAGATATAAATTTGCAAAGCCTAACTTATTAAATGGCACTTTAACGATACACTGACGCCGTCAATTTGTCTTAAACCTCACTAATCTACTAGCAATTACTCCACAATCAAAACCCACTATGCGAAACCAATCGATACTTCAAACCCAATACATCATTCCCACGCTATCCGGTGAACAGTGCGCTATTCATTTGTTTATACTATCTATGGCAACATTAACTGATGGTCTATGTCAGCTAATTAAAAGTAAACAAGTATAAATATAGGAAGGTATGGGCAATCGCAGAAGTCACGATGGAGACGAACATGGCCTCGAGCAAGCGTTGATGGATGAAATTGACTACCCTCGGGTTTGGGATAGAGCATGCGATGAGACAGAGATGTATTGGAAGAGGCTTAGGCCATTCATTTTACTCTACGATCATGATTACTACTTAGGCGTAAGCCATAGGTAACTGACAATGTAGCTGACAAAGCTTTTGTAATAAATAACATAAGTGGCGAATTTATCATCTTTTATTTAACTCCGGATAAACCATAAACATTATAAACAAATTAATGTTGCCAAAATTTTCTGTAGGTTTTTTGCAAATTTATTTTTCTCATATAATGGAGATGAGAAGAGATTGCCAAAATCTAAGTACTATAAGAAAACGCCACACAAATATTCAGTGCCTGTATTCTCTCTGGCACGTATACTACTCTACACATTTCCATTCATTACTTTTCTTCAATTCTAACACCAATTAATTTCTTTGTTCCAATCCGTCAGTTGTAAATTGAGAAGCAAACACTAGTTTACAAGTTTTTTGCTCTCTCATCGACTCTGACAAACAATGCGTATGAAAAACGACCTGTCCGATATGACGCTTAATGAACGCCGAAACCGTTCTGTTATTTATGCTTAATATAGTTATTAATGACTAGCCCCATAATGTTATACTAGTTAATAAAAGAAACAAAGATTTGTTTAACTACACGATAGGCTAAGAACGCGGTCCGCTAAAACCTGATGAGTTTAATGATGTAGTGACATTTACAAGGTCGGTTCCGGACACTAATTTATTTTAAGACGATTTCAAAACCTAACGATAAAGTTTAATGTTCTCGAGACGAGAGATCAAATATTTTTCAATCTGAACATCTCATTAAAACTCGCATAAAGCCGCCATGGAATGACAAAGAGAATTTTAACGCGAACGCACTGACATTCCCTGATTTAAAAGGATATGCACGCGTGTCAAAGCAGTAAGTAAATCACTTGAATCTTAACGAGGAATAATGATTTATACGTAACAATTAAAAAGCGACGCTATTAAGAGTCACCCACTCGCACAATAATATTCGCCGACGCAAAATCAATCGTAAAACTGATCGAGCACAAAGGACAGAATGGAATTAAATCGATTCGATTCACCGCATCGTTTCGGTTACCATAAATATTTTTGACAATACTTGACTCGTGCGTTAGAAATGCAGCGATGGTGCCTAAATCTTTATTTTTGAGGTTTTGCAACCTTCATAAAGGGGTTAAGCTTACACACTTAGAGTTTGCGGTTAGAATTTGAGAAACTAATTTAGATTCAACTGACCATGACCAGTCAGTATCACAATTAAATTGTGCGATCTGAGTCACCAGCTCTTGATCAATCACTAGAATTCGAGACATTTGCTTTCAACAAAATGTCGTAGCTGCGTTTGGTGTACAAGCCATATAACGAAGAATATAATATAGGAAACATGTGTAGTGAAAACGATCGGGCACAAGTTTCAATGGAGTCATAAACTACACGCGAGTTGACTCGTCAGGAATTCCGTGATGATTTACGGAGCATTGTCGTGTTGGTTCCTGCATAAAACTGAGTAAACAAGTTATTTTGTATGACATTTAGGAGACAGCAATTAACAAACGATCTCGTAAGTAAGTTAGATGGCTGGATTGCTTGAGTTTCAAGGTTTTTAGAACAATTTTATGGTTAGTTTTTACATGTTAAGTCTTTAATTATAATAAATAAAGTTTTAGACGTGTTATTTTATGAGAAATAGTAAACAGTCGTAAATATTACGTGCGTCGTGGTCCTTGTTAGTAGAGTCCAGTCCATTTTGCCCGACTGTTTGTTTTGCAACGCATTATATGTGAAAGAAACTTAATTTTCCAGACATACTCGTAAATAATGCTAAAATTCAAAACTCTATTAACTTTAATTATGACAAAATGTCTCACAACGAATGACATGTCGTTAAGTGGTAATTCTACGCTGTCATGTTCTTTCCCATTTTCCGATATTTTTCTGTACTAAAATTTGTTAAACAGGTACGAACTTTTTCGAATCCAGCTCAATTCACAAAAAATATAACACAAACTCAGAAGTCAAATCTCATTTAGACAAAGCCAACTAATTGTTTACATTTCCCGTTCAGAAGCCAAAAGTCCGTGTAAAAAAACTGAATCATTAACTCCAAAAAATAATTATATTTTATAACAACTCCGCCTATTTTTGGCTACCAAAACCACTCCCGGTTCGAATTCTATTAAAACTTAATTAACTTTTCTGGGGAGTTATAAATTTTAAATAAGCTTTTGGACCGAAAAAGGACTCACAATTTGTTTTGCTACTTCTAAACGTCACTTGCTGCGGTGATAAATGTGTTCTTGGCGTAAATTGCATTCTGTTGAGACGCCGACAGAAAGGCATCGTCACGGATATTCCGGGCAATTTACTGCGTTTAGTGAGTTATGAAATTAAATTATGAGACGTAAGTTTTGGGAGGGACTTCACACAACCCAATAATCGATTTACATCTAAAATTACTTATGATCATAGTGATCATGAACCAGATTGCTTTCTGGTGATTCAACAAGAACAAGATTTAGTTAATTAATTGATTGGCAAACTTTAAGGATATCAAACCAAATAAATTCCAAACAGATCAGGTAAAAAATGATATCAAATATAAACATAATCAAATAATTAATGAACTTAATGACACTAACGCAATCAACAAACAAAACAATGCTTTATCCCTTTAAAACGATCCACATTTAGAATAACAAGAGGAAAGAATTCGAGACACGCAGGACATGGCCTAAGGTGATCAGCGATCACAGGACTGACCGATTCATATTTCACGGTCTCGGCCCGATGGTTTGGGGAACACCCGCTGTGCTTCTGAATTAAGTAAAAGCCTTCCAGCTCTTGTTTCTTGATACCTCTAGTTGGATGTTAGGCTGTGGTTACGGTGAAGGTTTTAGTTTGGTCTGCTTTGCACAGGTGAACTAAACATTTTCCATGTTGCTTTTTATATAAAATTATGAAAGATTTTGGAAAATCCTAATTTTGATGTAAGTAGATACTGAAATTAACCAGATGGAAAGACAATCTGGTCAAGATCGTGAGGAACCACTGCATCGGGCAGCATATAAGTGGTCGTTGTGGATCTCATTTGGGGATATCTGGATACTCCACTTAATCATGTTGTATATTTTTAAGCATTATAGTAGTAGTAGTAGTAGTAATCACTTTATTGTACACAACACAGGTTTACAAAAATAAATTACAGTAATGGAAGTACAAAGGCGAACTTATCCCTATAAGGGATCTCTTCCAGCTAACCTTCGATTAGCATTATATTACAGTAAGTAAGTTTAAGTAACATTACGTTACGTGTTAATCTAAAATGTTTTTGTTATTAACTACAGGAATAGCACTAAAGAAATGGACGACAGATTTACCCTCACCCCATAAATTGTAAGCATGTACTTATTAAATTACGTACCTATGGCAAGATAAGTCAACACAAGATTAAGCATTGCTCCAACGTAGCCCTACCTTTACCCCCTTAATAGATGTCTCGGTCCAATTTAACATTTGACGTGTTTTTAATTTAGCGGTGCGCCCGCGGCAGTCGGCTGCACCTAAATAATGCACATATTTTACCCGAAATCATACCGCAGCCACTCATTACTGGCCTCATTTGAATATATCGTGTTTGTGTTCAGTCCTTCGTATAGGATATATTTTTTGTTTCAAACAATTTGAAGCTGATTTTGTATGGAGTAGCGCGATAATTATAGTTATGAATGGTTTAATGGAAGGGTTGAATGTATTACCATTTTAATTTTGGTGAGGTGTTTAGTTGTTTTGATAAAATATGAAATAAAATAAAAAAGTTTATTTTACGGGTCAGTTCACTTTTCTCCAGTCATGGCAGTGGAAAATACCAGTGTTTATAAAGGACACGGTCTTCATTTGCGTTAATCGATTAATAAAAATAACCTTTGTGTTGGTCCACTCATGGATATTTAGAGGAGTTCGATATTTAACAAATAGTCTATTACTTTTTTTTCAAAGAGAATACCTAGGTATAGTGAATTAAAGCAAGGTCAAAGTACCTATTTCAAAATATAGGTCTGAAAAATCTTAAAGCAAAGTGGAATAGTTATCAGATCATTAAGCTAAGCTTATATGAATTATCTTAGAAGACCGCAAGTATTTCTATCAAGTAATTCTGTGAGCCGTTAAGCCTCGCGAACCACCATGCCCCACCATTTTGAAAATTTTCCGAAAACTGAATCGACAAAAAATCCACATTAGGATTAAGGAACTTGCTCACAAAATTCCACAATAATCGGTTAAAATGCGACATGTGCATGTGAAATATGCATTATTGCCCAAGCTGAAACGGAAACCTCCGTTTTCTTGATCAACTAATGGCTTAGTAAAGACAAATGATTGAAGTAAGTATATAGTATATACTTACCTATTAATATAAGTAAAATAATTTAAAACGATTTTATTTGGATTGGACCATGGTCATTTGCCTATAATTACAGGTCAATTCCACTTTTTTATGATAATGATTGATGTCGCAAACATTATTTCAAATACTTATCAATATCGCTAAACATATACTCCATTACAATATTTGTCTTAGGTTACCACTAATGATATAAAACTCATTATTGGTACACGTTTTTATAATTCATTATATGTACGTGATATATTCCGTTTTATTTCATAATCCTTCACATTATTCTTTAATTACACGCTCTCAATTATTATAACCAAAAAGCTGTCCCGGTCTGAGTCACATAAGCGCGACCGGTACGAATAGCCATTGGCCGGGTCATCGAGGGTCAAACGCTCAACTCTGACCGTCGCGGCGGCCAATAAGTTGCTTTCAAATGCTGTTTGTACCTTTCCAATCGTGCAATATGTATGTATTTGCGAAGGACAAAATAAATATTGAATTTAAATAGGACAATACGTTGCTACAGTAGTAAAACTAGTACTATGATTACTAAGTTTCCAAAAACGTTGATTTTTTTGCGGATTGAATAGGTACTTATTTATAAAAACCAGAAGGCTTCGTAAATAAAGCAAAAAGTTAAGATATTGCTAATATTTTCAATACAGAAGAAAAAAACCCCACTCAACAATATTAATGATGTAGTTTTTCCTCCAAAATCAATTCAATGCACGGATTACAAGGTTGCCATTAAAATATTTTTACTTTTTATCATTATGGCCGCAAACGCTGTCATAAATTATAAAACAACGCCAAAACAGGTTAAAAAGGAAACATAAAGCCTGATGACAACCAAAGAATAGTGAATTTGCACATAAATGATAATCATTTGCTATGAACTGTCAATGATCATAAATATAGATGTATTATATTTCTTCCTCAATCGAAATGGACGCGATAACCTCAAAACGGTTATCGATGAAATTTATACGGCGATAAAATTATTTATGTTCATTATTAGCACTTAATGGAATATCATAATTTGGCGAATCATGATGTTGAATTAACACACAATATCTCTAAAGCTCGATGAAAATATAAACAAATCATCATTTCAGCCTATATACGTCCCACTGCTGGGCACAGGCCTCCTCTCATGCGCGAGAGGGCTTGGGCTATAGTCCCCACGCTAGCCCAATGCGGATTGGGGACTTCACATACACCTTCGAATTTCTTCGCAGTTGTATGCAGGTTTCCTCACGATGTTTTCCTTCACCGAAAAGCTAGTGGTAAATATCAAATGACATTTCGTACATAAGTTCCGAATAACTCATTGGTACGAGCCAGGATTTGAACCCGCGACCTCCGGATTGAAAGTCGGACGTCATATCCACTCGGCCACCACCGCTCCAAACAAATAAACAAATGTTTCCGCATAAGTATGTACGCTAATTACGCATAAGTTAATAAAACTGAGCCCGTTGATGACTGTATCTACAAACAAATTAATATTCCTCGTTCCTTGACAGACAAATAAGAAAAACGTTACGCTTTTAAAAATGCTAACTTCCATTTGCTACGCCAAATCAGATTTTCATATATTTATCGCCACTTTTTTCTTCAAGTCGGGATCGCGCCAATACATTTGGTGTCTCCGCCTAAAACAAACAATTTGTAATCCTGAATTATGTGCTGCTGAATGCATACATTAAAGAGATATGAATCTATAAGATGAGGGATGCGAAACTACTGTGCCGTTCTTGGAATTTTTGTCGACAATCGACAACAAGGTTGCTACCTATTATACACATTTTGTTCTTCTAAAGTGTCAACTTGTAATCCGTCTGACGTGTATCAGTATGACGTACACTAAGTAACATTTTTAAAGATAATGCATTAATAATTTGATTTCGGTTAACCTTTTTTACACGTTCGAAATGTAATCATATTTAAGAATTTTTAAGTTGAACTCACGTTTTTATTTGGCGAAGCGTTTTATTTCACGTTTTCATTCTGTAATATTTTTGTAGTCATTAATAATTACCGTCTTCTGCAAAGTAATACCAAATTCAATGAATTAATTATCTAATAAATATGATATCTCGGTTAAAGTAAACCTAAAAGATTTCTGTTATAATTACAGTTTATTTTATTGTTTGTTAATATTTTTCTCCGAAAACACATTAAATGTTAGTGTATTCACAAATTTCAACATCGTACTTACTGTATCGATAATAGCCACCACTAAACAATAGTAAGTCATCGACTTAAACAAATAAAAACATCGACATGACACTCGCCCCGACCTTTCCAGAACGGCGTGACTATTTGTCACCTCGCCCGACTCCCGTACAGACTCGCTGTGAACATGCTGATTCGCATTATGATCACCATTCCATAAAATCTTAACCTCTGTAATATCACAATCAAATTTTAACCCAAAATCATTGAGTATACAGTCAAAATTACCATAACTTCTAGTAACATCTTCAGCCTTATTGAATCTCGGTAACAAATTTATTCGAACACATTCTTACCCAAGGGCCTTGTTAATCTAACTGCGTTGCGATCAATTTGACGTACATTGCATGCATTCTTAAAATTTAATACAGGCTGTAGAGATTCATTTTACTAAACCAATCGGAATTTTTACTAGTTTTATCTTTTTAAGCCTTAGCAATACTTTGCGAGCTGAATATTATGTTATGTGGATCACACTGAACAACTTTACCATGGAACTAACCCTAAAATCGTAATAAAATGGCAGGGTCGTAAAGAATGTAAAGGCGCCCTCTATCATACCGCATCTTATATCTACAAAAGCTTATGCATATCAAAATTTCTTGGACAGCAATTGTGAGGCAGGAGATTTAATAGACACTTCACACCAATAATCTACATTACAATCAACTGTTGTGGTACTCAGACGCAGTGAAACGGGGCCTAAAATGAAGCCATAACAGGCCAATCGCGTCTCGATGAATAAACATTTTATTTGCTATTAAATGTTTGAATTTCTATGCCGGCTGACGATACTACGGCGTTAGTATTGTACATCGCCAGTTAAAAATAGGGTGTGTTTAGAATGATACCAGACCAGTTAAGTAAGTACCTATATGATATCATTTTGCCTCAAAGGTAGCAATTTTGACTTTTAAGTAGGTAATAGAGGTGTATAACGTGAAATATTTTACGTCATTAAATCATCAAGTACTATTAACAAAAAATCTTGTGATACGATTGAAATATTATAAGACAATGAGCTTTTTACACGAATGCGTAAAAAAAAGTAGTGTATTGTTATGTTCATTGTTTCAATTAGTATCAAAACAAAACGTTATCCGAAAGTGTTTTCCAATGTATGTTTGAGTGTGAACTAGTATTTACTTGTGTAGGTGTAGAGGAAGGCCCAGAAATCAGCTATTTAGAATAAATGGCCTACGAAATTATTGTTCAAATTTATTTTCGTGTCGTTTAAGTACCAGTTAGAAGTTTCACATTTGATTACCTGATAAGGCCGTGGTAGCCTTAGGAACTATATAAATAAGAGACCTCGTAACCATCGAGTATGTCGCGAATAGACTACGATGATATATTAGAAATTTATTCAATTAACACTAAATTAATAGACATCCGCCTGCGACCATACAGCGCGCAGACCACGGATCATAAATTACAGACAGTCAAATTCGAATTAAGTTGAGTACCTCAAGCCGTGCCATAATCATTCTTCATAAGACACTGCACTCGTCTAATGATTCCCAAAACTCCGACTACCGAACTAATAAACATCAATCAAGCGCACAGGAACTATTAAAGTTACAACGAATCAATCACGGCATTGTCTATAACGAATCTGGATTTATGCAAACAAGAGGAAAAAGAAAAATTAAAGGGAATAAAGTTTGACGTGTACCTACTGTGCAATATAAGAGAGAATCGATTAGTCATTATTTGATTTAGTTCGGCGGGCCGAGCGGCACCCGGCGAGAGGCGGCGGGGGGTTACCACGAGCGCGGTTGCTCTTAACTCTTGCGGTCGTCATCAGCTGGACCTTCGACACTTTATATATAGCAGCGGGGGAAATGGATTGCTTTGAAGTGCTGTGCCTTACTGATGAGAAGCAATCACAGGCAAGCCTATAACATGACACTAAACCAAGAACATTGTATAAAACTGTAGATCATAGATAGACAGTGAGTAAAACTATTTGAAGTACTGGAAATTGTAATTACTATATCTATTATATTAATAGTGGCAGACATAAAGTTCATTAATTAATACAAGCTGTCCTTTCTACAAAAGCATTACATTTGATAGACACTCAAGAACAACTAACTGACACATAAAGAGTACCAATGGACTATTCAAGCAGAACTGCGCACATTCATTTAATCATACAGAAGTAATAAAGCTCAAGGGGGGCTAATTATGAATAAGCATTTAATAAGTAAAAAACACCACCCATATGAACTGAATGCAACATAATTTACCGACTTTACATGCTCATTTGTGATTAGTCGGCGCGAAAGGGCAAATCCTGTATTAAGATAGGTAATGAGGTTAATACAAAATATCAATTCTAAAACGAACTATGTCTTCGCGATGTACAGAGAAATTTTAATCCTCGATATAAGTTATATGGTTCTGATTCATGACTGTGCACTTGAAGATGCTGACGAAAATGCGGTAGAAGATTAAGTACAAAAAGGTACAATACTAATGAGTAAATATAGAATTATGGACTTTACAATAGCAGTACATAAAGTTGATATCGTAAGTGATGGTGTTAATGAAAGAAAGAAGTTAACGATGGATTGTGTGGTAAGTCGGCACCCTGCTGCCGCGGCCCCCGACCGCGCCTATCACGGACAAGACATCGATTAGTGATCGACTGAATTCAATTGCTTGGCGAGACAAGAGCTCGATACCGTCGAACGAATCAAGACGGACCGATCGAGATTTGTATTGTTCGGTTTTTCAAAAATTTGCATTTTGTAAACGTCACGTCAACGACAATGCTGAGTCACTTGACAAATGAAACGAATTGATCGTGTCTCTGATATCGAAATGCGTTGAACGTAAGCTCCATTTTATATTATTGTTGGACCATGATTACTGTCAACTGTAGTATGCGTATTTTTCGATTTAAATCACTGCGTTGTCATTGTAGTCTATCAGATCTATCACAAATCACAATGCTACAACATAACCGATATATCAGTGGCGGTCATCAGATTACTGTTATAGTTGCTTTTTTAAAGGTTTGCTTCATAATTTTTGTTAAGTATGAAATACTTTCGTTCTATATAAATTAATTTTTATTTAGTCTTATTATTTTATCTATGATATGTTTTCTTTATAATATCGGTTGCGTGATATTTTTCTGTATCACGAAAGTCGACACGCATGCTTCTTAAGCTCACGTGATATTTCACGTTTATTGGTTTAAGTCATGACATCACCGTATGTGGTGGAAGCATTGACGGGTACATTAAGGATCATATTTTGATCGTGCTCCAGCATATATCAAGCCTGGCCTGTACAAGTGGCAGTAGTTATATGCTTTACTGTAATTCTGTGTGTGTTTAAAATATTTAATAACCGCGAATGTTTATAGTCGGTTTACCTAAAGGGCCATAAGAGTGAATATGAGTTTTTTATTTAAATTACGGTGAGCTAAGGCCAAGGTTTTCTGATGGGATAAAATTACTGAGTAAAAATAGGTATATATTTGCCGTATGAATTTAAGTGAATGGGGCAAGGGCCCGTAATATAATATGGCAAGAACTTTCGTATTTGAATACGTAAGTAAATAGGTACTTCGCTCAGACACCGTCAGAAAGGAAGAGCTTCGCTCCTTCTGTTCCACCTTTTGTAGGTGGAGTACGTGTACAAACGCAAGAGTTGGAAGCGACGAAAGAGTTTTTGGACAGTCTTACCTGATTGACGGTTTTGTCACACACAGTGCTCTTACTTGACTACTTCGTATATTTTTTATTTAATATTTGTTTTCAAATATCGTAGGTATTACCTAATTTAAATAATATACTTACCTAATCTAATACCTATACACGGTGGCTAAAAAATAACAGCATTCCTATTGCCAGGGAGATTTCAGGATTATACTGAGCAACTTTTACTATGGGCCCAAACCCGAAATCTCGAATAAAAAATTACCCTCCCATTGAAAATGGATCAGCCAAAATGTATGAAACAGCCAAATATTTTTTTCGCGATTTCGGGGATGGTCCCATAGTTAAAGTTGCTCAGTATAATCCCAAAACCTCCCTGGCAACGGGAATGCAGAAATTTTTTAGCCACCACATATTGTACCTAAGTTAAGTTTCTCAATTACCTCCTTTTGAGTTGGTTCTTATTAGGCACCAATATTTAGCAAACGTCGAAAAAAAAATACTTAACCCGTTTTTATGCGACTGCGGCAACATCCATATATTACATAAAATAAAACACCACCGTACGCTAACATGAACATCGTTGAAGTAAACGTCTTGTCTGCATCATTATTAAAACTTATGATTCCACAATACATTTGCATTCCCCGACCAGTAGGGCTCCCACTGTTAATCTAATAATGGAATGTGAATAATGCCATTAATAACTTTGTGGTTTTGTTCTTATTGTGCTACCACAGGGCCTCTAAATAAGAGTTACTTATCTTACTATTAAAGCTCTATAATTTTGAAACGGTTGTACAATTTATTATTTTGATGGGCTCACGATTGTGAGTTCTTTTTTAATTTGCAAATAATTATAAATAAGCTTGAAGTACCTATACATTCAATAGGATCACGTCTTCTAGTTTGATTACCTTATTTACAGACTGCTTTTGTTTTGTAATCGATAAAAGTAATTTTTAATGTCATAATATGTCTTAAAAGTTTGATTGATCTATTAAAGGTTTTATTTATTTGTGGGAATCTTAGTTGCTCCATAAATTGTATACTTAGTGTGTATCGTGACAGGCCACAAACTTGAAGAAAATAAATTGTCCTCCGTTATGACTGTGATACTATCTATTTATAAAAAAAACAACGGGTTGCACTCCGGGTGCCGGCAGAAGTGAAAACTCAACGACATTGTAACTCAAAATATGAATAACAGCGCCATCTACTGCAAAATGTCTGCAGCACTATGTATATTTGAGGTTAACGCCATCTAGCGTTATTTCGTCGCATTACTTGAAACCCCTAAGCAGATCACTGTGAGTACTACAGTTATATAAATACCAGTTTGAGGGAAACTCACTATGGCATTTAAATCAAAAAAGAAAAACACAATGACATTTTCCGTCACACGTGATGTCACGCAAGCGCCCTGCGCCGCCTAAAGGTAAGCGTCCACAAGCCCGCATCGCACGCATCGGAGTCGGACGCATCGCACGTAACGGATTTTAGTATGCCTTGTATAGAAACTCATACAACAGCGTCCACTGATCCGCACCGTACGGATCGCTCATCGGCAATGCCGACACCGATGCTCCGAGAGGCAACTTTTGCGATGCGTGCCGATTACGTCATACGGAATGCCGATCAGTGGACGCGCCCCTCGCGCTCGTTCTGCATCGTCCGCCATTTGCATTTGGCAATCGTCCTTTTGCATATTCTTCCTCTTCTGCTAACAAACAAGCTATAACGACAAATTGTTCTTCATCGCTTTCCTCCATGCTCACAAACACATATCTCATGGAGTCCACACGTGAGTTCACTACGAAAATCCGAATGAACTGGCATCGTCAATGCGTATCCTGGTACTCACGTCGGTGATCCGAACGCTGCCGATACAGTGGACGCACTGTGAAAAATGTATCCGTTTGATGCGATCCGTCCGTTCCGTGCGATACCGACAAGTGGACGCTTACCTTAAACGAAACAGCAGGCTCAGGCATACATTTTCGCCGCGCGGTAGAAAGAGAGGGTTACGTCTTACGCTGTCTCGAGTTTAACATTTTTTCCCCACCTCAAAAACTGGAAAGGATAAATACCAATTTTCTCTGGTACCGTCGGTGCTCATATAAATAAGCATCCTCTTTTTTATACAGCTATTATAGAGAAGTGAATATTTAAGTTAGGCAACTTACTATACTTATACTACATGTGGCAAGCGATATAAGCATGTGATAGCATTACAATCGTCAAATGCGACAGCAAGCTGTCGACTGCCACGTTCAAAAACTTTAAATAACCACCAACATCACAGTCTCCAAACAAGTTTACTTGAAAACAACCTAGTAGATTAATGAGTGGAATATCGATTTTTGGTCATTATCTCGTCTTGTTTTGACCGCTGAAGCGTAGTAATCGAATTAATTGGTGATGTCGCCGGCGTTGCCAGATCTATGAAAATTCTATAGGACTACATCAGATTGTGGGGTTCGAAATAGAAATTAAATATAAAAGTTAAATGTACAAAATAAATATGTTATAGTTTACTAATTAGGTACTTAAATTAATGTAGTAGACACTTTAAAAGTGAGATTCTCATGAAACGATATTGAGTTTTAAAAATAAGTACACATTTGCTAAAGTATTTTCATACACCTACTTTTTCAAAAATAAATATGTTCAATTAAAACAACCCTGAGAAGTTTAATGGCAGTTAAGTAGGTAGGTACCTACTCGTATATTCCCTACAGCCCTAATAGTCTAAATTGGAATATCTTGACACACAACGAGACAAACACAAGTATGAGCTGCTAAAATACACTAATATACAACTTTATCTACGGTTGCTCTAAACATTTAAAGTTAGATAAAGTACGTATTTAAATGATGATCGCTAACATTCGAGAGAACGACACAGCAGGAAAGAACCTCCTATATGCAGAATGTCTACATTTTAAAAATGTTGACATGGCAACTCTGAACTCTGCCTGAACGCTCGCAAGCTTTGCTGGAATTGTTCCTTTTTATTTGCAAAGTGTCCGTTTATATTAGATAAGTGAATGAATACCAGACTTGCATTAGTAAACGTGAAGTCTAGATAAGCTAGAGCTAGGTAGATGATGGATTTATGTTTTATATCGAATGCCCTTACACTAATTTATAATATATTTTTTAGCTAAAATAAATGTTTTAGGCAAAAGTTTCTGTATTTTGTTAAAATTAAATTATGAGTTTGAAGCTTAAACAAGTTTTTGTATTTTTGTGATATTATTATATCAAAACACGAACGTAAGACTGAAATTCTAAGAACAAATTAAATAGCTTTCAATGAAAATATTTTAATTGGTGTTATTTCAAGTAGGTAGACACACTACTATTTAAATTACAAACCTATAACTCGAGGCCTTGGTAATTTTTTCTTTCGTACTTATATGACTTTTATTTCATAAGACTGAAAGTTTTCAGAACAATCAACCTCTATAATATTAATTGGGCAATCATTTTGTTTGAGGGAGTAGTAAGGTATACAATTACAATTTACAGTAGGTTGTTATTTCTATCGTCCGAACACAAAATAATATAATAATAAATAACACAGGCATTGCAAACAAACAACGATAATACCTAGCACGAAGAACCCGTTGAGAACAACAAATTGAACCGGGCGCATCGCAGGCTTGTATTATCCTTGCTTACGCGCGCTTGGGCGAGTCAAGTTCTTAAAAGAACCAGTGTATAGTAATCTCGAGACTTGTAATATCTAAGCACAACTGGAGGTCGTTTTAATACTGGTCCGTTCGAGCGTTGAGCTCACCAATCATTTGGAACGCCACCCTGTTTACACGGCGAGAGAGTTTAATTGCACGACCAAACTTACAAATAAGACATTGCGCTAAGTAATTAGATTAGCTCAGCACGTTATTTATCCGATGCCGCTAAGGTAAGCTCATCGAGCTGGTAATACCACTCTTTAATGACGCTCTTCGTCGCTAGCGGCTGATGTGCCAAATACGAGTAATCGCTTCATTTTTGACATTTTTGACTCATAGCTCAATAAAAGACCTTGTCACAATGTATGCACGCATGACACAATCTCCAAAATAGTACACAAGTCAAGTCAGACATTTAGTTTAATAAGAACTAATCTAGCCGTATAGTTCCTGTCATTCACGATGACGTGCAGATTTGACAAATCACAATACGAGTCAAGGCACGCGTCTTCGTGAATGACGCTATCTATAACCAAATTAACCAACCGTCAGAAAAATTATCATTAGCATGCTTAACTTTTTAACGGTCAGTAGACATGTCTAAAATGGCACATTGTGCAATTTTGAACTCACATAAATTATTAAAATGTCATAGCAACATTCTTAAATATGTCAGACCACGGTATGGTTAAAGGTTTAAAAAACAATGAAAACCCGCACACACACCCGTCGTTCTAATGTTATTACATTGTTTAAAGATTACCTGAATGTGGTCACTTGGTCAGATTTATTTCAATGTTTCCTAAGAATGTGGAATTATAATTACAGATCATTTTCATAGAACATAAGTGTGTAATATGTTTTCAGTGTAGTGTATTATGCCTGTGACCATCGTTAAATCGGAAAGTTTGGCGCCGCGTTCAAGGTAGGAAGTAGACCGGTACCATATCGCATATCGCTGGCTTATAACAACAGATCATGAAACAATTTATTAACAAGTAGGAACAATTATGAACTTTACAGAAAAAATATGATAGCATTTTTTACTTGTTTTTGTTAACTATCGAAGGATTCAAAATGGTTCTCTCTTGTGCAAAATTACTACGAACGAAAGTTGTTTCTAAACACAACTCCCGTACTTCGAAAAATATATAGATAACACGGCATGTGAAATATAACATATTGATATGTAATTGCAAAGGTCAAATTCATAACTCATCTAATTTGATGTATGACTCTTGTAATGATACTAGTCAAAATTAATGGGATAATATTTCAATCAAGATGCTTATTCTATAGGCAATATGATTTGACTAGGTATTGCAGACTTCAGTTGTGAATTTAATGAATACTACATATGTAGTAAGTGGTTTAAGACACGTGGTACGCTGACACGACTTTTTACATAGGTATATTTGTAAGTGACAGTCCGTAGGTATATTCATAATTCCGTAGAAATATTTAATATGTAATAATAATACAGAAATAAATTGTCATAAATCGAGAACGGATATCGATTGGGCCATTAACGGACGTAGTTATCGATATATCAACGTTGGTCAAGTCAACGCACGTGCCGACACAAATGTATGGAGTATGCGTTATGCGATCATTTAAGAAGAATTATTGTTATACAGTGTCATTATTTGACTTTTGTAGGTGTAGGAAACAGGCTGGGTCATGTTAAAGTACCCTTATCCCACGTGCCTGTTAGAATAAATAAATACATATTATATAGGACAATTTTACACAGATCGACCTAGTTATAGTATACAATGATTAACACAACCAAGTATAAATACTAAAAGTACTTTTTAGTATACGTTACAATGATTAATTTATCCTTTGCTTGTCGTACTATTTTTGATTTTAAAAAATCTGTATTCATATTGACGGTTTGTAGCTCGGGAATAAACCAAACACTACTGGCTGAGGAAAAATCAAAGCAACCATAATAAAAAGAAAAACCAGATGTTGACGATGGAAACTAAGAAGTAGGTTTCTCTCGATACAGCAGTAGGTGATCACGCCATCATTAATCCAAGATCGTGTGTGGTAAAAAACAAACAGGCTGATTAAACATTTTATTTACCCAAATGCGGCACTAAAATGTATAAAATCGCTTTCCACCAAACTTTAATTGCGGCCAATGAAATAATTAAATGTGACAATCGTAAAACATTGCGAGCCCATAAAACATTATAGCCGTGTCGTCCCAGATGAGTCGCGTGAAGGATTTAAATCTCTGTAACTAGAGCCTATACAGGGATCCGTGGGGAAACATTGAAACATGATATACTTACACCAATACCACCATAATTATGTATGGATGTTTATAGTAAAACTCTCTCGAATGATCCATTGCTAACAAAATACTTGTTCTGCTGGAAATATTTTATACCTACTAACAGTATTACCTCTACCTACCTAATCAGAGTAGGTAGGTATAATGCTAATCTCAAACCTGCACTTATAGTTAAGTAAAATTATAAAAGTAAGTTTGTTGAATTTAGTATCTATTCAATTCTTCTTCTATCCCATTAATTTCAAAAAATATTTAGAGTTAGACCAAGAAAAGTCTGCAGCTATTTTGATTGCCCACGTAGAGCAAGTGTTATTTTAAACGTCAGACTTCTATGAAATTTATGGCGTATAAATAACACTTGCACTGCGTGGGCTATCTAAATCGCTGCAGACTCTTCTTGGTCTAAGATTTTCCGAAAATATGTCAAGTTTCATTTTTTCCTGTCTCTAATTCTTTAATTCTTTTTTGTTTGTGTCTGCTAATTTTCTTCTTACATTACAATTTTGTCCAATCTTAAATGCCAGTTATGATAATAATATTACCTATATAAGTTCCTAATTAGTTAACCGAGTATTACATCCACACCCAATGACTAAATTATATATGTAGTTCCCAGTGCAGCTGACCGGTTTAATAAAATCTCCCAATAAATATTTTAGATGTTCGAAGAGCACCTAAAATAATCGTTACTCAACTTTCGATTCGATATCTAACATCTCTCACTGACCGAGTAAGTGTGAGGAAGATGACGCTTAAGATATCGACGTAGTTTCGACCCATAAATCGGGAATCGAAGGGCTGAGATACTGAAACCGGTTTTGGCTATAAATTAAGTCTAAAACAGGTCGGAGGTCAAGATTTTGCCAAACCTGCCTTGAGTAAAGTGAGAGTTTGGATGATCATATTATTTTATTTTAAATATCTTTGCATGTAAGTACACAAAGCTGATGTTCGGATGCAAACTGCACCAGCGTTACTGCTGTAGCGTACAGTGCGACATAAAATAGTAAAAAATAAATCAGGGCGCCACTTTCTACGTAACTGTCACATTTTTGACGTATGTGCTTAAACCTGGCAACAATTTAGTATGGACATTTTTAGTTCCATTTTATTTATTTTCTACTATTTTATGTCGCACTGTAGCTGTGTGCGGCATTGCTGCCGACTGCATCGTTGCAAGAATGTCACTTATCCAGGAATTGACACTGATTTTGATATGTAGTCGCCAGCAATGTTACATAGCATAACGATTCAATACCAAAGATACTTATAGATTAGATAGATCACCAAGTAGAAATGTGATAGAGTTAGACCAAGAAAAGTCTGCAACGATTTTGATAGCACACGCAGTGCAACTGTTATTGTAAACGTCAAACTTCTATGAAATTATGACGTATAAATAACACTTGCACTTGCACTGCATGTGCTATCAAAATCGTTGCAGACTTCTCTTGGTCTAACTCTATTAGATTTTAATAAAAAGCATATAATTGTAATCGCCTATGAAAATAATATGGCTGATGAAGACATTGTCTATGATTTTCTTCAACTACAAAATAGACAATGTAACACTAAGATATTTGTTCAAGATATTCTAAACCACACGATCAATCACAACCGACCTCTAAATTCACAGCAACATACAAACAGATTACTCTTCGGCGGCTACAAATAACTTGATTACAAAGTTTAGCACTTACGGTATCGGAGTTTAAGGCGTCATATCGTCGACGTTGATGCAAATTGTCTATCAAATGCACGTGCGAGTCGGTCATGCACGCTTGACTTGTTGCATAACATGTAAACGAAGCATAAGATGAAGCGACAATTGGTCGTGAATTTTATCATAAGAGAGGAAACCGACGGGTATGGAGAATCGCTGATATAATATAATAGAATAGAATAGAACAGAACAGAACGGAACGGAACGGAACGGAACGGAACGGAACGGAACGGAACGGAACGGAACGGTACGCAACGGAACGGAACTGAACGGAACGGAACGGAACGGAACGGAACGGAACAGAACAGAATAGAATAGAATAGAATAGAATAGAAATATGTTTGAGTAACCTTAACGCTTTGCAAATCAGCATTATTATACTCCATGCCTTGGTCCTATTCTACGATGCGAGATACTGATTCCACTTTTAATAGGGTATTTGAATGTATTAAAAATAAATTACTTTTCATCATGCATGAAATAAAGCACCAGAAGATTAATAGAGAAACGTAGACAGCAGTTATTTTTAGACACAAATTCTATTTTAAAACCCGTATAAAGCTATAAACTATTATGTACTCACTGAGTATAATTGCATGAATTCTATAGTAATTTAAATTGTATTTTTCTTAATTACTCGTAATGCATGTTAATTATATGATGTAATAATGTTTTGAAAAGATGTGTCCCGCCTAGTTTGTTGCCGGTCCCATATTGGGATACCCTCCTCCAATTGAGGGGGAATTTAAATCTTCTCGGGGCAGAGGTGTACGGTTGGAGCCGGTAAAGGTTTATTTGACGTTCATAAGCGCATTGTAATATGCCTACTTGAATAAACTATTTTTTATCTTTATCTTTATCTTTAAAGAGTAGGTAATTTGACTGTGACGTCACATGCTAGTGTTTCATATAAATTCCATAGTAGCAAAATCGTCTTGACAGTTCGAAAAAAGAAACTGATTTGACTAGTAGTCAAATACCCCATTATATCTCGGAAATTTTGGAAATAGGTAGTATCGAGTATGGTGTCCTTTCATTATTATTCTTTGTAATAATTGAGATTACCATATCTCATCGCTAAATCAAAACATTACCAAGGACTCCTATGCTGGAGTTAATACCCTCTGTAATATAATCGCTGATCAGCTATTACTTAGACCGCCATCTAACTCATCTCTATCGCATGCATTATAGTTTACGTACAGTTTTATGCGGAGGAAGATCGGCGCGTGGGCCGTAATGTTCTACCTCGTTATGATTAAGCGGATAATTTCGGTTGCTATCTGTGAAGTATGACACCGATTAGAGGTGAGGGGCCTCTCTGAAGTTGTAGACAATGCACATATGTCTTGCCGTAATAGTTTTTAGAATTAGACGCATGCATTTGTTATACATGAGATGGAGTGAAAAAAAATGGGATCAAGGTATTTATATAAAAGTTTGGGGGAGGCCTATTCTCAGCAGTGGGACACAGTTATTTTCCCGTGCAATAGTTATCACATGAAGCAGAATATGAAATCCAATATTAAAACGGCCTACTACTACTAATTTTATGACTTAACCCTTGTGTTTGACTTGAGTCAGGATCTGGCCTTAGGTTATACGTACTTAAAAGGTGATACTTATCTTTGGTAATCTATGACAGACGGAGAAACTGGCATCAAAATGATTTCATTAGCTTTTTTTTCCAATTCTGCAAAGACATTTAAAAATTAATGTCTAATACCCGCTGTGTAATTATAGAGCCATAAACGTTTATTGTCATGTAATAGGTCGTAAAGCTTATGTTTTCTAATATATGACAGCATCAGTGAACTGTACTGAACTCTATAAACAAATGCGAGTCGGACTCGCGCAAGAAGGGTTCCGTACCATTACGCAAAAAACAGCAAAAAAAATCACGTTTGTTGTATGGGAGCCCCACTTAAATATTTATTTTATTCTGTTTTAAGTATTTGTTGTTATAACGGCAACAGAAATACATCATCAGTGAAAATTTCAACTATCACGGTTCATGAGATACAGCCTGCTGACGGACAGACAGACAAACAGATGGACAGACAGACGGACAGAGGAGTGTTAGTAATAGGGTCCCGTTTTTACCCTTTGGGTACAGAACCCTAAAAAACACGAGCAAGTTTGGCGAGTTCGTAAATCACGCGATAACGTGGAGAAAGCTAAAACGGTCAGAACTGTTCGATTAGGTTAGCCACTTGTTATGTTTTCCAGAGACTTATTGGTTTATAAAAACATGAAGTGCGACATGCAACTTGCTTAGTTAGTTTTACGGATTTGCTTAGGCTACGCGAGTTTGCGATCTCTAAGTTGTGTGTAGGTACATATCTACACACTACACCTTGTCAGTGACGATTTGTTTTCTTAGACACGGGTCAAGCTGATGAATCTGCTACGCCAGGTGAATCAGGTGAGCTTTCTGAACTTAAGTTTTGCTGGAATACAGCATTGCATTATTTAACTCTTTATAGGGCAGACTTGGATATTATATTTATGGCAAAAATGATAACCCTATAACATCATATATTTATTCTTATGCAGAATTTTTAGCACTTTAAGGAGGCGAAGAGGCTTGAGGTTGTTGTGTATTTTGAGGTTAACAACGAGCTTATGAACAAATTTTATGTTTATTGATAACACGCATGCTTGATTGTCATTGTCATCATCATGTTAGCAGACATGAAGGTATTTTATTACATTTTCAGCAACCTCTTGTGCACAATCGGCGACCCCGTCATTCAACCCTCGAAAGAAACCCGGGTTTTATGGTATTTTTATGTCATCCACTAAATTTAGTTTTTCCTCAAGTGACCTGTCTCTATTCCCTTTGAAACATAGTAACACCACGGTATAGATAAATTAATTTTATATCTGTTGAAAGTCGTGCGCGCACAGTGCCTCCGGGCAGTGCCGGCGTGAGAACCGCTCGTGCCTCTAATGCAGCCCACATCTAGCTTGTCAACGGGTGTCAGCCTTTGAGGGTCCATCGTGTGTTGCAACATTGGGGACGGTACCATGCCGGCGCCAAGTTTGTGAATAATCATTCTGAGCCCTTACAGATAAAAAGTCTTATCGTAAAGGTATTTATAAGTAATGTTTTCCGGTATATGCTCCTGGCAATGCAAAACCACTTGTTTGAAACTTCTGAAAGGGAATGGGTTCTTGAGGTTCCATTGTGTTGCTAAATAACTAGAAGTCCAAAGTAGTAGTAGTTGAGAACACAGGTTCACATAAAATTTACAGAAATTGAGGTACAAAGGCGAACTTAGCTCTATAAGGAATCTTCCAGCTAACCTTGGAGTAGATGAGTGGAAAACTTTAGATACACAAACTTACGGAAAGTAAGTAATAATATTTATTGTAAAAAGTAAACTAACATATTGTCCACAAATAAATAAAATAAGTAGGTACTTACTGAGTATGCCTAGAAGGATATATTACGGTCTACCGTGTTGAAGGCACTACTGAAATCAAGAAGACCAAGGACAGTTAGAGTTAGACCAAGAAACGTCAAATTTCTATGAAATGATGGTATAAATAACACTTGCACTGCGTGTGCTATCAAAATCTTTGCAGACATTCCTTGGTCTAACTCTAGCTCCTAAGGAGTATGGCACAAAATTAGATAATACATATTTAACAGTCTCCTAGCATAGTCGGCATTTGAACGAAAACGCGAAACGAAGGAGACATATGAGAGAATTAAAGATGTAGGTACTTACTTAATTGTACACATTGTAACAATATCCGCAATAAGTATTGTATTAGCCAAGGAATAGTAACCTACACAAAATAAACGTTTCCCCGTTTCCCATGCCAATTGTTGCAACTGTCACGCTCTATTGGAGCATGGGTCCTTTTGTTTCTGTTTACGGCCCGTGACACCATTGGCACTACTCCAGCGATTCAATTGCAAAATGCCTTAGAAACTAGATGTAGACAACAAATAAATACTTCGAATCAATTTTACCTTAAATTTATTATTTTATTTCTTAATGATATTCCTGATTACTCCACCTACCTAATCTATATATATTTCTCTGAAAATAATCCAAATATTTATATAGGTGTGGCTTAATAGCCACATTTTAAAATCACAAACAAAACGGAGATTTGCATATTAGATCAACTAGCTACACATTATTTTTTACAAAATCTTAAAATTCTTTATATTCCTTAAATCATGTGTCACAATCCGAATAACTATGGAACAGCGAAGGTATTTTTTTTAAATATATTTTTTGAGCTTCTAACGATTTAGCACAGGATATGATATGGGAAAGTATTTTCCGATGCGCTGATATTATTTTTTCTTAAAACCTACTATAGTACCTACGTAATAATACACATTAATATCTACCAAACAACCGTAATGTAATGTTTTTTTGCATAAGTTCATCATTAGTTATCAAAATAATGAGCAGTAAAAGAATAATGCAGGTAGTTATTACCAAGTTCCTACGACAACAACACACACACAAGTACGACATGTTCCTAAAGAACATCATAGAAGGAAAAATAGAGGGAAAAAGAAGAAGAGGAAGACCGAAAATAAATTATTTCAACCAAATAAAAAAACAGGTTCAGGTCGTGTCATACCAGAAGGTTAAGGAGTTGGCAGAGGACCGGACGAGTTCGAAATTGCTCCACTGACAAGAGCACAGCTCTTAAATATAAAGAAGAAGGAGAGATTGCCAAGTTATGGTGCGAAATACACATAAAATAAAACAACTGAGTCAGTAAGTGCCCTGTGCAATGTATATCCTTATTGCACTACAACCTGCAAATTTCACGCGATCCTATCAAATTAGCTGCAGTCAATCGGACACAAAACACACATGTCTTGATAATTCATAATAATAAACAAGCTTTGATCAAATAATGTTGTTTGTTTGGACTGCATCCTTGCGTTTCATCGCGTTATTTTAAACTTTGTTTTTTTCTTTCAGATTAAAAATAACTTTAATACATGTAAAAATAATTAGTATAATTTCAAATTTGTAAACAAACCTACAAAATGTCATTAAAATTTTGCATGCATGTTTATCTCTACATTAAATTTTTAACTATGTACCTATCTATTTAAGTTGTAGTTGATTTGTAGTACCTAAGCCGTTTCCAAAACAAGTTAATACAGGAATACAAACCATCCCTTACAAACTGTGAGCAAACATAAAGCTAACTGGTATTTGTTTGGTTAGAGTCCACTTTTGTGTCAGAGTATTTTTCGAGTCTTTATGGTTATGGCACTATTAATTTTAATGCTTACATCCATCGCTCAAGCATAAAACGTTATCCTAAATGAGTGACTTATATGATACCAACGTTTGGATTATTTAATTTATGTAAGTATATATTTATAACTTTTATAAAATTGATTATTAATTGGATATATCTACTTGAGTAGTTAAACAATTTTTTAAAGGTAAATTAATACCTACACTAAATTATTAATTAGACTTGAATGCGAATAATTTGATACATTCATCTGATTGAATGCTTGTTGTTATCTCAACGATCATTGTAGCATAAAATGGGGCTGACCGAAACGATGGCCTACAATCATTGTTTTCCCATACGCAAGTACGGGACGATTCTATTTGGAATCTCATTACACTTGAAAGGGTTACAACAAATCTGGCGCAACGCGCTCTCATGGACGTGTCTGTCGTTAGGGCAGCGTGAGGTGACCATTACTGCGTACAAAGAGTTACCTAAAATAGAGAGCTTTTGTGAGGCGGGAGGAGGCGAGGGGAGGGGGCGGGGCGGTCGCCGGCTGCCCGCCGGCTCAGTCGCGCCGCGTCATACGACCGCCTCGCACGCTCGCGCGCTTCGGAACGACGCACGCGCACGCGACACCCTCCGCGCCCCTCCCGCGAACACGTGCACAACCCACCGATGATTTTTGACTAACAATCATGCAAGAGCAAAGTTCGTCGCGATCAAGCAAATCTACCTTGAACTCACTCGAAAGCGCAATCCTCAAGCTCAAGAACAATCTTCAGATACAAGACACCAAGAGCTCCTCAGACATGAACAGCGTTATAACCGTCGACCCGCCCTCACCCCGGCCGGATACAAAAAGCAACACAAGTAAGGGCCCTAGTACAACTACAACTACGAATCTGAACTTATCTATTGCATCAGCGGCGTTGTTACAAGAAAACATGCTACAAAGATCTCTGCAAGGTGTTGTCCTATCCTTGCAAAACGCTATGATGAATTCATTACAACAAGCTGCTTTGCTGCCTTCGAACTCAGCAGCTGCCGCCGCTTTAAATTTACAAGCATTGGAATCTTATTTGACTTTACAACGTTTAACATCAGTGTCATCTGTAAGTAGCACAATTCAGCCTAATACTTCTGAAAGCAATTCCACTTCCAAGCAGGACATATTGAGGATAGCGACGGCAAGCGCAAAGATAAGCGAAATTGACGTTACTGAAAATACATCTCGGGATTTCTCCCCAAAAACACCTGAAGACTATCAGCTGTCTGATGCTATAGCTGCTGAAGATGTAGACTTATCAGAAGAAGTGGAAGAAGACTTGGCTTTATTAGACAACGAAGATGACTTCACATTAGAACAACATTTGGAATCGACATCAAAAAGCTATGGCTATGGTTCGTCGAGCTTAGACAATGGGTATCCAAGCCTTTTAATGAATTCCATGTATCAACAACAAATGAATGGAAGCCCATCTCAGGCACCTTTGTCACCGCAAGCATCAAACACATCTAGCTCCAAATCTACGAATAGTTCAACATCTTCAACGGGTAGCAATATATCAACTAAGCAGAAGACGACTGGAAGCGGACCTAGGACAAAAAAGCAGTTCATTTGCAAATTTTGCAACCGACAATTCACGAAATCATATAATTTGTTGATACATGAAAGAACTCATACAGATGAGCGGCCATATTCCTGTGATATTTGCGGCAAAGCTTTCCGACGGCAAGATCACCTTAGAGATCACAGGTAAAACTACACAATTTAATCACAATAATACTCAATGTTATACTATAGAAAACTCGTTAACTAGGTATTAAACATTAATAACATAACCTTTGTAATAAAATGTAAAAGTCATCACTAGATTGCATGTTCATAAAGCACGAAAAAAGAATCGTTACATCAATAATGGAAGAAAACTATTTCAAATATCCATTTTACGTGTCTTCTTATTTGGTGAGGTCACGCATAACTCTTTCTTAAACCGATAACATATTTTAAAAGATTCACGATTCTCCATTTTAGATATCAGTAAAACATTATGGTCGTCGATTTCCAACGCGAAATCTTATTAGGAACTTTTGAATAATGGCGTTGAAGAAACACATACAAAACAAAAAGGGTTAAGTATGGCTCGGACAGATGGTATCGACAAGTCGTCCGTCACGCTCGTAAATTATTTCACAAAACCGCCGCTAATCTCTGACGATCCAATGTTTTAATTTCGCCTCCTCATTTTGTTTTTCTTCTCCTACGCATTCCTTCGAAATCTTTGCGCATAATCTTCCCAACCCAACGTATTTGGTAAGAATGTAATAACATACATTTTTGTCGACCCGATAGCACCCGGCACTTAAGCATTCCCAACTTCAAACATCCCATAGATCTTAAATGCTATAAAACATGAGATAATCCAAACAACAACTCGTAATCTCAGTTAATCTATTTCTTTACTTATCTGGTCGATCCACACCCAAAAAGAGCTAAAGGTGTTGAAGTTTTAACACCTGTCTCGGCGATTTCCTCCCAAATCACCGTATCTCTGTAGCAATAAAATAAATTTCGTGTAGACGCCGGAGGGTTAACCCGGGCCCGGCCGCCTGTCGATGTTCAATCGGTGTCTCTTGACACGATACATTATAATGGACCGGAGCGGGCCTTCGACGGGACCGAACAAAGCACGTGGCGATCTTGACGTGAGGATTAATATGGACGACAAAAAATAAAAACTGTAGTAAATATTCGTTGCACACTGTCGAGTTTTTGTGTCGGGTCGTTGGTATTTTTTGTGTCGATTGAAAATTTAAATAACCTTAAATTAATTTTTATCTCGTTTGATAATTTGAGAATCATTTTTCATACTGCCAATTTTGGCATTCAATGATGTGCGTTATTATTTCTCAACGTGAAGAGATCGAGGCGAGTACATTATGGATGTTGAAAGCCATTTAGGTGTTGTTCACGAGCCATCAATACGCATTGCGAGCTTAGTTAATCAGAGATTTGTCGTGTTGAATCGAGTTAGGCCTAACGCGATGCGCCGCGACGGCGCGCTGTCGCTCCACGCTCCACTGCGCGAACGCCGCTCGCTCTAATCACCGTCATCATCTCGTGTTTTAATATTGAAATTATTCTTTCATTCACCATCTCGAAACGTCTCTTTATCATCGCCGATCTAACTAATCCCAACGATTATTACACGTATTACGTTACTTTGAACACATCGTAATTTACTCGCTTCGAGTCTGTTTGTTTATTCGATACGGAGATGATTTCTCGAATCGGAGAGCCGAATGCTGGCTTTATCGTTTTATGTTATTATTGATTACACGTTGTTCCGCGTGTTAATTATATCTTGTATGTTTAAATTTAATTTAAAATCATAGGTACGTGCGCGATGAATGGTTTTAATTAATACCTTCTGCTGTGTAATTTTGTAAATCAAATTATTAATGAGGATTTATAGACTGGTGTGATGTTATTCGCATGTAACATAGCCATATACCTAAAGCCCAACTTTCAGATAGTCGTATACTGATGAAGTATTAAAATCGCATGTGCCGGCTGACGTAAATGAACATA
The DNA here is from genome assembly GCF_910591565.1 of Cydia splendana. Lineage (NCBI taxonomy): Eukaryota > Metazoa > Arthropoda > Insecta > Lepidoptera > Tortricidae > Cydia > Cydia splendana. The sequence continues at coordinate 7,540,337 of NC_085974.1, forward strand.
AAAATGAGAGGGTTTGCCAATTTATTACCAATATCCCGAGGGCAGTTGTAGGCTTCCCGCCTCTCCCACGAGGTGTCCGGAACACGCAAGCCGACGTTTCGGCGCCCCCAGACATGATATATTTATTGTCCCTTTCTCATAACCTCCTGACTAAATAGGTACTTATCCTTGTAGCTTGTAAATTAGGCTTTCATTTTTTTTTCATGGTGGTATAATTTATTATTTCTTACTTACAGGTACATACACTCGAAGGAAAAGCCGTTTAAATGTCTGGAATGCGGAAAAGGTTTCTGCCAGTCGCGAACACTAGCCGTCCATAAAATTTTACACATGGAGGAATCGCCTCACAAGTGTCCAGTGTGCAGCAGAAGTTTTAACCAACGATCGAATTTGAAGACACACCTTCTAACTCACACAGATATAAAACCTTACAACTGCTCTTCTTGTGGGAAGGTTTTCAGGAGGAACTGCGACTTGAGACGCCACAGCTTGACACACAACCTCGTCGGAATCTCTTCCGTAGCCACTTCACCTAATGGCAGCAATGGCAAGAGTCCTATTTTAAATCCAAACTTCCCAATTGATGCTCTTGACACTGAAGATGAAAACTAGACGGCTGTTAGTGATACCTATAATAAAAGACTTTAATGATGTTGTTTAGTAAAAGTAAAAGACTGAAAAAGTGCATCATAATTTAGTGCCTTATATGTTTATATCTTTTTTTACCCAAACTATGTGACTATTGACTAAGACTTCCAGCATTTAGATTTCCAGTAATATTGTTATTTTATATTTGGGACATCGCGCTAGTGATTGAAAAATTGTTTGGATCTTTTAGTATTACCGATTTCGACTGTAACATTTTATAAATTATCTGATCTCATTTGTTTTTGTAAATAGTATTAAGATTGACTTATTGAAAATTAAAACCTTTGCCGTCCTCTAGCTTATAAGAAATAGTAGTGAATTTTATGTAGTTTTCCAATTTAGTTATTGGTCTTAATGCAACTAAAATAATCGCTGTATTTTTTTATCTTATCATGACATCTTGTTATTTAGGTCTGTTTTTGTTTTGATAAAATCCTACGGCCCTGTCAATAAACTACATTCCTACTATAAGTATTGTATTAAATTAAGTCTTCCGTGACTAGCTTCATCCAGAATGTTTTCAAAACTTATGGATATAATCTGTACAAATTCTGCATGGACATATTGATAAGGGAAATTATTATAAATGTAAATAAAAACGAGAACTTTGATTATTTGAATTGTTTATTTTTTTAAATAATATTTACCGACGTTGTGTAACAATACAACAAACTCAAAAAGCTGAGATGACGGCTCTCACGTGTGCCACAAAAGCGCAAAATACTATCAAATACTGACAGAGGACTAAACAGAAACTGCCAAAGCATGACTGTTTAGAAAGATAAGATAACATCCTAGAATTAACTAGAGTTACAAATACCTCCAATATACATTCAGTCTCGAGAATAGAGGGAGCATTCCATAAAATTGTCTATCGTTGTCCTGTACTTACGAACGCCAATTGTCTGAAGATTTACAGGTATAAGAGTTTCTTTCTCTGTGACAAATGGAAAAAAATATGCACAGAAAAATAATCATCTAATTTAAACGCCGAAAAAAAGTTCAAATACACGTAACAAAATGCGTTTGTACGGGACAGCCCGCGGAATGCTCCACAGAATCCTACAACTTGTGGGATTGATAATTGGCAACTTCACTAGAGTTGCAAGCGCCCGTAGATGGCTGCTAAACATCAGACGACAACGACACTGCAACAGTAATGCAGATGTAGCTGATATCCGAATGTTAGTGACGTATGTTACAGATCATAAATTTGGAACTAAGTATTTTGTAAATGCAGTTACATAGTCTAGTTGTTTTTTTATTCAATCGTCAATTAACGAGCAGACGAGCCGCCAGATGATAAGCGGTCATCGTCGCCCATAGACATACTCGTAGGTAATATCAAGAGTCACATGCGTTGCCAATTGCCATCCCTTGAAAACCCTAACACTCAGTTCTTGAAGGACCCCATGTTATAAAGGGAACCAGTTCTACGTTCTAGTACCCTAGAACTAGTTCACAGGAACAGGAGGTTATTTAGAAAATGATTTTTTCTGCTAACATTAACGTACTAGTACGTAACCATTGGCTAGGCCCTTATAGGTATGTTACCCTATTTTCGGGTGAAAAGTCTTAAAAAAAATGAAATTTGAGAAATTAGGTACTTAAGCAAGTTTTATTAGGCTTTTATAATTTAGAACCGATATTTTAATACCTATATCTACCTACCAAATATCTGAAAAAAACTCAGTTTCTTTTTTCTTGAATCCAATAAGACAAACAATCAATATCATTTAATACATATACATGGTCCCCTTGGCGAAGTACGACGACTATGTATACATTTAAACCCATTCGTAATCCACAAGATTGCATATTTTTAGATTTTTATAATTCTACTCAATTCGGCGGTTTTCACACCGATGCGATATCTGGATGCAGCGCTATTAGTATAAATTGACATTCGGATGACAACTGCAGCCTGCTGAACCGATTTAGATGAAACTGGGTATGGACAAATTGGACATAGTTTGAGACACGGGAAAGGAAATAAGATTAGTTTTTATCAATCATCATCATCGTCATTACACACGAACGAATACGCGGGAAGAAGCTAGTAGGTAAGTTACAAATCTCTATAATTTAGCGCATAATTAACAGAAATTATAAGATAATAGTTTAGTTTTAAAAAGTAGGTACTTTACTTTAAAAACTAAAACACAAAAAAAATTGGATCTTAAAACGCTGAAAATACTGTGGACAACTAAAAAGACATCGTAGTTGCTCTGGCTACATACTTAGTTCCCATTTTGTTTATATTAAGACATTCGATTTCATTCAGACCATCGATCACATCTGAACAATACTTCGCATTAACAGACCTTATAAGTGGTAATTACAAAGGTCAAACCGAACTCACACAATACAACCACACAGAGTTATGGCAACAGCATAAGGTCTTCTTTGCCTTGAAATCTCTGTCGCCTCTTGCACGTCTATTAACAACAAAGAACGACTACTGAGCTTGAAAAATCGATTCAATACATCCAAATCTATGGAGAACCGTCGCCGATTCACACGGAGAAAAGGACCCATTGTCGTTTCACACAAAAGGTCTTGAGTATATCAAAATGACATAAAGAACCTTATACCATACAAAATAACCTCGTAATGGCCCACATGTCTTCGATTTTTTACATTTCTGGAAATAGATGATGTGTTAAAAAGGCAGATAACAGATTGTGGATTGGTACAGACTTAGTTGCTGAAAGGCATGAAATTGGGAATCTTAGTTCTTAAAATGTTGCAACAGATGCAAACAATGCCATTTCTTAAATGATAATGTTTTTTGACATTAACTTAACACATGTATAAAAAACCTGCAGCATTCTTGAAACAAAGAACCCGCCTTTACCAAAGTTATTATTAATTTCGCTATATAGTCTAAAAGTGGGTATTAGTCTCATTACATTTCAATATAAGAATTCATTCAATAAATAAAATAGAATCATCTAGGTAGGTAAGTACATTATATATTTTAAAATACTCTTTTCGTTCTGCTTGCTTGAGACCACCAAGTTAGAATATCTAAGTTGTTTGTCAAATCTATTTATCATACCTAGTGGTTTACTTACCCAATCTGGTTCATGACTTATAATATTTAAAAAAATAACTTTTTCTGGAGTTTTTTTTATACAATCAGTATTGGATAATATCTTAACCACATGACGGATGATTCGTTATGGCTAAGCCAGCGTTGTGGTTATTTGATTGTAAGCTTTTTTCCGATACTTGCTTTTACACTGTGGTTTTTAATGACACCATGCACTTCAATCGATTTGTAGCGTTGGTGAACACTTGAGTTTTTTTTAATAACTGGAACTAGTGAGTCATAAATGGGAAAGAAAAGATTTCAAAGATAATTGCCAACATTCAATTAAAAAAAAAATGTAGTACAGTCAAGTGTAAAAATATGGGTGCACAAATAATCTCAAAAATATGTCCCATAGCTCTTATGCCAGCGAATTAAGAACTATGGGACATATGTTTGAGTAAGTTGTATGCACCCATATTTTTACACTTGACCGTACCTACTCCCTACCTACCTACGTTTATTAGGTATAGAACTGATGCTACTTTTTAAAACTAAATTAACACCAATAATTTGTAGTTGACAAACTGCTATTTAATTGACTTAATACCGAAACTGAAGGACACATAAAACATTAAATTAAAAAGGTCTACAAAAACTACACAATAACAAAGATCAAGACATTACATTACAAATACAAAGGCATTCAAAAGGGCATCACTTCACATTAAGCACTGCGGAGACATAATAATGGGACACCGTATCTTAGACCTTTCAAGCCGAGAATTATTCACAAATTACATAGCAATCACCCCAATCGGAAATCCCGCTGGGTTAAACATAGTACACTTTTAAAAGGCAAACATACATTTGCACTGGGCGAAACTTGATGCAAAATCACAAAGCACGTGAAGCTATAGGAATAAAAGCGAATATCGAGATCCCTGGAGAGTCTCTAGGGTTACTAACGGCAAAGTAAGCTTGGTGTCACTGTACTTATTTTTTTCCCTTTTTCGCAAACATCACATTGTCATCGACACCGAAATTACCGACGATTGTCACAAAGGATTATGTTTACCCTCGAAGGTGTTTGAAAAATATTTGCTTTTGCCGTTTCGAGTGCGTTTTATTAGTGGAGCGTTTTTATTCGCGACCACACACGGCACTGTGTTTTTTTTCTTGTGGAATTGTATGAGGTGTTTTGACAATGCGCCAGAACGTGCGTCGGCGCAGATTCGAATGTTAAGCACGGTGCACGGTTTCGCTTGACTTGTTTGTCTTTGAGTTGCGTTTTCTTGTTCGGAGCTTTGCACACATTAAAGTTTGTATTGGAGGATATACATGTTATCAACACTGATATTGAAAATAAAAATATATATTGTCTAAAAGATGATTAGGTAACAAAACAAAACATTGATCAAATATTGAATTTGGGGAAATCTTATTTAGTCACCGATCAGTTGACTTAATCCTATAAATAAACCTGTTATAGTTCCAAATATAGAATTAGTTCTAAGTAGAGTAGGTAGTTATCTTTAGTGAATGATGTCTATTTCAGTTTATAATTTATACATGGTAGTGTGACTACTTAAAAAAAACAAATAAAAAAATATTTCATAAAATAATTTGATTAGTTCCCTATAAGTAGTTTAATATAATTTATTCACCCAAAATATATGTTTGCAAATTGACATCTTATAAATAAACTAAATGATCAAAGAAAACCTTAAAATATCCCTATTTATGTTCCCTAAGTAGTTAGTTCTAAGCAATCATTAAATGCATAGGTACCTATAAAATAAAGAGAGCAGGATATGAACAACTTAGGACTGTTTTTAACATGGCTAGAATATATGTTGATCCAATTCGACTCATCAAAATTACTTTACCGCCTTAACCTTTATCTATGGTCGTTGGTCGTCATTTTTCCTAAAATTTAAACAAAGTGTTGGTGGCGGTATCTGGTGGTCACGTCAAGACTCCCTTTTTTTGACCCGACAAGTCAAATAGAACCCCCGGAGCCCCGGATGGAATCGTTCGTCGTTCGTCGCGCCGTCGTGTGCGGGCACTATCTAGCGAACTATCGCGACGGACAGTAACGGCGTCGTCGCGATACCGGCGCGTGGGCAGTGGCCAAAGAGTGCGCGCGCAGAAAAGACACAGTTTTTTATTTTATTATTATATTTATTAACATAAAAATATACAGCTTATACAAGTACAGTGTCCCACAAAACAGTTTACACGGTTTGACTGTGGGATCGTGTAGTCTCTACTCTCTTATAACAAAATAACAAAATAGTTTACATCTTTTTTTTTTTGTTAGCCTGGTTAAGTGTCCCACTGCTTGGCAAAGGCCTCCCCTCGCTCCCTCCACTCAACCCTGTCTTTTGTTACATTTATCATTACTAATAATGCTCAACAATTACTATACGCGATTTAACGAGGTAACTACGCAGTTTTTTACCAAATTTTACTTTATTGGCTTCCTGTCTAATGTCAGAGGGCAGGCTGTTGAGTATGTAGGTATGTTTAATCTAACCTGACATAGTAGGTACGATGGATAGACCCTAGAATTCTCACTATAGAGAGAGAGGGTGAGAGGAAGCCTGAGATTGAGAGGATGAAAAGATAGATAATTGAATTCTCACTCTAGAGAGAGGGTGAGAGGGAGACTGAGATTGAGAGGGTAATAAACCGTTGATTAAGGACACAATGGGATTCTCGGGAAATTCGCTTTTGTTACAAACGAGACGCCGGAAATCAATATACTCGTAATGTACCTACTTACCAATGTACAGCGAACACATTACCTATTATTAATTCATAAAGTGTTACGCAATTTTGCAGTTGGGTGTATGTACCTATTATCATACCATTCATTTAGCCGTAGTTATATGGACTAAAGAAATTGTAGGTACCATCACGCTTCGCGATTGTTGCGCCATTTAGAGTCCTAAGCTAAATTGGTAGTTCAATAAGTACCTATGCTATAGAATTTCCAATTTAGCAAGAACCCTAAATGGCATAACAATCCCATGTGCTGGACTGTAGGTACATACTTTTGAATATAAATCTTAACACTGCACTGAAACTTTGCTTTCCACCAATCTAGTTCATTTCTAAAAATAAGCCTCACAATCACTTAGCCACTCAACCGTCCGGCCCGCGAGACTGTAGTACCCTCTGCGGATATTCATTCTCCTCGCGTATCTCAAGCTCGCTTCGCACTTAAGCTTTTGATGTTCATATTAAAGGAATGGCATTCGCAATGCACTGATACCGTTACTTGCATTGCCGTATGTAAAAAAAAAAACATATGGCCGTATCTTTAAGGCACGTGTAAAGGGGAGACTGGCGTTTTAAACTTGTCACATGAAATGGGTATTTTTGGCATTTTCAATGCAGTTAGGTAAAGACGGAAACTAATGTAGGTCCTTAGATATAAAGTACCTAATTAGCTATGTGTGCTTCGTTTAAAGTTTGATTGTATTCTTTTAATTTATTTGTTTATTTTACAGCTGTAAGCCTAAGGGTTTATTTTTTAGCATAATAACAAATTTATTACCAGTGATCGTTAATTTTCCAGCAATAATCGCTTGCATGACACATTATCGCTGCCTTAAGCTGACGATGGAAACGTTCGACTAACCCATTCGTCGCTGGATGGTATTCAGTCGTTTTTAAATTATTAAAATTGTATATAGCAATATGCAATTTAGATATTTACCTAAATATGACAAGATATTAGACACAGACATTATTACCTCATAAAACAACAACATCCCAGAAAACAACTGCAACCCAACACCAACAAATTCTTACAAGCAAAATAGAAAACACAGAACGCTATGGATTAAAAGTCCCAAAGTTCGTAATCCGATCACTAAAAATCGACAAACGGGGCGGTGGGCGGTATCACCGATAGCCCCGCCCACCGGCGCACGAGCGCGCTGCGATTGCTCGATCTCTGCGTTCGCGCATCAATCCTTCCATGAGCAAAGAATGTGATTCAATTGAACGCGCGCAGTCTTCAACGCTCTTTTACGTGGTACAGGGCCTAATAGTTCAATTAAATGGCTTTGTGGATCGGGAAGGACTGTATAAATGGCCATTGTAATTTACGGTAAAGGTACCTATAAAATTGACTGGGATGGTCGTGGTTTAGAATTGATAAAAGCCTGTGTGAAATAGTAGGTGCTTTAACTTAGAAATTATCGTGAAATCTCATGTTTAATCATTTCTTTTATCCCTGCTGAGTTTGACTTGGTGACAGCTCGATGTAGAATTAAAAAGTACTTACGTTATTTATTATTTAATTTTAAATGCACATTGATTAAAATTTTATGAAAACGTTTTGTAGGCTGTTAGGTACCTAAACCATCTACGTACTAGGCATAGGTACCTATGCCTATGATACCTGCTTATGCTATACTGTTGTCTTGTTTTTAGATGGTATTAACGAAGTGATACCTCTATCTCTTGTAAGACTAGAATAACTTCATGGGTCAAAATGTCCTCTGAACTTTAAGAACGTTAGTGGTTCAGTGAAAACTTTGACATTAACAATATCACCATGATAACATTGATATGCAAGTACCTACAACTGGCTAATTTAGAATATTTAGGTACCTACATGGTAAGATCTGAGACGGAACAAAAACTACAATACATGATGAGGAATGGAAAAAAAGAAACTGATGGGATGGGAAATATGTATTACAAAAACAGCAATTCACCTACTGTGACTAAGTTTAAGTGCCTAAGATTTAAAGGAAACTCCTGCTTCTTGTACTTACCTTAAAAGGTAGAGTGAGACCAAGAAAAGACTGCAGAGATTTTTTCAGTACACGCAGTCTTATTTAAACGTCATAATTTCATAGAAGTTTGACGTTTAAAATAACACTTAGTATGTTTTCAAAATCTCTGCAGATTTTTCTTGGTTTAACTCTATAATTGATTGTACGAAATTACGTAGTCAATAGCATTGACCTTTTTTTTTAATGCATTGAAAATGTGACTTCTGATAAAGTCTCCAATTTCACTCTGTCGACAAATAGTTAACGCCATGGTGACAAATTAGCTATATAAACGGGTTAGGCTTACTCAGTTGCGACTTGCGGCCCTAATGTTCGCTACCAACAACAATTTGCTACAGTTACACCGTACTAAATCTCTCAAAATACCGACATGCCGACACCTTTGGCACAGTTACAATATTGTTACCAGTATTTTAACATTTCGGTGCCTCTAGAGATTTTTGGTGTTGACTAACAAGTTAGGTAGGTAATGGTACATGAGTGATAAAATAAAACTGGAAATAATGATAAACAGTAGTTTATAATAATTTTCTTCATTTCCTATAATAAGCACAAGCAATACTTTGGCTACATTACGCGTAAGTTTTTATGGCCAATGGCCAACGCCTAAAAAGCTATAGCTTTCCATCCTCCTCAAATGAATCGTTTCCACGGTCCATTCTGTGTTCTTCTTCTAAATTCAACTCCTCGTAGATACATTCTGTACGCAGTAGGTAGGTTTTCTGTGCGTTCTACAACAATGTTGATCTTTTCAAACTTAGGTACCTAAATTAGGTTGTATGTCCAGAAATAAAATACCTTGCATAATGTACAATAAACGGTTACAAAAGCCATGTCCAAGTCCAAAACCGACGGCCCAGGGTCTACGAAGACCGCGCAGCAGGCAAGGAGTGAGAGGAGTCGAGAGAGACTTACCTACAATAATGTTTTTCAAGTTACTTAACTTACTTATCTGGCGCAGCTACCCAAAGTGTGTCTTGGCCTCCAACACGACTGCTCGCCACTGATCCCGGTCCTGTGCCGTTTCTCGCCAGTTTTCAACCCTTTCGTTTGTTTTTCAAGTTAAGATACTGAATACTATATTCTTATTGTACAGATTTTACCTATTATGGTCAATAGAAACAACTCCTAATCGACTCCAAACTGTCCTGAAGCTTGTCGATCTATATACTTTATTGAGTTGGGATTGAGAATTATTGGCTATTTCATGTTAACAGAGTTTAAACGGGTAACAATTATTAAACTTGGAAACCTACTAGGGGAACTCAAAATCGAACTACATTTTATTTTTTGAAACTTAATTAATATCACCTACGTATACTTAAATATCTAATAATCATGGGTTAATTGGGCGTTACGAGTTAGTTATGAAAAATTGATATATTTACAATTTATGTCAAGTAGCCGTCAAAGCCTAAGTACATGGGATGAAAAGCAACTGGATAGGCACCTATGCTGTTATTATTATGTTTTTTTTGGTCAGTAAATTAATTTCTTTTTTATTGCAAATATCTTATCGATATACTGGATAGGTAATATCCTAGTCCCGTGAAACTTACCTAGGTACAGTCAACTGTAAAAATATGGATTTAGCCAACTTATTCAAAAATATGTCCCATAGTTCTTAAGACGAAACAGGAGCTGAGTTTTAAATATTTTAGGTAAATATACCCGTCTCGCTAACGGAAGCGGCACCTAAAAGTAGTGCGATAAGGACAAGGCGAAAAATCCTGCGTAAAAATCTCTAAAATCGAGGTTTCGTACTCCTCTGTTTCCTCCTCCAAAACTTAACCAATCGTAACCAAATTTGTAAATCTAAATGATTATGAAATTATCTGTGTCGAACCGGTTTGCTTTTTTGGCTAATTGATATCAGTTTTGAATGCCACGCCTCTCATTGCGGCATAGTCAATTAGGCCATTATGGCCATTTTTGAAGGGCTCTAGCTCCTTAAAAAACAAAAATACTTATCAAAAAAGCAAAACGGTCCGACACAGATATTGACAATATTAATCTGTGTTGAAAAAATCATTGCTCTAGCTTCAAAAACCACGGAGGAAAACGAGGAGTACGTTTGTATGGAGAAATGACCACTCCAGTTGGCTCTTAATTCGCTGACATAAGAGCTATGGGACATGTTTGTGCACCCATATTTTTACAGTTGACTGTACCTACCTATTGGTAGCCAAATACGAGCTGGAGTTACTACAGTATGGAAGTACCTATTACCTAGGTATTACCGCTCCGCTAACAGCGCTTCCAATATCCAATATTATTTGGTTTTTCTGATCATATCTTAGAATACACTCTCAAGTCTCACTTCCCAACCAAGGACCGATACGACCTTCAAACATTCAAGAAAAGAGCGTATTCTCCTGTAGGGTCGGCAACGCACTTGCAACCTCTCTGGTGTTGCAGGTATGGACGATGGTAATTGCTTACCATCAGGCGATTCGTCTGCTCGTTTGCTTCCTATATAAAATAAATAATGTAGCCTAAATACGTCTCACTGCTGGGCACAGGCCTCCTCTCAAGCATGAGAGGATTTGGGCTATAGTCCCCACGCTGGCCCAATGCGGGTTGGGGACTTCACATACATCTTTTCTTCCTATATAATTAAAAAAAAGACACATGTAGGTACCTATGTCTACGAAGTCGAAAGAAGTAAACCTAATAACATAGGAAAAACATGTTCTAATAACAATTCCATGGTTTACTTAACACAAAAAATGAACCCTGAAAATGCTCCAATCCAAAATCAGTTTTCAGAAACAACTCAGCCTCAGTATTTATAAATGGTGTGAGCTAATCTACCTGGAAACCCTATACAAATAATAGGTAATTTCCACACTAAAACAACCAAACGCACTTAGCCAACGAGGCGATACAGGCGGCGTTATCTTAAAACAACTCTTCAACAGAATAACAATAGCTTTGGTTTCTGAAATCCGCCATTTTGTATTCCAATTACAGGTTAGGTACATACCTAACTAGTAAGACTAACGTGAACATAGGAACCTACAATCACCTGCAATTTTAATATGTTACTCTTCGAAGGCCGCTGAAATATCTGACATGATCTTATTTTATTTGTAGAGCCAAAAGAGCGTTTCACATATTTTTGCGGCCTTCGAAGAGTAACATATTATTATTGCAGGTACATAATAGCAAAAAGAATAGATAGTATAGAGGGGTCCTGTCATTGTAAATTTTGTAGTCACTGTAAATTTACTGCCATCTATCGACACACGACTAAAACTCAAAATGAAAACGTATAAAGTTATCAAAAAATAATAGTATGTAAACCGCTAGGGATTTCATATTAAGTACCTTTTGTTACTGTTACAAGGTACAAAATGCAACAGAGATCATTTTCCATACGTAGGTACAGTCGCCATCAGATATATCGGAGCGGCCAAGGTGCTCACAAATATCGGAACAACCATATACTTGTCAGTCTTAATCTAGTAATGAGTAGGTACTTACCTAGGCCTGAAGCCTTTATTCTTTATTCTTTATTCTTTATTCTTTATTCTTTATTCAAACACTATGTATAAGTTTACAGCTCCAGCCAAGGCACTTATACTGTTAATTAGGTACATATATGTTGTCAGTATCAGTCAGTATCATAAAATTAGTAGGTACACTTATTGTATTACACACTTATCTTTATAATTGAACATACATATTATGTATTACTAAGTTACATAGAGATAAAAAAAAGAATCTGATATTAAATAACATAGGTAGAGTTTAAAAAAATCCTGATACTACGTTGTAGGGACGGCCACTTGTCTGCGAATATGTCTGCGTTTTGGACTGTAGCTATGAAGTTATTTAGTAATTCTATTGCTCGGTACGTGGGTGCGTTTGAACCGTGATAGGTGCGAACATTTGGATATGCAAAAAGGTTTCTGGCTCTACGTGCGCTACGCCCTACTGCAGCTATGTAGTTGTCTGGGGTAAAAATACGCATACGCTCCAGAACGGATGGGTTGTCAATACGATTTCTTAAAAGCAGACAATAGTGTAAGGCAAGCGTTTGCTTACGCCTTAGCTCGAGAGACTCTAACCCTACCATTCCCAATACAAAGGATGACGGAAATAAGTATGGGTAGTATCCGTAATACCTTTTGTAAAGATGTCTAGCAAATTTACGTTGGACGCGCTCGACCATTATGGTATATTTTGCTTCCCGAGGGTCCCATGCGATAGAATTGTACTCAAGCTTGCTGCGAACATAGGCATTATAAATAATTATTGCGATTTTAGGGTCACGAAATTCAGAAGTCGTTCTAATAATGAACCCTAAAATTTTGTAGGCACTTTTGCAAATATTTATAATGTGTGAGTGCATGTTTAGCTTAGTGTCGAGTGTTAACCCTAGATCCTTTATTTCTGTTACTCGGTCAAGGGGAATGTTAGTAAGAGTATATGTCTGAAGGATATAATCTACAGACCGGCTAAAACTTATTACTTTGCACTTAAGATTCATTTAGGTACAAGCGGTTTGTTTTACTCCAGCTGTCAACCATGTTGATTGTTTGTTGGAGTACCGTACAGTCGGATGGATTTACGACCGGTTGAATTATTTTAAGATCATCCGCATAAAATAGTGATTCCACGCCTGATATATTACTTGGCAGATCATTGACCATGATTAAGAAAAGAGTAGGCCCCAGAGTGCTACCTTGACTAACCCCGGAACGAGTGTAATACCTTTCAGATTGGTAAGAATTTAATTGGACATATTGTGTGCGATTCCTGAGGTAGTCAGAGAAGAAAACAAGAAGTTGAGGGGTGAAACCTAAGGCTGACAGTTTGCATAGGAGAGTATCGTTGTCAACTAAGTCGAAAGCTTTCTTGAAGTCGAAATAAACAACATCAACTTGTCGTGCAGTATCCATTTGGCGCAAAACGCTATCAAAGAAGCAAATGTGGTTGGTAGTAGTGGATCGAGAAGCGCGGAATCCATGTTGACAATCTACTAATTTACGATTTATCTGATTAAGTAAGCAGTGGTTTAGAATGGTCTCAAACACTTTTCCAAACACGGACAATACAGCAATGGGCCTGAAGTTTGTGATATCGGAGGACTTACTTATCTTAGGAATTGGGGTCACTCTTGAGACCTTCCATTGGGATGGATATACGCCCAGCTTGAGTGATAGGTTGTATATGTGAAGTAACGAGTGTTCTAACAAGCATACACAGTCCTTGACTAGAAACGGGGGTATACCATCAGGCCCAGCTGACGACTTAGGTTTGAGTTTCCGAATAGCGGCTCTGATTTCTGAAATACTGATAGTTGGGATAGCAATCATAGATTCATTGTTGTTACCAGCCTCCAGTTCCGCTTTTTTGGGATCTAGTTGCGGAGCTTCAGGCTGGAATACGGAGCTGAAGAAGGACGCAAAAGCATCGACTGCTTCTTGATCAACGACTGTTTTACCTTTATATATGTATTCAGATATTATGTTTCTATTCTGTTGTTTACTTTTTACATATTTCCAAAATTCTTGAGGGTTTTTACTTATATTACATTCAATATCATGAAGATATTTTTTATAAGATTTGTTAATTAACTCCTTTACGAGAGACCTGTAGTATTTAAACATTTCGAGGTTAAATTGTAGGCCTAATGATTTAAATTTCTTTAAGTGATAGTATTTTAGTTCGATATATTTTTTGATTTCCGGTGTGTACCACGATGGATATGTATATACTTTAGTTTTGGGTAAACGTTTGGGCACAGTAACATTGAAAACGCCGTAGAGTTTTTTGTAAAAAACGTCTACCGCAGAATCAATGTTATTTGAATTAAGAACATCAGACCAGTCAATAGACTCTAGTTCTGTATACAAGGCAGGGAAATCAGCTTTGAAAAAATTCCATCCGGTCGGAGCATCACTATGTTCAACACTACGTGACGGTGAAGATAATGTGGTCCGTCTTGTCTGTCCTCTTGGCAGGGTGACAGTCACTCCTAAAGGTGGGTGATATGGATCTATTGGTATCAACGGCTCGACATCGCTACCCACGCACACGTTACTGAGACTAGTTAAAACTAAATCCAAAATGCCTCCATATTCGTTACAAATTTTGTTTAATTGCCTAAGTTTGCAAAATTCGGTGAAACAGTTAAATTGGTCAACTACAGTTTTTGTGCATGAGGAGAGGTTGAAATCGCCAATAATAATGGATTTTATGGTAGAAAATGTACAAATTGCATTCTCAATACACGTTAGTACGCGAAGATACTGATCTCTATTATAATTTGGCGGTAGGTATGCTACACATATAAGAATTTTATTATTTTTAATATGAAGTATAACAAATAATATCTCCATGTCTGGTGTCAAGCCATCAATTTGCATTACTAACTGAGGTTTGTAAATATCTTTCACTGCTAGCAGAACTCCTCCCCATCCCGCGTCGCCTGCTCTATCCTTACGGAACACGGTGTAGTTCGACGGGAAGAGCTCAGCATCTTGTATCGAGCTAGTTAGAAATGTTTCAGTGAGCGCAAATATGTCACAGGCACTTGCGAGGGTATTTCTATAAAAGAGCGAGGTTCGGCTACGTAGTCCCCTAACATTTTGGTATATTATTTGTATTCTAGTAAAGCGGTTTTTGTTATGTATTGTTTTTGTCTGCGTAATTTTGTCGAAAGGGCTGATTCCAAGGTTTGACACATACGTCTTTTGGCCAGTTATCAGGGATCATAATTCTATCTAACAGACTCGATGGCACAGTAAGCTTAAATGAAGCATATTGACCGCGGGATTTAAGACATTCAACTTTAAATGTGTCACAATCATAACCTGTAATAACTTTTAAATGATTTTTAACTACATCATCGGGGGTTCCCAACTTCACATAATATAGGTGAATTTGTCTCATCCATTCAGACGCTTGGAGTTGAGAAATGCAAGTGGTAGCACAGCCCCGTGTGATTCCCTTTAGTGACTTTCTATGGTCGTTAATTTCTGATAGGCCATTTTGGGTTGGATTTGTTTCGCGAGATGTTGATGGTGGTACCTTAAGCGGTGCGGCAGGAGTAGTAGACACTTGATTGTCTTTGTTTTTGTTAGGTTTGGAATCGTTGTTTGTTCTTGCCTTGGGACTGGAGCGAATAACGGGCTGGACTGGTAGTAGGATAGGAGAAGCTGGTGCTGTGGTGGTGGTTACAGCGGCGGCGGCAGCGGCGTAGGATGGATAAGTATTGGTAGTTGCGGTGGTGGTAGCAGAAGCGGCGACGGGAGCAGCAGGGGTGGAGGTGTAGGCAGGTGCAGATGTAGCGACGGGAGCAGCAGGGGTGGAGGTGTAGGCAGGTGCAGATGTAGCGACGGGAGCAGCAGGGGTGGAGGTGTAGGTAGGGGCAGATGTAGCGACGGGAGCAGCAGGGGTGGAGGTGTAGGTAGGGGCAGATGTAGCGACGGGACCGGCAGTTGCAATGGGAGCATTGTGCTCACTTAGTCCTGTAACATTGTTGTGTAGTACGGCAGTAATCTTATTAATAAGTGTCGGGATTAATTCATCTGACACCCTCTTGCAAATTTTATCTATTAGACGTTCATTAAATGATTCTTCAATTTCCTGGCGTACAATAGATCGAATACTTTCAAAGTAAAGAATGTCGTCGCGGAAAGTCTCATTGCAATACTGCACACTAGTATTTAGTACATTTGGAGACCGCTCTCGCCGTGTTGTGATGTTTCCAAACATGGAGTTATCTGCTTCGTAGATAGGAACAGAAGGAGCGTTGGAAGTACTGGGATTCGGTATAGGAGTAATTGACTTCTTGGTTTTATTAACGATATTCGTCTTTCCATAATTTTGGTTACAGTGACGGCATTTCCAGTTACTTTTATTTTCTATGGTCATAAGGGTAAACCGTTTAAAACTTACGCCCATTTCTTCTAGACAGTCTAGGCAGTACCTGGAGTGGCAGGAACAACAATCCAGAAAATTTCTGTGGGTCACCGTGCTACATTTACTACACAGAACCATTATCGAATAGTATTTTAGCAAATTTATAAATATATATCAAAGAAAATACGTATATACGTGCTTACTTGCATAAGTGGCGTATTATGATTGTAAATACTATCAAAATAACAACCAAATCAAATTGATAACCTGTTATTACAGTCAGAATACGCCTCCTGGGTTGAAAACGACAAGTCCGCGAAAATTTGAAAACGACAAATAATGTATGAAAATGTACCTATGCCCCACGAATGTTCGGGTTATTACCCCGCCTAGCGTTGTTATGTTACCTATCGCTTTAGGACAGCACTGTAACATGGGTACTTACCTAATAAAATTATAGGTACTTACCTAACTAAACTTCTGTGACCTTCAGATTAGTTTAGTTGTAAAATGTAGTTAAAACTTCAGTATAAAAGAAAACACCTATTATCAAGAATATAACTATCTCAAGTGTGAAGTCTTGTATGAGTATTAGAGTGGCATTGTGTTACACCGCTACAACATGATGAACATAAAATAGATAAAAACAAATATAAATTTGTAATATGATTACAATAATCGCATTGTTTAAGGATAATTGTAACATTTTCGCAAAAATTCCAGGATTCACATGTGATAGATACGTTTATATTTGGAAGATTATTTTTCTAAACACTTTGGTCTTTGTTTAGCTTTTATTTTTAACTTGTTGTATTAAGCATAAAGTCAATATTAATAGGTGTCCTATACACAACATATGATAGGTTGTAACATAGGTTGCTTGTTTAAATTATGGACTTTAGGTACCTAATGCCAATTGTGTTAAGATAGAAAATCAAATGCATTAATTAAACCCACATATCAAACACAAACAAGTTCAATACATAATGAACTACCTACGTATAAAATACAATCATTCTTTTTGGTTTTGTGTCAGTTTTTTCTTCCATTTACAAGCATATTTTGCTATAGAACTATGTAATTTACATAAATAATAAGTAATCGCGCCTGAAGTTAATTTTGGATCATAGTTGAAAGCTTTTGGACTATATAGTTGGGTGGTTTTACGGTACCTAGGGATATTTTTTAAATGGCACTTTTAAGTTTCTACAAAAACTCTGTAGGTACCTACCGATCTATAGGAAATTGGCTAAATCCTGCCTCGAAACAATCCTGTCCTCATCAATGGTACAGTGGATTGGTATACATTATACAATTAACGAACCATTTCTAAAATAACAGTTTTGAATGATTCACGGTTAGTTAGTTTCACTAGACTTATATCGACCGGGACTGGGAATTGTCCCGGTCCCGGTTTGTATTGACGAAAGGTACCTAATCACGATTCATATCCCGGTCGATATAAGATTCTAAAATGTATTGTAACGAGATTAGGTGTAGGTAAGTACGTGTACCAAAACTCACTGCATGGTCAGTTAAATACGTTGCAGTCGCATCATCCATTCTATTACCTGACAATTTATAAAAGTTATTGAAAATAACTAACAATGGGCAGTAAAGAATCTATCACTAATTTTAACAAGGAAATTGACAACGACTGTGGCCGCGTCTACGTAGCCGAAGTAAAGTTATGCAGCTGCAGTTGCCATCTGAACGTCACCTTTAGGATCTCCCCATATATATCGACGCGAATTTGGCAAAAGCCGATAGGAAAAAGCTTTATGTCCGCGCATTAAGAGCGAAAAACCGTAGACGCTTCGGCAGGCGCCGGTCGATGCGAGCCGAGCTGAACGACGACTTTTTCGCTCTTATTGCGCATAACATAAAGCTTTTTCCTATCGGATTTTGCCAATTCCGCGTCGACATATGTGGGGGAACCCTTACAGTACGGTGTAACGCACGCCCGCAACCCAGCACGCGCTCGCAACGTTGAAAGGCATTCATATGACAAATATTGACACCGCACCGCCCATTGTGTCGGCCTCACCTAAAGCAATCTTATCACATATTTGTGCTACAAACACCGCTGTTTGTTGACAGGCGCTCGTGTGTCTGTCGGTTTGTCTCGAGGATGTTAAATAACTCTTATCTTGGTCGGTAATTGACGTATTGGTACGGATTAGGTTTTCCAGGAAAGTAGGCGTTTCGGCGTTTGAGATGTCTGCTTCATTTTCATCTCGTCATTATGATAAAAAGTAGGTAAATATGAGCCTAATTCGAAGTGCGCGCAACGGTTACATAGAGGGCACTCATAAAACCTTGCATTGCTTCTACAGTGGAACCTGGATAATTGCAATCTCAAGGGACCGGCCATTTTTTGTCAATTACCAGGTTTTTCATTTAAGCAGGTCGTGTCAATTAACGAGGTTAAAAAAATCGTTGTGTCAATTATAGAGGTTTTCATTAATAGAGGTTGCGTTCTGACAAATTTCTTTTATGGAGGTGCAAATAACCATTGAAAGTAGATTTACACGCTTACGTTCTGGGTTTCTGGTCTATATATAGCTTCTGTAATTTATACTTGCACTTTTACACTACATTAATTACTACTTTATTTTTTTATTACTCTTTTGGGTTTTAAAAAATCCCTTGAATTGTAGAAGAAAGTTTTATTAGAAACAAAGTATGTGTTTTTGATTTAATCAAAACTATTTCACCTACTACAGGCTGTGATAGATACCCAATAAATAAATTGAATTCTGGATGAAGATATAAATAAAATGATCATTGCTATTAAAATATTGTTTCTGCTGTCTACAACTACATTATTTCAATTACAGAGGTAATAAGTAAGACTCGTTTCAATAATAGAGGTAAAAAGAAGAGCAAATATAACGGATTTTTTTAGCACAGTGTCAATTATAGAGGTCTTAGTTGCGATGTGGTCAATTACAGAGGCAAAATTACGAAAAGCCCTAAAATCTAAATTGCAATTATAGAGGTTCCAAATTTTCAATTATAGAGGCCTTTTGGTCTCAAGGGACCGGGACCGGACTTTTGGTTGCAATTATTGAGGTTTTCCATTTATCCAGGTGCCAATTAAACAGGTTTCACTGTATTATCCTCCTATCGGCTATCCTTACACCAGGGATAAGATTTTAGTGTTTTAACTAAGAAAGTCTGCCAACAAACGAATTGATCTTTCAATATAACATTGAAAATAAATACATATCTAATATTTTTCTCCCAGCGTCCTGACATACTTACCTACTAAAAAAAATATAGGCGATCAAACACAAATTGGCAAAAACGTTCCCACTTTATCGTATTCATCTCTTTTTTTCTTTGATTTACTACATTGTTTTGATGAACTTTTGTTTCTGCAAATAATACAAACGCAGATCTATTTAAGTTACTTTTAGCTTTAGCAATCACATTTTATGAACCTCAAGAGGCTCTAAGGGCAAATAGAAGTAAACGCATAAAGTTTTATACTGAAAGGTTTCTAAAAGTTAATTAATCAGTTTTTATGACCCACACCTGTGTCCTTTTTATACTTAAGGATCAAGTAGTTTATTACTTTATGAGGCCAATATTACCTGAAGTGCCTTTTTAATTAACAGCTTTATTTATAAAGAATTAGCCCACCGTCCATTGGCGGTCATTACCGATATAAACCTACAAAATAGGGGCACAAAATTAAAATGTCTTAATTTTATTGGGCTCCCTACGCTAGGAGTTTTATAATAGTGCTTTAAAAGCATTATAAAGAAGTTACTGGAAGGATGCCTTTTGCGTCTTTTTGGTTTACGGCCTGCTCTTAAAGTACAAGAGCTGAGAAATGTAGGTACCTATTCGACCAGCGACAGAACAGTCCAAAAACGGTACAAACATGCAAGCAAACATACGTGATTTCATGCAAAATAAAAAAATAACTCACTGTTTCCTGTTTCCACAGCAAGTTATATATTTGTAATTCAGTAAGAATTCAACATTTTACACTAACAGCCGTGCCAATAAATACCTAGTAAAAAATATAGGTATCTACTTATAAAGGTACCTATTTATGCATTGCCTATTATTAACTGGAAAATAATACCCATACCCCATAAGTAGTGTATTTATAGGGGTTCTGGCTCAGAATAGGTAAATATCTTTTGGGGCCATTTCTGGGCTTGTTTTGTATCGGTACATGTTCTGTATCACATGTGATGTACCTCTACTCATGGGCAATTGAAACAGCTCACTTTGAGTATACGTTTCCATACAAGATTGTTCGTTTATTAAGGTAAATGTAAGACGACTACCCTAATTATAGGTATTTACTCATACGTTATCAGTACACGTTCCGTGTTATGATATCTTTGTGGTTTTCCTGTACTCGCGGACAATTATAAAATAATTAACTTTGAATACTTATTTCCATACCAGATGGTCCGTTTTTGTTGCGTTCAAGTGTACCTTTGTTTTAATCAAATATAGCGTGGGAGTGATTTGACCTATTCTGTTATCAGTTACTACAGCATATTTTATTCGCTATTATCTAATTGCGTAATTGGGTCACTTGTTCCTCTATTTGAATCGGATGTGTTTTAACAATTTATT
Organism: Cydia splendana; assembly: GCF_910591565.1. Classification (NCBI taxonomy): domain Eukaryota; kingdom Metazoa; phylum Arthropoda; class Insecta; order Lepidoptera; family Tortricidae; genus Cydia; species Cydia splendana. The sequence goes on from NC_085974.1 coordinate 7,561,316, forward strand.
GTCTTCATTATTTTATAGACCAACAAACACTGCGAACGTTTAAATTAAAACATATAAAATAAAATGGATTACGCTATTGCATTGTGCGTTAGATTATGGTTCAATAACGAAGGCATTACTTATAACTACAAACGTGCTGGGGATGGAACAGAAAATAACATCCTCTTCATTTCGAGCGTCGAGGCGCTCGCCCCCCGACATGGACATTAACAAATGGAGTGCGGCGCGGAAGGAGCTGAAAAAGGTTCTGAAGGAGCAGCTAGCTGAGCATCCGGCAGTGACGTTGCACTCGGATTACCATGCGGAGGGGATCCTGCAGGAGATATTAGTGAAATATCAAATTAGGACATTCCTTGCAGTCCCATGCAAGCAAACAACAACCATATGGAAAGATGGGGTCATATGGTTTATGGAAGTGAAAAATCCCCTGATAACCAAGAAACTCTATGTGTTTGTAGACTGTTAGTGGGTGTGTGTGTGTGTGTATCTGTATAATTAAAATAAAAGCGTAAGAGTTTTTTAGCATTTATTTATTTTATAATGCCCCCATGCTAGGGTTTTGATGCCATCATCTAAGATGAATCTCTTTTCATCTCTGCCACAGAGAATTTTTTTTCTTTTAATTTGAGTAAACACGTTATGCTTATCACTAATCAAGTTATACAAGTCATCATACAGCGGTTTTTGACTTAAATCTAAACATTTGAAGTATTTATTAAAATTTAATCGCCTGACAGCAGCGGCGCTGACACCTTTATTCTTTTTTATACACTTTCTTTTATTGTCCTTGGTGTATTCGTCTAATATATAAGCATACATTTTCGATCTTAATGCTACAAATTCTCTCACAATTATGCCTTTGTTTTCATCTTTCATTACGCCTACGACTTTTTTATTCACCTGGGGTAAGCCATATACATTATTTTTCGGAAGGTCTGAAGTGTCAAATCTACTTTGTAAGTCTGGCTTAATGTCTTCATAAAAGTTCTTTGTTTTTATATCATAAACAAAAGAATCGGTGTCTGTGTATAACAGCCTCACATTTTCACCATACTTAGGTAGGATATAATCATAATGAAAATTGTACATTAAAGTTTTACTTAATTCTAGCACGGTAAAACCAACATAAATGGGTTTGTTATAGACAATTCTAGATTTCTTTAACTGCACTGCCACTAGCTCTTCGGAGAAAATAGAAGCGCTGTGGAAGTTTGGTTTTGAAATATAACGTTCAAGGCCATATTTACATTTTCTTCCTGTTTTTACACTGTTCCAACGGGTACACAACTTAACATCGACCCTTTTTTCAACATTTTCAATTGTTTTTCCAAATATAGAGTTATTCATCAGTTTGAAAAAATCCTTTTCAAAAGTGTTTTTCGCCTCTGTTCTCATTTGGGAATTCAAATCAATGTATGATCTTAACCAGGGTGATTGATTGAAAGTGAGTACTCTGTGAATTTTCTTACATATCAAACCTTTTTCAATACACTGTTTGAGGTTAGCGCAGTGTATGACGTAGTTGAATTTGTTATCTAAAGTAAGTAATAACTTTTTAATTTTGCCCTCAAATGGTATTTTTGTTTCGGCACAAAAAGGATAATCATTGTGGTAATCATGTAATATGGATGGATACTCTAAGTCAACTTCTAATATATATCCAATATCAGAATCTATCTGATGTGACAATATATCAAACTGCTTAATCTCTTCTTCACTCATCCACCTGAAGTTACTGATTGGGAGTGGGCGTCGCATAGCATCGCCGTAAAGATTGTTTATATCTAAATATATGATAAAACTGCTATCCTGGTTGACGTCATAGTCTTCCATAAATTTATTATTAGCTTTACCGTAACGATTAGACGCCTGGCTAAGACCACCTCTAATACCTTTCTTTATAAATTGAATAATTTCGTAGTCGGTAAGCAATTCAAGACATACATTAGTATGCTTTAACATTGCATCCCAACTCAAACCTGGAGCTGTGACATATTGGCAAGGATCTAGTTGGTAAGTATCTATACACACCTGACGAAAGTTTTCAAAGACTTCTGCTAACAGCAAAACATCTGTTTTGAGGTATAGATCAGCGTACTCTCCGAGAGACTTTATGTTGAATTCGCGCCATACATTCTGCGCGTGTTGATAATCTTCAATGGAGACGTGTGAGTCGGTGAGTTTATTATAGAATGCAGAAGGCTCGGGTAATGACGTTTCTTCCAACTTGCCCCAGTCGCTCACATACTCATAAGGGAAAACCCCTTTGCGTGTTAACAGTTTCATATGTTTGTCTTGTTCGCTTTGATCGTGAGACGGCAAGAAATTCGGTAGTATCTTGAACTGTTCACGTGAAAGGTTTTTGACTAATTTATCCAAGCTACTCGACATAAATTTATACGAGTCTATAAATCTTAGCGCGTAATCACCAATTCGCTTATCGATTGAAATGTATTTTTCCTTGTTGATGGGGATGCAATCTAAGTTTCCATCGGCCTTGGCTAATTCTTTAATGAACAAATGGCAATCGTAGCCACTCAGATTGTGGAAGATGACCGGTATAAACTTTGCTATTTTAAAATTTAGATTACACGCGTTATGTGCTTTTCCCCTAACTTCACCTGTCAAGTGACAATGATCAGTCACGTGAACCTCATCTTTTTCTATTGTTTTACTGCAGATGTGGCAAATGTTGGGGGCAACACCCCCATCACCCGAGCTATTATTCTTTATAGGTATGACTTTTTGCAAAACTTCTATAATCCTCCTCGTGTCTTCATAAATGCATTGTATGAATCTCTCTACACAGTCTTCACCGCGGTAAATAACAAATTTTGATTGGTTCTTATCAAAATCGCAATGAAGATAATAAGAAAAACTACACGGCACGTGTTTGTGGGTGTTATAAGTAGTAGCGGTAGTATCACTGTTTTTATCTAAGGGAACTAAAATTGACTCAAAGTCAGCATAAATTACGAATGGTACTTTCATCATATTTTTAAAGTTTTGAAAGCGCAAGATTTTGTCTCCTTCCTTAGGTAGCTCTATTAGCGAATGTCCACAACCAATCGTCTTGTGAAGTTCAAGTTTGTTTTCACTCGGGAAGTGTTGTAGACATCCGCGGCATAGCCAAATTTTATTTTTAGATTGAGTTATTTGCGAGCGCACTAAGCGAGATAAGCTCTTGATCCAACAATAATGCGACAATGTCCCCTTCTCATAATACAATAAATCCACATAACGTTCATAAGATACTTCCGAAATTCTTAAAGGTACAATTATCAAATCTCCGCTGTCCTTTTTAGAATTTTTTTTCTTATAGTCAATACCGTACACATTCACACTGATCTTGTTCAATTTTTCAAACTTTTTAATACCTAAATGGCAAACCGGGAGTTCTATACCGTTAGTTTGTAAAACGTCCTCATGGCGCGGGTACGAGGAGGGTCGATCACAATTTTTGTCCAAAGGATATAGGGCGCTAACTACAGCCCAAAAAAAGCACTTATTGTCACTATTTTTCACATTAACACACGCTTTTTTCACTTGCACTGCTTTCGGGAGGGGTATGTATGATGATCCTTTGAGCGGTTGGTATTTGTTGATGTTGACTTCGATAAACTCAATTTTTTCAAGCGCCCACCCGCTGTCACGCTCTTGAAAATCTTCGCACTTTTTTAAAATGCATAAAGTGATATGTTCATAGAACGATGGAAAATCTACAGCATCCATATGTAGAGACACATTTTGAGTATTAAATGACTTCAAATCACGTATTATTTCCCCTTCGGGGTTGGTCTTCATAAAAGTACAAAATAGTTCCACGTTCACTTTTACATGTTTGTGGATTTTTAATTCGATATCAATCACTTTCTTAATCATATCTTTAATATGTAACAAGTACATTTTAGGATCCAATATTTTTGAGCTCCCATTAATTCGGTAACTCACAATTCTACATCTGAAGGCACTATTCACAATGTATACGGCGCAATCCTTAGATTTTTCTTGAGTACACAGTAACTTGTGACGTTTAGTTCTCGAATGAGCTATGAGACGGTTTGATAAAACATCTTCATTACAAAAGTCACAATGATATGAGGATGACATGGTGCGCGATGTGTGCGTATGGTTCAAACAAAGGTTTGTTTGTATATAAGTATGTGCGTGCACATCACCTCACTTTTATAACCCATTTTTTTTTTTTAAAAGGTATATAACCATTTTGTGGTCAGAGCTGATAAGGGTTTCTATGCTAAAATAAATAGGTCATATTTTTTTCTTAATCAATAATTTATTTTAACAAACCGCAAACATTTACCATTGGAAAAAGTAGGTATTACATAGGTCAGCAGCGTAACACATCTTTTTCCACTTTAATTTTGTCACGAGTTGCGTTGCCGCTGCTGTTGCCCAAGTGTTGTCCAAACTTGTTAAGAGGCATTGTGAAAGTGAATAATGGAGGATACCCTCAGCCATATTTATATAGATCAGATAGAGTACCTAGCCAACAGATAACTGATCTACTTAAAACAGATAACCGATCAGATGAACAGGTTTCCTAACGGGAGAAGAGGGTCTGTTTCCTCGGATCCTGTTTCTTACTTTAAAATTATACCACCCTCAGTCAGTTCCTCAACTATCGCGTTTATCTCGTTAGCATGGGAGGTGTTACCGGCGCTCTGCGATGCAACCAAAAGCTGTAAACGGCTAACCAGTTCGTTTGGATCATCCCAATAGATATAATCAGTTTTTGGATAAAACGTTTTAGTAGTCAATATATCGCTTCTACGAGGGTTCAAACATCCACCTTCTTTATGTCGCTTAGATTCTTGCGAGTGCTTAATGAAAAGTTTATACTTTAAACTTTTGTCACCGCTCAGTTGACCGTTTGGTGTGAATCCTCTACGGTGAGCGTTTGTAATGTCTAAAATCTTATTATAATCCTTTACATCATCTTTCGAAATTATATCCTTGTTAGGTATTTTTTGAAAGATAAGTTCACCTAGCCCAGGTGTAATTTTGAAGGTTGAATCTTTGATATGTATCAAATTATCGGTTATTTTAATTTGACTATCTCCAATATACATTTTATTTTCTTTGAGATAAACACCGAATGGTATTTTCAGTGTTTTAGAAAAGTGTTTGAGATATTTTTGATAATCACTTTGATCTAATACACTGCTATGATTATTCTCATCATCATTATCATCACTCTCGAGAGCTGACTTCATAGTTTCCTCATCATCATCATCATCATCATCATCATCATTATCTTCATCATTATAATCCAACTGTTGTGCTTTTGTTTGAAGATTATCGTTCCACTTAATCAGTTTAGTATGGGGTTCTTCTTCTTCGGTTTTTATCAGATATTTCCTTTTACGTGATTGTGACGTTGGTAATGGTGTGGAGGTTTTTTTTATTAACATGGGACGATAACGACGAGGGGTGTTATTCATTAATAATGCTGCTTCTGGTTTAGCATTTTCATTGTCATTATTACCTTTAGATTCTAACGCTTTAGTCATTAAAACGTTGAGCGGTTTTGTAATTGGTTCAAAGGTTTGAGCCAGTGATGTGTCAAGAGATGACTTATCTGCCCGCAATGCCTTTACTTTTTTCTTTACACTCTCAATGGAATCTACGAGTTTCCGTTTCAACTTTTTATTACCAAACATATTTTCTTTTTAGTGCAAGTGCTGCTGCTGTTGTTATTGTTGTTGTTGATAGGTATATAAATTAAAAAAAAAGAGGTTTTTCCTCAGTAGCTGACAACATAAAACTGATAATAAACCGGAGATGACACTCAACTTTATACAATAATAAAAACATCAAATCCTTTACGATATCGACCCTTATTAATGTCTCTCTCCTTGTCGATTGTTAAAAAAGTGTACTTTTTCTCCCAACACTCACGACAAACTTCCTTAAACTTTTCCCAACTCATATCGGTGTTCACGTGATCATCATAGGCATGTTTTAAATTCAACTCGTCCTGTTTAAATAGCAATATAAGATTGGCATTATCATCATCATCAACATCAACATCATTACTAGAATCAAATGAGAAACAGCAACAGCAGCAGCGGCCGGAGACGGAGTCGAAGCGGGAGACGGAGCTAGAGATTGAGCTAGATCTAGATACGGAGACGATGCCGGAGCTAGATACGGAGACGGAGACGGAGCTGCAGACGGAGACGGAGCTGGAGCTAGATCTAGCTCAATCTCTAGCTCCGTCTCCCGCTTCGACTCCGTCTCCGGCCGCTGCTGCTGTTGCTGTTTCTCATTTGATTCTAGTAATGATGTTGATGTTGATGATGATGATAATGCCAATCTTATATTGCTATTTAAACAGGACGAGTTGAATTTAAAACATGCCTATGATGATCACGTGAACACCGATATGAGTTGGGAAAAGTTTAAGGAAGTTTGTCGTGAGTGTTGGGAGAAAAAGTACACTTTTTTAACAATCGACAAGGAGAGAGACATTAATAAGGGTCGATATCGTAAAGGATTTGATGTTTTTATTATTGTATAAAGTTGAGTGTCATCTCCGGTTTATTATCAGTTTTATGTTGTCAGCTACTGAGGAAAAACCTCTTTTTTTTTAATTTATATACCTATCAACAACAACAATAACAACAGCAGCAGCACTTGCACTAAAAAGAAAATATGTTTGGTAATAAAAAGTTGAAACGGAAACTCGTAGATTCCATTGAGAGTGTAAAGAAAAAAGTAAAGGCATTGCGGGCAGATAAGTCATCTCTTGACACATCACTGGCTCAAACCTTTGAACCAATTACAAAACCGCTCAACGTTTTAATGACTAAAGCGTTAGAATCTAAAGGTAATAATGACAATGAAAATGCTAAACCAGAAGCAGCATTATTAATGAATAACACCCCTCGTCGTTATCGTCCCATGTTAATAAAAAAAACCTCCACACCATTACCAACGTCACAATCACGTAAAAGGAAATATCTGATAAAAACCGAAGAAGAAGAACCCCATACTAAACTGATTAAGTGGAACGATAATCTTCAAACAAAAGCACAACAGTTGGATTATAATGATGAAGATAATGATGATGATGATGATGATGATGATGATGAGGAAACTATGAAGTCAGCTCTCGAGAGTGATGATAATGATGATGAGAATAATCATAGCAGTGTATTAGATCAAAGTGATTATCAAAAATATCTCAAACACTTTTCTAAAACACTGAAAATACCATTCGGTGTTTATCTCAAAGAAAATAAAATGTATATTGGAGATAGTCAAATTAAAATAACCGATAATTTGATACATATCAAAGATTCAACCTTCAAAATTACACCTGGGCTAGGTGAACTTATCTTTCAAAAAATACCTAACAAGGATATAATTTCGAAAGATGATGTAAAGGATTATAATAAGATTTTAGACATTACAAACGCTCACCGTAGAGGATTCACACCAAACGGTCAACTGAGCGGTGACAAAAGTTTAAAGTATAAACTTTTCATTAAGCACTCGCAAGAATCTAAGCGACATAAAGAAGGTGGATGTTTGAACCCTCGTAGAAGCGATATATTGACTACTAAAACGTTTTATCCAAAAACTGATTATATCTATTGGGATGATCCAAACGAACTGGTTAGCCGTTTACAGCTTTTGGTTGCATCGCAGAGCGCCGGTAACACCTCCCATGCTAACGAGATAAACGCGATAGTTGAGGAACTGACTGAGGGTGGTATAATTTTAAAGTAAGAAACAGGATCCGAGGAAACAGACCCTCTTCTCCCGTTAGGAAACCTGTTCATCTGATCGGTTATCTGTTTTAAGTAGATCAGTTATCTGTTGGCTAGGTACTCTATCTGATCTATATAAATATGGCTGAGGGTATCCTCCATTATTCACTTTCACAATGCCTCTTAACAAGTTTGGACAACACTTGGGCAACAGCAGCGGCAACGCAACTCGTGACAAAATTAAAGTGGAAAAAGATGTGTTACGCTGCTGACCTATGTAATACCTACTTTTTCCAATGGTAAATGTTTGCGGTTTGTTAAAATAAATTATTGATTAAGAAAAAAATATGACCTATTTATTTTAGCATAGAAACCCTTATCAGCTCTGACCACAAAATGGTTATATACCTTTTAAAAAAAAAAAATGGGTTATAAAAGTGAGGTGATGTGCACGCACATACTTATATACAAACAAACCTTTGTTTGAACCATACGCACACATCGCGCACCATGTCATCCTCATATCATTGTGACTTTTGTAATGAAGATGTTTTATCAAACCGTCTCATAGCTCATTCGAGAACTAAACGTCACAAGTTACTGTGTACTCAAGAAAAATCTAAGGATTGCGCCGTATACATTGTGAATAGTGCCTTCAGATGTAGAATTGTGAGTTACCGAATTAATGGGAGCTCAAAAATATTGGATCCTAAAATGTACTTGTTACATATTAAAGATATGATTAAGAAAGTGATTGATATCGAATTAAAAATCCACAAACATGTAAAAGTGAACGTGGAACTATTTTGTACTTTTATGAAGACCAACCCCGAAGGGGAAATAATACGTGATTTGAAGTCATTTAATACTCAAAATGTGTCTCTACATATGGATGCTGTAGATTTTCCATCGTTCTATGAACATATCACTTTATGCATTTTAAAAAAGTGCGAAGATTTTCAAGAGCGTGACAGCGGGTGGGCGCTTGAAAAAATTGAGTTTATCGAAGTCAACATCAACAAATACCAACCGCTCAAAGGATCATCATACATACCCCTCCCGAAAGCAGTGCAAGTGAAAAAAGCGTGTGTTAATGTGAAAAATAGTGACAATAAGTGCTTTTTTTGGGCTGTAGTTAGCGCCCTATATCCTTTGGACAAAAATTGTGATCGACCCTCCTCGTACCCGCGCCATGAGGACGTTTTACAAACTAACGGTATAGAACTCCCGGTTTGCCATTTAGGTATTAAAAAGTTTGAAAAATTGAACAAGATCAGTGTGAATGTGTACGGTATTGACTATAAGAAAAAAAATTCTAAAAAGGACAGCGGAGATTTGATAATTGTACCTTTAAGAATTTCGGAAGTATCTTATGAACGTTATGTGGATTTATTGTATTATGAGAAGGGGACATTGTCGCATTATTGTTGGATCAAGAGCTTATCTCGCTTAGTGCGCTCGCAAATAACTCAATCTAAAAATAAAATTTGGCTATGCCGCGGATGTCTACAACACTTCCCGAGTGAAAACAAACTTGAACTTCACAAGACGATTGGTTGTGGACATTCGCTAATAGAGCTACCTAAGGAAGGAGACAAAATCTTGCGCTTTCAAAACTTTAAAAATATGATGAAAGTACCATTCGTAATTTATGCTGACTTTGAGTCAATTTTAGTTCCCTTAGATAAAAACAGTGATACTACCGCTACTACTTATAACACCCACAAACACGTGCCGTGTAGTTTTTCTTATTATCTTCATTGCGATTTTGATAAGAACCAATCAAAATTTGTTATTTACCGCGGTGAAGACTGTGTAGAGAGATTCATACAATGCATTTATGAAGACACGAGGAGGATTATAGAAGTTTTGCAAAAAGTCATACCTATAAAGAATAATAGCTCGGGTGATGGGGGTGTTGCCCCCACCATTTGCCACATCTGCAGTAAAACAATAGAAAAAGATGAGGTTCACGTGACTGATCATTGTCACTTGACAGGTGAAGTTAGGGGAAAAGCACATAACGCGTGTAATCTAAATTTTAAAATAGCAAAGTTTATACCGGTCATCTTCCACAATCTGAGTGGCTACGATTGCCATTTGTTCATTAAAGAATTAGCCAAGGCCGATGGAAACTTAGATTGCATCCCCATCAACAAGGAAAAATACATTTCAATCGATAAGCGAATTGGTGATTACGCGCTAAGATTTATAGACTCGTATAAATTTATGTCGAGTAGCTTGGATAAATTAGTCAAAAACCTTTCACGTGAACAGTTCAAGATACTACCGAATTTCTTGCCGTCTCACGATCAAAGCGAACAAGACAAACATATGAAACTGTTAACACGCAAAGGGGTTTTCCCTTATGAGTATGTGAGCGACTGGGGCAAGTTGGAAGAAACGTCATTACCCGAGCCTTCTGCATTCTATAATAAACTCACCGACTCACACGTCTCCATTGAAGATTATCAACACGCGCAGAATGTATGGCGCGAATTCAACATAAAGTCTCTCGGAGAGTACGCTGATCTATACCTCAAAACAGATGTTTTGCTGTTAGCAGAAGTCTTTGAAAACTTTCGTCAGGTGTGTATAGATACTTACCAACTAGATCCTTGCCAATATGTCACAGCTCCAGGTTTGAGTTGGGATGCAATGTTAAAGCATACTAATGTATGTCTTGAATTGCTTACCGACTACGAAATTATTCAATTTATAAAGAAAGGTATTAGAGGTGGTCTTAGCCAGGCGTCTAATCGTTACGGTAAAGCTAATAATAAATTTATGGAAGACTATGACGTCAACCAGGATAGCAGTTTTATCATATATTTAGATATAAACAATCTTTACGGCGATGCTATGCGACGCCCACTCCCAATCAGTAACTTCAGGTGGATGAGTGAAGAAGAGATTAAGCAGTTTGATATATTGTCACATCAGATAGATTCTGATATTGGATATATATTAGAAGTTGACTTAGAGTATCCATCCATATTACATGATTACCACAATGATTATCCTTTTTGTGCCGAAACAAAAATACCATTTGAGGGCAAAATTAAAAAGTTATTACTTACTTTAGATAACAAATTCAACTACGTCATACACTGCGCTAACCTCAAACAGTGTATTGAAAAAGGTTTGATATGTAAGAAAATTCACAGAGTACTCACTTTCAATCAATCACCCTGGTTAAGATCATACATTGATTTGAATTCCCAAATGAGAACAGAGGCGAAAAACACTTTTGAAAAGGATTTTTTCAAACTGATGAATAACTCTATATTTGGAAAAACAATTGAAAATGTTGAAAAAAGGGTCGATGTTAAGTTGTGTACCCGTTGGAACAGTGTAAAAACAGGAAGAAAATGTAAATATGGCCTTGAACGTTATATTTCAAAACCAAACTTCCACAGCGCTTCTATTTTCTCCGAAGAGCTAGTGGCAGTGCAGTTAAAGAAATCTAGAATTGTCTATAACAAACCCATTTATGTTGGTTTTACCGTGCTAGAATTAAGTAAAACTTTAATGTACAATTTTCATTATGATTATATCCTACCTAAGTATGGTGAAAATGTGAGGCTGTTATACACAGACACCGATTCTTTTGTTTATGATATAAAAACAAAGAACTTTTATGAAGACATTAAGCCAGACTTACAAAGTAGATTTGACACTTCAGACCTTCCGAAAAATAATGTATATGGCTTACCCCAGGTGAATAAAAAAGTCGTAGGCGTAATGAAAGATGAAAACAAAGGCATAATTGTGAGAGAATTTGTAGCATTAAGATCGAAAATGTATGCTTATATATTAGACGAATACACCAAGGACAATAAAAGAAAGTGTATAAAAAAGAATAAAGGTGTCAGCGCCGCTGCTGTCAGGCGATTAAATTGTAATAAATACTTCAAATGTTTAGATTTAAGTCAAAAACCGCTGTATGATGACTTGTATAACTTGATTAGTGATAAGCATAACGTGTTTACTCAAATTAAAAGAAAAAAAATTCTCTGTGGCAGAGATGAAAAGAGATTCATCTTAGATGATGGCATCAAAACCCTAGCATGGGGGCATTATAAAATAAATAAATGCTAAAAAACTCTTACGCTTTTATTTTAATTATACAGATACACACACACACACACCCACTAACAGTCTACAAACACATAGAGTTTCTTGGTTATCAGGGGATTTTTCACTTCCATAAACCATATGACCCCATCTTTCCATATGGTTGTTGTTTGCTTGCATGGGACTGCAAGGAATGTCCTAATTTGATATTTCACTAATATCTCCTGCAGGATCCCCTCCGCATGGTAATCCGAGTGCAACGTCACTGCCGGATGCTCAGCTAGCTGCTCCTTCAGAACCTTTTTCAGCTCCTTCCGCGCCGCACTCCATTTGTTAATGTCCATGTCGGGGGGCGAGCGCCTCGACGCTCGAAATGAAGAGGATGTTATTTTCTGTTCCATCCCCAGCACGTTTGTAGTTATAAGTAATGCCTTCGTTATTGAACCATAATCTAACGCACAATGCAATAGCGTAATCCATTTTATTTTATATGTTTTAATTTAAACGTTCGCAGTGTTTGTTGGTCTATAAAATAATGAAGACAATAAATTGTTAAAACACATCCGATTCAAATAGAGGAACAAGTGACCCAATTACGCAATTAGATAATAGCGAATAAAATATGCTGTAGTAACTGATAACAGAATAGGTCAAATCACTCCCACGCTATATTTGATTAAAACAAAGGTACACTTGAACGCAACAAAAACGGACCATCTGGTATGGAAATAAGTATTCAAAGTTAATTATTTTATAATTGTCCGCGAGTACAGGAAAACCACAAAGATATCATAACACGGAACGTGTACTGATAACGTATGAGTAAATACCTATAATTAGGGTAGTCGTCTTACATTTACCTTAATAAACGAACAATCTTGTATGGAAACGTATACTCAAAGTGAGCTGTTTCAATTGCCCATGAGTAGAGGTACATCACATGTGATACAGAACATGTACCGATACAAAACAAGCCCAGAAATGGCCCCAAAAGATATTTACCTATTCTGAGCCAGAACCCCTATAAATACACTACTCCCATACCTACCTATTTATCTGAAGATTGCTACATCTAAAACTTTTCGAGGAAATATTTAAAAAGTAAAAATATTAAGTAAATTAATATCGAATTTTCAGAGCGGATGGTTATCCGCGCTCAAAAAATCAAGCTAAACCTTTATGCAGTTATTTGGGTTCGAGCCTCATTTATTCGTAGATACGGTCACTACCAACTTGGCAAAAACGGCCATACCTAAAGTAATTTTTAGGGTTCCGTACCCAAAGGGTAAAACGGGACCCTATTACTAAGACTTCGCTGTCCGTCCGTCCGTCCGTCCGTCTGTCACCAGGCTGTATCTCACGAACCGTGATAGCTAGACAGTTGAAATTTGCACAGATGATGTATTTCTGTTGCCGCTATAACAACAAATACTAAAAACAGAATAAAATAAAGATTTAAATGGGGCTCCCATACAACAAACGTGATTTTTGACCAAAGTTAAGCAACGTCGGGGCAAGTACTTGGATGGGTGACCGTTTTTTTTTGCTTTTTTTTTTCGTTTTTTTTTGCATTATGGTACGGAACCCTTCGTGCGCGAGTCCGACTCGCACTTGCCCGGTTTTTTAGTACCTATACTTGTTACCGAAATAACTTTATATCATTGACAACATTGTTTGCAAGCAAAACATCGCATTCCGATACGCTATTGACCTTCCGCTCGACAGAAATATACAACACTCATTAAGCGAGGAAACAAAACTGCACTTAATTTTGTATTCTCACAACAGGGTGCAAATAAATGCTCAATTCGGCAGTTTCAAATGAACCAGGAACCGAATCTTATTTTGAATAAATATAATAAGCGTCGTAAAGAAGGCAATAAGGTCCAGTGGCCCATCATATTGTGTTTATGAAACGCTGTTCACAAAAAATATAATCTCTGATTTAAATAGGGTCATTCGAAACAGAACCAAGAGTTTTTGAGTAAATCTCGGCTGCATACCTAATTTGGTACAGCAGTCGTGGTCTATGATGATTGCAAAAATGGATGGTTGATGATTGATGGTTGCAAAAAAATGTTCTAAAATAAATTACGATATCAAGTTACGTTTTATATAACCTATGTAAATGCATAGGTATACTTTTGTCAAAGAGAATTTGATATAGAGGCGGATTGTCAAACTAAATTTTGTAGCCACAGTAATTTGTCCTCTTTCGACACATGATTAAAACTTTTAGAACGCCATTGGACTTTGATCCTTATTCATTCACTGATATGTGTTAAATTTGTTAAATGTCAAAAAGTGTCGCCATCTACACGAGCATAGGCCAAAGGTATGACGCCATCTTTTCGAGCGATTCTCTATACTAAATTCTCTTTGCTATTGCTAAGTGCCTAGCTTTAATAACCAGATAGCTTGATTTACAAAAACTGGCGCGAATTATAATTATGTTATGAGATATGAGAATTTTAAGAGTTTTGTGCAAATCTCTCGCAATCTCTTATAATTCGACTTAAGTATACTTTGTAACATAGCAATGCTCAGGATTATAAATAGCGCAGAATTAAAAGTAAAACTGGTTATTTAACGTATTGTACACATTGTTTTTATTGCTACACCAGCAATGCAAATCTTATTACGATTTGCTAAGTAAAGAAGGCAATATTTTTTAAATTATGTTTATGTAACAGATTCCACGCCATTTATGAGTTTTATGACTGTACAAGGTGCAATTGTACATTTGCATAACACCGTCCTACTAATTTGAGGCTACCTCAACAGCACAGTAATAAAATAACAAATTTGTTGACGTTACACATTTTTATATCTACACAAATATGAACCGAGCTCCCTGCTTTATATTTCATATTATAATAACGACAGCGATATTCATATAGAGTGCACTAATTAAAAATTCTATCGTTAAAAACGTAATTATATTTATTTATGGTGCTTTAAGCATTTTATTGGGTTGGAATCAAAGCATTGGACATAATGGACATATGTTAACGGGTTTCATTATGAACCTTTTGGTAATAATTTGAAGAAATTTATAGATTTAGGGAAAATGAGGTAATCATAAATGTGGGTTATGTTTATTTATAGAATACACAATATAATGAGATCTAGAGACCGTGACATATATTATTATTATTACGGACAAAAAGAGTTACTTAACAATAGCAAAGAGAATAGAAACCTAGTATAGAGGGGTCCTGTCATAGTAAATTATGTAGTCAGAGTAAATTTACTGCCATCTATCGACACACGACTACAACTCAAAATGAAAACGTATAAAACTATAGAAAAAATTATATATATGGATAAATGCTTTTATTTAAATATCATTTTGACCCATGTTCATTCACTGATACCTATGTGTTAAAATTGTTAAATATGAAACGGTGTCGTCAACGCCATCTAGCCGACCATAGGCCAAAGGTGTGTGCGCCATCTATCCGAGAATGACTTTTTCTTGATTTCCGAGGCACGTTTTTGTCTTAGACTTTATTCATCTTATACGGAGTTACATATGTCTTTGACAATAGGGATGCATATGTCTATAGTAGGCACTTTTATTGTATTAATATTAATATTCTTAAGACAAGAAACATATTTATTTATAATATTAAGAGCAGTTTTTGTTATATTTTCATAAGGAGTACCTAGTCTACTTGGAAACATTCCGATTTGATTTTATATAAGACAGTCATGTTTTTATTACGAAGATCAGGAATGTAATAAAAATCACCATAATACGACGCAATTTTCAATGTAAAATTAGTCCACTTGTTTCCGAAATTCACCCGTAAAACCGATACCGAACGGCTGTTGCGCTCTAAAACCATAATGAAATAATTCGCAACAGTTTATTACATGTGCGCGGTTATCATCTTGGCGGGTGGTAATCGAATAACGAATATGATCTCGCAAGATCATGTTTTAATTTAAACATTTTAATTTCAACCTTAACACTCCCTAAATAAGGAACTCGGATTTTAATGAACTCTAAGAAATTAAGACGTATGTTTGTCTTAATGGTGTTAACGAAATCGCATGTTTATATGTTAACTAATTTGCAAGTATGTTTTAATTGATTGCATTGGGTGTATTTAATGTTGCATCGATATGCAGTCATTTAATGATACAATATAGCACGAGGGATTAATATTATGTGCCTGTAATTTGTAATGAAACAGTTGGTTTGTGGAGTTTAAGTGCATTTACTCGCTTAGTTGAAGTTAAATAAGCATAAAGCGTACAAATAAACTTCTGCGGCAATATGGACAATTTTATGCGAAAACGCAGTAGGTAAGTGTCCTTTATTTAATTACACAAACGGGTCTACCGCGATATAATTTCATTGTTTTTACCTTAAAGCCGACGTGTCAGCTGAGTTGCACCAGCTGTGGTCACGTAGACGTAGACCCGTTTGTGTAATTAAATATGTGTACAAAACGCGAGTTTAAAGTGTTATAAGCGTCCTTTATTTAAAACAAAGCCTCAATACATGGTTCTGGTTTTTGTCCATAATGAAGGTCATTATGTACCTTACGATTTACTTTCTTCACGTGACACAGTCAAAGCGGTTATTTTAATGTACCTACCTACCTATAAATGTTTCATTTTCAGACCGAAACAAAAAAATATATACCGAAACCTATAAAAAATTACCAAAAAAACTTTGATAAAAGATGGTACGTACCTATACTACCTATTTTATTTTGGAATTATCACAAGTCCATACATTTACAGTGACATCATATAGTGACATGAAAAATACATAGCTTGTACTTACTTACCAGTTTACATTTTTTTAGTTTAGCCCAGTGCTGACAGCATCATTATAGACTACCTGTAAACTATAAAAAAAAAATACGTCGACGTTCATTTTTTTTTACATCAATTGATAAAATTTTTTCACATACCTACATGAAGGGCACTTCTTAATTGTTACAGACCTACACCTATTGTAACAAAAGACTCGAGACATGTGACATTGTTCTCTCCGAACCTGCCGAACGGTACGAATAAAAAATGTCGTAACCACACCTCATCACACGATTAAATTCCGAGACAGAAAGGGTATCGATGGCCGGCCATTATGGCCCTATTGTTGCCGATCGGCGCACAATGCTTTACTTATGGCCCGTTTAGGACACGAAAAAGAAATGCCGAGGCGCATACGGCTGGGAAGTTTGGAAAACATTTTGAAATGTCCTATTTAACTAATATGTGTTTTTTTATTGTAATTTACGTAAACGGCTAAACCTCTTATTTAATTAAGGAAATTACCCTAACGCAATAATGATAATGATAAAATAACACAAATGATTTCTGTAACAACATCTGAACTTGGTCTCAAGAGGATGATTTCTCATTAGTTGAATAAAGGCGAACTAATATGATTCTATTTTAGTCTCATAATATTCTCCTAACCGTTTTTACACACTTATTTAGCTTAACCGCGTATATTTGTACACATGTAATATATATTTATGTGCTTCAAATCTGGTAGCTTAAATTTGAACCACTTCCCGGTATCTGAAATTGGATAGCTTCTATTTGAGGTGTTTGTGGTATAGGTACTTACTTGCGTATTTCCGATGACAAGGCAATACATAATATACAAAACATGGAGCTGATCTTATGATGCAGTCGGATAGTAGTCAAAGAATCCAAAAATACTCTTCGATGGGATAACATAAACACATCGAGTTTAGGCTAATTTGAAGGTACATAACAGTCGGCAATAAAAGTGTCTACCATCAAAAATATTTTTGGCTGTTACTTCTTTATAAACCTTTACTTGAATATTACTTGTGGAACTCGTAAACCTAATAAAAATGTTTCGGTTAAGTATGATAATCAAACTTCTACTTTAGTTTATAATGTATGCCAAATATTTATCAGCCTATTTTTTTAAATAGGACATCGGTCAAAGCATGAAAAGTGTAAAACAAAATATTCTATAGCAAACAGTTACCAGGTGCTTGTTTTAAATTCATTCCACAGAGTATCATTACCAGTTCGACGACCGTTCTGGTCGTGTGTCGCGCGTTATTTCTGACCATAACAAATTCGTCAGATCAGCGGCGCGCTTGACGGTCATGCCGTGAATGTTATGATGGTAACTTATTGTTAATGCGGTGTAGACAGGGTAGTTTGCCTTTTGTGGTAATAATTATTATCATTGATACCATTGATAGCGTTGAATAGAGTCATTAGTGCAACTTGTAATACAATTCCATTTTTGATTGACAAGTTCGGTGTATTGCGAACACAGCTTTGCTTTTAGTAAATCGTGTTGACAAGATATCATCACATGACTGCATACTCGTACATAAGAATACTTTAATCACATTATCTGTGACAACAATCATAAGTAGCTCCATTATTTCTCTCGCCATTCAAACATGCTCTAGATCTAATACAGCGCAATCAAATAAAGAAAGATGGCGCTCAGTCTTTACCATAATCCACATACAAACATACCAACATCAATTCATCCAATGAAAAACCGACTTTGTTTCAATGTTGGCAAGGTTTACAGTGGGCGTAATACATTTTATAGCCGGGTAATGGTATCGTACTGGCAGCATGACAGTTGATTAAAGGGGGCCGAAAGCGGGCCGAGGTTGGGGGCCCGCGACAGCGCCCCAGGAGCGACCCGGCGGGAGGCCCCCCTGATGATTGTATTTAAAATAAATAAGTACCTCAATGAACGATTGTCCGCGCATTCCGTCTGCTTTATGGGTCGCGGTATGCGATAGTCTGTACTATGAGCTAATGTTGATGGTATGGTGATACAAGTTACGATATTGCTAACTGTACGGTTACCATCAGTTTGTCAGTGACATAAACGCCGTCGAGAACGTAATTTACTTTCTATACGTCCCGTTTGCACTAATATGCGAGTGCGAGCGAGATGTATAGAAAGTAAATTACGTTCTCGACGGCGTTTATGTCAGTCACAAATGATGGTAACCGTACTGTTGTGCAATATTAGGAAATCGCAGATAAGATGGGATCGTAGGGCATCTACTATATTTGTTTATTTACTAAGTAGCTAAAACCGATTGACTTTAGACTCAAATGACGGAAAATGACGAAATTTAATTACTTATTAAATCTTGTGTTGGACACATTTCTGCACCATAATTTCTTAAAGAATTACAGTCTGACAAAAAAAGTAGAAATTAAAAAGGCAACACTGTAGTGTCGTCCCTTTCAAATCAATCTACTTATATAAGAAAACGGGGCCACACTACAGTATTGCCACTTTTAAATTTCTACTCTTTTTTGGCTACGCATTTAGAGATATATTTATATACATCCTTCATTTCGTGCGTTTTAGGGAATTTAGACGAAGTGAACGAATTTTATGGTTAACCGTATACCTATATACCTATTATATATAATAATATATAATACCTATTAACCCTGGTAAAAAAAACCGGTCAAGTGCGAGTCGGCATCGCGTTCCAAGGGTTTCCCGTACATTACCCAATTTTTAACAATGTAAGTATTTTTTTACGTGGAACGTGAATGAATAGACTTTAAAAAACCCGTAGGGGTGGGATAAAAACTAAGTAATTAAGTCCAACTCACACTTGACACACATTTCTAACAGGTTTTCCTGTCATCTAAAGAACTATTTTGTGTATTTTTTTTTTTAATTTTGGACCACGTAGTTTCGGAGACAAAGGGGGGGGGGGGATGGTCGGACGGACAGACAGACAGAGAGACAGACGCACGACTCACGAGTGATCCTATAAGGGTTCCGTTTTTAGGGTTCCGTAGCCAAATGGCAAAAAACGAAACCCTTATGGATTCGTCATGTCTGTCTGTCTGTCCGTCCGTATGTCACATCCACTTTTTTCCGAAACTATAAGAACTATACTGTTGAAACTTGGTAAGTTTCTAATATAATTTTTTTTCTCTAACTGAAAAGTTTGCGCGAGAGACACTTCCAAAGTGGTAAAATGTGTGCCCCACCTGTAACTTCTAAAATAAGAGAATGATAAAACTAAAAAAAATATATGATGTTCCACCGAAAATTGGTTTGAACGAGATCTAGTAAGTAGTTTTTTTTTTAATACGTCATAAATCGTAAACCGCAATTTTATTATGTTACTTGCTGCTACGGAACCCTTCATGGGCGAGTCCGACTCGCACTTGGCCGCTTTTTTCCTTTTGAGGTAAGGAACCCTAAAAAGGGTTAAAGACTGTCAAATATTCATTATACTTTGACTGCAAGCTAAAGAGAATATGATTACAATAAATAATTACATTATTAAGTAATACAAAAGTATGTCGGAAATAACACACTTCAAAACACTAAGCTGCTTTATGCGGTTAAAACAATGACCTTTTATTTATGTATAGTGTAGTAAATGAAGCAAGTTGTTGTATGGAGACCCATGCATTAATTTCTCAGTCGATGAAATTTAGCTTGGTTATTGTATAGTATGAGCCGAGACTAACATTATAAATATCCAAAAAAAAAATACTCCTAAGTTAGGTAAAAACACAAATCTGATTATATATTGAACCGAGTAATTCCTCAGTCCAAAATTATTTTACAAAATAAGTTATTTGTATCAGTATGTGATACTAGAAAAAAATCTAAAAGTTTTGTCAAACATGAGAATATATTTTTATGATACTTCCTTTTTTTGACGCTCATTTTCATCGGAAAATTGCTCTGTCATTTTTTTCTTCTTATATGATCTTAGAATATAATTTGGCGCAGTGGGTAAAAAAATCCAAAAAAAATGCGTATCGAAATGTATGTATTATAGAACTATTAAAAACTGAGAGTGGAAAATTTTTAGATTTTCATTTTGTAGGTATAAAACGGCAATAAAAAACTGCATTCCAGTGAAAAAATTAGACTGAGCAATTTTCCGGTCCAAGACACGCCAAAAAATTTTATTTTATTAATACTGGTATTTCTGCTGGGATATTTTTTTGATATTTCATATATTGTTGCAATACGTTACATGAATATGTCTGGTGAAGAAAGTTTGAACGGAGCATTTTTCCGTAAAAAGATATTAACGATTTAAGACTTTAGGTATTTACTTGAATTCTATTATTATTATTCTTTGGAAATTTATACAATACTTTTTATTTATTGATACTTTATCATACTGTAAAGTTTTTTCTGGCTGAGGAATTACTGCGGGGTCCACTACCTTTATTTACTACACTAGTAGACGTGTGACGTTCATAGTTGACAAAACTAAAATTTGATCCAAAGATTTTGACAACTTGACAGGTTGGCGTCTCCCATACGACTAACTAAATATAGGTTCCGTAACCTATACTTAATGGCTCACGATCGTGCGCCTGGTACCATATCTACCTCAATTTACTTACATCTATGGGTTAAAAGTATTAAAAATGAGTAGGTATTTACTAATATTTCCTTGTGATTGCTGTTATGTATCATAGCATTCATAGCATAATAAATAGGTCCCTAATTAATATTGTGTACCCCAAAAAAGTAAAATGGTACAAAATCACACTAAATGGTATCTCTAAATCGAAATTCACTTAAATCTCAAAATGATAAGTTCCTCCACAAACTGTGATTAATAGAACAGTAACAAAAAGCTAAAAACCAGATACCAATATTAAAAGACTATCAGTAAGTAACCCCTGCCTTTTTAAATCACAGGTCCAATATGTATCAATTTTTTAATAAATCTATTGGAGATAAGACCAATTGCTTCTGAATCCAAGCATTTACCATCCCTATTTAGTACGTTAAAGGGTAGAATACATTTATAATGGTTTTATAATGTTTCTAGCTCACTCTATAATCATGAGATTATGAGCTATCCTTTTTTCAGTGCGTTTTTCATTAGCGTTGTAAAAAAAGTAGTTAACGTGTAATCAGGGTAAACGCGTCAGTGTCTGGGTAAACGCGTAATTGTAGGGTAGGGTTGACTATAGTGACCTTTTTGTTGCAATTTGAAGGTAACAGATGCAAGTTTGACAAAAGATTGTGTTTTGTTTTTTAATCTGTGATAAACACAATCGGGAGCAGTAAAAATGGGGCACAAGTAAAATAAACTAGATGAGCGTTTCTTTTATTTTTTGCCATTTTATATATTGTGACCTTTTTTGCCACTTTTGTGTTATTTCTAGTCAGGATCGCGAGCCGTTTTCATCCTTATAGGAGAAAAAAAGTGTCCTAAAATTTCCATACATTTTTCAAACTTTCCTTTTTGTTACCGCCATACAAAGTGTAGCCATGGGGAAATGGTAACACAATAGGAAAAAACTTCGGGACTTTTTTTCTTCCATTAGGATCGAAAAAGCTCGTGATTCTGAGTAGAAATAACACAAAAGTGGCAAAAAAGAACACAATAAATAAAAATGGCAAAAAATAAAAGAAACGCTCAGATGTGGCCTTGCTACTGCACTTAAGTGACAAAAAAACTCAAAATATATGGGAAAGGTCAACTTACTAGGTATTAGAGTAGATTTTATTTTAGTTTAACATTAATGATAATACCTATAGTATTGCTGAATGGATGTATATCAATGTAATAAGAATCGTGTCAGTTAAATTATATGAATGAATATTTTTGTATCAAAATCGACACTCAAGAAAGTTAGGAGTAATACTCCAAATATCAGCTTACTGCGAAAATATTTATACCTACCTCAGCGGTGTAAGGTATGAATGAAAATAAGGATTGTCATTTATTTCAAGTACAGACCTTAAAAAGTGCATAACAGTAAATTCGAATGACCGTCAGCGTCAGTCACCGTTACCTCACCGCGCAAACGATGTTTATACTTTACCTTTATTTATATTTTACTTTATTTACTTATTTTACTTTATTTACTTATTTATCCAATGTCACTCGATAAACAACAGTGGATTACGTTGTATCGTACTAAGGATAATATCTCAAAGAATCATAAATTTTAGGACCCCGTTCCACAGAACTCAGAACAACGCCTAAGTAAAAAGTTATTTATTTTTTGATAGGACTGTGTAACCGCGCGCTCTTTTATTTATCCCTTGTATTTTCGTATCCAATAAAAGAGGTGGCCTTTTTATTATTTCACGGAAATTGAGACTTGAACTCCAAACTACGGAATTCGAAGGTTTCGCGTTTTTTTATTCTGTTTAACAGTTGCATTATTTTACACATTTTTATACTTAGGTGAGTGTAGTTATGTTCATTGAGCGTTTGAAGTGGGTACTTTTGCACGGAATGGACTTTAAGGTAAGTATATCATAAAACTTGGTTGTCTTTTTAGTCCTTAAAGGTTACGTAATAATTATTTAAAAAAAATATAAATATTATATAAGGTATTCATGGGTACTTGTTAAGTAAACTAGCGGATAATTTTTATTAAGTACAATGGAATAATATGATATAATACACTTATGAAGCTGGTCTGATGATTTATTTGGAAAGTTGCCAAAGAAACTCCAACCACATCGAGTTTGGCCTTATTCAAAATTTCAAAATGATTGATAGATATGCAAAAAACCGGGGGTGCAGTAAGTGTATAAAAATACTTTTGAGAGTGATGTGAATTCAATAAATTCGTTTCCTTTTTAAACAAAGTACCTAAATAATTAAGTAAATAGTGAACTTCGGTTCAGTTCCTAGCTAAAGACACTAGTATTTAGTTACTACAAAAGTAATAAATATCCAGCAATCATAACATAACATAACATTAAACGCACGAATGTTCGCGCTCGCCGGGCGGCGCGTGCGTCGGGACAGTCGAACTAATGTCAAGGCGAACGCAATCAACGCGCGTGGGCGATGCTAGCATGTGTGGACAAGCCTTTATTTATTTTTATATTTCTTCCACTAAATACAGTACCATTGCTCACACTGTTAACTGTCCATTGGTGGACCTTATTACAAATGGCATAACATCCACCGATGGACAGTTAAAAGAGTGTTGCTGTTTGTACCAAGCTCTAACATGTTTTAGCAAAAACATTTGCACCACTATCTTTCAAAATAGGTTCGACTCCATCTGATACCTAGATACATTCCATGTATATTTTAGTGTGCTTGATTGATCTGATAAATTATATTTAACCATAGTGAGTATGTTTTCTAAGTTACGTAGCATATTTGAAGACAACATTTCTGGCATTTCGACGGGGCGCGGTCTATAACTAATATTACTGTTTTAATAACAAAACTTCCGTGAGACACAGACATATTAAATATATTAAGAACGGGTCACTCACGTATTTTAAGTCGAAAAACGCTCGGCATGTTTCACTCCGTACCGAGGAGTACTAATATTACTGTTTGACTAACGCATTTTTTTAGTCACTTACGCGACATAATTCGAAAAACCTAGATGGCTATTTTCAAGCACTTGGTGTTGAACAGTGAACACATTGGCCGCGCGCCTTATACTATCGCTCACTTGCTGAATTACAATAAGACCAAGAGTATTCGATAGCTAGAAGAACTCTAAAATCAAATTCCCATCCATACAATCCTTACGTCGACCGCACTCTCAGTAATTGAACGGCGATGTAAAAGGTATCTACGGTGCAAATAAAAAAACCCCAATAATCGCGGGTCGCGCCCCGCGCTCTACGGTTATTATGTGACGAAATAAGAATGCACCATTCAAAGCGTGAGGCGTAGGCAGGCGGGGCTCGATTCACCGAGCTTTTTGAAAATAAATAAAGGAATCTCACGACTGTAACCCTGGGTAGTCGGTTTGTATTCAACGGGTTAAGGGCATAAGGAATGTGCCCTTACCCATTATAGTTGGCAAAACACCGATAGGATTGGGCTATATCCTTTGTTATTTGTGATTGTAAGTGCCACTGTATTGGTTCAGATTATATTCGTTATCTGGTATCACAAAAATACCAAAAGTGATTGAAATAAAACCGGCCAAGTGCGAGTCGGACTCGCGCACGAAGGGTTCCGTACCAGTAATGGCAATAATTTGCGTAAGCAAAAAAACGGCAATAAATCACGGCAGTTACCCCACTTAAATATTTATTTTATTTTGTTTTTAGTATTTATTGTTAGCGGCAACAAAAATACATAATCTATCACGGTTCATGAATTACGTACAGCCTGGTGACAGACAGACGGACGGACGGACAGACGGACAGCGGAGTCTTAGTAATAGGGTCCCGTTTTTATCCTTTGGGTACGGAACCCTAAAAAACCGTGGCCTAGGTACTTATCAAATGCCAAGTTGTTGGTTTGTCCAAGAGATTAACTTGCCCTTGCCTGCAACATGCAAGTTCGAAAGAAGAAACAGCAAGATAAGTGCTGCATGCTGGTGCGAAAGATATAATCATCTCTAAATTTTAATAACATATCGCGTGCCTATATTCAATTTATCATTGAATAAGTAGTTACCTTATCAATATCGTGTTTCGTTTGCAATCAATCTTCATCACCAAACATTATCACATTACATACATCGCTTCCGATTAAAGATAACTCAATCTCATTAAGCTTCTTAATCTCTAATGAAGATTAACAAATGTCTCCATCCCTGCATTTATAGAAGAAAATCCACTTATAAAAGCAAAAAGCATGAAAACGCATTGCGTACCCGCGAGGTGAAGACGCATAAAAATCGCCCTGACAAGCTACAAGTGGGGGCGCCCTTTGCGACCGCTTTATGCGATTCGATTTGTCAAATGATACTTGTTCCTTGTTTTGTCACGCGTCAGTGGGCGAGATCGTGTTCTAGAGAGTGGTTAAGAGGCGAGGAAAGATCCTCTAATGCTTTGAGTCTAATAAAAGTCTTATTTTCAGAAATCTAGGCATATTTAGGTGACCGGATTTTTAGAGAGATATCGACGTATTTTGTGTTGAGATACCTAGATAGGCATTTGCATTTTATTTGTATATAAATGGAACGGCACCCCTATGTAGATACATAGGGGTGCCGTTCCATTTTTATACAAATAAAATGCATAAATTCAAGTAGCATACATTCAAAGTATGTGGGTAATTCTTATTCTTATGCATTTTTTGTGTAACACGTAAGAATAGCATGTATTTTTGTGAAAATAAGTAAACTCTATATCAATATACTTAGCAATTTACCTCTAGTTTTAGGTCAACCTAAATGTATTGTCCTAAGAGTATTAGAAACATATAAAAAAAAATTACTAGTGCGAAATGTCACGGACCGTGTAGTGTGACTTCCCCAGATTTTGTGATATTTGTTTTTTTTTTTTATATGAAGTGTTCTTGCAATAATTTATATCAAATACAAAACACTAATCCTTGTTCTACAACACTGTTTAAAAATTGTATGGATTTATAACGATTTTATATAATTTTAAATAACATACATTTTGTGATTAGTTTTCGCGTCACCACCGCGCGTGGTAATATGTGTGTACATACGTGTAAACATACGGTACTCGGTAGAAAATTATCTTTACTACTGGCAGCCTTATTAAAGTTTTTTTAGAACAGCAACACTGTGTTGTTGTCAGGTTTACAAATGGCTGAAGGGAGAAGTTTTGTCGAAAATGATTTATTTGTGTTCATTTGAAAAAAAAACGGTCAACCTTAACGCGTCACCGCCGTGTTAAAGTTTTAAAAGTAAGTTGCAGTTTCACGTTATTGTTTGTAACATAAGATATATACCTCATACATTGCAGATTAAGCTAATTATTTAACATTTGCAAAATCAAAGGAAATGTTTATGTAATATCGAACATGTTCCAAGTTATCACGACCGTGGCCTCAAAAATCTGTCACCGCCACGGACTTTTGAGTCCACATTCGTGACATATAGACACGTGGTCGTGTCATTCTTAATTCATAAAGACACGTATGGATTTGCAAGCATAAACTGACCAGCCCTTTACCGAGGCAAGTTTTTTAGTGACCTTTTGTCCCTCAGAGCGGAAGTAGGTTTAGGTTTAAAGATATTTATTCTCAAAAAAGACATACAAGTCACTTACACGACAACAGAGTTACAAAAGGAGGTAGTATACCTACATTTTATGTAGGCACTATAACTATGCAATTCGATCATTTAGGTACTACAACATGAAATTTGCTATCCGTTTAATGCAAAATGAAAATATGTTTTTTGTTTGTAAATAAGCATAAAGTGTGAGAACTTGCATAAGTTGCATATTAGGTACCATATTCGATAGATAGACATTGCTAACTACAGAGTAGGTACAATAATTACCTTCACACTTTCGAACTTCGATGGTCACATGCCACATGACATTTCAGAAGAATTTCCTTCCGCGACACACTACAGCAGCCGCAAAATGGACTCTGTGTCAAGGATTTTTCCCGACATTAACGGCGCGATTCGGGAAATGAATTAGAGATTCACTAGATATGAAATAGTAAATATAACGTAACGTTCCACGGCAAAAGGTACCATTGCCCCGGCTGAATATAGGAGCGGCGTTAACAATAGCGTAAGCGCCAGCCGGCGCAAGGAACCTTTTGAATATCTATCTATCCATATCTAGTGAATATCTAATTCATTTCCCGAATCGCGCCGTAATTTATAGTTAGGTATTTAAGTAAAACAAATGAAACAAGGGTATGCGCTGGCACAAATGGAGCTGCACGCCTTTTTAGGTTAGGTAGGTAAGTGCAGTCGAGTGTAAAAATATGGGTGCACTCATCATACTCAAAAATGTCCCATAGCTCTTATGTCAGCGAATCAAGAAGTATGGGACATATTTTTGAGTAAGTTATATGCACCCATAGGTGCAGTGCATAGAACTTACTCAAAAATGTGTCTCAAGAATATAAACAAAAATTTAACAGTCAAGTGTAAAAATATGTTTTTAGACTTGATTGTACTTTTAAAATTTTGTTTATATTCTTGATTCACGATAAAGCAATATAATTTTTAAAATCATGTTTGGCTTTTCGTAACATTACTAATGAACGTAGAACAAAATAAGAATAAAAGTCACTATCTTCGTACCGCTTTTGCTAAGCCGACATCTTCATGGTTTCAGACAAGATTATCAAACATTCTTCCTCATTTTCGAATCAAATCGAATGATCCTATAAGCTGTAGTCATTCGTATCTTTACGGCGTTTTAGTTGTGGTATTACTATTGTCTTCATTTTATCGTAGATTCGCTAAGCTTTTTATAAAACCTTATAACGATCTATTGTATGAGTTACGTTAGAACGCCTGTCAGTGCATTTTGGACGCTCATTATGATTAAGGCTGTTTATAAGAAACATTTAACTCTGAACAATTCTCAATTATTATTAAACAGCAGATATTTTTTATGATTAAAAGAGTAAATTTTAGTCATTTTTATTATTTACAGTAAGGTTTAGTTATACATATAGTACTTGCATTTTAATTTATAAGTAGCTGTACTTAATTCTATTATTTTTCGTTTATGATTGTTACATATGTTGAAGATTAACAAATGTCTCCACTCTTGCATTTATAGAAGAAAATCCACTTATAAAAGCAAAAAGCATGAAAACGCATTGCGTGCCCGCGAGGTGAAGGCGCATGCATAAACGAATTGTTGTATCTTTTTATATTACACCGTTTATTGTAAAAAAATCTGCTATTGGACAACACATAATATAAGCTAAATGTGTGATCCATGAGTTCCATGACAACATTAGATGGATTTTTATT
Organism: Cydia splendana; assembly: GCF_910591565.1. Taxonomy (NCBI): domain Eukaryota; kingdom Metazoa; phylum Arthropoda; class Insecta; order Lepidoptera; family Tortricidae; genus Cydia; species Cydia splendana. Next base: position 7,589,776 of record NC_085974.1, read on the forward strand.
CCTACTGGGTGTTTATTATTTTATCGACTGCACAGCTTTATCATTCCCAATCATAAAAATATTTCCGAAACACAATTCCGTCTCTAAAACTTTTTATAACTTACTCAAAAGAGTTACGATAACAGAACATACGAGATGAAACCGCACACCGAGATTTTCGAATCTCAAAATCAATGCTAGGCGATAAGATAAGGGGACATCAGGCGGTGTCGATTGACCAGAAAGCTTGACCCCTCCCGTTTGAGTTGGGTTCTTAACTTCGCTTATGTTGTAAGGTACGAAAGATCAGGTTATAGTGGTGGTTAGTTCCACATATCCACGCGTTAATTAGGCCCTGTTGTGTCCGTCAACGCGTATTAAGACTTCGTTACATCAGGGCAGTCGTCTTCTGCATGAGAAACCCGGCGGCGCCTGGCCGTATCTGTATCTGGCCTTTTAAGGTGCAGCATTAACGGATGCGATCATGTTACGAAATATTGGATCGGTTTTAACATGTCTATAATTACGGATGGTGAAAAAATGTTTTGAATGTTTAGGCACTTTATGGTGACGGAATTGTTACCTAATTGTTTGTAAATAAGGTTGTGTTGCGTGTCAAATAGGCATATGCAGGTGTTATTTTAAACGTCAAACTTCTATTAAATTATGACGTATAAATAACACCGGCACTGCGTGTCTGTCAAAATCTCTGCAGACTTTTCTTGGTTTAACTCTAGACTTGTTGGACCGTCAAGAAACTCTGACAGTGGCAATGTATAATAAGTACCTACTTCAAAGATCATTTTTAATTTAAGACGTATTGGCTGTTCAACTGAAAAACCAGCATATCTTGTCGAAGGTGATGCATTTGAATAGGTAATGAAGTGTTTATACCTACCAAGCTGTTAATCATTCAAAAGTATTTTAATAAGAAACTAATATCATATACTATTATGGACAGGCGGTGGCATTGCGGGTAAAGCAGTCATGCAAGTTAATGCATACTCGTTATACAAGTAACTAGACTCATGCAGTGACGACTTATCACATCGTCACTTTTCAATGTCACTTAAAGGAACCTGTCCTGTTGTGTTTTCCTGATTTTAATCTTATTATCATTAAAGAAAGTTACATCTGCGTGAACGTCTATCCTCTATTTGCCATACTAGCCGCAAACTGCGTATTATCCGTTTGTGTAGTTCCTGTAAATAAAATGGGACAAAATCCCCAGTCAGACGCTTTGTCTCCCAATCGTCGAAGATTATGTCCTGTCAAACGAGTCAATCCGATTTGGTGTGTTAGTAAAAGTTATTATTCAAAAAATAATCCCACCCAGACTGGTGGAATATTTAAAATAAAGCCTTAACAATAAGCCAATGTTTTCCGTTGATGGATTTACGACGCTTAGGGACAAAAATTGGACAGTGACATCTACTAACTCTCCTTAATATTGGACTTTATGTCTCAATAATAGAGTATAGAATTCAACACAGGTTTTTAGATCTTAATCGTGTGACAATAGTTGTAGTCATGATTTATGACTTTAGAATTGAAAGAAAATAACTAAGGTTAGCTACTGTCTTTAATACTGTTTTTTGTTTATCGGCCTTGGGATAATCGGTCGGGTAAGACCCCTTCGGACGCTGCGATTAACTATAATCTTGTCTAGCTTAGCTAAAACATCTTAAACATCCGTCTTAACTTAGTTTTCTGAATCAGATTTTTAATTAAATTTACGAGAAACCGTTTAATCTGATAACGGCATTTTACCGTTGTCGGGTAGATTAAATATCTTATTGTTTACATTAATTACCGTTTTACCGTAGAAATGTAAAAGCGGCCGATAAATGTTACAGAGGCTAAGTAAGAGAGGATGAGTAAGAAAAGGTTAGGTTTTTAGGGCTAAAATAGGTAGGTAGGTATTATTCCTTTTTATCTGTTAATGTAACAAAACAATACCTATATAGCAACGCACAAGGAATTGGTTCCAGCTTATTCAATTTTTCCGTGGAAACTTTAATGAATTTCATTCCATACCCATCCTTGTTTTACTAATATTATCATTAATTGTAGTGCTTAAGATTGACTGTGGCCCCTGGATGGTTATTTTATTTTGCACATGGTTGGTGAGTCATTCGCAGTCAACAAGTTATGAATTGTGATATTTGAAATTACCAATTTCATTTTCAATGCGACGGCCACCTGTATAGACTTGTCTAAATAACTTTGCAAATATTTGACCAAAGCTTTGTGCCACGCAGGAGCGGGATAAGCCCGAACTTTCATTTTTTTCCTATTTCAAAGCTGTTTCCCGTGGGACGGAGGGAAAGTTTTGTTTTCTATATTCTTTCAAATCCTTTGCATATTGTGAAAGTGTTGTATTGTCATTTACAAAACGCGAATATTATTTTAGCCGTAGAGGTGGACGAGGCCTTATTCAATGTTGACTTTGGCACTATAAAATTAATTGTTTAGCTTCCGCGTTCAGGCGGCTTAGCACGGTCGCGTTTTTATCCCTTGTCACCATGCCTGTCACGTTCTAACAAGTATGTAAGTGCGAAAGGGACGCGCATAGTGATAGTCGATAAAAATGGAACCGTGCTGAGCCCGCTGGTTTACGAGCTTTATACATAGGTACATACATACATACCTACGTAGTACGTGTATTACATACGATAAGCTTTTTCAACGTACTCTTTTTAAAACTACGAATTTTGCATTAAAATTAAACGTGAATACGTCCATACTGTTTGAATAGCCAAATTAACACCAATGAAACAACTTAATTACACAAAATTAATTACATTCCACCCGATAACCAACTGCGTTGATTCGATGACCGCGCCATTAACACTACTGCAGCTAAATGTCGTATAATAGTAGATTATAACACATTTATAACACCTCTCAGCCGTAACGAGTTGGTATCTTGCTGTAATCGTATATGTTTTTGGAAACGTCATTATCGTAACACCTCACGCGGCGGGTCCCGTCGACGGACAAAGTTATGGCTCAATTCCGAGTTCTTGGCCATAAAAATCCTATGCGTCTTATTCTCAGGAAGGCGCTTAAGCCTCTTTTACTAGTCTAGAATTTGGTGTTGGGATAAATTTGAAATGTAAACGGTAATGCATGCAATGGTAACGCGATATAGCTGTTTGAAATTAGATTTATATTGAAATTGTGAATGAAGTGTTTCTTGGTTGATGACAAGTTGTTCAGTGTGTGATATAATGACTTGGGTAAAAGATTCGTATGAATATTTAATAAACGAAAATAAATTAAGTAAAAAACCTATGCAACGTTATTAAACATACGGTAATTTTACATCATCATAAAATTACAAGGACAACATAGGTACTACATTACAAATGTATATTTTTCTTAAACTCGCAGATCATTAATTTTATTTACCTAAAATACGTATTGCAACATTTAATTAACCTTTTTGAGACTGATTATTAGGCAAGTATTCATAATGATGCATTTACCTACATCGCAAAGTGAGTACATAAGACGCAAGCGTGCTAAAAAAAGAAACGTATTTGCCTACTGCAGTCCTGGGGTACAATTTTTGCAATAAAACTCTTAAGCATTTACAATAATGTGCCGAACAGGGTTCATTTGATAGGTAACGTGTTACATTACTTGCATTAATATGCTAAAACCGGAAAACGGCTCTAAAAGTGGGCTCTGTGCCTCGATGGTGGTCCCCTTATCGGTAATATAGCTCTGGCCCTCACGGGTTATTCCTAACTCAAACCAACATAAACTGAAATAGGTGTCATATAATAAAAAAAGTGACGAAGCCCGAAGTGGCGGAAAAAAAAACAAAAATCAAAATTCAATTTGAAATTCAAAAAACAATTTGATTTGTTCTCGAAGTTGATAAACCTTTTGGTTTGACAACTTTGGGTAGGTACTTATTTGTGAAGTTCAATCGCATGCATTTGTGTCTTTAATTGAAAAATTAATCAACAAACCTAAATGCTCTAATGTCCTTACATTCTTATTCTTAGTTACAAATTCATCCATCCGATAAAACGTATTTAAACTTGATATTTATATTACACTTCAAATAATATTATACATAGTTACCTGTAAAAGCTACCGCATACAATTTTCATCTTTTCTGCCGGGTGGGTCCATTAAATCGTAAGGCCTGATACGGCTAGCTAGAGCAAGAACAATTAGGAATTTAAGTAAAAGTGGATGTAGTTGTAGATAAGTATGTATTATAATTAACAGGTATGATGTAGCTAGCAGTGGTCGTATGTCCCTATATAGCTCCTTTACTGCGGTGCTTACTTTTATATTGTTACTAAAATGAATCTTCTTAAAACTTCAAATTAAAAATTTATGGTGATCTTTAATTATGGAATAATGTCAATATTTATCAAAAGTTTTCGCTGCGTTGGGACTGACCCGGCGCCTGCACTGACACATTTCAGCTTTTTTATTGCCACGCTCTTTGCGACTTTACAACACTATGATATCTTGACCATGTCCCAAATACGAACACCACCTTATTACAGAGTCATGGGTGTCAATTTGGTTTAAAATTTTATAAATCAAAGGTAATGTTAAGTTTGTGTCTTTTGTGGTTTTATCCATCTACTTTCTCACCTTTTTACGACATTACGTGTGAGTCCGAGCTTCGTAGATACAATTATCGATTAGGTAATGTTATCAGCTCCATCTATTGTCTTCCGGTTGACATTTGTTGATTTAGGGTTGACCAGTTGTTTAGTGGCGCTAGGGTGGCTGTTTCCTGTTACATTTCACGACTGCAATCTGTTTTTTTTTAGGGTCAAATAATGACGTTTTTTATCTTGGTAATATTTAGTCATGTTTAGGGTCAGATTGTATAATTTCATTCAATTAGATTGTATTATTGATGTTTCAGATAATCGATAGATACTCTACACTCTTTAATAATTTTTATTCCTACTAACGTATTTCTACAAATTGTAAAAACATATTTATTTTTCTTCAGTCGTGCGTTTCATTTTTCAAACCACGTATATAAGTTTTATTTATTTAAAACTGACAGCACAAACGCACAAATGGTGAACTTGATGCCTGGAGGTATCTTCGAGCAAGTAATAAAGAAATCACGAAAATTACCCACGTAATATCTTGTTTACTACTTATTTACTTAGTTGCAAATACGCACTTAACGAACATAGACTCATAAACACACTGGCTTCTTACAGATAAAAAATAAACTTAGCCCGAAGTAAACA